>NC_086447.1:789258578-790688578 GCF_028390025.1 Pseudophryne corroboree | reverse complement strand
TCGTCAGCGTAGAGATGATATTTTAAGTCAAAAGAGCTAATGAGCTCACCTAATGAGGATGTGTAGAGAGAGAAAAGGAGAGGCCCAAGAACAGAACCTTGGGGGACACCAACTGGTAGAGGAAGTGGAGGGGGGATGGAGTCATGAGAGGAGACAGAGAAGGAACAGTCAGAAAGGTAGGAGGACAGCCAGGAGAGAGCAGTATCACGCAACCCAAGTGAGTAAAGGATTTGCCGGAGGAAAGGGTGGTCTACAGTGTCAAAAGCAGCAGAGAGGTCAAGGAGAATAAGCAGGGAGTAGTGGCCCCTGGATTTAGCAGCAAGGAGGTCATTGCAGACTTTCGTGAGGGCAGTTTCAGTGGAGTGCTGAGGACGGAACCCAGACTGGAAAGGGTCAAGCAGTGAGTGGGAAGAAAGAAAGACAGTGAGGCGGTTGTAGACAATATGCTCAAGAAGTTTGGAGGCAAAAGGGAGAAGAGAGATGGGTCAGTAGTTGGAGAGATTGGTTGGATCAAGGGTAGATTTTTTAAGAATTGGGGAGACAAGTGTATGCTTGAAGCAGAAGGGACAGTGCCTGATGAGAGTGAGAGATTGAGTAGATGAGCAAGATGGGAACAGGCAGAAGAAGAGAGGAAGCGGAGAAAGCGGGAGGGAATAGGGTCAAGTGGGGAGGTGGAGGGGGGTGAGGACCTGATAAGGACCATGACTACCTCTCCAGATACAGGGAAGAAAGCTGTCAGAGTTAGTAGGGTAGGAGAGGGGGAGTTGGGAAATGGAGGAGGGGGGTTGCTGAGGTTCTGGTGGGATGTTATGTCCTGATGAATGGAGTCAGTTTTGGAAGTGAAGTAGGTGGCAAAGTCAAGAGCAGAAAGTGAAGAGGGGAGTTGAGGCGGGGGCGGGCAGAGGAGCGAGTTGACAGTGGCAAAGAGGTGCTGGGGGTTTGGGGATTGGGAGGAGATGAGGTATTTGAAGTAAGATTGTTTAGAGAGGGTAAGGGCAGCAAATTAGGATGAGAACATAAATTTGTAGTGGAGGAAGTCGGCCTTAGAGCGTGATTTCCTCCACTGTCGCTCAGCGGTACGTGCGAATTTTTGCAGATTATCTGGTGCATTTGGTGTGCCAGGGTTGAGGTGTGGATCTGTGAGGGTGAATAGTGGTTGGTGGGGCGACAGAGTCAAGAGCAGAGGTAAGGGATGCATTGTATAGGGAAGTAGCTTGTTCAGGGCAGGAAAAAGAGAGAATAGGAGAGAGCAGCAAGTCAAACAGGGAAGATAGGGAAGTTTTGTCAATAACCTCAATGTTATTCTTTGTGATGGTAGTCTTAGGTGGTAAAGATGGAGAAGCAGATAGAGATAGGTTAAAAGTGAACAGGTGATGGTCAGAGAGGGGGAACAGGAAGTTGGAGAAATCAGAAAGATCACAGCGGTGAGTGAAGACCAATTCCAGTGAGCTTCCACTCACATGGGAGGAGGAGGAGGTCCACTGGGTGAGACCAAGAGAAGAGGTGAGGTTAAGGAGTTTAGAGACAGGTGATTTTGTGGGGTTATCTGTAGGGATGTTGAAATCACCTAGGATAATGGAAGTAATGTCAGAAGAGAGGAAATAAGGAAGCCAGGAAGAAAAGTTGTCAAGGAATTTGGAGGGCATGCCAGGGGGGCGGTAAATGACAGCTATTCAAAGATGAACAGGTTGGAAGAGGCATATGGCATGGACCTCAAATGTAGATAATGTAAGGGATGGTTCTGGTGGTATGAGTTGGTATGAGTAGCTAGAGGGTAGTAGGATCCCAAAACCACCACCGTGGCAACCCCCAGGTCGGGGTGTGTGTGATAATGTGAGACCCCTGCAGATAGAGCAGCGGGAGAAACTGTGTCAGAGCGGGTAATCAAAGTTTCAGTGATGGCTAGGAGATGCAAGGAATTTGAGATGAAAAGGTCATGGGTGGGGACCAGTTTATTACAGAGAGATCTGGCATTCCAGAGGGCACAGGAGAGAGTCTGAGGGAGTGATGTGAATGAGATTATCAAGGTTGCTGTAGCAATGAGGTGAGATGGATTTAGAAGACAGGCATACAGCGGATGTAGTGAGGGTGCTGGCTCCTGGGCTAGGAAGGGACACTGCAGCAGTTGAGCATGGGGGGAGTAAAGTGTGGTACAGAGGGATATGAGGTGAGGTAGGGAGAGGAGGGAGGGAGCAGGGCAGAGTGGTGGATGACTGGGCCCATGGTAGGGTAGAGGTGAATGACAGTGGGATTCCTCATGCATCTGAGGAGTCCATAAGGACTTCCTCACACCGTACATGCGCAAGCCGCTGTCAGTGTCTGAACCCTCCCTCCTCCACTGGTAATCATGCTGCTGTAGCCACAGACAACCCTAGATTTCTCTCATCCGACGAG
Organism: Pseudophryne corroboree; assembly: GCF_028390025.1. Classification (NCBI taxonomy): domain Eukaryota; kingdom Metazoa; phylum Chordata; class Amphibia; order Anura; family Myobatrachidae; genus Pseudophryne; species Pseudophryne corroboree. Next base: position 790,686,184 of record NC_086447.1, on the reverse strand, counting down.
CTCTCCTGGGTCGCCACTAGCTACCCGGTGAAGCTGCAGGTGCCGGGCTGCGGGTGCTGTGTACCAGGAAGTCCCTGTCCAGGAAGCGGTGACTCTGACCAGGTGCATACTGTGGGCACCGTACTGTGGGTAATATGCTGCAGGCGCCAAGAGGTGAACCAGATGCAGTGAGTAGACTAGGGACACAGGCTGTGGTGCTGAGGAGGGGAGGAGGTACGAGCCACAGCTCAGAGCTGCCAGTGGTAGTGGGGAGATAGCAGGGAGGAATATGAAAAGATCTCTTTCTTGCACAAGCTGCAGCTCCAATACTCACATCCTCTCCTAAGTCTGTCCTGCTCTCTTAAGTATGGGCCTAATTCAGACCTGATCGCTAGCAGGTGATTTTTGCACTGCTGCGATCAGGGGGAGTGTATTTTAGCTGTGCAAGTGTGCGAACGCATGTGTAGCAGAACTGTACAAACAGATTTTGTGCAGTGTCTGCACAGCCCAGGACTTACTCAGCCGCTGCGATCCCTTCAGCCTGTTCAGGACCGGAATTGACGTCAGACACCCACCGTTAAGGTGCACCCAGCTTCTACTGTGTGCACATTGAGAAGACGGGATGGGATACTGCATCTATCTGTCTATCTATCCAGAGCCGTCTTAACAGCAGTGTAGGCCCCTGGGCACAGCAATGCACTGGGGCCCCTACCCACCCATCAGCGGTAGGGGTAGGGGGGTGCTATCAGCGGCAGCTTTGATGTCCCGCGGGGGGTATGGGATGTTCTATCTTTCGCTCAGCATGTAGGACCTGGAGAAATAATTTCTGCTAATTACTCCTTTACTGCACAAATGGGGCAGGAAGGAGAACACTAAACTGTAGAAGGGGACATTGTGCGAAATGGAGGGGCCCCGGTACATGACTTCCAGGGTGGTAGGAGGTGTTTAATACACAGGGGAGGGGTGGATAGTGGAGTGGTCTTAATAGTCATAATTTTCTGGTGCGAGGGCAGCTTGCTTTACTGCAGATATCTCCAGTTCCTGGAAATAGATTTCTTAGCTTTAACAGGATAAAAAAACTAGAGAGTCCCACCTTACAGGAGGTACTGGGGACTTGGAGATCAGAGTTCAGGAGCCAGAGCAATTCACCAACGAATATATAAAACTGCATACCAGGTGCGTGGAGATGGAGCAGGGACCATCTGCTGGAAGGATGGTATCTTTGGCTCTGGGTATAGTAGAGACAAGCTGCCAGTATCCACTGAAAGGGGAGAGTCTCGGCTTTTAAATTATACCCTCAGAAATACTCTAAGTCAGACATAACCCGAGATATCTGGCTGGGAAGAACAATTAACAGGCTTGGATGGGGACCACTGCTTTGAAGTTGGATATCTCCGGTTCCCTAGGGCCGATTTTCAAAAATCTGGTACCCCTGGAAAGACGGGACCCTCAGCTATCAGCCTAGGGCCCTTACACTCCTGGGGCCCTTGGGCAAGAGCCCATTGAGCCCATACGAAAAGACGGCCCTGCCTATCTATCTATCTATCTATCTATCTATCTATCTATCTATCTATCTATCTATCTATCTATCTATCTCTCTGTCTGTCTGTCTGTCTGTCTGTCTGTCTATCTGTCTATCTTTATTAAATTTTTTACAAATATATATATATTTTTTATATGTATTTTATAATTTTCATTGAATCAGCATCTGGAATCTCCTGAGCGCTGAGCGGGCTTAGATTGCAGTACGCCTTTGTGAGCGGACAATACTATTAGACCTATTATTTCCTTACTATTTTCAAATTGTAAAGCGCAACGGAATTTGCTGCGCTATATAAGAAACTGTTAATAAATAAATAAATAAATTAGAGCTGTGCGCCGACCCCCATGTTTTGGTTTTGGATCTGTATTTTTTTCATAAATTTGATAAAACTGCTAAAATCACATAATTTGGCCTTTTTTATGTTCCTACAGTATTATTAACCTCAATAACATTTCCAGTCATTTCCACTCAATTTTAACCACTTCACAGCTCATAATGTTCTTCACTAATATTGGCCAAGGCTGGCTATGGCTAAACTAAGCAACAAAGCATTTTAAAATGTGTTGCAAATTAGTAATGCAAAGACCGTCCCCAATGCCCCCCCAAAATATAGCCCATTATGAAAAGAAAGGTGGTGCAAGATGGAATTGTCCTTGGGCCCACCCACCCACTTACCCACTGTTGGTTATTTAAAAGGATATGCACAGTTTAACAAACGAAGCATGTTAGTGACAGGGACTGCTGCTTTTGTGGCTGAAGTGATTGGTTTGTTTGGGCCCCCCCAAACCAATTTTTTAGAAGGACTACCTTCGTGACAGGTCAGGCTGAGTAGAGGGATCCAACGAGCAGTTCAGAGCATGTGGAGATGTTGACCATAGCACCCAATCAGATTCTGTCTATCATTTTGTAGGATGCAATAGAGAAAAGTTAGACAGACTCTGATTTGTTTCTATGGGCAACATCACCACTTTTCATTTTCAGAACATTAAGTAAATTTACCCCTGAGTCTGCTATAATCAGGAGTCTGCAAGCTTCACAGTTGTAGAATCCTCAGGTGCGCAATCAGACAGCAGCTTGGAATACAAACACATGCTTTAGCTTGGAAGCTTTATGGAGCTTAAGCAAGACTGAAAGGAATACTGAAAACACTTCAGGACAAGAGGTAAGTCACAAGGAAACACTTAGTACATGGATAAATAGATCAGGATCGTAACAGTCTGACTACTAATGCGTAAGTTGATAAAGAGGGTGTTAATTACATTCTAATTTTGCAAAATAGATTTTATGGACTCGCCGCAAATGACGTAACATGGAAGAGGTGGCTAGATTGCTAATGTCCCTACTTCTACTAACTTTGGCCTCACAAATGGAGCAGATGCCTTCACAAACGTAAGGATTTGGGTAAAAATAATCACACACCCAAGAGGTGGCATTTTTAGTCATCACAATTTTATTTATTATTTATTAACAGTTTCTTATATAGCACAGCATATTCCATTACGCTTATCACAATGGCTTTCTTTGAAACACGGGTAAGAACTGCTGCCACTGGTGACTGACTCTCGCAAACAACATCATTAACATCCTCATCCTCCTTATTAGTGTCAGATAGTAGTACACAAATATCCCCCTCATCCTGTTCCACTTCCACACTAGTATGCATAATTTCTATTATGTCCTCATCACAGTCTTTATTTGAACTGCTTCCCACATGTGCATATGGTGAAGAAATGGTGAAGGAGGTGAAAGAGGCTTCTCTATGAGGACTAAGAAAATTTAGACTTACACATACAGTAGCTAACGTGGACACTCATAGACTCTCCTCATGGATTTGTGAACACACACAGTTTGAGCCATAGTGTTCTTTTTTTGGGACACTGATTTGTCGCTTTTTGAAGTGACACCTCTACCCATTTTTTAACATTGTGAAAGTTTTTCCTAAACTTTCTGACCCTTGGACCAACTTTAGTAGATGCTGTACTATCACAACTTGCAGCAGCTCTAGTATTTTGTTGCTGCTCCTGCTCTTCTCTCAATAGTTCTTTATCAATATCGATGCACACATACCAGTTGTACAAAAAACAACCCAATTATAGTATTTATTTTAACTTTTTTGCAAATGACAACTCATTCTGCAGACTGATAGTGCTCAGATTATGTGAATGCAGTGGGATATGGCCTGCAGAGTCACAGTACTTATATATTATGTGAACGCAGTGGAGTATGGCCTGCGGAGTCACAGTACTTATATTGTGAATGCAGTAATTATATTGTGAACACAGTGGGGCACAGCCTGTAGATTCACAGTGTTTTATGTTATGTGGACACAGTGGTGTATGGCACCTACACCACACACTAGTTGTACAAAAAGTAACCAATTATAGTATTTATTTAGTTGTAACTTTTATTTCAAATGACAGCTGACACTGCAGACTGACAGTGCTTATAATATGTGAACGCAGTGGGGCACAGCCTGCGGAGTCACAGTACTTATGTTATGTGAATACAGTGGTGTATGGCACCTACACCACACACCATATACAATATTTTCCAAAATATTACCCGTGCCACGCGCTAGTCCAGGGAGGCAGAGGGAAATTAGGGAGGTAAATGTGTGGCTTAGGGATTGGTGCAGGAAAGAGGGGTTTGTGTTCCTGGAACACTGGGCGGACTTCTCAGTCAGGCGCCATCTTTTTTGTTGTGATGGATTGCACCTGAATGAGGAGGAGGCAGTGGTGCTGTGGGGAAGGATGGTTAGAAGGTTGGAGGAGATTTTAAACTAGGAGCCTGGGGGGAGGGTTTAGCTAGAAACTATTGGTCGTGCAGTGAGAATCGTGGGGATGGCGGTAGTAAACTAAATGGGGGAGAAGTTGAGAGGAGGGTAAGAGCAGCCAGCAAGGGTATTAACATGGGTACTAAAAGAGGTTTTACCAAAGCACTAATAACGATTACAGGTCATCGTTGCTACATAAGGTGATAGAAGTCCCTAACGCAAGGGGAAATACTTATCTTAGTTGTATGTATGTGAATGCTAGAAGCCTTACTGGTGAAAAGGGTGACCTAGAAATACTTGCAGCAAGCAAACAGTATGATATTATAGGCATTACTGAAACTTGGTGGGACGAATCTCATGATTGGACAGTCAATCTAGAGGGCTATACACATAGTAACATAGTAACATAGTATCTAAGGTTGAAAAAAGACAATCGTCCATCGAGTTCAACCTATTTGTGGTCTCCTATGCAGGATTATTTGGTCTAAAATTTTGACTGATTTAGGAGAGACAGACTAAATAAAAGGGGTGGAAGGTTGTGTCTTTATGTAAAACCATTTTTAAAGCTGATATACGGGAAGATATGCTGAAGGGGACTGTAGACACTGTTGAGACGTTATGGGTAGAAATTGCATGCGGGGAAAAAGGAATAAAAAAGTTAGTATTGGGTGTATGCTACAGGCCGCCTGTTATTAATGTATCTGAAGAGGAATTGTTGCTGAAGCAAATTGAAAGAGCAGCAGGAGTAGGTGACATAGTAGTGATGGGAGATTTTAACTATCCAGAGATAAACTGGAAAAACGATTTATGTGACACTGCTAGGGGTAATATGTTTTTAAACACACTTAATGATAACTACTTAGTTCAACTAATTGAGGAACCTTCCAGGTACAATGCAATCTTAGACCTGGTATTAAGAAACAATGGGGAATTGGTATCAGGTATTATAGTAGGGGAGCCCATAGGAAACAACGACCACAATATGGTCACATTCAATATAAGTTTTCATAAACAGTCCTATACTGGCTCAACTAGGACTCTAAACTTTAGCAAAACCAACTTTGAAATGATGAGGGAAACTTTGAGGGATATTGAATGGGAAGGTTTGTTCCTAGGAAAAAATACTTCAGAGAAATGGGATGTATAAAAAATCACTGCTAGCTAAAAATACTCTCAAATTTATTACTACGAGCAACAAAAAAAGGAATAAAAATCATAAATCGATGTGGCTTAATAAAAAGATAAATGAACTTATGGGCAAGAAAAGGCGAGCATTTAAAAAATACAAATCTGATGGGAATGCGGAATCATTTCAGCACTATAAGGACTGTAACAAAATATGCAAAAAAGAAATAAGAGCGGCTAAAGTAGAAACTGAAAAACTAGTAGCAAAGGAAAGCAAAGCGAATCCCCAAAAATTATTTAAATACATTAATAGCAAGAGATTAAAGAAGGACAGTATAGGCCCTTTAAAAGACAAGTTGGGAGTCTTAATCAAAAATTATAATGACATAGCGGACACACTAAATGAGTTTTTTTTCAACAGTATTTACTAGAGAGGACCCAATTCAGGGACTTACACACAATGTCAATAATGAGAATATCCCACTGGTAGGTACTTAGTTAAGTGAGGAGGTAGTCTGTGACAGATTAAAACATTTAAAGATTAATAAGTCACCGTGTCCTGATGGAATTCACCCAAGGGTTCTAATGGAGCTTCACTCTGAACTTGCAAAACCGCTATTTTTTTTTTTAAATCACAAAATTTTATTGACAAGAGAAGTACAATGACAGATGAAAATAATTGACATGCTCGGAGCACAACAGAACTAGTATACATAAAGTAGAAAATTAAGTGCAAGAGTCTGTCCCTATGTTATCTGTTATTTTATATTTACTTTTCTTTTTTTTTAATTTCTTTTTTTATTTAGTATATTCTTTATTTTAAACAAATCCAAAGACAGTCAGGAGTTAGGAACAAAATTAGGAAACGGTATAGGACATTCCAAAGGGTCAATCATTGGGATCCCTGGAAGGGCCTGTACCGTGAGAGTCAAAGCGAGAAAGAAGGAAGAGTGGAGTAAAAAATTGAAGAGGGAAGAGAGTGAAGAGAGAAAAAAAAAAAAAAAGGGAGTATAAAAAGCAGAAACAAGTCACGGACGGGAGGAGAGCGAGTCGGGGGAAAAGTTGTGTGGGGAAAAAGGGTAGGGCGATCTAGGAGAGACCTGGGAGAGCAACTTGAAATTTAGTGTACCAAGGTGTCCAGACGCCGTGGAATTTATCCACTGTGTTGTTCATCAAGGAGGAAAGATATTCCATCTTTGCTACAAACCAAACGCGGTTCATGAGTTCAGAATGGGTTGGAGGGGTAGGGAGCTTCCATGATTTAGCAATCTGGAGTTTAGCTGCACAGGCTATATGCATAGCCAGTTTGTTTTCCGGCTTGGATAGGTAACAGGCTGGGGCACACAGGAGCAGCGTCTCTGGGGGCAGGAGGGGGCTGTCCGGAATAAGCGACTGGAGAAGGATACGGACCATTAACCAAAAAGAGGCTATCCTCGGGCAGCTCCACCAGATGTGAAAATACGAGCCTACTTGACCACATTGACGCCAACAGAGGTTAGAAGTGTTCGGGTATATTTGGTGTAAGCGTTCGGGAACCAAATACCATCGCGTGTAAACTTTGTAGGAGTTCTCCTTGATGGAGACGCTAATAGAACATTTAGAGATATTCAGTCGGATAGATTCCCACACGTCATCTTCCAGGGGCATCCCCAAGTCGGTTTCCCAGGCAAGTTCATGTGCTGTGCGGGAGGGCGCAACTGGAGACAAAATGGTGTGATATAGATTATAAATAGTGCCTCGGTCCGTGGGTCGATACATGCAAAGGCGCTCCATCGGAGTCGGGATATTAGGAATAGGCGTTGTCCTAGTTGAGGACATAACGAAACTTCGAATTTGAAGGTATTGATAAAAATATGAAGTCGGGAGAGAGTGCTTTGTCTGGAGGTCTGCGAATGAGTACGGTACATTGTTATGAAGTAGATGATGAAAGTGGGAGACGCCTGCTCTGGTCCAGTTGGAGGCAAATTGATGGGATCGGCCCGGTGAGAAGGAGGGGTTGTTCCAGATGGGGGTTAGGGGAGAGGGAATTGTGTGGAGTGAAAGTTTAGATTTTAGCAAGTCCCACACCGATAAAGTTAGGGATATTGTTGGCACTGGCTGAATGGTTTTGGGTCTGTGCGGACGGGGGAGCCATGGGAGATGAGAGACCGAATCGACCTGAGCCAAGTCACTCTCCAAGTCCACCCATCTCCTTGTGTGCCGTGGAGAATGCCAGGCGACAAGTTGACTGAGTGCCGTGGCGTAGTAGTATCTTGACAGTGAGGGAAGGCTTAGACCACCACACGGAGAGCTCTGCTGGAGAGCCTCCCTACGCAATCGCGGCTTCTTGTCATTCCATATGAATTTACCATATTGGGTTTGGAGGGAGGATAGAATCCGGAGAGGGACCGGGACAGGGAGAGTCTGGAAGAGGTATAGTATCTTGGGGATGACGTTCATCTTAATGGCATTAATCCTGCCGATCCAAGAAATGAAATGTTTTTTCCATCCTAAGATGTTTTGAGATATTTCCTTGAATAAGGGAGGAAAGTTAGCGTCATAGAGAGAATGGTAAGATTTGGTGATTTGCACCCCCAAATATTTAATAGAGGTATGACGCCATGCAAAAGGGAAGTTGGATTTCAGAAGATTCAGCGTATTGAGAGGGATGTGTAGTGGGAGAGCCTCTGACTTGTCGTTGTTCACCCTATATCCAGAAAGGTTCCCGTAGAGTGTTAATTCTTTGAAAAGGTTGGGTAGGGAAATTAACGGGCTAGTGAGGGTGAGAAGGACGTCATCCGCAAAAAGGGAAAGTTTGTAGTGTGAGTCTTTGATAGAAAAGCCCGTAATGTCCGGATTAAGACGGATGCGGCATGCGAGAGGTTCAATTATCAGAGCGAAGATGAGAGGCGACAGGGGGCATCCCTGTCGCGTGCCATTGGTGATGGCGAAGGTGTCTGAAAGAATTCCGTTTGTTAGAATAGAAGTGGAGGGGTTGTGATAGAGTGCCGAGATTGCTTGGAGAAATTCCCCGCGGACACCAAAGCTGCGGAGTGTTTGGTCGAGGAAGGCCCACGAAACCCGATCGAAGGCTTTTTCCGCGTCTAATGCCAATAAAAGAGAGGGGAGCTTGACTGAGTTAGCATGATGAATCAGGTTGATGGTACGTCTGGTATTATCTAGAGCTTGACGGGTGGGGACAAATCCGACTTGGTCGGGGTGTATAAGAGACGGAAGAAGAGGATTCAGGCGTAAGGCAAGGATTTTTGCAAAGAGTTTCAAGTCGGTGTTGAGAAGGGATATAGGGCGGTAATTAGAGACCTGCTGGAGATCCTTACCAGGTTTGGGAATAACAGTGATTAGTGCTCTAGTAGTTTCGCTGTGAAAGAGTTCCCCATTAAGGATTTTATTAAAAGTAGACGTCAAGTGGGGGACTAGAGAAGACTCGAATGTTATATAGTACGCGAAGGGTAGGCCGTCCGGTCCCGGAGCCTTAGAGGGTTTCTGAAGTCTAAGAGCAGCCGATACTTCCTCGTCAGAGATAGGCTTACATAATGCAGTGGCTGAGGAAGCATCCAACTGCGGGAGAGAGCATGAGGTCAGGAAGTCGGAAATTTGCATGTTTGAGTCAGGTAGGGATGATGGACTACCTGGGGAGTTATACAAACGGGTGTAGTAGTCCTTAAAGATAGAATTGATGTCTGAAGGTTTATAGTGTGTATTACCGTTAGAGTCCTTGAGTGAGACTAAGGAAGAGAGGGCTTTTCGTGCTTTTAATCTATTTGCCAAGAGTGCATCAGCCTTGTTGCTTTTCTCATAGAATCGCAGGTTCAGCCAACGTAGGGATTTATCTATCTTTTCTGTGATTAGTGCGTTGAGGGCTGCCCTAGCTGCCATAAGCTGTTTGTAGTTCGAGTCCGTGGGACTACGTTTATGAAGAGAGTCTAGATCTTGGACCTGATCAGTGAGATTCTTGAGTATTGCTTTGTGTTCCCTATTGCGATGAGATGCATAGCTAATTACATGGCCTCTGAGGACAGCTTTGTTGGCTTCCCAGACTAATGGGGAACATCCTGATTCAGGATTGTTAAGAGAAAAGTATTCCGTGAGCAGTTCGGCTATCTTGGATTTGAAGGAGGGAATTTTAAGAAGTGTCTCGTTCATGCGCCAAGATGGGCGGGAAGTTGGGGCATCCAACAGGTCAAATGCGGACGCGACAGAGGAGTGGTCCGACCAGACATTGGGGATAATCGAAGAGGACAGAATGTGATTAGAGGCCGGGGGGCTGCAGAAGAGATAGTCAAGTCTGGAATAGGACTGATGGGGGCAGGAAAAAAAAGTATAGTCCTTGGAGGATGGGTTAAGAGCACGCCAAGTATCGAAGAGAGATGCTTCTTTAATAAGTTTAGAGAAGGTATCGGATATATGACGGGTGTGGGGGTGCGTCTGGGGAGCGAATTTAACTAGTAAAGGGTCTAGAACTGCGTTGAAGTCCCCTCCCAGGAATACATAACCCGCTCTGTGTTTCTGGAGAGCTTTGAAAAAGGATTTCAGAAACCGTTGTTGGCCCGTGTTGGGTGGGTATAGGTTGGCTATAGTTACGTCCAGGTGCCCCAGCCTGCCAACCAGAATGATATACCTCCCCTCTGTGTCAACATGAACCGAGCTTTGAGTGAAGGGGAGTTTGTTGCTTATCAGGATAGCGACTCCATTGTGCTTAGATTCACTTGAGGAGTACAACACAGTGGAAAATCTTCTGGAAGATAAAGTGAGGTGGCCATTTCGCTTAAAATGTGTTTCTTGAAGTAGAACTATGTCTGCGCGTAGGGTGCGGATTGTACGGAACAAATGAGAGCGTTTATGGGGCGTGTTAAGGCCCCGGACATTCATTGAGGCAATGGTGAAGGGCATGGTGCCGAGAGCAGGGGGAGTATGGGTGAGGTATTAAAAAGGGAGATCAGTGGAAGGGGGCCGACTCGCTCGGGAGGGAGAGTTTAGAAAAAAGGGAGAGAAAGAAAAAGAGGAGATAGGAAGAAAAAGAGCGAGAGAAAAAAAAAAAAAATTAAAGGCAGGTAGGAAAAAGAGAAAGAGCAGGTTACTCAATACAAAGGAGATTGGTACTCCTGAAGGTAGGACTTAGTGGTCCAGAGAGACGAGGGAACCAAAGTTCCGTGTCGCCAAAAGGGAGTAAAAAAAAAGTAAGTAAATAAAATAAAATTGGGGGGTGGTGGAGATCTAAAGGAGTAGAGAAATATCACATGCAGGGAGGAGAAAAGAGAGTATACGCACAACCCGAGAAGAGAGGGGGTAAGGCGTCAAACTAAACGTGTACTAGTGTGTAAGAGACAAGAGGTGAAACGGTTTCCCCTGGGTGAGGGGGGGTAGAGGGAGAGAGACAAGGGGGGGGGGGAGGGAAAAAAAGAGAGGAGAAAAAAAAATAGAAATAAAAAATAAATAAAAAAAGGGGAGGGGGGGAGGAGGGGAAAACAATCATCAATAGAAAATACATTGAGTACATATCGTCTGGGGATACCAGAAACTTTACGGAATATGAAGATACACACTTGTTAAAACCTGCGGGGGCGACCAGCACAGGGGGCCCACAGTGTAGCCTGTGAGGACTAGGAGGGAGCCAGCTGAGAAGCTGGCTAAATATGTGAGACCCCTGTGCCCGTGGACCACACCACTAACCAAAACGGATAAAACATGTAAACGTTAGGACAGCAGGAGAGAAGAGACCTAATAGTGCATGGTATTGTCATTATTACCGTGAGCATCTAAGAGAAACATTAAGTCCCTGAACTGGGAATAAACTAACAGTGGAAGGCTAAATGCAACGTAGAGGAATGGTAGAATCAAACCGCGGTTGGAAGTAGCATGAAAGGCTAGGGGCGATTTCTAGAAACCGAGATTTGGTCACCCAGGCTACTGTAAACATATGGAGTTTAGTGAGTTTGAACTGCTACAGAGAGAGACCTCGTGATAATTCCAGAAAAAGAACAAAAGGCATCATGGGGTAGGGGGGGGGGGGAAGGGTTGAGAAAGGCAAAGGGGGAGAAAAAGAAAAGGGGGAGAAAAAAAAAAGGGGGGGATATATGGAGGGAGGGGTGAACATAAGTATTACGTGAACATAACATTGAAATCCTTCCAGACGTATAGTCGTATAACAAGGGGTGATCCCCCGACAACAAACAGTCAATGAAAAGTTATACAGACGTCTGAGGGGGTAAGTGTGCACAATGATGCAGATTATTCAAGGGCTGATGTAATTATCGACGGGTAGGAAAAAGGGCTCGTTGGAGAACATCCATCCCAACACATCATCCAATTTTAAATTGAGTGGTCTGCTCCAACGGGGGGTCCAGCCTCCTCTATATGCGAGAGCAGGTCCTTGCCCTCACGGGGATCTCTGATGATGACCGTCTTTCCTTGGAGGTCAACGATTAGCTTGAAGGGGAATCCCCATCGGTATCGGATGTTCCTGTCTCGTAGTGCCTTTGTTAGATCACGAAGTTCTCTTCGTTTAGCTATGGTTAGAGGGGCCAGATCTTGGAAGAACTGTAGTTTAGATGAATTGTAGAGTACATAAGGCTTTCCATAGGTGGAATTGAGGACCCTTTCTTTATCCTTAAACTTGAGGAAGCGGAGGACCACATCGCGAGGAGGTTCACCATCCCTAGGCTTAGGACGGAGGGCACGATGAGCCCTTTCTAGAGGAAACTGTACAGCCCCCAGGTCCGGGATCAGGAAGGAGAAGAGGTCGTGAAGATAGGGTTCGAGGTTGTCCATACTGACGGATTCCGGGATGTTGCGAATGCGCAGATTGGATCTGCGTTCGCGGTTCTCAAGATCCTCGTTTTTAGTGCGGAGTTCTGACAGTTCTGAGACAATGTGGTCCAAGTCACGACCCGTATCGTTTAGAGCCTTCTGGAAATGGTCCTGACGGGATTCCATTTTCGAGGTCCTGGAAGCAAGGGAAGAGATGTCCGTCTTAATGGAGGCCACCGCCTTGTCCAGTTTGGACTCCAGGGAGTCCTTAAAGTCCGAAATAAGGGAGCGGAGAGCTAAGATATCATCCTTAGTGGACGGAGCAGAAGGCGGGGAGGCGGAGCTATCCATAGAGTCGTGAGGAGGGGAGGGGAGACCTCTATGTTGAGTATTCTTGGTGCCCCTGGTAAAGTGTTGAGAGATATCAGCACCCCCTTGTTTTGGAGTCTTGGACGAAGATTTCTGCATGTGGACCGGACCAGTGTAGGGTATTATACTATGAAATATGATCCAACAGGGTAGGCAGTTGGCCAAAAAAAAAAAAAAAAAAGGCAAACAAAAAAAAACAAAGAAGAAAAAAAAGGGGGGGGGACACCCAGGGGGGGGACCACGCTCCTCGTTGTCAGGTGGTCATGGTGCCGGAGGCTTGTACTGCGGAAATGCCGGTAGTGAGGACTCCGCGTCAGAGGTAGGAGGGGGTCCTTTGATCCAGGGTACCTCCGCCTTTGCGGGTAGAGGAGTAAAAGTCACGAGTATTAAAGCAGGCCAGGCAACGGGACCGTCAGGGCGAGTCAGGTGTGAGTAAAGACCCGCCGGGGACAAGAGCCGGCGTTACCGTGGTCAGGGCGAAGCCGGACGGAGTGATCAGCAACCTGCGAGTGGTGATAGGAGCTAGTGGCAACTCCGCAATCCCCTAATAGACCGGCGTGCAGAGGTAGGGAGCAACAATGGTGTCCCGGCTCGGGGGAGAGCAGAGGCTGGTTCGCAGTGTAAGGGGGAGCCCCTGGTGTCTTCTGGCGGCAGCTTGCTTAACCTCCGTCGTGCGTCCTCGGGTCCCGGCGCCGGCTGAGGGCCCCCTCCAAGATGGTCTCCGGGCACCTCCCAGCTCCACAGATCCCAGGCGGCCCCAGCGATCTCAGGCGCCCGCAGAAGCCGGCAGCGATAGGAGACGTACCCCCAGCTGGTCCCTTGGGAAGTAGGGCACCAGAGGGCTGGGGAGCAGTGTGCAAAACCGCTATTTTTGATCTTTAAGGATTCAGTTATATCAGGTATGGTTCCCAAAGACTGGCTGTCACGATCCGGGTATCTGGACGCCATTTCTTACCCATCAGATGCCTCCTAAGGCTGGCTCAGCGCTCCAGGACCGGATCCCATCTGTTATCCTAATGTTCACATTCCTGCATCCTCTCCTGTCTCTCTGAGACGCTGTCACAGTAACGCCTTATTACATCTGGCATGGCGTCTCCCGCGGCCTCCGCCGCCGTCCCTGAGCTTCTGCATGCAGAGTGTCAGAGTGGCGATTACGTCAGCCGCGGCCTCCGCTGTGTCCGCGTGGTTGGATGTGCACTTGTCAGCCTGGCGTCTCCTGTCTCCAGTGGCCGGCGCCGCCATTACTGTTTTCATTACCACATGGATTACAAACCAAACTTCCCTCCAAGTGTCTGCATGGGCGCAGCCATCTTGGATTCTGTCAGCTGATCATTTCCTCCAATCTGTTGTCAGTATTTTAATCTGCATAATTGCCAAGCCAATCCCTTCCTTGCTGCAGGTATAAATGCACTGTGCCTGAGCAAGGAAGGCGTCAGTGCTTTGGTTGTCAAACCTAGTTCCTGTTTGTCTCTCTCCTGTGATTGTCTTCCAGGTTCCAGCTCCTGTCTCAAGACTTCCACCATAGAGACCCGCACCAGCATTCCACCTGCGGTGTAGCCTGACTCTCCAATCCATTGTGGATTCATCTGTTTCCAGCTACAACATTACCTGCTTCCAGCTCAGCTTCCAGCAGAGTACAGCTTCCCTTAAAGGGACGGTGTCCTTTCTACACTTTACCACTCTCCACCGGTATTATTATTTCTCCGCTCTCAAGTTCTACATTTCAGTTCATATTTCATCGCTCCCAAGTTCATTTATTATTTGACTGGTTCCAGCCAGTATCCACTCCGTGCTAACAACAGTCTGGTTCCAGCCAGTATCCACAGCAGCTGTTTTATCTTCAGCAACCCAGCTTTTCCTGGAACACCAGCTGGCACAATCCTGGGTTATCTCCATTGCTACAGTCGGGCCTGGTAAGGACTTTCCACCTAGAAGATCATAAGAACTTTCTCACACTACCAGTGCCCTGTGGCTCCTGCCATCCTGTAGTACCCAGGAACTGTATTTATTCTTTGCTGACTTTTACGTTTTCTTTTACTGCTGCTGTGTTGCGGAGTTGTCATAATAAACATCATTGACTTTTATCCAAGTTGTCGTGGTCACGCCTTCGGGCAGTTATTATTCATGTTACTTACATGTCCAGGGGTCTGATACAACCTCCCAGGTTCCGGTACATCTCAGCCCCTACAACTGAGGCTGCCTCCCGTCAGCTCAGGCCCTCAGTTGTGACAGTAAGCACTGACCTAATGAATCCAGCCGGAGACCAGGATCAAGCGGCCAGGCCGATGCAAGAACTGGCAGCCCGACTAGAACATCAGGAGGCTGCACAGGGCCACATCATCCGCCGTCTCCAGGATCTCTCTACTCGGCTGGATGGGATTCAGACAACTCTCCGTGGATCAGGCGCGTCTGGTGCGTCAACCACAGTGACTCCAGCTATAACCCCACCCACCTTACCCATTTCTGCTCCACGTCTTCATCTTCCAACGCCAGCAAAATTTGACGGATCTCCAAGATTTTGCAGGGGATTTCTCAACCAGTGTGAGATTCAGTTTGAGCTACAACCTGGCAATTTTCCCAGTGACCGTACAAAAATTGCCTACATTATTTCTCTTCTCAGTGGCTCAGCCCTTGATTGGGCATCACCGTTATGGGAGAGGTCCGACACCCTGCTATCTTCCTACACTGCCTTCGTGTCAACATTCAGGCGCATCTTCGACGAGCCAGGCCGGGTAACCTCAGCTTCATCCGAGATTCTCCGTTTACGCCAGGGGTCACGTACTGTAGGACAATATCTGATACAGTTCCAGATCCTGGCATCCGAACTGGCATGGAACGACGAGGCCCTGTATGCTGCATTCTGGCATGGCTTATCTGAGCGTATTAAAGATGAGTTAGCTACCAGAGACTTACCTTCTAAGTTAGATGAGCTAATCTCATTCTGCACGAAAGTTGATTTACGTTTCAGAGAGAGAGCAACTGAGCGTGGAAGATCATCTGCTCCAAAATCTTCTGCTCCTCCTCCTCGTCAACTGTCACCATCTAAAGATGAGCCCATGCAACTTGGCCGTTCCCATTTAACTCCTGCTGAGCGCCGAAGACGTCTCTCCGAGTCTCTCTGTCTCTATTGTGCAGCTCCGTCTCACACCATTAATGCCTGTCCCAAACGTCCGGGAAACTCCAAATCCTAGCTCGCCAAGGAGAGGGCCGGCTAGGAGTAATGATCTCCTCTCCATCTCCTCAAGATTGTAATCTCCCAGTCTCGCTTCAAGTTGCTCAACGTTATCGGAACGTCATTGCCCTCCTTGATTCCGGAGCAGCTGGGAACTTTATTACCGAAGCCTATGTTAAACGGTGGTCCCTACCCACCGAGAGACTTCCTTCGTCCATTTCTTTAACTGCCGTGGATGGCAGCAAAATTTTTGATGCAGTTATTTCTTTAAGGACTCTACCAGTTCGTCTGAGAGTGGGAGTTCTTCATTCCGAACTTATTTCTTTTTTAGTGATTCCAAGAGCCACACATCCTGTGGTCCTGGGCCTTCCATGGCTCCGTCTTCACAATCCTACAATTGATTGGACGACTACGCAAATCCTGGCATGGGGTTCCTCCTGTGCTGAGACATGTTTGTTTAAAGTATTGCCTGTCTGTTCTTCCTCCCCCAGGTCGTCTGATGTTCCACCTCCTCCATATCAAGATTTCACGGATGTGTTCAGTAAAGCTTCTGCTGATATCCTTCCTCCTCATAGAGAATGGGACTGTCCGATTGATCTCGTTCCAGGGAAGGTTCCACCTCGAGGCCGAACTTATCCGTTGTCTCTGCCTGAGACGCATTCTATGGAGGAATATATTAAAGAGAACCTAGCAAAGGGGTTCATTCGACCTTCTTCTCCAGCCGGCGCAGGCTTCTTTTTTGTAAAAAAGAAAGATGGTGGTCTGCGGCCGTGCATCGACTACAGAGGTTTGAACGACATTACCATCAAGAACCGTTATCCTTTACCCCTGATTACTGAGCTCTTTGACAGAGTTAGCGGAGCTACCATCTTTACAAAGCTGGACTTGCGAGGTGCATACAATCTCATCCGGATCCGTGAGGGTGACGAGTGGAAGACCGCCTTTAACACCCGTGACGGACATTATGAGTACCTCGTCATGCCCTTCGGATTGAGCAATGCTCCAGCTGTCTTCCAGCATTTTGTCAATGAGATCTTCAGAGACATTCTATACCATCATGTCGTGGTCTATCTAGACGATATCCTCATTTTTGCCAACGATTTAGAGGAACATCGTTTTTGGGTTAAAGAGGTTCTGTCCCGTCTCCGTGTCAATCGTCTCTATTGCAAATTAGAAAAATGCGTCTTTGAAGTCAAGTCCATTCCGTTTCTAGGGTACATTGTGTCCGGTTCCGGACTAGAGATGGATCCTGAGAAACTACAAGCAATCCAAAATTGGCCGGTACCCTTAACCCTCAAAGGGGTCCAGAGGTTCTTAGGGTTCGCCAACTATTACCGAAAGTTTATACGAGACTTTTCCACCATTGTGGCGCCTATTACTGCTTTCACTAAGAAGGGTGCTAACCCGTCCAAGTGGTCTGAAGAAGCCATGCAAGCATTTCATCTTTTAAAACAAAGGTTCATCTCTGCGCCTGTTCTGAAACAGCCTGACATCGACTCTCCTTTCATCTTAGAGGTGGATGCCTCCTCCGTTGGAGTAGGAGCGGTGTTATCTCAGAGGGCTAAAGATGGCCATTTACACCCTTGCAGTTTCTTCTCCCGGAAGTTCTCCCCAGCTGAGCGCAACTATGCCATTGGCGACCAGGAGTTGCTAGCCATCAAGCTCGCTCTAGAAGAGTGGAGGTATCTGTTGGAGGGAGCTTCTCATTCAATCACCATACTTACAGACCACAAGAACCTTTTATACCTGAAGGGCGCACAATGTCTCAACCCTCGTCAGGCCAGATGGGCACTTTTCTTTTCCAGGTTCGACTTTAAACTCCAGTTCTGTCCGGGCTCTCAGAATCGCAAGGCCGATGCCCTTTCCCGCTCATGGGAGCAAGAAAATGAGTCAGAGTCTTCAGACAAGCATCCTATTATAAATCCGTTGGCATTCTCCACGGTAGGGATGGACTCTACGCCCCCATCAGGGAAAAGTTTTGTGAAGCCGATGCTAAGGAAGAAGCTCATGCATTGGGCCCATGCTTCCCGTTTTGCCGGACATACAGGTATCCAAAAAACCCTGGAGTTTATCTCTAGGTCCTATTGGTGGCCAACTCTGAAAAAGGACGTCTTGGAGTTTATTGCATCTTGCCCAAAGTGTGCCCAACATAAAGTATCCCGCCAGTCGCCTGCGGGGCAACTGGTTCCACTATCCGTTCCCCGTCGACCATGGACCCACTTGTCGATGGATTTCATTACAGACTTGCCCATGTGCAACAAGTTCAATACCATCTGGGTGGTAGTTGACCGGTTCACCAAGATGGCACACTTCATTCCTCTCACCGGTCTTCCGTCAGCTTCCAAGTTGGCTCAAGTATTCATACAAGAGATCTTCCGACTCCACGGTCTTCCTGAAGAAATTATCTCAGATCGAGGAGTTCAATTCACAGCCAAATTCTGGCGAAGTTTATGTCAAGTCCTTCAAGTCAAGCTAAAGTTTTCCACGGCTTACCATCCTCAGACCAATGGTCAAACCGAGAGGGTGAATCAGGACTTGGAGGCCTTCCTCCGCATCTATGTGTCCTCCTCTCAAGATGACTGGGTTCAATTACTTCCCTGGGCCGAGTTCTGTCATAACAACCAGTATCATTCTTCATCTGCTTCAACACCATTCTTCACTAACTTTGGATTCCACCCTAAAGTCCCTGAGTTCCAACCGCTTCCAGCAACTTCTGTTCCCGCAGTGGATATCACCTTGCATCAGTTTGCCAATATCTGGAAGAGCGTACGATCAGCTCTGCTCAAGGCATCGTTCAGGTACAAGAAGTTTGCGGATAAGAAGCGTCGAGCAGTTCCTGCTCTCAAGGTGGGTGATCGGGTATGGTTATCCACGAAGAATTTGAGGTTAAGAGTTCCCAGTATGAAGTTTGCACCTCGCTATATCGGTCCTTTCAAGATTGAACAAGTCATCAATCCTGTTGCTTACAGACTTCAGTTGCCTCCCTTCTTAAAAATACCCAGGACATTCCATGTTTCCCTGTTGAAACCGCTGATCTTGAATCGGTTTCATTCCTCACTTCCTCCAACTCCGAAAGTCCAAACTCAACGAGGCGTTGAGTATGAAGTGGCCAAGATCCTGGACTCACGTCACCGTTACGGTCAACTACAGTATCTTATTGACTGGAAGGGTTACGGCCCTGAGGAACGTTCATGGACCAATGCTTCTGATGTCCATGCTCCTGCCTTGGTCCGGAGATTCCATTCCAAGTTTCCTCAAAAGCCAAAGAAGTGTCCTGGGGCCACTCCTAAAGGGGGGGGTGCTGTCACGATCCGGGTATCTGGACGCCATTTCTTACCCATCAGATGCCTCCTAAGGCTGGCTCAGCGCTCCAGGACCGGATCCCATCTGTTATCCTAATGTTCACATTCCTGCATCCTCTCCTGTCTCTCTGAGACGCTGTCACAGTAACGCCTTATTACATCTGGCATGGCGTCTCCCGCGGCCTCCGCCGCCGTCCCTGAGCTTCTGCATGCAGAGTGTCAGAGTGGCGATTACGTCAGCCGCGGCCTCCGCTGTGTCCGCGTGGTTGGATGTGCACTTGTCAGCCTGGCGTCTCCTGTCTCCAGTGGCCGGCGCCGCCATTACTGTTTTCATTACCACATGGATTACAAACCAAACTTCCCTCCAAGTGTCTGCATGGGCGCAGCCATCTTGGATTCTGTCAGCTGATCATTTCCTCCAATCTGTTGTCAGTATTTTAATCTGCATAATTGCCAAGCCAATCCCTTCCTTGCTGCAGGTATAAATACACTGTGCCTGAGCAAGGAAGGCGTCAGTGCTTTGGTTGTCAAACCTAGTTCCTGTTTGTCTCTCTCCTGTGATTGTCTTCCAGGTTCCAGCTCCTGTCTCAAGACTTCCACCATAGAGACCCGCACCAGCATTCCACCTGCGGTGTAGCCTGACTCTCCAATCCATTGTGGATTCATCTGTTTCCAGCTACAACATTACCTGCTTCCAGCTCAGCTTCCAGCAGAGTACAGCTTCCCTTAAAGGGCCGGTGTCCTTTCTACACTTTACCACTCTCCACCGGTATTATTATTTCTCCGCTCTCAAGTTCTACATTTCAGTTCATATTTCATCGCTCCCAAGTTCATTTATTATTTGACTGGTTCCAGCCAGTATCCACTCCGTGCTAACAACAGTCTGGTTCCAGCCAGTATCCACAGCAGCTGTTTTATCTTCAGCAACCCAGCTTTTCCTGGAACACCAGCTGGCACAATCCTGGGTTATCTCCATTGCTACAGTCGGGCCTGGTAAGGACTTTCCACCTAGAAGATCATAAGAACTATCTCACACTACCAGTGCCCTGTGGCTCCTGCCATCCTGTAGTACCCAGGAACTGTATTTATTCTTTGCTGACTTTTACGTTTTCTTTTACTGCTGCTGTGTTGCGGAGTTGTCATAATAAACATCATTGACTTTTATCCAAGTTGTCGTGGTCACGCCTTCGGGCAGTTATTATTCATGTTACTTACATGTCCAGGGGTCTGATACAACCTCCCAGGTTCCGGTACATCTCAGCCCCTACAACTGAGGCTGCCTCCCGTCAGCTCAGGCCCTCAGTTGTGACACTGGCGTTTTGCGGAAGTAGCGCCTAGGGGGGTCATTCAGAGTTGTTCGCTCGTTGCCGATTTTCGCAATGGAGCGATTAAGGCAAAAATGCGCATGCGCATGCTTCGCAGTGCGCATGCAGTTAGTATTTTAACATAAAACTTAGTAGATTTACTCACGCCCGAACGAAGATTTTTCATCGTTGAAGTGATCGCAGTGTGATTGACAGGAAGTGTGTGTTTCTGGGCGGAAACTGGCCGTTTTCTGGGAGTGTGCGGAAAAACGCAGGCGTGTCAGGGAAAAACGCGGGAGTGTCTGGAGAAACGGGGGAGTGGCTGGCCGAACGCTGGGCGTGTGTGTGACGTCAAACTAGGAACGAAACTGACTGAACTGATCGCTATGTCTAAGTCTCGAGCTACTCAGAAACTGCTAAGAAATTTCTATTCGCAATTCTGCTAATCTTTCGTTCGCAATTCTCCTAAGCTAAGATACACTCCCAGAGGGCGGCGGCTTAGCGTGTGCAATGCTGCTAAAAGCAGCTAGCGAGCGAACAACTCGGAATCACCCCCTATATTCAAAAAGGGAAGTAAAGCTGAACCGGGTAATTATAAACCAGTTAGTCTTACATCTATAGTGGGGAAAGTACTGGAAGGTATTCTAAGGGATAGTATTCAGAAGTTCCTTGAAGCCAATAAAGTCATTAAAAGGAATCAACATGGATTTGTGAAGAACAGATCCTGTCAAACCAATTTACTTGGCTTTTATGAAACAGTAAGTGCAAACTCAATCAGGGTAAAGAGGTGGATGTAATCTTTTTAGACGTTGCCAAAGCTTTCGACACAGTACCACACATGGACTTATCTACAAGCTACAAGAAATAGGGCTAGGAAGCACAATATGCACTTGGGTCAAAAATTGGTTAGATAATAGGGAACAGCGCATTGTGGTCAATGGATCTTTTTCAAATTGGACTGAAGTGTTAAGTGGTGTGCCACAATGCTCGGTATTAGGACTGCTATTGTTCAACATTTTCATTAACGACCTAACAGAAGGTCTAGAGAGCATGGTGTCAATTTTTGCAGATGATACCAAAATGTGTAAGGCTATAAATACGGAGGAGGATACTGAGTCTCTTCAGAATGACTTAGTTAAATTAGAAGCATGGGCAGCCAAATAGAGAATGCGCTTCAATACAGACAAGTGTAAGGTAAGGCACTGTGGTAGCAAGAACAAAAATAACACCTACATACTGAATGGGGTAAAATTAGGGGATACTGTACTGGAAAAGGACTTAGGTGTTCTCATAGATAGCAAACTAAGCAGCAGTACCCAAAGTAGGATTACAGCAAAGAAGGCTAATAAGATATTAGCATGCATAAAACGGGGAATTGATGCAAGGGACGAGGGTGTTATACTCCTGTTATATAAATCACTAGTGAGGCCACACCTTGAATACCGTGTACAATTCTGGGCACCATACTACAAAAAGGATATCCTGGAGCTAGGAAAGGTTCAGAGGCGGGCAACCAAACTAATTAAGGGCATGGAGACGCTGGAATACGAGGAAAGGCTTGCAAGACTAGGCATGTTTACACTGGAAAAGAGGAGACTAAGAGGGGTCATGATCAACATCTACAAATATATAAGGGGACAATACACAGAGCTTGCGCAGGACCTGTTTTTGGTTAGATCAACACAGAGGACTCGTGGACACTTGCTCAGGTTAGAGGAGATTCTGCACAATACGGCGTAAAGGCTTTTTCACGGTAAGGACAATACGTGTTTGGAAATTCCCTGCCTGAGGGAGTTGTAATGGCGGACTCAGTCAACACCTTTAAGAATGGGTTAGATAAATTCCTAATGGATAAGGATATCCAGGGTTATGGTGCATAGTCACGCACTATAGTTACTATAAAAAGAGGGATAAAATGCAATGGCTGACATCAGCATCAGTCAAAATTTTAGACCAATTAATCCTGCATAGGAGACCACAAATAGGTTGAACTCGATGGACAATTGTCTTTTTTCAACCTTAGATACTATGTTACCAGTTGTACAAAAAAAATAACCAATTATAGTATTTATTGTAACTTTTATTCTAAATGACAGCTCACACTGCAGACTGACAGTGCTTATAATATGTGAACGCACTGGGGCACAGCCTGTGTAGTCACAGTGCTTTTATTATGTGAACACAGTGGGGTACATCACCTACACTACACACAAGTTGTACAAAGAAAAAATTATTTTTTTTTTTTTTCACAAATGACAACTCACACTGTGGAGTCATATGTATGAACGTAGTTGGAATAGCCTGGCCCCGAACACACACAAGTGGTTTTTTTAATTGTTTTTTCTTTTTATGTTTTGGGTTTATTATAGTAATGGTGTGACGCACCAGTGTGCACCAATAATATAAAGCAAATACGGAATATAAAATCCAGATGTGTGCTCCAAAACCCACCCATCTCAGTGACCCCTTGGAATATGTGCTTGCACAAATAAGAAGGATTGTAGGTTCAATGCTTTTCTGGTTTGTAAATGCTATTTCCACTCGTGGGTGTCCATGACATCCATACAGTGGGAATAGAACCTGTGGCGAGCGCAGTGAGCCTCTGAGCCCGCATGGGGCTTTCTAGTGCTTGCCCCGCTGCCAACATTCTGGCGGCCAGGATCCCGGGGTCGGTATTCTGACCTCTGGGATCCCAACCGCCGGGATTCCATACCCAACCCCAAAAAAGATGTAGAAGCAGCTCACAATCTAAATGGTAATAAGTAACATAATATTTAGTGCTAGTATAAGGTGTATGTTTATTAGTGGTACTTGTAAAGTAAAATCATATTATAAAGTTATAATAACTTTAATGTTTACAGCTCCTTTGGATAGATTTTGTTATGTGAGTACCCAATCTACAGTGTGCCCATTGATGGATTGCTGATTTTGTTATTGAGTACCCAATCTGTAGTGTGCCCATTGATGAATTGCTGATTTTGTTATGTGAGTACCCAATCTCCGGTGTGCCCATTGATGAAATGCTGCTTTTGTTATGTGAGTACCCAATCTGTAGTGTGCCCATTGATATATTGCTGATTTTGTTATGTGAGTACCCAATCTGCAGTGTGCCCATTGATGAATTGCTGATTTTGTTATGTGAGTACCCAATCTCCGGTGTGCCCATTGATGAAATGCTGCTTTTGTTATGTGAGTACCCAATCTGTAGTGTGCCCATTGATGAATTGCTGATTTTGTTATGTGAGTACCCAATCTGCAGTGTGCCCATTGATGAATTGCTAATTTTGTTATGTGAGTACCCAATCTCCGGTGTGCCCATTGATGAAATGCTGCTTTTGTTATGTGAGTACCCAATCTGTAGTGTGCCTATTGAGGAATTGCTGATTTTGTTATGTGAGTACCCAATCTGCAGTGTGCCCATTGATGAATTGCTAATTTTGTTATGTGAGTACCCAATCTGCGGTGTGTCCTTTAATGAATTGCTGATTTTGTTATGCAAGTACCCAATCTGTAGTGTGCCCATTGATGAATTGCTGATTTTGTTATTGAGTACCCATTCTGCGGTGTGCCCATTAATGAATTACTGATTTTGTTATGTGAGTACCCAATCTGCAGTGTGCCCATTGATGAATTGCTGATTTTGTTATGTGAGTACCCAATCTGCAGTGTGCCCATTGATGAATTGCTAATTTTGTTATGTGAGTACCCAATCTGCGGTGTGTCCTTTAATGAATTGCTGATTTTGTTATGCAAGTACCCAATCTGTAGTGTGCCCATTGATGAATTGCTGATTTTGTTATTGAGTACCCATTCTGCGGTGTGCCCATTAATGAATTACTGATTTTGTTATGTGAGTACCCAATCTGCGGTGTGCCCATTAATGAATTGCTGATTTTGTTATTGAGTACCCAATCTGCGGTGTGCCCATTAATGAATTGCTGATTTTGTTATATGAGTACCCAATCTGCGGTGTGCCCATTGATGAATTGCTGATTTTGTTATGTGAGTACCCAATCTGCAGTGTGCCCATTGATGAATTGATGATTTTGTTATGTGAGTACCCAATCTGCGGTATGCCAACTGATGAATTGCTGATTTTGTTATGTGAGTACCCAATCTGTGGTATACCCACTGATGAATTGCTGATTTTGTTATGTGAGTACCCAATCTGTGGTGTGCCCATTGATGAATTGCTGATTTTGTTATGTGAGTACCCAATCTGCGGTATGCCAACTGATGAATTGCTGATTTTGTTATGTGAGTACCCAATCTGCGGTGTGCCCATTGATGAATTGCTGATTTTGTTATGTGGGTACCCAATTGAGCAGATTCGTATTTTATCATGGCTCCTTAACATATTTCTGTCTTATTTTGGATCAGTGACCTTTCTCATTTATCTTAGTAAAAAGTTCAATATGATAGTAGTAAACATTGCATATTATGTAATACCAGCAAAAATACATAGAAATACCATATATGTTTTTCTACACAGGCCTGGATGCATTTAACATTCTCCAGTTGCTGTGGTCATGAAAATTCAGGAAGGAACTGGAAGGCTCATAAAGGAGGGCGTGTACGTTCTCATATCAACATGCGTTAGGTCAATATGAGAATGTTAAACCGGTCAAAATGTCAATTCTATCATGTCAACATGGTACAATATCGACCTAACATCCCTAGTGGCCCAGTGGTCACTTACCTGGTCTCAGCGTCAGCACCATTTCCATTGTCATCTTCCGGGTCCCAACACTCATGTGACCAGCAATTCTGATGCAGTCCTCTGATGGACTGGCATTCCATTGAGTATTTTCCTCCTATCCCTACACCCTACTCCTAATCCTCCCCCTACTACCTATCTCTTAGTTCCACCTATGCAGCCTAACCCTAAATTTCCCCTAGTGCCTAACCCTAACCCTCCTTGCAGTGCCTAACCCTAACCGTCAGCATTCTGAGAATGTTGACATTTTGGAAGCAAAAAGAAAAAGACAAAATAACCTTTTTTGGAAGCACTCTTCTGATAATAAATAGTAAAAATTGAAAGAAAGAATGAAAAACGTGTGTTGAATCTTTTCACTCTGAATACATTATAAAACTTAACTTGTATTCTGTATTAATACTCTCATACATAGTGAACCTCATATTAAATTAAAATCTTGATTGCCTTTGTACCAAATAAGGTTCAAGATATAAGAAGGTGAAAATCTCAGATAATTATTGTTTGGACTTCTAGTAGATAACTCAAAGATATCCTAATGGTCACTGAGTAATTCAGAAAGTAATTACGTTAAATGGCAAGCTATATAACATGGGTGATCAATACCGTGTAAAGTCAAAAGATGGTAGAACCTGAAAATAAGTCAACTTGTAACTTTGTAACGTTGGTGGTCAAAACTGTGTACAGGAAATGATAACGCTAAGGAATAAATTGATGATACAACAGGAAATCATCACCTTCTACTGTTGTATCATCAATTTATTCCTTAGCTTTATCATTTCCTGTACACAGTTTTGACCACCAACGTTACAACGTTACAAGTTGACTTATTTTCAGGTTCTACCATCTTTTGACTTTACATGGTATTGATCACCCATGTTATACAGCTTGCTATTTAACGTAATTAATTTCTGAATTACTCAGTGACCATTAGGATATCTTTGAGTTATTTACAAGAAGTCCAAACAATTATCTGAGATTTTCACCTTCTTATATCTTGAGCCTTATTTGGTACAAAGGCAATCAAGATTTTAATTTAATATGAGGTTCACTATTTGTGAGGGTATTAATTGAGAACAGAATAAAGGTTAAGTTTTATAATGTATTCAGAGTAAAAAAATTCCACACACGTTTTTCATTCTTTCTTTCATTGTTTACTATTTATTATCAAGAGTGCTTCCAAAAAAGGTTATTTTGTCTTTTTCTTTTTGCTTCCTTGTAGTCTTATCTACAAAATTGTTGGGAGCACCACCAAATTAAGTACTGTTTCATATTATTAATAACAGTCAGAATTTTGTTTTTTTCTATATTTATTTCATATTTTTTTCTATTTTGGCTGGTGCGGATCCACAACCCCCCTTCTTCGAATGTTGACATTTTACATGGTGACATTTCAGATGTCAACATTTTGAATATGTTCTAATGGCGTCTGTCTGCATGTTGAACTATGTTGACATTGTAGTGTCTACAGTATGAATGTTGACATGGCAACTGTCGACCATGTGACCGGATACCAAAAATAGGGATCCCTTCCCCCAGTATCCTGTGCTGCTCTCTATTTTGTATACAGATATTTACTAAAAATAGGATTTTGGTACTTACAGATAAATCCTTTTCTCCTAGTCCGTAGAGGATGCTGGGGACTCCAAAAGGACCATGGGGTATAGACAGGATCCGCAGGAGCTTGGGCACACTGAAAAGACTTAATCTGGGTGTGAACTGGCTCCTCCCTCTATGCCCCTCCTCCAGACCTCAGTTATAGGAACTGTGCCCAGGAGAGACGGACATTTCGAGGAAAGATTTTTGTTTAAACTAAGGGCTACCAACATACCAGCCCACACCACAAACATACCGTACAACCAGAGTAACATTAAACCAGATAACAGTATGAATTAACAACAGCAACAAGCTGAAACAAGAAATACACAACCCGTGTATAAACTAAATTAACTAGCAAGAAAACACTGCAAGTAACAGTCCGCACTGGGATGGGCGCCCAGCATCCTCTACGGACTAGGAGAAAAGGATTTATCGGTAAGTACCAAAATCCTATTTTCTCTTACGTCCTAGAGGATGCTGGGGACTCCAAAAGGACCATGGGGTTTATACCAAAGCTCCAGAACAGGCGGGAGAGTGCGGACGACTCTGCAGCACCGACAGAGCAAACGCAAGGTCCTCATCAGCCAGGATATCAAACTTATAGAACTTAGCAAAAGTGTTTGAACCCGACTAAGTAGCTGCTCGGCAAAGCTGTAGCGCCGAGACGCTTCGGGCAGCCGCCCAAGATTTGCCCACTTTTCTGGTAGAATGGGCTTTTACTGACTTCGGCACCTGT
The DNA here is from genome assembly GCF_028390025.1 of Pseudophryne corroboree. Classification (NCBI taxonomy): domain Eukaryota; kingdom Metazoa; phylum Chordata; class Amphibia; order Anura; family Myobatrachidae; genus Pseudophryne; species Pseudophryne corroboree. Next base: position 790,658,821 of record NC_086447.1, on the reverse strand, counting down.
AGTCCGGCCGAAGAATGAGCCTGCTGAATCGTACTACAAATCCAGCGTGCAATAGTCTGTTTTGAAGCAGGATGACCAATTTTGTTGGAAGCATACAAGACAAAAAGCGCCTCAGTTTTTCTGGCAACAGCTGTCCTAGTGACGTAGATCTTCAACGCTCTTACAACATCCAGAGATTTTGGAATCGCCACAGCCTCCGTAGCCACCGGGACCACAATAGGTTGGTTAATGTGAAATGAAGAAACCACCCTCGGCAGAAATTGTTGACGAGTCCTCAATTCCGCCCTATCCGAATGAAAAATCAAGTATGGGCTCTTATGAGATAAGGCCGCCAACTCTGACACCCGCCTGGCAGACGCCAGCGCCAACAGCATAACTACCTTCCAAGTGAGAAATTTCAATTCAACCTTACGCAAAGGTTCAAACCAGGAAGACATGAGAAACCGTAAGACCACATCAAGCTCCCATGAAGCTACAGGAGGCACAAACGGAGGATTGATATGCATTACTTCTTTCACAAAAGTCTGAACCTCTGGGAGGACAGCCAATTCTTTTTGAAAGAAAATAGACAAAGCCGAAATCTGCACTTTGATGGAACCTAATTTCAGGCCTGAGTCTACTCCCGCCTGTAAAAAGTGGAGAAAGCGCCCCAAGTGAAAATCTTCTGCAGGAGCCATTTTAGACTCACACCAGGAAACATACTTTCTCCAAATACGGTGATAATGTTTCGCCGTAACCTCCTTCCTAGCCTTAATGAGAGTTGGAATGACCTCCCTGGGGATACCCTTACGAGCTAAGATCTGGCGCTCAACCTCCATGCCGTCAAACGCAGCTGCGGTAAGTCTGGAAACACGCATGGACCCTGCAACAACAGGTCCTCTCTTAGAGGAAGCGGCCAAGGATCTTCCACCAGTAATTCCTGAAGATCCGGGTACCAGGCCCTTCTTGGCCAATCTGGAACGACGAGAATCGCCTGAACCCTTGCTCGTCGAATGATCCCCAGTACCTTTGGAATGAGAGGAAGTGGAGAGAACACATACACCGACTGGAACACCCACGGAGACACCAGGGCGTCCACTGCACTGGCTTGGGGGTCCCTTGACCTGGAACAATACCTCGGGAGCTTCTTGTTGAGACCAGACGCCATCATGTCGATCAACGGAATTCCCCAACGTTTTGTCACCTCTGCAAATACCTCTTGGTGAAGAGCCCACTCTCCCGGATGAAGATCGTGTCTGCTGAGGAAATCTGCTTCCCAGTTGTCCACTCCCGGTAGGAAGACTGCTGACAGGGCGCTCACGTGTTGTTCCGCCCAGCGAAGGATTCTTGTGGCCTCCGCCATTGCCGCTCTGCTCCTTGTTCCGCCTTGACGGTTTATATGTGCCACCGCTGTGATGTTGTTTGACTGTACCAGGACAGGTCGACCCTGAAGAAGGCTTCTTGCTTGCAGCAGGCCGTTGTAAATGGCTCTTAACTCGAGAACATTTATGTGGAGACAAGCTTCCTGGAGCGACCATTTCCCCTGGAAGTTCCTTCCTTGGGTGACTGCGCCCCAGCCCCGGAGACTTGCATCTGTTGTCAGAAGTACCCAATCCTGGATACCGAACCGGCGTCCCCCTAGAAGGTGAGGACTTTGTAGCCACCACAGGAGAGAAATTCTGGCTCTGGGAGATAGACTTATCTTCCGGTGCATGTGCAGGTGAGACCCGGACCATTTGCTCAGCAAGTCCCACTGAAACACCCGGGCATGAAACCTGCCAAATGGAATGGCTTCGTACGCCGCAACCATTTTCTCCAGAACCCGAGTACAGTGATGGATCGACACACTCGTCGGCCTTAGAAGTTCCCTGACCATCGTCTGCAGTTCCAGAGCTTTTTCTTCTGGAAGAAATACTTTCTGTAAATCCGTGTCCAGAATCATGCCCAGAAAAGGCAGCCGAGTGGTCGGAATCAACTGAGATTTTGGCAAATTGAGTACCCAACCGTGCTGTCGCAGAACCGACAGTGACAAATTTACACTTCTCAGCAACCGTTCCTTGGACCTCGCCTTTATCAGAAGATCGTCCAAGTACGGGATAATTGTAACCCCTTGTTTGCGAAGGAGAACCATCATTTCCGCCATGACTTTGGTGAAAACCCTCGGAGCCGTGGAAAGCCCAAACGGCAACGTCTGAAATTGGTAATGAGAATCCTGTATCGCAAACCTGAGGAAGGCCTGATGTGAAGGACATATCGGGACATGTAAGTAGGCATCCTTTATGTCGACTGACGCCATAAAATCCCCCCTTCCAGGCTGGCAATTACCACTCGAAGAGATTCCATCTTGAACTTGAAAACTTTCAAGTATGGATTGAGGGATTTTAGATTTAGAATTGGTCTGACCGAACCGTCCGGTTTCGGCACAACAAAGAGACTCGAGTAGAACCCCTCCCCCCGTTGGGACGAGGGAACGGGAACAATGACCCTCTGTAGACACAATTTTTGTATCGCTGCCAGCACCACCTCCCTGTCCGGAAGAGCTACTGGTAACGCTGAAATGAAGAACCGGTGAGGGGGTATCTCCCGAAACTCCAGCTTGTATCCCTGAGACACAATCTCTAGGACCCAAAGATCCAGGTATGATTGAATCCAGACCTGACTGAATATTTGTAGACGGCCACCCACCGGTCCAGACTCCCCCAGGGAAGCCCCAGCGTCATGCGGTGGACTTGGTAGAAGCAGGGGAGGACTTTTGGTCCTGGGCGCCTGACACTGCAGGTGGTTTCCTTCCCCTTCCTCTACCTTTTGAAGCGAGGAAGGACAAACCTTTTCCACGCCTGTATTTATTGTGACGAAAGGACTGCATCTGCTGATGTGGTGCCTTTTTCTGTTGTGTGGGAACATAAGGAAGAAAAGAGGACTTACCCGCAGTCGCGGTCGAGACCAGGTCAGCCAAGCCGTCCCCAAACAAGACAGTACCTTTGAAGGGTAACGCTTCCATAGCCCTCTTGGAGTCGGCATCAGCATTCCATTGATGGATCCACAACGCCCTCCTGGCTGATATCGACATGGCATTGGCTCTTGATCCCAAGAGACAGACATTCCTCGCCGCATCCTTCAGGTAATCTGCAGCGTCCTTGATATAACCAAGAGTCAAAAGAACATTATCTTTATCAAGGGTATCTATATCATTAGCTAAATTCTCAGCCCATTTAGCAATAGCACTACTCACCCATACCGACGCCACAGCAGGTCTGAGCAATGCACCCGAATTAGCGAAAATGGACTTCAGAGACGTCTCCAGCTTGCGATCCGCCGGATCTTTGAGAGCTGCCGTGTCAGGAGACGGAAGCGCCACTTTCTTAGACAAGCGAGATAGAGCTTTGTCAACATTTGGAGACGCCTCCCATTTTTCCCTGTCATCAGAGGGGAACGGATATGCCATGTAAATCCTCTTGGGAATCTGCCACCTCTTATCCGGCGACTCCCAAGCCTTTTCACAAAGAGTATTCATTTCATGAGAGGGGGGAAACTTCACCTCAGGTTTTTTTCCCTTAAACAAGCAAATCCTTGTTTCCTGTACCGCAGGTTCATCAGAAATGTGTAAAACATCTTTTATAGCCACAATCATGTACTGAATACTCTTAACTAATCGTGGATGTAAAGCAGCCTCAGTGAAATCGACCTCGGAATCAGAGTCCGTGTCGGTATCCGTATCTACCACTTGAGTAAATGGCCGCTTTTGCGACCCAGATGGGGTCTGTACCTGAGACAAAGCCTCTTCCACACCTGTGTCTGTGACTCAGACTTATCCAACCTCTTTGATAAAGACGCTACATTCGAATTTATCGTACTGAGCAATGGGAGTAAATCAGGTGTCGGCTGCGTCGACAGTCCCAAATCTAGCCCTGCATCCGCTCCCCCAATAACCTCCTCTGGTGAATAACATTCAGCCTCAGACATGCCGACACGTAGTACCGACACACAGATACACACAGAACGTCCCAGCTAGGTGACAGGCCCACAATGAAGCCCAGATAGAGGACACAGAGGGAGTATGCCAGCTCACACCCCAGCGCCCATATATCCCGACAAAAGATATATGTACCCAGCGCTGCTTAATTTATAATGATAAGAAGCACCACACTGCGCCCCCCCCTTCTGAATATCTCCCCGTTACTTGTGTGAGGAATGTGGAGGTCCCGGCAGCGTCTCCTTCAGCCGCGTGTTGAAGGAGAAGATGGCGCCTGTGAGCCAAATTTGAAAATGAAAAAGATGGCGGCGGGGGTTTAAGAAACGGTGCCGAGGCACCGAAAGCCTTCTGCTGGTCCCCGACCTCAGTACCATGCTGCCCAGGGCGCCCCCCCCCAGCGCCCTGCACCCTGTAACTACCGTTGGTGATGTGTGTGGGAGCATGGAGCACAGCGTTACCGCTGTGCTGTACCTTCCGTTATTGAAGTCTTCTGCCGTCCTGAAGTCTTCTGATCTTCTCATACTCACCCGACTTCTTTCTTCTGGCTTCTGTGAGGGGGTGACGGCGTGGCTCCGGGAACAAGCAGCTAGGCGCACCAAGTGATCGAACCCTCTGGAGCTAATGGTGTCCAGTAGCCGAGAAGCAGAGCCCTTAACTAAGAAGAAGTAGGTCTGCTTCTCTCCCCTCACTCCCACGCTGCAGGGAGCCTGTAGCCAGCAGGTCTCCCTGAAAATAAAAAACCTAACAAAAAGTATTTTCCAGAGAAACTCAGGAGAGCTCCCCTGTGAGTGTCCAGTCAGTCCTGGGCACAAAGTCTAACTGAGGTCTGGAGGAGGGGCATAGAGGGAGGAGCCAGTTCACACCCAGATTAAGTATTTTCAGTGTGCCCAAGCTCCTGCGGATCCCGTCTATACCCCATGGTCCTTTTGGAGTCCCCAGCATCCTCTAGGACGTAAGAGAAATACAGGTTTTTAGAAATGGAGATGTTGCCCATAGCAACCAATCAGATTCTATCTATTATCTTCTAGAAGCAGCTAGATAAATGTTAAGTGGAATGTGATTGTTTGCTAAGCGCAACATCTCCACTTCTAAAAAACACACACCTTAGTAAATATTCCCCTATGTCTCTATATCATTTTACCTACATGGGCCTGGCCTGTATTAATATAATATAATACAAGAAGGATGATGACATTTCTAACATTTTAAAAAGTAGCAGAGCGCTATGTGATTGGCACACACCTTAGCCACTAGGAAAACAGTGTTTATTCTCTGAATATGAGTCATTCCTGTATTTTCTAGTTGCTCTATGGGAATTGTCACAGGAAAAAAAAAAATGCTGAAGCTAAATAGAGGGCTGGAAATACATCCAACCAGCTGCTGTATTTAAGTCATTTGTAATCTATGTATGGAGAACAGCATGTGCATTGCTGTGAAATCCCGGCAATGAATCAGATGTGGCTATTCTGAACTGCTGGGGATTCCCCGCTTCATTTTTTTTCCCGCTCGCTCTCAGTTCTAGGGGACGATATTTATGGAAAAGGTGCAAATGTTCTGTGGAGTTTGATTGATCGCACATGTTTCTGTGCAGGAATCTCATTAGTCATTTATCTGTGGTTTTCATCTCACAACAATGATTGCAGTTCAGTGAGAGCTGTAAAGTGGATACTTGCTGAATTTCATCCATTATTTCACACTGTTTTCTTTTATTTCATTACTATTGTTCTAGAAAACTGCCATTGGGCTGAGCAATGGATAACAGATGTTACATTTTATTTTGTATATCCATCTTGATATATTAAAACTAGAATGTACATAATATTACTGGGTATTAAAATTCAGGTTTATTATCCACTTTGTGTTTAATAGATGCTGAGGGTTGGGGTGAAAAGACATGATTGCGTGCCTGTATGTAATCCCCTCATCCTGAGGAATGAAGACTGCAATTATTGCTGTATTTAGTACTATTAGATGAATTTTGCTAGAGAGTGTATCTAACCAATTTTGAAAGGTTCTGGTATGAATGGTCGACCATGTTAAGGTCGACAATCATTAGGTCGACCACTATTGGTCGACATTGATTTTTGAACTGTTGTTGTAATTTTTTCCATAACATGACCAGGAACCCCAATTAGTGTACCATGTCCCCTTGCATGGCTTGCTTCGCTCGCCATGCTGCATGCAAGGTGCGTCGCTCCGCTACTGCTGCGCTCGGCACTGGTTACTGTTCCCAATCGTAGTCCACGTGGATGGTAAAATATGAAAAAGTTAAAAATCTATAAAAAAAAAAAAAAAAAAAAGCCATGTCGACCTTTTTCTATATCGACCTGTTACGTGTCGATCATTTTCATGTGTTGACCATTAGCCCATGTCGACCATGTCAATGTCGACCTAGTGACTGTCGACCTAAATAGGGTCGACCTGCCAAACGGATACCATTTTAAAAGTAAATAAGTATCAATTCTATAAAATTGCAAAATATATATATATATTTATGTATATATAAATATATATATATAAAAAAAAAACAAATACACACACACACACACACACACACACACACACACACACACACACACACACACACACACACACACACACACATATATATAGTACAGCAAATTCTTATGGGAAAAAAATGTCCACAAAAGTGGGCGATTCATTAATGGGTTTTTTTTGTGACTGGAAAATTCCATAGACTTCCTTTTCTTTTTAGCTGTATTTTGGGGGTCATTCCGAGTTGTTCGCTCGTTGCCGATTTTCGCTATACTGCGATTAGTCGCTAACTGCGCATGCACAAGGTACGCAGAGTGCATATGCTTAGTTATTTTACTAAAAACTTAGCTGTTTTGCTGTAGCGTCTGCGGCACTTTTCAGTCGCGCTGGTGTTCGGTAAATGATTGACAGGAAAGGGGCGTTTCTGGGTGGTAACTCAGCGTTTTCCCGGCGTTGGCTAAAAAACGCAGGCGTGTCAGGGAAAAACGCGGGAGTGTCTGGAGAAACGGGGGAGTGGCTGGGCGAACACAGGGCGTGTTTGCGACGTCAAACCAGGAACGAAACGGCCTGAGCTGATCGCAGTGTAGGAGTAAGTCTCGAGCTACTCAGAAACTGCTAAGAATTTTCTATTCGCAATTCTGCTAATCTTTCGTTTGCAATTCTGCTAAGCTAAGATTCACTCCCAGAGGGCGGCGGCCTAGCGTGTGCAATGCTGCTAAAATCAGCTAGCGGGCGAACAACTCGGAATGACCCCCTTTGTGCAGTTTTTAGCAAAAAGTCACATTTAGACAAGCTTGGACTGGCCCACAGGGGAAACCACCGGTGGGCCCCACTGCCTGGGGGCCCACCTCCTGCTCTAAGGATCAGGTTCCAGACTGTGCACTTGAATTATACATTATACATATGTTACCTTATACTGGACTACGATGTATTTTCTACAGTGCATTGCTGTTATTAATCTGGTACATTATCATGCATGCAGCAGCTGAATTTACTGTATATATTTATGAAGGGTCCCAGATGTTACACTCTCTAATGGTTAGTCAAACCAATGAGGTAGCAGGCCACACCCCCTCTGCAGACTGGCCACACCCCTAACATGGGCCCCTACCACTGCATTCCCCCGGTGGGCCCTACATGCCCCAGTCTGACACTGCATTTAGACAGGGTCGGACTGGCCCACAGGGGAACAGGGGAAACCACCGGTGGGCCCCACTGCCTGTGGGCCCACCTCCTCCTTTAGGGATTAGCTTCCAGGCTGTATCCTAGTGCACTTTAATTATACATTATACATACTGTATGTTACCTTATACTGCACAGGGCTATGGGCCCAGCCCATGCACTCTCTTACGGTTAGGTGGGCCTCTGTGGTGGTTGGCCGCACCTCCACTATTGCCTGGCCACATCCTTAAGCACGGGCCCCTACCACTGCATTTCCCCGGTGGACCCTTCTTGCCCCAGTCCAACACTGCATTTAGATAAGATCTCTGTCCTTCTTTGTGTAGCAGACTGCTGGACTGCAGTGCTGACCTCATAGTGGCAGCACTGTGTGCATCAGGAGCCATGTGGCACCTGGGACTTAGTATAAGGCTTCACACACACCTCCTAAGCCTGCCCCCAGACTCCCATTGCTAGTTTAACAGGAGTCTGGGGGTGGGCTTAGAAGGTGTGTGAAGACTTATGCTGAGTGCTGCATAGTGCCTGATGCACAGAGCGCTGCCAATCCCTTGGGGAACCAGCCAGCACATACTGTATATTACAAACATCAGAACATGTATGTTTATATGTGCTAAGCGGTTCTCCCCTGCACTATGTGGTCGGTGCTGCAGATCAGGGGCTGCAGCCGCCGCTGGTAGCAGGCAATAAAGTTGTGCAGAGATGGACTCACGGCAATTAGTGTGGCCTAAAAATATGCTAATTGATTTTGCGCGTCCGGAATCCAGACAGCCCACCTATACATGTATGGAGATGTGCTTGATTCTGTCACTTGCACCAGACAGGGGAGGGAAGGGCCTAAAGTAGGCCAGTGGTTGTGTAATTGCAATCAGATGCAGACCCGCACAGAGATACATGTATGACTATCAATGCCGTCAAATTCCAGCTCTTTGAGGACTGGTGCAAATAACACTGATGATAATGGTGTTCTCTCTACATGCTCATTCATTTACAAAAAATTTTTGTGGGTTTTAGCAAAGTTTTTGGTTTTGTACATGTGAGATTTGCACTGCCTTATTCAAGAAGTTTTTAATCTTTCTTCAAACCTAAAAGTGAATCATTCTTGCCTAAGAGGCCCTGGAAAATCGGGTTGCGATTCAAGCTGAGTCGCATCATCGTGGCCCTGTCCACTGCTTCACCATTTCGGCAATTGTGTGGTGTGGGAGCGGGCCACGATAATGCAATTGCTTCATACCCCTGGCCACTTTCCCTGTACACGCCCCCCACTGAGCCGAACTAAGCCGACCAGTATGAAGTGAATGCATACACAAATGTTTAAAGAGTGAGTGTGTGTATGTTATGTACAGTATGTCTCACATAAACATGGTGTATATACTAAAGCTGGTGATGCATATTGTGAGAGTTATATCTTTGTATGTGCACACACTGGCATGTTTGTAGTGAATGCATTTTATCTCTGTGAATTTGGGTAGAAATGCCACCAGTGTCCGCATCACCTCTGATGTGCAGATAATTAAACTTCTAAAATGTATTCCCTGATGGATGTCATAAAAGAGTCAGCAGAGGCAAAATTCGGAGGAAACCTCAAACAGATATCGTTCTTAGAAAATCTTACACAACACATAACGAGATCAACCAAAAAGATGATTCTTAAAAGCTTTTCATAATGGTCCAATGGATCGTACACGGCTTTGCGGCTGTTACATAATCTTTCCAGGAAGCCGAGATCTTTCTTATTAGTCATAATAAAAGACACATTGGATAGTCACTGACTGGATTATTTCATTTTATTTTAAGCAATCAACTTGATAAACGATGTGAATAAAATAGCTCCAAAAAGCATTAGAGAAAACATTTTTTTTTTCCATAAACCAGGCCTATGCTATAGGCCAAAAATGAGATTTGGCTCTGGTTAAGAGACACTTGGCCAAGTTCTCTTCTTTAAGGGTTGTAATCAAGTAATTGTATCCTCCAGTCTCCTTTATGAAACCATATGCGACAGCGGACTTGGAAAAGGAGGCAGCTCAGACCACAGGAGAGCAGAAAAAAAAGACATATTATTTAGCAGATTTGTAAAAAGAAGAAACCCAGCGGCTACAGCTGAGAGGAAGAGAGGGAACGTAGGAGTGATTAATCATGGGCGATCTGGCAGCGAACATGACACTTCAGCTCATAATTTGGCTTTGACTCACCGTCCTTACTGCTGATATTGTAACAATATGTGAGGCTCTAAGCGCTAGACTTAAAGTCCATGCAATGCTATTCACACCATCATCATAGATAGAAAAGAAGAAATAATTGCAGTGTGTGCTTACCATCTTCTTTCACAGTCAGCACTGTTACGTTGTGCAATAAATATTGTGTTGCAGCATGCACATCTTAATCGTTCTATGTGCAAAGCACTTATATATTAGGGAACTTTTACACTATGAAATTCAGCTACACATCAAAGTGTGTGCATAGACTCGCAAACACATTGATTTTCTGGATGTTGTACTCACTATGTTCTCTAGCCATTACACCAGTTTCTGTGTTAATTAAATAGTATGCAGCTGAGGGGCGGAAATCAATCGAGAAAGTAGAAAGGATCCACTGTTTGTGGTTTTGGTCCATAAGCATTTTACAGTACTTCCCCTCTTGGTTTGCTACTTGTACGCAATTCCAATATTCATGCATCTGAGCTATTATCACGTACCTCCCAACCGTCCCGATTTTAGTGGGACAGTCCCGCTATTCAAGGACTGTCCTGCTTTCCTACCCATGTGCCAGTGTCCCACGAGCAGTTGGGAGGTTCGGGGACTGAGCAGCGGTGCTGGCGATGATGGTAAATGAATAATGTGCATATGCGCATAGCATCCATTCATTGCAGAGTAGTGGCTTGGGGTAGCCCAGCAGCTGCCGGAGTGCTGGGCTAGATCCCAGCATGACTCAATTTAGGGTTGTGTCATGCGGGCACGCCAAAGAAACAGCATCATCCAAAGGGTGTGGCCTACAGGACCAAAGATACACCCACTTTTTGGATGCACGCGCCTTCAGCAAGCACAGTGAGTCCCAACTAGAGATGTGCAGCGGGTACTTTTCGTGTTTTGTGTTTTGGTTTTGGTTCTGGTTCCATGCTCGTGTTTTAGATCTGGATTGGTTTTGCCAAAACCACCCTTTTGGGTTTTGGTTTTGGATCTGGATGATTTTTGACAAAAACACAAAAACAGCTAAAATCACAGAATTTGGTGGTAATTTTGATACTACTATATTATTAACTTCAATAACATTCATTTCCACTCATTTCTAGTCTATTCTGAACACCTCACAATATTGTTTTTAGGCCAAAAGGTTGCACCGAGGTAGATGGATGACTTTGCTAAGCGACACAAGTAGGCGGCACAAACACCTGGCCCATGTAGGAGTGGCACTGCAGTGTCAGACAGAATGGCAGATTTTAAAAATAAGCCCCAAACAGCACATCATGCAAAGAAGAAAAAGAGGTGCAATGAGGTAGCTGTATGACTAATACCCCTTTTTCACTAGCTCAAAAAACATGGGTAAATGCACGGGGGCACGCATTTACCCGTGTTTTTTGCTAGTGGAAAAGGGTCCCCCCGCAAAAACCCGGATCAAGTGACCCGTGAATCCTACCCGGGTAACTACCTGGGTAGGACACGGGAATGATCCGGGTAGGGTTGTAGTGTAAACGGAAGCCGTGTTGATGCGACACGGCTCCCGTTCACACTGTATGGAAGGGCGGTGCTGGGAGATCATGTAATCTCCCAGCGCCGCCCCTGCCGCGTCACTAGCAGTGTCACCGACCCGGCAATATGCCGGGTTGGTGAGCGCAGTGGGAAAGGGGGCTGAACACGGGCCACAGCCGGGTAGCACCCGTGTCAGGCTCCCGGCTGCGACCCACGCTCAGTAGTGGAAAAGGGGTATAAGCTAAGCGACACAAGTGTGTGGCACAAACACCTGGCCCATCTAGGAGTGGCACTGCAGTGTCAGGATCGCAGATTTAAAAAATAAGCCCCAAACAGCACATCATGCAAAGAAGAAAAAGAAATGCATGAGGTAGATGGATGGCTAATATAAGTGACACAAGTGTGCTGCACAAACACCTGGCCCATCTAGGAGTGGCTCTGCAGTGGCAGACAGATGGCACTTTTAAAAACTAGGCCCCAAACAGCACATCATGCAAAGAAGAAAAAGAGGTGCAATGAGGTAGCTGGATGACTTTGCTAAGCAACACAAGTGTGCGGCACAAACACCTGGCCCATCTAGGAGTGTCACGTAGTGGCTGAATGTCGAAAGTGGCCTGCAATTTTTCGGGCCACAAACAGCATCTCCTGCACGCCCCTGTCATTTAAAAAAAAATTCTGCACCACCAAATTAATTATATGTGCAAAACATGGGACGTGCTGGAGTTTGCCCAGATCTAATACACGCACAATATTGGTGGACTTATACAGCAGTACCCCTGAACTTATACGGCTGCACCACTGGACTGGAATTATACGGCAGTACCACTGGACTTATACGGCAGTACCAATGGACTTATATGCCAGTACCACTGGACTGGACTTATACGGCAGTACCCCTGGACTTATACGGCAGCACTAGACTTATGGTAGCACAGGACACCACCACTGCACTGGACTTATACAGCAGCAGCACTGGACTTATGGCAGCACAGGACACCACCACTGGACTGATGTAGCACAACACAGCACCACTGAAATGGACTTATACAGCAGCAGCATTGGACTTATGTCAGCACAGGACACCACCAGTGGACTTATGGCAGCACAGGACACCACTACTGGACTGATGCAGCACAACACAGCACCACTGAACTGGACTCATACAGCAGCACTGGACTTATGGCAGCACAGGACACACCACTGTGACTGGACTGATGCAGCACAAGACACCACCACTGGACTTATTGCAGCACAGGACACACCACTGTGACTGGACTGATGCAGCACAAGACACCACCACTGGACTGATGCAGCACAAGACAGCACTGGAATGACAGATAAGAGCAGCTCGCCACACCACTTTCCCGCACAGACAGACACTGAGGAGAGAGACACGTACTCTCGCTACACTCTCCAGGACTGGGGTGAAAATGGCGGCGACGCGCGGCTCCTTATATGGAATCTAAAACCCGCGAGAATCCGACAGCAGGATGATGACGTTTTGCCTCGTTCTGGTTTCCGTGTCTAGTGGGAAGTCCTGAGCTGGACTCGGATCTGGGCCCGGGACGTGAAGTTCGGGGGGGTTCGGTTCTCAGAGAACCGAACCCGCTCATCTCTAGTCCCAACCTCCATTTCTGAAATGTTGGGCGGTATGTTATCAGTGGACTGCGCATGCAGTTTACGAAATATATTCCATTGAATCTGTTCAGATGTGCGGTTAAGACATACTCGCCAACTTCAGCAAGTTCCTTGCTGGGTTGGTCTGTGCAGAGGGAGGAGAGCGATGGGGATGTGGCACCAGGAATCACAGCTCTTTCCACTTGATGTTTTGCTGTGACTCCCAGCATTGCATCAATGTGGGCAATGCAGCAAAGATGCGATTCATAGTGAAACGCTTCATTATGCATTTTGGATAGCCCACTTCACCTAAGTAGTGGTGGCAGTCTATGGGTTGCAGGAGAGTTGCCCACTTTTGCAGGAGTTGGTGAGTTCATAGGTCTCCTGGAAGTTTCAGGAGAGTGGGTAAATATTTGTTTAGTTGAGGCAAAGATATAGGCGCCGGGTAAAAGATATATTAGGCCCAGATTTATCAAGCCTTGGAGAGTGATAAATTGCATGGTGGTAAAGTACCAACCAATCAGCTCCTAACTGGCATGTTACAGGTTGTGTTTGAAAAATGACAGATAGGAGCTGGTTGGCTGGTACTTTATCACTGTACTAATTATCACTCTCCAAGGCTTGATAAATGGGGGCCTTAGGGGGAGATGTACTAAGCAATGAAAAGAGTAGAGAAGTGAGTCAGTGGAGAAGTTGCACATGGCAACCAATTAGCATTGAAGTAACATCTATACTGTACTTTGCATACCATAAAATTATACAGAGCAGCTGATTGGTTGCCATGGGCAACTTCTCCACTGGCTCACTTCTCAACTCTTTTCACTCCTTAGTACATCTCCCCCTCAGTGTGATATGCTCACGCTGGGAGCAAATCAGAAAAAGCAAGTAACTACACATTTTGGACAAACCATGTTGCAATGTAAGGGGTACAAATACTATGTAAGGGGTAGGGCCTACAGCTCCTTACATAGTATATAAACAGAAACAGTGAAAGCAAATGTTCTATCAAGAACACGGCATGACCAAATTCTTATTGAACACTCAGTAACTAATCATCTGAAACAGTCATTTACAGTATCTTAAGTAAATTTCAGTTCATGCCTTTAGCTCCCATGTATATCAGTATCTTAAAGATAGTCCTGATTTTTGCAATGCTCATGTCCCTGTAAATAAGAATACCTCTGGGCTAACATAAATGGTTATAATTAATAATACATGGCATGTCAGGGTGGGACGTTGATTACTGTTTTGAACACTATATAGTAAATTCCTTGCTTTCAGTTGTACATGGAAAGGAGCTGAGCATGGAATCACGCATGAAATTCCAATGTATTGTAGAATTTGACATGCATAGTCAGTGTCGGACTGGGGCATGTAGGGCCCACCGGGGAAATGCAGTGGTAGGGGCCCATGTTAGGGGTGTGGCCAGTCTGCAGAAGGGGGTGTGGCCTGCCACCTCATTGGTTTGACTAACCATTAGAGAGTGCAATGTCTGGGCCCTTCATAAATATATACAGTAAATTCAGCTGTTGCGTGCTTTATAATGTGCCATATTAATAGCAGCAATGCACTGTAGAAAATACGGGTGTGGTTCATCAAATCGACAGTGTCTAGGTTGACAATGTTTAGGTCGACCACTATAGGTCGACAGTCACTAGGTCGACATGGATGGAAGGTCGACAGGGTTTCTATGTCGACATGTGCTAGTTCGACAGGTCTAAAGGTCGACATGAGGATTTTTTTTTTTGGTGTCGTTTTCTTCGTAGAGTGACCAGGATCCCAAATTAGTGCACCGCGTCCCCTCGCATGGCTCGCTTCGCTCGCCATGCTTCGGGCATGGTGCCTTCGCTCCGCTACCGCTTCGCTCGGCACACTTTACCGTTCCAATCGTAGTCCACGTGGATCGTTAAGTATGAAAAAATTTAAAAAAAGAAAAAAATGTGAAAAACTCATGTTGACCTTTAGACCTGTCGACCTAGCACATGTCGACCTAGAAACCCTGTCGACCTTCCATCCATGTCGACCTAGTGACTGTCGACCTATAGTGGTCGACCTAAACATTGTCGACCTAGACACTGTCGATCTTCAGACCGGATCCCAGAAAATACACCATAGTCCAGTATAAGGTAACATATGTAGGATAGAGAATTGACAGCATAGGAAAGGAATGAGTTAAACATCTTGTGAGGGGTGGACCTAGCTGGGAGGAAAGTACAGCCCTTGGAAAAAGGGGAGGGTTAGTATATATAGGGAAGGATATGCCATTTTGTCTCTCTCTGGTTGGTGAAATTGCCTTGTGCTGGGTGAGTGCTGCAGTGCAGAGCTCCCCATATTTGGTATACAGCTTGTGCTTTGTATTTAATTGCTCTCCCTTCCTTTTGGCTGCTATGGCTTCCTGCCCTCGCCGTTCCGCCGGGACCCCAGCTCGATACCGCGCTTCTGGCGGTGGAGCTGGGCCGGGGGAAGGGATGGCAGGCCTGGGGGACGGGGCTCCGTCCCCCGCGGCCTCCACGGGCGCGGGCAGGAGCGCAGCTAGGCGGATCAGGTCGGCCTCGCCGCATGGGGCCAGGCCGGCTCTGCCGGGCGGGCGCGGGCGGCGGGGTAGGCCGGAGAGTCAGTCAGGCCGCCCGGAGGTAGACGGGAATCAGCCCTCGCCTCCGGGAGAGCCTGGCGAAGCGGCGGTGTCAGGCGCACGCAGGCGCGCGCATGCGCGCCGCAGC
This sequence comes from Pseudophryne corroboree, assembly GCF_028390025.1. Classification (NCBI taxonomy): domain Eukaryota; kingdom Metazoa; phylum Chordata; class Amphibia; order Anura; family Myobatrachidae; genus Pseudophryne; species Pseudophryne corroboree. Next base: position 790,643,174 of record NC_086447.1, on the reverse strand, counting down.
GGGCGCTCGGCGGCTGCTGCACAGGCGGCCCCTGTCTTTTCCCCCTTGCCGAAGCCGGAGCTGAGTGCCGGGCGGGGGGTGGAGGCCGGACGGGGGTCGGTGGCTCGCCGCGCGGGGCTTGCTTCGGGGCCTCGCGCGGCGGGTATGTTCAGTGCGGCTGGCAGGGGAGCTGTGACGGAGATCAGTGGGGCGCGCGCACGACGTGCGCGCGCGCCCACGACGTGCGCGCGCGCCCACGCCTGCCTCCGGCGGCGCCGGCCGCGCACGTGTGCGCGCAGCGGCGCCGCCAGCCCCGTTGTCCCTCTCTGAGGATCAGTTAACTCCCCGGCAGCTGGAGTCCGGCGGGGGCCGGGGAGACAGGAGAGGCAGGGCGGCTTTAGTGGGCAGGCGGGAGGCACAGGTGGCAGGAGGGTATGAGCACCGGAGTGCAGCTGCGCACGGTGACGGGGCGCACGCGCGGGAGGCGCGCGAGCCCGTGCCCACTGCGAGCGGCGCAGTGCGCGCCCGGGTGCGCGCAGCTGCGCCGTGGGTTTCTCGGTCTCCCCTAATTACTCCCCTGGGGTGGGATTACAGCGGCCCGCGGGGGAGGAGGGGGGACAGGGAATGGGTCAGCGGCCGCAGGGCTGCGGCGCGCGCGGCTTATGCTTGGGGCGTCTCCCCCCTAGCAGCGGGAGATAGTTCCGATTCGCAGGGGGAGGGGGCGTTCTTGGAGGTGGAGAGTGAGGACAGCGCGGGCGCCGACAGGGGCGCCCCCGTCTTCCCACCGGGGCAGCGGGCGTTAGGTGCCCGGTTGCCGACTGTCGGGCGGCAGGCGCGTGGTCACGCGCGGGCCACGGCGGGAGGTCCCTCGGGGCCCGATGCCTCGTTTTGGGGGGGTCGCGACCCCTCCGGAGCGCTGGCGTCGGCCCTGGCCACTGTGGCGGAGGCTTTAGGGCCGTTAGCTGCGACTGCCGCCCCGAGGGCGACTGCTAATTCCGGTGAACCTGCGGTGGCAGGCGGGTCCGGTGGTCGGAGGGCTGCGGCAGCGCAGCGAGTGGCACGCGCCTGCCGGGAGCTCGGGGCGGCCGCCGCGGAATTGGAGCGGGGTCCGGGACAGGATGCGCAGGGGTGCTCGGCGGCAACCCCCCCCTCACGGAGGGCTCGGCATGCACCGCGAGTGCTGGCTGGGTCCTCTGCTTCTTTCTCTGTTACAGGGGATCTCGGGGAAGTTGAGATGGCAGAATTCGAAGAGGAAGACGTCGATTTGGCCACGCCGGAGGATTCCATGTCGGGGTCGGCGGCATCAGGTGAGAGGGTGCGGTCGTTCTCGGGTTCCTCCACGAGCTCTAGTTCTAGTAGCTCTTCCTCTTCCTCCTCTTCGTCTTCTCTGTCGTCGCAGGTGTCCGCAGTCAGTAGCACGACTAGGGCAAGGAAGCGGGCGACGAAATTCGCCAAGAGGGCAGCGGGCCAGCAGAAGAGGCGGAAGAGGCGCAAGCGGCTTAGCAAGGAAGCTCGTAGGGCCAAGAAGCGGCACGATTTGCCCGGGGTCGTGCGCTGCGAATACACTGCCGTTATGCGGGGGCTGCGAGATAGCTGCCGCAGGAAGATTCGCAGAGGGGACTTCGTTGATGTGTTCGTCTTGACCAGGGACGCGAAGAAGGAGTATAAGGCGGCGGCCGCAAAGAAGGGTATAGGGGTGGAGGCATTCCGTACCTTCGATAATTGGTTGGCCGGATTTTGGGTCTTCGCAGCGTGTTACTTGGAGGACAGGCCAAACGAGCACATGAACATAATTCGGTACCTGCATCTCGTGCACGACATGCAGCGCACGTCTTCGGGATCGGAGTGGCGTAGGTACGACCAGGAATTCAGGGAAAAGCAGGACGGTTTGCAGGTCATGGACTTTGGGTTCAAGGACGTTGAGGTCTGGCTCAAGGTCACTCGGGCTTCGCAACAGGAGGAGGAGCCCCGGAAGCCGGGGGCGGACGGGCACCGCGCAGGGTCGTCCGCCCAAGGGTCCGGCGCGGAAGGCGGATTGGCCAAGCCAGGTAGGATGGCCATCCGCGCAGGGGGGCGAGCCGCCACAAAAGGAAAATGTTTCACGTTTAACAACGTGGCGTGTTCCTTCGGCAAGCAGTGTCGTTTTCGACACTCGTGCCTGCAGTGTGGCGGATCCCACCCAGCCTCCTCCTGCTTCAAAGGCAGTCGGCAGGGTGCCCGGGGTAAGCAAACTTACCCCAGACAAGCCGCGGGCGGGAGCGCTCCGCAGAGCGCCAACACCAATTAAATTGGAGACTATGGGCCGGTGGTTGGATTTGTATCCGAATAGGGAGGATGCACAATTTTTGTATTCCGGTTTTCAGTTTGGTTTTCGCTTGCCGGTTGCGAGCGAGGTGTCCGTGCGGGCCCAGTGGAACCTCCAGTCTGCCCGAGCCTTGCCGTTAGTGCTGAGGGAGAAAGTGGATAAGGAGGTCAGGTTGGGCAGGATGGAGGGACCGTTTCTATCGCCCCCGGTGGATGACTTGGTCATCTCTCCAGTGGGGGTGGTTCCCAAGCAGACTCCAGGCGCTTTCCGGCTCATTCAGCATCTTTCTTACCCGTCAGGGGCGTCGGTCAACGACGCAATACCGCCGGCTCATTGCTCGGTGGTGTATCAGTCGTTTGACGAAGCGTTGGAGATGGTCCGCAGTTACGGGACCGGGGCCCTCATGGCTAAGATTGATGTTGAGTCAGCTTTTCGGTTGCTGCCATTACATCCGGACTCATTCCGTTTTATGGGTTTCCGGATTGGAGTATTTCATCGACAAATGTTTGCCGATGGGATGTTCCGTTTCATGCTCATTTTTCGAGCGTTTTAGCACGTTTCTACATTGGTGCGTGGAGTCTTCGTCAGGGGGTCACGGGGTCACCCATTACCTCGATGACTTCCTGTGCGCGGGTCCGGCAAAATCACCACGGTGCGGCGACTTGCTTTTCAGCATCCGAGCGCTGTTTTTCCACTTCGGCGTTCCTGTGGCCGAGGATAAAACAGAGGGCCCGTCCTCCTGTTTGTCCTTTTTGGGGATTGAGATCGACACGGTGGCGGGATCGTGTCGGCTTCCTCGGGACAAGGTGGTAAAGCTCCGCGACGCTATTTGCCGGTTTAAAGGGTCGCGTAAGGTAACACTGTGGCAGGCGCAGTCCTTGCTGGGCATGTTGAACTTTGCTTGTCGGGTAATCCCGATGGGCAGGGTTTTCTGCCGGAAGCTAGAAAGGGCGACTGCGGGGTGTGCCAGACCATACCATTTCGTGCGTTTGTCCTCAGAGATTAAGAGGGATTTGGCCGTATGGGCCTCGTTCCTGGAGGACTTCAACGGGGTGTGTATATGGCAGGCCCCAATGGTGGACAGCGCTAGGTTGCAGTTGTTCACCGACGCAGCGGGTGCCTCTGGATTCGGTTGCTATCTGGAGGGATCTTGGTGCGCGGCCTCGTGGCCGGCGGACTGGCATCGCGAAGGTTTCACTAAGGACCTTTTGCTTTTAGAGCTTTTCCCCATTATGGTGGCGCTGGAGGTATGGGGCGATCGGCTGGCTCATCGCAGCATCTTGTTTAGATGTGATAATCTGGGTGTGGTGCATGCGATTAATAACCAGAGGGCGAAGTCGCTGGTCGTTCTGCGGGTGCTGGGGCAGTTGCTGTTGACATGCCTACGTCAGAACGTGTGGTTCCGCGCAGCACGTGCCGGGGCTAGAGAACGGAATTGCTGACGCGTTATCACGAGGGCAGTGGGAAAGATTTTGTTTGTTGGCGCCCGAGGCCGACGAGCATGGTTTTCATTGTCCCGGTTATGTTTGGCAGGTGATCAGGCCGGACTGGAGGGTCTAGCGTTGCGGTCAGTCGCGCCAACCACGCTTAAGGCTTACAGGCAAGCTTGGAGCGAATGGGAGGAGTTTGTTCAAGGACGGAATTCACAAGGTAAGAGCGGGCATCGGATGATGCTTTCTTTTATTTGGCAGCTTTATGTTTCGGGTAGGTCCAGAGCGGTGGTATCCCGGTACTTGGCTGGCATTTCGTTTTTCAGCAAAATAAAGGGCGTCCCCGACGTGACGAAAAGTGGGATTCTGCTGAAGGCGATGAAGGGATGGGCGCGAGTCGCGCCGACGCCGCCTGACAGGAGGCGGCCCATTGATGCGGCCTTGTTGCCAGCTGTCATCAGGGCGGTAGGAGGTGTCGCATCGTCCATGTTTGAGTCGCTGTTGTTCAGTTTGGCGTTCTCAATGGCTTACCACGGGGCCTTTAGGGTTTCGGAATTGGTGGTGCCTTCTAAGCGAGTAGATTCGCGCATGCTGGTCGGGGACGTGGTGGTGGGTGAGAGGTTCTTGCTTTGCAGATTGCGTCGCTCTAAGACGGACCAAGTGGGGAGAGGTCGTTGGGTCACCTTGGTTCCGGCACTGGATGAGAGCATTTGCCCAGTAAGTTTGGCAGTGCAGTATGCGGCAGTACGGCCCGGCGGTCGGGGGTCATGGCTGCTGCATTATGACGGGCTGCCGGTGACGAAGTATCAATTTCGTTGGATGCTGGGTCGCTGTCTTGCGAGCTTGGGCCTTCCACCCGCTGCGTTCGGGACGCATTCCTTCCGCATAGGGGCTGCGACGTCGGCTGCGGCGGCGGGATTTTCCATGGCCGAGGTCCAGGCGGTGGGGCGATGGAAGTCGTCAAGTTACAGACGGTATATTCGCCCCGTTGCATGAGATGTTGGCTCGCGCGTAGTTTGTTGTTTAATTACAGTTGTTCAGTCATGTTGTACAGTTCAGTACGTTATGGTGTTGTGCGTGTGTTTGTCTTCCCCCCTTTTTATCCTACTCAGGGATTAGCTACTCGCCGTTGCGGGCATGAGCCGGCAGCGGGGGTCTGGAGTTATTTTGCGATTTTTTGCCTGACTTGACGGACTGAATTCTAATCCACAATTCGGCTAATCTGTTCTAATCAGAGTCCCTCAGCAGGTCTTTACGCTTTCACCTCCAGCTGAGTTCTTACATGTTTTACCCCTTTTTACCCCCCCCCCCCGTTTTATTTTCTTAAATTTGTTTTCAATTTCCCCATTCGTGTGTTCATGTTATGCTTCAAATTGGCTCGAAGCTCGTGCAGATCGGCTAGGCCGAGATTTCTGCAATATTCGGAAACAAAATTTTTCTTTTTGGCAGATCCTTCAGATTAATGCACTTACTGAATTATGGTTTAGATATTTAGTAACCAATTTTACCCCCTTTTCCTCCTCTTCAGGTTGGTTTGCTGATGACTTGACCGTTTGGGTGGTGGGCCACTCGTATGTTTTTTGGGCCGCAAAGTTTTTAGCCTTGGCTGGGGCTCAGCGGTTTCCTAGGGCTCAGGGAGTTAGATGGCTTGGTTGGCGAGGAATGATGTGGAAAGATCTGGGGAGTAGACTAGTCAGTCAGGCCAGCAAGCATGGAGTTCCTAGAGTATTGGTTGTCCATCTAGGTGGCAACGACCTGGGGAAGAGGACATCTTTGGAGTTGCGGTGGGCCATGATACAGGATCTGGCAAGTGTGGCCGCGGCATGGACCAATTGCATATTGGTGTTCTCATTGATGGTGCCAAGGTTGAGTTTGCAAGGTGTGACGGACGGTCGCGTAATTGATGAGGCCAGAAAGAAGGTGAATGGGGCGGTGGCGAAGTGGGTGCTGTCCCACGGAGGCAAGGTAGTTCGCCACCCTAGGATTCGGTTCCGAGACAGTCACCTTTTTCGGCCTGATGGTGTGCATCTATCCAATGAGGGGATGATGTTTTTCCTGGAGGATCTGTTCCTAGTGTTGCAGGAGTTAGGGTGAGGTTATGGTGGCGGTGCGAAGACTCTGGGGAGGAGTCTTTCGCTGTTGGCGGAAAAGAACAGCAGTTTGTAGTTGTATGGTAAGCTGTAGTGATTTACAGTTTGATTTGGTTTAGGTGCACTCACCTCCATCGACTTATTGGCCGCTCGACCACCCGACCGGGAGGCAGCGGAATGGGCACCCCTCCGGGTGGGAAGTCATTGTGGGGGTGGAGCTAGCACCTATTACCGTTTTGATAGTTTGTATTTAAATTAAGATGGTTTTGATTTTAGCATTTTTTAGGTTAGCGTCAGTTTAATAGAGCCGTTCTTTTTTCTGCCACCATATGCCGGCTGTTTCGGCATCTTAACAAAAGTTTTTCATTTACAGGTTTGCTATGGTTAGGGTCAAATAAATAGCTAGCAATTTTTCTGCCAAATTCAAGTCTCCGTGTCTTTATTTCTTGGTATGAGAGGTAACGAATGCTTACTTAGAACGAAGGGGTCCACCAAATGTCACTAGGATGTTTATGACGTATAATTCAAGTGCACAGTCTGGAACCTGATCCTTAGAGCAGAAGATAGGGTCCCAGGCAGTAGGGCCCACCGGTGGTTTCCCCTGTACCCCTGTGGGCCAGTCCAAGCCTGTGCATAGTAATCTCACACACTGGCATAGTAACGTTCAGATTCCATAGGCATAGGAATCATTCCAGCAGTGCTGTGACCCATCTGCATGAATTAGGCTTTATATGTGCTAGAACCACACACCACAAATGATGTGCAAAAATATAGTCATGTGATAGACGGCGAGGATCTTATCGGAGACAGAGTAGGTCTCTGGCAGCTAGCACTCAGTGGAGAAGAGTGCAGGTCATATGGCACTTTATAAAGGATTAATTGATCCCTATAACGAAGGGACATTCATAGAATGTGAATGGAGGTATCCGGTCAGAATGTTGACATGTTCATTATGTCAACATTGTGCATATCAAAAGTCAAAATGTTGACATGGCCTTTTAGTGATAGATTTAGGGTCAGGCTAAAATGCCGAAAAATGTTATGTCGATATATCATACCACACGTGAATGGACTTTACAATCACTTTCCAAATGTCCCATATGCGTGTCATTCCGCTTCATTCATTGCTAGCCGAACAGAAAGAAACTTAGGTGATAGGGGAACATGATGAAAATGTTACATTTTAGAATTAAACTTCCTGAAACGGGTGTTTTAAGAGAGGAGGGGACCCGCGTGCAGCCTCCGTCGCGGGCCCCCTCCTGTCCGGCAGCAGTAGACTCTGGCATAATGTCAGAGTTTACTGCGCATGCGCAGGTCTCCGGGAACATGGCGCCCGTGCCTTGTTCCCAGGGACACCTCCAGTCCGCATGCGCAAATCACTTGGAAATGCCTGCGGTGGCCATTTTCCAAGTGATTTGTGTCCGCAGAGCAGGGCAGCCGTCACGGGACTCCGGAGGGGTAAGTATAATATATGGTTGCAGTGTGTGCAGAATGGGCTCCCCTGGACCCAGGGGCCCGTGTTCACCGCACACACTGCACCCGTGGTAGAAACACCTATGTCCTGAAAGTGCAGCCTGTCATGTACAACTGGAAAGAAAGAACAAGACAGAGAAGGGGCCTGATTGAAAAATGTGCATAAACTACAGGGTGGTTCAAAAGTCGCGGTACACCCTTTTGTTTTAAAAACTGTGCAGGAAATGTGAAAACTTTTAGAGTATGTACCGAATATGGGCACCATCTTGAAATCGGCCATCTTGAATCTAAGTCATTTTTCCCATTTTCTGCACAGTTTTTGAAACAAAAGGGTGTACTGCGACTTTTTAATCACCCTGTATATCAATTCACTATAGGTAACTTTCAGAACAATAATGGGAGTGAAGGAGGCCTGAAGAGTATGTGTGATAATATAATTATTGTACAGAAGGATCCGTAGTTGCTTGCAGCAAACTCCCATGAGATGTAGTGGAAAAAACAATGTAAAGCAATTTTAATATTCTTGGAATAAACATTGGTCTGTTCTGGACCTGAATTAGAATAGAATAAACAATTAATAAGTAACATGGACAGGAAACATACCAATAGGTTAATTATACCCTAAACAAATGCTAGAGGTATATAAAATAAACAAATCTATAGTGAAAAAATAAGCAATCCTTTGGAATAATGACATTCTCAGCTCACAAGAAAGCAGAATGTACACACACACACACACACACACACACACACACACACACACACACACACACACACACACACACACATACACACTGCCTGTGTGCGAGTAACAATAGTAATGGAGTGGAGGACACCAAGAGCAGAAATGAGGTATGGGGCAGATCTATTGTAGATATGGGTATATTCAGGATGACAGGGGAGGTGTTCCAGTTAGTCCAAACTGGATGACAGGTAGCAGGAAGCATAGACATAATGTAGGAGGTAGGAAAGGCATGAGTGAATAAATGAGAAAAAGTGAGGGGATAGTAGGCAATATTAACATAGAGAACACAGAAAGACAGACACGAGGCAACAGGGGAATAAGATATAATAATAATAATAATAATAATAATAATAATAATTATTATTATTATTATTATTATTATTATTGTTACTAAAGGGCCACAAGGTTTCCAAAGTGCCATACAAGGAGATAAAAGTGACTAGAAATATGGATAGGGAGAAATAATTAGTACCCAATCAAAATAAAGATAGCTCCCAAAATTTTGGATTAACTTTTAACTGTAAATATACCCAGTAACAGGATCTAATATTGCGAGATACTTTATTGTAGCGTTTTTAAATAACTTTACACTAGAGTCCCAAATCTGCGTCATGAGCTGGATAATAGTGCATTTTATACAGATGACAAAAAAAATATCTTCCGAGATACAATGGGTTCTGTAAGTTCAAAGAATAGAGGGTCAAATTCAGCATGGGTCGCAGAAAAATTGTACATCTACAACCCATTACACTGACATGCGGGGGGACGCCCAGCACAGGGCAAGTCCGCCCCACATGCCGGGTCCTGTCCCCCCTCCTCAAACATGTGAATGCGTCGCACAATGATGATGCTCTTGCATGCTTAGGGTTGCCCTCTGCCTATGCAGCCTAGCTGCTAAGGCAGACGGCAACCCTCCATCTTTTGGGTCGCAGCATCACACGCAGCCGCCACGGCCTGCCCCGCAGACAGTCTGGACACGAAGGTTAGAGTTAGGCTGTGGTGGTGGGGGATTAGGGTTAGACTGCGGTAGAGGAAGGATTAGGGTTAGGCTGCAAGAGGGGGTAGCTAGGGTTAAGTTGCAGGAGGGGTGTGTTAGGGTCAGGGATAGGGGTAGGGTGAAAATTAGAGATGTGCGCCAAGCCCCGTGTTTTGGTTTTGGATCAAATTTGACAAACCACCCTCATGCATTTTGGATCTGTTTTTTTTAAATGTTACAGCTAAAATTATGTAATTTGTGCCTGTTTTTTTCCCTAAAGTATTATTAACCTCAATAACATTCACATTCACCAGTCAATTTTGACCACCTCAAAGCTCATAATATTGATTTCACCAATATTGGCCAAAGGCTGCAGCGAGCTTGCTGGTTTCTAAGCGACAGAGCAACAGCACAAACACACGGCAGTTTATAGCACATTGATGAAACAGTTCCATACAGCAGTGTCAGAAAAGAAAAATGGTGCAAGATGGAGTTGTCCTTGGGACCTCCAACGGGCTAACATATCGGAACTGGGTACACAGTGAGCGATGTTAATGAAAGATGGAACGATCATGTTCTGTCCCACATTGGCATACTACATGACTTTAGCGATATCGCCTGGTTTGATGTCCAGCACATCAAACCTGACGACTTCGCTAGCGACCACACACCGCAACATCGGACGACATATCACCCAGTGTGTATCCAGCTTTACAATGGTAGAGACAAACAGGAGGGATTAAAGGTATAATATCTTAAATGTCCTCACTGACAGAACATTCTATAATTAATATGCCCACTATTTTCCTAAGCACCCCCCTTAGCAAACCATTCATGTGTGGGGCTCTCTAGTTCAGTGCCTTACAGGAAAACTCAGTCATTCTCTTTTGTCTACAAGCTACTACAATAATACTAACTGGTTCATCATTTTACATATTCTGTTATTTACATTCAGGGCTGCCATCAGAAATTGGGGGGCCCGGGACTGACAAAATAGGCAGGGCCCTCCCCCCCTCCAAAGAAAAGAAAAAAAAGTGTGTGGAGCTGTTGATAATATGGGTGGAGCTACATCAGAAGTGGAGCATCAATCATTGCGTAAACTAGTTTTTAAATAACCAAAATGCAGCCGCTTTTTTCTCCATGACTGGCTGCCAGACCATTATCTGCTGCTGGGCTCCCCCTGGGTCCTTGCCCAAGACTCCAGTCCCGGCAGCCCTGCCTTTCTCCAGGGACTGATTGGGAAGTTATGAAGAGCAGTGGACTGGTTGGGGAGGGAAGGGGTGAACACTGGACTGGCAGGGTGGGAGATATTAGGATGGGGGGTTCAGAGACCTAGCATAGGGCACTGGGCTGGATGGATGGGTGGGTGGCATTGCAATTGGGGGGACTGAATGGGAAGAGGGGCAGTGAGATAGGGGTGGGAGTGAGAGAGGAACACTAGGGTGGAGAAGGAACAGCAGCAAGCTGGTTTGGGAAGGAAGGGGGGCGATACGGGGCTAGAGAAAGAAACAGACACTGAGCTGAGAGCACTGACCTGCTGTTACACTCCTACCTGGCGCCGCACACTCTCTGCAGCCCTGCGCGCACACAGCATCCTCCTGAGCGGCATGTCAGCAATGGCTGCTGCTGCTGGAATTTGGGGCGTCTGGAGAGGGTGGCAGCCAGCGATCATGGAGACGGGGAGTGGTGGACTGGCGGTGGGTGTTTACCGCTGCCGGCGGCCTCAGTCAGTCTCACCGGCGCTGGCTGCCGGGATGAGAAGGGCTGTTAGTATGTTAGCAGCACGGGAATAGCGAAGTCGGGATGTTGAGCAGCCCGGGCCCTCCACTCTCTGTCAGAGTGGCTGAGACCGGGACAAGTGTACACAGGGCACCCCGTCTGGGTGTAGTACGGTATGCCGGCGCTCGGGCTCCCGGCGACCAGCATACCGCCGCCGGGAGCCCGACCGCCGGCATACCGGCACTCGCCACGCTGCGGGCACGGTGGCACGCCACACTATTTTATTCTCCCTCCAGGGGGGTCGTGGACCCCCACGAGGGAGAATAGCTGTCGGTATGCCGGGTGTCGGGATTCCGGCGCCGGTATAATGTGTGCCGGGATCCCGACATTCGGCATACTGAAGACCATGGCGGCCCTGTTTACATTACTTTCACTGGCCTCACTAGTTTGGGGAAAAAATGTACGGTGGATGCTTTTATCGACTTTCCTTGCGTCAGTTTTAGCACGTTTCACCACAATGCACATTTTAATTTGAGTCATTGTATAACGGATTTCTGGTAACTCTAGGAAATCCTCTTACATGCAGCTACACTTGTACAATAGCTTTTTATGGTAGAACATTATATTTCCTATTTACTGTACAGAACGTTCTAGAATTCACTTGTGGACAATTCTAATAAGTTGTAAACCCGATTTTTAGTAATATGCAAAAACACGTTGCATGTTATTATTATTATTAATATTATTAACAGTTTCTTTTATAGCGCACCAAATTCTGTTGCGCTTTACAATTGGACACAATGTTAAAACAAAACTGGGTAATAAACAAACAGTCACAAAGGTAGGAAGGAAGGCCCTGCTCGCAAGCTTACAATCTATAGGGAAATAGGCATTGATACACAAGGAAAGGCACTATTGCATATTTGTCCACTGGATTGCAAAAGTTCTAGGTGGGTTGCATGATATCACATCACAGCAATGATGAACCATGGTCAGAAAGAAGGGAAAGTGAAGAAAGAGAAAATATGTGGAGGATATGTGCGGACTGTACAGTGGGGATATAATCAGATAGGAAAGCTTATGAAGGTTGAGTGAGTGGTTCTGGAATGTGATAAGCTAGCCTGAAGCTTTCAGGGAACGTTTGAAGGTTTGGAGACTAGGGGATAGTCTTATTGTGCGTGGTAGGGTATTCCACAGAGTGGGTGCAGCCTGAAGAAAGTTCTGCAATCTTGCATGAGAGCAAGTAAAGAGTGTGGATTAGAGACGTAGATCTTGTGAAGAGCGGAGAGGTCGGGTTGGGAGATATTTCGAGATGAGCGAAGAGATGCACGTTGGTGTAGTAAGGTTAATGGCCTTATGTGTGAGTAAAAGTATTTTAAATTGAATACGGTAGAATACAGGTAACCAATGGAGGGACTGACAGAGCGGATCTGCAGACGATGAACGTCTATCAAGGAAGATTAGCCTCGCGGCTGCATCCAGAATGGATTGTAGTGGTGAGAGTCTCTTTTTGGTATGACCAGTAAGAAGACTATTGCAATAATCAATGTGGGAGATAATGAGAGCATGGATTAGAGTTTTTGCTGTGTCTTGTGTAAGGTATGGTCGTATTTTAAATATGTTTTTTAGATGCATGTAACATGATTTTGAGACAGATTGAATGTGGGAAGGAAAGGACAGTTCTGAGTCAAGTATGACACCTAGGCAGCAAGCTTGCGGGGTAGGGTTGATTGTTGAGTTCTCAACAGTGATAGAGATATAAGGTTGGTAGCTACTATTGGCCGGTGGAAATATAAGTAACTGTGTTTTGGAAATATTAAGTTTGAGGTAGCAAGATGACATCCAAGATGTTAGTTACTATATTTCTGCTAATCACTAACAGATAATTAAAAATATTATTTCTTAAAATTATATCGCACTGTAGGAGTAAGTCTTGGGCTACGCACAGACTGGAAAAATCATTCGATGGTGAATGAGTTGCGAACGGATTTGCAGTCCGCTGTCTGGTGGAATTTTTGCATGGCATACGCATGCATTCGCACACTTGCACGGGGTGGGTTTTCACTCTCACTATTGGATATGCTGCTCTATGAACCTATATATATTCTTTACATCATCTTGTGTGAACACGAGACAATAAAAATGGTATAAATATATAGCATATAGTCAAATAACTAACTTTAATCAGTTGCTCTAGTCCTTGGCTCAGTGGGATGTGTATTGTGTAATCTCACCTCCCCTACCACAGACACACTTGCCCCGTTCAGTTTACATACTGTACCAGTATATATTTGGGACTATGGAAGAAAACTGGTGCAGGCGCCCTGGTCAAAACAGAACCTGAGGCAGCAATACTAAAATCAGGGCTGGATTTACTTCTCAGTAGCCTCAAACACTCTGACGCATCAGCTGGGGTGTGTATTGAGTGCGAGAGGTTTGTCTGAAAAGTGGCCGTAAATGATTGTGTGTGTGTGTATCAGTAATGTGCGGTCAGGTGAAGCAGTGCTTTGCCTGTCATACTCCAGACCCCAGAGTTTTGACTACAAAAATGGTAAGAAAAATATAAAGAAGATATTATAAATATCTCCTTTGTGTTATTCTAATCATTTGTATAGTCAAAACTCTGGGGAATACTGGCCTATGACAGGAGAGGCAGTGCCTCACCTGACTTCCTTGTCCGCATAGCTCTGATCAAAACTCACTAAATTTCCAGCAGTATATACTGCGGCACCTGTGTATAATGCCCACACTAATCTATAATGTAGCCCACTCATCATTGCTACAGATGCGGCAAACGAGCTGTGCATTTTGCTGCCCCATTCAAAGTAAATGGGGAGCGTTCACAAGACGTAAACATGGTCACGGCAAACAAGGTGCGAATGTGCTTAGATGTAGCCACGATGAGCGTTTCTTTGTGTTAGGACTCGACTTGCAGTCTATACTTTAGGTATGCAATAAGCACCGGGTGATACAGATGAAACAAATGGGTGTACCCAACTTACAGTACAACGTTAAGTGTATGTTAACTCTCGTGAAGGTTTCTTTCCAACCCTCCTTTCAGCCTGGTTCCTTAGTCCAACCCCAAATAATCATAGGGGATGATATATATTATTATTATTATTATTACCAGATATTCATATATAGCGCTCACATATTCCGCAGTGCTTTACAGAGAATATTTTGCCCAATCACATCAGTCCCTGCCCCAGTGGAGCTTACAATCTATATTCCCTACCACATGTACACACAGAAACATTCACGCCAGTGTTAATTTTGTTGGGAGCCAATTTACCTACCAGTATATTTTGGGATTGTGGGAGGAAAGCGGAGTACCCGGAGGAAACCCACACAAGTACGGGGAGAATATACAAACTCCGCACAGTTAGGGCCATGGTGGGAATCAGACCCATGATATATATGTGGATAAGTATGATCTTACAGTATCAGGGATGTATTTTGTAAAAAAAACAAACAAACAAACAAACAAACAAACCAACAACCCATAAAATGTATTTATCCTAAACAATAATAAGTTTAAGTTTGTAAAGTTAAAAGGCATATGACCTGAAAAATAGGATGTGGTCGAGATCCACACCCCTCAGATGGTAGACTGCATTTAGGGGTTTAGTATGATTTACAGGTGGCAGGGATGCATCATCCCAGGCGCCAGAATGCCGACAGTGGGGCGAGAGCAAAAAATCGCTGCACTCACCACACTACGGGCACGGTGGCTTGCTGCGCTAACCACAGGTTCTATTCCGACTCTATGGGTGTCATGGACACCCATGAGTGGGAATAGTCCTGTAGCGCCGGTATTCCGGCTGTAGGCATTGCCAGCTGTCGGGATTCCGGTGTCGGTATCCTGACTGCTGGGATCCCGACAGCCAGCAAATTAAACGTATACCGCATCTAATTCCAATAATGTATAACTCCAGCAAGTCCACAGCCCCCCCAGATAGTGCCCAAAAGGTTGTAGGCTGCTTCTGCATAGGTTCTGCAACATGTTTTAGGGGTCTGTTTATTAAGCCTTGGATGGAGATAAAGTACCAGCCAATCGGCTCCTAACTGCCATGCCACAGGCTGGGTTTGAAGAATGACACTTAGGAGCCAATTGGCTGGTACTTTATCTTCGTCCACTTTATCTCCATCCAAGGCTTAGTAAATAGACCCCTTAATGTGTTATTGTTGTCTTGATGTGACAGTTACAAGTGATTGGATACATTTTGTGACTGTCCAATCAATAGCTGTCATAGCTTGAAATGTTCTGCCCCTTTCTTTGAGCTATAAAATGGGAGACCAAGGGTTTCCATCTTCCAATGTGCGTTGGATAATCTATCAGTATGCTTATTGATGAACACCAGAAGACAGATTGTGGAGACAAAATTTGCCTATAACAGAGGGCAATAGCTTTTGTACATACAGTATGGAAGCAAGCTATTGTTCTTTTCAACTCCACAAGAAAAGGTCTTGTTCTTCAATGGTTTTATAAAAGTACTTTTCTCCTTCGTCCTAGAGGATGCTGGAGGCTCCAAAAGGACCATGGGGTATAGACGGGATCCGCAGGAGACATGGGCATACTATAAGACTTTGAATGGGTGTGAACTGGCTCCTCCCTCTATGCCCCTCCTCCAGAACTCAGTTAGATTCTGTGCCCAGAGGAGACTGGTCACACTCTAGGGGAGCTCTACTGAGTTTCTCTAAAAAGACTTTTGTTAGCTTTATTATTTTCAGGGAGCACTGCTGGCAACAGGCTCTCTGCTTCGTGGGACTGAGGGGAGAGAAGCAGACCTACTTCTGTGAGACTGATAGGCTCTGCTTCTTAGGCTACTGGACACAATTAGCTCCAGAGAGTTCGATCACTTGGGTCGCCCAGCTGCTCGCTCCCGGAGCCGCGCCGTCGTCCCCCTCACAGAGCCAGAAGATCGAAGACAGGTGAGTAACCGAAGCAAAGAAGACATCGGAAGGCGGCAGAAGTCTTCAGTCTTCCTGAGGTACCGCGCTGCGCGCCATTGCTCCCGCTCACACAGGCACTGCATGGGTGCAGAGCGCAGGGGGGGGGGCATCCTGGGATGCAATAAAAACCTCTTTTATACACTATCTGGCTATTTTAAGGTGCCTAGGCATTATTTGTGACCCCCGCCAGTATAATCTCAGCGGGACCGAAGTGCGCCTTTTAGGGGGCGGGGCTTCCTCCTCAGCTCTGACCAGCGCCATTTTCTCTCCACAGCTTACTGCAGAGACGCTGCTCCTGGCCCTTCCACTGCTGTCACAAGTAACAGGGTGTTGAAAACAAAAAGGGGGGGGGGGGCAATTCATTTTGGGGTTGGTGGTATTATATTACAAGCGCTGATAGGTCTGGGGCATTGTGCTTTTCAGACAGGTGTGGCGCTGGGTGTGAGCTGGCAAACTCCTTCTCTGTCTCTCTGAAAGGCCTTGCTGTGGGTCTGTCCCCTTTAGCCCAGTGTGTTTGGGGGTGTCGGTATGTGTGTGTCGACATGGCAGAAATTGAATGCTCTTCCCAGGAGGAGGTTAGTATGAGAGCCGAGCAGAATGAAGGTGTGACTCTGTCGGCACCGCCGACTGCTGATTGGGTTGACATGTGGAATGTGTTGAATACCAGTGTGGCTTTGTTACATAAGAGGTTGGACAAATCTGAGTCTCAGATGCAAGAAACCGGAGGTAATGTTTCCTCCCTCTCATGAACTGAATGCCCTTTTTGAAAAAGCCTGGGAAACGCCAGACAAAAGGTGGCACATTCCCAGGAGGATTGCTATGGCATACCCGTTTCCTTCTCAGGATAGGGTTGGGTAGGAGGCAACACCCACGGTAGACAAAGCTCTAGCGCGATTGTCCAAGAAAGTGGCGCTACCGTCTCCTGAAATGGCGACCCTTAAAGATCCTGCTGATCGGAGGCAGGAAGCTACCTTGAAATCTATTTATGTCACGACAGGTACTCTGCTCAGGCCAGCTGTGGCTTCGGCATTGGTGAGTAACGCGATTGAAAAGTGGGCAGATAACTTGTCATCGGATATAGACACCCTGGATCGGGATAGCGTGCTTTTGACACTGGGTCATATCAGGGACGCTGCAGTCTATCTAAAAGAGACGGCGAGAGATATTGGCCTTTTGGGATCAAGGGCCAACGCCATGGCGGTCTCGGCTAGAAGGGTATTGTGGACTCATCAGTGGAATGGTGATGCTGATTCTAAGAAGGCTATGGAGGCTCTCCCCTTTTGTTTGGTGAAGGCCTCACGGACCTGGTTTCTACAGCTACCACGGGTAAGTCCTCTTTTCTGCCTTTTGTTCCTCCACAGCAAAAGAAAACGCCCCCATATCAGATGCAGTCCTTTTGGTCGCAGAAATTCCAGAAAGGACGTGGGTCATCTTTCCTTGCGGCAAGAGGTAAGGGTAGAGGAAAAAGATCGCCGGCTGTGGCAGGCTCCCAGGAGCAGAAGTCCTCCCCGGCTTCTACCAAATCCACCGCAGAGACGCTGGGACTCCCCTGCGGGAGTCCGCACCGGTGGGAGCGTGTCTTCAACTCTTCAGTCAGGTCTGGGTTCTCTCGGGCCTGGATCCTTGGATGCTGGAAATTGTGACCCAAGGATACAAGCTGGAGTTTCAAAACGTGCCCCCATGCCAATTTTTCAAATTGGCCTTGCCAGCTTCTCTTCCGGAAAGAGAGGTAGTGTGTACGGCGATACAAAAGCTGTGTCAGCAGCGAGTCATTGTCGCAGTTCCCCGTCACAGCGGGGAGAAGGGTTTTATTCCAGCCTGTTCGTGGTCCCGAAGCTGGACGGCTCGGTCAGACCGATTCTGAATTTAAAATCCCACAATGTGTATTTGAAAAGTTTCAAATTCAAGATGGAATCTCTCCGAGCGGTGATCTCCAGTCTGGAGAGGGGGGATTTTATGGTGTCGGTCGACATAAAGGATGCTTACCAACATGTCCCCATTTATCCTCCTCATCAGGCATACCTGAGGTCCGCTGTTCAGGATTGTCACTACCAATTTCAGACGTTGCCGTTTGTGAAAATCCTCGGGGCCGTGGAAAGACCAAAGGTAATGGCGGAAATGATGGTGCTCCTGCGCAAGCAAGGGGTCACAATTATCCCGTACTTGGACGATCTCCTGATAAAGGCGAGATCACAGGAGCTGTTACTAAAAAACGTTGCGCTCTCACTGCGGGTGCTGCAACAGCAAGGCTGACTCCTGAATTTGCCAAAGTCGCAGTTGATTCCGACAACTCGGTTGTCGTTTTTGGGCATGATTCTGGACACGGAACTGCAGACGATTTTTCTCCCGTTGGAAAAAGCTCAGGAAATCCGGAACATGGTCAAGGAACTTCTGAAACCGCCAAGAGTGTCGATTCATCAATGCACTCGAGTGCTGGGGAAAATGGTGGCGGCCTACGAGGCCATTCCGTTTGGCAGGTTGCATGCAAGAACGTTTCAGTGGGACCTACTGGACAATGGTCAGGATCCCATCTGCAGATACACCGGAAAATAACTCTGTCCCCCAGGACCAGGTTTTCTCTCCTGTGGTGGCTCCAAAGTTCTCACCTTCTAGAGGGTCGCAGGTTCGGCATCCAAGATTGGATTCTGATGACCACGGACGTAAGTCTCCGAAGTTGGGGAGCAGTCACACAGGGAAAAAATTTCCAGGGAAAATGGTCAAGCCAGGAAGCTTGTCTGCACATAAACATTCTGGAATTAAGGGCCATCTACAACGGCCTGCTACAAGCGGAACATCTTCTTCGCGACCGGCCCATCCTGATTCAGTCGGACAACATAACAGCCGTGGCGCACATAAACCGCCAGGGCGGAACAAAGAGCAGGGCGGCAATGGCGGAGGCCACCAAGATCCTTCGCTGGGCGGAAAAACATGCAAGCGCCCTGTCAGCAGTCTTCATTCCAATTGTGGACAACTGGGAAGCAGACTTCCTCAGCAGACACAATCTCCACCCAGGAGAGTGGCGTCTTTATCAAGAGGTCTTTGCAGAAGTGACAAGTCGTTGGGGAATTCCTCAAATAGACATGATGGTGTCTCGCCTCAACAAGAAGCTTCTGACATATTGTTCCAGGTCGAGGGACCCTCAAGCAGTAGCAGTGGACGCTCTGGTGACACCGTGGGTGTTTCAGTCGGTCTGAACAAGGGTTCAGGCGATACTCGTTGTTCCAGATTGGCCTCGGAGGGCCTGGTATCCGGATCTTCAGGAATTACTCACAGGAGATCCTTGGCATCTTCCTCTAAGAGAGGATCTGTTACAGCAAGGACCGTGCGTGTTTCAGGACTTACCGCGGTTGCGTTTGACGGCATGGCGGTTGAACGCCAAATCCTAGCTAGGAAGGGTATTCCCGGGGAAGTCATCCCCACACTACTTAAGGCTAGAAAGGAGGTAACGGCGAAGCATTATCACCGTATCTGGAGAAAATGTGTGTCTTGGTGTTAATCCAAGAAAGCTCCTATGGAAGAGTTTCACCTGGGGCGGTTTCTCCATTTTTTGCAAGCAGGTGTGGATGCGGGCCTGAAGTTAGGCTCCATTAAAGTGCAGGTTTCGGCCTTATCAATTTTCTTTCAAAGGGAATTGGCCTCGCTTCCAGAAGTTCAAACGTTCGTGAAAGGCGTACTACACATACAACCTCCATTTCTGCTCCCAGTGGCTCCATGGGACCTTAACGTGGTGTTACAGTTCCTTACGTCACATTGGTTTGAACCTTTACAAACGGTTGAGTTGAAATTTCTCACTTGGAAAGTGGTCATGCTATTGGCCTTGGCGTCCGCAAGGCGGGTGTCCGAATTGGCGGCTTTGTCTTACAAAAGCCCCTATCTAATCTTCCATGAGGATAGAGCAATGTTGAGAACTCGTCAACATTTTCTACCGAAGGTGGTTTTTTCGTTTCATATGAACCAACCTATTGTGGTGCCTGTGACTACTGAAGCCATGGCTGATTCAAAGCATCTTGATGTGGTCAGAGCTTTGAAAATTTATGTAGCCAGAACGGCTCGGTTGAGAAAAACAGAGGCGCTGTTTGTCCTATATGCGGCCAGCAAGGTTGGTGCTCCTGCTTCTAAGCAGACTATTGCGCGCTGGATCTGTAATGCAATTCAGCAGGCTCATTCTACGGCTGGATTGCCGTTACCGAAATCGGTGAAAGCCCATTCCACTAGGAAGGTGGGCTCATCTTGGGCGGCTGCCTGAGGCGTCTCGGCATTACAGCTTTGCCGAGCACCTATTTGGTCGGGGTCAAACACTTTTGCAAACTTCTACACGTTTGATACCCTGGCTGATGAAGACCTCATGTTTGCTCAATCGGTGCTGCAGAGTCATCCGCACTCTCCCGCCCGGTTTGGAGCTTTGGTATAAACCCCATGGTCCTTTTGGAGTCCCCAGCATCCTCTAGGACGAAGGAGAAAATAGGATTTTAATACCTACCGGTAAATCCTTTTCTCTTAGTCCATAGAGGATGCTGGGTAGTGATGAGCGGGTTCGGTTCCTCGGAAACTGAACCCCCCCGAACTTCACCCATTTTACACGGGTCCGAGGCATACTCGGATTCTCCCGTATGGCTCGGTTAACCCGAGCGCGCCCGAACGTCATCATCCCGCGTCGGATTCTCGCGAGATTCGGATTCTATATAAGGAGCCGCGCGTCGCCGCCATTTTCACTCGTGCATTGGAAATGTTAGGGAGAGGACGGCGTCCTCTCCGTTTATTAATGTTGCTGCAAATATTTGTGCTTATTGCTTAATTGTGGGGACTGGGGAGCAGCTGTATTATATAGGAGGAGTGCAGTGCAGAGTTTTGCTGATCAGTGACCACCAGTTTTATCCGTTCTCTGTCTGAAAAACGCTCCATATCTGTGCTCAGTGTGCTGCATATATCTGTGCTCACACTGCTTTATTGTGGGGACTGGGGACCAGCAGTATTATATAGGAGGAGTACAGTGCAGAGTTTTGCTGACAGTGACCACCAGTATATATAGCAGTACGGTATGGAAGGCCACTGCTCTACCTACCTCTGTGTCGTCAAGTATACTATCCATCTAGATTCTATACCTGTGGTGCATTTTAGTTTTGCAGTTTGCTGACAGTGACCACCAGTATATATAGCAGTATGGTACGGAAGGCCACTGCTCTACCTACCTCTGTGTCGTCAAGTATACTGTCCATCTAGATTCTATACCTGTGGTGCATTTTAGTTTTGCAGTTTGCTGACAGTGACCACCAGTATATATAGCAGTACGGTACGGAAGGCCACTGCTCTACCTACCTCTGTGTCGTCAAGTATACTATCCATCTAGATTCTATACCTGTGGTGCATTTTAGTTTTGCAGTTTGCTGACAGTGACCACCAGTATATATAGCAGTACGGTATGGAAGGCCACTGCTCTACCTACCTCTGTGTCGTCTCAAGTATACTATCCATCTAGATTCTATACCTGTGGTGCATTTTAGTTTTGCAGTTTGCTGACAGTGACCACCAGTATATATAGCAGTACGGTACGGAAGGCCACTGCTCTACCTACCTCTGTGTCGTCAAGTATACTATCCATCCATACCTGTGGTGCATTTCAGTTGTGCGCAGTATATATAGTAGTAGGCCATTGCTATTGATACTGGCATATAATTCCACACATTAAAAAATGGAGAACAAAAATGTGGAGGTTAAAATAGGGAAAGATCAAGATCCATTTCCACCTCGTGCTGAAGCTGCTGCCACTAGTCATGGCCGAGACAATGAAATGCCATCAACGTCGTCTGCCAAGGCCGATGCCCAATGTCATAGTAGAGAGCATGTAAAATCCAAAAAACAAAAGTTCAGTAAAATGACCCAAAAAGCAAAATTGAAAGCGTCTGATGAGAAGCGTAAACTTGCCAATATGCCATTTACGACACGGAGTGGCAAGGAATGGCTGAGGCCCTGGCCTATGTTCATGGCTAGTGGTTCAGATTCACATGAGGATGGAAGCACTCATCCTCTCGCTAGAAAAATGAAAAGACTTAAGCTGGCAAAAGCACAGCAAAGAACTGTGCGTTCTTCTAAATCACAAATCCCCAAGGAGAGTCCAATTGTGTCGGTTGTGATGCCTGACCTTCCCAACACTGGACGGGAAGAGCTTGCGCCTTCCACCATTTGCACGCCCCCTGCAAGTGCTGGAAGGAACACCCGCAGTCCAGTTCCTGATAGTCAAATTGAAGATGTCACTGTTGAAGTACACCAGGATGAGGATATGGGTGTTGCTGGCGCTGGGGAGGAAATTGACAAGGAGGATTCTGATGGTGAGGTGGTTTGTTTAAGTCAAGCACCCGGGGAGACACCTGTTGTCCGTGGGACAAATATGGCCATTGACATGCCTGGTCAAAATACAAAAAAAATCACCTCTTCGGTGTGGAATTATTTCAACACAAATGCGGACAACAGGTGTCAAGCCGTGTGTTGCCTTTGTCAAGCTGTAATAAGTAGGGGTAAGGATGTTAACCACCTCAGAACATCCTCCC
Source organism: Pseudophryne corroboree (assembly GCF_028390025.1). Lineage (NCBI taxonomy): Eukaryota > Metazoa > Chordata > Amphibia > Anura > Myobatrachidae > Pseudophryne > Pseudophryne corroboree. The sequence continues at coordinate 790,620,959 of NC_086447.1, read as the reverse complement.
TTATACGTCACCTGGACCGCATTCATCAGAAGTCAGTGACAAGTTCAAAAACTTTGGATGATAGCGGAAGCAGTCCACTGACCACTAAATCCCTTCCTCTTGTAACCAAGCTCCTGCAAACCACACCACCAATTCCCTCAGTGTCAATTTCCACCTTACACAGGAAAGCCAATAGTCCTGCAGGCCATGTTACTGGCAAGTCTGATGAGTCCTCTCCTGCCTGGGATTCCTCCGATGCATCCTTGAGTGTAACGCCTACTGCTGCTGGTGCTGCTGTTGTTGCTGCTGGGAGTCGATCGTCATCCCAGAGGGGAAGTCGGAAGACCACTTGTACTACTTCCAGTAAGCAATTGACTGTCCAACAGTCCTTTGCGAGGAAGATGAAATATCACAGCAGTCATCCTGCTGCAAAGCGGATAACTCAGGTATTGTCAGCCTGGGTGGTGAGAAACGTGTGTCCGGTATCCACCGTTAATTCATAGGCAACTAGAGACTTGATTGAGGTACTGTGTCCCCGGTACCAAATACCATCTAGGTTCCATTTCTCTAGGCAGGCGATACCGAAAATGTACACAGACGTCAGAAAAAGAGTCACCAGTGTCCTAAAAAATGCAGTTGTACCCAATGTCCACTTAACCACGGACATGTGGACAAGTGGAGCAGGGCAGACTCAGGACTATATGACTGTGACAGCCCACTGGGTAGATGTATTGCCTCCCGCAGCAAGAACAGCAGCGGCAGCACCAGTAGCAGCATCTCGCAAACGCCAACTCGTTCCTAGGCAGGCTACACTTTGTATCACCGCTTTCCATAAGAGGCACACAGCTGACAACCTCTTACGGAAACTGAGGAACATCATCGCAGAATGGCTTACCCCAATTGGACTCTCTTGGGGATTTGTGACATCGGACAATGCCACCAATATTGTGCGTGCATTACATCTGGGCAAATTCCAGCACGTCCCATGTTTTGCACATACATTGAATTTGGTGGTGCAGAATTATTTAAAAAACGACAGGGGCGTGCAAGAGATGCTGTCGGTGGCCCGAAGAATTGCGGGCCACTTTCGGCATTCAGCCACCGCGTGCCGAAGACTGGAGCACCAGCAAACAGTCCTGAACCTGCCCTGCCATCATCTGAAGCAAGAGGTGGTAACGAGGTGGAATTCAACCCTCTATATGCTTCAGAGGATGGAGGAGCAGGATCTAGGCAAAGGAGGGGGAATGCACCTGACTCAAGCGCAGTGGAGAATGATTTCAACGTTGTGCAAGGTTCTGCAACCCTTTGAACTTGCCACACGTGAAGTCAGTTCAGACACTGCCAGCCTGAGTCAGGTCATTCCCCTCCCCTCATCAGGCTTTTGCAGAAGAAGCTGGAGACATTGAAGGAGGAGCTAAAACAGAGCGATTCCGCTAGGCATGTGGGACTTGTGGATGGAGCCCTTAATTCGCTTAACCAGGATTCACGGGTGGTCAATCTGTTGAAATCAGAGCACTACATTTTGGCCACCGTGCTCGATCCTAGATTTAAAACCTACGTTGTATCTCTCTTTCCGGCAGACACAAGTCTGCAGAGGTTCAAAGACCTGCTGGTGAGAAAATTGTCAAGTCAAGCGGAACGTGACCCGTCAACAGCTCCTCCTTCACATTCTCCCGCAACTGGGGGTGCGAGGAAAAGGCTAAAAATTCCGAGCCCACCCGCTGGCGGTGATGCAGAGCAGTCTGGAGCGAGTGCTGACATCTGGTCCGGACTGAAGGACCTGCCAACGATTACTGATATGTCGTCTACTGTCACTGCATATGATTCTGTCACCATTGAAAGAATGGTGGAGGATTATATGAGTGACCGCATCCAAGTAGGCACGTCAGACAGTCCGTACGTATACTGGCAGAAAAAAGAGGCAATTTATAGGCCCTTGCACAAACTGGCTTTATTCTACCTAAGTTGCCCTCCCTCCAGTGTGTACTCCGAAAGAGTGTTTAGTGCAGCCACTCACCTTGTCAGCAATCGGCGTACGAGGTTACTTCCAGAAAATGTGGAGAAGATGATGTTCATCAAAATGAATTATAGTCAATTCCTCCGTGGAGACATTCACCAGCAATTGCCTCCAAAAAGTACACAGGGATCTGAGATGGTGGATTCCAGTGGGGACAAATTAATAATCTGTGAGGAGGGGGATGTACACAGTGAAAGGGGTGAGGAATCGGAGGATGATGATGAGGTGGACATCTTGCCTCTGTAGAGCCAGTTTGTGCAAGGAGAGATTGATTGCTTCTTTTTTGGTGGGGGTCCAAACCAACCAGTCATTTCAGTCATAGTCGTGTGGCAGACCCTGTCGCTGAAATTATGGGTTCGTTAAAGTGTGCATGTCCTGTTTATACAACATAAGGGTGGGTGGGAGGGCCCAAGGACAATTCCATCTTGCACCTCTTTTTTCTTTCATTTTTCTTTGCATCATGTGCTGTTTGGGGACTATTTTTTGAAGTGCCATCCTGTCTGACACTGCAGTGCCACTCCTAGATGGGCCAGGTGTTTGTGTCGGCCACTTGTGTCGCTTAGCTTAGTCACACAGCGACCTTGGTGCGCCTCTTTTTTTCTTTGCATCATGTGCTGTTTGGGGACTATTTTTTTGAAGTGCCATCCTGCCTGACACTGCAGTGCCACTCCTAGATGGGCCAGGTGTTTGTGTCGGCCACTTGTGTCGCTTAGCTTAGCCATCCAGCGACCTCGGTGCAAATTTTAGGACTAAAAATAATATTGTGAGGTGTGAGGTGTTCAGAATAGACTGAAAATGAGTGTAAATTATGGTTATTGAGGTTAATAATACTATGGGATCAAAATAACCCCCAAATTCTATGATTTAAGCTGTTTTTGAGGTTTTTTTGTAAAAAAACACCCGAATCCAAAACACACCCGAATCCGACAAAAATTTTCAGGGAGGTTTTGGCAAAACGCGTCCGAATCCAAAACACGGCCGCGGAACCGAATCCAAAACCAAAACAAAAAACCCGAAAAATTTCCGGTGCACATCTCTAATGCTGGGCGCCCGTCCCAGTGCGGACTCTATCTGCAGTACTTGTATACAGTTATTGCTTAAGTTACACAAAGGCTGCGTTTCGTAAGGGTCAGGCTGTTGCTGATGCTGATCTGTTTTTGTTCACACTGTTAACTGGGTTTAATTAACTGCCATGTTGTACGGTGTGGTGTGGTGTGAGCTGGTATGTATCTCACCCTAAGTTTAACAAAATCCTTTTCCTCGAAATGTTCGTCTCCTCTGGGCACAGTTCCTATAACTGAGGTCTGGAGGAGGGGCATAGAGGGAGGAGCTAGTTCACTCCCATTCAAAGTCTTATAGTGTGCCCATGTCTCCTGCAGATCCCGTCTATCCGCCATGGTCCTTTTGGAGTCCCCAGCATCCTCTACGGACTAAGGACTTTTTTTTCTGCAGAACATGAAACCTGGGTGGTCATTCCGATTTGATCGCTCGCTAGCAGTTTTTAGCAGCCATGCAAACGCATTGTCGCCGCCCACTGGGGAGTGTATTTTAGCTTTGCAGAAGTGCGCCTGCAAAAACATTTTGTGCAAAACAAGATCAGCCTTGAACTTACTCTTCGTGTGCGTTGATTCTAACGTTGGAGGGTTGGCTTTTGACGTCACACACCCGCCCAGCATTCGCCCAGCCAAGCCTGCGTTTTCCCTGGCACGCCTACGTTTTTCTAAGCACTCCCTGAAACGGTTAGTTACCACCCAGAAACGCCCTTTTCCTGTCAATCTTCTTGCGGCTGCCAGTGCAAATGAAAACATCGCTAGAACCTGTGCAAAACCACAAAGGCCTTTGTACCTGTACATCGCGCGTGCGCAATGCGATGCATATGCATACTCAGAAATGCTGATTTTTAGCCTCATCGCTGCGCTGCGAACAACGGCAGCTGGCAATCAACTCGGAATGACCCCCAGGATCTGTACAAACAATGTCGTTCCTGACATATTCTGGGAGGCCATGTTTTTGAACAACATATACAATTTGCTTTTTTTTTTCTTCCTCTCTGCTAATATGGTTTTATTTTAGCTAGCTAATAATGATGCTTTGGGCACCTGACAGGAAACGTCATGTGTTGACACAATCTATCCTATGCCAATGAGCTCATGTGAGCTGATGGTATCTATTTGCTTAAAATGTTTGCAAAGTATGGTATGTGAAATCAGTCAACATCATTATGTGTTCTCAGAAACCTGCACTATATTGGGATTTGAATCACTGAGTATAAGAAAAACTTCTGCTTGCAAAACCTCCACGTGGGTTTCTCTACCCCAGATATTATCACACAGAGTCAACAAATGTTACAAATGCTGGAAAGTAAAGCCACGTCTCCAGGTTTTGTACAGTGGCAGCAATAGGCCACCAAGAGGACTTATTTTAAAATGTCACATGTTGAATGTCTAATGACCAATTTGTGAAGACATCAACATATTGGATACTGTGGGAGGCAATTCCCAAAACTGTTAGTCTGCAGCGCACATGCCATTTTGTGGCATTACGGGTCACTTGTGAACAAGAATGCTTTGTGGGTTTGCAGATGTGCAGGGTAGAAAACATTAAGACATCACATCAGTGTCAAAGCTGCTACGCCTTTAGGACTACTCTCCTTATTAGTTGGAACCTTTCAGGTTTTCACAGAAAATACAGTTTGTTTTGGCTGAATTTCTGTCCTTACTGAGAGATTAGAAATGGCAAAATGCATCCTATTATAAGTACAGAGTTGAAACCCGATCTCTGGGACCTCAGAGGTGGCACATGACTTGATAAAAGTCCTAACATCCTTCTAATGACCCTAGAGGGCAAGCTGTAACAGAGCTCTAATGTGCCCCATGCCAGCCAAAGCCAGCCAAGACCTGGAAGAGCGACAATACCAGGAGCGTCTTCTTGACGCTCTGCGCAGCTGTACTCCGGTCAGGGTGCCAGTCTGGAGCATCCAAAGGACGGTACAGGTGGCACTGCCACAGCATTACTGGATGCAGGGTGCCACTCCAGGCAATCTGCAAGCCAGAAGCAAGGGCTGTGGGTACTGACGGTGCTGCCCACAGAGCCCTGCCTACACCCTTAGTTACGGCCCTGGCTCAGAGTACTAGAGATTGCGGGCATGATTCGCATGCAGGCTCTAATGTGGCCGCACCTCATGCTTTTAGCATTCTACAGCATCTTAGAGCAGCTACAAGTCGTACGCATCTCTGTCATTTCTCTGCAATGGCTGAATGGGTGTTACTGGATGGCAACTGAACTCAATGGGGCGTTTTGCAAGGGAACTGCCACCATTGGAGCAGGAAGTGCAGCTGCAACGGGGCCCAGAGCTGAGAGGGGCCCAACTTCCCTGTCAAAGTTACATGTGTTAAATACATATTACAGCAATAAGTGGTGCATAGGGGCCCTTATAAACTTTTTCCTTGGGGCCTGAGATATATCTAGGTGTGCTCCTGGACCTTCTCATTGTAACGTGGTATTTAATGAACTGGAGGGCATTATAATGTTGCATAATATGAACTAGGGCACTGTCATGTGTTACACTATAAAGTGCAGGCACTATGTCATAAAATCAACTGGGGGAACTGTAATGTGACATAATATGAACTGTAGGCACTGTAATGTGACATAATATAACCTTAGATCATAGTGTGAATTGGCGGTATTGTGTTGCATAATGGCCCTCATTCCGAGTTGTTCGCTCGCAAGCTGCTTTTAGCAGCTTTGCACACGCTAAGCCGCCGCCTACTGGGAGTGAATCTTAGCTTAGCAAAAGTGCGAACGAAAGATTAGCAAAATTGCGAATAGACACTTCTTAGCAGTTTCTGAGTAGCTCCAGACTTACTCGGCATCTGCGATCAGTTCAGTCAGTTTCGTTCCTGGTTTGATGTCACAAACACACCCAGCGTTCGGCCAGACACTCCTCCGTTTCTCCAGCCACTCCCGCGTTTTTCCCAGAAACTGTAGAGTTTTTTCGCGCACACCCATAAAACGGCCAGTTTCCGCCCAGAAACACCCACTTCCTGTCAATCACATTACGATCACCAGAACGAAGAAAAAACCTCGTAATGCCGTGAGTAAAATACCTAACTGCATAGCAAATTTACTTGGCGCAGTCGCACTGCGGACATTGCGCATGCGCATTAGCGACTAATCGCTCCGTTGCGACAAAAAAATAACGAGCGAACAACTCGGAATGACCCCCAATGTGTACTGGCATCCCTACAATGTGACATAACGTTAATTAGGCCACTACTATGGCAGGGCACTATTATGGACATACAATTAACAACTGCTGCACAGAGATATCTCTCTAGAAGCTTTGGGACGGAGGTCCCTTCAAAATGTTACTATGGGGCCCACAAAGTTCTGACTATGCCCTTGGGAGTTCACTCATGACAGAACTTTCCCTTGGACTTGTTGCAGGTGTGTAGCCAGAGCTTCAGTCTATTCTGACTTGTGCATATGCATTTTCTGCACCCACTGTAGCATGGACTTGGTGTAAGTGCCATTACTGGTGAGGACTGGGGGCCGTGAAATCGCTTTGATGCATATAACTAAGACTATGGGGGTCATTCTGAGTTGATCGCTCGCTAGCAACTTTTTGCTGTGCTGCGATCAGAGAGTCGCCGCCTATGGGGGAGTGTATTTTCGCTTTGCAAGTGTGCGAACGCTTTTGCAGCCGACGGCACAAAAAAGTTTTTTGTAGTTTCTGAGTAGCTCTGGACTTACTCAGCCGCTGCGATCACTTCAGCCTGTCCGGTTCCGGAATTGACGTCAGACACCCGCCCTGCAAACGCTTGGACACTCCTGCATTTTTCCAAACACTCCCAGAAAACGGTCAGTTGACACCCATAAACACCCTCTTTCTTTCAATCACCTTGCGATCGGCTGTGCGAATGGATTCTTCGTTAAATCCATCTTCCAGCACCGATCTTCTTTGTACCCGTACGATGTGCCTGCGCATTGCGGTGCATATGCATGCGCAGTTTTGCCGAGTTTTAACCTGATTGCAGCACTGCAAAAAGTTGCTAGCGAGCGATCAACTCGGAATGACCCCCTATAGGCGGATAGTTGCATAAGACTTTCCATTACTGAAAGCATTTGGGTTTACATGCAACTCAGAACCAGGACCTGTGAGTCTGCAGAGGAGAGAGAGGATATAGGTTAGGGACTGTGTGAATCAAGGGTCAAAATGATGTAGCAGAATGAAAGTTATAATGATGAGTTCTATAAGGGAAACAAGGGAGCAGTGCTGAGAAAGACAGGATACAGATACAGTACATTCAGGAAATTCAACAGCCCCAGTGGTGCTGCTGTGTGTCAGTGTAGGCCTTCAGGACCCCCTTGCCATGTGAGAGAAATAGGAACCCCCCCCCCCCCCCCCCCGTTTCCGCAATGCAATGATGATACTTTTGGGTGAAGTGACGTCAGTTTTATTAAACGTGATCACTCCATCACTGTTTATCTGTTGTTTCAAATAAAAACTGGTAAACTACACATGCAGTGCAATACTATACTGTATGACTGGACCAAATATGGCTAGCAATACAATATCTTAACTGGAATACTTCACCACAGCTGTTGCCGCTAGCAACCCTGTAGTGCAAATAATATTTACAATGTCAACTCGGTTCTGAGCTTTAACTTGCAGATTCAGTACCTTGAAGTGAAGCATTGTCAAGAAGTGATTTGTGGTGTTCTGTGTTCTGAGACAAAATAATCTATATTGAGGCCGTAAATACATAAATAAATCTATATTGTTTGTTAAAAAATAATGACTTGGAGCACATTTTCCATCAGTTTTGTCTGCGTCACCTGTGACATTATTTCTGTTTAAGTGTTATGAAACCTGCATGTGTGCTAGGGACTCTTTTTACTTACAGTGCCAGGGACCAGGGTGGAAGAGGCTGCTCTACAGCTGGATGATGACTGATCATTATCTAAAGGTGTCCATCCACTAGTGCGAGGCATCGCATGTGAACCTCGCATGCAATACTCCACCAACTCACCCAGCAGCTCACGGGCGGCTGGTCTGCATATGATATATTGTATGCGGTCATTTTACATACAATGTATCGTATTCAATCCCAGTCATGGGTGTGGGATCCAACAAATCCTTGTTGAAGCCATGACTATCTCCGGACCGCGCATCAGATCGGAATCGGAGGTAAAGCACATACGATGTGACGCTTTTCACACGATTTATCAGCCCGATGGGTCAAAATCGTGTGAAAAAGGGCCATATCATATAAGTGTATGGGCACCTTATGAGTGCAGCTAGGTAGGTGTCACAAAACTCACCTTACCACCATGCAGCCATGTACACAACTTATTGAAGAGTGTTTTTCTGGTAGTTGAAGTAACTAATTATAGTTTCAGATCGCAAATGCCGGGTCGCACCCGGGAATTGGAAACGGGTCCATCCCGGTGCGACCGGGCATTGGAGCCTTTTCAACTGGCTTACCGACTCAGCATACTGATGGGTCGGGTTGCCATCGGGGCGCAGACCATGGTGGCATCAGGGGCGGGTGTGGAGGCGGCACTGGGAGATGAGTTCATCTCCACGCCGCCTCTGCCTCTAATGTGAACGGGTCCCGAGTCGTATCGACCCGGCAACCCGTTCATACTGCACATGACACGGGATTAACCCTTCTTTATTCCAGAGGTTGAATTACCATGTCAGGCGACCCGGGAATTCTAGAGTGACCCTTTCACACCGGATAGCGACCCACGTCGACCCGGTATATATACCGGATTATTTGTGCATTGTGAAAGAGGTATTAGTAACTGTTTTTGGCAGGTGCAATCCCATCTGGGCCCGCGTTCCTGGCTGTGCAGTCCATTTGTACGGGTGTACTTCCTAAAGCTACGTGGAAGTGAAGAGACATGCACTGTGTTTTATTTTGCAGTCACTAAATAACCTTTAGCGTGGGATGAAGCAAAGTCCCAATTTATACATGCGAGAACCTTGTGTTACCGTGCACAGGTGCAATCACTGGACAGATGGTGAAACACACAGATGACTTTGTGAAGATTTGTTAAGACTTTTGTCAAGCAGACGAGTAATCTACAAGACACCTCAGTCATTATGCAGGCAAAGCGCATACAGTACACAAGTTGAGCATGTCACAAGCAATACATGTATATTTCCTCTCAAGTCATAGTAACAATACAGAGAAATCCTGTGAATAAAGTTCTGAATTGTGTAGCTTTCAATCGAGTCTCTGAAGGTGTAAGAAAAGTCTTTTCTAATCAGGAAAATTCCAAACGAACTGTAAAAGAATTCCTGCACACGGCTCTTCTAAAAGACATTCAGAGGGTTTTTTTGTGTGTTAGAAAATAGGCTTAGAAAAAAGCTTCTCACTGAGGCCAACTTTGTGCAATTGTGTGGTATGAGAACTTGCTTGGAATTGTATGTGTGTCCCAAATGAGAAAGCTTGAACAATTCTTTGATCTCAAACGTACACCACCTGATAGATGGAACACACTTGGCAATACATTTTTATCTAACACAATACTCTTTTATCACAGAAAAGAAATGTAGGGAAACGTTTTTTTTTTGAAGATTGTTTTACACTCTTGTGAAATTCTCAAGTCTTGATCGCTAAGTGAAAAGTTTCAGAACAAAGGCAAAATGTGTTATTGAGTTTCCACAGATGGTGGTCTATAACTCTTGGGCAGTTTCCCTTGTGAATTTTCTCTACTTGCCACCCCAGCCTCTTTCTATACCTAATAGTAATATATCAGTGTATCCGAGGCTTGTCGGGACATATGGTTCTCACATGAGCTTGTATGTAAAAGGTACCTCTTGTATACATTTAGTAAAAGCGGACATTTTGTTGTAGGCTGAACCAGTATTCAGTTTGTTAAAACAATAATGATTAGTGTTTGTGTAAAGCATCACTGCACTCACAATTTATACAACATACTGTATAAACTCTCACATAAATAGATAAAAAGTAAAGAATAGACTGATGAGCGGCATGTAGATGTTAAATAAAGGGTACAGATGGCATTGTAGAGTTTACAGGGTAGATAGCTCTATAATTAGGGAGCAGTATGGGAAAAATCTTGTAGGCAGGGGTAATGCTGGGTCAACACCTAACAGACATGTCAGTGGACCCGCTGTCGAGCTGACCGGCAGCCAATTAAGGTAAATGTACACCAGTGGTGCAAGTAGAAAAAATGTCTTACAGGTACTGTGTGCGCGCGGCGAAGGCGCATGCCAAAAATGGGTGTGGCCAAATGCCATATGGGGCGTGACCAATGAAAATGTGGGCGTGATACACATATGGGGGAGGGGCAGATACACATATGACCCCCACAGTGCCAGATACACGTTGCCCCACAGTGCCAGATACACGAATGCCCCACAGTGCCAGATACACGTTGCCCCACAGTACCAGATACACGAATGCCCCACAGTGCCAGATACACAAATGCCCCACAGTGCCAGATACACAAATGCCCCACAGTGCCAGATACACGTTGCCCCACAGTGCCAGATACACGAATGCCCCACAGTGCCAGATACACGAATGCCCCACAGTGCCAGATATACATTGTTCCCCACAGTGCCAGATATACATTGCCCACAACAGTGCCAGATATACATTGCCCCCCACAGTGCCAGATATACATTGCCCACAACAGTGCCAGATATACATTGCCCACAACAGTGCCAGATATACATTGCCCCCCACAGTGCAAGATATACATTGCTCACAACAGTGCCAGATATACATTGCCCGCCACAGTGCCAGGTATACATTGCCCCCCACAGTGCCAGGTATACATTGCCCCCCACAGTGCCAGGTATACATTGCCCCCCACAGTGCCAGGTATACATTGCCCCCCACAGTACCAGGTATACATTTCCCCCCACAGTACCAGGTATTCGTGAAGCAGCAGCAGCAGAATCCCCCCCTCCCCCTCTCGCTGCTCACCGCTGCTGCTGACTTGCGTGAGGGGAGGAGAGCGCAGCCTGCGCCTCTCCTTCCCCTCAGTCTCCGGCGGGTTAGTTCAATATTCAGCGCCGATCCGTGAGCCAATCAAAGCTCCGCGAGCTCTGATTGGCTCACGGGCGGCGCTGATTTGAAAGAAGACATTGAGTGGCAGGAGAGACGCAGGCTGCGCTCTCCTCCCTTCACATCAGTGGTAGCAAGCGGCGGCCCGTCGGTGTGGGTATGGCGTACCCACGGCGAAATTCTTAAGGGTACGCCGTACCCACCCGTACCCGCATACCTGCACCGCTGGTGTACACACTTATTGATCGAATGCTTGACGTGTCATCAGGAAACCCAGCTAAGTCAAATGCCCTCCCAGCTGAGACATCAGCCCCCCATAGAAAGTGTACAGGGGGGTGGTGGACACACAGCGAGATGACCTGATATATTTGTTGATATATTGGCCTTTGGCTATGGTGCACAGCCGAAGAGATATGTCTGTGACAACGTCGTTCACAGACATATCGGGGGTACACACCCCTTGATGGGCTCAAAATACCTGTATATTAGTCGTGTGTACCCAGCATAAGAGGTGGTTATCAGGGAGGAGAGGCGTAGGTCAGAAGTAGATCAAAGAGCAAGTATTTTGTGACAGGGATCCAAATGTATGAAGGGGAAGGAATTAGTGTGGGCTTTAAAGATGAGGGTGAGAAGTTTAAACTGAATTCCGTATGAAATAGGGAGCCAGTGCAGGGGTCCGCAGACTAGAGTGGTGAGAGAGGAAGAGCAAAATCAACATTTTAGGATGGATAATAGAGGGGAAAGATGGCAGAGGGAAGGCTAGGTAGTAGAAAGATGTAGTAGTCATACCCTCTCTTAATATAGGAAGAGATTTCCCATTTATATCAGACTATGGGGCTGATTCTGAGTTGGACAGATCCCTTTGCATGGATGCAAAAATCATATAACCCATGCACAGGTGCGCATTTACACTTGCATATCTCAGTACTGTGCTGAGTTGGACAGATCTTTGCTGGATCTGTCTTTTTAAGAAATGGGCTTTTTTTGGAAGTGAGGGGTGAACTGGGTGATGACAATACAATTGGATGGGACTGTTCTGTCTTGTGGGAGTGTCATGTGAATGTCATGGGCATGTAGCTTGAGTTCTGTGCTATTCTGAATGATGTGTATGGGGTTGGTACATGTGCCTATACTATTGATGACTGTTGTGGGTGGATGACAGTGGGTGGAGCGGCTTGCAGATGAAACCGCATGGACTAACCCATCGCATTAGCCCTGCAGAAACTGGCATTAGCATAAGGGAGTAAATTAGGCTTCTGTGGCATCACTCAGAAACAGGCACTTTCCATGAGACTCAGTTACCCCCTACAGTACCGTATATCTCCTACTCTTTGATGCCGAAAAAGTCTAAAGGAAAAGCAGGTAATAGATTTTGCAGGTTCTATTGACCCTATTTTGTGACTGGTCTGGACCTGCATATTCATGAATTCACTTGTTGAGCATTAACACTAGGTACTAGGTAATACTGGCAACAAATCATATGGACTCCACTATCCACAGGCGGCACACTTATCATTACCACTGTAGATCCGGGACACGAGTAGACTAAGTAGACTCGAGTAGACGAGTAGATCGGGTGTGGATCATTGGGACAACCTTGGTCGACAGTCCTTGGTCAACAGTCACTAGGTCAGCCACTAAAGGTCGACAGTAATCGACACATGTCTAGGTCGAAAGGTATGACATGCTCTGTGATAGTATGGAGAGCACCGATGTCCTAGGGTCCACTTTATCAAGATAGAGAGGTTATGATCAGGTCCAGCATCAATGGAGCAGGATGAGAAACACTCACTTTAGCCAAAGTTGGAGCTGCTATGCTTGAAGATTGGGCACTCACTGTTGCCTGATTTTACAGGAACTGAATGATCTAGACTGCCTTCCTCTCCTGTTTGTCCATCCATTTTGCTGGGAGGGATGTCAGTAGATTCATGGGCCATGTAAACTGTCAGAACCTGCTACAGAAAGCAGACCCTCAGAATGTTTCTCTAATAATTGCCATGAGCCCCTCTGGGGCACAAAGACTAATGCTTCTCATGGTTATACTTAAGGACCTTGTAAGGTGACTTGACCTTGGACTAAAGATTTTGTTCCAGTTAACTTCTGGTAAAGCAGAGCTTAACTAGAAGCATGGTCTATTGAGAAAAGTAGGTACAACTGTACTCACTGGTTAAGTAGTGAAGGTTAGCTTATAGTGGAGCAGGTGTTATAGCAGCTCACCAGCTGGTATCTCTAAAAGGCAAGGTAGTGTAGCATCTCTGGAGCTATGGGTGGTGATGTCCATCTCCCACTATGTTACTCTACACAATAACAACCTAGCGCCGCCATGTGCAATACTATCTCCGGCGGCCATCTTGGTTAGGGAATGAAACATCTCTGGAGAAACTACAGTATCTTGGAGTATGCGCAGTAGTGCTCTCCTATACCAACATATATCATTAGTCAGATCTTACCAGACAGTTGACAAGTTTGAATATTATTTGGCTTAAAAGTGCAACAATTTTGATATCTTCTGTCAATTAAAACTCTGTTAACTCTTGGACTCCAAAAGCGAGTAGGCCTGAGAGATGACAGATAAGGAATGTGCATCGTACAAGGTGAAATAGGGGGGAACATAAATCAGCACTGTTATGGTGTGTACACACGGTGAGATTTTTTTCTTACGATTTTGACTATATAGCACATAATGAGTGTGCTTGCGATACTGACTATGTGCCGACCTGGCCCCTGTCGCATAGTGAGAATCGGGCATAGCCCGAATCTCACCGTGTGTATGGGCCATAAGACTCATGCATATACAGTACAAACAGCATAAAAGGAACAACATGCAAATCTGTAACCAACAAAAGGAGATGGATCAAAAAGGTAGCAAGGAGACAAGTCAGTGAGTGTGAAAAGGCTGAATATCTTGTGCCTGTCACATTAGTTAGGAGGTGTTACATGATGTCAGATAGATTACTTAGTGGTGTCTACTGCCTGATACATTATTTTATATGTACGTCTTGCACACTGATTAGGGTAAAACAATGTACATTTTCCCTTTGACCCAAAGCCTAGTCTACACTGTCCTTAGCACTGTCCAAGTATATGAAACAGCTGCATATACTTACGTGACCTGTATGTGGGCTGAACACTTGTAAAAAATGATTGAAAAAAAGATGTGAGACTCTGCGCTGGAAGTGGTTACTTATAATAACTATGCATATACATAATGTAATGCTATGGAAAGCACAGTAACAAACGTAATAGTGTAAAGAATCTCCATAACTAACATCACAAATTACACTACTAAAGATGAGTTTAAATACCTGGTGGGTAATTAGGTATTTATTCCATCTTTCCTCTCTGAGATACAGTATCTACAAGTTATGTTTTGTTCTCATCACAGTCTGTACCTCCTTTGCCCCGTGTGACGTCCTATGCTGAATTCTCTGTGTGATCCCTATGCCAGTTATTCTATTGTACACATAATTTCCCAGCCCCGCTCCCTCGTGCGCTCTGCGGCTTAGGAGGCACAGCGATCGATCTCGCAAGACCCGTTCTGCACATACGGAGAATAGCTCATGCCCAAGCGCATTCCCCCTGCCATCTGTGTCATACGCAAACCATTGGGTTTAACAGATAGTTTAAAAATGGCAATAGGAATTGCTATTGCCATTTTAAATCTATTGGCTAAAGCTACCAACAATCCACTTCTTAATAGATATACCCCTTGGAGCACAAACTCTTTGCACCTATTTAAAGAGCATTTCTCTTCAAATATTATGTTTAGGGAAAGCTATAATTAATTACTATATATTCAGAAAGATGGCACTGCAGTGCTTAGGAGCTAGCAAAGACTTTGGCACAGCAGGACAAATATAGGGAGCTGGCACACCATGTGGGTTGGCAAATTGAAATAGGCATGGTGGACACTTTATGCTGGATGGGGGTTTTATGGGGGGGTGGGGGTGGGGGCGTCTCTATATGCCGTTATAATAATTAATGGTAAAGAGATTCCCCGGAGTTTGAAAGAGAAAACAAATGTAATAATACATAGGAAAAAATTATGAAATACTTAAATCTGCAATGCCGCTGGAGGTTCATCTGGTGGTCTTCAATAGGGCTTACATACTTCAGAATTAGAAGCAACATATGGTGGAGGGAGAGTCTGGAATAAAATCATGGCATTAATAAATACCATATTTTGATCTGAGGGTCTGATGCCGGTTTGTTTGGAATTGCACAGCTGCAGGACAGGCTATGCAATTCGCTACAAATACAATGAAAATGTAGCAGGAGGCGACTTTAGGAGATAGACACTTCCTACATGCATCTGCGAGATCCAAGTGCTGCGCCTGAGAATGCAACATCGGATAATCAGCGTGTCTATCATGACCACTGATGGTAGCAAAACCATTTTGATGAACGGTTCTCATTGCCACCCCCAAATGCTGCAGAATGTCAATTATGCTGTGGCTAAAGCTGGGTGCACACTAAGCGATATGTCATCCGACATATCACTCATGTCATCCGATATATCGCTCATGTCATCCGACATATTGCTCATGTCGGTGCATATCGGGCAGTGTGTATGCTCGATATGCGGGTGCTACATACCAAACCTGACGATATCGCTAGCTACAACATGTATACTAATTAAGGATGAACAGTGATCGTTCCATCCTTCATTAACATTACTCAGTGTGCACCCAGGTTCCGATATGCTGACCCACTGTAGCAATGGATACACATTGCTCCAGTGTGTACCCAGCTATAGGGGAGGCTGCGAGCAAACATGCAAGACCCGTTCTGCATATGTGCAGACCACTAACAATCTGATTTGGGTCTGCGCACAAATCCGAATCTGACTGAGACTGCAGAAAAACCCCAATGGTTATGCTGTGCGAAACCTTTGTAAATGGAAATCAGATTTACATTATTATAAGATTGAAAAAAGAACTCAGCTGCGCAATGAAATTGGAAACATGAACAAAAACTGACGTATGCTGAGATAAATTATAAAGAAAATTTAATATGGCAATAAAATAAATTTCATACAATAAAACATATAGTCTGGACTTAAACCTTATAAGGAAAATGATAAAATACCCTGTACTGGATATCAGATAAAACAAGCACTTGTGCTGTGAGCAGTAACAATATGCACCATTTGTATCCAACAAGTAGAAACAGTATTGTATCCTGGATCTGAATGAATTGTTAGAATGTGGAGTAATTCATAAGTTTTAAACTGGTAACTGCAGTCCCATGAATGTATTAATGGAGCTCCTTTATGTAGAAATGCTCCGATGTCAGATAAAGTCAAAATTACCTCTCCCGTGGGCTGGTTTCTAACCGAGCGTCCTCTGTTAGATTATCCTGCATTGCCCACCACGTAGCTGTCACTGGGAGGGAGAGTGCAAAGCTTGCACCGGGCGGAGTCCTACACGGAGATGCTGCTGAAGGTATAAAGGAGCCACTATGGAGACTGAGTTGCCAATGCTGCTCGGCAGGCCTCAATGTCAGCTGCGGCGCGCAGAGAATAATATGCCACTGCAGGGGCTGCAAGGCCAATATCGGTCTCTTAGTATAGATGAAAGTGCTTGTCATGCAAAATGCTTGTTAGGCGGAGTGTAGTAGTCCAGTTGGTAAAAAAGAATTGAGGAGTCCTAACCGGTTTCGTCACGCTCCACGTGACTTTCTCACGTTCCGATATGCTGACTCACTGGAGCAATGGATACACATCGCTCCAGTGTGTACCCAGCTATAGGGGAGGCTGCGAGCAAACATGCAAGACCCATTCTGCATATGTGCAGACCACTAACAATCTGATTTGTACGTAAACCTTCGGGTCTGCGCACAAATCCGAATCTGACTGAGACTGCAGAAAAACCCAATGGTTATGCTGTGCGAAACCTTTGTAAATGGAAATCAGATTTACATTATTACAACTGGGTAAAAGGCGATCTTGCATAACTGGACCTCACCTGGGTCTGCTTTCCTTAAAACAGGAGAAAGGGCATTATTAGGAACTGTACACTTTGAGAAAAGAACAACTCTACCAGATGTGCAAGAAAGATTGGACATTTTATTCTTAAGGGCCTCCAAATATAGAAAACTGACACAAACTAGCTCACATAGGGGGTCATTACGAGTTGATCGTAGCTGTGCTAAATTTAGCACAGCTATGATCATGTTCGCTGACATGCGGGGGGACGCCCAGCACAGGGCTAGTCCGCCCCGCATATCAGTCTGGCCCCCGTTGCACAAATACAAAAGCATCGCACAGCGGCGATGCTTTTGTATTTGTGGAGTAACTCCCGGCCAGCGCAGCTCCTGCGGCTGGCCGGGAGTTAATCGTCGCCCCCCCAATGGTCCGGCCATGCCTGCATTGGCCGGACCGAGGCCCCCTAAGCGGCGGCTTAACGCCGCCGTCCAGCCCCCTCCCACCCTGCGACTGCCACTGCCTGTCAATCAGGCAGAGGCGATCGCTACTGAACGACGGCCTTTGGCCGTCCGGTATGCGCTGGCGCACTGCGGCGCATGCGCAATTCCGACCCGATTGCTGCGCTGCAATAAACTGCAGCGAGTGATCGGGTCGGAATGTCCCCCATAATGCCATATGAAAAAATACGGTTGTTCCTTCACAGGCAAATGAAACTCTCTAGTTCTCAATATTATATATCGAAATAAAGTTATAATAGTCAGCTCACTGCTGGCATTGGGACTGATGAGTTTTCACTCTTCTATAAAATCTCGTGGAGTTCTTTAGATCTTTCTGGAATGTTGGGTTTGCATTAATTACTGTTCTGCCATTATTTATATTACCTCACATAATTTGGCATGTTGGTTTACCCGCACATAACCCAAGGCAATTCAAGTCAATTAAGAAGATTGCTCCCTGAAAAATAGAAAAAAAAGTTGTAGGCATGCGATGACACCAGTAATTCCAATAAAGTCGGTACAGTTAGTAGTTTAGCGCCTTTCTATGTTTAATATTAAAAATAATGTGTTTAAAGGAGACAATGCATTTACATTTGTGCTAATGGGAATGTGGAGCTGAAGTTAGTATATGAGGTAAATCCACAGCAGAACAGTCCTTTAATAAACTAGATTTTCCACCACACACAAAAAAAAAATCAGTTGTTATCGTCATTTATTTTATTATGTCTTTGTTTTCTATTCTTAAGTAAAAGACAAAACAGAAAAGATAAGAACTGAATTAGAAAGTTTAATTATCTTTATTTTCAACATACTGGACCCAGAACTGTATAATACAAGATTTTGAAGAAAAAAAAAAAAAGAGTAGATCTTTTCAGCACTGCTTAAACATACTGCTGCCATATGGTACAGTAGTATAAAATACTATTGAAAAGTCCCTCCCAAAATGGCTGCCACCACAGAGGAAATAGATTTGAAGGATGCTAGAGGTAACGGTGTCCATTTTGGGAGGGACATTTACTAGCGTCATCGCTCCCCTGAAGTGCTGGGACCGAGGGATGGCTGCAGGCAGCTAGAGGAAGACGGAGGCAATAGTGGTGTAAAACCCCTGACGACGAGCAGGTAGTGGGGCATGCATTATAATGCGAGGTTGGCAATGGTGCAGGAGGCATGTACTCTGTGGGACATATGGTGCAAGGGGTATTACTGTGTAGGGCATATGGTGCAAGGGGCATTACTGTGTGTAGCATATGGTGCAAGGGGCATTACTGTGTGCAGCATATGGTGCAAGGGGCATAATATGGTGCAAGAGGCATTACAGTGTGGGGCATATTAAGATGCAAGGGGCATTTACTGTGTAGGGCATATGGTGCAAGGGGCATTTACTGTATGGGGCATATGGTGAAAGACACATTACTGCGTGAGGCAAAATATGATGCAAGGGGCATTACTGTGTGGGGCATAATATGGTGCAAGGGGCATTACTGTGTGGGGCATAATATGGTGCAAGGCGCATTACTGTGTGGGGAAAAATATGGTGCAAGGAGCATTATTGTGTGGGGCATAGTTTGGTGCAAGGGGCATTAGTGTGTGGGGCATAATATGGTGCAAGGAGCATTACTGTGGGGCATAATATGGTGCAAGGGGCATTACTGTGTGGGGCATAATATAGTGCAAGGGGCATTACTGTGGGGCATAATATGGTGCAAGGGGCATTACCGTGTAATGCATAATATGGTGCAAGGGGCATTACTGTGTAATGCATAATATGGTGCAAGGAGCATTACTGTGTGGGGCATAATATGGTGAAAGGAGCATTACTGTGTGGGGCATAATATGGTGCAAGGAGCATTACTGTGTGGGGCATAATATGGTGAAAGGAGCATTACTGTGTGGGGCATAATATGGTGCAAGGGACATTACTGTGTGTGGCATAATATGGTGCAAGGGCATTAGGGTTAGGGTTTTCCTGTGTTTGCCAATGTCTGCAGGTGCAGGGTGTAAGGTAGCCTTTTCCTTCCAATGTCTGGGGGTGCAGGTGAGGCCACACCCATTTTAGGGAGGCCATACCCCCTTTTTGGGGAGCGCTCTAGTATTTACATCTTAGACTGTATGGATGGGGGGGGGGGGGGCGCACATTTTTCTTCCGTTCGCACTGTGAGCCAATTTGTCTATAAACAGCCCTGTGCCCAATAGTGTTTCATTTTCTCATATGCGATGCATAACTTTCAGAATAACAAATAGCACAAAATTAAAAGCTAACATTTCTATTAAAAGTATATATTATTTTTGAGAATACTGTAGTTAAACAATACTGATTTCATTTATTCAAAGCAGCAAAATGTTATATACAGCAGGGACATACAGTATTACTTATCACAAGATAGACAAATGTACAGTGCTTTTTCTTGTTGGTTTTATGCAGAACCTTTATATGAACAATATGGGACATCCATCGTCTGTTTGCTCACGCTCATAGAAAGAGATCATTGCAAAATGTAACCATTGTGCCTAGTTAATGTTTAGTGTCTCCTCAAACATTAAGTTTATTAGATAAGGTCAATTTAATCTCAGGGAAGGATATTTGTTATTCACAAAGATTACATCTCATACTTTGTTAAACAAAGACGTGCAGTATGTCATGTTAGTTAGCTTGCTGATAGACTATTATTGCAGACAAATAAAAAAACTTCAAATAAATAAAATCACAACAGAAGAAGATGGTTGCTTGAATTTTGTTTCATATAAACCAAGGGTTCCCAACAATGGCCCTCAATGCATACTAGCTTTTCTTATTAACCTTCTGTACTTAAGCATGGATACAGGAGCGGATCTAGGCACGGGCAAGCCGGGCGGGCGCCCAGGGTATTGTGGCCTGTGCATGTGGCCGCAGTTACCCCGCAGGCACCCGCCACCCACCTGCACGCCGCATCCCACACTGTGGCTGCAGAAGGCGCCATGGGCTGTGTGGGCCAGGGACATGCGGTGAGCTAAATGGCTCAGGAGGCACTGGCTAGCACCAGAGCCACATTTACACGCAATATGTGAGCCAAAGGGTACATCTGGGCATTATACACAGGTGCGGCAGTATAAACTCCTGGAAATTTGGTGAGTTTTGATCAGAGATGTGCGGAAAAGTTAGCCTCACCTGCCATAGACTTTTTACTCCATAGTTTTGGCTATAAAAATGATTAGAATAATGCAAAGAAGGTATTTCAAACATTTTCTTTGTATTTTCCATATACTTTATATAGTTAAAACTCTGATGCAAACATTAGTATTACAGGAAAGACTCTGCCTCACCCCATCGCACGTCACTGGTGTGGGCGCCCGCTGTAGCCGGCGCCATTGTCAGATGCTAGATGTCCTAATTGACCTCTAATGTCTGTGTGGCGCTATGGGAGAGACGTCTCTCCCATAGATCCGAGCACCGGGCGGCCAGGGAGGGAGGGCAGCAGTCAGGAAGCAGGAGCGGGGCTGGTGAGTATTGTTTTTTTTTTTTTGTGTTTGTAAGCGGCGCTACTAGGGGGTATATCTACAGGGGAATCTCTACAGGGGGGAAAATCTACAGGGGGCATAACTACAGGGGTCACAACTAATGGGGGCACATCTACTGGGGGCATAACTACTGGGGGCAAATCTATTGGGGGCATAACTACGGGCGACACATCTAATGGGGGCACATCTACTGGGGAAAAATCTACAGGGGGCATAACTGCAAGTGGCATAACTACAGAGGGAAAAGGGCCCTAATTTGCACACCTTAATTAGGTAGTGAGGTGCTACTCTGCTTGAGACTTAGTAAAGTGTACAGAGGGAAAAGGTAGCAGGTGCACTATCTCACACTAGCTCAACCTGTAGTAACCAGAGGCACTTAGCATATTCCTGGACAGGGCTATGAGCTTACCCACCGCATCAAGGTAGCCTCTCATTGGGTAAGTCCCTAACACTAACTATAGGGGTTCAGGTCCGGGGGGGCAGGACACCCCAGAGCCACCCAGCCAGACAACCCCAGGGCATCGCAGGAGTGATAAAAATATAGGGTTAAAGAGGTAGGAGCAGCTGTTGCTGCATGTGTGAATAATGTGAGGAGTAAAAGAAAATTAGGTGAAGGTGTTACATATATATAAAACTATAAGTGCCATGGAGTGATGAAATAGTGTTCAATTGCGATGCCCCAGGGACACCCAGCCACGGCAGGCACAGGGAGCCCCGCACCCCAGAGAATTCCCCCCATTATGGACTGCCATATTAAACAAAATGTAGGAGTATTACCTCAGTGTGCTCATTCCAAATGTAAAGGCTAAAGTGTTGGACTATTTAAAATCAGAGGGGTGGGTGGGGCAGGGTGCTAAATTAGGGTAAAGGTGTCTCCTACCTTCAAAAATGTATGAATACATCAGTTACAGAGGGAAAAGGGCCCTAATTTGCACACCTTAATTAGGTAGTGAGGTGCTACTCTGCTTGAGACTTAGTAAAGTGTACAGAGGGAAAAGGTAGCAGGTGCACTATCTCACACTAGCTCAACCTGTAGTAGAGGCGTAACTAGGGGTTTTGGAGCACAGGGCAAGATCAAAAATGGCACCCCCCCAAAAAATAAATAAATAAATAAATAATAATAAATAAAATACAAAAGGAAAGTATGTGCGCACGCTAATGGCGATGTGCCAACATGACACGCCAGCTGTTTCAGGTCATACTGGGAACATTCTTTTCAATTCCACATGCACCTTACCATCATCATCTCCTACACAAATAGGTGTCACTGTGTATAAAGATGTTAGGGTGTGTATGTATAGATGTAGGTGCAGTGGTCGAAGTTTAATTTTTGGAGGGGGGTATGAAAAAGTGGAGGTTTGCATTATGCGCGCGCCGAAGGCGCACGCGCGCCCTGGAAAAGGGGGCGTGGCCACTCAGAAGGGGGCGTGGCCTTCAGTGTAGTAGGACCCATTATACTATCTAGTACTGGTGCCCCTTTCATATTTTAACACACGGTAGGAGCCGAAATTCACATTATAGAGTGAGGGGATTCAACCCCCTTAATTAACAAGGCCTGTGGGGCACTGTGGTGAGGGGAGCCTACCGCCTTAATCGACTAATTGCAGAGTTTAGCAGTGGAAGGGTTGCAGCGGTTTCTCACCCCAAGCTGCGGAGCTTCTGCCACCTCCGACACTCCACATCTTCGGCGCCACCCGGGATGCAGAGCACCGCACCGGGTATGCACCCTTTTCAGTGTGGTCTGCTGCGCTCCGAAGGGGAATCTGCGCCATCCTCCCCGCTGTTCCGTGCCGTCTTCTTTAAGCCAGCCAGGGTCTTCTGCCGGTGCTCCCATTGCTGGTCAGTCTCCTCCCTTGCTGCAGTGTCCCGTTCCACCGAAGGTTGGATGTCCTTCCCCGGTCCTGCGTCTGGCTGTACTCCTCTTCTGCGGCATCTTCTCCACTCAGCGCGGACGGCTTTGGTCGCTCCGGTGACAGGTGCAGGCGTGAATCCTCCAGGGCCTCCTTCCTACGTGCTGCTGCTGTCTGCTAATTAAAAAATAAGTAAGTTACGCCTCTGGTCGTCTCTCACTCAGCACACCATCACCTCCCCCTGCGTCGTCACTCAGCACACCATCACCTCACCCTGCGTCGTCACTCAGCACACCATCACCTCCCCTGCGTTGTCACTCAGCACACCATAACCTACCTCTGCGTCGTCACTCAGCACACCATCACCTCCCCCTGCGTCGTCACTCAGCACACCATCACCTCCCCTGCGTCGTCACTCACTCAGCACACCATCACCTCCACCTGCGTCGTCACTCAGCACACCATCAGTTGGGAAATCCTAGGGTTAGTAACTGACTTTTGGAAATTCTTGTTATAGCTCGAAGACCGGCTACGACAAAATGGATGATACTTCTCAGGTCTCATCCACTGTCAGTCTTCCATTAGTTCTAAATTACTAACTTCCCTTGTGTGTGTGTGTGTTTTTGCAGTCCAGTGTGTGTGGGGGAGGGGAAAGTATGAGAATGTGTGTGTAGTCTGAGTGGGTGTGTGTGGAGTTTGGGGGTGGCCAGTCTGTGTGTGTGATCTACAGATTACACACACACAGACTGGCCACCCCCCAAACACACACCCACTCAGACTACACACACATTCTCATACTTCCCCCCCCCCCCCACAGGACTACAAATATTCACTTACACTCACACTGTCCCACACACACACACACTTAACCCACACACACACTGTACTGCTCCCCCCCCCCTCCCGACAATAAACTACTGCTGCCGCCGCCTGCCTGCTCACTTGCCGCCTCCGAAGCCCCGCGCTCACCTCCGAGGTCGTACACGCGCGTACGCGCGCCTCCACAATTAGACACTGCTTGGGGGGGGAGGCTCCGTCCTAGCTGCTGCTGCCTGTACAGTGTGACAGGCACAGCAGCCGGGGCTGGGGAGCCAGGGAGAGCCCGCCGGCGGAAACCATGTCGCATGGGGTGAGCGGGCTGTGCAGGTGGCGGTGGCGCGCCCCTCTGCTGGGGCTGCCAGGGCGCCCAGGGCACGTGCCCATGATCGCCCCATGCTAGTTACGTCTCTGACCTGTAGTAACCAGAGGCACTTAGCATATTCCTGGCCAGGGCTATGAGCTTACCCACCGCATCAAGGTAGCCTCTCATTGGGTAAGTCCCTAACACTAACTATAGGGGTTCAGGTTCGGGGGGCAGGACACCCCAGAGCCACCCAGCCAGACAAACCCAGGGCATCGCAGGAGTGATAAAAATATAGGGTTAAAGAGGTAGGAGCAGCTGTTGCTGCATGTGTGAATAATGTGAGGAGTAAAAGAAAATTATGTGAAGGTGTTACATATATATATAAAACAAACTATAAGTGCCATGGAGTGAAGAAATAGTGTTAAATTGCGATGCCCCAGGGACACCCAGCCACGGCAGGCACAGGGAGTTAGTGTTAGGTACTTACCCAATGAGAGGCTACCTTGATGCTGTGGGTAAGCTCATAGCCCTGGCCAGGAATATGCTAAGTGCCTCTGGTTACTACAGGTTGAGCTAGTGTGAGATAGTGCACCTGCTACCTTTTCCCTCTGTACACTTTACTAAGTCTCAAGCAGAGTAGCACCTCACTACCTAATTAAGGTGTGCAAATTAGGGCCCTTTTCCCTCTGTAACTGATGTATTCATACATTTTTGAAGGTAGGAGACACCTTCACCCTAATTTAGCACCCTGCCCCACCCACCCCTCTGATTTTAAATAGTCCAACACTCTAGCCTTTACATTTGGAATGAGCACACTGAGGTAAGACTCCTACATTTTGTTTAATATGGCAGTCCATAATGGGGGGAATTCTCTGGGGTACGGGGCTCCCTGTGCCTGCCGTGGCTGGGTGTCCCTGGGGCATCGCAATTTAAAACTATTTCATCACTCCATGGCACTTATAGTTTGTTTTATATATATGTAACACCTTCACATAATTTTCTTTTACTCCTCACATTATTCACACATGCAGCAACAGCTGCTCCTACCTCTTTAACCCTATATTTTTATCACTCCTGCGATGCCCTGGGGTTGTCTGGCTGGGTGGCTCTGGGGTGTCCTGCCCCCCGGACCTGAACTTCTATAGTTAGTGTTAGGGACTTACCCAATGAGAGGCTACCTTGATGCGGTGGATAAGCTCATAGCCCTGGCCAGGAATATGCTAAGTGCCTCTGGTTACTACAGGCTGAGCTAGTGTGAGATAGTGCACCTGCTACCTTTTCCCTCTGTACACTTTACTAAGTCTCAAGCAGAGTAGCACCTCACTACCTAATTAAGGTGTGCAAATTAGGGCCCTTTTCCCTCTGTAACTGATGTATTCATACATTTTTGAAGGTAGGAGACACCTTCACCCTAATTTAGCACCCTGCCCCACCCACCCCTCTGTTTTTAAATAGTCCAACACTCTAGCCTTTACATTTGGAATGAGCACACTGAGGTAAGACTCCTACATTTTGTTTAATATGGCAGTCCATAATGGGGGGAATTCTCTGGGGTGCGGGGCTCCCTGTGCCTGCCGTGGCTGGGTGTCCCTGGGGCATCGCAATTTAACACTATTTCATCACTCCATGGCACTTATAGTTTTATATATATGTAACACCTTTACATAATTTTCTTTTACTCCTCACATTATTCACACATGCAGCAACAGCTGCTCCTACCACTTTAACCCTATATTTTTATCACTCCTGCGATGCCCTGGGGTTGTCTGGCTGGGTGGCTCTGGGGTGTCCTGCCCCCCGGACCTGAACCCCTATAGTTAGTGTTAGGGACTTACCCAATGAGAGGCTACCTTGATGCGGTGGGTAAGCTCATAGCCCTTTCCAGGAATATGCTAAGTGCCTCTGGTTACTACAGGTTGAGCTAGTGTGAGATAGTGCACCTGCTACCTTTTCCCTCTGTACACATAACTACAGAGGGCACAACTACTAGGGACACATTTACTGGGGGCACAACTACAGGGGCCACGCCCATTCCCTGTGGAGCCACCCCTATTTTTTACGCACGCCTTCGGCACACACTAACCCTGATTTGCCGGTCGGGGGGGTGGGGGTGGGGGGATTTGGGTTAGGGACGCAAAGGGAAACTTTCGCCTGGGCGCTACAAGGTCTAGAAAAGGGATCCGGTCTGAAGATCGACAGTGTCTAGGTCGACAATGTTTAGGTCGACCACTATAGGTCGACAGTCACTAGGTCGACATGGATCGAGGGTCGACAGGGTTTCTAGGTCGACATGTGCTAGGTCGACAGGTCTAAAGGTCGACATGATTTTTTTCACTTTTTTTTTTTTGGGGGGGATTTTTTCATACTTAACGATCCACGTGGACTACGATTGGAACGGTAAAGTGTGCCGAGCAAAGCGGTAGCGGAGCGAAGGCACCATGCCCGAAGCATGGCGAGCGAAGCGAGCCATGCGAGGGGACGCGGTGCACTAATTTTGGATCCCGGTCACTTTACGAAGAAAACGACACAAAAAATAAATCCTCATGTCGACCTTTAGACCTGTCGACCTAGCACATGTCGACCTAGAAACCCTGTTGACCTTCCATCCATGTCGACCTAGTGACTGTCGACCTAAACATTGTCGACCTAGACACTGTCGATAAAACGAACCACACCCCTAGAAACGGCCCTTCATGGATATCACTAAAACCTGGACTGTTGGTGTGTTTCATGGGCTGAATCACATTTGCTATGAGGTGATTTTTTAATTACATTTTATATATTAATAAATGTGTGTTTTGGCCCTGCATGTACAACAGCAATTCTAATTAATTTTCAGCACTTTTAAATTGATCAACATTAGAGATGAGTGGGTCTGGTTCTCAGTGCTGTGTCCGTCCAGACAGGGGCTGCTTTGTCCTCCATGGGCACTGTGTCAATCTAGGGTGCTTTGCCCCTATTTAAAAAAAAAAAAAAGCAAAAAATATAATAAAATATATATTTATTTTTGTGCTATTCCCCTGTGTACTTAACTATTATTTTTCTGTGATACTGCCAGTCAGACCACAGTGCAATCATACACGTATTGTGACACTGTAGGTGGTACACCAACTGTAGGTAGTCCGTTCCCAGGGGGTGCTTTGTTGTACATAAAGGGGTGTGGGGTTGTCCATCAAGTAGCTAGGGCTGCTGTGTCCATCCATACAGGGGCTGCTGCTACCAGTCATGATGATACAACTTTGTCAACGTCATCTTCTAAGGCCAATGCCCAAGGGCATAGAGGGCTTAAGTCAGGGCATGTAAAATCAAAGAAGCATTATAATTTTACAGTTCTAAAGGAAAAAACATCAAAAAGACAGTTAGCTACAGAGAAACATAAAATTGTCAATATGCCTTTCACCACACGAAGTAGCAAGGAAAGGCTAAGGCCTTGGCCTTTATGAGTGGTGGTTCTGCCTCTTATAATGATGTAAGACCTTTTCTCTGTAGAAGTGTAAAAAAGAAATAAACTCATTAAGGTACAGGAAGTTGGAACCAACTGTGTGCTCACAAACATCACAAATCCATGAGGAGATTCTAACTGTGTCTGCGGATGCCATGTGTAAGCCTGACCTTTCCAATACTGTTCTTGGAGAAGAGTCTCCTTCCAGCATTTGTGGACCCTCTGCAAATGTAGGGATGAGCAGTACAAGTCAACATGCAGACCTGGATATTGAGGATACTTCTGTGGAAGTGCCCCAGGGTGAGGAGCATATTTGTATAGCTGGCAGTAACAAGGATGTTGATGAGGATGTTGTTTGTATAAATCAGGCACTAGTGGAAACAGTTGTTGCCTATGATATGAAAAAAAACATTGTCATGACAGGGCAAAATACAGAATAATCCACCTCTTATGTGTGGATTTTGTTCTACTCAAATCCGGACAACAACTGTCAAGCCATCTGTAAGTAGAGGTAGGTACCTTAACCATCTAGGAACCTTCTCCCTGTTACGTCACTTGCAGTGCACTGAACAAAAGTTTTTGACAAATTCCGAAACTTTGGCTCAAAACATAACAACAACCAGTCCAGCTTCTCTCTGTTAGATCCAAGCAGCTGCAATCTCCATCACCAACACCCTCATTGTCAATATCCTCAGTCATGATCAGAAGTAGTCCTGTATCCAGTTTCATAGGCATAACTAACTCCTTTCCTATCCGGGCTTCCTCAGAAGGATCCTTGAGTGCTATGCCTTCTGCTGCTGCTGTGAATGAATCTTCTTCCCAGAAGGGGACCAAGAAGACTACTTGTAGTAGTTTAACAAAATAATGACTGTTAAACAATCCTTTGCAAGGGGGAGCAAATATGACAGCAGTCACCCAGTTGCACAGCGGATTACTGACACCATAACAGCTATGCTTGTATTACATGTCCATCCAGTATCTGCCATTAATGCAGTGGGTTTTAGACAGTTAATTAAGGGCCTGAGTCCCTGCAACCAAATCCCACTAGATTCCACTTCACTAATAATAAATTCCTAGTATGTATGTACAAGTACATTAAAAAAACTTAATTAGTGTACTCCAAAAACACCACTGTCCACATAACCACAGATATGTGGATAAGTGTAACAGGGCACACTAAAGATTACATGACCGTGACAGCCTACTGGGTAGGTGTATAGCCTTCAGCAGCACCAACAGCAGCAGCAGCATCTAACAAATGCCAGCTCATTCAGAGGCAGGCTACTGCATCGAAAATACAAATCATTCATAATAGTGCAGATTGTTCAGTGTCTGTGAACGATAATGATCACAATGTGCGGTTCCACTGGTCATTGGTCGGAGCTTCTGATCTTCCGTCCCCTGTATACATTCTTAGTTAGGTATAGGAACATTTGATAGAAGAGTTTTCTTGTTCTATTACTGGATATTCACAGTGTAACAGGTCTTTAGTGATCATAGTACTGTTATTGTACATTTGTACTTAGTTTAGCAACTTCCATTAGCTTATTTAGTAACATAGTAATATTTATTAGCTCTGTAGGATAAAACAAAAAATATTCTAATTAGTACTGTGGCTACTCTAGCCTCCATGCTGATTAAGTTAACTATCTAGAGTAACATGATAGAGTATTTACAATTATATACATTTGTCATTCGCATCTGTATTCCTTGCCATACTGAATGCTTTTACCAATTTATTCTTCAGTAAAATGACCCACCTTTAAAATTTCTGATGGAGTCCTTAGCAAAAAAAAAAATACAAAATCTTTGTTATACATTTCTGATCTGATTGACTGACCTGGGGGGAATATTCTTGCCTCTCTGCTGTGGTGTGAAAGAAGGGAAAATGAGTGCTGTCAAAGAAAAGAGCCAGAAAGCCAATCTTTGCTGGCATGCTATGTACAATCAGGTAACATCAGGGCCTGTGAATTTCCAACAAAACCTAACAAATAAAAAATAAACGTATTTAGGGTAACACACATTTGATTTATTAGAAAGGTCTCCTATATATAGTAGCATTTTGTTTCATGTGGGCCTTTTTTTGTCTGAGGTCCTTTTAACATTGGTGTGTAAACAGCTCAATGTCATCACAAGTGTAATAATACAAATACAAACACACATACACAGATATGTTTCAGAAATCTTACCACTAATCAGTACACATACACTGTAGAGTCAATAACAAACCTCTATGAGCAGAAGATTCAAAAGTGCACAGACTTGTTATGTTCCAGCATAGTACAATTTAGACTCCTGTGATACACAGAAAGAAGCATCTGTTGGAAAGTAAGGTGAGCTGCTTTAAAAGTGATTTATGAATTCTGTCATTAATGTAGCAATGCAGATATACCAACTCAGGCCATCAGTCTACTTCCCTGCCATCATTTCTGGGGCTTTTGAAGTCCAAAGCTTCTCTTTGATGGAGGTTACTCTATGAAACCGCTTGAGTTCAGCCTTTCTGAGAAGGACATTGTCTCTGTAACTTTGGGATTTATTTTCAAGGAAATATCTAATTAGTCTCTTAAATCAATCCAAGCCTTTAAACTATGAGCAGCAGTTTCAAACGCTGATATCAAGTCTCAGAAAATGAGCTTATAAAAACGGGAATTTTTCTTTTAGTTTTGTTGGTTATAATCCAGGAGTTAATTTATAACTAATGTTTGTCACCTGCTAGGTTTCCCAAAGTTAAAATAAACCAGTGTTTAATCATGGCTGAGGGCAGCTAAGATGGGGTAGTATCCAATGGCTCTGTGTGAATTCCTTCAATTGTACGTGAGTCAAAAGACGGGGCTGTTTAACGAGGGATCGTTTATTTTTCAACTGTCAGAGGAATGTTATTTTCCCTTAATATGTCTCAATCTTCAAAATATTATTATGCAGTTGATTCCAAATATCAATATACACATGAGGATGGAAAAATTACTTCACTGGAGTCAGTAACCAATAATCCACCAAACCGGCTTTTGCTTCACTATAAATATTATTGTCTCATTCATTATGTGCATCCTGCGTGATCAATATGGAAGGATTTGTGTGGTCAGGGCACATTTAGGGATGAGGTATAGCCTAAGTAAAGAAGGAGTATTTCAAGTCAGATGAAGAGATACAACAAACAGTAGACCATGGATTCATCCCATTTAGGATTTGTGCAAACAGACATACTGTACTACTCAGGTTGGTCATTATTTAGACAGTATCAAATTGATGTTGCCATTCATCATGTCAACATGAGAATGTCACCATGTTGACATTTAGCATGGGAACACATGTTATGTCGACATAGTTTTGATGTCAACATGCAAGCTGTCTTCTCCTTGTATCCCTAACATTAATGGCAACACTAATGGCACCCTAACCCTAATGGTATTCTTAACCCTAACTCTAATGGCAACACTAACCCTAGCAGTGCACAGTGGAGATGCTTTGCAAGCCAGCATGCCTGCAGACTGATGAAACCCGCTCCCAGGCAAGATGCTTCTTCTTTGCAGATAAAATATCCACCATCCAGGCTGGAATCTCCACAGTGCCATTAGAGGAGTGCCAAACTACCAAGCCTGTCAATGAAAGCCACCTGCCTTCATGGACCAACTTTGACCCAGTAGATGTAAAGGACACTGCTAAAATTGCTTGGATTTTGCGTCCTACTACCTGTGATCTGGACCCTGCCTCAACCAAGCTTCTAATAGGATTTATGGATATAATTGGTCCTGTCTTTGCAAAATTTGTTCAATGCTCTTTTTTCCTGGACCCCTAAAGGAAGCAATTGTTAGATCTCTTCTTAAAAAACCTAATTTAGATCCCGACTGCATGACCAGCTACAGACCGGTATCAAACCTTCCTTTTCTAGGAAAGGTTATTGAGAAAGTGGTTGCAAATCAACTGGAAACCCGCCTGACAACCCATGATATTTATGATCCATTCCAATCAGGATTCAGGAGAAGACATAGCACTAAAACAGCCCTGGTGTGTGTGTTAAATGATTTTTGTGATGTCAAGGGACAGAGGTGACTGTTCAATCTTAATCTTTCTGGATATCTCTACAGCATTTAATACCGTGGACCATGGGCTTCTGATTGAGTGACTGATATATTTCTGTGGACTAGATGGCACAGTCCTAAGCTGGTTTAAATAATTTCTCACAGGCAGGTCACAGAGAGTATCATCTGGAGTATACTGATCTCCATCAGTGCCATTACCATGTGGTGTCCCGCAAGGTTCTATACTATCCCTAATGCTTTTTGCAGTATACATGCTCCCACTGGGTGAAATAATCAGACACTATAGCCTGGTCTACCACTGCTATGCAGATGATACACAACTGTACCTGTCCTTCACTCCAGGCACTGATAATCCAATAACAACCCTAAATGGCTGTCTAGCTGAACTCCAGGAGTGGATGAGTGCCAGTTGGCTGTGACTGAACCCGGATAAAACAGAGGTCCTTATGATAGGACTGCAACATAAAAGGACAAGACTGCAGCATAGCCAACCAACTGGACTTACACTCGGGGATTCAGAATTACAAACCACTGATTGTGTGTGGATTCTTGGCGTTGTCCTGGATGGTGGCTTGACACTTAAACATCAGATATCAGTCACAATCAAATCCTTATTCTTTCACTTGAGGAACATAGCCAGAATCAAGCACTTAATTCCCTCAGATGATATGAAAAAAGTCATACATGCATTTGTATCATCTTGATTACACTACTGTAAAACCTTGGACTTCCAGCAAAAGAATTGCACCGCTTACAGTTGGTGCAACACACAGTTGTCAGGCTGTTAACCGACCAGCCCCATTCTATCCACATAACACCCATACTCTACTCCCTTCACTGGCTGCCTACAAGATGGCGAATCATCTTCAAGGTTGTCTGACTGAGTTTCAAAGCACTACATTACCAGGGCCCAAGGTACCCGAAGCAGCTTCTGATTCCATACTGCCCCACTCGATTACTGCGATCTGTAGATGAAGGACTTTTAGCAGTACCTAGAATCTCCCGAAATTCATCTGGGGATCGAGATTTTAGTCATGCGGCTCCAACTCTCTGGAACTCATTTCCCCGCACAGTGCAAGAGGCCCCAACTCTAGAATCCTTCAAAAATCGACTCAAGACTTTCCTGTTTACTCAAGCATTTCCATAATGTCCCTTTAGAATCTACATGTTCTCTGTATTTTATTTAAAGCATTTCTGTACTTCATTGTTTCTGTACTATATTATGCTATGTATCTGTTAAGCACCTGGAGTTCTATTGGAGACAGAGCGCTATATAAAATAAAATAATTATTATTTATTATTAGTATAGTATGGAGCAGAGAAGGGAAAGGGGGGACCAAAACCGGATTAAGGGGGGGGGGGGGCCCTTGGGGTAAGTACCATTTCAAAAGGCCCCCCCGCAATGCCGCAGATTGGATCTCTCTTACTATCCGATCTATGGTGCAGCGCTCCCCTGTCCCGTCCCCACTCAATAGCAAAAGCTGCCAGGTGGCTTAGGGGCAACAGCCAGCAGCCCAGCACAGACAGGACAGCTGAGCTCAGTTGTCCAATAACGTATGATGAAGGCGAAGCAGCCTGCCGCTCAGTCATTGGCTGGGCACGCAGGCTGCAGGGAAGGAGGTGGAATCCCTTCCACAGCAACGATGTGGAGCATGTTGCCCTGAACTGAAGAGGAAATGCCATAAATTAAATCCGGCATTGAAATGTCATCTACATTGATGCCTCTTCATGTTTTTTTTTGATCAGGCACCAGGAGTGCCACATCCACCGCTGTGGTGATCTCTCTAACCTTTTATCAAAAAGGAAAATGTATTGGATTTTCGAACTGAACACTTTGCACCCTGACGGCTTCAACGAGGGCTATGAAATAGCCCCCTTTCTGTGACGTAAGCTGATTACACCTTCTTCCTACTTGGGCAACCTGTCTCTTCTCTGTTGTCATTTCCAATAGGGTCACCTCCCCAACCACGTCGTTGTATTATGATTACCTCTAAAAACCACGCCAATACTACAGCCATACCGCACTGGAGATGCCCAACTCCGTTCGATCTTGGAAGCCAAGCAGTGCTGGGCCCAGTTAGTACATAGATGGGAAACCATCATGGAAGACTGGGTGCTGTAATTTCTTGAGCGAGGGATATGAGGATATTGTATTAATAATACATACTCTTTCTCTCCTTCCCACGGGAACTTTGGTGTTTCTAAGAGGTGCAAATATGCTTTAATACACATTAATTCCGCTAACACCTGAGTATCGTTCATCATGAACTGAAATAATACGTCTGTTGCTGTAATATCAAATACCATCACCTCCGTGTGTGAATGACTATATTCATATTTACCTCCATTTCCATGTGTAGTTGCATGCATGTAAGATGTAATACTGTAAGGAATCAGCACAATAGGCTCCTTAACTTATCCTTTATATTATAAAATCCTCCACTATTTGACCTAATCCTGTCCCTAATGCTGTAATTTTAACTACCACATAGGCATCTAATGCTATGGGCTGTTTAAATATTCTTATGCCCGGGACAAGGGGTACAAATAGAATTTAGTACAAATATGAGATATTTGTATAAATAATATTCCTAAATCACATTATTCTCTCTTTATTCTCAGTTATGAGCATATTCCCATTAAGAATTGTCACATCAAAAATGGCCGCCGTGACTACCTGATTATACAAATAGATGTCTGTGAGAACATACTCCAAGAACATGGCCGCCGCTATTTTCTGGACGTTTTAAGCCTCTGATATCGGATGGGAGAACAGGGGCATGCGCAGCTGATGTCGGACACAAACATTCTACGACCCGCACCCAGCGCATGCGCAATGGAGAATGCCGGACGCCGGAAGTGGGGCGGACGTGACGTCACCCACGATCCGGACAGGAACTAAGGTCCATAAGTCCATGGTCAACCCCCCCGGCAGACCTATTATCTCTGCCAGGGGGTCTCTCCTACAACCTCTTGCCATGTTTGTTGATGGCTTTCTACAAGAATTAATACCTTACATACCGAGTTACCTTAGAGATACAGGTGACTTCTTGACCAAAATTATGGACCTTGGGGAGATCAAGGAGGATGTGTTGCTTGCAACACTTGATGTTTCATCGTTATACACTATTATTCCCCATAGAAAGGGTCTGGAGGCCGTGAAGAATTTATTAGTTTCATCTGATATAATCACTATCCCCATTGACTGTATCTTGGAATTTTTAGAGATTATTCTGACAAATAATCACTTTATGTACCAAGGGGAATACTATATGCAGTGCTCGGGGACGGCTATGGGCTCGAATGTGGCCCCTATATATACAGGAATATTCATTCATGAGTATGAGATTACTAACATCATGCCAAGATATGGTAACAAGATTATATATTATAGACGCTTTATAGATGATGTCTTTCTGCTGTGGGACGGTACCGAATTCGAATTCAATGATATGTTAGAATACTTGAATCATTTGGATTCCACTGTACGTTTCACGGGACACTTAGACTCTAATTCCATTAATTTTTTGGACCTGACCATCTTTAGGAATGGTACTCATTTGGGTACAACATTATATAGAAAAGAAACAGATCGAAATACGATCTTGCATGCGACGAGCAATCATCCACCATCACTAAGAGCTAGTTTGCCGATCTCGCAATTTATGCGAGTTCTGAGGAACAATACAGACCCGATGACCGCTGAGAAACAGATTGTGGAAATGAAGACCCGTTTTATTCAGAGGGGGTACAGTATGTGCACTATCAATAAGTGTCTGGATAAGGCACGATCAAGAATGGTTGAGGCTAAACCGACCAAGGAGGCGCGGATGATATATGTCACACAGTTTGATGCAAAATCGCCTGCTGTCAGAGCGTCAATAAGGAGGCATTGGCCCATATTGAACTCAGATCCAAAGTTCAAAAATTCATTCGAACATCCACCAATGTTGGCCTACAGACGTGGGCGTAATTTGAAGCAACTATTGATGCACCCAGCTAGACAAACGGCTGGCTCTGAGAACAATTGGTTAAATAAGATAAGAAAAGGCTGCGTCAAATGCCTAGGCTGTGTGACATGTCGCTCGATGTTGGTTGGTGAGAAGTTCCCACACCCCCTTAGTGGACAATCAATTACCATTCGGCACCGACTGCACTGTCGGATGGACCACGTGATTTACATGCTACTATGCCCGTGCGGTCTTCCATATGTGGGGATGACCACCTGTTCATTCAGAGAGCGGATGGCCAACCACCGCAGTTCAATCCATCAAGCGCTGCAAACAGGCCGTACTGACAAACCGGTGGCTCAGCACTTTTTGAATGAGGGACATCAAGTGGCATCACTGAAGTGCAGGATCATTGATTGGGTCCCTGTCCCCAAGAGAGGGGGTGATCGCTCCCTTCTTCTAAGAAAACTCGAAGCAAGGTGGATACACAGACTGGGTTCAGTGACACCTAATGGACTGAATGAGTCAAACCCACTAAACGTTTTTCTACGATGATAGAGCTTTGTGGAATTTAGTAGGAGACTTTCTGCCCGATGCATCCCAATACCTTTTTTTGTTTTTGTTTTTGTTAGTTATGTGTTAATTATATATAACCTAGGCCATACTTGGATTGTTTTATTTATGTAGTTGGGATCAGTGGGGTGCAATGGAAGTGCGAAATGGAGGGCCGAATTAAATCAGAATTGATTATGCCTTGATTGGGTTATCTAATTGAATAGGGTCGCTGTCGCCCGGCCATTGCCCCTTGCTGATCCAATTATATGTACAGGTAAGGGGTTTTATGTGGGGAATGTTTTTAATTGCACTGCCTGGCTCTTGTACCCTCGATATTGTAAATGATATGCACGCTGCCTTATTTACATTCACACACCTGCCATATATTGGTGGGTGATATTGGTTGGTTACGTGGGAATGACAGTCCGCTTTGTGACATGAGCTGTAGCTACTCTGTTTAGTAATACCTTTCGCCGGTGGGACTGAGCGTGTCACTTCCTGTTTGCGTTCCACCCGGCGCACGGACACTTCCGGTCTGATGACGTTTGCGTTCTATGGACCGGAAGTGCTCGGCTCCGGGACGCGGCGGAGTTTAAAGCTCTGCTATTGCGGCTTTGGTGCTTTGAACATTGCTTAGGTGGTCTATTGAGATAGGTTCTTGCTGGTGGGGATCATTGTAGTAACATATGATCTCTTTAGATGTGATTAATGAGCATGAAAAATCGCTGTCTCACTTTGATGACATCACAGCACCTTTGGCGCCTTTTTTGAATGATGAGGGTATTTAGAGCCAGTCAGGCAGGACCAGCGTTGCTGCTGGATGTTTGGATCTCTGTTCCTTCTTTGTTTGAAGTTGCTATTGATGTGCAGTGCCTCCTGAGGAAGGCCCATGCAGGGCCGAAAGCGCTTGAGGAATATCTTGCCATTATGCTGAATATGTAAAGTATATTTCAAATAAATGAACTGGTGTATTTATGAAAAAGTCTGGAGAGTGCCCCCTCTGAATTTTATCTACAATTTGGATACTTCGGTATTTGAGTGGACACCCCAGTGTTTGTGTATCATGAAGATGTGAGTGCTACCGCTGTTTGGAGTTGATTATACAAATAGATGTCTGTGAGAACATACTCCAAGAACATGGCCGCCGCTATTTTCTGGACGTTTTAAGCCTCTGATATCGGATGGGAGAACAGGGGCATGCGCAGCTGATGTCGGACACAAACATTCTACGACCCGCACCCAGCGCATGCGCAATGGAGAATGCCGGACGCCGGAAGTGGGGCGGACGTGACGTCACCCACGATCCGGACAGGAAGTCCGGGATCATGAACTTCAACTGTGTTTTTTACCAATTTAAACACATGAAAACAGTTCCTTTACAAAGCGGTTTTGCACAGCATAGTGATATTATGCTGTAAGGTTATTGTTACTCTGTTTTGATATGTATAAACAGTTTATTAAATTTGGTATCTGTTAATTGACAGGAAGTGATGTAGCTATCACTTCCTCGTTAACACAGGTATATATAGATGAGCTGTCCCAATTACCTATCACCCCTTGATGAAGTCCAGATAGGACGAAACGCGTTGGGTGTTATGATACATATCTTCTCAAAAGCTAAGAACCTTATTTATACATTTTTTATGCTGATCTTATTTCCAATTTTTTATTGTTAGGACATTTATCCTCCTGTCTTATATAAGTTTGTACTATCAATTTTACACTAACTTATATTTTTATATGTAGTTCCAGTGATTTCTTATTAATTTTTTTGGCTCTTCTGTATAGGGCCATTGTTTTATTTACTTTTGTATTGGTGCTAATTATATTTTATTAAATTTTTATCATTTTTAATTTGAGTCTCCTCTAAGTTTTAAGACACCATTGGTCGCTTAAAATCACCTTATCCTCTTTTTCTCTTATATATATATATATATATATATATGTGTAGGCAGGTAAGGCACTCCTAAAGCTCAATACAAATGATGCCGCTGCCTCCGTAAAACCAAGGTAATTACACAGAGAGGGGACGTGGCACTCACGGCAAACTGAAGAACTCGCAGACTCATCAGTAGTTTAAGTAACGTTTCAGTGGACACCCCACTGTCGTCAGGCTTTTATTAATAATGAAGTAAAAAAGCATACCTTTATAGAACCCCCACGTGTTCTCTCACAGACAGTCCGGACCCGAACTTCCGGTCACAGAAACGGAAGTGATGTGATAGTGCCGTCAGCGCACTAAGACAGAGAAGAACCCGTCACCATGGAAACCAAAATGCTACAGCACAATTATACAGTAATCTTTTCCTTTTAGAACAGCAGCGATACATTGTTAACAATCAGTGATAAATGTCAAAACATCAGACGATACATAGTGGCAACAATATATCTCTAATATTCTTACTGCTTCATGTAAATATATAATAATAATAATAATAATAATAATAATAATAATAATAATTATATGCATATATATATATAATTATTATTATTATTATTATTATTATTATTATTATTATTATCATATATCTAGAAAATCCCTTTGGTTGGGATGCCGGCATTCATATAATGACAACGGCATCCCGACATTTAGAATGCCGACAGGGCACCCACTCTTCAGTACCCAATTCTATGTGAACTTTAAGGTTCACATAGAATTGCAATTGCTCAAGCTGTATTCCAAACAGAATGGAACTCGACAAGAGCTCTAGAGGAGTAGTGGCAAAGATATGCAGGGCCTGATACTGTGTAACACATAAAAGGGCACTTAGAAGCCTCTATTGGTAGCCATCCATTTGTGACTTTATGAAAAGTCTGCTACAAACTCCTTCCCTGTGTACTTCGAAGCGGAAGAATGTGCAAGAGCTGAGCCGTGCATAGTTAGAGCCTGTGCACGCTATAATTCCAAGTGATGCGTTCTTATATGCCACCATTGAAACCTGCACCAGCTGTATGGCAGTTGCAGTTTCTCCATCTGATCACGGCCTTCTATGCTTGCATCTGTGTGTCTGTGAATGCTTTAACACGTCTGCGACGCCAACTGAACGGTCCATTTTTTAAGGCAATAACAGCACCTCCCGGTCACCACTCAGGAACGCACATCACTTTTAAGCCACGCCATCTGAATTGATCGCAACAGCACCTTTTTGCATATACTTAGGGCAATGCATGCTTTTTGCACATGTACAGTTGTAAATAATCGCTCAATTACAGGATCATCAGCATTGTCTCCCCTATTCTTAAAAACCTTCCCTCAATCCTAACACTCTCTCCAACTCATTTCTTCGTCCTTTCTTTCTTTGTCTCCAAACTTTTCAAATGTATTGTGTACAACTGCCTTTCTTTCCTCCCACTCCCTGCTTGCCACTTTTCATTCTGGCTTTTGTCCTCTCCACTCCACTGAAGCTGCCTTCACGAAAGTCTGCAGTGACCTCCATACTGCCAAATCCAAGAGCCACTACTCTCTGCTTATTCTCCTTGACCTTTCTGCTGCTTTTGACACTGTGGACCACCCTGTTCTTCTGCCAATCCTTCACTCCCTTGGTGTGTGTGTCTTCTGGCTGTCCTACCTCTCTGACCATTCCTTCTCTGTCTCCAC
The DNA here is from genome assembly GCF_028390025.1 of Pseudophryne corroboree. Classification (NCBI taxonomy): domain Eukaryota; kingdom Metazoa; phylum Chordata; class Amphibia; order Anura; family Myobatrachidae; genus Pseudophryne; species Pseudophryne corroboree. The sequence goes on along the minus strand of NC_086447.1, from coordinate 790,581,434 downwards.
TCATGACTCCACCTCCCCCCGCACTTCTACTAACAGCAGGTGTCCCCCAAACTTCTGCTCTTGGTCCTCTCCTTTTCTCTCTCTATATGTCCTCTTTAGGTAATTTTATTAGCTCTTTTTACTTTGAATATCATCTCTAAACTAATGATGCTCAAATCTTCCTTTCCTCACCTGACCTCTCCCCGTCTCTCCTCACTCATATCTCCAGCTGTCTCTCTGCTATCTCTTCTTGGATGACCAAGCTCTTTCCTAAACTTAATTTTTCTAAGACTGAGCTGATCATCTTCCCACCCTCCCACAAAACCTCACCTCTCACAATTTAATTATCTATTGATGGCATTACTATCTCGGAGTTACCCTTGACTCCACCTTCTCCTTAAAACCGCACATTCAGCACCTCTCGCAGTCCTGTCATTTCCATCTCAGAAATATTTCCAAGATCAGAACCTTTCACACCTAGCATGCTATTAAGACCCTCATCCAATCAATGGTCATCTCCAGATTGGACTATTCCTCCTCCTATGTGTCTTCCTTGACAACTATCTCTTTCTACTCCAATCTATCCTCAGTGCTACTGCCCTGTTCAACTTCCTCTCCAAACGTACTACATCCGCCTCCCCTGTCTTACAGGCCATACACTGGCTACTCTTCCCTTTCAGAATTCAATTCAAGATTATTACACTCATTTATAAGGCCCTCACCCATTCCACTCCCATTTACATCTCTGACCTTATTTCCCTTTACACTCCCGTCCGTCCTTTTCACTCCACAAATGCACGCCGCCTCTCCTGCATACTGATTATTTTCTCTCACTCCTACCTCCAAGATTTCTCACATGCTGCTCCCTTTCTCTGGAATTCTCAACCTCTTCCCATTAAACTCTCCACCTCTCTACAAAACTTGAAACAGGCTCTCTAGACCCACTTCTTCCTCAAGCCTAGCTGTATTTCATCCTAACTCTCTGTTTCATGCTCACTGCCTACCCCATCTGTCTCACCCGTCTGTCTGCCCCTCCCCTCTAGAATGTAAGCTCTCACAAGCAGTGCCCTCTCCCATCATATGATTTTTCTTCTCAAACTTAGACTTTTACCTTTTACAATGGCTCCTTCAGTATTTTTCTTGTTTTGCTTATTTGTTTATGTACTTGGTTAGGTGCTATGGAACCCTTGTGGCACCATATAAATAAAGGATAATAATATACCTCCCAACAGTTTGCGGGACAGTCCTGTTTTTTTGGGTCTGTCTCGCTGTCCCTCCCACGTGCCACAGTGTCAGTTCAGAGCAGAGCAGCGATGAATAGAATCTATTCCAGTGAGTCAGAGGGACTGGGGGCATGGCCAGCAGCTCAGAGAGCGCTGGCCGTGCTCCCACTGTTACAGAAATGGGAGGCTTGGCTGGGATTGCGTCATTCACATGAAGCCACGCCCCCTATCCAGCGGGCCACATTCCCTTTCGGTTTCGCCACGCATAGGGTCCTACTTTCAAACCTCCAGATGTTGGGAGGTATATACTACTACTACTACTACTAATGATAATATTAATAATAATTGCATGTAGATTGTATTTGGCACTGAATCAGGCACACGCTTTACTGCGTCTGCTATTGATGCAACCATCGGTAACACATTCATCTTGGAGAAGACGGCAAGAAAAGGATGTTGACTTTGGGGGTCATTCTGAGTTGATCGCACGCTGCAACTTTTTTTAGCCCATGCGATCAACTAGACGCCGCCTATGGCGGAGTGTATTTTTTGCATAGCAAGGCTGCGATCGCTTGTGCAGCCCTGCTTTGCAAAAAAAGTTTTGTGTAGAACAAGACCAGGGTAAGAGTTACTTACCATGTGCGATGAATCCAGAGTTGCAGGTCCTGGAATTGACATCAGACATCCACCCTCCAAACACCTGGACATGCCTGCGTTCGCCGCACCACTCCCAGAAAACGGTCAACTGACACCCACAAATGCCCTCTTCCTGTCAATCTCCTTGCGATCGGCTGTGCGAATGAATTCTTCGTTAAATCCATCGCTCAGCAACGATCTGCTTTGTAGCCGTACAACATGCCTGCGCATTCCGGTGCATACTGCAGCGAGCGATCAACTCAGAATGACCCCCTTTAACTTTCTAGCAGCCACTTTCACAGCTGTCAGTGTGGACAGCAGAGGCAGTGCAACACATGAGTCAGTGGATGTCTATCCCATGCTATTTCTACTGCAGTATATCTAGTTTAGGTTGGAGCACAACTGGAGAATCAACTCATGTGAATAAACCCCTAGATGCTGTTTCGGAAATAACTAGTTATTATTTACGGAGGGCCAAAATGACAATTTTACAAAAAATAAAGGACATCTTTTTATTTTTTTACAAAAAATGTTCAATAAAAAAAATGTTAAATGATTTAATATCAGTCAGATACATATAAAGGGAAAATATATTTTAAACATTACTTGCATTACAAATAACAAACCAATAAATCATAGATACTCTGATATATGAGACACTTATTGCTTAAGGGTACCAGCCTGAAAAATCCAAACAAATATTCTACCATATGTCATGAGGCGTTGACCGCTGAGGGTATTGTTTCATTGGAATCTTTATACAATTTTTTACATTTTTGTGTGTTTAAAAAGCAGCTGTCAACTACACATCCATTTTATAAGTATTCATGATATCACAACATATTAATTCACTAAGAACTTATGACATTACTGAACCGTTTTATAGCCAGCTAACCATGAAGGACTGATTTCTAAAAAATGTATGTTTGACCATGAATATTAGTTCAGGCCGGTGTAGTACGGTATGCTGGCGCTCGGGCTCCCGGCGACCAGCATACCGGCGCCGGGAGCCCAACCGCCGGCATACTGAACAGCGTGGCGAGCGCTAAGGAGCCCCTTGCGGGCTCGCTGCGCTCCGGGCACGGTGGCACGCTACGTGCGCACACTATTTTATTCTCCCTCCAGGGGGGTCGTGGACCCCCACAAGGGAGAATAGCTGTCGGTATGCCGGGTGTCGGGATTCCGGCGCCGGTATAATGTGCACCGGGATCCCGACATTCGGCATACTGAAGACCACCCGTCCAGGCTACAAAATAGTTTACTGTTTGTGACAGAAATGTTAAAAATAATTATGCTTTAGACTCCATGGGGGAAGTTTCCAAGGGCTACCCTTCTTTGTGGAGACCTCCAAATACCTGTAACCACAAATTAACTATTGCTATTGTATTTTAGTTATTTTAGATTAAAAAAAACTGCACCAACCAGCTGTGTTTGGAGTCCTGGAATGGCTGACAACAATTTAATCAATCTGGATCAATCAACTCTTGCCTGTGCCTTGTGGGAAATTCCGTAAGCCGATAAAAGTGATCTGTCAGTGTGAGAAGCCATTAATGACCCACCATAACTGGGCTTCATAGATGTCCGTGTTTGAGTGCCAAATGCCCAGTGCCAGGGTTGAGCTGAGTAATATTTCCAGTGGTAACGAAAATAAATAACTTTACCCAGAGTCAAAGCCTGACTAAGACCCCATGTGGTCCCATGCAAGATACTGCACAGGGCCACATGGGGTAGTCCATCCTGTATGTCCAAAAATACCACATAAAAACAGGTTAGCGTTCCAGGGCTCCTCTGCTTCCACTTGACCCTAGGCGAGAGCCATGTTTGCCATAATGGATGATCCTACTCTGCCTACTGGAAAATAGCATAGAAAGAAATAAGAGTGATACAGTAATGCATTTAGTAATAAGTGAAGGGTGTAATGTGTAAGCCACAAATGGTCAGAATCGTCGTATTGAGGAATTCCAACATGTTGGATTTCCCCGATCCCTCAACCCAGGCATTAGCAGAACAGGGAATTGCCACAATAGCTGACTGATATATGGGCCCCATAAGGCTACATAAACAAACAACTCTTTGAGACTCAGCCATACTTAGTATTTGCATAAAACGGGTTGATCCCAAAACAACTATTACATGCTTTATAAAACTTTTATTTCTGCTTTGTCCTAGAAATTAAACATTTGGAAAACTCCACTCTGTAAATCCTTTGTTTTGCCCCTGACAGCATTACTGTATATATTATGCTGCTCTTGACCATTTCAGATTTTTGTCCAATATCATAAGCCCCCTGTAAAGAGTTGTATCACTGTTATATATACATATGATGCAGGGGATAGATAGGGGTATATTCATGAAGCAGTGAAGAGTGAAGAAGTGAGCCCATGGCAACCGATCAGCTGCTCTGGGTAATTTTATAGTATGCAAATTATATTCAATGCTGATTGGTTGCCATGGGCAACTTCTCCACTGGCACACTTCTCTACACTTTTCACTGCTTTATGAATAGACCCCATCGTGTATTATTAAACACACCTTTTTTAAAATCAAATCTCCAGTGGAGAGTCAGGGTAATAATGAGCAGCATATTTTATGTTTACAGTTCATATATGACTATTTCAATGTTTCTGTTATCCTATAATGCAAGATCTATACCGTCACCCGTGCATTTCTCATTGCAGGCTTGGCTTAGAGCATAATAAACCACCTCTTTATTGTGGTTTTGATCAGAGTTCCTAGCTAAATTAAGACATCATTATGGCTTGATCCTGAGCTAATCTAATGTGATTCAGTACACTGACCCCAGGTCATGCTAATCCTCAGTGGTCATGTGGTTGGTTGTGAAAGTCTCATTGAACAAAACTTTGCTTTAAGCAACTGAGAGATGAATTGAAGATTATCCAGCTACTGAGGGTACTCGGTGGATCACAACATGTGCCTGTGATTTCATGTGTTTATTTATTTTTATCAGCCTTTGTAAAATGAAGCTCTGGCATGTAAAATACCTAAAAAAAGTTCTGTTTTGCAATAGTCAGTTTCTCAAGACTTTCTGCTATTTATAGCTGTACGCTATAAAGATGTTCTTTCACTATTTCTCAAAAGAATTGTACTTTTGTAATGGAAATACACATTAGAAAAATTAGCTAAACACATTCCTTGTGAATGTGCTTGGACTTCCACTAATCAAAACTGAAGCAATTAGCCTCTGAATGGGAGTATTGGGGCTCATACATCGGGATGGATTGCCCCAATTCCCCGTTCTGCCGACACTGGGGTCAGGGAAATGCAACATGTTGGATTCCCCGATTTGCCGACTCCGACCATAAAATGATTAGGATCTGTGAATTGTGGACTTTTAACATGTAGAATTTCTCTGATTCCTCAACAGATCGTCTATCATCGGTGTCTTACGATCAGCGGTTTCTATAGGCGGACCATCGACTCTGGGAATCGTGGCGCTGATGTATGGCCCACATAAGATTTAAAAGGGCGATAATATTAATTGCAAAAACAGGAGTATTTTATATTTAATATTAATGCCCTTTTATATTCTGCAGCCAGAAGAGCTGCTGCTTCGTAAATATACCCCATTGCGGCCAAAATAGCTGAATCAAATTTTACATATGGGTTTAAACTTCTATTGCGCAAGTAAGCTGCTATGGAGACATATTTTACATATATGTAGGTTAGGTTTTATTACTGTTGTGCATGAATAACATATTCATAGACAGGTTGCCTCAACAAACGTGATACATACATAGTAACATAGTAACATAGTATTCGAGGTTGAAAAGAGGCAAAATGCCCATCGCGTTCAACCTGTATTTTATATTATGCATCTTAAGTTCCCTGCGGCCGGGATCCTAGCATCAAAAAACCGACAGCTGGAAACCTGAACGTCCTGCTGGGAGCAGGAAGGGGGGGGGGGTTAGGTTTAGGCATGATAAGGGGGATTAGGGTGCAGGGATGGAAAGGTTAGGGTTAGGTACGGGGGGGGGGGGGGGGTTGGGCCCTTAGCTGGGGAGATTAGGGTTAGGCACCAAGCACGGAGGGTTAGGTTTAGGCAGCAGGGAAGGGAGGGTTAACTGCACATATGTGAGGGAGGGAGGATTGCTGGGAAGGAATCTTATGGATCCTCCACCTGGTACTTTCTGTGTAATGTAGCCCAAAGGCTATAATGGCTAACTGCAAGGACAAGGTGAAAATTTCTGGTTTTGGGAGATTTCCTACAAAATAACATTGGTAAACGACGTGACCCTAAATCATATAATGATTTTTTTCCCATTTTCTTTGTTTAAGATTATTCAAGATTCTAGGAGAGCACTCCGATGCTATGATAATTAAATATGCATACGATGGACTATATAGTGAGGAATCCATTTCCTGCGAGGATTCCTTTTTCTTTCTGTGACATTTTTTAGAGGTTTCATTTATTAATATATGAGTTGTTACTATAGCGTCTATATATTACACCGCTCTTTACAGAGAATACTTAGTCACATCTGCAGCGTTTCAGCAATATGAGTTCTGCTTTTGCTTCAGCATTCTCCATTCTATTTGTAAATTTGCATATTTCAGAAGTAACAGTGTGTGCAGAGTTGGGATGAGGATGGTCAAGTCGCTGTCCTCCGTACAGTTGTTGTGGTATGACTGGGAACCTCTAACCCCAAATTCCGCCTGTAAAACGTGTGACATATCACAGCCAAATGCAGAATAAGATAAACAGTTTCTAGCATTTTGGTCATCTTTACTTTTGAAACCAGATTATCTCCTTCAAACACAACTTCACCCTAGACAATGACTAAGGGATGGTAGCTGGAGCGATGGTTTTACACTTTTCTGATTTTTCAAATCTGCCCTTGCGCAGGAGCTGCACTGCACATGTGTAGTTCAGGAATGGCAATTACGGATGCAGTTTCTTATATAGCGCAGCATATTCCGTTGCGCTTTACAATTAGAGCAACAGTAATAGAACAAAACTGGGTAAAAACAGACAGACATAGAGGTAGGAAGTCCTTGCTCGCAAGCTTACAATCTACGTTTGCAGGCATCAGGTGCACCGTTCCAGAAAATGGGGGGGGGGGGGGGGTGTCGGCCCAGATTTTAGGCACGCCAAAACCAGTGGCTGCATCCTTGTATGTAGCTTAATTGGCCCTAGCTGCGTGAGTTAACCAGACATCCTGAGTAACCTGAGGGTAATTCACATGTACGATGTTCATGCATACGGTCTGATGCTATGTCTTCGGACAGAGCAGCGTATCATAGAAGCCGGCAGCCGGTGTCTATTTACAAGAGATGCCTCCTGCAGCATTTGCATAATTTTGGAAAGCCACTATGGGGTCAAACCAATTAGCCGCAAAGGGTTCAAAGTGCTGCTGCCACGGTCTTTCAACAATAGCAACGGCACCCAATCTTGCACATTTGCGGGCTGGTTTCAGCCTGAATTCACACAAAATTGCTATGAGCACTATAGGGCAGTGAGCACTTTTGTGCAAATTCAGGCTGCCGTAAAATGCGCGCACTGCCGCGATGACACGCACCCACGAGTTCATCATGGCTAAATAGATTGACCCGTATGTACTGTACAAAGTCGCAGCAGCTGTGTGACTAGTGTCCACCCCTACATCAGCCCCCAAGTCACTGCTGCTTTGGATTGGTGAAGTACCAGACTGATGCTTGTGCAGAATTACGTCATGCAATAAACATATTTCTCTTGTCAATACCACTGGCCGTGACCATGTTATATGTGAACATAGATTCACATAAATAACACTGTTGTATGTCACATAGATTGCTGGCATTCCAAACCCTGCATACCACCATCACTGGACTTCAATGACTCCAAGTATTTAGGCTAAGGCTCACCAGTGGTGGCACTGGGGTCAGTGACACTCGGTGCGGCCAAGAGACCCCCTGCTCAAAAAGGGGATGTGGCTTTGTGGATGGGGGTCTTGGCTTTGCAGGAGCCACGCTGACATCACTAAAGGGCAGGAGGCCCCCAATTACCTCACTCTAGGGGCTTGCGGGCTGTACTGGAGACTGGCTGCACTGCCGGCTTCTAATCAGTGACAGGAGCCGGTTGCTGCAAGATAATCTCACACTGCTCCTGTCACTGCAGAGGAGTTGGCAGTTTAGTGTCACCTCCTGGAAGTGTGACACCTGGGTGCAGGCCGCACCCCCCGCAACTTTCTTGTGACGCCTCTGGGTTGAGTCAGTACACGCAAAGTAAATGTAGAAACAAAAAAAAAATCTTCCACTTGCACTCCCACATGACCCATTCCATTAGGTACAAAGGCCCAGATTTATCAAGTGATACATTTTACGGTGATAAGTTCCAGCCAATCAGCTCCTAACTGCCATGTTACAAGCTGTGTTCAAAATATGACAGTTAGGAGCTGATTGGTTGTTACTTTATCACCGTGCAATTTATCACTCTCCAAGACTTGATAAATCTGGGCCAAAATGCCTTGTTCTTGGACTTCCTTGCCAGTGGTGGTTCCAGATGTGGGGCTGCAGCGCAGTCCAAAATTCAGATAGGGGAGCCACACCAACTGCCACCCCAAACACTGCCAAACATCGCCCTCCGGGACTCACTGGCAGTTGGTGTGACTCCACTATTTGAATTTTGTACTGCGCTTCACAAAATATCACAGCACTAAAGTGCACTGATGTGTTTATGCATTACTTATTTATTTCATGCGAGTGCCACCCATTTTCCCACCAATGGCAAGAGATTAATACTGTAGGGGGCTCAAGTTCCAGCAGTAGTGACGCACGCAAGGGAGTGGGGAGTCTGAATACCCAGAAACCCCTCCTGACAGACCAGATATTTTTTTCATATAATGTAGCCACCTGTCGCGGCCCTTGATAAAGCCAAACCCCCAAGAATTGGCCCCACCCATTCCCCAAACTCCCGCAAATCGCAGTTTGTGCAGAAAGCAGATCCCTCCTTGTTGTGTGTCCACACAACTGCTGCTGTGATCTTCATATTGCTCTGTCCTTCCGGTATCTATCCAAGCATTCAATGCTGCTGCTGCTGTCTGCTCATGTTCACACTTCCCATAGGCACATGTAAGGGGTTTATTTAATTCGTCCAGTATAATTTAAAAAACATATATACATATCTTTTATATATATATATATATATATATAAAATTAGTATTTTTTTATTTCTATATATACTTTTTTAACAGGCCAGGTATATACCGGTTCACGTCAGTCTCAACCTCAATGCTTGGCTCCACCCCTTTCTAGACACCCCCTACCCGCCGACCCCGATGCAAATCTTGCATTTGCCCTTGAGCAGGAATCGGGGGAGTTTGTGGTAAGGGGTATAGCGTTCTCTCGTGATCATAGCAGGCTGAAATAGGCTGTACATTTACCGTACATAATAATTAGACAGGTACTGTATGTTAAAAATAGCTTCTAAAACACTGATAAATAATGTATAGGGAACACTGTTCTCTGGTAACCAGCGCAATGTAATTTTTTTCGGATGATGTGACCTTATAAGCTGACAGAAAGGAACTCGTGATTGAATACTTCAATGATTTACAAATATTTATCCCAGCAGTAAAAGATGTTTCAAGTCTCGCAGATGGAGTGGCCCATGCAGTGTCTGGGTATTTGTTTATCGTGTTACCATGGCTACATCCTTACTAATAATAGTACTCTGGAAAGTGACCAGGATGAATCTGCAGAAGGATTTTTTCAGTTTACTGTAATGTAAATGTTTGACACATGAATAATATGAAAATGGGAAAGAAAAAAGCTGGTGGGATCAGAGATGCCAAATAACTCTTTTGCAAATACAGTTTCGAAATGTGTGCATATTTTCTGCAGTTATATAATATTCTATGGTATGTCTGAGCAGATGTTGGGAATAAGCAGCTATAAGTAGACTTTCTGGTACCTGATCTATGAGGTTATTCTACCCACTGGATGCTGAGCAGAAACATACTGCATCCATATTCTGCTGCATTCTGCTGAGACAATTATTGGAACAGCCGGAGCCTATTGTTAGTGTCTGCCAGCTCACATTTACTCTCTGACTCTCATCAACCTATGTTGCTTTTGACATTGTTGATCGCAAAGTTCCCAAGCTTCCCTTTCAGCAGCGCGGCGCTGTATAACATTTTTCTTTTAATTTATTTCCGTTACAGTACAGGCTCTATCTTCAAACAGTTTATTCCCTATATAATCTACTGTACATGCGAGGGGACACGGTGCATTAATTGGGGTTCCCGGTCACTCTACGAAGAAAACGACACCAAAAAAGCATTTTATTTTGTAGCTTTTCCAATATACTGCTACCTTGCACTGATCTTATTGAGGGCACATCGCGCGCAAAAGCCATTTCCAATCGTTGAGGCTGTTTCTAGGTCCATTTTTACCTCTGGACCCTAGATGCTTGCTTAAGTTGTGTTGTGGATGATCTATAAATACATTAGAGAGTGTACAAAGAAGGGCAACTAAAATGGTGCATGGCCTACATCACAAAACTTACCCGTAAAGGCTAAAAGATCTTAACATGTATAGTTTGGAGGAGAGAAGGGAAAGGGGGGACATGATAGAAACTTTCAAATATATCAAGGGTCTTAATAAAGTTCAGGAGGGAAACATTCTTCAAAGGAAGAGAAGTATTAGAACTCGAGGACATACACTGAGACTGGGGGGGGGGGGGGAGGTTCAGGGGAAATGTAAGGAAAAATTACTTCATAGAAAGGGTAGTGGATAAGTGGAATAGCCTCCCATCAGAGGTGGTAGAGGCTAAGACTGTAGAGCATTTTAAACATGCTTGGGATAGGCATATGAATATCCTTACAAAGAATTAAGGTTCAAAAAGGGTTGAGATTGCCTAAAGGACAAAAAAAAAGGGGCAGACTAGATGGGCCAAGTGGTTCTTATCTGCCGTCAAATTCTATGTTTCTATGTTTCTATCTAGGCAAGCCATGGCAATGCATGCACATACATAGTAGAAGTACAGTATGGATCATTTATTATTGCTGTTATTATTATTACCAGTTATTTATATAGCGCATACATATTCCACAGTGCTTTACAGAGAATATTTGAACATTCACATCAGTCCCTGCCCCAGTGGAGCTTACAGTCTATATTTCCTATCACATGTACATGCACACACATTCATGCAAGGGTTAATTTTGTTGGGAGCTAATTGTCCTACCAGTATATTTTTGGGATTGTGGGAGGAACCCGGAAGAAACCCACACAAGCACAGAGAGAATATACAAACTCCACACCGTTAGGGACGGGATCCGGTCTCTAGGTCGACACTATCTAGGTCGACCACTATTAGTCGACAGTAACTAGGTCAACTGGGTTTATAGGTCGTTCGGGTCTCTAGGTCAATATGTTCTAGGTCGATGGGTTAAAAGGTCGACATGAGTTTTTCACAATTTTTTTCTTTTTTTGAACTTTTTCATACTTAATGATCCACGAGGACTACGATTGGAATGGTAATCTGTGCCAAGCGAAGCGAGGCACCTTGCCCGAAGCACGGCGAGCGAAGCGAGCCATGCGAGGGGACACGGTGCACTAATTGGGGTTCCCGGTCACTCTACGAAGAAAACGACACCAAAAAAGCATAAAAAAACTCATGTCGACCTTTTGACCTGTCGACCTAGACCATGTCGACCTAAAGACACTGTCGACCTAGTTACTATCTAGCTTCCATACCACACCCGTTAGGGACATGGTGGGAATCAAACCCATGACCTCAGTGCTGTGAGGCAGTGATGCTAACCATTACACCATCCATACTGCCCGAGCTACCATATCTATATGTGTGAGAGAGAGGTGGCAGAGCTGGGTATATATGTGTGAAAGGTAGGTGGCTGGTATATATGTGTGTATGAATGAGGGGGAGCTGACATGAGAGTGTTTATATATTATACTCAGGTGGCTGAGGCAGGGCTATGGCATCCTATAATTTATATGATAGGATGACATGTTATAATGACATCCACCCCCACAACCAATACTTTGACAATTTAAAACAAAAATGGTTTCAGCACCAATTCATGGTCCACCCACACTGTAGCTCCACTTACATTATTCACCCACATTAGCTCCTCATGAAGATGGCTCCTAACCAGCCCAGTATAACAGCAGTATGTGGTGAATATAACACCTGTCGGGATCCCGGGGTTGAGGATATCGACGCCGGAATCCCGACAGTGGGGGAAATGCTGATGGTTGGAATCCCGACTGCAGGCCAGTATTCCCACTCGGGTGGTGAGGCCGCAACACCACCCGAGTGGAAATATAACCTGTGGCGAGCGAATAGTGTATAGTGAAAGCCAGCATCCCCTCAGCCGGTCTCCCGTATATTACGTATTCCGTAACAGCAATACACCTGTATTCTACCATTTACTCAGTAGTTTATTTTTTCCTGCCAGAAATGTACTTTTAGATTCTATACAGTTACATCTCTTTCCCTTTTCCAATGTCCACGTTGGTATCTTGTATTTACCATCTAATCTTCACATTTTATATGGTTCCTTTAGTTGCTATCCACTTTCCAAATAGTCACTGGGCCTCATTTATTAAGCATGATGGATATGTTGGAAGAGAAGTGCGCATCTGTGCAGACTCCAGTCCTCCTGTTCTCCAGGAAGGCTACATGCCCTATCCCAAGATGGTCACTGATAATCTACTGAGCATGTGCCAGGGCCATCTTGTGTGAAGAGTTACATGGTGGGAGACAGAAGTCTCCTGCTTGGCTCTAGTGTGGCCAACCCTGGGACATTTTTTCAATCCCGGGTATCGGGAAAAATAGTCAATCCCGCTCAACGCTGCCCGGCATTAATGGGCTGCCTGATCCTGCAATTCCCAGGATTGGAGCTTCCAATCCCGAGATTGAATCCCGGATGATTTTTGGCCTAAATCCCGGGATCCCACCGATCCCGGGATTGGCCACCCTACTTGGCTCCTATGACAGACATAGGTAATACCTGCTATAAAGCGGATCCAGCATCCCTGCTCCACTACCTGTGTACAGCGTACACTCACTGGCTTGTGAGCTGTATGAAACCCCACTCTGCTGAAGCTCTACTCCATCACCAGTGTACATGTAACAGTGAGTACGGCTGTACCTGGTATCTATCAATAAACCAACATCACTGGTTAAGGAAATGGTCCCTTCACAAAATTAGTCATCTGCTGCTGTATGCCTATAGTATATAGCTCTGTAATATCAATTCTTACACACATAATTTACAACAGGATGCAGTTGGCAGAGTATTGCGATGCCTGGTGCAGTGATGTTAGTCCACACACTTAGGTCCTCATTCCGAGTTGTTCGCTCGCAAGCTGCTTTTAGCAGATTTACTCATGCTAAGCCGCCGCCTACTGGGAGTGAATCTTAGCATCTTAAAATAGCGAACGAAAGATTCTCAAAATTGCGATTACACACCTCTTAGCAGTTTCTGAGTAGCTTCAACCTTACTCGGCATCTGCGATCAGTTCAGTGCTTGTCGTTCCTGGTTTGACGTCATAAACACACCCAGCGTTCGCCCAGACACTCCTCCGTTTCTCCAGCCACTCCCGCGTTTTTCCCAGAAACGGTAGCGTTTTTCCGCACACACCCATAAAACGGCCAGTTTCCGCCCAGTAACACCCACTTCCTGTCAATCACACTACGATCACCAGAACGAAGAAAAAGCCGTGAGTAAAATTCCTAACTGCATAGCAAATTTACTTGGCGCAGTCGCACTGCGGACATTGCGCATGCGCACTAAGCGGAAAATCGCTGCGCTGCGAAAAAAATTACCGAGCGAACAATTCGGAATGACCCCCTTAATGAGTTTAAACTGCAATGCAGGTTTATTCAGCATTCACACAGGTGACTTGGATATGCTGTAATATTGGGTAATTGGCCCCTTATATCAGACAGAGTGACACAGTGATGGTAGCGGTATTTATCAGTATGCTCATGTGGCTGTGGTATGTCAGCAGGGGATGTCTCCGGTGGTAAGGGATGGAGGACTGCACCACCCATCTCTATGACAGCTCAGCAGCATGGTACATGCAGGAACGCTGTATGTCTCTCACTCTCTGTTCACACTGAGCTCCGCTCTCCGGTCTCAGCTCTCAGACTTAACTTGCACTGTCACTAAGATGGAGGAATAGAACATGCGCTAGGCTCCGCCTCCCAAGAACACTGGAACTAGGGGATGAACACTAGAGCATGCACCCATGGGATCCTATGTATGAGGAGACAGGCACTGAGCGTACCATTTACCAATACTCCCCCTTGCCAAGACTATCTAAGGTCACATATTTAAAAGAACATGAAATTTTATCAAACACTTCAATAAAGTCATACCTGTAACTGAAAACATAAATGTGAAGCAAAAAACAGTAAGAACAGACCAACATTAAACATAATACAGTCCACATTCCTTCAGGAATGCATGTAACAAGTGTGATGACAGTCCTTTTGTCAACATGTCGGCAATGTTTTCTTCACTTGCAACATATTCCACATTGATGGACTTATTTTCCACCAATTCACGGATGAAGTGATGTCGTAAAGCAATGTGCTTAGACCATCTATGATGCTTTGTGCTACAAGAAAGATCTATTGCTCCCTTGTTATCACACTCTATGTTGATGATCTCACTGTGATAAATAAGACCTAACTCACATAAGGAGGGTCATTCCGAGTTGATCGCTAGCTGTTTTGTTTGCAGCGCAGCGATTAGGCTAAAATAGGGCAGTTCTGCGCATGCGTATGTGGCGCAATGCGCGCGTGAGAGGTACGGGCACAACGAACGATGCAGTTTTGCACAGGGTCTAGCGATGCATTTCAGTCGCACTGGTTGCCGCAGAGTGATTGACATGAAGTGGGCGTTTCTGGGTGGTAACTGACCGTTTTCAGGGAGTGTTCAGAAAAAGGCAGGCGTGCCAGGGAAAATGCAGGCGTGGCTGGTCGAACGCTGGACGGGTGTGTGACGTCAAATCCGGAACTGAATAGTCTGAAGTGATCGCAAGCGCTGAGTAGGTTTTGAGCTACTCTGAAACTACACAAAAAATTGTTGCAGGCGCTCTGCGATACAACTGTTCGCACTTCTGCTAAGCTAAAATACACTCCCAGTGGGCGGCGGCACAGCGTTTGCATGGCTGCTAAAAACTGCTAGCGAGCGATCAATTCGGAATGACCCCCAATGTCTCTTTTATCCAAAGTGCTTCTTTTGAAGTTTCTGTGCGCACCATGTACTCTGGGGGTTATTCCCAGTTGATCGTTAGCTGCATTTTTCGCAGCGCAGCGATCAGGCTATAAAATGACAGTTCTGCGCATGCGTATGTGGCACAACGTGCACCCGCGATGTATGGGCACAACGAATGGTGCCGTTTTGCACAGGGTCTAGCGATGCATTTCAGTCGCACTGCTTGCCGCAGAGTGATTGACATGAAGTGGGCGTTTCTGGGTGGTAACTGACCGTTTTCAGGGAGTGTGCGAAAAAACACAGGTGTGCCAGGAAAAATGCAGGCGTGGCTGGGTGAACGCTAGGCGGGTTTGTGACATCAAATACAGAACTGAATAGTCTGAAGTGATCCCAAGCGCTGAGTAGGTTTTGAGCTACTCTGAAACTACACAAAAACATTTTGTAGCCGCTCTGCGATACAACCGTTCGCACTTCTGCTAAGCTAAAATACACTCCCAGTGGGCGGCGGCATAGCGTTTGCATGGCTGCTAAAAACTGCTACATGCGATCAACTCGGAATGACCCCCTCTGTTGTAGAAAGAGCAACTGTGGGTTGTTTCCTACTTCCCAACTTACGGCTGCGCCTGCTAGTGCAAAAAGGTATCCAGTGTAGGAACATCTGTCATCCTCATCTGACCACCAGTTGGCATCACAGAATACTTTCAAGCTGGTGTCTTTTGATTTGGTAAATCTCAGCTTTAGTGAACCTTTCAGGTACCTTAGAATTATTTTTAAGTGTTGTCTCCCAGGATTGTTTGCCTGACTCACTGCATGTATGATGTCAGGACATGTCCCAATACTTGCGTACATCAAACTACAAACAGCATTTTGATAAGGGATTTTTTGCATTTCCTCTATCTCCCACTTGCTGCTTGGTGACATGGCCTTGACCATCTTTACACTTTTGTCTATGGGAGTGCTTTCTGGTTTTGCATCTGTCATTCCATATTTGGAAATTATTGCCTCAATGTGTGTTTGTTGGTCAATTGTGACAGTCCCTTCCTTTAGGTTTTGTACAATCTTCATGTCTAATAAGTGATTTGCAGGGCCTAGATCTTTTAACTTGAATCTTTGTTTAAGCTGGTGCTTCACGCCAGTGATGCGATTTTCTTGACCTGCCAGAAGTAAATCATCTACATACACAGCTAATATGAAAATGTTTCTTCCATAGTCTTATGGTATAGGCAGTGATCAGTCTCTGACCTAACAAAGTTCATGTCTAGTAGCACTGCATCCAACTTCACATACCAGCAATGACCACTTTGCTTGAGGCCATATAGTGACTTATTTAAGAAACAAACTTTTCCTGTTTGGAATATATCCACATCATAGTGTTCAGGTGGTTCCATATAAAATTCCTCAACTAACTCTCCATTCAGGAAAGCAGAATCAAAGTCTAGCTGGTATAACAGTACATCATGTAGTGTAGCAATAGCAATCACTAACCTTAAGGTGCTATACCTTGCAACAGGTGAGTAGATCTCTCCGTAATCGATTCTGGACTTCTGGGTATATCCCTTGGCAACAAGGTGGGCTTTGTAATGAGCTACTTTCCCATCTGCATTCAACTTCTTATAGAAGACCCACTTGTTCTTGATCGTTTTACGGTTACTTGGTCTGTCAACCATAGTCCATGTACTGTTATCATCCATTGCTGACAGTTCTGTATCAATTGCTGATTTCCACTCTGTCCAATCACTGCTTGACTTTGCTTCTTGTGTGTTTTGAGGTTCATAGTAAGCTATGTTTGTGTACTCCTCATTGTATTTCTTGGCTGGAACACCTTTGTTACTCCTCATGGAACGTCTGTTCCCTGATTTGTTGTCTTACTTTGACACTCTCAGTTACAGACACGCTTTCTGCTGCCTATACATCCAATAATACATTCTCTTCTTGCTCCACTGTCCCAGTCTGTGGTGCTGTCTCATGGAATACCACATCTCTGGATTTAAGAAGACGTTTACTTGTAACATCCCAAAGTCTGTATCCTTTGCTTTCTTCGCAGTATCTGAGCATTATACATTCTATGGATTTTGGATCTAACTTTCTCCTTTTCTCCTTTGGTATATGTGCAAAAGCTTTGTTCCCGAAGACACAAAGATGACTGACACTTGGCTTTTCTCTGGACCACGCCTCCAGTGGTGTTTTACCTTTGACGGCCACTGTAGGTGCATGATTCTTTAGGTATACTGCAGTAGATACTGCTTCTGCCCAAAATTTATTTTCCAGGCCAGCATCACTTAACATAGTCCGTGCTCTTTCAACAATTGTGCGGTTTGCCCGCTCACTCACGCCATTCTATTCCGGTGTGTAGGCAATTGTTAGCTGATGCTTTATGCCATATTTCATAAGGAATGCGGCTAAGACTTTGTTATCATACTCTCCACCATTGTCTGATCTCAGGATCTTTAATTTCAGACCCGTCTGAGTCTCTACCAGTTTTTTGTATTCCACAATTTTGTTGACAACCTCACTCTTTTCTTTAATGAAGTACACGTGTGGTGTCATCAATGAGAGTCATGAAATACCTGTAGCCACTGATCGATTCTACCTCCATTGGACCACACACGTTGGTGTGCACTAGAGCTGGCGGTGTCTCTGCTCTACTAACTGACTTTGGAAATGGGTTGCTAGTTTTCTTGCCTTTTATGCAACTCTCACACATGGGTCTTTTAGCGTTGCTCACCATGACCCCTGTTACCATTCCATCTGGCAGTTTCTGGACATTTATCATATCCTAGATGACCCATACGTTTGTGCCACAGCTCCTTTGACTGTTTTGCATCAGTAGCCATCATTGCAGTACACTCCTCAGTGTCCAGGACATATAGTTGGTTGCACCGGGTTGCTGAAGCAATAACAGTCCCTCTTTTATTTTGCACCATACACTTGCCCTTCTCAAACTGAACTCTGTAGCCCTTTTTCTCTAGGACATTGATAGCAATGAGATTACTACGCAAGTTTGGCACGTACAACACATGTTGGATATCTTTAACAACTGTTTCTCCTCCAATTTTCTTAAACACACTGTGATTGTCCCAGCTTGTGATGCAGTAAGGACTTTATTTCCAATCCCTGTAACTGTAGTGGGTACACACGGTGTTAAAGAATTCAACCAATGCTGATTGCAACTGAAATGCCTAGTGGCTCCTGAGTCCATGTACTAGCAATCCGTCCTGTGACTGTCTGCTACATTTAGTGCTGACTCATTTGGCTTGTCACGCTGCTTCTGCGCACCACTGGAATTTCTCATCCTACAATCTGAAGCTTTATGTCCTATCTTGTGGCATACAAAACATTTGAACTTGTGCTTTTTAGACTTTGTGCCCTTTTTGATCAAGGCAGAACCCTCAGCTATGGTCTCGACAGGAATACGTTTTTGGAACTGTAGTAGCTTGGCCCTCACAATCTCTATTGTCAGCTTAGTATCATTTGACTCTGAAGCAACCACCAAAAAAATCAAATTCTGGCATCAGATTCTGCAACATTGCCATTGCCACTTCTTCCTCGTCCACCTGTGCGCCCACCAATGCCAACTGCTGAGCTATCAACAATAACTTATCAGTATAATCGTTCATGTCCTTGCAGGCACTCAATTTCATTCCATATAGCATGCGCCTCAAACTTATTCCTCTCATCAGACCACTGTCTTCATACACACTTTGCAGGGCTATCCACATGTCCTTAGCTGACACTTTCCCACTGATTATTGAATAGACATGCTGCTCCACAGCTAAACCTATTGTCCCGATGGCTCTGTCTACATCACCTGGGTTTGGACCTGCTCCTGGGTCTATTGTGACCTTCCACAACTTTTCCCGCTTAAGCTGCATCTCCATGGCAAACTTCCATGTAGTGTAGTTCTCTTAACCTTTCAGCTTAGCAAAGTTCATACTGTGTCCTGTGTTATACATCTTCTCAGCGCTTCTATAAAACGTCACTTTTAACTATCTGTATGTTCTTTTATTCTGTGCTATTACTCAAACACTCAGGGGTTGATCTTCAAGCACGCGGGTCTCGGCCCATAACCTGTTGGCAGAGTATTGTGGTGCCTGGTGCAGTGACGTTAGTCCACACACTTAATGAGTTTAAACAGCAATGCAGGTTTATTCAGTATACACACAGGTGACTTGGATGTATTGTTATAATAGGCAATTGATCCCTTATATCAGTAACACAGTGATGGTAGTGGTACTTATCAGTATGCTCATGTGGCTGCGGTATGTCAGCAAGGGATGTCTCCGGTGGTAAAGGATGGAGGACTGCACGTTCGTGCTGTCTGACTCCCTCTGCGAAGGGAATGCACCGCCCGGCTCTATGATTGTTCCGGCAGTGCGGTACATGCAAGAACCCTGTAAATCTCTCTGTTCACGCTGAGCGCCGCTTTCCAGTCTCAGCTCTCAGACTTAACTTACACTGTCACTAAGATGGAGGAACGGAACATGCGCTAGGCTTCGCCTCCCAAAGACACTGGCACTAGGGGATGAACACTAGTGGATGCGCCCATGAGATCCTATGTATGATGAGACAGTCACAGAGCACACCATTTACCAACAGAACATTGTTTTGGATTTGGACCAGGGCACCTGTCCTAGATGGTCTTTGGAGATTGCGCTGCAAAGTAGAAGTGTGCCAAGCACCTTCCGATACTCTTCAGATTGGCTGGAGCTAATCTCTGGTCCTCTGCAAATACCACCATCTAACACCACAAAGAGCACCGGATTAAGGTCTCTGGAGGCCCTGGGAAACAAAGTTGTTGCGGCCCCTATCAATAATATTATCAATAGTTATATCTAAGATTACAGGCAATACCATCAGGGAGACATCTGATTAGCTCAAAATTTATTCTGCAGCACGACAATGATCCCAAACATACATCCAATGTCATTAAGAATTATATTCAGCGTAAAGAAGAGCAAGGAGTACTGGAAGTCATGATATGGCCACCACAGAGCCCTGATCTCAACATCATCAAGTCTGTCTGGAATTACATGAAGAGATAGAAGGATTTAAGAAGCCCACATCCACAGAAGATCTGTGGTTACTTCTCCAAGATGTTTGTAACAACCTACCTGCCGAGTTCCTTCAAAAACTGTGTGCAAGTGTACCTAGAAGAATTGATGCTTTTTTGAAGGCAAAGGGTGATCACATCAAATATTGATTTGATTTAGATTCCTCTTCTATTCATTCACTGTATATTTTGGTAATTGATCAAAATAAACACTTCTTTTTTTGAAAGCATTCTTACTTTGCAGCATTTTTACTACACCTGCTTAAAACTTTTGCACAGTACTGTATATACAGTGTGTGTGGGTGTATATATATATATAATGTATATGTGTGTATATATATATTTATATATATATATATATAGAACTGGTGAGGTTGGCACTCTATGAAATCCACAACTGCCCTGGTGCCCTCCTAGAATCCAATGTGTAGCAAACAATCGTTCTTGTTGGAGATGGGTATGCATCCGTCCAATCCCACTATGTAAAGAACAGGCGGCACTCCAGGGTCTGGGTGAAACATTCAGTGTATTGAAAAAAATCAATGAGAAATATGGCACATTGCGCCAACGTTTCAGCGCCGCGCAGGGCGCTTTTTTCAAGGCTATGTGCAGGTGCTGCAAAACAAAACCAAACAGTGTGCTATCTTACCTTTTAAATGCGGTGGTGTGAAAGACCGAGTTGCGGTGCAGCGGGAGCTGGCGTCCAGCGGGGCTTCCGGTAGGCGTTCCCTTCGCATTACCAGGAAGTGACGTTGCTGGTTGCTTGGTAACCTGCGGGCGTCCCCGCTGCCGCTGTTGGCCCGCTGCTCCTGTCGGAAGAAATATAAAGTGACACAAACTGAGAAAGTGTGATCATGTAAAAATTTTTTTTTACATGATCACACTTTCTCAGTTTGTGTCACTTTATATTTCTTCCGACAGGAGCAGCGGGCCAACAGCGGCAGCGGGGACGCCCGCAGGTTACCAAGCAACCAGCAACGTCACTTCCTGGTAATGCGAAGGGAACGCCTACCGGAAGCCCCGCTGGACGCCAGCTCCCGCTGCACCGCAACTCGGTCTTTCACACCACAGCATTTAAAAGGTAAGATAGCACACTGTTTGGTTTGGTTTTGCAGCACCTGCACATAGCCTTGAAAAAAGCGCCCTGCGCGGCGCTGAAACGTTGGCGCAATGTGCCATATTTCTCATTGATTTTTTTCAATACACTGAATGTTTCACCCAGACCCTGGAGTGCCGCCTGTTCTTTACATAGTGGGATTGGACGGATGCATACCCATCTCCAACAAGAACGATTGTTTGCTATATATATATATATATATATATATGTATATTTATATATATTTGCTTATAAGTAAATATGGGCCCATTTGTAATTTGTAAAAGTAGAAACATGAGTGGGACACTTATATGTCCTGATGAATTATGTTGTATTTCATTTTATATTGTGTTTCATTTCTCATGCAGGACGTAAAGGAGAAAATGGCAGTTTATCTGCGGCTGAGGTGAAGCAGGTAGAATTATAGTGGCATGATATGTGCACTATAATACAGCTCCCCCAGAGTAACCACCTCAGCTCTGTTCCGCTCCCTCACAGCCCCAATGGTTTTGGAGAGCAGCTATTTATATCCTCGGAAATCGACTTAACCATCCAACTCAGCTAATTACAGCTCCAGCAGCTTCAAGTTCTGTGTAATATGACCTGCTGCTGGCTCACTCCTCTTTCTATCCTCCCCCTGCTGGCCCTGGATTACACAAACCAAACACAGTAAATAAAATTAATTTTGGCAGGTACAGTACCTTTTTTATGGTCTGTACCGATTTTTGGCTGTCCCCTACTTCCATTGAAAGTATAGGAAAAGGGGTGTGACCACACCACCTTTACCCATGGCCATGCCCACTTTCCAAATTTGTACCAATTTTTATGTGTAAAATGTTGGAGGGTATGACATTAGGGGGTATATTCAATTGAAGTCGAAAGCTGCCGTCTGTCGAAAAGACAGCAGTTTTCGATTTTTTTAGGTCGGAAGGGGTTCCGACCTATTCAATCTAACCCCAAATTATTTGACAAGTTGAGGAATTCGACTTGTCGAAAAAAGCACGTGAATTGGCGGAATAGCTGCCGATCCACGTGCTTGTGTCTTTTCGACAATCTCAATTCGACTTTAGAAAAAGTTGAAGTGAGATGCAGGAGCAGAGACCGGGAGAGCTGCGGGCAGACGGAGAGCAGCGCCAGAAGATGCCACAGCCGCCGCTCACAGGAGCGTCCACCCGGCTCCAGCAAGCAAGACCTTGCTTGCTGGAGCCGGGTGGACGCTGCCATGAGCTGCGGCTGTGATGCGGGGATGGGGAGAGGAGGGAGGGGGAGAGGCAGAGAGACGGGGGGAGATGGGGGAAAGCCGCAGGCAGACGGGGGAGAGCAGTGCTACAGCAGCGGCTATATATCCGCTGCAGTAGCGCTTCTCTCCCCCGTCTGGCCGCGGTTCTCCCCTGTCTCAGCTCCCGCATCTCAATTCGACTTTTTTAAAAGTTGAATTGAGATGACATTGAATAGCCCAGGTCGGATCCACTCCGACTTCAACTTAATATACCCCTATATACGTAAACCTATGCATATCGTTACGTATATATATATATATATATATATATATTTATTTATATATAATGGTAAAGGTAATAACTGCAGCACTCGGAGTCTTAACTTCACAAAGTGTATTTCAGACACTCACTTCAAGCTTCCAAAGTTTCGGGGCTTGCCTTAGCCTTTGTCAAGGTGAAGGTGTTTGTCAAGGTGTTCACCTTGACAAAGGTGCAGGCAAGCCCCGAAACATTGGAAGATTGAAGTGAGTGTCTGAAATACACTTTGTGAAGTTAAGACTCCGAGTGCCGCAGTTATTACCTTTACCAGGGATCAGTACGTAATCCCGCAGGATGCGATCCTGGCGGTCGAAATACCGATGCCGGAATCCCGACCACACAATCTCGACAGGGGTGGCGAGCGGAACGCAGCCCCTTGCGGGCTCGCTTTGCTCACCACACTGCGGGCACGGTGCCTTGCTACGCTCGGCACACTATTATATTCTCCCTCTGTGGGTGTCGTGGACCGCATCTTCTTTACCATTCTATTTCATCTGTTCCTGAGGGCACCGGGGCATATTGTACAAGCTGAGGGAGTGCCGGTCCAAGAAAGAGCTAATATATATATATATATATATATAAATATATATATACATATATATGTATCAAATGCACAGATCTGAGGGCGCTAGATTAATGGTATTGTTCATGTACTTAATTGCAGTGGTATACAATAAAAGTCTCAAATACATTCAAGTAAAATGTATTCATAAAAATACAATAAAACATCAAGAGCATCGATAAGGTTTCACAAAGCTGTGTCTTCGGATTTATCCTGTTTTACATTCAGTTTCTTTGTTGGTATAGATTCACTGAGTGACACAAATGCAGAAAGATAGATTGACTCCACGCGTTTCGTCCGTGAATCCCCAATCCTCAATCCATACTTCTCTATAGATTCGGAGTGAATGAATGCAAAATTATATACTAATGTGAGAATTGTGTCAAAATAGTAAACTAAATATGTAAACTATTATTTATTCTCAGTGTGAAAATTATTGGAGATATATAAATAGATTAAACTATAGGCTTAATTGATCAGCTAATGAGAAAAAAAAAGTTCATAATGGTGATGATAGGGGAAAGACATCAAACCCACACTTTTATATTAAGTGCTTATATATAGATAAAAAGTAAATGTTTAAACACAGTGGAAAGGACTTAAGTTAGTCTGATTGCATCTAAAAATACTAGTGATGTGCACCGGACATTTTTCGGGTTTTGTGTTTTGGTTTTGGATTCGGTTCCGCGGCCGTGTTTTGGATTCGGACGCGTTTTGGCAAAACCTCCCTGAATTTTTTTTGTCAGATTCGGGTGTGTTTTGGATTCGGTTTTTTTTTTTTACAAAAAACCCTCAAAAACAGCTTAAATCATAGAATTTGGGGGTAATTTTGATCCCATAGTATTATTAACCTCAATAACCATAATTTACACTCATTTTCAGTCTATTCTGAACACCTCACACCTCACAATATTATTTTTAGTCCTAAAATTTGCACCGAGGTCGCTGGATGGCTAAGCTAAGTGACACAAGTGGCCGACACAAACACCTGGCCCATCTAGGAGTGGCACTGCAGTGTCAGGCAGGATGGGACTTCAAAAAAATTGTCCCCAAACAGCACATGATGCAAAGAAAAAAAAAGAGGCACACCAAGGTCGCTGTGTGACTAAGCTAAGCAACACAAGTGGCCGACACAAACACCTGTCCCATCTAGGAGTGGCACTGCAGTGTCAGGCAGGATGGCACTTCAAAAAAATTGTCCCCAAACAGCACATGATGCAAAGAAAAAAAGAGGCGCACCAAGGTCGCTGTGTGACTAAGCTAAGCGACCCAAGTGGCCGACACAAACACCTGGCCCATCTAGGAGTGGCACTGCAGTGTCAGACAGGATGGCAGATTAAAAAAATTGTCCCCAAACAGCACATGATGCAAAGAAAAAAAGAGGCGCAATGAGGTAGCTGTGTGACTAAGCTAAGCGACCCAAGTGGCCGACACAAACACCTGGCCCATCTAGGAGTGGCACTGCAGTGTCAGACATGATGGCAGATTAAAAAAATTGTCCCCAAACAGCACATGATGCAAAGAAAAAAATAGGCGCAATGAGGTAGCTGTGTGACTATGCTAAGCGACCCAAGTGGCCGACACAAACACCTGGCCCATCTAGGAGTGGCATTGCAGTGTCAGACAGGATGGCACTTCAAAAAAATAGTCCCCAAACAGCACGTGATGCAAAGAAAAATGAAAGAAAAAAGAGGTGCAAGATGGAATTGTCCTTGGGCCCTCCCACCCACCCTTATGTTGTATAAACAGGACATGCACACTTTAACGAACCCATCATTTCAGCGACAGGGTCTGCCACACGACTGTGACTGAAATGACTGGTTGGTTTGGGCCCCCACCAAAAAAAGAAGCAATCAATCTCTCCTTGCACAAACTGGCTCTACAGAGGCAAGATGTCCACCTCATCATCATCCTCCGATTCCTCACCCCTTTCACTGTGTACATCCCCCTCCTCAAAGATTATTAATTCGTCCCCACTGGAATCCACCATCTCAGGTCCCTGTGTACTTTCTGGAGGCAATTGCTGCTGGTGAATGTCTCCACGGAGGAATTGATTATAATTCATTTTGATGAACATCATCTTCTCCACATTTTCTGGAAGTAACCTCGTACGCCGATTGCTGACAAGGTGAGCGGCTGCACTAAACACTCTTTCGGAGTACACACTGGAGGGAGGGCAACTTAGGTAGAATAAAGCCAGTTTGTGCAAGGGCCTCCAAATTGCCTCTTTTTCCTGCCAGTATATGTACGGACTGTCTGACGTGCCTACTTGGATGCAGTCACTCATATAATCCTCCACCATTCTTTCAATGGTGAGAGAATCATATGCAGTGACAGTAGACGACATGTCAGTAATCGTTGGCAGGTCCTTCAGTCCGGACCAGATGTCAGCACTCGCTCCAGACTGCCCTGCATCACCGCCAGCGGGTGGGCTCGGAATTCTTAGCCTTTTCCTCGCACCCCCAGTTGCGGGTGATAAAGCCTAATATTTATCTTACTTAAAACCCTCTAAAAGGTGAAAGAACACAGTACGCTATTGGCGTATGGTATACCGTAAGGGTACGCATGTTGCATAACAATCGCTTAGCCGTAGTCGAGACGCTCGAGCGTCACGTTCGCTTACGGCCAAGAGATCACAGGCAGGCACGCTATAGGCTGCCGACTAACGTAATGATATACTACTAGCGTAGCGGACGCTTGGGACCACGAGGAGATCACAAGCGACGCTGATGCTTACCGTGTTAAACCTTTATAACTATACCATAAACAATGTATTTATGCAATAAACCTTGGTGCAGTGATAGGGTGTAAATGTAACACAGTATAACCTTATTAACTGTATGAGCGTCTCCGACGCTCTGAGAATACTTAGAAATATAAGAAATACACAGATACCGGTATTAGGTTCTAACACCTTATATGAACGTTCTATTTGCAAAAGAATAATACAATACAAGTCATACACTACCAAAATAACATTGACCACCTAACCAGAAAACTATACCTGAAATACAAATAACAGTGCAATAACACTTAAGAGAAAGAGAGAGAAAGAGGAGAAGAGAGAGAGAGAGAGATATGGCTCACAATAACAATAAAGGCAATATGGTTGCGGAGAAACTTACGCTCAAGGGAAACAATCGCATGCGCCTCTGGATATCCAGCTCCCGATTATCAGCAATGAGAACCGTTGAAGAGAATAGAGAGCTGGCTCA
The DNA here is from genome assembly GCF_028390025.1 of Pseudophryne corroboree. NCBI lineage: Eukaryota > Metazoa > Chordata > Amphibia > Anura > Myobatrachidae > Pseudophryne > Pseudophryne corroboree. Next base: position 790,554,945 of record NC_086447.1, on the reverse strand, counting down.
GAGTGGCTTGTCCTTTTATACCCTACACATAATACAGTACAATGGTCCCTATATTCTTATTGTTCATTGGACACAGGAATTCGTCTTCGCATTATAACAAAAGGTCATAGGTTGATTCATACAGGTGGGCTGTGACTATTTCCAACTGCTCAGGTGGGTGGGAAACTAGGTTTCCCGCCGCATGGATAATAAAGTGCAAATAATAGCAAATGTCCATAAACTTCTTATGTCCATAACTATTCGCACGAGCGATTGATCTGCTTCAAACCAACACCGGAATATTGCTAATTAAATACTCTTCCGATGGATACTAAACACCACTGTATAACCCCTGTCTGACCCTTCGTATCAAACAAAGAGGGATCTCTTTGTCTATGAACATGCTACATTAACTAAACTTTCAGATTCTATCAAAGGGACCATAATCTACAAAATACATTATATACTTAAAATATGTTACGAACGAGTCGCCCGCTAGACGCACATAAACCTTACCGTAAATGCGCACACCGTGCGCCTGCGGGTGCACGCAACGGCGAGTATGCGCACGCACGGCAGGGCTCATGCACACGCAGCGGGGACACGCATGAGGTGCAAATATGGCAGTGTGTAGCGTGATATTTTTCTGACTTTGACAGTCCACCCTTTGGCAGTCACCAATAACTGCCACTTTCTAAAACATTTCAAAACGAGAAAAATATATGTCATGTATAATACATTTCTATGATTGGGTAGGGGAGGAGAGGAGAAGGTAGGAAAAGGGTATGACCTAGTGAGATAGCAGAAGCATGTGTGTATGAATCCATGTTTGGGGGGTCATGTATCATCGTGCCGTACGTGTCTTAAATCAAGCTTCAAGGTATTGCTAAGTATACATTTGAATTCCTTCTTATCCCGTGGTACGGGTCTGTGGATGGGCTGTCAAACTTTACCGAGCTTTCTTCGGCTTTTGGGTGCAACAAAATGGGGGAGCACATTTTAGTTGATGATACATGAATGGGGGAGTATGTGAGTGCTGATATCTGTGCCTGTATTCCCTATCGACTATGTGTGTCATTACCTGAAGGTTGTAGAGATGAAGATAAGAAACAATTATGGTAAATGCAGTGGTATTCTATGTGAGGTTAATATGCATTTGTTGGTTTAAGTCTTGTCTGAAGTCTTGTCTGAAGTCTTCTTTGGGCTTTTGCTATTAACGGTATGCAAAAAGCCTTGTCAATGTCCATAGACTTACAAAAAAAGTTGGGCTAGCGTAAATTTAAAATTTCTAGGGAAACTGGGGGTCTATGGCATAGTCCATCTGTTTGTCTGTGTACAAGGTTGTCAAACTTCTTCTTTAGTCCATCTGTTGTCTGTATACAAGGTCATCAAATTCCTCTTCCAAGTGGGTCTTTTTACCTTGGAGAAAAACAAAGGAGAAACGGGTGAAAGAAACGGACCGTAGAATCGCATTTTCATCACAACAGTGTCTCTATCGTTGGGTCATAAATCACATCCATTGGAATTATAATGTCCTCACTCCTTAGACTCATCACTTTAGTACTCCGTTTACACTTCGTTAAAGCCTGAACGCATCTAAATATCAAGCCGATCGATATGACAACACCCAGGATACATAGAAGAAACTTCCCTACATCCATTATGACTCCTTGAGCCCATTCTCCTAAACCAGAGAACCAATTTCGCGGGTTCAACCATGACACCCAACCGGTCAGCTCATTACCCACAGCAGCAAGGGTGAGATTATGTCTCCTGCGAAATTCCCACTTTAATTGGAGAATGTCGTCCATCTTTTTGTCTATGACCTCGACCGGGTCCTCGGTGCTATTCGTAATATAAGTGCAGCATTTTACGCCGTACTGCGTTGCTAGGGTGATACAATATCCACCCGTCACAGCTGTGAGATAATTGAGAATCATCCTATGCTGAACCAGTTCTGTTTTATAAGCTTGGAGCTCCCTTCCAGTATACCTGAATGTGTCATCATACATTTCAGTGATATTGTCTAATAAATTTGCAAGCGCAGATATATATTTATAATTTATCACTCCTCTGACGGTGCGAGTGATATCTAACGCGATTAGGAATTGAATCCCGGTGGATTCACTGATCAGGTCAGAGGCCGGATGCTCTGTTCTCTCTATCAGGTGCCGTTTAACGATGTGCTCGTAATGAGTGTGAGTATAAGGAGCTTGGGCACTGCGGTGAATATCTTTCATTTTAGTATGTGATACAGTCATTACCTCAGGCAGTACTTTTCCAATATAACATAACCCTTCTGAGTGTGGGGCAAGCCACTTATACGCCTTCCTCCCGCATATGAAATATGCATCATCGGGGAGAACATATGGGACGGAGTAGGACATAACCATATTACACATTTTCCATATGAAATTTCCTAACCCTAATTCTCCCATCTGTTTACTACACGTATCAGTTTGTATGATATGTGCACAGTATCCTGGTGATACCTCTCCAACTCTCATGGACCTACTTCCTAGGGTATACCTATATCGGAAATATTTTCCACTACCAGCTATGTGGCGTATAAGTTCTGTATCTGTTGGCATTCTATCGGCTCTGTATGAAAAGGTCATGGTTTGGTTATTCCATGACACTTCCCAATTTCCCGGCTTTCGGGGATTGGAAATGTTAAAACATACTAGGGATCTATCCACATGATATTGGTGGAGCTTCAAACTAGGAGGACTGGAGATATTAAACCTCCTGTCCACCGGCCTCCCACCACTTAGTTCAAGTACCTCCCCTACCGTTAAAGGGAATGGTACTAAGCCTGATTTACTATGGCCTTGAGGTACTTGAGAGCATACCCAACAATCTGTCTGATTTAACACTTTACCCACTAAGGAGTGATAGTCACTCAATGGATGCTGGTCCATGTGGATATTAAAACTGGACTGACATTTCTTGATGCACCCATCCTCAACTACGTTATCACAATGCCTACAGATGCAATTTTCTTCAGCTAACAATCCTTCACAATTCCTTCTATGGTCAATGCTATCGGATCGTTTTCTGATACTCGCCTTTGCTTGACGATTATGTTGTTCTTGGAAATCTACGCCTCCATCTTTGTCATCAGAACCCATTCCAGAACCTCTCTCAACCTCCATGGTACTCTCGCCGGAACAGACTGCTCTGGTCAACATCATGGTCAACAGACAAATCCGGATCACAGTCTCTTGGGGCAAGTCCATCTTATAGGAGGAAATGGAGAAGAATGAGAAGGGGGAAAGAAATACTTGAGGGAGATGGGATGGGAAGTGGAGAAAAACAATAAAAGGGAACAGGGGATCGACAACTGCCTCTGATCTTATTATTTTCAATGCTCAGGTGCCGTCTCAGTCCTCCTGGAACAGACACTCCAGTGATACAACTTCCTCTACCGTCTGTTCTTTATCACGGGACCTCTCTGGATCAGCAACCTTCTTACAATGGGACGAATGAACCCAAGTCTCTCTCTCGGCAACCTTCAACGCTGTCGTGCTAATCAATAAGACTTGGTATGGTCCTTCCCATCTGTCAATAAGGCAACCTGAGCGTAGAAAATTCCGTATCATTGCATAATCCCCAGGTTCAATGTCATGACAATTACTATCTGGCAAATCAGGAATCACTAACTTCATTTTGTCATTTTGATTCCTTAGCTGTTTACTCATGTTAACCAGGTATTTTACAGTCACTTCATTGTTACACTTCAAATCATCCTGAGGGTTAATCATAACATGCGGTTGTCGACCAAACAAGATTTCAAAGGGGGACAGATTAAGAGGGGACCTGGGAGTGGTTCTGATGCTGTATAGTACAATGGGTAAAGCTTCTGGCCATGTCAATCCTGTTTCTGCCATAACTTTGCTCAATTTATTTTTAATAGTGCTGTTCACTCTTTCCACCTTCGCACTCACCTGGGGGCGATATGGAGTGTGCAGCTTACTATCAATTCCCATCAACTTACACATTCCTTGAAAGACATCACCTGTAAAATGGGTACCCCTATCACTTTCAATTATTCTAGGGATACCGTATCTACACACAAATTCCTGCACAATTTTCTTAGCAGTAAACATAGCGGTATTTGTGGCCGCAGGAAATGCTTCGACCCAATTTGAAAACACATCTATACAAACAAGTACATATTTCAAATTTCGACAAGGGGGTAATTGTATAAAATCAATCTGTATTACCTGAAAAGGGCCGCCTGTAGGTGGGATATGAGATGGTTCTGTTGGTATTGCCTTTCCGATGTTCTTCCTCAAGCAGGTAAGGCATGACATTGCTCTCTTACCTGCATGGGATGAGAATCCTGGGGCGCACCAATATGCTCTTACCAACTTGCACATTCCCTCCTTGCCCAGATGAGTCAGCCCATGTGCTGCTTCAGCCAAACATGGAAGATATGCTCTGGGGGCCACTGGTTTACCCTGTCCATCTGTCCAGAGTCCTGAGGACTCCTGGCCATATCCTTTTGCCTTCCAGACTGCCTTTTCCTGTGTGGAACACAAATTTTGCATTTCACACAACTTCTGTGTGTTGATGGTATTAAATACCATCAATTGTGTGATGTCTGTCTGTCTGGGGGTACCGGCTGCTAATTTAGCAGCTTTGTCTGCTCGGCTGTTACCAAGTGATACTGGGTCCTGGCTATATGTGTGTGCTTTACACTTGATAACAGCCACTCTGTCGGGTTCCTGTATCGCTGTTAGAAGCCTTTTGATGTGGGCTGCATGCGCTATCGGTGTACCAGCTGCCGTCATGAAATTTCTGAGGCGCCATAGGGCTCCGAAATCATGGACTACCCCGAAGGCGTATCTAGAATCGGTGTAGATATTGGCTGACTTTCCCTTAGCCAATTCACATGCTCTGGTTAGGGCAACCAGTTCAGCAACCTGGGCTGAGTGAGGTGGGCCTAGCGGTTCTGCTTCTATGGTGCCTTGGTCATCTACGACTGCGTATCCAGTACACAAGTCTCCCGAGTCCGACTGTCTGTGACAACTACCGTCAGTGTAGAAAGTAAAATCTACATCTTCCAGTGGGTTGTCACTGATGTCAGGCCTTGCCGTGAAATTTTGGGTCAAATATTCCATACAATCATGTGTGTCATCCCTTGTATTAAATCCTCCTTCCCCATCACTCTCATCCTCCACCCTTTGTGCCTGTCCAGGCACACCTGTGAGATATGTTGCAGGATTTAATGCACTACATCTCCTTATGGTGATGTTTACGGGGGCCATTAATGCCAATTCCCATCTTGTAAACCGCGCTGATGAGACGTGCCTGGTTTGGGCAGAATTCAACAAGGCTGACACTGCATGTGGCGTATGAATTGTGAGGTTGTGTCCTAGCACTACATCTTCGCTTTTTGTAACTAGCAATGCTATCGCAGCGACACTTCGCAAGCATGTGAGGAGGGATCGCGCTACCGTGTCTAGCTGAGCGCTGTAGTATGCTACCGGCCTGCTGGCATCACCGTGCTTTTGGGTTAGGACGCCTGCCGCGCAACCAGCACTTTCTGTTCCGTACAGTTCAAAGGGTTTCCCATAGTCTGGCATACCTAATGCTGGTGCCTGCGTTAGGCACTGTTTAAGTCTCTCAAATGCCATCTCGGATTCGTCTGTATGCGAAATCCGATCAGGTTTGTTTGATGAAACCATCTCCTGCAAAGGTAATGCTAGAATGGAAAAACCTGGGATCCAGTTACGGCAATACCCACACATTCCTAAAAACGTTCTGATCTGTTGCTGGGTTTGTGGCAGAGTCATGTCTCTAATTGCTTGAATTCTATCAGCGGTCAGGTGTCTCAGTCCTTGTGTTAGACAGTGTCCCAGATATTTTACTTTAGGCTGGCATAATTGTAGTTTGTCTTTGGAAACCTTGTGTCCTGTGTCTGAAAGATAAAACAGGAGCTGTTTCGTATCCTTCAGGGACGCTTCCAGTGAATCTGAACACAGTAGTAAATCATCCACATACTGTATCAATATTGATCCACTCTCTGGTTGGAAAGACTGTAAACAATCATGCAAAGCCTGTGAAAATATACTTGGACTGTCTATGAAACCTTGTGGTAATCGAGTCCATGTGTATTGGACTCCTCTGTATGTGAATGCAAACAAATATTGGTTGTCAGGGTGCAGAGGTACCGAGAAGAAAGCGGAGCAGAGGTCAATAACAGTGAAAAATTTCGCAGTGGGAGGGATCTGCATAAGGATGACAGCTAGATTTGGCACTACGGGGAACTGACTCTCAACTATTTTGTTAATCCCCCTTAGATCCTGCACTAGCCTGTAACCCCTCCCCCCACTCTTTTTCACAGGGAAGATGGGACTATTGGCAGTGCTGGATGTTCTTACCAGAATGCCCTGCTGTAGCAAGCGCTCTATTACTGGGTAAACTCCTAACTCCACCTCTGGCTTCAGAGGGTATTGTGGGATTTTTGGAGCTATCCTACCATCTTTTACTTGCACAACTACTGGAGCTACGTTTGCCATTAATCCAGTGTCTTGTCCATCTTTAGTCCACAGTGACTCTGGTATTTGGGATGTCATTTCTTCTACCTGGGATGGATTCCTATTTATCATAACAGTATGTGTCATTAATTTTGATGGGGAGTCTAACATGTCTCGCACTTCCTGAGCGTTATTCTCAGGTATGTCTAAGAATACACCTTCAGGAGTGCAATAAATGACACACCCCATTTTACACAGTAAATCTCTTCCCAGGAGATTAGTCGGTGCCGATGCCGCCAGCAAAAAGGAATGCTTGGTATGCAAAGGCCCTATTGTAATCTCTGCTGGTTTGCTAACAGGGTAGTGCTGGACTACTCCCGTTACTCCCATGGCTGGAATTGTCTTACCAGTGGTTCTCATGCCCACTGTCGAATTTATCACTGATTTGGCCGCCCCTGTATCTACAAGGAAGTTTAATGATTTACCAGCTACATCAATTGTGACCTCGGGTTCACTTCCAAGACTTGCAATCAATTTCACTGGCTGCAGATTACAGGTATGGCCACACTCCTATTGGGTATGGTGACCTCCCTGAATCGCGCTGGCAGCAACTACTTGAGAAGGGGGTAAATGGGAACTACCCGAGACTTGCCAGTCTCTTTTTGGGGGATACCTTTTTGTTTCCCCTGCATGTGGCTCATGACTCCGTCTCTGCGGTCCCTGATCCCAATTTCGTGTGTCATGTCGTTGTCTAGGGGGTTGATATGATTTTTGTGTGTTTTTCACTCTACAGTCTCGTGCAAAATGTCCCTCTCTATGACAGGAATAACAAGTTACCACATTTGACTTACCCACAGGGTTTGGAGATTTATACAAAGGTTGCCTTGTGGTCAGGGCCTGTATACTTACTGCCATTAACTTATCACTTTGTGACTCTCTGTGTCTGGTGATATTGTGATCATGATCAACAGCGGCCTCTCTCAAAGTAGCCACCGACAGACCTCGCCAACATGGTTGCGTGGTCTGTACTCTTGTCTTTAATGCTTCTTTTAAACCATCCATTAGCACAGATACTGCTACTTCTCTATGATTTACATTTGTCTTAATGTCTTCAATGCCTGTGTATTTAGCCATTTCTAGTAGTGCCCTATGAAAATACTCAGCAGCTGTTTCTGACTCTTTTTGTTTAATGGAGAAAATTTTGTTCCATTTAACTACAGCTGGAAAATACTCTTTTAACTGTAAATTTATTCTCTTTACATTGTCTTGGTTGTACACATCCGTAAGGGGTACATCCTCATCTAATTTACAGTCAGCTAAGAATTGTGCTGAGTCGACATTGGAGGGTAAACATGCCCTCAGCAATATCTGCCAGTCTTTGTTATTGGGCTCTACCGTATTCCCTAGGTCTCTAATGTATTTCTGGCTAGCAACTAGATCCTTCCTAGGATCAGGGAATTCAGACACTATTGTTCTTAATTCCATTCGGGAAAATGGGCAGTGCATGGCAATGTTTCTGACAGGAGTGACTCCTGAAGTGTCCGTTTTCCCATTTGGCACTGCTATTACCCTAACGGGATTAAGTCTACTTACATCATTCTGAATAGATTCTACAGCCTGTGGTGATATGGTTTCAGCATAGTGTATGGTGCCGTACTTACCCGTTGATACGACCTCACCTGTCCCTCCGCTAGGGGCTTTTGATACTAATCTCGGGGGTTGGGACGTGCCTACTGCTGTTTCTGATATGGTGGCTGCTAGAGAGAGCGCCGATATTGTTGCTGATTCGTCCTCTTGATCACACTCCAGGGGAAAGTTTAAAACAGGGTACAACTTGCACGGGTTAATATTTGCATTGATTATTTTAGTTACATTATCCTTATCATTTATACAGTTACTAAGTGCCTGTTTATTACACACTAGTGCGTCATTCTCCGCAACCAACTTCTCTCCCGTTATGTAAGGTGGCGGTGGTGCCGTAGCTATCAGTTTCCTGATAGGGTTAGATCCCGCCGCCTGAGCCAATCCTCTCTGTATTTCACCCTCCTGTTGCCATAACTGTAAATAATCATAATGTTTGATCCGTCTCTTTGTTGATTTAATGAACATATCCTTCTCCTTAGATTTAGTAACACATCTGGGCTAAAGCTGCCTACTCTTGGGAACTTCTCCCCGTCATGTACAGTCATTCTTTCCCATTCATCACATAAAACCTCTGTGTGAGAACCGTATTTTTCACACATTACATACCTTGCCGACCCGATTGGTCGGTTTACTGAATCAACCCGAACCGAGGTTGATCGCCCCCTACCTGAACAACTGGCCCCCATAACTTGCAGGTGTTGCTTTCACTACCTCTGACTTTAATCAGGGTCTTCAGCGAACCCTTACAAAAACCAAGATGTTCAAGATAGGCCGACGGTGGCGGTTTACCGAGTACCCCACTCACTCGCCCACGCCGACCAATACGCCCACACACTGCCTTAGCGCTGGCGTACTCGACCCAGGGCCCCTGCGACCTGAACCGCTATTTACTGGAACATGTGAGGGTGATCCGAAGAGCACTTACTCTTTCCAGTAACTATTGGTTGCTGGATAGTTCCTGAGTGACCAGCGAACCTCCCTTAAAATAAAAAAATTTACACAAATCACGTTAGAATGTACAAATAGCGTTTATGACCCCTTTCGTACGCAAATGGCACTGGGTCAGATTACTAACTAATGCACACAATTACGTGCGGTACAATCGTTCGGCACATAAGCAACTAATCTTATGTGCGGAGCGATCAGTGGAATCGAAAATTGCGGCTGCGAATTCCTTCAGCCAGAGCTTTAATGGCCTATATGGGTTCTGCACCAACCCCCTGGGTTGTGCTCTTTTCTCTATAGCGGACTTCTTAGTCTGCTCTACCTGGACCTCCTGGTCTGTTCCGGACCTCCTGGTCTGCTATACTCTAATGCTCAAATTTATGTTTAACAAGGGATGCCTCCCTAGCCACCATGCACGTCACTTACATGTATGTACCTCACGAGAACTCGACTTTCCTTTGGTTCAACCCAAAAATTGTAAAAACATATATATGCAAACACTCACTCACCACATGTACACTTCACTTTTGTTTCTATTTCTGCGCAGAAATTTCTTTCCTTTAGACCAGATGAGTCGTAAATTAGAGAAGGATCTATTAGTTTAAATTTCGGACACTAAAATTGACTTGCGCTATTTATCGCGTTGCCACCTTTTCGCCTGTTAAAATAACACTATCGTGTGATTTGTTACGTGGGCGTACCCGGACACTCCGTTGCGTAATATACGCTGCGTGCGTCAACCTTTGGGTTGCGTACGCGAGTCTCAGCCTTTTGTTAGAGACACGTGTACGCAAGGCAGATATCCACCGTAACACAATTAACACGTTTATCAATGTAGGTGATCCTTGATCATCTACCGAGCACCACACAGATCTCTCCTTGTATCTTTAGGTAAAGCTGTGTGCGTGCTTTACAAATTACCCCTTAAATGTATTACCTTTACTCTTTAACTACTGATAGCAACAAATCTTTCTTAGCCCGTTAACAATTGTGAAATGGCAAACAGGAGAGTGATATGAAAATACACGAATGAAAAGAAATGCAGATATATGCGTGCGTGCGTACGCAAGACAGAAATAAACAGTTTTAAAAGACACTAGCGTATTGTTCTTACCTCCGGTTCCGGATTCCTTCAGCACCCTTTACTAAGCGAAGCAGACGCTTATCCGGTCAGCACGACGAGGAATATGACCTCCCGCCCTTTGCTGATGGATAATGTCTGCTGAAATTACCTAGTGCAGATATGTGAAGGACGGACGAGCCGCCAATTGATAAAGCATAATATTTATCTTACTTAAAACCCTCTAAAAGGTGAAAGAACACAGTACGCTATTGGCGTATGGTATACCGTAAGGGTACGCACGTTGCGTAACAATCGCTTAGCCGTAGTCGAGACGCTCGAGCGTCACGTTCGCTTACGGCCAAGAGATCACAGGCAGGCACGCTATAGGCTGCCGACTAACGTAATGATATACTACTAGCGTAGCGGACGCTTGGGACCACGAGGAGATCACAAGCGACGCTGATGCTTACCGTGTTAAACCTTTATAACTATACCATAAACAATGTATTTATGCAATAAACCTTGGTGCAGTGATAGGGTGTAAATGTAACACAGTATAACCTTATTAACTGTATGAGCGTCTCCGACGCTCTGAGAATACTTAGAAATATAAGAAATACACAGATACCGGTATTAGGTTCTAACACCTTATATGAACGTTCTATTTGCAAAAGAATAATACAATACAAGTCATACACTACCAAAATAACATTGACCACCTAACCAGAAAACTATACATGAAATACAAATAACAGTGCAATAACACTTAAGAGAAAGAGAGAGAAAGAGGAAAAGAGAGAGAGAGAGATATGGCTCACAATAACAATAAAGGCAATATGGTTGCGGAGAAACTTACGCTCAAGGGAAACAATCGCATGCGCCTCTGGATATCCAGCTCCCGATTATCAGCAATGAGAACCGTTGAAGAGAATAGAGAGCTGGCTCAGAGTGGCTTGTCCTTTTATACCCTACACATAATACAGTACAATGGTCCCCATATTCTTATTGTTCATTGGACACAGGAATTCGTCTTCGCATTATAACAAAAGGTCATAGGTTGATTCATACAGGTGGGCTGTGACTATTTCCAACTGCTCAGGTGGGTGGGAAACTAGGTTTCCCGCCGCATGGATAATAAAGTGCAAATAATAGCAAATGTCCATAAACTTCTTATGTCCATAACTATTCGCACGAGCGATTGATCTGCTTCAAACCAACACCGGAATATTGCTAATTAAATACTCTTCCGATGGATACTAAACACCACTGTATAACCCCTGTCTGACCCTTCGTATCAAACAAAGAGGGATCTCTTTGTCTATGAACATGCTACATTAACTAAACTTTCAGATTCTATCAAAGGGACCATAATCTACAAAATACATTATATACTTAAAATATGTTACGAACGAGTCGCCCGCTAGACGCACATAAACCTTACCGTAAATGCGCACACCGTGCGCCTGCGGGTGCACGCAACGGCGAGTATGCGCACGCACGGCAGGGCTCATGCACACGCAGCGGGGACACGCATGAGGTGCAAATATGGCAGTGTGTAGCGTGATATTTTTCTGACTTTGACACGGGAGAATGTGAAGGAGATGTTGACGGGTCACATTCCGCTTGACTTGACAATTTCTCACCAGCAGGTCTTTGAACCTCTGCAGACTTGTGTCTGCCGGAAAGAGAGATACAACGTAGGTTTTAAATCTAGGATCGAGCACGGTGGACAAAATGTAGTGCTCTGATTTCAACAGATTGACCACCCGTGAATCCTGGTTAAGCGAATTAAGGGCTCCATCCACAAGTCCCACATGCCTAGCGGAATCGCTCTGTTTTAGCTCCTCCTTCAATGTCTCCAGCTTCTTCTGCAAAAGCCTGATGAGGGGAATGACCTGACTCAGGCTGGCAGTGTCTGAACTGACTTCACGTGTGGCAAGTTCAAAGGGTTGCAGAACCTTGCACAACGTTGAAATCATTCTCCACTGCGCTTGAGTCAGGTGCATTCCCCCTCCTTTGCCTATATCGTGGGCAGATGTATAGGCTTGAATGGCCTTTTGCTGCTCCTCCATCCTCTGAAGCATATAGAGGGTTGAATTCCACCTCGTTACCACCTCTTGCTTCAGATGATGGCAGGGCAGGTTCAGGAATGTTTGGTGGTGCTCCAGTCTTCAGCACGCAGTGGCTGAATGCCGAAAGTGGCCCGCAATTCTTCGGGCCACCGACAGCATCTCTTGCACGCCCCTGTCGTTTTTTAAATAATTCTGCGCCACCAAATTCAATGTATGTGCAAAACATGGGACGTGCTGGAATTTGCCCAGATGTAATGCACGGACAATATTGGTGGCGTTGTTCGATGTCACAAATCCCCAGGAGAGTACAATTGGGGTAAGTCATTCTGCGATGATGTTCCTCAGTTTCCGTAAGAGGTTGTCAGCTGTGTGCCTCTTCTGGAAAGCGGTGATACAAAGCGTAGCCTGCCTAGGAACGAGTTGGCATTTGCGATATGCTGCTACTGGTGCCGCCACTGCTGTTCTTGCTGCGGGAGGCAATACATCTACCCAGTGGGCTGTCACAGTCATATAGTCCTGAGTCTGCCCTGCTCCACTTGTCCACATGTCCGTGGTTAAGTGGACATTGGGTACAACTGCATTTTTTAGGACACTGGTGACTCTTTTTCTGAGGTCTGTGTACATTTTCGGTATCGCCTGCCTAGAGAAATGGAACCTAGATGGTATTTGGTACCGGGGACACAGTACCTCAATCAAGTCTCTAGTTGCCTCTGAATTAACGGTGGATACCGGAACCACATTTCTCACCACCCAGGCTGCCAAGGCCTGAGTTATCCGCTTTGCAGCAGGATGACTGCTGTGATATTTCATCTTCCTCGCAAAGGACTGTTGGACAGTCAATTGCTTACTGGAAGTAGTACAAGTGGTCTTCTGACTTCCCCTCTGGGATGACGATCGACTCCCAGCAGCAACAACAGCAGCGCCAGCAGCAGTAGGCGTTACACTCAAGGATGCATCGGAGGAATCCCAGGCAGGAGAGGACTCGTCAGACTTGCCAGTGACATGCCTGCAGGACTATTGACTTTCCTGTGTAAGGAGGAAATTGACACTGAGGGAGTTGGTCGTGTGGTTTGCAGGAGCTTGGTTACAAGAGGAAGGGATTTAGTTGTCAGTGGACTCCTTCCGCTGTCACCCAAAGTTTTTGAACTTGTCACTGACTTCTGATGAATGCGGTCCAGGTAACATATAAGGGAGGATGTTCCGAGGTGGTTAACGTCCTTACCCCTACTTATTACAGCTTGACAAAGGCAACACACGGCTTGACACCTGTTGTCCGCATTTGTGTTGAAATAATTCCACACCGAAGAGCTGATTTTTTTTGTATTTTGACCAGGCATGTCAATGGCCATATTCGTCCCACGGACAACAGGTGTCTCCCCGGGTGCCTGACTTAAACAAACCACCTCACCATCAGAATCCTCCTTGTCAATTTCCTCCCCAGCGCCAGCAACACCCATATCCTCATCCTGGTGTACTTCAACAGTGACATCTTCAATTTGACTATCAGGCATATTGGCAAGTTTACGCTTCTCCTCAGACGCTTTTAATTTTGATTTTTGGGTCATTTTACTGAACTTTTGTTTTTTGGATTTTACATGCTCTCTCCTATGACATTGGGCATCGGCCTTGGCAGACGTCGTTGATGGCATTTCATCGTCTCGGCCATGACTTATGGCAGCGGCTTCAGCACGAGGTGGAAGTGGATCTTGATCTTTCCCTATTTTACCCTCCACATTTTTGTTCTCCATTTTTTAATGTGTGGAATTATATGCCAGTATCAATAGCAATGGCCTACTACTATACATACTGCGCACAACTGAAATGCACCACAAGTATAGAATGTAGATGGATAGTATACTTGACGACACAGAGGTAGGTACAGCAGTGGCCTTCCGTACCATACTGCTATATAAACTGGTGGTCACTGTGTCAGCAAACTGCAAAACTAAAATGCACCACAGGTATAGAATGTAGATGGATAGTATACTTGACGACACAGAGGTAGGTACAGCAGTGGCCTTCCGTACCGTACTGCTATATATACTGGTGGTCACTGTGTCAGCAAACTGCACAACTGAAATGCTCCACAGGTATAGAATCTAGATGGATAGTATACTTGACGACACAGAGGTAGGTACAGCAGTGGCCTTCCGTACCGTACTGCTATATATACTGGTGGTCACTGTGTCAGCAAACTGCAAAACTAAAATGCACCACAGGTATAGAATGTAGATGGATAGTATACTTGACGACACAGAGGTAGGTACAGCAGTGGCCTACTGTACCGTAATGCTATATATTATATACTGGTGGTCAGCAAACTGTGCAAAACTGAAATGCGCCACAGGTATGGATGGATAGTATACTTGACGACACAGAGGTAGGTACAGCAGTGGCCTACTGTACCGTAATGCTATATATTATATACTGGTGGTCAGCAAACTGTGCAAAACTGAAATGCACCACAGGTATGGATGGATAGTATACTTGACGACACAGAGGTAGGTACAGCAGTGGCATTCTGTACCGTACTCCTATATATTATATACTGGTGGTCAGCAAAATTATGCACTGTACTCCTACTATATACTGTCTACAATGCAGCACAGATATGGAGTGTTTTTCAGGCAGACAACGTATACTGGTGGTCACTGGTCAGCAAAACTCTGCACTGTACTCCTCCTATATAATTTTATACTGGTGGTCCCCAGTCCCCACAATAAAGCAGCACACTGAGCACAGATATGGAGTGTTTTTCAGGCAGACAACGTATACTGGTGGTCACTGTCAGCAAAACTCTGCACTGTACTCCTGCTATATAATACAGCTGCTCCCCAGTCCCCACAATTAAACAGTGTGAGCACAGATATATGCAGCACACTGAGCACAGATAAGGAGCGTTTTTTTCATGCAGAGAACGGATAAAACTGGTGGTCACTGATCAGCAAAACTCTGCACTGTACTCCTCCTATATTAATATACAGCTGCTCCCCAGTCCCCACAATTAAGCAATAAGTAAAGCAAGCACAAATATTTGCATCAACAATACACGGAGAGGACGCCAGCCACGTCCTCTCCCTAACATTTCCAATGCACGAGTGAAAATGGAGGCGACGCGCGGCTGCTTATTTAGAATCCGAACCTCGCGAGAATCCGACAGCGGGATGATGACGTTCGGGCGCGCTCGGGTTAACAGAGCCATACGGGAGAATCCGAGTATGCCTCGGACCCGTGTAAAAAGGGTGAAGTTCGGGGGGGTTCGGTTTCCGTGAAACCGAACCCGCTCATCACTAAAAAATACTGATGCAGATATATACACACATACACATATATACACACATACATACATATATATTATATACATATATATATACTTTGGCAGACTCCCGATGTGTAATCAGTGTAGTGACAGATGCTTAGATCATTATTCCTCAATTATCAAGGGTTGGTGTTAAGCTATGAATTAGGTATAAGTGAATAATAAATATTCAGGGAAGTGATATATTTAATGCATATTAAATTAATTAATAATGGAAAGACTGAGTATCATACTTAGAAGCATGGTAGATGCTATACGTAGTAACGGTAGATAATATATAGAAAAAAGAGGAAAGATGCTAAAGTTACTATCATATACCATTAGATTAGTTACATTTCTAACGTTGTCTTTGAGGCATGTGGGGTACTCAAACATGTATAAAGTCGCGGCGTGGTGCGCAAGCGGCTTAAAAAAATAAAATAAATAAAAAAACACAAATACTATAATATATGATATTTAAGTCTCAACAAATAGTATAATATTTGATATTTAAGTCTCAATAACCCTAGGGTTTTCAATGCCCTCATATTTACAATAACACTAGAAGGTGATCGTATTTTAAAGACAGTTCGAACAATTCTTTATACATATTCCATTACTTAAAAGTAATACATAAGTTATATGAGGTTAATAAATTTTTTAGATGCCAATTGTATCTCCTTAGTAGTGCAAATCAAAATATAAAAATTACTGGGAAAATATAACCTAAAATACATCTTCTGCCAGGAAATGGGAAGGAAGATACATAAACCACCAAACTACAAAAAGGACCAGACCTAGAAATGGGAATTATGAAGTACAAACTACCAAAAGAGAATCTACCAATAGAGGTAGACAAAACAGAGAGTAGAGAAGGAATGTAGGAAGCTAAAACTACCATGCTTGAGAGACCGTTTACTAAATAAATGATGCTACGTCTATATCTTCATTGAGTCCATGTGAAGTTAAGGAGTTAAGAGTGTATATCCAGAAACTCTCTGTTCTTGCCAGGTTTAAATCTCTCCTGCCTTCTCCTGTTGGTTCTGTAATATGTTCTTCTACTGTAAACCGGAAGGTCGATGGATTTACCTCTGACTTATGTTTTTCATCGTAGTGGTGAGGGAGGCTGTGGGTTTTTACCTTATTTTTTATATTGCATATGTGTTTCTGTATTTGGATTTTTATCTGTCTTTTTGGTTTTCCTACATAAATTAATCCGCAGTTGCAGGAAATTTTGTACACAACATATTCCAAATTACAAGTAACTAAAGTGTTAAGCGTGTATATCCTACCCGTTTCCAACTTGTGACTGAATTTTGGCCGATCCTGAAATTTACAACATATACATCGATTACAGGGTATATAGCCTGTCTTGTTGGTCATTAGAAAATTCTGATTACTCTGAGATATAGATCCCTTTGACGGCAATTTACTTGGTTTACGGATAATTTGGAGATTCCTAGATCTACGAAAGACCAGATTCAGTCTAGGCGGAAGATGTGGCCCTAAAATAGGGTCTTTCAAAATAATCCCCCAATGACGGGCCAAGGTTTATTGTATGAGGCAATTTTCTTTGTTATACAGGGTGATGAAAGGTCTAAGATGCCAATCCTTCTTGGGTTTTGGTTTAGATGTTAGGAGATTTTGAGAAGAGGCTTTCAATCATATATCATTAATCAGGGGTTGATCATATCCTCTTTGGACTGAGTCCAATAGTCCTCAAGGTTGCTACAGTTTCTTCTAATGCTAAGGAATTGGGAGTAGGGAACCCCCCTTTTTACAAGTAGGATGGCGGCAACTTGAGTAGGGGATAAAGCTGTTTGCATCTACAGCTTTAAAATGTGTCCTAGTTTTTATTAGTTCACCTGGGATGCCGACCAATACCAAATCTAGATAATCAATAGTATTCTAATCTGTTTTGTAAGTGAACTGTAGATTATCATTATTGACATTAATATAGGAAATTAATTCCTCAATTTTTTTTTAGGATCACCTTCCCATATGATGATGATGTCGTCAATGACTTTATCATTGACGATGATGTCGTCAATGATAAAGAACAATATACTCTTCATATCTTGAGCCATACACGTAACTCTCTTCCCATATGTTCATAAATAGGTTAGTAAAAGAAGGGGCAAATTTAGTTCCCATAGCAGTTCCTTGTGTTTGGCGATAGAACTTGCCGTTATATTCAAGATAGTTATGTTCTAATATAAACTAGATGCAATCAAGGATAACTGTAATCTCTCTCATGTTGGAGTCTTGATTCATCTCTAGGGTGATCTTAGTGGCTTCTATTCCTTTTGAATGTGGTATGGAAGAGTAGAGGGCTTGGACGTCAGTGGTCAGCCAAGTCATTCCAGGGGTCCACACTATATCTTTTATTTTTTGTACAATCGATGTTGAATCTTTAAGATGACTATATATATAGAGAAGAGATGAGGTGGTACTCATAGGACTTACTTTAGTGTCGGAATATACAGGCTTTTAGCACCATACTGTAGTCAACGTTTCAGTTTTATTATTTCAAAACTTTCATCAGGACTGGTGGACAATTTTCAGGATGGGATTAGTGTGATTATGTATGTTTACTATGGTTACATTTGAAATATTTGTGTGTCTGAATGATATTATGGCACTCTCCTGAAGTTGTTAGCGGTGCTAGGCCTAAAGCTGAGGCCTCAGTGAGGGTCATTCAGGAGCGGTTGTTCCTCCTACTCTTGTTGCAATGATTTGCCTTATGCAATTATATGCTAATTTGGGCAGAAGTTAACCTGTGCAAAAGAGCGCCCACTGTGATTCATCATTTGCATACGCCAATGCATGATTACTGACATCGCTTACATCGTTGAACATCGGGTTGGCACGCAGAGCCTCAGTGCCTCTGTAGACGTGTAGGCTGTGCTGCTCTCCTGGGTTGCACAGGCCTCTCCAGGAGCAAGTGTGATCACAGCTGCTAATGTATGCACACTGTCGGAATGACCATGACACGCCTGTGTCCGCCTGACCATTCCCTGTTACCACCCCCAAACGCTGACTTCCTGTCACTCGCTTTGAGACTAAAATCTCGCTGCCACCGCACTCATGGATCACTCATTGTGTGAAAACACTGATCGATATGTGTACAACCACTGCTTTGCATCCACACCTGAATGACCCCCAGTGTTTGACTGCTGCATCCAGAGAGGGTTCCTAAGAATACCTCTCTGAAAAATAACCGCCTTACAGCCGAAAAGGTGACGTGGCTTTGTGGGAGAGCCGCGATCACGAGCCATTTTCCATCACTATGGCGGCATGCCCAGTGCTCTGTGAGCTGCTGGCATGCCCCCAGACCCTCTGTCTCCCGTGAATAGACAGGCAGAGCAGTGAGTGACAGTAGCCTTCCATCTGCCCCCTACCCTTCCCCTAAATGCGGGACACTGAGACCCGCTGGTGGGGCAGCGAGAAAGTTCCCCAGAAAAACGGGACTGTCCTGCGAAAACCGGGACAGTTGAAAGGTGTACACTTTATAAACTGTCTACCATACTGTATTGTTTTCATTTTCTGGTGTCACCAGTTATTTCTTACTCTTCTAACCTCTAATAGGGAAACTGTGTCGTGGGAATTTGTGTTGTAAATCTATTACAGTTAGTCATGTTTTATGTACAGGATTAAGCAGTGTACTACACATAATAAAGAGACAATGAGCAGTCCTGGGTCCAGCATATTCACACGTTTTTGAAATCCCAGTGCTTTGAAAGATCCTGATAATATATGTTTTAGAGATTAACTATACTCCGTGTCACCATAGATGTATATTCTCTGAATACGCAATGAGCTTTCATATCTATCATTTATAGCAGCATCCTGTGAGTGTGGTTTGTGACTCTTGTGGATCCCTCCTTCATCATTCATCCAAGCTGTAACCTGAGAGTGCCGACATCTATATCGCTAATTCTAATTTGGTAAAGGTCTTATATATTAAAAGCAGGTGTGTCTCACCCTAGAAAAAAAAAATATTTTAAATAAGAGTGATAGTGATGTTTGGTGTAGCAATTGTCGTGCTTACATTTCTAGTGATTTCACGTGTCGGATTGACCATAAATCAGTGACGTGAGTTGGGCAGCTAAACGCGCATTGTGCTATATGGAACTAACATTCCCTGTTATTAATATAGAGAACAACTTGGAGTGTTAATTGTGTATTTTGGGCCCGATTCTGAGTCAGACGCTGCAGCATTAGTGTGTGCAAGGGGATCAGTAGGATTTACCGACAATCTGGATGCCGGCCGTCCGTATACGGACAACGGCATCCCAATCATCAGTATGCTGGCAGCGGGGCGAGCGTAAAGAGTCCCCTTGTGGGCTCACTGCACTCGCCATGCTGTGGGCTTGGTGTCTCGCTGCACTTGCCACAGATTCTTTTCCCACTCTATGGGTGTCATGGACACCCACGAGTCGGAATAGCCCCTGTTATCCGGGATTCCGGCTGTCGGCATTGTCAGTGGTCAGGATCCCGGCATCGGTATCCTGACCTCCGGGATCCTGGCTGCCGGCAACCAGGTTGACACAGCACGGAGCAGTGCGGGGGTCATGATGAGTCATAGGGAGCAGGGCATGGGTGCAGCAAGTCAAGTAAGGTTGGTCCGGGGAGCATGCTTTCCATTATCGCACCATCATGGCCACACCCCCACTATACAATGCCAAGATTGCCGGCATTGCACAGGGGAGGGCGTGGCTATGATTACACAAGTCAGCGTGAATTGCATCATCATCAGGGGTAAGTGGTGGGGTCAACCAGCTTCCGGGAGACTTGTCAACTGTGGTAGGGGGGGGGGGGCACTCATTTTTTGGGAGCATTCGACCATTCTGGGAGCAGTTATAGTGTGTGCTTCTTTTACTAGTCTTGTCAAAGTCAGAAAAATATCTCTATGCACACTGCCATATTTGCACCTCATTCAGGTCCGCGCTGCGCATGCGTGCGCTCTCCCGTGATTGCGCATACCCGCTGTTGCGGGCACCCGCAGGCGCATGGTATGCGTATTTACGGTAGAGTTTATGTAATCATAGCGTGCGACTCATTCGTTACATATTTTCACTAATAATGTATTTTGTAGATCATGGTCCCTTTGATAGATTCTGAAAGTTTGGTTAATATAGAATGTTTATGAACAGAGGAATCCCTCTTTGTTTGATACGAAGGGTCAGACAGGAGTAATACAGTGGTGTTTAGTACCCATCGGAAGAATATTTAATTAGAAATATTCCGGTGTTGGTTTGAAGCAGATCAATCGCTCGTGCGAATAGTTATGGACATAAGAAGTTTATGAACATTTACTTTATTTGCACTTTATTACCCATGCGGCGGGAAACCCAGTTTCCCTCCCACCTGAGCAGTTGGAAATAGTCACAGCCCACCTGTATGAATCAACCTATGACCTTTTGTTATAATGCGAAGCCGAATTCCTGTGTCCAATGAACAATGAGATTGTAGGGACCATTGAATTGTATTGTGTGTGGGGCATAAATAGGCAAGCCGACCATATCCAACTTCACTCTCTTCAACGGTTCTCATTGCTGATAATCGGGAGCTGGATATCGAGGCGCATGCGATCGTTTCCCCTTGTGCGTAAGTGTTTCTCCGCAATCATATTGTCTTGATGTTATTGTGAGCCATCTCTCTCTCTCTCTCCTTTCTCTTTCTCTCGTATTTTCCTTTAATTGTATTGTATGTTATTTCCTGTGTAGTTATCTGGTTAGTTGGTTTATGTTATATTGTAGTGTATCATTTGTACTGTGATTCCTTTTTGCAAGTATAATAGTCATAATACATATAATAGGTTTCGGACCCTAAGCCCAGGTATCTGTGTATTTCTTATAGTGTTAAGTATTCCCTGAGCGTCGTAGACGCTCAAGCAGCTTTGTAGTTAATCAGGTTACACCAGGTTGCACTTACACTCTATCACCACACTAAGGTTTACTGTGTATTTCATAGTTAAAGGTATAGATATAAAGGTTTAACGTTGGGAGCGTCTGCACCGCTGGTGATCTCCTCGTGGTCCCGAGCGTCCGCTACGCTATAGCGAATCGTTACGTTAGTCGGCAGCCAATAGCGTGCCTGCCTGTGATCACTGGGCCGTAAGCGAACGTGACGCTTGAGCGTCTCGACTACGGTTGAGTGATCGCTATGCAACTTGCATACCCTTACGGTACTTCCTACGTAGATAGCGTACAGTGTTCTTAGACCTCTTAAAGTGTTTTATATACGATAAATATTCAGCTTTATCAATTGGGGGCCGTCCAGTCCTTCACATATCTGCACTAGGTAGATCAGCAGACATTATCCATCAGCAAAGGGCGGGAGGTTGTATCCCTCGTAGTGCTGACGGGATAAGCGTCTGCTTCGCTTAGGTAAAGAGTGCTGAAGGAATCCGGGAACCGGAGGTAAGAGCAAAACGCTAGTGTCTTTTAAAACTGTTTATTTTTCTGTCTTGCGTACACACGCACGCACATATATATCTGCATTTCTTTTTCATCTGTGTATTTTCGTATATCACTCTCCTGTCTGCTAGTTTTATAGTTGATAAAAGTGCTGAGAGAAATTTGCCGCTATTTCAATAGTTTGAGTAAAGGTAATATAGTTAAAGTGTAGACAAACACACAGTTTTTGCCTGGGAGATAAGGCGAAGTCAGTGTGGTGTGTGGTAGATGATCAAGGATCATCTACATTGATAAAAGTATAAATTGTGTTACGGTGGATCTTTGCTTTGCGTACACGTGTCTCTAACAAAGACTTGCGTACACAATCCAAAGGCCGACGCACGCAGCGTATATTACGCAACGGAGCGTCTGTGTACGCCCACGTAACTCAAACCACAAGTTGATTTTAACAGGCGATAAATAGCGCAACGCGATAAATAGCGCAACGCGGTAAATAGCGCAAGGCGATAAATAGCACAAATTGATTTCAGCTTTCCCAAAACTTAGTTTAAATACCTTACTTTACTGTAATACCTCTGGGGAGAGCTATCAGACTACGGGAAATGATTTTTCTGATCAGAAAACTATAAGAATGATAGTGGGTTGAAAACGGTATGAGTGTATTGAATCCAGCTTTGTGAACTTTGTGATCTGTGTGGAACATGATGAGCACGATCTGAGTGAAAACGTGCAACAGAGTGTGATAAAATTACGCTCTGGCTGTTTTGGAGCACAGTAGAGAGACTCCAATGATCCTACCATTTATGGGCAACAAGTGTCTATAAGTGGTACGATTGGACCGCACGGTTGTATGTGTGACCAATAATGCAACGTGATATGAGGTCGTATATCCATGCGTAAATCTTGCCCTCATACGTGTTGTAGGGAGCACATGCAAGCGTGATTTGTGTAAAGAAAAAAGGAAGGGAATTTTCTCAGGAAAATCTCTAGAGATAGGGCCTGCAACGGCTACACGTGTCTGCTAGAAGGCGGAACGGAGATACCCGGAGCAGAAGAAGTTCAGTGGAAGAGCTTTAAGGATTTCCAACGAAGTTCTGTGTTTGGTGCATTTTAGGAAGTTTTTCTGTGTTAAAAAGGTCCACAATGGCAGCCAAGTGCACAATACAGAGACGGTCGGAGGTCAGGATTCAGACTCCAGAGGCTTGCAGACCCCGAGGGTCTGCTCGGTTAGTAATGTGGGGGAAATATGGTCCCCACACTGAGACCTTTTGTGATGAATGGACACGAATGACTGCGGGGGATAAGGTACCATTTCCCGGGATAGGTAGTTTTAACTCAGAGGTGTTGCATAATTTAAGGAGAAGGATATGTCTCGTTAAATCAGCAAAGAGACGAATCAAGCATTATGATTGTTTACAGTTATGGCAACAGGAAGGTGAAATGCAAAGAAATGTAACTTACTTACCTAACTTTCATATGGAGAGGAGAGACATGGCAATGGAGGGGATTATGGTTGCGGAGAAAAGCACAAGGGTGAACAATAAAAACGCTCTTAGCAACAGTAGTATAGATAATAAGAATAAGTGTAATAAATGTAACAAAGATAATTGTAATACTGTTGAATGTACAACTATTAACCCATGCAAGTCGCACCCCATGTTAAACTTTCCTCAGGAACACCAACAAGAAAATGAACCCAGAACGATGTCGGCACCTCTTCCAGAAGCCATCACACAAGACATCCAGGTGGACGCGACCCAATCGGTAAAAACTGTAATCAAACCCCCTAATGGAGGGTCAGGTGAGGTCGTGTCCACAGGTACGTATGGTATTATACATCACGCACAAACAAATGTACCTTATATCGTAGAATCAATTCAGAATGACATTACTGGACTTAATCCTGTTAGGGTAATTGCAGTACCAAATGGGGAAACTGACTCTTCAGGAATCACTCCTGTCAGGAACATCGCCATGTACTGCCCTTTTTCCCGAACAGAATTAAGAACAATTCTGACTGAATTTCCTGATCCCAGGAAAGACTTAGTTGCTTGTCAAAGATACATTAGAGTGCTAGGACATACTGCAGAGCCAAGTAACAAAGATTGGAGGACAGTTTTGAGGGCATGTTTACCCCCCGATGTTGATTCATTGAAATTTATCGCTGATTGTAAGCTAGATGAGGAAGTGCCACTAACAAACGAGTATAACCAAGATAATGTAAAAAGAATCAATCTACAGTTGAAAGAATATTTTCCTGCAGTAGTAAAGTGGAATAAAATCTTTACAATAAAACAAAAAGAAGGTGAATCCGCAGAAGAGTATTTTCACCGGGCTCTGCAGAATATGGCTAGGTACACTGGTATAGATGACATTAAAACTAACGTACACCACAGAGAGGTAGCTGTGTCCGTATTAATGAACAACTTAAAAGACACACTAAAAATTAGGGTACAAACCTCAATACCTCATTGGAGAGGTATCTCGGTTGCGGCATTAAGAGAGTCCGCTATCGAGCATGACCGAAATATCAAAAGAACCAGGGAAGCGCAGGGAGAGCGGTTGATGACACTGAACATCCAAGCACTAGAGGATGCATCAAGTCGACCGGAACCCCAGGCCCCTAGCATATGGAGAAAGCCAAGGATTTGTTACCATTGTAGAAGAGAAGGGCATTATGCCAGCAACTGTAATAACCCACATAAAGTCAGACCCCCTAGACCAAGAAATGAGCAAAATTATAACACACACGATTATAATCAGGGATCACATAGGCAGGAAAGGTGATCATTAGGACTGATGGTAAGCCTGAGGTAACGGTTAATAAATTGGGAGGTCATTCACTGAAGACACAGGAATGACCAGGTGAAACGTTGTAAATGTATTTGTGAAGAAAAATGTTTTTCTCTCTCTCCCTATCCCCATCTCTGACGATTATTGGTAAGAATTCACACATTGTATATCCACTTGGTCCTTGCAGAAGTCTACCAAACCCCAGCATGACCTATCCGCCACAATGTATTTCTGGCCAGATACAAACAGTGGAGTAATGCAGGTGCTGGTGGGGAGGGACTGTTCAAGGAGACCATTAGACACGTAGATATGACAGCCTGATAATAATAACAATGTTTTCTTAAGGTTGAAAAATGTTTGATAAAAATGCCTTGTTTCTCGGTTCCTATTGTTGTTTGTTGTTGAGTTATGTAATATATATATATGCACATGAAGTGTTCTCTCTCTCTTTTGTTTTTTTGACTCTCTCTCTCTTCTCATTCATGTTGTCATGGTTTAAAGATGGTATGTCACCCCTCAGTTGGACCAATGGTAATGCCAGATTTTTGCTCCTTACAGAAAGATCGCTGATTAGGAAGGAATATTGCATCACCAGAATGTTCGTTTGGAAGACTGAGAGACAGCACCTTTGAGAGGACAGCAGAACAAGAAGAACAACAAGACGAGAGAACTTATTATCGTAACAAGTTCTCTCCCCCACAAACTGTTTTCTTATACCCCCATTACAAATTTCTTCTTTTCTCCTCCTGTAAGATGGACTTGCCCCAAGAGACTGTGATCTGGATTTTCCTGTTGACCATGATGTTGACCAGAGCAGTCTGTTCCGGTGAGAGTATCAGTGAGGTCGTGAAAGGATTCAGAAAGGTTCTAATAACTGAGACGGAGGTGTAAATTTCCAATAGCAACCCAATCACCAAGCAAAGACGAGTACCGGGCACGATCTAACAACCTTGTTATTTGCAAACGTTTTGAAGGATTGTTAGTTTAAGAAGAAAACTGTATCTGTAGGCTCTGTAACAATGTCATCAAGGATGGGTGCATTAAGAAATGCCAATCCAGGTTTAATATCCATATGGACCGGCATCCATTGAGTGACTATCACTCCTTAGTGGGTAATGTGTTAAATAAAACAGATTGTTGGGTATGCTCTCAAGTACCTCAAGGTCATAGCAAATCAGGGCTAGTACCATTTCCTTTAACGATAGGGGAGGTACTTGAGCTAAAGGGTGGGAGACCGGTGGACAGGAGGTTTAATATCTCCAGCCCTCCTAGTTTGAAGCTCCACCAATACCATGTGGATAGGTCCCTATTATGTTTCAACATCTCCAATCCCAGAAAGCCGGGAAATTGGGAAGTGTCATGGAGTAACCACACCATGACCTTTTCGCATAGAGCAGATAGAATGCCTACAGATACAGAGCTTGTACGCCACATAGCCAGTAGAGGAAAATCTTTCCGGTATAGGTACACCTTAGGAAATAGGATTACGAGAGTTGGAGAAGCATCACCAGGATACTGTGCACATATCGTACAACCTGATACGTGTATTAAGTAGATGGAAGAATTAGGGTTAGGAGATTTCACCTGGAAGGTGTGTAATATGGTTATGTCCTTCTCCGTCCCATATGTTCTCCCCGATGATGCATATTTCATATGCGGGAGAAAGGCGTACAAGTGGCTTGCCCCAAACTCTGAAGGATTGTGTCATATTGGAAAAGTATTGCCTGAAGTAATGACTGTAACACATGATAAAATGAAAGACATACATCGTGGTGCCCAAGCTCCTTATACTCACACCCATTACGAGCACGTTGTTAAAAGGCACCTGATAGAGAAGACAGAGCATCCGGCCTCTGATCTGATAAGTGAATCCACCGGGATTCAATTCTTAATCGCGTTAGATTTCACCCGCACCGCTAGAGGAGTGCTAAATTATAAATACATATCAGCGCTCGCAAATTTGTTAGATAATATCACTGAAATGTATGATGACACGTTTAGATATACTGGAAGGGAACTTCAAGCTTATAAAACAGAACTGGTGCAGCATAGAATGGTTCTTAATTACCTCACAGCAGTGACAGGCGGATATTGTGTTACATTGGCAACACAGTACGGCGTGAAGTGTTGCACGTATATCACGAATAGCACCGAGGATCCGGTCGAGGTCATAGACCAAAAGATGGACGATATTCTCCAATTGAAGTGGGAATTTCGCCGAAAACACAATCTCACTCTTGCTGCTGTAGGTAATGAGCTGACTGGTTGGGTGTCATGGTTGAACCCGCGAAATTGGTTCTCCGGTTTGGGAGACTGGGCTCAAGGAGTCATAATGGATGTTGGGAAGTTTCTCCTATGTATCTTAGGTGTTATCATAACGATCGGTTTGATATTTAGATGCGGTCAGGCTTTAATGAGGTGCAATCGTCGTACTAAGGTAATGAGTTTGAGGAGTGAGGAAACTGTAATTAACCTGGATTTGATTTATGACCCAATGATAGAAACAATGATGTGATGAAAATGCGATTTCTACGGTCCGTTTCTTTCACCTGTTTTTCTGCTTTTCTCCAAGATAAAAAGACCCCCTTGGACGAGGAAGTCGACGAGACGCTATACAGACAACGGATAGACCAAAGAAGAAGGTTTGACCACTTGAGATATGGACACTTGATGAACTTTGCCATGGATCCCCAGTTTCCCTAGAATTCTTAAACTTACGCTAGCCCAACATTTTTTGTAAATCTAATGGCATTGACAAAGCTTTTTGCTCACACCTAATGGGCAACACAGCGCAAAGAAGACGACTTTCAACTGATACCGAACAAAACTTCAACCGACAGATGTACATTAACCTGACATAGAATACCACCGCATTTACCGTAATTATGTCTTTTCTTCATTTCTACAACCCTCAGGTAATGACACACATAGTATAGGGAATACAGGCACAGATATCAGCAATCACATATTCCCCCATTCATGTATCATCAACTAAAATGTGCTCCCCATTTTTGTTCAAAATCCGAAAAGAGCTCGGTAAAGTTTGACAGCCCATCCACAGACCCGTACCACGGGATAAGAAGGAATTCAAATGTATACTTCGCAATACCTCGAAGCTTGATTTACAACACGTACGGCACGATGATACATGACCCCCCAAACATGGACTCATACACACATGCTTCTGCTATCTCACTAGGTCATACCCTCTTCCCACCTACTCCTCTCTCCTCCCTTACCCAACCATGGAAATGAATTAACCCCTGACATATATTTTTCTCCTTTTGAAATGTTTTAGAAGGTGGCAGTTATTATTGACTGCCAAAGGGTGGACTGTCAAAGTCAGAAAAATATCTCTATGCACACTGCCATATTTGCACCTCATTCAGGTCCGCGCTGCGCATGCGTGCGCTCTCCCGTGATTGCGCATACCCGCTGTTGCGGGCACCCGCAGGCGCATGGTATGCGTATTTACGGTAGAGTTTATGTAATCATAGCGTGCGACTCATTCGTTACATATTTTCACTAATAATGTATTTTGTAGATCATGGTCCCTTTGATAGATTCTGAAAGTTTGGTTAATATAGAATGTTTATGAACAGAGGAATCCCTCTTTGTTTGATACGAAGGGTCAGACAGGAGTAATACAGTGGTGTTTAGTACCCATCGGAAGAATATTTAATTAGAAATATTCCGGTGTTGGTTTGAAGCAGATCAATCGCTCGTGCGAATAGTTATGGACATAAGAAGTTTATGAACATTTACTTTATTTGCACTTTATTACCCATGCGGCGGGAAACCCAGTTTCCCTCCCACCTGAGCAGTTGGAAATAGTCACAGCCCACCTGTATGAATCAACCTATGACCTTTTGTTATAATGCGAAGCCGAATTCCTGTGTCCAATGAACAATGAGATTGTAGGGACCATTGAATTGTATTGTGTGTGGGGCATAAATAGGCAAGCCGACCATATCCAACTTCACTCTCTTCAACGGTTCTCATTGCTGATAATCGGGAGCTGGATATCGAGGCGCATGCGATCGTTTCCCCTTGTGCGTAAGTGTTTCTCCGCAATCATATTGTCTTGATGTTATTGTGAGCCATCTCTCTCTCTCTCTCCTTTCTCTTTCTCTCGTATTTTCCTTTAATTGTATTGTATGTTATTTCCTGTGTAGTTATCTGGTTAGTTGGTTTATGTTATATTGTAGTGTATCATTTGTACTGTGATTCCTTTTTGCAAGTATAATAGTCATAATACATATAATAGGTTTCGGACCCTAAGCCCAGGTATCTGTGTATTTCTTATAGTGTTAAGTATTCCCTGAGCGTCGTAGACGCTCAAGCAGCTTTGTAGTTAATCAGGTTACACCAGGTTGCACTTACACTCTATCACCACACTAAGGTTTACTGTGTATTTCATAGTTAAAGGTATAGATATAAAGGTTTAACGTTGGGAGCGTCTGCACCGCTGGTGATCTCCTCGTGGTCCCGAGCGTCCGCTACGCTATAGCGAATCGTTACGTTAGTCGGCAGCCAATAGCGTGCCTGCCTGTGATCACTGGGCCGTAAGCGAACGTGACGCTTGAGCGTCTCGACTACGGTTGAGCGATCGCTACGCAACTTGCGTACCCTTACGGTACTTCCTACGTAGATAGCGTACAGTGTTCTTAGACCTCTTAAAGTGTTTTATATACGATAAATATTCAGCTTTATCAGTCTCTATGAGCAAGGACCAGGACGTCAACTTAGTGCGCTCAAATACCGCTTGGAGTGCTCTGACCCTTAGTCGCACCATCAAAATTTGCATCAGCTAGGTATCTGTATGGCCTCCATTGTGAATGATTATGCATCAGAGTTTGCAACCACTTGACGCCGGGACTCTCGCATAACACGCCCATAAGAGGGACCATTTTTGTGCACCTGAATAATTGCACCCAGCACTTTTCCAATACATTTATGATTCCATCTGCCTTAAATAAGACTGCACCTCTGTGCATACTGTACACGATGGAAAGCATGCACAGTAGCAAAAATATCACTCAACTCCAGGAACATCAGCATTGACTACAACTCAAGTCAGGCCCTTGGCGACTGTGATGGGTGCAGGGTGTGTGATGCACATGGGCCCTCAAGTAAAAGGGAGACTATACTGCAGACTCTGGTGCTATTTACTATAATTATCTTGCAGCCTCCACTGAAGAAATCAGTGAGAACACTTTCCTGGTGATCTGCACAGTGGACTCTAGCACAGTCTTCAATACCATGCACCAGTGCAGGGGTGGAGGGGGCGGAGATTAGACTGCGACCCCTCAAGCCTGACACACAAATAGGGTCATTTTAGTCAGATACCAATTAACCTAACCGTGTTTCTCAACTGGGCTAATAGAAAGGTTGATCAGATCTTATTGTACCATGGGTTGTAATGCACAAATGCTAAAAATGAAGTTTTCAGAGACTTGGGGCGGGATGCACTAATTGACATCGCCACCATTTGGCACGATGCTAATTGCATATGTACTGAAATATGCAATTAGCAATGTGAAGGACAGCTCTTTTCCGATAAGAGATGTACTTTACGATCTTTTGCGGCTCCCTCACTTCCGCGTTTCGGCCTTTGGAGTTAGTCTGCGCATGTGCAGAGTGACGGGGGCGTCCGTGGGGCATGCTGGGAGGGATCCGATCGGATCCCTCACACAGCACTGCGGAGAGAAGCCCATAGGCTTCTATGGAGTATCGCCAGCAAAAGCTGGCGATCCCCTCCGTGGCGCTGACTTGGCGGTCGGGGGTTAGTACATTAGGAAATTGCAGTAAACGGCGGTGTACCACATTGTCCGTTTAGTACTCCCACCCTTGGCCACTTACCGCACATATGCACCAAGCTCTGGAATCTCATACATTTCAAGGCTTTGATGCGGTAGACAGAATCCCTCCCAGCAACCCCCCCTTCCCGCACCACCTAATCACGGAAGTCCTTCTATTGCAAGGGAGAACGCTTAATGAAAAGGCTGCAAAAGCTGTGCTTTGTGATTGTTTTTTTTTTATTTACAGCATTAATAAACGTCATTCTTTTGTGAAGAGTGGCAAGATCCATCATATTCAAATTGTGATGCATCATCCATCCTGCTAACTAGGTACTTTACTGCTTGGAAGTCACTCTTTGGGAGAAACGCGGCTATGGTCATATGTTAATTTCATTTATCTAATTTTCTTCTATTTACGTATCAATTTTCCCACAAAAAAAATAATAATAATTACAATTAAATTGCCTGTAAGTCCCACTGAGTGTGAACTCATATGAATGAAACTATATTATCTGATCAATATGTTGGTGTCATATAAGGTGTGATAATAATATTTGTTTTACCTTGGGGTTTTTTTTTTGTCCTAGTAAAAAAAAAAGATATTTCCATGTGTAATGGTTGTAGGCAGTCTAGCTGACTGGTGACACATTAAGCTTTGTACACCTTGCTAAGAGATAAGAGAAGTCTGGGTAAGTAAGGGGACAGACATCAAGTAATAAATTTGTAACTATTAACAGTTAGTCAACAAGAGTCTGTGTAAAAGCTGTACACACACACACACACACACACACACACACACACACACACACACACACACACACACACACACACACGTGACGTGCGGTGGGGTGAGGCAGGTGAGGCATATAAAGTATATGAAAAATGCAAAGAATATGTTAGAAATATCTTCTTTGTATTATTCTAATCATTTTTATAGCCAAAACTCTGGAGTAAAAAGTCTATGGCAGGTGAGGCAGCTGACCTTTTCCGCACTTCTCAGTTCAAAACTCACCAAATTTCCAGAAGTTTATACTGCTCCACCTATGTATACTGCCCACATGTACCCTTTGGCTCATATATAGTATTTAAATCTGGCTCTGGTGCTAGCCAGTGCCTCGTGAGCCATTTAGAGTCTCTCTCTCTCAAACACACACACACACACACACACACACACACACACACACACACACACACACACACACACACACACAACACAACACACACCATAACTAGTGATACTCATGTTATTGTAGCTAGTTTGAAATGTTCATGAATTTCAGTGGTTCAAGGACCTCAAACTTGCACCAGTTCAATCAGAGGGCCTAATTCAGACCCGATCGCCGGGCAGCGTTTTTTGCAGCGCTGCGATCAGATAGTCGCCGCCTACAGGGGGAGTGTATTTTAGCTGTGCAAGTGTGCGAACGCATGTGTAGCAGAGCTGCACAAACTGATTTTGTGCAGTCTCTGCGCAGCCCAGGACTTACTTAGCCACCGCGATCACTTCAGCCTGTTCAGGACCGGATTTGACGTCAGACACCCTCCCTTTCAACGCTTGGACACGCCTGCGTTTTTCCAGACTTTTCCTGAAAACGGTCAATTGCCGCCCACAAACGCCTTCTTCCTGTCAGTCACCTTGTGATCGCACATGCAGTAGCTTTTTTCGCACCGTCCCGTCGCTAGTCACCTATCCCCGTTGCTGTGGTCCGTCGCACCTGCGCATTGCGGTGCACATGCATGCGCAGTTCGGACCTGATCGCAGGCTGTGAGAAAACGCAGCCTAGCGATTAGGTCTGAACTACCCCCAGAGTTTGGTTGCTAAGAACAAGTAATAAGTCAAAGTTTGAGTTGCAAGTTCATATTTGCACTTAGAAATTGCAAGAACTAGAAAATGTGGCCTGTTTGGTGCTTAGATTGCTGCTCGTTAAATAATTTTTAATGTTATATTATTTAGAACGGTGAACACTTATGTTTGACTGCAAATTTTTATTTTGTCTTTCACAAAAAAAATTCAAATGACTGTATAATGTAGCAGAACTTTACGCTTGAACAATCTGGAACATGTTTGAACCTGTTTGGTTTGCATGAAGTTTAGAACTGATTTAATGAACCTCTTCAAGAACTAGTTTGAAACAAATTGGAGCATCTCTAATTGTAGCTTGCAGCTCATTGAGGTGAGTGCTTGCATTGGAAATCTCTGTATGGTCAAGTTGTACATATGGATTTTTGGAAGACTTATCTGCAGATTTCTAAATTATGAAAGAATAACACTAAATTGATTGCCATTAAGTCATGTTTGGCTTCAGAGAAAATGGATCTATGTATGCTGACCATAATATCCCTTTAAACTGGGATACTAATGAATTATAGCGCATGATAATTATGGGCATTATGTGATTGAATAAAATGTTTATATAGTAATGATCAGTATCTAGCGCTCTCTTGTGATATTGCATGTTTCACAATTACTTTGTACTAATGAATTACACAGGTTCTGTGGCTGGCTGACTTCAAGTCTGCATGTCACCTGGTTTGAATCGGCCTCAGAACCTGTGTAATTTATGAGTGTCCCAGTTTAAAGGGATATTATGTTCAGCCTAATTATGGGTAGAAATTGTGGTGGGGCCCCCAGTGAATGCTGTCTTAAATCAATTTCACATGCCCCATTAACAGAAAAGATGCACAGAATATAATCCTAATGTTAACAATTATAATATTCACATTGTTGAAATGTCAACATGGACTACAGTATGTTGGCATGTGCAGAATGTCAACATACAAAACGCTGACATATGAAATGTCAAAA
Organism: Pseudophryne corroboree; assembly: GCF_028390025.1. Classification (NCBI taxonomy): domain Eukaryota; kingdom Metazoa; phylum Chordata; class Amphibia; order Anura; family Myobatrachidae; genus Pseudophryne; species Pseudophryne corroboree. The sequence goes on along the minus strand of NC_086447.1, from coordinate 790,521,640 downwards.
TGCTTCAAGGACCAGTAGCAGAGGTTTAGGGTACAGGAGGGGATGGATAGGGTTAGGCACTAGGGAGAGGGATCAGGGCTGTCTTAACAGCAGTGTAGGCCCCTGGGCACAGCAATGCACTGGGCCCCCTACCCATCCTCCAGTGGTAGGGGTGGGGGGTGCTATCAGCAGCAACTTTGATGTCCCGCGGGCGGTAGGGGGTGTTCTATCTTCCACTCAGCATGTAGGACCTGGAGCAGTAATTTCTGCTAATTACTCCTTTACTGTACAGATGGGGCTAAACTGTAGAAGGGGGCATTTGGCTGAATGAAGAAGCCCTAGTACATGACTTCCAGGGTGGTAGGGGGTGTTTAATATGTAGGGGAGGGGTGGATAGTGGAGTGGGCTTAATATTTATAAATTTCCGGTGGGCGGGCAGCTTGCTTGACTGCAAATATCTCAAGTTCCTGAAAATGTATTTCTTAGCTTTGAATGGGATAAAAAAAACTAGACAGTACCACCTATCGGAAAGTACTGGGGACTTGGGGATCAGAGTTCAGGAGCCAGAGCATTTCACCAATGAAAATCTAAAACTGCATATTAGGCGTGTGGAGCTGGAGCAGTGAACAGCTGGTTGAAGGCTGATATCTCCGGTTCTGGGCATAGTAGAGACAAGCTGCCACTGTCCCCAAAAGGGGAGAGTCACAGCTTTAGGAGTATACCCTCAGAAAAACTCTAACTCAGACAGAACCCAAGATATCTGGCTGGGAAGAGCAATTAACAGGCTTGAATGGGGACCACTGCTTTCAAGTTGGATATCTCTGGTTCCCCTGGGCTGATTTCCAAAAATCTGGTACCCCTGGAAAGAGGGGACCCTCAGCGAACAGCATAGAGCCCTTATACTCCTGGGGCCCTTGGGCAAGAGCCCATTGAGCCCATACGAAAAGACGGCCCAGAGGGATATGATTAGGTTACAGAATGGGAGGATTAGAGTTAGGGGGACATGTACTAAGCAGTGATAAAAGTGGAGAAGTGAGCCAGTGGAGAAGTTGCCCATGGCAACCATATAGAGATGAGCGCCTGAAATTTTTCGGGTTTTGTGTTTTGGTTTTGGGTTCGGTTCCGCGGCCGTGTTTTGGGTTCGAACGCGTTTTGGCAAAACCTCACCGAATTTTTTTTGTCGGATTCGGGTGTGTTTTGGATTCGGGTGTTTTTTTCCAAAAACACTAAAAAACAGCTTAAATCATAGAATTTGGGGGTCATTTTGATCCCAAAGTATTATTAACCTCAAAAACCATAATTTACACTCATTTTCAGTCTATTCTGAATACCTCACACCTCACAATATTATTTTTAGTCCTAAAATTTGCACCGAGGTCGCTGTGTGAGTAAGATAAGCGACCCTAGTGGCCGACACAAACACCGGGCCCATCTAGGAGTGGCACTGCAGTGTCACGCAGGATGTCCCTTCCAAAAAACCCTCCCCAAACAGCACATGACGCAAAGAAAAAAAGAGGCGCAATGAGGTAGCTGTGTGAGTAAGATTAGCGACCCTAGTGGCCGACACAAACACCGGGCCCATCTAGGAGTGGCACTGCAGTGTCACGCAGGATGGCCCTTCCAAAAAACCCTCCCCAAACAGCACATGACGCAAAGAAAAAAAGAGGCGCAATGAGGTAGCTGACTGTGTGAGTAAGATTAGCGACCCTAGTGGCCGACACAAACACCGGGCACATCTAGGAGTGGCACTGCAGTGTCACGCAGGATGTCCCTTCCAAAAAACCCTCCCCAAACAGCACATGACGCAAAGAAAAAAAGAGGCGCAATGAGGTAGCTGTGTGAGTAAGATTAGCGACCCTAGTGGCCGACACAAACACCGGGCCCATCTAGGAGTGGCACTGCAGTGTCACGCAGGATGTCCCTTCCAAAAAACCCTCCCCAATCAGCACATGATGCAAAGAAAAAGAAAAGAAAAAAGAGGTGCAAGATGGAATTATCCTTGGGCCCTCCCACCCACCCTTATGTTGTATAAACAAAACAGGACATGCACACTTTAACCAACCCATCATTTCAGTGACAGGGTCTGCCACACGACTGTGACTGATATGACGGGTTGGTTTGGACCCCCCCCAAAAAAGAAGCAATTAATCTCTCCTTGCACAAACTGGCTCTACAGAGGCAAGATGTCCACCTCATCTTCACCCTCCGATATATCACCGTGTACATCCCCCTCCTCACAGATTATCAATTCGTCCCCACTGGAATCCACCATCTCAGCTCCCTGTGTACTTTGTGGAGGCAATTGCTGCTGGTCAATGTCTCCGCGGAGGAATTGATTATAATTCATTTTAATGAACATCATCTTCTCCACATTTTCTGGATGTAACCTCGTACGCCGATTGCTGACAAGGTGAGCGGCGGCACTAAACACTCTTTCGGAGTACACACTTGTGGGAGGGCAACTTAGGTAGAATAAAGCCAGTTTGTGCAAGGGCCTCCAAATTGCCTCTTTTTCCTGCCAGTATAAGTACGGACTGTGTGACGTGCCTACTTGGATGCGGTCACTCATATAATCCTCCACCATTCTATCAATGTTGAGAGAATCATATGCAGTGACAGTAGACGACATGTCCGTAATCGTTGTCAGGTCCTTCAGTCCGGACCAGATGTCAGCATCAGCAGTCGCTCCAGACTGCCCTGCATCACCGCCAGCGGGTGGGCTCGGAATTCTGAGCCTTTTCCTCGCACCCCCAGTTGCGGGAGAATGTGAAGGAGGAGATGTTGACAGGTCGCGTTCCGCTTGACTTGACAATTTTGTCACCAGCAGGTCTTTCAACCCCAGCAGACCTGTGTCTGCCGGAAAGAGAGATCCAAGGTAGGCTTTAAATCTAGGATCGAGCACGGTGGCCAAAATGTAGTGCTCTGATTTCAACAGATTGACCACCCGTGAATCCTTGTTAAGCGAATTAAGGGCTGCATCCACAAGTCCCACATGCCTAGCGGAATCGCTCCGTGTTAGCTCCTCCTTCAATGCCTCCAGCTTCTTCTGCAAAAGCCTGATGAGGGGAATGACCTGACTCAGGCTGGCAGTGTCTGAACTGACTTCACGTGTGGCAAGTTCAAAGGGCATCAGAACCTTGCACAACGTTGAAATCATTCTCCACTGCACTTGAGACAGGTGCATTCCACCTACTATATCGTGCTCAATTGTATAGGCTTGAATGGCCTTTTGCTGCTCCTCCAACCTCTGAAGCATATAGAGGGTTGAATTCCACCTCGTTACCACTTCTTGCTTCAGATGATGGCAGGGCAGGTTCAGTAGTTTTTGGTGGTGCTCCAGTTTTCTGTACGTGGTGCCTGTACGCCGAAAGTGTCCCGCAATTCTTCTGGCCACCGACAGCATCTCTTGCACGCCCCTGTCGTTTTTTAAAAAATTCTGCACCACCAAATTCAAGGTATGTGCAAAACATGGGACGTGCTGGAATTGGCCCAGATTTAATGCACACACAATATTGCTGGCGTTGTCCGATGCCACAAATCCACAGGAGAGTCCAATTGGGGTAAGCCATTCCGCGATGATCTTCCTCAGTTGCCGTAAGAGGTTTTCAGCTGTGTGCGTATTCTGGAAAGCGGTGATACAAAGCGTAGCCTGCCTAGGAAAGAGTTGGCGTTTGCGAGATGCTGCTACTGGTGCCGCCGCTGCTGTTCTTGCGGCGGGAGTCCATACATCTACCCAGTGGGCTGTCACAGTCATATAGTCCTGACCCTGCCCTGCTCCACTTGTCCACATGTCCGTGGTTAAGTGGACATTGGGTACAGCTGCATTTTTTAGGACACTGGTGACTCTTTTTCTGAGGTCTGTGTACATTTTCGGTATCGCCTGCCTAGAGAAATGGAACCTAGATGGTATTTGGTACCGGGGACACAGTACCTCCAACAAGTCTCTAGTTGGCTCTGCAGTAATGATGGATACCGGAACCACGTTTCTCACCACCCAGGATGCCAAGGCCTCAGTTATCCGCTTTGCAGTAGGATGACTGCTGTGATATTTCATCTTCCTCGCAAAGGACTGTTGAACAGTCAATTGCTTACTGGAAGTAGTACAAGTGGGCTTACGACTTCCCCTCTGGGATGACCATCGACTCCCAGCGGCAACAACAGCAGCGCCAGCAGCAGTAGGCGTTACACGCAAGGATGCATCGGAGGAATCCCAGGCAGGAGAGGACTCGTCAGACTTGCCAGTGACATGGCCTGCAGGACTATTGGCATTCCTGGGGAAGGAGGAAATTGACACTGAGGGAGTTGGTGGGGTGGTTTGCGTGAGCTTGGTTACAAGAGGAAGGGATTTACTGGTCAGTGGACTGCTTCCGCTGTCACCCAAAGTTTTTGAACTTGTCACTGACTTATTATGAATGCGCTGCAGGTGACGTATAAGGGAGGATGTTCCGAGGTGGTTAACGTCCTTACCCCTACTTATTACAGCTTGACAAAGGGAACACACGGCTTGACACCTGTTGTCCGCATTTCTGGTGAAATACCTCCACACCGAAGAGCTGATTTTTTTGGTATTTTCACCTGGCATGTCAACGGCCATATTCCTCCCACGGACAACAGGTGTCTCCCCGGGTGCCTGACTTAAACAAACCACCTCACCATCAGAATCCTCCTGGTCAATTTCCTCCCCAGCGCCAGCAACACCCATATCCTCCTCATCCTGGTGTACTTCAACACTGACATCTTCAATCAGACTATCAGGAACTGGACTGCGGGTGCTCCTTCCAGCACTTGCAGGGGGCATGCAAATAGTGGAAGGCGCATGCTCTTCACGTCCAGTGTTGGGAAGGTCAGGCATCGCAAACGACACAATTGGACTCTCCTTGTGGATTTGGGATTTCAAAGAACGCACAGTTCTTTGCGGTGCTTTTGCCAGCTTGAGTCTTTTCAGTTTTCTAGCGAGAGGCTGAGTGCTTCCATCCTCATGTGAAGCTGAACCACTAGCCATGAACATAGGCCAGGGCCTCAGCCGTTCCTTGCCACTCCGTGTGGTAAATGGCATATTGGCAAGTTTACGCTTCTCCTCCGACAATTTTATTTTAGGTTTTGGAGTCCTTTTTTTTCTGATATTTGGTGTTTTGGATTTGACATGCTCTGTACTATGACATTGGGCATCGGCCTTGGCAGACGACGTTGCTGGCATTTCATCGTCTCGGCCATGACTAGTGGCAGCAGCTTCAGCACGAGGTGGAAGTGGATCTTGATCTTTCCCTAATTTTGGAACCTCAACTTTTTTGTTCTCCATATTTTATAGGCAGAACTAAAAGGCACCTCAGGTAAACAATGGAGATGGATGGATTGGATACTAGTATACAATTATGGACGGACTGCCACGGTTAGGTGGTATAAAAAAACCACGGTTAGGTGGTATATAATACAATTATGGATGGACGGACTGCCTGCCGAGTGCCGACACAGAGGTAGCCACAGCCGTGAACTACCGCACTGTACACTGGTTGATAAAGAGATAGTAGTATACTCGTAACAACTAGTATGACGACGGTATAAAGAATGAAAAAAAAACCACGGTTAGGTGGTATATATTATAATACAATTATGGTTGGACGGACTGCCTGCCGACTGCCGACACAGAGGTAGCCACAGCCGTGAACTACCGCACTGTACACTGGTTGATAAAGAGATAGTAGTATACTCGTAACAACTAGTATGACACTATGACGGTATAAAGAATGAAAAAAAAACCACGGTTAGGTGGTATATATTATAATACAATTATGGATGGACGGACTGCCTGCCGACTGCCGACACAGAGGTAGCCACAGCCGTGAACTACCGCACTGTACACTGGTTGATAAAGAGATAGTAGTATACTCGTAACAACTAGTATGACACTATGACGGTATAAAGAATGAAAAAAAAACCACGGTTAGGTGGTATATATTATAATAATACAATTATGGATGGACGGACTGCCTGCCGAGTTCCGACACAGAGGTAGCCACAGCCGTGAACTACCGCACTGTACACTGGTTGATAAAGAGATAGTAGTATACTCGTAACAACTAGTATGACACTATGACGGTATAAAGAATGAAAAAAAAACCACGGTTAGGTGGTATATATTATAATACAATTATGGATGGACGGACTGCCTGCCGACTGCCGACACAGAGGTAGCCACAGCCGTGAACTACCGCACTGTACACTGGTTGATAAAGAGATAGTAGTATACTCGTAACAACTAGTATGACACTATGACGGTATAAAGAATGAAAAAAAAACCACGGTTAGGTGGTATATATTATAATACAATTATGGATGGACGGACTGCCTGCCGAGTGCCGACACAGAGGTAGCCACAGCCGTGAACTACCGCACTGTACACTGGTTGATAAAGAGATAGTAGTATACTCGTAACAACTAGTATGACTGACTATGACGGTATAAAGAATGAAAAAAAAACCACGGTTAGGTGGTATATATTATAATACAATTATGGATGGACGGACTGCCTGCCGACTGCCGACACAGAGGTAGCCACAGCCGTGAACTACCGCACTGTACACTGGTTGATAAAGAGATAGTAGTATACTCGTAACAACTAGTATGACACTATGACGGTATAAAGAATGAAAAAAAAACCACGGTTAGGTGGTATATATTATAATACAATTATGGATGGACGGACTGCCTGCCGACTGCCGACACAGAGGTAGCCACAGCCGTGAACTACCGCACTGTACACTGGTTGATAAAGAGATAGTAGTATACTCGTAACAACTAGTATGACTATGACGACGGTATAAAGAAAGAAAAAAAAATACCACGGTTAGGTGGTATATAATTATACAATTATGGATGGACGGACTGCCTGCCGAGTGCCGACTGCCGACACAGAGGTAGCCACAGCCGTGAACTACCGCACTGTACTGTGTCTGCTGCTAATATAGACTGGTTGATAAAGAGATAGTATACAACAATATACTACTATACTGGTGGTCAGGCACTGGTCACCACTAGTCACACTGGCAGTGGCACTCCTGCAGCAAAAGTGTGCACTGTTTAATTTTAAATTAATATATTATGTACTCCTGGCTCCTGCTATAACAACCTGCAGTGCTCCCCAGTCTCCCCCACAATTATTATAAGCTTTTATACATTGATGTGCAGCACACTGGGCTGAGCTGAGTGCACACAGACTGAGTCACACTGTGTGACTGCTGTGTATCGTTTTTTTCAGGCAGAGAACGGATATAGCAGAGAACGGATATATTAAATAAAAGTTAACTTAACAACAACTGCACTGGTCACTGTGGTAAACTCTGTCTGCACAATCTCTCTCTCTCTCTCTCTCTTCTAATCTATTCTAATGGAGAGGACGCCAGCCACGTCCTCTCCCTATCAATCTCAATGCACGTGTGAAAATGGCGGCGACGCGCGGCTCCTTATATAGAATCCGAGTCTCGCGAGAATCCGACAGCGTCATGATGACGTTCGGGCGCGCTCGGGTTAACCGAGCAAGGCGGGAAGATCCGAGTCGCTCGGACCCGTGAAAAAAAAAGTGAAGTTCGTGCGGGTTCGGATTCAAAGAAACCGAACCCGCTCATCTCTAGCAACCAATCAGCACTGATGTAACATTTATAATTTGCATACTATAAAAGTATACAGAGCAGCTGATTGATTGCCATGTGCAACTTCTCCACTGGCTCACTTCTCCACTTCACTGCTTAATACATCTCCCCATCAGGGACTACAGTTAGCGGTTAGGATTAGTCATGCTTACCACCATAAGTTGTGCAGGATACACTGAAAGGCATCCTGACATCACTTCTGGACCCAGAAGACACCACTAAAGCCTCCATAGAAGGTAAGTCACCGATAGACCATCAAGGACATTTTGCCAACATTTTAAACATGTCGACATGTAGTCAGTTTTAAAATGATGAATGTCGACATAGTCAGTCTCAACATACAGTACCAATCTTAACTTTGACATTCTTAAGTTTGTGGGAGGTAGCCGTGTCATGTCCTGTATTTCGACCTCCATAGGTAGAAGCTGGGTGCGTGGCCATTTGATGCTTCTGTGGTGGCTGTGTTTCTTTGGCAGGCCCCCTCCCCCTCTGCATTCCAGGATAGACAGTTGGTTATTAATATAGCATTTTCAATTTATGTTGATGAAGCAGTAATCTAATGTATTCAGAATGCTCCTGGTAAGACCCAGCTGTTGCAAAACTACATGTCCCAGTGTACCAGGTATACCAGGGCCTGTAATTGTGAAACCAGATCAATTTGTTTCATAAATTTGGTCTGGGAGAGGAGTCCTCTTTGGTAATAAGATAAAGTGAGACCGATAAGAAGACTGGAGCACTACAACTGGGATTTTCTCATGAGACCACACCCCTTTAATTTTTGTAGGTGCGTGCCTTAGGCATGTGCAGATGTACTTTGGAGGTTCCGAAGTATATATTTGCTTACCAAAAAATTTGGCCCTGGGCTGGCCCCGTGAACAAAGCATGGCATGCCATTGAGTGGCACATTTCATACTCTCCCAAAGGGTGTGTCTAGCTTCACATATGGCCATGTCTATGCCTAAATGCTTGTTGTGAGATATTTCTATATTTTGGGAAATTTTGCAAGTATTGATGCTAACATTGCTGCTTGCAATACTGCATTTTTTGTTTGCAACTATTCACTGTGATATTTCTTTTCTTTCTTTTCTCTCAGCACAAAATACTAGATAAATGTGATGCATATGCAATAAATTCCAAATGTAAATTGACCCTGTGTGGATTCATCCCTAAGCATACAAGTATGTTTTTTTGGTGTATTAGATGTTATTGTATTGTGAACACTGCAACTTGTAATGAGATTTGTTAGCAGGGACTCCTGAGCAACTACAGCAAATCACTGTGATTCCAGCAAATCAGTGTCCTTGCAAATAAACTCCTTAGTGGCACCCCAGCAGGCAGAGCTGTAGGGAAGAATAGGGGTTTTTGAATTATAATGTAGGGCAGCTGGAGATTAATCACTGAAATGGGAGCCTCCTGCAAGATGCTGGGGGGTAGAGTGGCCAAGACCATGCCCCGTTTAAGATCAAGTGCAGAAAATCTCTCTACTTTGTTCTGCAGTTCTTCATGATGTCACTGCCATGCATTTCCCCCAGTAAACGCAGGACATAATAAATGCAGCAGGACTATTGATTATTGATTTCCCAGAGTATGACATAGTTGCCAACATTTTAAAATAGTCACAAGGTACCCTTTGCTGCTGAACCTATAGATCTAAGTACTTCAACTATGGACCTTGGATTTTTACAATCCCCATTATGTTTTGTTTACTGAATTTGATTATATACTGCTTTTGCATTTTAATTGTATCTTGTCAATAAATATTTATATAACTTAGGGTGTGTACACACAGTGAGATTCGGACTTATCCGATTCTCACTGTGCGACGGGGGGCCGGGTCGGCACTTAGCCAGTATCGCAAGCACATAATGAGTGTGCTTGCGATCCTGGTTCTGTGCGATTTTGGCTAAGTGTCAATCCTGACTATCTCTTCTATAGAGATAGTCAGGATTGACTTGCCTGCACAGCCTATTTTTTCGGCCGATGCCGACCGCGCGGGGCCGCGCATCGGCATCGGATCGGGATCGCAAGGTGACTGTCACCTTGCGATCTGCACTATCTTTTCTTCCGATTCTGACTATATAGTCAGAATCGGAAGAAAAGATCTTACCGTGTGTACACACCTTTAGAGTATATATATACAGGTGGTAGGAAGCACATCTAAAAGGCACAAAAGATCAATTTTTTTGTGCAACTTCTCCAGTGGCTCACTTCTCCACACTTTTCTCTGCTTCACGAATATACCCCTAGCTCTTTTGCCAAGGGAGGAACACGACAACATCTAACTCATAGCAAGAGTTTTCCAGGAGAGTAAACCCAAATGGGGCGTCACTGTGTACTTACTGGCCCTTATACATGCTTAGAAACACTACAAATTGGTCCTTAGGCGGATGGGCTGGCATTTCTGGGGCCTCCTCACCAGAGCCCTTGCAAAAAAAAGCTGGTTCCACCATTGTCTTTTATATAAGGCAACTTATATTATATGCTCATTGATTCTTTATATACAGGTGATTCACCATTAATTTACTAGCCTAAGTGAATTGACAGGTGGATGTGATGAAGAGTGGGGACGATGGGAGAGAATTATGGGGACACGTGGGACTGTGGGGGAAGAGGCATTTTGCGAAGTGGTAGGGGTGGCAGGTCAACTGGCGGCGTGGGACTGAGCAGTGAGGGCATTTTACAGAGAAGGGCACGGGTCTGAGTAGTGGGAGCACATTAATGAGTGGAGGAGCAGCTGGACAGAGCAGGGAGTGTGGGACTGAGTGCTTTACAAAATGGTGGGGGAGTTTGACAGAGCGGGGTGTGGTGGGACAGATGATATCAATATTCATTGGTATCATTTACCTATATTTATTAAAAAGATGACTGAATCTCGAATATAGAGAGAGGATTGTCGGCTACACAATGGCTTATTTATTTCAAATCTGGATTGAAATGATCTAGGATCCCTTTTGCCACTAACATTTCCATATGCCGTCTTATTTAAATATATACCGGTAATGTCTGGTTTGTGAACATTGACCCCTAATTTGCACAAACCTCGATTTTAATTGGCATGCAGATTAGAAAGGCTAATTTTTTTGATCTAAGGTTCAACTGGCAAAAATCATTATGAAAATGTCACAAACCGTTTAAAATGTTAGTAGAAGGAAATTCAGCTAATTTCACGACGATGGTGTGAAGAGTTGAATGCCGCTCATCTTCCTGAACAGGCTCAGCTGGTTTGGAATCTAGTGAAACTGGACTCCACAGAGATTGCAAATAAATTCAATATATTCTGTTGCAAATTCTTTGCAGAGGTGTAACAAAGCATATAGGAAAAAAATAAAGAATTGCTTTATTTTGAAACAAGTGCACATTGTGATGATATCTGTTCTCAGAAACATGCGGGTAGGTGAATTACTGCTAGTATTTACATGACATTTTGTTTCAGAAAATGTTCTATTCTGAGTGACCCAGTAAACTTCAATAAAACATTTCTCAATAAGGAACACTATAGCTGATGCAATAAAAGCTTGAGACGAAAGATACTCAAAATTGAAGCAAAATGTAGCACAAATTGAGTTTTACAGCAGAATAAATTGGTTTTTCAGTAATCTTCGAATTTGACTTTTGCTTCTTTTCTGCTGAATGTCGTTCCCTATTAAATTACTCAGGTCTCATTCTGTGAAATTTATAGCTTACAAAGACAAGGTTGCAGGCAGTGCTTAAAGTGGTCCTAGAGAGGTGGTGGAACTTAACTCCCCTCCCCCCGGTGCCCATGCAATAAAAGTGGCATGGTCTCAAAAATAAAGTAATAATGCCCACGGGATCAGTACGAGATCCCGCCAGACGGGATCCCGGCGGTTGGAATACCGACAACGGGATCCCGACCAGCACAATCCCAACAGAGGGGGCGAGTGCAATGCAGCCCAATGCGGGCTTGCTGCACTCGCCACGCTGCGCTCGCCACGCTGTAGGCACAGTGCCTCGCTACGCTCGGCACTAATTTATTCTCCCTCTATGGGTGTCATGGACACCCACAGAGGGAGAATATGTAAGGATTGTGCCGGTCGGGATCCCGGTGTCGGTATTCCGACCGCTGGGATCCTGTCCGGCGGGATCTTGACTGCATCCCATGCCCACAGTAGTAGCACCCCTAATGCACATAATGCCCACAGTAGTAGCACCCCATAATGCCCAATGCCCACAGCAGTAGCACCCCTTTTACAATGACCACTGTAGTAGTGCTCCTTATGCAATGTCCACAGTACTCGTAGTGCCCACAGTGATAGTGCCCCTTATATAGAGCCCATAGTAGTGGTGTCCCTTATGCAATGCCCCCAGTAGTAGTGCCCCTTATGTCCCCAGGAGTGATACCCCTTATGAAGTGTCCCCTTTATAATGCCCACATTAGTAGTGCCCCCATTAGTAATGCCCCTAATGGTAATGCCCCTGTGTAGTATTGCCCCCAGTAGTAATGTCACCTGTAGTAAGGTCCCCAGTCATTTAGCCTCAATAGTTATGTAGTTTAGCCCCAATAGTTATGCCCCCAGTAGTAATGCCCCTGCAGTTATGACCCCATTAGTTTACTCCCACTTTAGTTTAGCGTCCCAGTGGTAATGCCCCCAGTAGTTTAGTCCTCATGTAGTTTAGCCCCCAGTGGTAATGCCCCCTGCAGTTTAGCCCCTGCAGTTATGCCCCCAGTAGTTTAGCCCCTGTAGTTTGCCCCCTTGTAGTTTAGCTCCCCTGTAGCTTAGCCCCCCCTGTAGTTATGCCCCTGTAGATATGCCCCAATAGTAATGCCCCTGTAGTTTGCCCCCAGTAGTAATGCGCCCCTGTAGTTTGCCCCCTTGTAGTTTGCCCCCAGTAGCTTGCCCCAGTAGCTTGCCCCAAGTAGTTTAACCCCCAGTAGTTTAACCCCCAGTAGTTTAGCCCCCTTGTATTTTAGCCCCCTTGTAGTTTAGGCCCCTTGTAGTTTGCCCCCTTGTAGTTTAGCCCCCAGTAGTAATGCCCCCTGTAGTTTGCGCCCTTGTAGTTTAGCCCCCAGTAGTAATGCCCCCAGTAGTAATGCCCCGTAGTAATTCGCCCCTGCAGTTTGCCCCCAGTAGTTAGCCCCATGCAGCTTTCCCCGAGTAGTAATGCCCCCAGTAGTTTAGCCCCCTTGTAGTAATGCCCCTGTAGTTTGTCCCTCTGTAGTTTAGCCCCCAAGTAGTAATGTCCCCAGTAGTTTAGCCCCTGTAGAATTGCCCCCAGTAGTTTGCCCCCAGTAGTAATGCGCCCCTGTAGTTTGTCCCCTATGGTTTACCCCTTGTAGCTTGCCTCCAGTGGTTAGCCCCCTGTAGCTTGCCCTCAGTAGTTTGCCCCTGTGTAGCTTTCCCCCAGTAGACGCGCCGCTAACACTTAAAAAACCCCCACCATACTTACCAAGCCCCGCTTCCGCGTCCGACCGCTATAATCCAGCATAGTCATGACGTCTCTCTCATAGCGCGCACTGACAGAGCCGGGAGCTGGAAGCTGGAGCTCAGTATTGAGCTCCTGCCGCCAGCTTCCGCTGTGGAGATAGAGCCGGGCACCTGCTGGTAACACAATCTCAGCGGGCGCCCAGCATCTCCCTGCGGCGCCGGCACACATCTGGTTAGGTGAGCCGGAGGAGGCAGAACTGTGTTCCGTCTCCAAGTGGAACTGACGTAACGCAGTTCCGCCCCGTTCCGGCTCACTTTAACCCCTGGTTGCAGATGCACAATTCAAACACTACCAATTTATTAATAATAATCATCGCAAATAAATGTTGCATTTTGAGCGAGGTTCTTCGCATAGTTATGGCCATAAATAATGGCTTGCCCACCACGTCCAGGTGACCTCATTAGTTGGGTAAATCCCTAATATATTGAGGGGTACAAATCTAGGGCGCGGGACACCCCAAAACCAAGCAACTGAGTGACCCCAGGGCAACACTATAGTGAAAAAATATATAGTGAAAAAAGTGAAGATAGGTTAGTGAGAAAGGCTGCTGAAAACAGCAGGGGTAAATTAGTGAGAGTTAATGAGGTTAGAAATAAAGTAGTGAGGGGTAAAGTAGTGAGAAGTGAATGTGGGAAATAAGTTACAGTACATTGAAACAAAACACACAATAGCGATGAAAGGAAATATGAAAATAAGTGTTAATGTGTGTTGCTCCTGTGGCCAAACAGCCACAGCAGTCCAGGGGACCCACACCCCAGAAATCCACCCCCCATCTGACTATCTGATATACATTTGTGCAGGACTCACCTATAGCTTGTAAGATATACTGTACAGTAAAATGATAATGGTGAGTTTTGTTTGAATGTGGTGGAGATGGGGTAGGACTGGTAGTGAGTATTAACCAATCAGCTTCTTGTTAGCACTTGTCAAGTTCATTCTACAAAATGATAGGTAGAAGCTGATATGGTTGATATGGACAACTCCTTCACTTGTCTCCACTTGTCTAATCCTTTCCTATTTAGAAGTCTTGATACTGTACATCTCCTCCTAAATTCATACCGTGAAATATGCTAAATTATCTGGTTAAATGCAGAATGAGGTAACTTGTCACAAAACAGTTATACTCATCACTAGTTGGAAGTAATATAAAGAAATAAAATTGAATATTGTTGTTTTTTAAGCAATTAAAAGATCCTTGTGGAATCAATACCTCCAGCAGATATACTGTAGTTGTAAAAACAACATTATTATTTTTTTTTCATTCATGGTATAATCCCAGAATAACTTACATGTACATCAGCAAAAGTAGATGGATCATTGCATAACATTTTATTTCCAGGTTTTAATGCTTACCAGTGCAATTGACAATACTCAAATACAGTATAATGTTGCTGATGTAAGGAAGAACTCCAATTCAATTTTTTATGACTGATGTGGGTCTGAGTAACAGTCACTAGCACACACAGGCGGGGTTCTGCCGCCGATCTATCGCTGCAGCTTTCCTTTCTTTGTTTTAAATATATTTTTGTGAGAAGACGGAGGAGCTGTGTTGATGCGGCAGCTGCCTCCTCACATACACCGAGACAGCTAGGCTAGCAGCAGGCAGCATCTACGTATAGCTAGGGGGAGCTGCAGTATCAGCGCGCAGCTCCTCCAGGGCAGTTTAAATTGGGATTTTATGAGAGCGGGTTTGGCCTGGTGACGCACACTTTTCTCGCGCGACGTGCGGTGGAAGCGGACGGTGGACCTGCTGATCCCGGAGAGGTGAGTGGGGAAGGTAGATGCTAGAATCAAGTGGGCTAAGGGACCTTTTCCGTAAGGGGGAGGAGTTACGACGCAAGGGGGAGGAGCTAGGCCAGCGGGATAGTTCCTCTACTATCCACGCCCAGGCCCGGCGACAGGGGGGGTCAAAGGGGACACCTGTACCGGGCCCCGAGGGTTGGAGGGGCCCCTTGAATCAGGGAAATAAAATATAGGACGCACTGCCTATTTGAAGTGAATGCCTGCCCAGCTGCCAGTCACCTAAAAAATTAATTAAGTGTCCAGTCAGAAGCCGCAATACCTCCTTCCGCGCCTCCCCCTACTTACCCTGTCACTTGGTATGGTCCCATACCGTGGCACCAACGTCGTGACGTCATGACGCTGGCCCGCCGGCACTTCCCTGTCTCCTGCCTCCGCTGAGGAGCTGTCCAGAAGCTGTGCACAACCTCCCGCTGCTGGCCTGTCCACTGGTGTGTGACACTCGGAGGGAGAAGATTGCAGCAGCCTCCCCGCAGTGCTACACACGAGAGAGATACCCTAGCTGTGGTGACAGTGAGTCCTTCCTGGACAGTCTATGTCTGCTTCACAGTATGTGTGTGTATACAGTATATGTGATGTGTATGTATGTAGGTATGTGTATGAGTGTGTTTGTGCTACAGTAACGGACACAGTGCACTTTTGTTGTGTGTTTTCCATCTATGTATTGTAGTGTTTCAGTATATGCACAAATCTAGTGCCTTGTATTTGGTGATGCCTGTATTGGCACATGCAGGTTAGGGATATTTAGGGAGTGGGACGGAGGGGAGGGGGGCCCCAGAGATATCAGTGTAACGGGCCCCTAGATTTCTGTTGCCGGCCCTGTCCACGCCACCAACTATTACCTTTAGTAATTAGGTGGTGAGCGAAGCGGAGCGGAGCGAGCCACCGTGCCCGAAGCGTGGCGAGCGAAGCGAGCCCGCAAGGGTACTTTTCGGGTACCCTGTTCGCCCGTAGCTCCTCCCCCTGGTGACGTAGCTCCTCCCCTAGAAACGTCACAAGGTCCCTTCAGCCACTCCGATATAGAACCAACCGAGTGGGGAAGGGGAGGGGAAGGTGGCTAAATGTGCCTGTGCCACTCAGAGGCATCCCCTGTGATGGGAGGGGGAAGGAGAGGAGGCTGCCTATGCTGCTGGGATGTCCACTGTGACGGGAGGTAAGGAGGAGGCTGAGAGTGATCCTCTGTGACAGCGGGGGGAGAAGAGGGGGAAACTACCTGTGTCGTTGGTGGCATCCCCTGTGAATTGTGGGGTGAGGGAGGCTGTCTGTGCTGCTGGGACGCACCCTGTGACGGCGGTGGGGGGGGGGGGGATGTTAAGGAGGCTGGCTGTACCCTGTCACCCACTACCTCATTCACCCTCTATCTCCATGTAACCCTGACCATGTCACCCTCTATGACCCTGGCCATGTCACCCTCTATCTCCCTGTCACCCTGACCATGCCACCCTCTATCTCCCTGTCACCCTGACCATGTCACCCTCTATCTCCCTGTCACCCTGACCATGCCACCCTCGATCTCCCTGTTACCCTGACCATGCCACCCTCCATCTCCCTGGCACCCTGACCATGCCACCCTCTATCTCCCTGGCACCCGGACCATGTCACCCTCTATCTCCCTGTCACCCTGACCATATCACTTTCTATCACCCTGGCCACGTCACCCTCTATCTCTCTGTCACCCTGACCATGTCACCCTCTATCACGCTGTCACCCTGACCATGTCACCCTCTATCTCCCTGTCAACCTGACCATGTCACCCTCTATCACCCTGTCATCCTGACCATGTCACCATCTATCTCCCTGTTACCCTGACCATGCTACCCTCTATCTCCCTGGCACCCTGACCATGTTACCCTCTATCTTCCTGCCACCCTAACTGGCTATACCATGTACCAGATTCCCCCCGTGGGGGAGATCGGGTGAAATCCTTAATTGTCACAGAGGCAAGAATGATTGTTCGCCTTGACACTATTACCCCAAAAGGATTAAACAATAAAATTAATTGGAATAGTCTTTTGTAATAAGACACAGGGGCGTGTACACTCCAGGTAATGAGAAATAATCTATAGGGTGATGAGCCTTATAGTTTAATGGATGGGGTATTGCACGTCTAGGTACTTCTGGAATAGGTGGAGAAGGTAACTGATGTGGCTATGACTCATATACAGATATTATATGATATAGCCTTATATGAAGACAATGAACGCTGTTTTTAGGCATATGTTTTAATGTTGTTGTATATGTCTGTTCTCCCCCAGCCCTGTCCACTGACAGCGCCGTTCGATGATGTAATGGCTGGTCTCCCCATGCTGGAACGTAAGCAGGAGGTTGCTTGGCAACATCCGCTTGCGTCTACCCGGAAGTGAGGCACCCGTGGACACTTGGCGGCTGCAGCTGTGGATGATTACGGCGGCGGGAGGACAGGAGGGATATCAGGTATTTAAATGTCTTTCTGTGTGTTTGTTATTTGTTTGTCGGTGAGTCCTGAGGAAGAGGCTGCGGCCTCGAAACATGTTGATGTCAATACCTTGAATAAATCACTTTTGAGACAAGTCCCTTGGAGTGCCGCGTTATTGTTGGAGGAGTATGTGTACCTGCACGTGGGCACCGGGATCAGGTGTATAGAAGCGTGGAGTGCCGGCTGAATTGGAAAGCTATATATATATATATATATATATATATATATATATACATACATACTGTATACGCAGATAATATGCAGTATAGAAATATACGTATAATATATATGTGTGTGTATGTATATATATGTATATACATATGTGCGTGTATATATATATATATATATATATATATATACTGTATATTACGTTACTGTTTGGAGGCACCACGACAGGCTGCAGAGTGGATAATACCTCAGGCTCCACCCCCTATGCTTGGCTCCACCTTCAAAAGCTGTGCTGAGGTAATTGCAACACAATTGTCTGGATAAAGTCCTCACTGCCCAGATTACAAAGCACTATAAAGAAAAGAACAACACTTGTGACTTGCCAATATAAGGTTCATTCTTCCCATGGCTTGACCACTGCAAACACTCTGTTGAGCTATAAACCATTTCACTACAAGGTGAGTATAAATGTGAAGGATAAGCTGTGTTTGCCCATGAACAGATGCTGTATAACGTATTTTATGTCTACTATGATTCACTGTAATCTCAGTCCTCTGTGGTCTCTTTGGGAAGTCAGTTATGTTCTCAGCCAAGATATATCATCAATGGGAGAATTACAGTATATTGCATACACTTGGGCCAAATTGGTCAATGTGAAAGGGCACCATTAGTTCAGTTAGAAGATAACCACATGCACAGTCAGTGGAGGTCATCATCTGGTTGCATTAGGATTGGCTACCTTTTCAGGCCACACTTTGGGTTAAATAGAGAGTATTACGGCTCAAGGCAAATGCCTGTAAGCCTTTAAACAGCTGCATTTAATACACAGCAGTTTGAAAAGTGAAAATGTGAATGAACGTTGATATCCAGCAATTTGTGGCAGGTTTGAATGGCGATTTGATTAAAAAAAAAATCACCAGAAAAGGACTCTGGACATCACAATTGCTGAAACTGCAGCAGTTTGCTCTATCTTTCTGACCTGACCATAATAAAGAAGTACATTAAACTAATTTATTAAGTTATTACTAAGTAACAGTTAAAGGGCCCAAACAATAAATATATTTATGGGGCACAATTATTTAATGTATTATTATTGCAGCAAATTATTACTATTTTTATTATTTTTATTATTATATTAGGAGGCCAGTATCATTTATAAGTAAATTTATGTTAATGGACCATATTGGAACCAATTTATGTTAAGTGGGACCACATTAATAATTAATTAATTAATTCATTGTGCCCCTAAATATATTAATTAACTGTTTGGCCCTTTTAGTAATTTAATAAATATGAGTAACATGCCTCTTGTGTTCTGGGCTAGATAGATAGATTTATTTATTTATTTATTTATTAACAGTTTCTTATATAGCGCATCAAATTCCGTTGCACTTTACAATAGGAAATAACAGTAATATAACAAAACTGGGTAACAACAAACAGTCACAGAGGTAGGAAGGCCCTGCTCGCAAGCTTACAATCTATAGGGAAATAGGCATGGATACACATGGATAAGTGCTATCTATTATAGTTGTCCACCAGATTGCAAAGGTTCTTGGTAGGCTATGATATGGTCACAAAGCAGTGATGAACCGGGGTCGGGAGGAAGGGAAAGTGAAGAATGAGAAGACATGTGAGGATATGTGTGGACTGTGCAGAGTGGATGCAATTTGATAGAAAAGTTTATGAAAGTTATGTGGGCGGTTCTGGAATTTGATACGCTTACCTAAAGAGGTGAGTTTTCAGGGAAAGCTTGAAGGGTTGGAGACTAGAGGAGAGTCTTACTGTGTGTGGTAGGGCATTCCACAGAGTGGGTGCAGCCCGAAGAAAGTCCTGCAATCGTGAGTGGGAGCGAGTAATGAGTGTGGATAAGAGACGCAGATCTTGTGAAGAGCGAAGAGGTCGGGATGAGAGATATTTTGAGATAAGCAAAGTGATGTACGTTGGTGTAGTTTGGTTAATGGCCTTGTGTATGAGTAAAAGTATTTTATATTGAATACGGTAGAATACAGGTAGCCAATGGAGGGACTGACAGAGTGGATATGCAGAAGATGAACGTCTAGCAAGGAAGATTAGTCTCGCAGCTGCATTCAGAATGGACTGTAGTGGTGAAAGTCTTGTTTTGGGAAAACCACTTAGGAGACTGTTGCAATAATCAATGCGGGAGATAATGAGAGCGTGGATTAGAGTTTTAGCAGTGTCTTGTGTAAGGTATGGTCGTATTTTGGATATGTTTTTTAGATGCATGTAACATGATTTTGAAACAGATTGACTGTGGGGAACAAAGGACAGATTAGAGTCAAGGATGACACCTAAGCAGCAAGCTTGTGGGGTAGGGTTGATTGTCGAGTTTTCAACAGTGATAGAGATATCATGTTGGTACCTAATATTGGCTGGTGGAAATATAATTAACTCTGTTTTTGAAATATTAAGTTTGAGGTGGCGAGATGTCATTCAAGATGAAATGGCAGAAAATCATTCAATGACACGGCCCAGTACAGATAGAGACAAATCAGGGGAGGATAGGTAGATTTGAGTATCATCTGTGTACAGATGATACTTAAATCCAGAAGAGCTGATTAGTTTCTCTTGTACTTAAATCCAGAAGAGCTGATTAGTTTCCCAAGAGATGAGGTACAGATTGAGAAAAGCAGAGGACCTAAGACTGAACCTTGCGGTACTCCAACTGAAAGAGGTAGCGAAGAGGATGTAGATTCAGAGAAGCGAACACTGAAGGAGCGATTAGATAGGTAGGATAGGAACCAAGAAAGGGCTATGTCTTTAAGACCTAAGGATTGTAGTGTTTGTATGAGAAGAGAGTGGTCAACAGTGTCAAAGGCAGCAGATAGATCTGGAAGAATAAGAAGTGAGTAGTGGCCTTTAGACTTCGTAGAGACCAAATCATTAACCACTTTAGTTAGTACTGTCTCTGTGGAGTGTTACGAATGGAAACCTGACTGAAGTGGGTCCAATAAGTTGTGTCAGTTAAGAAAGTGTGTGAGTTGAGTGTAGGCAAGTCTCTCAAGTAGCTTAGAGAGACAAGGGAGCTGAGAGATAGGGCGGTAGTTTGAGAGAGAGTTAGGGTCAGATTTTTGGTTTTTCAAAATGGGAGTAATCACTGCATGCTTGAACAGTGAAGGAAAAATACCAGTAGAGAGTGAGATTACGGATGTTAGTTAAGGTAGGGATGAGCACCGGAGACAGAGCTTTACTTATTTGTGAGGGTAAAGGATCAAGAGAAGAGGTAGTAGAGAAGCAGGATGAGATCACACTGTATGCCAGTTGTTCTCAAACTGTGTGCTGTGGCACCCTGGGGTGCCTCGGGATACTTGCATGGGTGCCTCCGGTTTGTGATCGAGAACCAATGCAAATTATTTATGGTCAGTGTACTGTAATAGGCAAAACCAGTGCTGAGTTCTGACAGTCATAAAATATGTGGACAAACCGAAGTGAATCTTGTCCCTCACCATATAATTAAACCTAAGTATGACATATGAACACAATTTATTTCATTAAAAAAAATAATTCCCAATAATAAACATTTGGCCTAGGGGTGTCATGAAAAAGATTCTGATACTCTAGGGCGTCGTGATTCAAAAAAGTTTTGGAACCACTGCTGTATACAGTTTCAGCAATCTCACCGGCCAGTGACACTTCTATTGTTTGCTGCTTATTGCATCCAAACACTGAAAATATAATCTACCATATTGCTGCGATTCATAATAGAAAATCACAGTTTTGCCTTTTAAATATTTGGCAATTTGTAAATCACCCACAATCCAAACAGAAAACCACCACATCCAATTAGTGACCATAGGTTCATCATATCACATAAAGATTTAACATTGTTGTATGTTATTGAGAGAATGTATTTGTGAGTGCATTACTTTGCCTAAAGTTTTTTTTTTTTTAAATAATAGAGTACAGTTAGTTTGAAACTGCTGTAGGCCTGCCCCAAAGGGAAACAAATAATCAAAAAAAACAAAAAACATTCCTTCAGCAAATGACTGACATTACATGTAAATAGTTTTCTATTATTTATCTGTTGTAATCATTTACATGGCTTCTTTACGCCAATCCTGCTAATTTCACTTGGCCTGGCTACCTAGAGGCTGGATATCTGTCACTTTTGCCGTACATGTACATACGCTTGGTCAGATTCATATGACAGAGACTATAAGTGTGGTCAGATGAGGGCGTCATCCCACATTTCCCATCTGTCCACATCTATCTCTAGTTTAGATGTTGACCACAGTTGTCTTCTTGAGTCCAAAAGCAGTAAGAATTGGGTCAGTTCCATAACATTGCAGAATATTTGAGATTTCCCAACATTAGAACAGCATAAGTCTTCAGCTTCAAACTGGTTATATACGGAGCAGTGTTATCTGTGCTTCCCTGCATAACTCTCTTGGGTTGGGTTCGTGTGACTGGCATTTGGGATCCCGCTGGTCACCATACAGACGCCGGGATCCCAATCGTTAGATTCCCTTGGGGGGGGGGAGATGAGCGCAACGAAGCCGCACAGCAGACTCGGTAGATGGCTGCGCTTGCCACAGGTTCTATTCCCATTCTGCGGGTGTCACGGACACCCACAAGTGGGAATAGTCCCTGTTAGTCGGCATGCTGAATGTTGGGCTCTGAATTGGCTGGGATCCAGGCGTCGGTATAGTGACCGGCGGTCTCCCAGCCGCCGGTCACATAGCTACAGCCCACTCTGTTAAATATAGCTGTATTCCACTACGGCTAAGGCTCATTGTTATGCCGTTTTAGACATTCTTTATCATCCTGCCACTATTTTGAACTTTTCCCTGCCTGCCTCCTATACGTAACAATGCCTCATACCTCAGCTTTTCACCTCTAAGGCATAACTCTCAACTGTCCTGATTTGACCCAAACGGGAGCATTTCCAAGCTGATCGGGTGGATCAGAGACATGTACCTTATTTTGTTCCTATTTTACATGTGTAAATATTGGCCCACTCACACCTTATACTCAGCTTTCTTGCCTTTGAAACATAATAATAATAAATAATAATAATAATAATAATAATAATTTTATTTATATAGCGCTCTTTCTCCAATAGGACTCAAGGCACTTAACAGATACATAGCATAATATAGTACAGAAAATAATGAAGTACAGAACAGATTTTCATAAAATACAGAAGCATGAAGATACTAAAATGACATTATGGAAATGCTTGAGTTAACAGGAAAGTCTTGAGTCTACTTTTGAAGGATTCTATAGTTGGGGCCTCTTGCACTGTACGGGGAAGTGAGTTCCATAGAGTCGGAGCCCCATGACTAAAAGCTCAATCCCCAGATGAATTACGGGAGATTGTAGGTACTGCTAAAAGTCCTTCATCCAGTGGCGTAACTAGAAATTTTTCTCCCCCAAGCCAAAAAATCCTTCGGCGCCCCCCCCCCTCATACACCCCGTAATTGGCACTAGCAAAGGTAGAAAAATGCGCGCGCCGCAGGCGCGCGCTGGCAAAAAGGGTGTGTGGCTTTGTCGAAATGGGCGTGGATGGCGTGGCATTGCAGGAAAAGACTACCTTATACCCCAGTTTTGCAACCTGCACGCCCAGACGTTGGCCACCACAGGAAAGAAAAATAATCCTGATTCATGCCCCTTACATTATTTGTCATTTTTCCTCCTTATAGTAATGCCCAGTATACATTATGCCACATACTGCAATGGTCCTTAGACATTATTCCACACACAATCAGTGATCGCGCTGAGCCAAAAAAAAAGTGGGTCCCAGGGACCCTTCACTTTTAAAAATTGGGGTCCTACCGGTCGTTTTCTGGGTCCCATCGGAATGAAGGTTCTTATTAATTTTAATCTTGTTTGGACACTACAAAAGTGTTGCAAGATGGGGGGGATGGGGTGACAATGCTGCTGGGCTCTGTAGCATGCAGGACACCCTGCACCAGAGCTGTAACTAGACATTTTGGTGCCCTTAGGCAGAAAGTGAATTGGTGTTAGACCACTTAGACCACAAAGAACAGGTAGTGCGCGCCGTAGGCACGCCGCTAAATTTTAGGGGCGTGGCTTCATAGGGAAGGGCCGTGACCACATAATAGTGTCAATTCACATTACACCACACAGTAGTGGCGCTTATACACATTGCACCAGGTAGAACCTCCTATGCACACTGATCCAGGTAGATCACGTCATACACTTTGCTCCAGGTACAGCACGTCATACACTTTGCACCAGGTACAGCACGTCATACACTTTGCACCAGGTAGAGCACGTTATCATACACATTGCCGCTAGGTAGAGCACGTTATCATACACAGTGCGCCAGGTAGAACACGTTATACACACTGCGCCAGGTAGAGCACGTTATCATACACATTGCGCCAGGTAGAGCATGTTATCATACACATTGCCGCTAGGTAGAGCAAGTTATCATACACATTGCATCAGGTAGAGCATGTTATCATACACATTGCCGCTAGGTAGAGCAAGTTATCATACACATTGCCGCTAGGTAGAGCAAGTTATCATACACATTGCGTCAGGTAGAACACGTTATTATACACAATGCGCCTGGTAGAGCACGTTATTATACACAATGCGCCTGGTAGAGCACGTTATCAGCCACATTGCGCCAGGTAGAACACGTTATTATACACAATGCGCCTGGTAGAGCACATTATCATACACATTGCGCCAGGTAGAACACGTTATTATACACAATGCGCCTGGTAGAGCACGTTATAATACACATTGCACTAGGTAGAACACGTTATTATACACAATGCGCCTGGTAGAGCACGTTATTATACACATTGCACTAGGTAGAGCACGTTATCATACACATTGCGCCAGGTAGAACACGTTATCATACACATTGCGCCAGGTAGAACACGTTATCATACACATTGCGCCAGGTAGAACACGTTATCATACACATTGCGCCAGGTAGAGCACGTTATCATACACATTGCGCCTGGTAGAGCACATTATTATACACATTGCACCAGGTAGAGCACGTTATCATACACATTGCGCCAGGTAGAACACGTTATCATACACATTGCGCCAGGTAGAACACGTTATCATACACATTGCGCCAGGTAGAACACGTTATCATACACATTGCGCCAGGTAGAGCACGTTATCATACACATTGCGCCAGGTAGAACACGTTATTATACACATTGCGCCAGGTAGAACACGTTATTATACACAATGCGCCTGGTAGAGCACGTTATTATACACAATGCGCCTGGTAGAGCACTGAGGCACATTGCAGTAACCACTCACTTATCACCTCCAGTTGCACGAAGGGGCCGTTTGACACAAGTGGTACCGCCCCCAGCAGCAACTCACTGACACTCACCATTTTTTCTGACAGCACAGTGCAGTGAGTGCACTGGCACAAGTAGCCAGCCTGCGCCTGTAGTAGCCGCAGCCTGGAGGAGCTCTATGTGAAATCGCAAGCAGAGGCTGTTCTCTGGCAAGAAGGAGCTCGTCCAATCGCTTCCCTTGACGGGCTGGCTACTGCGAAATATACCGATAATCAGTTCCAACTATGTCAAAGTAGTGGAGCCCAGGTGCAATGGGAAAGTCAGTGTCACTGCACAGTTGTACTGATTACTGGTATATTTAGCAGTGGCCAACCCGTCAGGGGAAGCGATTGGAGGAGCTCCTTCTTGCCAGCCTCTGCTTGCGATTTCACAGATAGCTCCTTCATGCTGCGGCGCCGGCTGGCTACTTGTGCCAGTGCACTCACTGCACTGTGCTGTCAGAAAAATGGTGTCAGTGAGGCCCTGACACTCTGAGCGGCCTCACATTGCACACACGGAGCTTGCAGCCCCCGGACATCCCGCATCTGCACCAGCTACTCCAGGTGAAGTGGGGCGATGCAGCACTGTCTACTGCTTACCTACAGCGGGAGCTGCGCAGCCCGGCCGGCTCCTGCTGGAAGGTAGTTGTCGGGTCTCGGTGGGGCGTTGAGCGGGTCCCGGGTAGGGGGGTGGCGGCGGGCAGATCCGGAGCTGTACTCCCAGTCGCAGAGGAGGGTGCTGGCGGCAGGGCGGCAGTGGAGCCGGATGAGCGGGGCCAGTCTGTCAGCCCTGCAGCACAGATTCATGTGCTGGCGGGGAGCAGGATTCAAAGCGGGAGATGCTGCAG
This sequence comes from Pseudophryne corroboree, assembly GCF_028390025.1. Taxonomy (NCBI): domain Eukaryota; kingdom Metazoa; phylum Chordata; class Amphibia; order Anura; family Myobatrachidae; genus Pseudophryne; species Pseudophryne corroboree. Next base: position 790,495,999 of record NC_086447.1, on the reverse strand, counting down.
GCTGTGATTGGATGGAGACTACAGGAGGTGATTGGCCGAGGAAACAGCCAGTCACCTCCTGCATTCCGCTGACAGGCTTAACACATGCAAACACATATTCAGATGAGCGCGTCCTGTGGGACCCGCTCATCTTCTAAATGTGAGTCCCGGGCGGCTGTTTCTGGGTAAAATACGCGCCATAGCGCGTTTTTGCGATCACTGACAATAATGCACATGACACAATATGCACACACCGTAATGCCCCCTACACATTATGCCACACACCGTAATGCCCCCGACACATTATGCCACACACCGTAATGCCCCCGACACATTATGCCACACACCGTAATGCCTGTGACACATTAGGACAGGAATCGCAATGCCCGTTATACATTATGCTACACACTGCAATGCCCCTGATACATTATAGCACATACAATGTCTGTGACACAGTATGACACACACCACAATGATCCTGAGACATTATACCACATACCACAATGCCCGTGACATAGTCTACAACACACCGTAATGCCAGATACATTATGACACACACTGCAATGTCCGTGATACATTATGCCACACACCGTAATGCCCATTACACATTAAGTTCAACAGTAAGGCTTCCAATTACTTTTAAATTACCTGCTCGTTGCCAGGGGTTTCATGCTCTTGGTTCCATGCACGGTGCCAGGATGTCATGCTCGTTGCCAGGGGTTTCATGCACTGGGTGTCATGCTCGTTGCTAGGGGGTAGTGCTTGTTGCTAGGGCCGTGCTCCCAGTGCCACATATGCTCCCAGTGCCAGATATTCCCCCACAGTGCCAGGTATATGCACCCAGTGCCAGATATTCCCCCACAGTGCCAGGTATATGCACCCAGTGCCAGATATTCCCCCACAGTGCCTGCTTCCCCCCCCAGTGCCAGGTATATGCCCCCAGTGCCGGGTATATGCCCCCCCAGTGCCAGGTATATTCCCCCAGTGCCAGGTATATGCCCCCCCAGTGCCAGGTATATGCCCCCAGTGCCAGATATTCTCCCACAGTGCCAGATATTCCCCCCCAGTGCCAGGTATATGCCCCCAGTGCCAGGTACATGCCCCCCCAGTGCCAGTTATATGCCCCCAGTGCCAGGTATATGCCCCCAGTGCCAGATATTCCCCCCCAGTGCCTGCTTCCCCCCCAGTGCCAGGTATATGCCCCCAGTGCCAGATATTCCCCCCCAGTGCCTGCTTCCCCCCCAGTGCCAGGTATATGCCTCCAGTGCCGGGTATATGCCCCCCCCAGTGCCAGGTATATGCCCCCAGTGCCAGGTACATGCCCCCAGTGCCGGGTATATGCCCCCCCAGTGCCAGGTATATGCCCCCAGTGCCAGGTACATGCCCTCAGTGCCGGGTATATGTCCCCAGTGGCAGATCTGCCCCCCCAGTGCCAGGTATATGTCCCCAGTGCCGGGTATATGCCCCAGTGCCTGCTCCCCCGTCCCCCCCCTATGTGTTGGAGGGACACGAGCGCATCGCGCGTCTCTCCTGTGTCCCTCCTGGCTCTCCCCCGGCTGGTCTAATAAAGGAAGTGCCGTTCGTGAGCCAATCAGAGCTCACGAACGGCACTTGCTTCCTTAGACCGGCCGGGGGAGAGCCAGGAGGAACACAGGAGAGACGCGCGATGCGCTCGTGTCCCTCCAACACATAGGGGGGGGGCCGGGGGGGCCGGGGGAGCAGGCACCGCAGGGAGGGAGAGCCGGAGAGGAGATCGCAGATTGACATGCGGACGCTCGTCCGCATGTCAATCTGTTCTAAATCAGTGGCGCCCCCGCAGCCCCTCGCCCCCAAGCCACCGCGAGGACTGCGGGGGCAGTAGTTACGCCACTGCCTTCATCTATAGATCGCAGTAATCGAGTGAGGCAGTATGGGATCAGAAGCTGCTTCAGGTACCTTGGGCCTTGGTCACGTAGTGCTTTGAAACTCAATAAGCCAATCTGGAAGATGATTCACCATCTTACAGGCAGCCAGTGAAGGGAGTAGAGGATGGGTGTTATGTTGCTAGAGCGGGGCTAGTTGATGTTTAAGTGTCAAGCCACCATCCAGGACAACGCCAAGATTCCACACACGATCAGTGGTTTGTAATTCTGAATCCCCGAGCGCAAGTCCAGTTTGTTGGCTATGCTGTAGTCTTGTCCTTTGATGTTGCGGTCCTATCATAAGGACCTCTGTTTTATCCGGGTTCAGTCGCAGCCAACTGGCACTCATCCACTCCTGGATCTCAGCTAAACAGCCATGTAGGGTTGCTATTGGGTTATCAGTGCCCGGAGCAAAGGACAAGTACAGTTGTGTATCATCTGCATAGCAGTGGTACACCAGGCCATGGCACCTGATTATTTCACCCAGCGGTAGCATGTATACTGCAAAAAGCATGGGGGATAGTACAGAACCTTGTGGGACACACCATGGCAATGGTACCCGATAGTGATGAGTATATTCCAGACAATAGTCTCTGTGACCTGCCTGTGAGAAATGATTTGAACCAGCTTAGGACTGTGCCATCCAGTCCACAAAAATGTATCAGCGCTCAATCAGAAGCCCATGGTCCACGGTATCAACAAACATTATTCACCAAAGTAGTGGGCCTAGCTGGTTGTTTATAGAAGTACTGCATATCCCTAAACTGCTTGTTCTTAGGTAACTTTCTTCGCATACTTTAGAGAATATGTTTTGGTTTGAGGGAATAACAAGTCACTGTTATTTCACGCAAACATGCAAAAATATTCTGCTATATTTCTGGCAATTTTGCAACTACTCTGGTGAGATCGTGAGGTAGGTACCTTGCGCTCACCTACTATATTGGTGTTTCCATGCGTGGCAAGTATGTACTGTATGCAGTGATTGTGTGAAGTGTAACCTGCTATGCCTGAGGTAAAACATATGTGGTGGAGATGGCTCATAAAAACCTGTGTTAATTTATTACATTATAAGGGTAGTCACAGTTCTCCCCTTTCCATGAGTTGAGGTAGTGTCAAGTAGGTCAGATCCGTGTCACTCTCAGGAGACCCCCATATACAGTACTGTGCAAAAGTTTTAGGCAGGTGTGGAAAAAATGCTGCAAAGTAAGAATGTTTTCAAAAATTCAAGTGTTAATAGTTTATTTTTTAGCAATTAACAAAATGCAAAGTGAATAAACAGAAGAGAAATCTAAATCAAACCAATATTTGGTGTGACCACTCTTTGCCTTCAAAATAGCATTCATTCTTCTAGGTCCACTTGCACACAGTTTTTGAAGGAACAGGGACATCTTGGAGAGCTTGATAAGTCAATTCTGCACTATGAGAGGCGTATCTTTCTTTGGTTGATTCTAGACGCAGATTACCTACAGATACTTTGCTACACTCACCAAAACTTAGTGTGAAGTTACTGCACTATTAGGCGCTTGTCCTCTCTCCCTGTTTTTCCAGATTTGTTTGTCACTAAACCTAGTGACACCCTGAAGGACTGAGCAGTCGCCCGCAGGGTATCCTGTGGAACCAGTGTGCAAGTTTGACAATCTTAAGACATTTCTTATAAATATACTTTACTGATTGAGAAGGGAAGTAGCGCACTGATCTTACTTTTGTTTCAAAGGTTTATAGTTACATTTATTTACGTACAACTCTGAATGAGGCCTTCTGTGTTAATTCTGGGCTGATATTGTTTTAGAACATACCCCTAAGTGCCTAATCCATTCAGGGCCGGTTCTAGACCTTGTGGTGCCCAGGGCGAGAGTTTCCTTTGGCGACCCCCCACACACACACACACATAAGTAAAACAGAATTGGTGCATGCCGAAGGCGCGCGATCAAAAATAGGGGCATGGCTTCATAGGGAAGGGGTGTGGCCACAGTTGTGCCCCCAGTAGTTATGCCCCCAGTAGTTGTGCCCCCTGTATGCCCCCAGTAGATTTGCCCCCAGTAGTTGTGGCCCCAGTAGCTGTGCCCCCAGTAGATTTGCCCCCTGTAGTAGTGCCCCCAGTAAATATGCCCCCAGTAGATGTGCCCCCAGTAGCTGTGCCCCCAGTAGATTTGCCCCCCAGTAGTTGTGCCCCCTGTAGCTGTGCACCCTGTAGTTGTGCCCCCAGTAGCGCCACTTACAAACACAAAAAAACAAACTACACAATACTTACCAGCTCCGCTCCTGCTTCCCGAATGCTGCTGCGCTGCCCCCTGTCTCTGGCCGCTCGATCCTCTCTATGGGAGAGACGTCATGATGACTGTCCCATAGCAGCGCCACACAGAAACTAGAGGTCAATTATAACCTCTAGCGTCTGACAGTGGTGCCGGCTGCAGCGGGCTCCTACACAGCCCACGGCGCCTGCTGTAGTCGGTGGAGCAGGAGGAGGGGGATGTGGGGTGTGGGTGGGCGGCGGGCATCTGCAGGGTGACTGCAGCCGTGCTTGCGGGCAGCAGCACCCCAGGCGCTTGCCCTGCTTGCCCGTGCCTAGAACCGCTCCTGAATCCATTCTATTAAACTAATAGATGTTCTGCTATCTGTACCTGGGATGTGTCTATAGATATCTAGACCATGTGTAAAGAAGCTTTGCAACAAAATGCAATTTGAATTTAATTAGCAGATACTAATTACTGTTATCTTACAAAAAAAATTATAGACATAATGTGAATAATGTGCAAATGAGACTCATTTTCTCTAGTACACATACAGTTACATAGTGTAAGTGGCATTTGAACCAAGTACAAGACTGGAATGTACTGAACTCCCTATGTAAAATTCTCATATAACAAAGAATACTGAAAAATAATCTGTGCATATTCTTACAGTGATTAAGGTTCCATATGTTAACAATGAACACATTTGTCAGAGATATAGGTCCCTTTCTAAATCAGCCATTCACTCATGGTCAGGACCATATTATCCATTAGGCTGGGGCTCCAATGGGTGAAGGCACCTCGCGCCGTAGCAAGGCAATCTCTAAATCAGCTGAGGTTTGTTTTGAGACAATGGGGAGAATGAGGGGTGGGGGTGGGGTGTGGGGACAGCATCAGCAGACTTTGGGGGTAATTCCAAGTTGATCGCAGCAGGGAATTTTTTAGCAGTTGGGCAAAACCATGTGCACTGCAGGGGAAGCAGATATAACATGTGCAGAGAGAGTTAGATTTGGGTGGGTTATTTTGTTTCTGTGCAGGGTAAATACTGGCTGCTTTATTTTTACACTGCAATTTAGATTACAGATTGAACTCACCACACCTAAATCTAACTCTCTCTGCACATGTTATATCTGCTCCCTCTGCAGTGCACATGGTTTTGCCCAACTGCTAAAACATTTCCTGCTGCGATCAACTTGGAATTACCCCCTTTATTTCAACTGGGTATCAGTGTTTGTTTGAATACTGAAAGTATAAATGATGGCATAAGCTCTGCTTCCCAAATGTCAGCTGGAGTGTGGTGAAAGTCTGAAGTGCTGAATGGGGCCCAAAATATACCTAAAAGCCTAGTGGCCCGTCATGGGTTCATACGGTCCTATGCATGGGCATAGAGATCTAGCTGTACCAGAAAACTTATCTTTTGTAAATTGCAGCAATAACAGTTTTTAGCTAGTATATATTATTTTGCATATTAGTAAATAGACTTGATAGCCTTAAAACTGTAATCCCAAATAGAATCAAAATAATCAATCTATTAAGGACCCCATTCACTGAAGCTCAGTTGCTTTGCCTTGGCATAATACAATCCTGGACTGTGTGACGTAATGAACGTAAGGTGAGCAGGAGGAGCAATCAGAAGCTGCAATGATGGAAACTGCGGATGATGGAAACTAGCAGTTTTTCGCTGCCGTGCAAACGCTAAGCCGCCGCCCTCTGGGAGTGTATATTAGCTTTGCAATAGTGCGATCGCTTCCAACGCAGGACGGCTACAAATAAAAATTGTGCAGTTTTAGAGTAGCTCCAGACCTACTCAGCGCTTGCGATCACTTCAGACCATTCAGTTTCGGATTTGACGTCACAAACACGCCCTGCGTTCACCCAGCCACGCCTGCGTTTTTCCTGGCACGCCTGCGTTTTTACGAACACTCCCTGAAAACGGTCAGTTGCCACCCAGAAACGCCCACTTCATGTCAATCACTCTGCGGCGGCCATAGCGACTGAAATGCATTGCTACACCTTGTGTGAAACTACATCGGCCGTTGTGAAAGTACGTCGCGCGTGCGTACTGCGCCACATACGCATGCGCAGAAGTGCCTTTTTTTGCATCATCGCTGCACAGCGAACATTTTCAGCTAACGTTCAACTCGGAATGACCCCCATTGATTGGTATTCCAACACATCATAGCCATGGCAAAGCAGATAGCACAGTTTTAGGGTTAGTAGGCAGATTCACCAAAGTCATTACCATTATCTTACAAACAGGTGACTTTCAGAATATTAAACCAAATACTTGTACAGTATTGAAATTGGAATCTGTCTCAGCAATTGAAACTTTGTTGCTGCCATCAGGGATGGGCTGGCCCACAGGGGTAGAGGGGAAACCGCTGATGGGCGCCACCTCCTACTCTAGGGTTCAGTTTCCAGACTGTGCACTTGAATTATACATTATACATACAGTGTTACCTTACATTGCACAGGACTATGGTGTCTTTTCTACAGTCCATTTCTGGTATTAAACTGGTACATTTCATGCATGCACTAGCATTATTTTATATATATCAAGGGGCCCAGCCCATAAACTCTATGCTGGTTTGGCAAACCAATGTGGTGGCTGGCCACACCCCCTCTGGAGACTGGCCACACCCCAAACATGGGCCCTTACCACAGCATTCTCCGGTGGGCCCTTCATGCCCCAGTCCCACACTGGGGCATGAAGTATGGTTGGAGATGTACTAAGCCCTGAAGAGCGATAAAGTGGAGAGAGATAAAGTACCAACCAATCAGCTCCTAACTGCCATGTAACAGGCCCTGTTTAAAATATGGCAGTCAGGAGCTGATTGGTAGCTAGTTCATCTCTCTTCGCTTTATCAGTCTCCAAGGTACATCTTCCCGTATGTGAGCTATAAAACACCTATACTGGTACACTGGAAACTAGATAGCTGTTAGAATATGCAGATTATTTGTTTGCAGTTAATTTTCTATAGTAACTGATTAGGAGGGTGTAGTATAGGAGGGTGTAGTTAGGAGACCGCCTGTCAGCATACCGACGTCGGGATCCTAGCGGGGAAGGGCGAGTGCAGCAAGCCCATTGTGGGTTCGCTGCGCTCGCCACGCTGCGGGTCGGTGGCGACCTGTGGTCGCCACGGGTTCTATTCCCGATCTATGGATGTCGTAGACACCCACGAGTGGAAATAGTTCCTGTTGGTCAGCATGCCGACCATCGGGATAGTGAGGGGGTCTCCCGACCGCCAGTCACATGAATACCACTCGATTAGGATACTGTAATAATAAACATATTACATGTTGCACGTTAGAACTTCTCAAAAGCCTTTTTCTATTATGGTATAAAATGCTTTGTACACAATTTTCTTGTTGATAGCAAAGAAAATGCTGAAGACACTTTTAGGGGGGATATTCAATTGTTTGAAAAGTCGGTTGGCTGTCTGTTTTTTCCTATCTAATAGAGAGGAAAAAACAGACAGCCAACCGACTTTTCAAACAATTGAATTCCCCCTTATTGTGAACTTAACAATCAACATAGATCTTCAAACACAGGCCAATGAGTGATCAGCTTGTGATTTTGAAAGGGTCAGCAGGCTACTGAGCTGGTTAGTGTTATGGGTTAATGACTCTGCAATCAGAAAATATGTATGACCACTATGGGACAGTGATTATTAGTTTGGGCAAAGTGAGGTTAAATTCTTTTGGAAACCAATAGAAGGACTTTGTCTTTTGCCAACATTACCAACCAAGTAAGTAGGTTATTCATGTTTTCTTATGAATGGGCATTTTTGTAGACATTGAGCAGAAGCTTTAGCTTTTGTCATTGTACAGAGCAAGTTACACTAAAGCCTGACCTTCTCCTGCCCTGGAAACATTGGAAGTACAGTAACTGCATTCTGTTGTGCCAGTCACAGTGCAGCAGTGTCACAGTACAGGTGTCACCTTCCTATGATCTCAGGCAAGCCACATTATGTCATAGAATCTTCAGCATAAATATTTTCTAAATGGACCATATATCTGTATGTGAGGCAGGGACATCATTTCCAATGGCAGATAATAAAACTCTGTTTCTTTTTCTTAAAATACTGCTTTGTTCTGCCTTAATTATCCACAAAATTACTCATGACCGAGGGGACATTGGGGCTATCATTACATGTATAACTTTTGTGTTTGAATCTTTTTTGTAAATTAGGCAAAGCTTGATTGAAATGTTTCTTTGGTGAAATGCCGCTGGAAGGCACCAATACTTTCCAATACAAGTATAGGCAGATCCGATGGAAGGGACTGGGAGATCTTCCTCTTTGATGCCACCTACAGGTGTTAAGGGCCCCATACACTACAACGATATGTCTGAGGCTGAAGTTGGATTCAATTTCCCTTGAACTCTCCCGGGAGCTTCCCGGGAGTGGTTCCATACGATTCCATACGATTTGGTACATGTGTGGCTATTTTTGCGTGCAATCTATTGCATGCGATATGTCACGTGGCGACATATCGCAGGCGATTTATCGCAATGCATTCACATGTACCATAAGTTATATCTGATGGGTTGGATTAGGGTGCTAGGGGGGTTGGCCCAAATAGGCATATAAATAGCAGCAGCCATTTTAGCCCTGTGCACACTGCTGTTCTGTGATTAGTGAGGCTGGTTTATACCTTCTGAGCGTTCCACATTGCTACCATGCTTAGGTTTGTTTGTTTTTTCTGAACAAAGTGCTCTCTTTATCCTGTTCTGTGATGGATTCCTCCAGGCAGGCTCGGACTGGCCCATAGGGGTACAGGGGAAACCACCGGTGGGCTCCACTGCCTGGGGGGCCCATCCTCTCAATTATGCATTATGAATGTTACATTATACTGCACAGGACTATGGTGTATTTTCTACTGGGCACTGCTGTTATTAATCTGGTACATTATCATGCATGCACTAGCAGTATTTACTATATATATTATTTATCAAGGGGCCCAGACCATGCACTAATGGTTAGCCAAGCCTCTCAGAATGGGCCCCTACCACTGCATTCCCCCGGTGGGCCCTTCTTGCCCCAGTCCGACACTGCCTCCAGGTATCAACTTATGTTAGCCTATGGCTATCTGAAGTAGAGATGAGCGCCTGAAATTTTTCGGGTTTTGTGTTTTGGTTTTGGGTTCGGTTCCGCGGCCGTGTTTTGGGTTCGAACGCGTTTTGGCAAAACCTCACCGAATTATTTTTGTCGGATTCGGGTGTGTTTTGGATTCGGGTGTTTTTTTCCAAAAACACTAAAAAACAGCTTAAATCATAGAATTTGGGGGTCATTTTGATCCCAAAGTATTATTAACCTCAAAAACCATAATTTACACTCATTTTCAGTCTATTCTGAATACCTCACACCTCACAATATTATTTTTAGTCCTAAAATTTGCACCGAGGTCGCTGTGTGAGTAAGATAAGCGACCCTAGTGGCCGACACAAACACCGGGCCCATCTAGGAGTGGCACTGCAGTGTCACGCAGGATGTCCCTTCCAAAAAACCCTCCCCAAACAGCACATGACGCAAAGAAAAAAAGAGGCGCAATGAGGTAGCTGTGTGAGTAAGATTAGCGACCCTAGTGGCCGACACAAACACCGGGCCCATCTAGGAGTGGCACTGCAGTGTCACGCAGGATGGCCCTTCCAAAAAACCCTCCCCAAACAGCACATGACGCAAAGAAAAAAAGAGGCGCAATGAGGTAGCTGACTGTGTGAGTAAGATTAGCGACCCTAGTGGCCGACACAAACACCGGGCACATCTAGGAGTGGCACTGCAGTGTCACGCAGGATGTCCCTTCCAAAAAACCCTCCCCAAACAGCACATGACGCAAAGAAAAAAAGAGGCGCAATGAGGTAGCTGTGTGAGTAAGATTAGCGACCCTAGTGGCCGACACAAACACCGGGCCCATCTAGGAGTGGCACTGCAGTGTCACGCAGGATGTCCCTTCCAAAAAACCCTCCCCAATCAGCACATGATGCAAAGAAAAAGAAAAGAAAAAAGAGGTGCAAGATGGAATTATCCTTGGGCCCTCCCACCCACCCTTATGTTGTATAAACAAAACAGGACATGCACACTTTAACCAACCCATCATTTCAGTGACAGGGTCTGCCACACGACTGTGACTGATATGACGGGTTGGTTTGGACCCACCCCCAAAAAGAAGCAATTAATCTCTCCTTGCACAAACTGGCTCTACAGAGGCAAGATGTCCACCTCATCTTCACCCTCCGATATATCACCGTGTACATCCCCCTCCTCACAGATTATCAATTCGTCCCCACTGGAATCCACCATCTCAGCTCCCTGTGTACTTTGTGGAGGCAATTGCTGCTGGTCAATGTCTCCGCGGAGGAATTGATTATAATTCATTTTAATGAACATCATCTTCTCCACATTTTCTGGATGTAACCTCGTACGCCGATTGCTGACAAGGTGAGCGGCGGCACTAAACACTCTTTCGGAGTACACACTTGTGGGAGGGCAACTTAGGTAGAATAAAGCCAGTTTGTGCAAGGGCCTCCAAATTGCCTCTTTTTCCTGCCAGTATAAGTACGGACTGTGTGACGTGCCTACTTGGATGCGGTCACTCATATAATCCTCCACCATTCTATCAATGTTGAGAGAATCATATGCAGTGACAGTAGACGACATGTCCGTAATCGTTGTCAGGTCCTTCAGTCCGGACCAGATGTCAGCATCAGCAGTCGCTCCAGACTGCCCTGCATCACCGCCAGCGGGTGGGCTCGGAATTCTGAGCCTTTTCCTCGCACCCCCAGTTGCGGGAGAATGTGAAGGAGGAGATGTTGACAGGTCGCGTTCCGCTTGACTTGACAATTTTGTCACCAGCAGGTCTTTCAACCCCAGCAGACCTGTGTCTGCCGGAAAGAGAGATCCAAGGTAGGCTTTAAATCTAGGATCGAGCACGGTGGCCAAAATGTAGTGCTCTGATTTCAACAGATTGACCACCCGTGAATCCTTGTTAAGCGAATTAAGGGCTGCATCCACAAGTCCCACATGCCTAGCGGAATCGCTCCGTGTTAGCTCCTCCTTCAATGCCTCCAGCTTCTTCTGCAAAAGCCTGATGAGGGGAATGACCTGACTCAGGCTGGCAGTGTCTGAACTGACTTCACGTGTGGCAAGTTCAAAGGGCATCAGAACCTTGCACAACGTTGAAATCATTCTCCACTGCACTTGAGACAGGTGCATTCCACCTACTATATCGTGCTCAATTGTATAGGCTTGAATGGCCTTTTGCTGCTCCTCCAACCTCTGAAGCATATAGAGGGTTGAATTCCACCTCGTTACCACTTCTTGCTTCAGATGATGGCAGGGCAGGTTCAGTAGTTTTTGGTGGTGCTCCAGTTTTCTGTACGTGGTGCCTGTACGCCGAAAGTGTCCCGCAATTCTTCTGGCCACCGACAGCATCTCTTGCACGCCCCTGTCGTTTTTTAAAAAATTCTGCACCACCAAATTCAAGGTATGTGCAAAACATGGGACGTGCTGGAATTGGCCCAGATTTAATGCACACACAATATTGCTGGCGTTGTCCGATGCCACAAATCCACAGGAGAGTCCAATTGGGGTAAGCCATTCCGCGATGATCTTCCTCAGTTGCCGTAAGAGGTTTTCAGCTGTGTGCGTATTCTGGAAAGCGGTGATACAAAGCGTAGCCTGCCTAGGAAAGAGTTGGCGTTTGCGAGATGCTGCTACTGGTGCCGCCGCTGCTGTTCTTGCGGCGGGAGTCCATACATCTACCCAGTGGGCTGTCACAGTCATATAGTCCTGACCCTGCCCTGCTCCACTTGTCCACATGTCCGTGGTTAAGTGGACATTGGGTACAGCTGCATTTTTTAGGACACTGGTGACTCTTTTTCTGAGGTCTGTGTACATTTTCGGTATCGCCTGCCTAGAGAAATGGAACCTAGATGGTATTTGGTACCGGGGACACAGTACCTCCAACAAGTCTCTAGTTGGCTCTGCAGTAATGATGGATACCGGAACCACGTTTCTCACCACCCAGGATGCCAAGGCCTCAGTTATCCGCTTTGCAGTAGGATGACTGCTGTGATATTTCATCTTCCTCGCAAAGGACTGTTGAACAGTCAATTGCTTACTGGAAGTAGTACAAGTGGGCTTACGACTTCCCCTCTGGGATGACCATCGACTCCCAGCGGCAACAACAGCAGCGCCAGCAGCAGTAGGCGTTACACGCAAGGATGCATCGGAGGAATCCCAGGCAGGAGAGGACTCGTCAGACTTGCCAGTGACATGGCCTGCAGGACTATTGGCATTCCTGGGGAAGGAGGAAATTGACACTGAGGGAGTTGGTGGGGTGGTTTGCGTGAGCTTGGTTACAAGAGGAAGGGATTTACTGGTCAGTGGACTGCTTCCGCTGTCACCCAAAGTTTTTGAACTTATCACTGACTTATTATGAATGCGCTGCAGGTGACGTATAAGGGAGGATGTTCCGAGGTGGTTAACGTCCTTACCCCTACTTATTACAGCTTGACAAAGGGAACACACGGCTTGACACCTGTTGTCCGCATTTCTGGTGAAATACCTCCACACCGAAGAGCTGATTTTTTTGGTATTTTCACCTGGCATGTCAACGGCCATATTCCTCCCACGGACAACAGGTGTCTCCCCGGGTGCCTGACTTAAACAAACCACCTCACCATCAGAATCCTCCTGGTCAATTTCCTCCCCAGCGCCAGCAACACCCATATCCTCCTCATCCTGGTGTACTTCAACACTGACATCTTCAATCTGACTATCAGGAACTGGACTGCGGGTGCTCCTTCCAGCACTTGCAGGGGGCGTGCAAATGGTGGAAGGCGCATGCTCTTCACGTCCAGTGTTGGGAAGGTCAGGCATCGCAACCGACACAATTGGACTCTCCTTGTGGATTTGGGATTTCAAAGAACGCACAGTTCTTTGCGGTGCTTTTGCCAGCTTGAGTCTTTTCAGTTTTCTAGCGAGAGGCTGAGTGCTTCCATCCTCATGTGAAGCTGAACCACTAGCCATGAACATAGGCCAGGGCCTCAGCCGTTCCTTGCCACTCCGTGTGGTAAATGGCATATTGGCAAGTTTACGCTTCTCCTCCGACAATTTTATTTTAGGTTTTGGAGTCCTTTTTTTTCTGATATTTGGTGTTTTGGATTTGACATGCTCTGTACTATGACATTGGGCATCGGCCTTGGCAGACGACGTTGCTGGCATTTCATCGTCTCGGCCATGACTAGTGGCAGCAGCTTCAGCACGAGGTGGAAGTGGATCTTGATCTTTCCCTAATTTTGGAACCTCAACTTTTTTGTTCTCCATATTTTATAGGCAGAACTAAAAGGCACCTCAGGTAAACAATGGAGATGGATGGATTGGATACTAGTATACAATTATGGACGGACTGCCACGGTTAGGTGGTATAAAAAAACCACGGTTAGGTGGTATATAATACAATTATGGATGGACGGACTGCCTGCCGAGTGCCAACACAGAGGTAGCCACAGCCGTGAACTACCGCACTGTACACTGGTTGATAAAGAGATAGTAGTATACTCGTAACAACTAGTATGACGACGGTATAAAGAATGAAAAAAAAACCACGGTTAGGTGGTATATATTATAATACAATTATGGTTGGACGGACTGCCTGCCGAGTGCCGACACAGAGGTAGCCACAGCCGTGAACTACCGCACTGTACACTGGTTGATAAAGAGATAGTAGTATACTCGTAACAACTAGTATGACGACGGTATAAAGAATGAAAAAAAAACCACGGTTAGGTGGTATATATTATAATACAATTATGGATGGACGGACTGCCTGCCGAGTGCCGACACAGAGGTAGCCACAGACGTGAACTACCGCACTGTACACTGGTTGATAAAGAGATAGTAGTATACTCGTAACAACTAGTATGACGACGGTATAAAGAATGAAAAAAAAACCACGGTTAGGTGGTATATATTATAATACAATTATGGTTGGACGGACTGCCTGCCGAGTGCCGACACAGAGGTAGCCACAGCCGTGAACTACCGCACTGTACACTGGTTGATAAAGAGATAGTAGTATACTCGTAACAACTAGTATGACGACGGTATAAAGAATGAAAAAAAAACCACGGTTAGGTGGTATATAATACAATTATGGTTGGACGGACTGCCTGCCGAGTGCCGACACAGAGGTAGCCACAGCCGTGAACTACCGCACTGTACACTGGTTGATAAAGAGATAGTAGTATACTCGTAACAACTAGTATGACGACGGTATAAAGAATGAAAAAAAAACCACGGTTAGGTGGTATATATTATAATACAATTATGGTTGGACGGACTGCCTGCCGAGTGCCGACACAGAGGTAGCCACAGCCGTGAACTACCGCACTGTACACTGGTTGATAAAGAGATAGTAGTATACTCGTAACAACTAGTATGACGACGGTATAAAGAATGAAAAAAAAACCACGGTTAGGTGGTATATATTATAATACAATTATGGATGGACGGACTGCCTGCCGAGTGCCGACACAGAGGTAGCCACAGCCGTGAACTACCGCACTGTACACTGGTTGATAAAGAGATAGTAGTATACTCGTAACAACTAGTATGACGACGGTATAAAGAATGAAAAAAAAACCACGGTTAGGTGGTATATAATACAATTATGGTTGGACGGACTGCCTGCCGAGTGCCGACACAGAGGTAGCCACAGCCGTGAACTACCGCACTGTACACTGGTTGATAAAGAGATAGTAGTATACTCGTAACAACTAGTATGACGACGGTATAAAGAATGAAAAAAAAACCACGGTTAGGTGGTATATATTATAATACAATTATGGATGGACGGACTGCCTGCCGAGTGCCGACACAGAGGTAGCCACAGCCGTGAACTACCGCACTGTACTGTGTCTGCTGCTAATATAGACTGGTTGATAAAGAGATAGTATACAATACTACTAATATACTGGTGGTCAGGCACTGGTCACCACTAGTCACACTGGCAGTGGCACTCCTGCAGCAAAAGTGTGCACTGTTTAATTTTAATATAATATTATTTATCATGTACTCCTGGCTCCTGCTATAACAACCTGCAGTGCTCCCCAGTCTCCCCCACAATTATAAGCTTTATATACAATACATTGATGTGCAGCACACTGGGCTGAGCAGTGCACACAGACTGAGTCACTGTGTGACTGTGTATCGTTTTTTTCAGGCAGAGAACGGATATATTAAATAAAACAAACAACTGCACTGTCTCTGGTGGTCACTGGTCACTGTGGTCGTCAGTCACTAAACTCTGTCTGCACTCTCTTCTAATCTACAGTATCACAGCAATCTCTCTCTCTCTCTCTCTTCTAAATCTAATCTAAATGGAGAGGACGCCAGCCACGTCCTCTCCCTATCAATCTCAATGCACGTGTGAAAATGGCGGCGACGCGCGGCTCCTTATATAGAATCCGAGCCTCGCGAGAATCCGACAGCGTCATGATGACGTTCGGGCGCGCTCGGGTTAACCGAGCAAGGCGGGAAGATCCGAGTCGCTCGGACCCGTGAAAAAAAAAGTGAAGTTCGTGCGGGTTCGGATTCAAAGAAACCGAACCCGCTCATCTCTAATCTGAAGCTGAAATGTGACAGGGATCTGAAACGGAAGAGGCAGAGGTCTGTTTGGAGTAAGGAGTGGCTGATGAAGAGGGGACTCTCTCTCACATGTCGCTCCTGACCGAGATTAGGGATAATAACCCTGAAGATTATCGCAACTACCAGCGAATGGATGACAATACCTTCCAGGAGTTGCTGGGCCTTGTGACTCCCTACATCAAGAGGCAGGACACCAAGATGCAGAGGGCCATCCCTGCTGAAGAGAGGCTGACTGCTACTCTGAGATTCCTGGCTACAGGGCGGTCGTTGGAGGACCTGAAGTTCGGGACCCTCATCTCCCCCCCAGGCTTTGGGTTGGATCATCCCTGACACCTGCAAGGCCATTGTGAAGGTGCTGCAGGACCAGTATTTAAAGGTAAATAAAATACACACCACACCTGTTTAGTTACTTAAACTGTTTATAGAAAAAAAGTTTTTTCTTTTCTTTTAAACAACTGTACAATATGAACTATGTAATGTCTTGCTAACACATATAAATATAAAACATGACATAAAAATTGGATTTAAATGTTATAAAATAGATAAAATGATTAAATAACAGTTTATTTTACTTTTAATTCCGAATAATTATGGTGCAGTACTTTCACTCCTGCAAGTACATCAGAATGGCAAGCCGTGGCAGAGGAGTTTACCACGATCTGGCAATTCCCTAACTCTGGGGAGCGATAGATGGCAAACACGTCCACATCAACCCTCCTGCAAACAGCGGATCCCTTTATTATAATTATAAAGGGTATTTCAGCATCGTGCTGATGGCCGTGGTGAATGCCAACTATGAATTCATATTCATTGATATTGGCAAAAACGGACCTGCATCAGATGGTGGCTCACTGAAGAATACCACCTTCTACAAGCAGCTCACCACAAAGACCCTGAACTTGCCATCTAGGGAGCAAACATCGACAAAGGGGGTGCAGATGCACTAAATGATCATTACAGTATAATAAAATATAATATGTCATAAGAGGTTGTTGGTATATCGATGGCCAATGGTATCGGCCTGCCCACCAGTCGTCCAGGTCACCTCTGGTCGAGCAGGTCCCTAACACTATGGGGCAAACATCTGGAATGCAGAGAACCCTGAGATCCGAGGAGCAGCGCCGGTGGCTGGAGACTGAGGACAGCAGCGGTTGGGAAGCAGGAGCGGGGATGGTGAGTATTTATTTATTTTTGGATTTTCGGCGCTACTGGGGGCACAGTATTGAGGGCACAACTACTGGGGGCACAGCTACAGAGGGCACAGTACTGGGGGCATAACTACTGAGGGCACAGCTGCAGGGGGCACAGTACTGGGGGCACCGCTACTGGGGGCACAGTTACAGGGGGCATTAATGTGACCACGCCTCTTTCCCATGAAGCCATGCCCCTATTGTTTTGATGCGCGCCTGCAACGTGCACTAACCCTGTTTTGCCTGTCGGGGGACGCCGCCGCCAAAAGAAACTTTCGCCCTTGGTGCCACGAGGTCTAGATCCGGCCCTGGTCGGTGAAAACACATGGCCATTAGGGGGTTAAAATAACTTTGGGGACACAGAAGCACAAGATACAGCATTGGGGTACAGTGTCGGTAAAAACACATGGTCATTAGGGGGTTAAAATGACTTTGGGGACACAAACACAAGGTGCAGCATTGGGGTACATTGGCAGTGAAAACACATGGCCATTTAGTGGTTCAAATGACTTTGGGGACACAGAAACACAAGGTACAGCATGGGTGTACAGTGACGGTGAAAACACATGGCTTTAGGGGGTTTTAAAATGACTTTGGGGCCACAGAAATTAATAAAATGGGAACAATAATTTGGAATACATTGGTGGACAGTGTGATATACATTGGTGGACAGTTTGATTACATTGGAAGACAGTGTGATATACATTGGTGGACAGTTTGATTACATTGGTGGACAGTGTGATATACATTGATGGACAGTGTGCTAGGTGGACAGTGATTGGTGCTCAATGTGGAAATACATACTTGGGGCAATATGAAATCCAATCAAATCGGATATATCTGATGAGCTCTCCTCTTGCTGCGTTGTAGCTGCTGCTGCTGCTGCCGCTGATGGGAGTGTCCTGAGAAATGCCAGTCAAACTTCCTACGATATATTGCATGCGATATATCAGTTACAAAAAAACACACCTTTTTCCATACGATTCCAGGCAATTACGATATATCATGAGTGCAGCACTTGCGACCCAGGGGATCCGACCCGACACTCACAGGACCGCACATCAGATCGTATGGAAAACACATACGATTTGACACTTTTCAACCGATATATCAGACCGAAAGGTCGAAATTGCATGAAATCGGGCATTATCATTCTAGGGTATGGGGCTAGTTACACCCTTAACCACTGTGACCCCTTCACGTCTTTCCGTGTGTGGAGCAAGCAGGAGGTGGGATGGGGCAGTTGGCATGTTCTCTTGCACTATGTCAGATTGGGAGTATACCACAGTCCACAGCTGATCCCTGGCATGGAGCAGCAGCAGCCACCAGCCAGATAAGAAGCTAACTGCAGCTCCACCAAGATACCTGGTGAAGGAGTGGTGTGGGTGGAGGAGTGGGGGTGCTAGTAAATGTAGAACTAGCTTAACTGGTGATTAATTAACTGGTCCCAACGACAGTGCCAACTTCAGCATCTTATATCAGGTCCCGCTGGTCATGTAGCCATCAGATCTGATGCGCCCATGTTCCGGTAAACATACCTGCCCTATCTCTAATTCCTAACCCTAGCAAAACCCGTCCCTCTAGTGCCTAACCCTACCCCCCCTTCACCCCCACAGACTCTGCAGCCTGACTCTAGCCTTCCCCCACAACCTAACCCTATCTTTCCTGATGGCGTCTGACCTTAACCATCGGCATTCTGAGTATATCAACATTTTACATGGCAACATTTTAAATGTTGACATTCTGAGGATGTCAACCAGGTGCCTGACAGCATGCTCAACCGTGTCAAAATGGTGTTGATATTAAGAATGTCAACATGGTAACTGTCCAACCATGCATCTGGATACCATCAGGGGTTAAAGTGAGTCGGAACGGGGCGGAACTGCGTTCCATCAGTTCCACTTGGAGACGGAACGCAGTTCCGCCTCCTCCGGCTCACCTAACCCGATGTGTGGCCGGCGCTGCAGGGAGATGCCGGGCGCCCGCTGAAATTGCGTTACCAGCGGGCGCCCGGCGGCAGCCGGAGGCAGGAGCTCACTACTGAGCTCCGGCTTCCGGCGCTGTCACTGTGCGCTATGGGAGAGACGTCATGATGTCTCTCCCATAGTGCCGAGGAGCGGGCGCCCAGAGGACTGCAGCGGCCGGACACAGAGCGGGGCTTGGTGAGTATGGTGTATTTTTTTAAAAAAAATTCTGTTGTATAGCGGCATCTACTGGGGCAAACTACTGGGGGCCATTACTACAGAGGAGCACCTACTGGAGGCAAACTACTGGGGGGCATTACTACAGAGGGGCACATACTAGGGGCAAACTATTGGGGGGCATTACTACAGAGGGGCACCTACTGGGGCAAACTACTGGGGGGCATTATTACAGAGGGGCACCTACTGGGGGGCATTACTATTGAGGGGCATCTACTGAGGGCAAACTACTTGGAGGCATCTACTGGTGCAAAGTACTGGGGGCATTACTACAAAGGGGTACCTACTGATGGCAAACTACTGGGGGGCATTACTACAGGGGGGCACCTACTGGGGGCAAACTACTGGGAGACATCAACTGGGGGACATTACTACTGGGGGGCATCTACTGGGGGCAAACTACTGGGGGACATTACTACTGGGGGCATCTACTGGGGCAAACTACTGGAAGACATTACTACTGGGGGGCATCTACTGGGGGCAAACTACTGTGGGGCATCTACTGGGGGCAAACTACTGGGGGGATTATTACTGGGGCAAGCTACAAGGGGGCAAGCTACAAGAGACAAACTACAAGGGGGCAAGCTTCTGGGGGCAAACTACAAGGGGGCAAACTACAGGAGGGCATTACTACTGGGGGCATAACTACAGGGGCGTTACTACTGGGGCATAACTACAGGGGCAATACTACTTGGAGGTATTACTACTAGGGGCTAAACTGCAAGGGAGCATAACTACAGGGGATAAACTACTGGGGGCATAACTACAGGGGCTAAACTACAAGGGGGCAAACTACAGGGGGGCATTACTACTGGTGGCTAAACTACAAGGGGCAAACTACTGGGGCTAAACTACTGGGGGCATTACCACTGGGAGGCTAAACTAAAGGGGGGTAAACTACTGGGATAATAACTGCAGGGGCATTACCACGGGGGCATAACTACTGGGGCTAAATGACAGGGGGCATTACTACAGGCAACATTACTACTGGGGGCAATACTACACAGGGGCATTACTAATGGGGGCACTACTAATGAGGGCATTGTAAAGGGGGCACTTCATAAGGGGCATCACTCCTGGATACATAAGGAACACTACTACTGGGGGCATTGCATAAGGGGCACCACTACTATGGGCTCTATACAAGGGGCACTACCACTGTGGGCACTACCAGTACAGTGGACATTGCATAAGGAGCACTACTACTGTGGGCATTATGTGTATTATGGGGTGCTACTACTGTGGGCATTATTACTATTGTGTGACCACGCCCCTTTCTTTTTGAGACCATGCCCTTTTTTAATACCTTTATTACATGGGCGCCGTGGGGAGGGGGGTGAGTTCCACCACCTCTCTAGGACCACTTTAAGCACTGGATACCATTGTAGTGCCATCTCTACATGTATGATGAAACATGATCTTTGACAGCTCAGAGACAGTGCAGAAGTAATTTTACTGAGTGGAAATGACCTTGCCCCACTTTGCACAACCTGAAATGTACCTGAGCCCGGTCAGGCTCTCTACTTGCCTGAGTGTGGCTGCCCTTGAAGAGGCACAGAGCGCTGAGATTTTCAATTCTACAGTTGGGGGAGTGTCTGGTAAGCAGCGGGGACCCGGAAACTGGACTGTCACATTTTACTGTGCGTTGGGAAGAGTTTTAACTATTATCATTTATCATTATTATTATATTATTGTTAATTCACATAGCACCAATCACATTCCACATTGCCATCCGGGGAATAAGTATTCACTCACATCAATTTAAGTCTTATTTAGGAGGTTTTCTTTATGAGAATATCAAGCTATTTACAATGTATATTTTAAAAGGAAAGTTAGTTAAAATATCTTCTCTCTATAACCATTGCAAAGTCACATTGGAGCAGCCAACACTTTGTTAAATTGTATCGCTCAGTTGTGGTCTGAAACAAGCCAGACCCTTTTTTTTGGTAACTTTCTTGTTTCCATAAAGGATTACGGTATATCATTGAGAATATATTGAATTTACACCAATAAAATAAGTCTATTTATTTTACTGGCTGTGTAATGGCTAAAAATACTTCTTGTACTGTAAATTTGGGAATGCGTTTTCCGCAACAGGCAAAAGAAAAGTTAATAGCTGAAGTTAATTGCTGGAATTTTTTTTCTCCAAAGGAATTTTTTTTTCTTTTCTTCTTCTGAATGTCTATATTCCCAGAGAGCTAACTTTAACTGTCTCTTTACTTTACTGTGTATTATATAGCATCACTGCATGCTGCTGTATGGTTCATTTGCACTGCAGTATGAAGACAGGCATGTTTCATCATCTGTCTTACGGCTGGTAGCCTAATGTCCATATGAGAATACTTAGTGGTGGAATCTCGGGCACTCTATAAAGTATTGCATGCTAGACAGGAGTGCACGTATCCTGCTAAGATCACAGGACTCCTGCTGTCCAGAAAATTCCCTCATTATGTGCCATTTGTCCATGAATAATTGATTTTCTGACGGTAAACAAGATGGCTTAAAAACTCTATTGATGACAGTTAGATTTCTTTACACAGCACTAACATTTGTTCCAATGACAGGTTGCATGGAGAATTGATGAACAATGAGCATCCTGATTACAGCAGAGGTTCTCACCATGTACAAGTGTTTATTTTCAAAATGCTCCAATAGTCTGATATTGTATAACAAAGTTGGGGAAAGGGTTTTAAACTTCTTCAATATATACATACTGTATTATTAAACTTTCCTTTCATCCTGCTACTGTAGTTGCACAACACAAGTTTTATGTAGATGGACATACACTGTATGTTCATTGGAACTTTTCAGTAGACATCAACAGCAACAGTGCCCCCTACATGGTCATTACTATTAAAACATGGCAATCTTGAAAGTCTAAAAGGCATCTGAAAATGTACTTTATCGAACAAGCTCAGGTTTTAACATTTTCATTTAAAGATTGCTTGGCTTAGAGGGAACGATGTTCGGGAGTCATGATGAAAGAACTGGTTTAGAGAGGTCTGTTTTTATATCAGTATTACCATTTTGCAGGTTCTGCATAGCAAACCAGTTACAGGGAGATGTGCCCGTTAAAAATTAAGGAATTCCATGGTCACATTTTATTAGGTTTTACAGGTAGAGAGAGAAAATAAACATTATAAGATCTACATAACCTGCACAAAATGGTATATCTCATTTGATTTCCCCACATAAGTTTGATGTTTCATGGAAAACAAACTGGATGCATGAACTTTGTGTTATATACCAAAGCCATTTTCTTGTACAAGCTTGGTATTAGGAGCATCAAGAGTGTGCATGTTGGTGGTGGTGGTGGTGAATGTGTGGGGGCAGCACCGTCTTTTCTCTTAGTTGTGTGCATGGCCCTGTTGGTGGTGGTGTTGGGGGACACAGCCATTGACGCCAAGATGGGGGGGTACTAATTACCTGGGCCCAGGTCTGATGGAGAGGCCCAGTGGGGGCCCAGGCCACCCCCCTCATTACCTGGCAGCAGCAACTGCAGCTCTTCTCCCCTGCTGCTGTGTGCTGGGCTGCAGTGTTGCCAGGGAGAGGTTTAAAATATATTTTTTTCTGTATTTTTTTTTCTAAGGGTGCATGGCCACGCCTCTGGTGATTAGGCCACACCCCCTAAAAAGTACCTGGGCCCAACCAGGCCCTCTACTGCCCTGCACATAGCATGTTCTTTATATCTCTACTATGTTCAGTTGTTCATGTTTGCATGTTGGTTTAGCTCCTCACACTTTAGATGTACAAGCACTTGGACATCAGGGGTATGTTTACTAAAGTATAGGTTTTTAGAAGTGGAGATGTTGCCCATAGCAACCAATCAGATTCAAGCCGTTATCTTCTAGAAGGTGCTAGATAAATGATAAGTAGAATCTGATTGGTTGTTATGGGCAACATCCCCACTTCTAAAAACCTACACTTTAGTAAATATTCTGTACCCCCAGGAGTTGACTGAACTGAATTACTTGGTGTTTCTGATACCATGCTAATGCTGTGATAGCTGGAAGTTATTTTACCTCACAGTTTTCATCTCCTGGTTTTGATGTGTTCCCAGTATTGAGAAATTAATACAATAGTTATTCTAGCACTTTACAACCACATAAAACAATAAGGAACCATAGAGAGTCACAATCTAATCCTAGTATAAAACCGTGGTGGGTTTGACTGTCAGCTCTACTCTGGACATTTGGGCCAGGGTGTGGGAATGTTAGTAAATGGGCCAGTGCATGACCAATTTTAAAGGGGGGTACTCAAGGAGCGATTGCTGCTTAAAATCTAAGCAATCTGACTAGATTGCTTAGAATTTAAGCATGATTGCTCCGTGTGTACCCCCCACAGCGATAGCGATGCGCAGCGCCACGCATCGCTATCGCTGGTGCTAGACTGGCCTCAATCTAGCAGGTCACTCATTTCACCCACTGGGTGAAATGAGCAGCCCCCCGTCTCCCCCTGCATGCTCAGCACAAATAGTGCTGTACTGAGCAGGGGGAGAGATGTGTGCTGAGCGGTTCGCAAATTGGGCCGTGAATACGGCCCTTAAGAGTTATTCCCTAACCACAAAATATACAGACATGCAAAGTATGTAACTTTGTGCAATTGCAACTGAAATTTGGAGAGCCTCAAAGTTTCTTAAATAGTATCTCTTATCTCTATCCTTGTGTATTTTTGTAACTTTCTTGTTACAGTACTTCAAAGGCTTATGATAGATCAATAGGAATATACTGATTAATCAACACATAATAAAATAAGTCTTTTTTACTGTCCGTGTAATGGCTAAAAATACTGCTTGTAAATTGGGAATGTTTTTCTCTTGACCTATTCCTACTCTGGACACTTGTAACTTGTGTCCTCCACAGGGAGCAATGAAATTTACTGTCTGTGACCTAAGTGTCCAAATAATTGAAGCATAATATCTGTAACAAGGTAACAGAGACACAGGGAAGATTTAACCTTTCCAGGGCCTTACACACACGGAAATAGTCCCATTGTGACCATCCATGTAAATGTGGCAATACAACATGATATCTGCACATCTTATTTAACAACAATTGTCTAACAGTGACAAAGTAGGATTAGTGGCTTTATTATACACATTTATACTTAGTGCAAACTATATTATTCTGAACTATATCATTTTTCAGGTTCTTTTTCCCAGTAGCATGTCCCAATCATTTGTAAATAGTGGAAAAATAAGATAAACCTCAAACTGCCTATAAACCTCTGGTCAGCTTAAGGGTGTCCCATGAGTACAATACATCACATAATAATAATAATAATAATAATAATAATAATAATAATAAAGGCACTGAAACGTAGATTGACAAATAAAAGTTAAGACTTTTTTTTAAAGAGTTCATTAATAAAAGAGAGTAGTGATGAATAAAGGACGGACAGAAAATAGTGAAGCCCAACATATTGCAGGCAGAGACAGCCTAGGGTGCTCTTATCGGGTGGTCTTCAGTATGCTCCCAGCTGGGATCCCGACCGCCGGCATACCGACACGTATTCTCCCTCTTGGGGGTCCACGACACCCCTAGAGGAAGAATTAATAGCGTAGCACACCATTGAGCCTGCAACGGGCTCATTAGCACTTGCCCAGCCGGCCGCCGGCCACTCATACTACACCCCTCTTATCAACACTCACCAGGGTATCCAACTCCCCCTAAATGTGTCTAACGCATTGTGTAAGGATAATATTGATCCCACATTTCACCTACGGGAACCCTAGGGCAGTCTGTTACCCATCACTGATTTAAGATTTAATTCTACAACACAGACGTGCAAGAGATGAAATGTCTACTTTCATTATATGTAGGTGACAGGTGCACTTGAAATGTACGTGGGGTGTAATGTACAGGTCACTGCGAATACAAATTGTTATGGTATGTAGGTAGACAAATGAAAGTGTTATGCAATCAGCAGAATGATTACTTAGTAGTGAAGCCAAAATTAGTGCCAAATAAATGAGCTCACCAGGAAATGACGGGTCCTCAGTGTTTGCAATGTGGGATAGGGAGCAGCAGAAGTAATGTTTCAATAATATTTGTATTTCAAGTTCAGAAGGCTTGTTGTCACCTGAATACATAATCCCGGATTTAGTGTGTCTAATATTATTATTGTTTTATTAAGCCCCAGTGCTCCTTGTATGGTCATCTCCACTCAGGCTGCTTCATGTTTTACTTAGAGATGCTCTAAGGATCATTGGCCAATAAGAAAATAAGCTCCGCCCATGCCAATGGTGTCTTTACATAATACACAATAAAGGTGAGCACAGAGAAACAAGACATGTGCTTTACTTTGCATATTATCTAAAACAATTTAGTGCTTTTTGTTGTTGTTGTTGTTGTTTGCTGCGTGCTTTACCGTCTTGAATGCACTGTAATAAAACTAAATGTGACTGTTTCTTCACCTTATGGCCCTCATTCCGAGTTGTTCACTCGCTAGCAGTTTTTAGCAGCCGTGCAAACGCTAAGCCACCGCCCTCTGGGAGTGTATTTTAGCTTAGCAGAAGTGCAAACGAAAGGATCGCAGAGCGGCTACAAAATAATTTTGTGCAGTTTCTGAGTAGCTCCAGACCTACTCAGCGCTTGCGATCACTTCAGACTAATCAGTTCCTGTTTTGACGTCACGAACACGCCCTGCGATCGGCCAGCCACGCCTGCGATTTTATCTGGCACGCCTGTGTTTTTCCGTTCACTCCCTGAAAACAGTCAGTCGACACCCAGAAACGCCCACTTCCTGTCAATCACTCTGCGGCCAGCAGTGCGACTGAAAAGCTTCGCTAGACCTTGTGTGAAACTACATTGTTCGTTGTAATAGTGCGAGCGAGTGCGCATTGCGCCGCATACGCATGTGCAGAAGTGCCTTTTTTTGCCTGATCGCAGCGCTGCGACCGAAATCTGCTAGCGAACAACTCGGAATGACCCCCTATGTTTTAAGAAGGATATACACTATGGTGAGGGTTATTAAGCTATAATCTATCTAGAAAACTATCACCAATCAATGGAGCTAATCCAGATGTGGTTGTACAGTAGTGGCCAAAATAGTGGAAACCTTTTGTAAAATGTTTGTTTTTAGGGTTTAATTGCGTATAACTGCATTATTTTGAAAGAAAATCATATGATGGTATATATCACTAGAAAGATATTTTTATACACAATATAATGCAGTTCGCCGCAATGAATTATCTTTATTACATAAAAAGTTATAGCTAAATGAAGATATGGAGACTTTATTTGTAAAGAGAGGGGATTTCTTCAGCTCAAAACTGACCACTAGGAGTGATCGTTTGGAGAGCCAATCAGGTGTTGCGATGCCATAAAACGGATCCAATAACGTGTTAGCATGGGTAAACTCACATTTGTTTCTTCCAGAATTGATAGTAAAACATCTTATTTAGTTGTTTGATTATCACTAAGTTGGTCACTGTTAGGATTTTTGTTTACTTTAATTTCCTGCAGTAAGATGTGTAATTTATATAGGATAGCAAGCAAAGTAAAAAGAGTTGACTGGTCACCTAGAAAGAGATACAAAATAATGACTTTACATGAAGAAGGTAACACTCACAATAAAATTATAAGAAAAGTAGGTGACAACATAACCAGAGTAATTTTGAAACCGTAGAATAAGTATCAACAGACTCAGGCCCTCATTCCGAGTTGATCGCTCGCTTCCGTTTTTCGCAGCGCAGCGATCAGGTTACTACTGTGCATGCATATGCACCGCAATGCGCACGCGCATTGTACGGGTACAAACACTATTGTTGCTGTGCAATGCTTCTAGCAACGAATCCATTCGCACAACCGATTGCAAGAAGATTGACAGAAAGAGGGGGTTTATGGGTGTCAACTGACCATTTTCTGGTAGTGGCAGGCGTGTCCAGACGTTTTCAGGGCGGGTGTCTGATGTCAATTCCGGGACCGGACAGGCTGAAGTGATCGCAGCGGCTGAGTAAGTCCAGAGTTACTCAGAAACTGCAAAAAACGTTTTCGTCCCGCTTGGCTGCACAAGCGTTCGCACACTTGCAAAGCGAAAATAAACTCCCCCGTGGGCGGCGACTATCTGATCGCTGCTCTGCAAAAAATAGCTAGCGAGCAATCAACTCAGAATGAGGGCCTCAGTCCATTCAAAACCAAACCGGTAAAGGTAAGAAAAGATCCACAACGCCACGCTGTACTTGAGAGTCAGAAAAAATCATCTGTGGCAACTCAAAATGATTTACATGAATATGGTGTAAACATCAGTGCCAGGACTGTTTGACGCAGACTTCAATATTTTGGATTAAACGTCAGAATTCCAAAGAAAAAGTTTTGTTTTTTTCTCAAAGAAAGAAAATATTAGAATGGGCTAAAAAGCATATTACTTGGACAGAAGAACAATGGAACAGTGTCACCTGGAGAGACAAAACCAGAATATCCAGATTTGGTAGTCAGGGCATGAAATATGTCCGCAGAAGAATTGCAGAAGATTTGCTACCCGAGAGCACAAAACCTACTGTGAAGTATCCAGTTAGTGTTATACTGTGGGGATGTATGACACCAAAAGGTGTGGTATGAATTTATGTGATCCATGGCACTTAAATTAGCAGCAAATACATCAGCGTCCATAAGTGGGGAGGGGGGAGCATTTAGGGGGAGCAGAAACCATGCAGAGCAGTGGGTAAGTAGCGGGTGAATAGATGCTGTGCACATGTGCACACCGTCTATTCACAGTGCAGAGAGAGCCTTGGGGCAGCCCAGCATAATGAAGAGTGCTGGGCTCACCCTTACAGTGAGAGAAATGGTAGTAACATGAGACTCCACCCATTTTTCTAGCCTCCACCCCTTGTCTCATGCGACCGCGCTTTTGGCGCATCAAAGGTCTCGACCCACTGGCCACCAATGTTGGGAGGTATGTAATTGCGGCAAAAGGCTTCCCAATGAAGTACTAATGAATATTCTGCAAAACTAAGAAATTTACTTTTCCACAGTTCAGTACGTATAACTGTTTCCAAAATGTAAAATTTTGTTATAAAGTTCATTGTATTATGTTGTAGTATGTTCTAAATGAAATTGCCGTTGTAACGATGTATGCTTTTTGGTATAATACTAAAATATATTAGTGCTATAAGCTGTTAAACTCTAAAAATGCTAATTTTCCAAAAGGTTTCCACAATTTTGGCCACTACATAGAACACTTGACACTTCTCTGGAAGCAGCAGTGATAGCGCTGTATGGTAATGCAGCAGGAGGCCTCTATTACAAGTAGACACCTCCTGCTACAGCAGTGATCGGAGGTGTCCTAGGATGCATCATCGGAACACTGCGACACCATTGGGCAGCTTGCGGCACCAATGGGGTTGCACAAGCCGCCTGTTCTCGTAAAAGTGGCCAGGAAATCTCTATCCAGCGACGGAGATCCTAGCCTCTTTCTTCCCCCTAAATGTTGGCGACAGGACTCCATTTTCACAAACAGAGACCGCCGCCGCCCCCCCATCCCCACCCCAAATGGCATCAGACCATCAATCACTGACAATTTAATGCCATAGTGCATTCTGTGTTGCAGGACCCGTTCTTGCACACTTAGAATGGGTCCTGCACATGCGCAAAGAACCGAATATCAGTACTTTGCGCCTCAGGACCCAGATCCTTCGGGATCTGAATGAGCCCCAATATTTGAACAAATACAACAAAGGCATATTTATCAATTATCAGGTTTTATTGAAAGAATTGTAATTTCATATTGTTGCTATTTGCTGGTATAAGAAATTATATACCATCTGAATGTATCAAAATTCAATTGCAGGATCACGAGCTCCATCGCTGCGGTGTGGTTTGGAGTGAACTTGAAGTGACCTCATCTTCATCTTTTCACCCCTCTATTGGCGCACCTGTGCTCTACAATGTATGTGCGGTTGTTCACGCATGTGCGACAGCCATTGCTGGGGAGGGTTTCGGAGTAACCCTCTCCAGGTAATTTTTGCAAAATGTAGTCCATAGGTTACAGCGGCTAACACCATCTTCAGATGGCATTAGCTGCTGCGGCCAAACTCCAGAGCTTGGTAAGTCTGACAGTTTCACACCCCCCATAAAATCCTATGGATCTGTGGCTGCTGTCAGAAATGGAGGGACCACGGCAAATATGAAGATGCTCGCCCTCCGTGGTTCATTGAGGGGGACACAATATTTGCGGGTATCTTCAGGGGATATCCCGCAAATATTATTTGATAAACAGATCCTGAAGTGTGAACTCTTGAATTCTGTATTTAAAGTATATCCCTGCACAGAAAAAATATAACCCACCCAAATCTAACTCTCTCTGCAAATGTTATATCTGCCTCCCCCCCTCTTCAGTGCACATGGGGGGTCATTCCGAGTTGTTCGTTCGGTAAAAATCTTCGCATCGCAGCGATTTTCCGCTTAATGCGCATGCGCAATGTCCGCACTGCGACTGCGCCAAGTAAATTTGCTATGCACTTAGGAATTTTACTCACGGCATTTTCATCGTTCTGGCGATCGTAATGTGATTGACAGGAAATGGGTGTTACTGGGCGGAAACAGGCCGTTTTATGGACGTGTGGGGAAAAACGCTACCGTTTCCGGAAAAAACGCAGGAGTGGCTGGAGAAACGGGGGAGTGTCTGGGCGAACGCTGGGTGTGTTTGTGACGTCAAACCAGGAACGACAAGCAGTGAAATGATCGCAGATGCCGAGTAAGTCTGAAGCAACTCAGAAACTGCTACGAGGTGTGTAATCGCAATATTGCGAATACATCGTTCGCAATTTTAAGATGCTAAGATTCACTCCCAGTAGGCGGCGGCTTAGCATGAGCAAATCTGCTAAAATTCACTTGCGAGCGAACAACTCGGAATGACCCCCATGGTTTTGCCCATTAGCTAACAAATTTGCTGCTGTGATCAGATCTGACTTACCCCCATAGATAGATAGTGTATAGGTGTTTTAAATGCATGTTGCATCACTTATAAATTACAGGGTAGATGGTCTTTATTTAATTTTGTGGCTTTAGATTTGCAGGTACCTGTTGAGATTTATCCTGGAATTTGCTCCAATTAGTGGATCTGTCTTGAAGTGTTTAATTCTGGTTGTTTGCCAAAGTTTTGCAGACTGCGACAAAAGGGGTACTCAATCTAAACAGATCATCATATTACCAAAAATACTGACTTTCTGCATGAGAGGTTCCTTTATTTCCTATGAGTAGCAAGCTTCAATTATGTGGATCAGTATATGACAGGCCTTTCTTTAGGGCACTCCTTAGTTAACTCATTTCTTATAACAGTGTTCATATAATGCCTTTCTTCCATTTACACAAGTAAACAGAAAACAGGTTTTGCAAGTATGACATCTTAGTACTAGAAGAAGTTAAGCACAAAACAAGGTCGTGTAAACCTGGATCAGGTGTCTGCTTTGTCTTACACCATTTGTTTGCTCCAATAGGAATGTTCCTGTATAGAAAGAAATATCGGCTCTTCAGCAGAGGTCATCCAGGAAATCACATAGACAAAAAGATCACATGGTACAACTGTTGAGGAGTCACTGTCAAGTTGATGTTATTTTTGCATTAATGGCAATGTTTCATGTGACATGAATTAATATGCAAATATATTGAAATGAACAAGAGAATGGGGAAACCCCACCGACGCAAATGCTGCTTCATTAGTTGTCTGTGTACTTAGTTTGAAGGAATATGGTTTGGTAAAAAAATGTTGACGCTCTTTTAAGATCTATATGGAGAATCACTAGCACAGGTCTCTAATACCCCCTTTTCACTGCCACAATAACATGGATTAGTGCTGGGTTAACCTGGGTCACTGATCAGTGGAGAAGGGGCCCAAAAAAATATCCTGTTTCCAGTGACCTGGGAATCCAACCCAGGTAGGGAGCAGAACTGGATCTGGAAAGGACCAGGGTAACGGGCCAGTGTAAATGGTTGACCCAGGTCATCCAACCCGGGTCCGTTTGAAAGCATAGTGAGAGCTGGCTCAATAGCCCTTGGAGGATGATGTCAACTCCAAGTTCCAGCAGAACAGCAACACAGTGTGAAAAAGGCCAACCCGGGACAAACCGAGGTAGAAGCACTGGGTTCTGTCTGCTTCAGGTGGAAAAGGGGTATTGCTTTAATATCCCGGACCCAGTTGAATTCAGCAAACTGTGGTACTCATTTTAATTGGGGCATCCTCACATTTTGACATCAGTTAACTTTTCCTTCTATTTCTATTACGTCCTAGAGGATGCTGGGGACTCCGTAAGGACCATGGGGATAGACGGGCTCCGCAGGAGACATGGGCACTTTAAGAAAGACTTTAGATCTGGGTGTGCACTGGCTCCTCCCTCTATGCCCCTCCTCCAGACCTCAGTTAGTTTGATACTGTGGCTAGAGGAGATAGGGTGCATTACAGGGAGCTCTCCAGAGTTTCCTGTCAGAAAGTATATTTGTTAGGTTTTTTTTATGTTCAGGGAGCACTGCTGGCAACAGACTCCCTGCATCGAGGGACTGAGGGGAGAGAAGCAGACCTACTTCTTTGAGTTTCAAGGTTCTGCTTCTTAGGCTACGGGACACCATTAGCTCCAGAGGGAGTCAGAACACAGGTCTCACCCTGGAGTTCGTCCCGGAGCCGCGCCGCCGTCCCCCTCGCAGAGCCGGAAGATAGAAGCCGGGTGAGTATGAGAAGTAAAGAAGACTTCAGAGGCGGCAGAAGACTTCATGATCTTCACTGAGGTAACGCACAGCACTGCAGCTGTGCGTCATTGCTCCCATACACCTCACACACGGCAGTCACTGTAAGGGTGCAGGGCGCAGCGGGGGTCGCCCTGGGCAGCATGTAAACCTCTTTTATGGCAAAATAGGATATGTACAGCTAACCACTGTATATATAAAGAGCCCACGCCAGTGTACAGTGTATTTGAGCGGGACAGAAGCCCGCCGTCGAGGGGGCGGGGCTTCTCCCTCAGCACTCACCAGCGCCATTTTTTCTCCACAGCACCGCTGAGAGGAAGCTCCCCGGACTCTCCCCTGCTTATACCACGGTAGAAAAGAGGGTTTTAAAGAAGAGGGGGGGCACATAATTCGGCGCAGATAATATATAACAGCGCTACTGGGTAAAACATTAAATTACTGTGTTTTTTTCCTGGGTCATATAGCGCTGGGGTGTGTGCTGGCATACTCTCTCTCTCTGTCTCTCCAAAGGGCCTTGTGGGGGAACTGTCTTCAGATAAGAGGGTTCCCTGAGTGTGTGGTGTGTCGGTACGTGTGTGTCGACATGTCTGAGGTAAAAGGCTCCCCTAAGAAGGAGATGGAGCAAATGTGTGTGTGTGGTGTCTCTGTCGACAACGCTGACATCTGACTGGATATGTGGAATTAAGTGCTAAGGTAAATTTATTGCACAAAAGATTAGAGAACAGACAGGGAATCTACCCATGTCTGTCCCTATGTCGCGGAGACCTTCAGAGTCTCAAAACGATCACTATCCAAAATAATAGACACTGATACCGACACGGAGTCTGACTCCAGTGTCGACTACGATAATGCAAAGTTACAGCCAAAACTGGCAGAAAAGTATTCAATATATGATTATTGTAATAAAAGATGTTTTGCATATCACTGATGACTCGTCTGTCCCTGACACGAGAGTACACATGTTTAAGGGGAAGAAAGCTGAGGTAAATTTCCCTCCTCTCATGAAGAAAAAGAGCGGGAATCTCCAGACAAGATACTGCAGATTCCCAAAAAGAATTCTCATGACGTATCCTTTCCCTGCTAGGGCCAGGATACGATGGGAATCTTCCCCTAGGGTGGACAAGGCATTGACACGTTTACCCAAAAGGTAGCGCTGACTTAACAGCTATCCTCAGGAATCCTGCAGATAGCATGCAGTAAAAGTACTTTGAAATCCATTTACACACATTCTGGTACACTACTCAGACCGGCGATTGTGTCGGCATGGGTTTATAGAGCTGTAGCAGCGTGGATAGATACCTTATCAGCGGAGATTGACACCCTAGATAAGGATACTATGTTATTGACCCTAGGATATATATATATATATATATATATATGTATATATATAAAAGATGCTGTCTTATATATAATACATGCCCAAAGAGACATTGGTCTACTGGGTTCTAGAGTCAATGCTATGTCGATTTCTGCTAGACGTGTCCTGTGGAACATGCAATGGACAGGTGATGCCGACTAAAAGAGGCATATGGAGGTTTTACCTTACAAGGGTGAGGAATTGTGTGGAGAAGGGCTCTCGGACCTGGTCTCCACAGCTATAGCTGGTAATTCTGATCTTTTGCCTTATATTCCCTCACAGCCTAAGAAAGCACGACATTATCAAATGCAGTCCTTTCGGTCGCAGAAAAACAAGAAAGTACGAGGAGCGTCCTTTCTTACTAGAGGTAAGGGCACAGGGCACAGCTAGTTCCCAGGAACAGAAGTCCTCCCCGGCCTCTACTAAATCCACCGCATGACGCTGGGGCTCCGCTAAGGGAGTCCGCCCCAGTGTGAGCACGTCTTCGACTCTTCAGCCACATCTGAGTTCACTCACAGATGGATCCCTGGGCGATAAATCTCAGGGTTACGAGCTGGAATTCGAAGAGGTGCCTCCTCGCCAGTTTTCCTTATCGGACCTACCGGCTTCTCCCCCAGAAAGGGAGATAATATTAAATACAATTCACACATTGTATCTCCAACAGGTGGTGCTCAAGGTTCCCCTCCTGCAACAAGGAAGGGGATATTACTCAACCTTGGCTGTAGTCCCGAAACCGGACGGTTCGGTCAGACCTATTTTAAAATTAAAATCTCTGAACCTATACTTGAAATGGTTCAAATTAAAAATGGAATCGCTCAGAGCGATCATCCCCAGCCTGGAAGGGGGAGATTTTATGGTGTATCTAGACATAAAGGCTGCATACCTTCATGTTCCCATTTATCCACCCAATCAGGCGTACCTGAGAATTGCGGTACAGTATTGTCATTACCAATTTCAGGGTAATTGGTGGAAATGATGGTGCTCCTACGCAAGCAAGGAGTCACAATAATCCCATACTTGGACGATCTCCTAATAAGGGCGAGATCAAAAGAGCAGTTGTTGAACAGCGTGTCACTTTCGCTGAAGGTGTCACAGCAACACGGCTGGATTCTCAATATCCTGAAGTCACACTTGGTTCCTATGACTCGTCCTGCCCTTCTTGGGTATGATTCTGGATACGGACTAGAAATGGGTTTACCTTCAGATAGAGAAGGCCCAGGTACTCATGACTCTGGTCAGGAACCTGTTGAAACCAAGACAGGTGTCAGTGCATCACTGCACTCGAGTCCTGGAAAAGATGGTGGCATCATACGAGGCCATTCCCTTCGGCAGGTTCCATGCGAGGACTTTCCAATAGGACCTACTGGACAAGTGGTCCGGGTCACATCTACAGATTCATCAGTTGATCACCCTATCCGCCAGGGCCAGGGTATATCTCCTGTGGTGGCTGCAGAGTGCTCACCTTCTAGAGGGCCGCAGGTTCGGCATTCAGGACTGGATCCTGGTGACCACGGACGCGAGCCTCCGAGGTTGGGGAGCAGTCACACAGGGAAGAAATTGCCAAGCTCTTTGGTCAAGTCAAGAGACTTGTCTTCACATCTACTTCCTGGAACTAAGGTCCATATACAACACCCTACGTCAAGCGGAGACCTTACTTCACGACCAACCGGTTCTGATCCAATCAGACAACGTCACCGCAGTAGCTCATGTAAACCGCCAAGGTGACACAAGGAGCAGAGTGGCGATGGCGGAAGCCACCAGAATTCTTCGCTGGACGGAGAATCATGTAAGCGCACTGTCAGCAGTGTTCATTCCGGGAGTGGACAACTGGGAAGTAGACTTCCTCAGCAGACACGACCTACATCCTGGAGAGTGGGGACTTCATCAGGAAGTTTTCACACAGATTGCAAATCGGTGGGGATTGCCACAGATTGAGATGATGGCGTCCCGCCTCAACAAAAAGCTACAGAGGTATTGCGCCAGGTCAAGAGACCCTCAGGCAGTAGCGGTAGACGCCCTAGTGACACCGTGGGTGTTCCAGTCAGTCTATGTATTTCCTCCTCTTCCTCTCATCCCCAAGGTTTTGAGAATAATAAGGAAAAGAGGAGTGAGAACAATCCTCATTGTTCCAGATTGGCCACGAAGGACCTGGTATCCGGATCTGCAGGAAATGCTTACAGAAGATCCGTGGCCTCTTCCTCTAAGACAGGACCTGTTGCAACAGGGGCCATGTCTGTTCCAAGACTTACCGCGGCTGCGTTTGACGGCAGGCGGTTGAACGCCGGATCCTAGCGGAAAAAGGCATTCCGGATGAGGTCATTCCTACGCTGATAAAGGCTAGGAAGAACGTGACATCTAAACATTATCACCGTATATGGTGAAAATATGTTTCTTGGTGTGATGCCACGAATGCTCCTACGGAAGAATTCCATCTGGGCCGTTTCCTTCACTTCCTACAAACTGGAGTAAATTTGGGCCTAAAATTAGGCTCCATTAAGGTTCAGATTTCGGCCTATCCATTTTCTTTAAAAAAGAATTGGCTACTCTCCCAGAAGTTCAGACTTTTGTGAAGGGAGTGCTGCATTTTTAGCCTCCTTTTTGTACCTCCGGTGGAGTCTTGGGACCTTAACGTGGTGTTAAGTTTTCTTAAGTCACACTGGTTTGAACTAGAGATGAGCGCCTGAAATTTTTCGGGTTTTGTGTTTTGGTTTTGGGTTCGGTTCCGCGGCCGTGTTTTGGGTTCGACCGCGTTTTGGCAAAACCTCACCGAATTCTTTTTGTCGGATTCGGGTGTGTTTTGGATTCGGGTGTTTTTTTCAAAAAACCCTAAAAAACAGCTTAAATCATAGAATTTGGGGGTCATTTTGATCCCATATTATTATTAACCTCAAAAACCATAATTTCCACTCATTTTCAGTCTATTCTGAATACCTCACACCTCACAATATTATTTTTAGTCCTAAAATTTGCACCAAGGTCGCTGGATGACTAAGCTAAGCGACCCTAGTGGCCGACACAAACACCTGGCCCATCTAGGAGTGGCACTGCAGTGTCACGCAGGATGTCCCTTCCAAAAAACCCTCCCCAAACAGCACATGACGCAAAGAAAAAAAGAGGCGCAATGAGGTAGCTGTGTGAGTAAGATTAGCGACCCTAGTGGCCGACACAAACACCGGGCCCATCTAGGAGTGGCACTGCAGTGTCACGCAGGATGGCCCTTCCAAAAAACCCTCCCCAAACAGCACATGACGCAAAGAAAAAAAGAGGCGCAATGAGGTAGCTGTGTGAGTAAGATTAGCGACCCTAGTGGCCGACACAAACACCGGGCCCATTTAGGAGTGGCACTGCAGTGTCACGCAGGATGTCCCTTCCAAAAAACCCTCCCCAAACAGCACATGACGCAAAGAAAAAAAAGAGGCGCAATGAGGTAGCTGTGTGAGTAAGATTAGCGACCCTAGTGGCCGACACAAACACCGGGCCCATCTAGGAGTGGCACTGCAGTGTCACGCAGGATGGCCCTTCCAAAAAACACTCCCCAAACAGCACATGACGCAAAGAAAAAAAGAGGCGCAATGAGGTAGCTGACTGTGTGAGTAAGATAAGCGACCCTAGTGGCCGACACAAACACCGGGCCCATTTAGGAGTGGCACTGCAGTGTCACGCAGGATGTCCCTTCCAAAAAACCCTCCCCAAACAGCACATGACGCAAAGAAAAAAAGAGGCGCAATGAGGTAGCTGTGTGAGTAAGATTAGCGACCCTAGTGGCCGACACAAACACCGGGCCCATTTAGGAGTGGCACTGCAGTGTCACGCAGGATGTCCCTTCCAAAAAACCCTCCCCAAACAGCACATGACGCAAAGAAAAAAAGAGGCGCAATGAGGTAGCTGTGTGAGTAAGATTAGCGACCCTAGTGGCCGACACAAACACCGGGCCCATCTAGGAGTGGCACTGCAGTGTCACGCAGGATGGCCCTTCCAAAAAACACTCCCCAAACAGCACATGACGCAAAGAAAAAAAGAGGCGCAATGAGGTAGCTGACTGTGTGAGTAAGATAAGCGACCCTAGTGGCCGACACAAACACCGGGCCCATTTAGGAGTGGCACTGCAGTGTCACGCAGGATGTCCCTTCCAAAAAACCCTCCCCAAACAGCACATGACGCAAAGAAAAATAAAAGAAAAAAGAGGTGCAAGATGGAATTGTCCTTGGGCCCTCCCACCCACCCTTATGTTGTATAAACAAAACAGGACATGCACACTTTAACCAACCCATCATTTCAGTGACAGGGTCTGCCACACGACTGTGACTGATATGACGGGTTGGTTTGGACCCCCCCCAAAAAAGAAGCAATTAATCTCTCCTTGCACAAACTGGCTCTACAGAGGCAAGATGTCCACCTCATCATCATCCTCCGATATATCACCGTGTACATCCCCCTCCTCACAGATTATCAATTCGTCCCCACTGGAATCCACCATCTCAGCTCCCTGTGTACTTTGTGGAGGCAATTGCTGCTGGTCAATGTCTCCGCAGAGGAATTGATTATAATTCATTTTAATGAACATCATCTTCTCCACATTTTCTGGATGTAACCTCGTACGCCGATTGCTGACAAGGTGAGCGGCGGCACTAAACACTCTTTCGGAGTACACACTTGTGGGAGGGCAACTTAGGTAGAATAAAGCCAGTTTGTGCAAGGGCCTCCAAATTGCCTCTTTTTCCTGCCAGTATAAGTACGGACTGTGTGACGTGCCTACTTGGATGCGGTCACTCATATAATCCTCCACCATTCTTTCAATGTTGAGAGAATCATATGCAGTGACAGTAGACGACATGTCCGTAATCGTTGTCAGGTCCTTCAGTCCGGACCAGATGTCAGCATCAGCAGTCGCTCCAGACTGCCCTGCATCACCGCCAGCGGGTGGGCTCGGAATTCTGAGCCTTTTCCTCGCACCCCCAGTTGCGGGAGAATGTGAAGGAGGAGATGTTGACAGGTCGCGTTCCGCTTG
This sequence comes from Pseudophryne corroboree, assembly GCF_028390025.1. Taxonomy (NCBI): domain Eukaryota; kingdom Metazoa; phylum Chordata; class Amphibia; order Anura; family Myobatrachidae; genus Pseudophryne; species Pseudophryne corroboree. The sequence goes on along the minus strand of NC_086447.1, from coordinate 790,457,804 downwards.
ACTTGACAATTTTCTCACCAGCAGGTCTTTCAACCCCAGCAGACTTGTGTCTGCCGGAAAGAGAGATCCAAGGTAGGTTTTAAATCTAGGATCGAGCACGGTGGCCAAAATGTAGTGCTCTGATTTCAACAGATTGACCACCCGTGAATCCTTGTTAAGCGAATTAAGGGCTCCATCCACAAGTCCCACATGCCTAGCGGAATCGCTCCGTGTTAGCTCCTCCTTCAATGTCTCCAGCTTCTTCTGCAAAAGCCTGATGAGGGGAATGACCTGACTCAGGCTGGCAGTGTCTGAACTGACTTCACGTGTGGCAAGTTCAAAGGGCATCAGAACCTTGCACAACGTTGAAATCATTCTCCACTGCACTTGAGACAGGTGCATTCCACCTCCTATATCGTGCTCAATTGTATAGGCTTGAATGGCCTTTTGCTGCTCCTCCAACCTCTGAAGCATATAGAGGGTTGAATTCCACCTTGTTACCACCTCTTGCTTCAGATGATGGCAGGGCAGGTTCAGTAGTTTTTGGTGGTGCTCCAGTCTTCTGTACGTGGTGCCTGTACGCCGAAAGTGTCCCGCAATTCTTCTGGCCACCGACAGCATCTCTTGCACGCCCCTGTCGTTTTTTTAAAAATTCTGCACCACCAAATTCAAGGTATGTGCAAAACATGGGACGTGCTGGAATTTGCCCATATTTAATGCACACACAATATTGCTGGCGTTGTCCGATGCCACAAATCCACAGGAGAGTCCAATTGGGGTAAGCCATTCTGCGATGATCTTCCTCAGTTGCCGTAAGAGGTTTTCAGCTGTGTGCGTATTCTGGAAAGCGGTGATACAAAGCGTAGCCTGCCTAGGAAAGAGTTGGCGTTTGCGAGATGCTGCTACTGGTGCCGCCGCTGCTGTTCTTGCGGCGGGAGTCCATACATCTACCCAGTGGGCTGTCACAGTCATATAGTCCTGACCCTGCCCTGCTCCACTTGTCCACATGTCCGTGGTTAAGTGGACATTGGGTACAACTGCATTTTTTAGGACACTGGTGAGTCTTTTTCTGACGTCCGTGTACATTCTCGGTATCGCCTGCCTACAGAAGTGGAACCTAGATGGTATTTGGTAACGGGGGCACACTGCCTCAATAAATTGTCTAGTTCCCTGTGAACTAACGGCGGATACCGGACGCACGTCTAACACCAACATAGTTGTCAAGGACTCAGTTATCCGCTTTGCAACAGGATGACTGCTGTGATATTTCATCTTCCTCGCAAAGGACTGTTGGACAGTCAATTGCTTACTGGAAGTAGTACAAGTGGGCTTACGACTTCCCCTCTGGGATGACCATCGACTCCCAGCAGCAACAACAGCAGCGCCAGCAGCAGTAGGCGTTACACGCAAGGATGCATCGGAGGAATCCCAGGCAGGAGAGGACTCGTCAGAATTGCCAGTGACATGGCCTGCAGGACTATTGGCATTCCTGGGGAAGGAGGAAATTGACACTGAGGGAGTTGGTGGGGTGGTTTGCGTGAGCTTGGTTACAAGAGGAAGGGATTTACTGGTCAGTGGACTGCTTCCGCTGTCGGCCCAAGTTTTTGAACTTGTCACTGACTTATTATGAATGCGCTGCAGGTGACGTATAAGGGAGGATGTTCCGAGGTGGTTAACGTCCTTACCCCTACTTATTACAGCTTGACAAAGGGAACACACGGCTTGACACCTGTTGTCCGCATTTCTGGTGAAATACTTCCACACCGAAGAGCTGATTTTTTTGGTATTTTCACCAGGCATGTCAACGGCCCTATTCCTCCCACGGACAACAGGTGTCTCCCCGGGTGCCTGACTTAAACAAACCACCTCACCATCAGAATCCTCCTGGTCAATTTCCTCCCCAGCGCCAGCAACACCCATATCCTCCTCATCCTGGTGTACTTCAACACTGACATCTTCAATCTGACTATCAGGAACTGGACTGCGGGTGCTCCTTCCAGCACTTGCAGGGGGCGTGCAAATGGTGGAAGGCGCATGCTCTTCACGTCCAGTGTTGGGAAGGTCAGGCATCGCAACCGACACAATTGGACTCTCCTTGTGGATTTGGGATTTCGAAGAACGCACAGTTCTTTGCGGTGCTACTGCTTTTGCCAGCTTGAGTCTTTTCATTTTTCTAGCGAGAGGCTGAGTGCCTCCATCCTCATGTGAAGCTGAACCACTAGCCATGAACATAGGCCAGGGCCTCAGCCGTTCCTTGCCACTCCGTGTGGTAAATGGCATATTGGCAAGTTTACGCTTCTCCTCCGACAATTTTATTTTAGGTTTTGGAGTCCTTTTTTTACTGATATTTGGTGTTTTGGATTTGACATGCTCTGTACTATGACATTGGGCATCGGCCTTGGCAGACGACGTTGCTGGCATTTCATCGTCTCGGCCATGACTAGTGGCAGCAGCTTCAGCACGAGGTGGAAGTGGATCTTGATCTTTCCCTAATTTTGGAACCTCAACATTTTTGTTCTCCATATTTTAATAGGCACAACTAAAAGGCACCTCAGGTAAACAATGGAGATGGATGGATACTAGTATACAATTATGGATGGACTGCTGAGTGCCGACACAGAGGTAGCTACAGCCGTGGACTACCGTACTGTACTGTGTCTGCTGCTAATATAGACTGGTTGATAAAGAGATGTAGTAGTAGTAGTATGTATGTATAAAGAAGAAAGAAAAAAAAACCACGGGTAGGTGGTATACAATTATGGACGGACTGCCCAGTGCCGACACAGAGGTAGCTACAGCCGTGGACTACCGTACTGTACTGTGTCTGCTGCTAATATAGACTGGTTGATAAAGAGATGTAGTAGTAGTAGTATGTATGTATAAAGAAGAAAGAAAAAAAAACCACGGGTAGGTGGTATACAATTATGGACGGACTGCCCAGTGCCGACACAGAGGTAGCTACAGCCGTGGACTACCGTACTGTACTGTGTCTGCTGCTAATATAGACTGGTTGATAAAGAGATGTAGTAGTAGTAGTATGTATGTATAAAGAAGAAAGAAAAAAAAAACCACGGGTAGGTGGTATACAATTATGGACGGACTGCCCAGTGCCGACACAGAGGTAGCTACAGCCGTGGACTACCGTACTGTACTGTGTCTGCTGCTAATACAGACTGGTTGATAAAGAGATGTAGTAGTAGTAGTATGTATGTATAAAGAAGAAAGAAAAAAAAACCACGGGTAGGTGGTATACAATTATGGACGGACTGCCCAGTGCCGACACAGAGGTAGCTACAGCCGTGGACTACCGTACTGTACTGTGTCTGCTGCTAATATAGACTGGTTGATAAAGAGATGTAGTAGTAGTAGTATGTATGTATAAAGAAGAAAGAAAAAAAAACCACGGGTAGGTGGTATACAATTATGGACGGACTGCCCAGTGCCGACACAGAGGTAGCTACAGCCGTGAACTACCGTACTGTGTCTGCTGCGACTGGATGATAAATAATGATATAAAAAATATATATATATCACTACTGCAGCCGGACAGGTATATATTATATAATGACGGACCTGCTGGACACTGTCTGTCAGCAGAATGAGTTTTTTATAGAATAAAAAAAAAAACACCACACAAGTGAAGTCACACGACGAGTGTTTAACTTTTTCAGGCAATCACAATATAGTATACTATACTACTAACTATACTGGTGGTCAGTGTGGTCAGGTCACTGGTCAGTCACACTGGCAGTGGCACTCCTGCAGCAAAAGTGTGCACTGTTTAATTTTAATAATAATATGTACTCCTGGCTCCTGCTATAACCTATAACTGGCACTGCAGTGCTCCCCAGTCTCCCCCACAATTATAAGATGTGTGAGCTGAGCACAGTCAGATACGAGTGTTTAACTTTTTCAGGCAATCACAATATAGTATACTATACTACTAACTATACTGGTGGTCAGTGTGGTCAGGTCACTGGTCAGTCACACTGGCAGTGGCACTCCTGCAGCAAAAGTGTGCACTGTTTAATTTTAATAATAATATGTACTCCTGGCTCCTGCTATAACCTATAACTGGCACTGCAGTGCTCCCCAGTCTCCCCCACAATTATAAGATGTGTGAGCTGAGCACAGTCAGATATACATAGATGATGCAGCACACTGGGCTGAGCAGTGCACACAGATATGGTATGTGACTGAGTCACTGTGTATCATTTTTTTCAGGCAGAGAACGGATATATTAAATAAAACTGCACTGTCTAGTGGTCACTGTGGTCAGTCACTAGTAAACTCTGCACTCTCTACACAGTTCTACAGTACTCCTAATCTCCAGTAAATCAGGTCAATCTCTCTCTCTCTCTCTTCTAATCTAAATGGAGAGGACGCCAGCCACGTCCTCTCCCTATCAATCTCAATGCACGTGTGAAAATGGCGGCGACGCGCGGCTCCTTATATAGAATCCGAGTCTCGCGATAGAATCCGAGCCTCGCGAGAATCCGACAGCGTCATGATGACGTTCGGGCGCGCTCGGGTTAACCGAGCAAGGCGGGAAGATCCGAGTCGCTCGGACCCGTGAAAAAAAACATGAAGTTCGTGCGGGTTCGGATTCAGAGAAACCGAACCCGCTCATCTCTAGTTTGAACCACTTAAAACGATAGAGTTAAAATATCTCACTTGGAAGGTGGTCATGTTATTAGCCTTGGCTTCGGCTAGGCGAGTGTCGGAATTGGCGGCTTTGTCACATAAAAGCCCCTATCTGGTTTTCCATATGGATAGAGCAGAATTGCAAACCCGTCCTCAATGCCAAAAGTGGTTTCATCCTTTCATATGAACCAACCTATTGTGGTGCCTGTGGCTACGCGTGACTTGGAGGATTCCGAGTCCCTTGATGTGGTCAGGGCTTTGAAAATTTACGTGGCCAGAGCGGCTAGAGTCAGAGAAACAGAAGCACTGTTTATCCTGTATGCGACCAACAAGATTGGTGCCCCTGCTTCAAAGCAGATTATTGCTCGCTGGATCTGTAACACGATTCAGCAAGCGCATTCTACGGCTGGATTGCCGTTACCAAAATCGGTCAAGGCCCATTCCACTAGGAAAGTGGGCTCTTCTTGGGCGGCTGCCCGCGGGGTCTCGGCACTACAGCTGTGCCGAGCTGCTACTTGGTCGGGGTCAAACTCCTTTGCAAAGTTCTATAAGTTTGATACCCTGGCTGAGGAGGACCTCCTATTTGCTCAGTCGGTGCTGCAGAGTCATCCGCACTCTCCCGCCCGTTAAACCTACCGGTAAATCTTTTTCTCGTAGTCGGTAGAGGATGCTGGGCGCCCGTCCCAAGTGTGGACTACTTCTGCAATACTTGTATATAGTTATTGCTTAAATAAGGGTTATGTTTTAGTTGCATCGGTTTTGAACTGATGCTATGTTGTTTCATACTGTTAACTGGGTAGTTTATCACAAGTTATACGGTGTGATTGGTGTGGCTGGTATAAATCTTGCCCTTAGATTAACAAAAATCCTTTCCTCGTACTGTCCGTCTCCTCTGGGCACAGTTTCTCTAACTGAGGTCTGGAGGAGGGGCATATAGGGAGGAGCCAGTGCACACCCAGATCTAAAGTCTTTCTTAAAGTGCCCATGTCTCCTGTGGAGCCCGTCTATCCCCATGGTCCTTACGGAGTCCCCAGCATCCTCTACGGACTACGAGAAAAAGATTTACCGGTAGGTTTAAAATTTTATTTTTGCAATTTAGGAATATATTACTATAAGGTCCACATATTTGCTACCAAAGAACATCAGATGTTAATCCTAAAATTAATTCTGACCTTATGGAGATTGGTAACAATTTTGGAGAAAAAGGAGAGAATTTGTATTGTTGACGCACAAGGAGAATGAAAAAATTAAAATGTAACTTTTAATAATCTTTTGTTTGGAAATTTGATTTTAACTCACATGTTGATCCTAGACTACAGTGAAACATAGAAGATAAAATTACAAACTTTACATACATGTGAATAAAGAAGAAATAAAGATAGTGAATTAAAGATTAAATTTGTGTCCACGTGTTGTTATTTTAGTATGGTATGTTACTAATAGTATTCACATCTATTAAATCACTATGGAGGTCATTCCGAGTTGTTCGCTCGCAAGCGGATTTTAGCAGATTTGCTCATGCTAAGCCGCCGCCTACTGGGAGTGAATCTTAGCATCTTAAAATTGCGAACGATGTATTCGCAATATTGCGATTACACACCTCGTAGCAGTTTCTGAGTAGCTCCAGACTTACTCGGCATCTGCGATCAGTTCAGTGCTTGTCGTTCCTGGTTTGACGTCACAAACACACCCAGCGTTCGCCCAGACACTCCTCCGTTTCTCTGGCCACTCCTGCGTTTTTTCCGGAAACGGTAGCGTTTTTCCCCACACGCCCATAAAACGGCCTGTTTCCGCCCAGTAACACCCATTTCCTGTCAATCACATTACGATTGCCAGAACGATGAAAAAGCCGTGAGTAAAATTACTAAGTGCATAGCAAATTTACTTGGCGCAGTCGCAGTGCGAACATTGCGCATGCGCATTAAGCGGAAAATCGCTGCGATGCGAAGATTTTTACCGAGCGAACAACTCGGAATGAGGGCCTATATGTGATATAACATTAAAAATTAGGGCCATCCGAATTATCCATGCCTCAATATTTCACTAGACATCCAGGATGTGATAGGTCTGTGTCCGAATTTATCCTAGGTTTAATCCATATATGTAATATTGTCACCAACCTACCGCTTTCTAATCAGTACCTCAAAGGAATGCTCCTAATTATTTGGAGGCTAAGAGCACAAGTTGTTGTGACTGTAAATCCCAATTCCAACTGGGAGACCACCACAGATAAAACAAAAATAATCTTTCTTATGGAGATTGGGAAAGATGACAGACCTGGCTGAGAGAAACTTCTGGTGACCTTGTCTTGATTCTGATTTGTGAAATCCCGTGAGATTGCCGATCGTAAAGTCAACATTGTAAACAAGCCACAGTTACTGACCTCATTCCTATGAATACCTATTATAGCCTGTTAACTGTCTCATTTTTGACGTAGTATCTCAACCATCAAACCACAGGTGTTTTTAGTCAATGGTTCCCAAACCCTTTGGTTTCATGTGACACTTTTGCTAACACTAAAGCACATTTCTCATTTTATCATGACACACCAAGGTTAAAATAGTATAATAAATAAAACCAGAATTATAATAAAATATGAGTTCCTTTCAAAAACAAAGTAAATTACAGCTGCTCTGGGTCATTTACTATTAAAATGTTATTCCTATATAATTTCAATTGCATATGTTACACATTTTTTTCTTGTTAACAATTAATTATTGTGACGCATCCAACTTGACATCATGGCATATCATCTTCATTGGCGTTTAATTGTAAGGAGCAAATTTGCAGTGCAAGTTATTCAGCATACAAATCACATGAATACAAATTAACATAACAACAAATTACACGTACAACTTTAAAATATAAGTATAAATCATACAAGAACAATTGTAAATAGCAAACATACAAATAAAAAGTGCAAAACGTAAAATAATAATCACACAATCACATAAAAACATATCAAGAACATTGGCCCTCATTCCGAGTTGTTCGCTCGTTCTTTTTCATCGCATCGCAGTGAAAATCCGCTTAGTACGCATGCGCAATGTTCGCACTGCGACTGCGCCAAGTAACTTTACTATGAAGAAAGTATTTTTACTCACGGCTTTTTCTTCGCTCCGGCAATCGTAATGTGATTGACAGGAAATGGGTGTTACTGGGCGGAAACACGGCGTTTCAGGGGCGTGTGGCTGAAAACGCTACCGTTTCCGGAAAAAACGCAGGAGTGGCCGGAGAAACGGTGGGAGTGCCTGGGCGAACGCTGGGTGTGTTTGTGACGTCAACCAGGAACGACAAGCACTGAAATGATCGCACAGGCAGAGTAAGTCTGGAGCTACTCTGAAACTGCTAAGTAGTTAGTAATCGCATTATTGCGAATACATCGGTCGCAATTTTAAGAAGCTAAGATTCACTCCCAGTAGGCGGCGGCTTAGCGTGTGTAACTCTGCTAAATTCGCCTTGCGACCGATCAACTCGGAATGAGGGCCATTATTGTTATACAAAGATGGTGCAGAAATAGGATATAAGGTAGAGAGGGCCCTGCTTCTTGTGAGAGCTTATAGTCTACTGTAAAGGTAAGAGGAAAGACAAGACATATGAGATAATGGCTATTGGGACACAAGTAATATGGCAGGTAGAGCCTTCGGATTAATCAGTCAGGTGGAAGTGGGATATATAAATGTATTTGGTATCACTAATGTAACATATAGATAGATTCCTGGAAGCGTCATGTGCCAAACTAGCTAAAATTCACTTAATTATCTAAAATAATTTGTATATTACAGGTTGAGTATCCCATATCCAAATATTCCAAAATACTGAATTTTTTGAGTGAGAGTGAGATGGTGAAACCTTTATTTTCTGATGCCTCAATGTACACAAACTTTGTTTAATACACAAAGTAATTAAAAATATTGTATTAAATGACCTTAAGGCTGTGTGTATAAGCTGTTTATGAAACTTAAATGAATTGTGTGAATGTACACACACTTTGTTTAATGCACACAGTTATTAAAAATATTGGCTAAAATTACCTTCAGGCTGTGTGTATAAGGTGTAAATGATACATAAATGCATTCTGTGCTTAGACTTAGGTCTTATCACCATGATATCTCATTATGGTATGCAACTATTCCAAAATACGGAAAAATCCGATGTCCAAAATACTTCTGGTCCCAAGCATTTTGGATAAGGGATACTCAACCTGTACTAGCAAAGGGACCCATATGAACGAGATCACTATGATGTGATAGTTGGCAATCCTTTATTTAATTAAAACATATATTAAGGAGCTCACACTAATTTTGCATATGATGCTATATAGTGATATTACAGCATTAATAAACATACTTTCCCTGCTGTTCTTGGTATGATCTTCTATTAAGTATGCTCCTGTACAGGACCAGATTAAGGTTTATTGGAGCCCAGTGGAAATTATCTTATGGGTGCCCTACTAATAAAGTTGTCCTTCAGTAATAAAGACATCTTAAGGTGGCCTGGAGGCTTATATTTTTTGCAAACAATATGTAACTAAGATCTCTAAATTTTCTATTACCATTTAGTGTATAGGTCATGTTGCCATTGGGGTGCATGAAAAAAAAAAAAGATTTTAAACCTACCGGTAAATCTTTTTCTCGTAGTCCGTAGAGGATGCTGGGACTCCGTAAGGACCATGGGGAATAGATGAGCTCTGCAGGAGACATGGGCACTTTAAGAAAGACTTTGACTCTGGGTGTGCACTGGCTCCTCCCTCTATGCCCCTCCTCCAGACCTCAGTTAGAGAAACTGTGCCCAGAGGAGATGGACAGTACGAGGAAAGGATTTTTGTTAATCCAAGGGCAAGATTCATACCAGCCACACCAATCACACCGTATAACTTGTGATATACTACCCAGTTAACAGTATGAAAAACAACATAGCATCAGTTCAAGACCGATGAAACTATAACATAACCCTTATGTAAGCAATAACTATATACAAGTCTTGCAGAAGTAGTCCACACTTGGGACGGGCGCCCAGCATCCTCTACGGACTACGAGAAAAAGATTTACCGGTAGGTTTAAAATCTTATTTTCTCTAACGTCCTAGAGGATGCTGGGACTCCGTAAGAACCATGGGGATTATACCAAAGCTCCCAAACGGGCGGGAGAGTGCGGATGACTCTGCAGCACCGATTGAGCAAACAGGAGGTCCTCCTCAGCCAGGGTATCAAACTTATAGAACTTTGCAAAGGTGTTTGACCCCGACCAAGTAGCAGCTCGGCACAGCTGTAGTGCCGAGACCCCTCTGGCAGCCGCCCAAGAAGAGCCCACCTTCCTAGTGGAATGGGCCTTAACCGATTTTGGTAACAGCAATCCTGCCGTAGAATGTGCCTGCTGAATCGTGTTACAGATCCAGCGAGCAATAGTCTGCTTTGAAGCAGGGCCGCCAACTTTGTTGGCTGCATACAGGACAAACAGTGCTTCTGTTTTTCTGATCCTAGCCGTTCTGGCCACGTAAATTTTCAAAGCCCTGACCACATCAAGGGACTCGGAATCCTCCAAGTCACATGTAGCCACAGGCACGACAATAGGTTGGTTCATATGAAAGGATGAGACCACCTTAGGCAGGAATTGAGGACGGGTCCGCAATTCCGCTCTATCCATATGGAAAACCAGATAGGGGCTTTTATGTGATAAAGCCGCCAATTCCGAAACTCGCCTAGCCGAAGCCAAGGCTAACAACATGACCACCTTCCAGGTGAGATATTTTATTTATTATATATTACCAGTTATTTATATAGCGCACACATGTACCGCAGCGCTTTACAGAGAATAATTGCCCATTCACATCAGTCCCTGCCCCAGTGGAGCTTACAATCTATATTCCCTACCACATGTACACCCCACACACACACATTCGCAATAGGGTTAATTTTGTTGTGATCCAATTAACCTACCAGTATATTTTTGGATTGTGGGAGGAAACCGGAGTACCCGGAGGAAACCCACGCAAGTACGGGGAGAATATACAAACTCCACACAGGTAGAGCCATGGTGGCTCCACTGTCTTAAGTGGTTTAAACCAATGTGACTTAAGGAAACTTAACACCACGTCAAGGTCCCAAGGCGCCACCGGAGGTACAAAAGGAGGCTGAATATGCAGTACTCCCTTCACAAAAGTCTGTACTTCGGCCCTCATTCCGAGTTGTTCGCTCGGTATTTTTCATCGCATCGCAGTGAAAATCCGCTTAGTACGCATGCGCAATGTTCGCACTGCGACTGCGCCAAGTAACTTTACTATGAAGAAAGTATTTTTACTCACTGCTTTTTCTTCGCTCCGGCGATCGTAATGTGATTGACAGGAAATGGGTGTTACTGGGCGGAAACACGGCGTTTCAGGGGCGTGTGGCTGAAAACGCTACCGTTTCCGGAAAAAACGCAGGAGTGGCCGGAGAAACGGTGGGAGTGCCTGGGCGAACGCTGGGTGTGTTTGTGACGTCAACCAGGAACGACAAGCACTGAACTGATCGCACAGGCAGAGTAAGTCTGGAGCTACTCTGAAACTGCTAAGTAGTTAGTAATCGCAATATTGCGAATACATCGGTCGCAATTTTAAGAAGCTAAGATTCACTCCCAGTAGGCGGCGGCTTAGCGTGTGTAACTCTGCTAAATTCGCCTTGCGACCGATCAACTCGGAATGAGGGCCTTCAGGTAATGAGGCCAAAATCTGAACTTTTAATGGAGCCTAATTTTAGGCCCAAATTCACTCCAGTTTGTAGGAAGTGAAGGAAACGGCCCAGGTGGAATTCTTCCGTAGGAGCATTCCTGGCCTCACACCAAGAAACATATTTTCGCCATATTCGGTGATAATGTTTAGACGTGACGTCTAAACATTATCACCGAATATGGCGAAAATATGTTTCCTAGCCTTTATTAGCGTAGGAATGACCTCATCCGGAATACCCTTTTCCGCTAGGATCCGGCGTTCAACCGCCATGCCGTCAAACGCAGCCACGGTAAGTCTTAAAACAGACAGGGACCTTGTTGTAACAGGTCCTGCCTTAGAGGAAGAGGCCACGGATCTTCTGTGAGCATTTCTTGCAGATCCGGATACCAGGTTCTTCGTGGCCAATCTGGAACAATGAGAATTGCTCTCACTCCTCTTTTTCTTATTATCCTCAACACCATATACCGACTGGAACACCCACGGTGTCACTAGGGCGTCCACAGCTACCGCCTGAGGGTCTCTTGACCTGGCGCAATACCTTGGTAGCTTTTTGTGGAGACGGGATGCCATCATGTCTATATGGGGTAGTCCCCACCGACTTGCAATCTGCGCGAAGACTTCCTGATGAAGTCCCCACTCTCCCGGATGCAGATCGTGTCTGCTGAGGAAGTCTGCTTTCCAGATGTCCACTCCCAGAATGAACACTGCTGACAGAGCGCTTACATGATTCTCCGCCCAGCAAAGAACTCTGGTGGCTTCCGCTATTGCCACTCTGCTCCTTGTGCCGCCTTGGCGGTTTACATGAGCTACTGCGGTGATGTTGTCTGACTGGATCAGAACTGGTCGATTGCGAAGTAAGATCTCCGCTTGACGTAGGGCGTTGTATATGGCCCTTAGTTCCAGGATGTTGATGTGAAGACAAGTCTCTTGACTTGACCAAAGTCCTTGGAAAGTTCTTCCCTGTGTGACCGCTCCCCAACCTCGGAGGCTCGCGTCCGTGGTCACCAGGATCCAGTCCTGAATGCCGAACCTGCGGCCCTCTAGAAGGTGAGCACTGTTTTGCCACCACAGGAGAGATACCCTTGCCCTGGGGGACAGGGTGATCCGCTGATGCAATTGCAGATACGACCCGGACCATTTGTCCAATAGGTCCCATTGGAAGGCCCTTGCATGGAATCTGCCATATGGAATGGCTTCGTATGTTGCTACCATCTTTCCCAGAACTTGAGTGCAATGATGTACTGACACTTGTTTTGTTTTCAACAAGTTCATGACTAGAGTCATGAGTTCCTGCGCTTTTTCCTTCAGAAGAAAAACCCTTTTCTGGTCTGTGTCCAGAATCATGCCCAAGAAGGGCAGACGAATTGTAGGATTCATCTGCGACTTTGGAATATTGAGAATCCAGCCGTGTCGCTGTAACACATTCCGTGAAAGTGATACGCTGCTCAGCAACTTCTCCCGTGATCTCGCTTTTATGAGATCGTCCAAGTACTGGATAATTGTGACACCCTGCTTGCGCAGGAGCACCATCATTTCCGCCATTACCTTGGTGAAAATTCTCGGGGCCGTGATAAGGTCAAACGGCAACGTTTGAAATTGGTAATGACAATCCTGTACCGCAAATCTCAAATACGCCTGATGAGGAGGATATATGGGGACATGCAGGTATGCATCCTTTATGTCCAGAGATACCAAAAAATTCTCCCCCTTCTAGGCTGGCGATGACCGCCCTGAGTGATTCCATCTTGAACTTGAACCGTTTAAAGTAAAGGTTCAGGGATTTTAAATTTAAAATGGGTCTGACCGAACTGTCCGGTTTCGGAACCACAAACAGAGTTAAGTAGTACCCCTGCCCTCTTTGAAGCAGGGGAACCTCTACCACCACTTGTTACAGACACAATTTGTGAATCACATGTAACACTATCTCCCTTTCCAGGGGTTGTTTCGGTAGGGCCGATTTGAAAAAACGGCGAGGAGGCACTTCTTCGAATTCCAGCCTGTAACCCTGGGAAACAATTTCTATTGCCCATGGATCCACCTGTGAGTGGACCCAGACATGGCTGAACAGTCGAAGACGTGCCCCCACAGGAGCTGACTCCCTCAGGGGGGCCCCAGCGTCATCGGGTGGATTTAGCAGAGGCCGGGGAGGACTTCTGTTCCTGGGAACTAGCTGTGTTGTGCAGCTTTTTTTCCCTCTGCCCTTACCTCTGGCAAGAAAGGACGATCCATGTGCTCTCTTGCTTTTATTGGAACGAAAGGACTGCATTTGATAATGAGGCGCTTTCTTAGATTGTGAGGGAATATATGGCAACATTTTTTATTTACCTGCCGTAGCCGTGGAGACGAGATCCGAGAGGCCCTCTCCGAACAATTCCTCACCCTTGTAAGGCAACAACTCCATATGCCTCTTTTAGTCGGCATCACCTGTCCATTGCATGTTCCACAGGACACGTCTAGCAGAAATCGACATAGCGTTGACTCTAGAACCCAGTAGACTAACGTCTCTTTGGGCATGTCTTATATATATACATATAAGACAACATATTTTACATATAAATCTATATATATATATATATCCTTATCTAGGGTTTCAATCTCTGCTGATAAGGTATCAGTCTACGCTGCTACAGCGCTATAATCCCATGCCGACACAATCGCCGGTCTGAGTAGTGCACCAGAATGTGTGTAAATGGACTTCAAAGTACTTTTACTGCATGCTATCTGCAGGATCCCTGAGGATAGCTGTAAAGTCAGCGCTACCTTTTTGGGTAAACGTGTCAATGCCTTGTACACCCTAGGGGAAGATTCCCATCGTATCCTGGCCCCATTTAGGGAAAGGATACTCCCTAAGAATTCTTTTTGGGAAGCTGCAGCTTCTTGTCTGGAGATTCATGCTCTTTTTCTTCATGAGAGGAGGGAAATTTACCTCAGCTTTCTTCCCCTTAAACATGTGTACCCTCGTGTCAGGAACAGATGAGTCATCAGTGATATGCAAAACATCTTTTATAACAATAATCATATATTGAATACTTTTCTGCCAGTTTTGGCTGTAACTTTGCATTATCGTAGTCGATACTGGAGTCAGACTCCGTGTCGATATCAGTGTCTATTATTTTGGATAGTGAGCGTTGTGAGACTCTGAAGGTCTCTTTGACATAGGGACAGACATGGGTAGATTCCCTGTCTGTTCTCTAATCTTTTGTGTAATAAATTCATCTTAGCACTTAATTTCACATATCCAATCAGGCGTCGGCGTTGTCGACGGAGACACCACACACACACACATTTGCTCCATCTCCTCCATAGGAGAGCCTTTTACCTCAGACATGTCGACACACACGTACCGACACACCACACACTCAGGGAATGCTCTTCTGAAGACAGTTCCCCCACAAGGCCCTTTGGAGAGACAGAGAGAGAGTATGCCAGCACACACCCCAGTGCAATATGACCCAGGAAAAACACGTCAATTTAATGTTTACCCCGTAGCGCTGTTATTATTATCTGCCCCGAATTATGTGCCCCCCCCTCTTCTTAAAAACCCTCTATTCTACCGTGGTATAAGCAGGGGAGAGTCTGGGGAGCTTCCTCTCAGCGGTGCTGTGGAGAAAAACATGGCGCTGGTGAGTGCTGAGGGAAAAGCCCCGCCCCCTTGGCGGCGGGCTTCAGTCCCTCTAAAAGTGTAAAATTGGCAGGGGCTCATGCATATATACAGTGTCCAGCTGTATATATGCTCTCTTTTGCCAAATAAGAGGTTTATATTGCTGCCCAGGGCGCCCCCCCTTGCGCCCTGCACCCTTACAGTGACTGCCATTTGTGAGGTTATGGGAGCAATGGCGCACAGCTGCAGTGCTGTGAGTTACCTCAGTGAAGATCAATGAAGTCTTCTGCCGCCTTTTGAAGCCTTCTTTCTTCTCATACTCACCCGGCTTCTTTCTTCTGGCTCTGTGAGGAGGACGGCGGCGCGGCTCTGGGACGAACGTCCAGGGCGAACCTGTGTTCCGACTCCCTCTGGAGGTAATGGTGTCCAGTAGCCTAAGAAGCAGAGCCTATCATTTAAGTAGATCTGCTTCTCTCCCCTCAGTCCCTCGATGCAGGGAGTCTGTTGCCAGCAGTGCTCCCTGAAAATAAAAAAAACTAACAAATATACTTTCTTAGCAGGAAACTCAGGAGAGCTCCCTGCAGTGCACCCATCTCCTCTGGGCACAGTCTCAAACTGAGGTCTGGAGGAGGGGCATAGAGGGAGAAGCCAGTGCACACCCAGAGTCAAAGTCTTTCTTAAAGTGCCCATGTCTCCTGCGGAGCCCGTCTATTCCCTATGGTCCTTACGGAGTCCCAGCATCCTCTAGGACGTTAGAGAAAACCCTTTCTTTTTCTACTAAAGTTGTAAATAAGATATGTTGGTGATGCTATTAAAATATATAATGTATAAAATACTTGGTATCTTAATTAGGACGACAGTCAATAGGTCGCCCACTAAGGGTCTACATACATTAGGTCGACATGGACAAAAAGTCACCATGGTCATTAGGTCACATTGTAAAAGGTCGACAGTGCTTATGGTCGACAGGTACAAAAGGTTGACAGTTGCTAATGGTCGGCACACATATGGTCGATACACATATGGTCTAAGCATGGTTATCAAAGGTAGCCATGCAGAGGACGCGGTACACTAATTGGGGTTCCATATGTTTTGACGGCGAAAACACAAAAAAACTGAAAAACTGTTGTGTCAACCTTTTTTATGTCGACCCTTTGTCATATCAGCCTTTCCCACTGTCGACCTTTTGTCAACGTCGACATCCAGTGTTGACGTTTTGACCATGTCGTCTTTTTACATGTCGACCAATAATGGCCGACCTAATGACTGTCAACCTAATTAGGGTCGACCCTGTGATCCATACCCAAAATACAGCATCACAAAGTGTGAAACACACTGCAGTGCCCCCAGTTGACATATGCCAAACAGAAACCCTCAGTGCCTGGTGATGAAGCTACGTATGTGTGCCACCCACCTTCCCACAATTTGTGATTGCTCCCGGATGACTGCATCGGCTGCCCTGCTTTTAATCCAGTTCTTTTCCCAGGTGTATAAAATGTGAAACATAGCTTATTCAGTGCGGCTTAGTTTTGCTTTGTATATGAACCCGCTAATACCCGCAGATCTCTAATACATATATTTATTTATACTGAGAATCACATAATTCGCCAAACACAATTTGTTATCAGTTTTATGTTTGGGAGCGTGAGAATTCCACTTTACACTCAAAGTGGACAGTTAAAAACATGTTCTACAAGTTACAGGGTTTGGTTTATATAGTCTCCCCAGAGACTCTACTTCATCTTTTATCATCAGGGTAACAGCTTTTCTAGACAAAAAGCCACAATCTCCAATGGAAATGATCTCATTCATGGGGATCTGCAGGGAATACGATTTAGCCTATTGTTATTGAAAATATTCCTTTAATTCATGTTACAATCATTAATCAAGAACATCAATAAAATATACAAAGAAAAGTTAAAGCCGCAATGCGATTCAGCATTATGTCTTCATCTCGTTTATTGTCTGCAGTTGGAAGGGAAGACTATAAAAAAGAAAATAAGTTACTGGGACTGACAGTGACAAATCCCATGTGAAGCTGAGTTTGATCTGTGGATATCATCACTTTTTGCTTCCCTAATTGCTAGCAGGAGTTATGTAAACAGTTTTATTTTTGTCAAAGTAGAATTAACGCTAAATGTTGCTAGAGTATCTTAGATAGGTTGTGACTGTCTTATAGTGCTACTATGAGGCCTGCAGGATATACTGTGATTTACAGTCCTTTGTAAAGGAGACATAATCTCATTGCCAGCCATATTGTGAACCCATTATTTTAGAGATGTGCGGCGGGCACTTTTCGTGTTTTGGTTTTGGTTCTGGTTCCATGCTTGTGTTTTGGATCTGGATTGGTTTTGCCAAAACCACCCTTTCGTGTTTTGGTTTTGGATCTGGATGGTTTTTAAAAAAACATAAAAACAGCTAAAATCACAGAATTTGGGAGTAATTTTGATCCTACGGTATTATTAAACTCAATAACATTCATGTCCACTCATTTCCAGTCTATTCTGAACACCTTACACCTCACAATATTGTTTTTAGGCCAAAAGGTTGCACCGAGGTGGCTGTGTGACTAAGCTAAGCGACACAAGTGTGTGGCACAATCACCTGGCCCATCTAGGAGTGGCACTGCAGTGTCAGAAAGGATGGCAGATTTAAAAAATAGGCCCCAAATAGCACATCATGCAAAGAAGTAAAAGAGGTGCAATGAGGTAGCTGTATGACTAAGCTAAGCGACACAAGTGTGCGGCACAAACACCTGGCCCATCTAGGAGTGGCACTGCAATGGCAGACAGGATGGCACTTAAAAAAATTATGCCTCAAACAGAACATCATGCAAAGAAGAAAAAGAGGTGCAATGAGGTAGCTGTATGACTAAGCTAAGCGACACAAGTGTGCAGTACAAACACCTGGCCCATGTAGGAGTGGCACTGCAATGGCAGACAGGATGGCACTTTAAAAAACTAGGCCTCAAACAGCACATCATGCAAAGAAGAAAAAGAGGTGCAATGAGGTAGCTGTAAGACTAAGCTAAGCGACACAAGTGTGCGGCACAAACACCTGGCCCATTTAGGAGTGGCACTGCAATGGCAGACAGGATGGCACTTAAAAACATTAGGCCTCAAACAGCACATCATGCAAAGAAGAAAAAGAGGTGCAATGAGGTAGCTGTATGACTAAGCACCTGGTGTTAGGGTCTCCTGCCCTGTGCTGCCACGTCGTCATGGCAACCGGGAGACAAGTGCTAGCGGAGTGACCTGAGCGCAGCTGATACTCCGGTTCGGGTCTTTTGCTGTGCAGTGGTTATAGGCTCTGTGCATGGCAGGGGATCCGGTGCTGGTTTTTGTGCTCACAGTCTGTGAGGTCTGAGTGGGGCGTGGACAGCACCTGCTTTATAAGGCCTCTTCTCAGGGTAAGCAGATGCTGCTGAATCTTTGTTGGTTAGTCAGTTTCTGAAAGTTAGCCAGTACTGTGTAGCTTTGTATTTGTTTGTTGCTTACTGCAAATAGGCCTGGGGATTTGGTATTACACTCTGCCAATCCAGACCTAGCAGTAAGACTGGAGTCAGTCGTTTAGCTTGCTGGGGTTCTGTTACTACTCTGTGAACTTAGCAAGTTTGCGGCTGTATTCTAAGACTTGCCTGTCTAATCCTGTCTCACTTTGCTAGGTGTCAGGGGTCAGTTTAGTGGCAGTAAGCTGAACCTGTGCACTGCAAGTGAGAATTAGGATTGCGGAGACTCTCCTTGTGTCTATCATTCCATCTCTGACCAAGGAGTTTACTGCCACACCCGTTGGTAACCCTTTAGGGTTTTGCTGTTGCCCTTAGCAACAGCATTTCGGGTTCTCTACGTATTAAAACACAACATCTTGCTTTTCTCATCTGAGCAGTTCTAATACAAGGGAGATACCCAGTTCCTTAGCCTCTGGGCTTCTCTGTTCACTTTGTGTGTATTTTGTTACCCTATCACCTTCTGTGTACGTTATGTCATATTCCCCAGTCTGTCTGTAAGTCCATTTGTTTTGCATAACAGTTCAAACACCAGTACATTCCTGCAGGCACTGGAGTGCATAACAGTCCTGACACCAGTACTTTCCTGCAGGCACTGGTGTGCATAACATATTCAGCAGCCTAATACTCCTGTTGAAATTTTGTGGGAATATGGAGCATACCCCTCAAAATACGTTGCAACAGGTGGTCGATCAGGTGCAGGTCCTGACTCGACAATTTAATGATTTGTCCATTAAAATGCACACCTCCCAGGCTGCTGGCGGAGCTCCCGCAGCAGCAGCACCTGCAGGGGTTAAGGAGCCGAAAGTAAATCTCCCGGATCGTTTTTCTGGAGATCGCTCGCAGTTCTTTTGTTTCAAGGAGAGCTGCAAGCTATACTTCCGGCTTAGGCCTCAGTCTTCTGGGTCGGAGATTCAGCGGGTGGGCATAGTGATTTCCTTGCTACAAGGAGACCCACAGGTCTGGGCATATGGGTTGCAGCCTGACTGTCAGTCGCTTAAAAGTGTTGATGCTTTTTTTACGGCACTGGGCATGTTGTATGATGACCCTGACAAGACGGCCTCAGCCGAGGCTCAGATTTCGATCCTTAAGCAAGGGCGAAGGCCAGTTGAGGTTTACTGTACGGAGTTTCGGAGGTTGGCCCATGATACCCAGTGGAATGACCCAGCCCTGAGACACCAGTACCGAAGAGGTCTTTCTAACCAGATAAAGGACCAACTGGTACAATATCCCTTGCCTGATAGCTTGGATCAGCTCATGCAGTTATCCATCCGGGTGGATAGACGGCTGAGAGAGCGTAGGCTTGAAAGGGAGACTGAGATTTCCTTCCTTCCCAAGGGATCCTCAGACTCTGAGGAATTTTCCGAGGAGCCTATGCAGATTGGGGCTACCCGCCTCTCCTCGCGTGAGAAGACGCGGAGGAGACAGCAGGGGTTGTGTTTGTACTGTGGGAATAA
Organism: Pseudophryne corroboree; assembly: GCF_028390025.1. NCBI lineage: Eukaryota > Metazoa > Chordata > Amphibia > Anura > Myobatrachidae > Pseudophryne > Pseudophryne corroboree. Next base: position 790,437,910 of record NC_086447.1, on the reverse strand, counting down.
AGGTCATGTGGTAGTATCATGCCCAGAAAAGCCGGAAAACTTCAGGGCCTGAGGGTGATGGGAAATATCCTGTCAGGCCAGAAGTCAGAATTTCCCAAGAAGACTTTTATCATTCCGGTGACCTTGAAGATCCTCGGTCAAACTGTCAAGACTGAGGCCTTTGTGGACAGTGGGGCCGACGGGGTTTTTATGGACCGCCAATTCGCCCTGAAACACTCTGTTCCCTTAGTACCCTTGGCATCGGAAATTGAGATTTGTGGGTTAAACGGGGAACCATTATCCCAAGGTAAAATTACCTCTTGCACTAGCCAGATTTCTTTGTTTATTGGAGCCACACACTCTGAAAAATTGTCCTTTTATGTGACTGTCTGTACTTTTGCCCCATTGGTGTTGGGGTTACCCTGGTTAAGGGCCCACAATCCTCAATTTGACTGGGTCTCTGGGGAGATTCTTAGTTGGGGTACTGATTGTTTCAGGAGTTGCTTGAGCCTTCCAGTCAGGCTCTCGTAGCTAAGTTTGCCAGGATTGCCAGGGTGTTATGCAGATTTTGCGGACGTGTTCTCCAAAAAAGTTGCAGAGGTACTACCTTCCCATCGCCCCTATGACTGTGCCATTGATTTGTTGCCAAATGCTAAGCTTCCCAAGAGCAGGTTGTACTCCCTGTCACGTTCTGAGACTCAGGCTATGGCAGAGTACATTCAGGAGAACTTGGCTAAGGGATTTATCAGACCTTCACAGTCTCCAGTTGGGTCGGGGTTCTTCTTCGTGGGTAAAAAGGACGGTTCGTTGCGACCCTGCATCGACTTCAGGGAATTGAACCGTATCACGATTAAAAACTCATACCCACTGCCTCTCATTTCGGTCTTGTTTGACCAGCTTCGTACTGCCACCATTTTTTCTAAGATTGACCTACGCGGTGCGTACAATCTAATCCGAATAAGAGAGGGGGATGAATGGAAGACTGCCTTTAATACCCACTCAGGGCATTATGAATATTTGGTGATGCCTTTTGGGCTCTGTAATGCCCCGGCAGTCTTCCAGGATTTCATGAATGATGTGCTCAGGGAATATTTGGATAGATTCTTAGTTGTATACTTAGATGACATCCTAATCTTCTCCCATTCCCTGGAGGAACATCGGAAGCATGTACGCTTAGTCCTCCAGAAACTCAGAGACCACCGGCTTGGGGCGAAGCTGGAGAAGTGCGAATTTGAAGTTCAGCAAATCGCATTTCTAGGATATATTATCTCCCCAGAAGGTTTCCAAATGGAGGGTTCCAAGGTACAGGCAGTCCTGGATTGGGTGCAGCCCACTAGTTTGAAGGCGCTTCAGCGTTTCCTGGGCTTTGCGAATTTTTATAGACGATTTATCGCTGGATTTTCGTCTATAGTGGCGCCCTTGGTGGCACTCACTAAGAAAGGGGCGGATGTTGCTCACTGGTCTTGTGAGGCTAAAGCGGCTTTTGCCCGTCTCAAAAGGGCATTTGTTTCGGCCAAGGTGCTGCGACACCCAGATCCAGAGCGTCCTTTTGTGGTGGAGGTGGATGCCTCTGAGATGGGTATTGGGGCAGTGCTTTCTCAGATGGGAGTGTCTGATAATCGCCTTCATCCCTGTGCTTACTTTTCCCGTAAATTTTCGCCTGCCGAGATGAATTATGACGTGGGTAACCGGGAATTGTTGGCTATTAAGGATGCACTCGAGGAGTGGAGACACTGGCTTGAGGGGGCTAAGTTTGTGGTCTCAATTCTCACTGACCATAAGAATCTGGCATATTTAGAGTCAGCGAAGCGTCTCAATGCCAGGCAGGCACGATGGGCTTTGTTTTTTGCTCGCTTTAATTTTTTGATAACATATCGCCCTGGGTCAAAAAACATCAAGGCTGATGCGCTCTCGCGGAGTTTTGCTCCAATCCAGGAGACCACCGAGGAGCCGTTGCCCATTGTTTCCCCATCATGTATTAAAGTGGGCATTACCAAGGACCTCTTATCATTAGTCCTTAGAGCACAGGAGCAGGCTCCTCCAGACCTTCCGGTAGGTCTTTTGTTTGTGCCTCCTAGGTTAAGACAGCGAGTGTTCCTGGAATTCCATGCCAAGAAGTCTGCAGGTCACCCGGGTATTGCCAGAACTCGGGAGTTGCTATCTAGGGCGGTGTGGTGGCCCTCGGTGGCTAAGGATGTGGATCAGTGGGTTCGGGCATGTGACATCTGTGCCCGAAATAAGACTCCTAGAGGGGTTCCTGTTGGCCCATTACATCCACTCTCTATCCCATCTAAGCCATGGACCCACATTTCAATGGATTTTGTGGTGGACTTGCCCAAATCCTCGGGGATGACAGCCATCTGGGTTGTCGTTGACAGGTTTTCGAAGATGGCGCACTTCGTTCCACTGGTTGGGCTGCCATCGGCCAGACGCCTGTCTGAATTATTTATGCTGCATGTTGTGCGTCTCCACGGGTTGCCACTTGATGTGGTCTCTGACCGCGGATCCCAGTTTGTGGCCAAATTCTGGAGGGCATTTTGTTCCGATCTCCAGATTTCTGTCAGCTTGTCGTCGGGCTACCATCCGCAGTCTAATGGGCAGACTGAAAGGGTGAACCAGTCCTTGGAGCAGTTCCTCAGGTGTTATGTCTCCAAGTGTCAGACTGACTGGGTTGCTCATCTGTCCATGGCGGAGTTTGCCTATAACAACGCGGCTCACTCTGCTACAGGGATCTCTCCCTTCCTTTGTGTGTATGGGCATCATCCTAAGGCCAATTCTTTTGACCCCCTGGACTCCACGCCTGGTGGTTCCTCTGTGGTTTCGGTCCTTAGAGGTATTTGGCGGAAAGTGAAGAAAGCCCTTGTGTCTGTGTCATTAGTGACCAAAAGGGTTTTTGATAAGCGGAAAAGACCCTGCAGCTTTAAATTAGGAGACTTCGTCTGGTTGTCTACCAAGAATTTGAAGTTGAGACAGCCATCTCATAAGTTAGGCCCCCGGTTCATCGGCCCTTATAAGATCACCAGGGTTATCAATCCGGTGGCAATTCAGTTAGATCTGCCCCGTTCTTTGGGTATCAATAAAACATTTCATTGTTCCCTTTTAAAACGGGCGATTAGTAATCCTTCTTCCAGTGGAAGACCTTCCCCTCTTCTGATACGTGGCCAGAGGGAGTTTGTTGTTGAAAGGATTCTTGACTCCAAGGTGGTTCGGGGTCGGCTGTCATTTTTGGTGCACTGGAAGGGGTATGGCCCGGAGGAGCGGTCGTGGGTGCGCAGTTGTGATCTTCATGCCCCCAGACTGATACGCTCTTTCTTCTCGCAGTTCCCCGATAAACCCGGTGGTAGGGGTTCTTTGACCCCTCGTCAGAGGGGGGGTACTGTTAGGGTCTCCTGCCCTGTGCTGCCACGTCGTCATGGCAACCGGGAGACAAGTGCTAGCGGAGTGACCTAAGCGCAGCTGATACTCCGGTTCGGGTCTTTTGCTGTGCAGTGGTTATAGGCTCTGTGCATGGCAGGGGATCCGGTGCTGGTTTTTGTGCTCACAGTCTGTGAGGTCTGAGTGGGGCGTGGACAGCACCTGCTTTATAAGGCCTCTTCTCAGGGTAAGCAGATGCTGCTGAATCTTTGTTGGTTAGTCAGTTTCTGAAAGTTAGCCAGTACTGTGTAGCTTTGTATTTGTTTGTTGCTTACTGCAAATAGGCCTGGGGATTTGGTATCACACTCTGCCAATCCAGACCTAGCAGTAAGACTGGAGTCAGTCGTTTAGCTTGCTGGGGTTCTGTTACTACTCTGTGAACTTAGCAAGTTTGCGGCTGTATTCTAAGACTTGCCTGTCTAATCCTGTCTCACTTTGCTAGGTGTCAGGGGTCAGTTTAGTGGCAGTAAGCTGAACCTGTGCACTGCAAGTGAGAATTAGGATTGTGGAGACTCTCCTTGTGTCTATCATTCGATCTCTGACCAAGGAGTTTACTGCCACACCCGTTGGTAACCCTTTAGGGTTTTGCTGTTGCCCTTAGCAACAGCATTTCGGGTTCTCTACGTATTAAAACACAACATCTTGCTTTTCTCATCTGAGCAGTTCTAATACAAGGGAGATACCCAGTTCCTTAGCCTCTGGGCTTCTCTGTTCACTTTGTGTGTATTTTGTTACCCTATCACCTTCTGTGCACGTTATGTCATATTCCCCAGTCTGTCTGTAAGTCCATTTGTTTTGCATAACAGTTCAAACACCAGTACATTCCTGCAGGCACTGGAGTGCATAACAGTCCTGACACCAGTACTTTCCTGCAGGCACTGGTGTGCATAACACCTGGCCCATCTAGGAGGGGCATTGCAGTGGCAGACAGGATGGCACTTAAAAAAAACTAGTCCCCAAACAGCACATCATGCAAAGAAGCAAAAGAGGTGCAATGAGGTAGCTGTATGACTAAGTTAAGCGACATAAGTGTGTGGCACAAACACCTTGCCCATCTAGGAGTGCACTGCAATGGTAGACAGGATGGCACTTAAAAAAAACTAGGCCCCAAACAGCACATCATGCAAAGAAGAAAAAGAGGTGCAATGAGGTAGCTGTATTACTAAGCTAAGCGACACAAGTGTGCGGCACAAACACCTTGCCCATCTAGGAGTGGCACTGCAATGGCAGACAGGATGGCACTTAAAAAAGAAATGAGTCCCCAAACAGCACATCATGCAAAGAAGTAAAAGAGGTGCAATGAGGTAGCTGTATGACTAAGCTAAGCGACACAAGTGTGCGGCACAAACACCTGGCCCATCTAGGAGTGGCACTGCAGTCCCACTGCAGTAATGGTGGATACCGGATGCACGTCTAACACCAGCATAGTTGTTATGGCCTCAGTAATCCGCTTTGCAACATGGTATATATATACGGCAGTATCACTGGAATTATATGGCAGTACCACTGGTCATGTATACGGCAGTATCACTGGATTTATACGGCAGAACCACTGGAATATACGGTAGTATCACTGGCCTGGATTTATACGCCAGTACCATTGGATTTATACGGCAATACCACTGGACATATACAGCAGTATCACTGGATTTATACGTCAGTACCACTGGACATATACGGCAGTATCACTTGATTTATACAGCAGTACCACTGGACATATACGGCAGTATCACTGGAATTATATGGCAGTACCACTGGACATATACGGCAGTATCACTGGAATTATATGGCAGTACCACTGGACTTAAACGGCAGTACCACTGGACTGGATCTATAAAGCAGTATCACTTGATTTATATGCCAGTACCACTGGAATTATACGGCAGTATCACTGGAATTATACGGCTGTATCAATGGACTTATACGGCAGTAACACTGGAATTATATGGCAGTATCACTGAAATTATACGGCAGTACCACTGAACTTATACGGCTGAACCACTGGAAATATAAAGCAGTATCACTGGACTGGATTTATACACCAGTACCACTGGATTTATACGCCAGTACAACTGGACATATACGGCAGCATCACTGGAATTATATGGCAGTAGCACTGGATATATACGGCAGTATCACTGGACATATATGGCAGTACCACTGGACATATACAGAAGCACAGGGACACCACCACTGAACTGATGCAGGACAACACAGCACCACTGCAATGGACTGGACTTATACAGCAGCATTGGACATATGGCAGCAGAGGACACCACCACTGTGAATGGACTGATGCAGCACAAGACACTACCACTGTACTGATGTAGGACACTGAGGACGGAGACACATCTTCTCGCTACACTCTCCAATGCCGGAATGAAAATGGTGGCAACGTGCGGCTCCTTATATGGAATCCAAACCCCGTGAGAATCCGACTGCGGGATGATGACGTTTTGCCTCGTTCTGGTTTCCGAGTCAGGCGGGTAGTGAAATCCGGTAGGGTTCGGGTCTCAGGGAACCCAACCCGCTCATCTCTAATTATTATACAGCTTATGCAGGGCTATTAACCCGGCTATTTACTAAGCCTTGGAGATAAATAAACTGGAAAGAGATAAAATAGCAACCAACCACCTCCTAACTGTAATTTTTCAAACACAACTTGTAACATGGCAGTTAGGAGCTGATTGACTGGTACTTTATCACTCTCCACTTTATCTTTATTAAAGGCTTAGTAAATAGACCCCTAAGGGCAGGGGAGGATTTGGAGCTCGGGAATGTATGGAAGCAGCCCTAATGGGGGCAGGGTTTGATGAGAGGGTGGGGTCTGCCAAAAGGGCGGGATCCCTCCTCATAGGATCTGATTCAGATTTAGATGCAGTTGCGGATTTCCTTGCATCTTTTGCCTCAGTTGCATCTGTGACTTTATGCTGATTCCGCTACAGTGCCCTTCTCTGGTGTGCATCTGTGCATCCAATGTCCTATATTCACCTCTAGTGGTTACAATCACTGTAATTATGTTTTCTGTGTATTTAGATGCCACCATCGGTCACACCATTGAAACTTTTGCAAGCGCTATGCTTTGTGCAGGTTATCTGTGTTTGGCCTCCAAGGTGAGCAATGCAGCACCTCTATATGCAACCACTTTCAGCAACTCGCCCATACTACATAACATCTGCGTCTGATGCACTGGCTTATCTATAATGTGTGCAAGGTGTGCGGTACACACGGGCTTCTGAGTCCAGAAGGGCACACACACCGCACACCCTGCACCCATTTAATTATATTTAGCACTTTGTCAGCTCAGCACTGACTGCAGAGCTGCAGAAATAACTGGGAAAATGGCCACCACACCCATTTTCCGGTGATTCGCATATGCGCAATAGCGATGACCCCAGGAATGCACCAAGGGCGCCATGTTCCCGGAGACTCTGGCATTGCACTAGAGTCTACTGCGATGCGCAGGTCTCCGGGAACACAGCTTGAGAGGAGTGGGCCCAGTTGGAGTCTGCACTTGGGCAACCTCCTCTCTTAAAGCGTCTTTGGTCTGATGTGTTTTTGCAATGGCCGATAGTGCTTTTTATATTTTGCCAAGCACAGCAAATTCTTTGCATAGGGAAGTATATTTAACAAATCTCTCTATAGTAGTTTAAAAAAGTAAAGTAATCTATTTTAAACTTAATTTAATTTTTGCAATTTGTGTTTTGACAATTGAAAGTGAGAGTAAAAATCTGTGATTTCAGTTCATCTGCACGAGTGAGCTGGCTAGCCTATGGGGAATCAGTGGGTTAATCTGCACCACTTCAGCAAGGGTGGAATTAGGGGTGAGGGTGCCTCTAGACACAACAGAACCAGCTGCCTCCCTTACCCAATTGTTTTATTGCTGTAAGCCCTCATTTGATGATAGTCAATTTAATAAAATATTTTTAAAAAGCCACTATGATTTTTTTTAAAATTATGTATACATATTTACTAGTGATGAGCGGGTTCGGTTCCTCGGAATCCGAACCCCCCCGAACTTCACCCATTTTACACGGGTCCGAGGCATACTCGGATACTCCAGTATTGCTCGGTTAACCCAGAGCGCGCCCGAACGTCATCATCCCGCTGTCGGATTCTCGCGAGATTCGGATTCTATATAAGGAGCCGAGCGTCACCGCCATTTTTCACTCGTGCATTGGAAATGATAGTGAGAGGACGTGGCTGGCGTCCTCTCACTTTGTTTCAGAACTTTCAGGGGGCTGCAAATATCTTTATTCTGGGGACCAGCAGTATTATAGGAGGAGTACAGTGCAGAGTTTTGCTGACCAGTGACCACCAGTATTATACGTTCTCTGCCTGAAAAACGCTCCATATCTGTGCTCAGTGTGCTGCATATATCTGTGCTCACACTGCTTTATTGTGGGGACTGGGGACCAGCAGTATTATATAGGAGGAGTACAGTGCAGAGTATGCTGACCAGTGACCACCAGTATTATACGTTCTCTGCCTGAAAAACGCTCCATATCTGTGCTCAGTGTGCTGCATATATGTGAGCTCACACTGCTTTATTGTGGGGACTGGGGACCAGCAGTATTATATAGGAGGAGTACAGTGCAGAGTTTTGCTGACCAGTGACCACCAGTATTATACGTTCTCTGCATGAAAAATGCTCCATATCTGTGCTGCATTGTAGTATATAGTAGGAGTACAGTGCATAATTTTGCTGACCACCAGTATATAATATATAGGAGTACGGTACAGAAGGCCACTGCTCTACCTACCTCTGTGTCGTCAAGTATACTATCCATCCATACCTGTGGTGCATTTCAGTTTTGCACAGTTTGCTGACCACCAGTATATAATATATAGCAGTACGGTACAGTAGGCCACTGCTCTACCTACCTCTGTGTCGTCAAGTATACTATCCATCCATACCTGTGGTGCATTTCAGTTTTGCACAGTTTGCTGACCACCAGTATATAATATATAGCAGTACGGTACAGTAGGCCACTGCTCTACCTACCTCTGTGTCGTCAAGTATACTATCCATCCATACCTGTGGTGCATTTCAGTTTTGCACAGTTTGCTGACCACCAGTATATAATATATAGCAGTACGGTACAGTAGGCCACTGCTCTAACTACCTCTGTGTCGTCAAGTATACTATCCATCCATACCTGTGGTGCATTTCAGTTTTGCACAGTTTGCTGACCACCAGTATATAATATATAGCAGTACGGTACAGTAGGCCACTGCTCTACCTACCTCTGTGTCGTCAAGTATACTATCCATCCATACCTGTGGTGCATTTCAGTTGTGCGCAGTATATATAGTAGGCCATTGCTATTGATACTGGCATATAATTCCACACATTAAAAAATGGAGAACAAAAATGTGGAGGGTAAAATAGGGAAAGATCAAGATCCACTTCCACCTCGTGCTGAAGCTGCTGCCACTAGTCATGGCCAAGACGATGAAATGCCATCAACGTCATCTGCCAAGGCCGATGCCCAATGTCATAGTAGAGAGCATGTAAAATCCAAAAAACAAAAGTTCAGTAAAATGACCCAAAAATCAAAATTAAAAGCGTCTGAGGAGAAGCGTAAACTTGCCAATATGCCATTTACGACACGGAGTGGCAAGGAACGGCTGAGGCCCTGGACTATGTTCATGGCTAGTGGTTCAGATTCACATGAGGATGGAAGCACTCATCCTCTCGCTAGAAAAATGAAAAAACTTAAGCTGGCAAAAGCACAGCAAAGAACTGTGCGTTCTTCTAAATCACAAATCCCCAAGGAGAGTCCAATTGTGTCGGCTGCGATGCCTGACCTTCCCAACACAGGACGGGAAGAGGTGGCGCCTTCCACCATTTGCACGCCCCCTGCAAGTGCTGGAAGGAGCACCCGCAGTCCAGTTCCTGATAGTCAAATTGAAGATGTCACTGTTGAAGTACACCAGGATGAGGATATGGGTGTTGCTGGCGCTGGGGAGGAAATTGACAAGGAGGATTCTGATGGTGAGGTGGTTTGTTTAAGACAGGCACCCGGGGAGACACCTGTTGTCCGTGGGACGAATATGGCCATTGACATGCCTGGTCAAAATACAAAAACAATCAGCTCTTCGGTATGGAATTATTTCAACAGAAATGCGGACAACAGGTGTCAAGCCGTGTGTTGCCTTTGTCAAGCTGTAATAAGTAGGGGTAAGGACGTTAACCACCTCGGAACATCCTCCCTTATACGTCACCTGCAGCGCATTCATAATAAGTCAGTGACAAGTTCAAAAACTTTGGGTGACAGCGGAAGCAGTCCACTGACCACTAAATCCCTTCCTCTTGTAACCAAGCTCCTGCAAACCACACCACCAACTCCCTCAGTGTCAATTTCCTCCTTACACAGGAAAGCCAGTAGTCCTGCAGGCCATGTCACTGTCAAGTCTGACGAGTCCTCTCCTGCCTGGGATTCCTCCGATGCATCCTTGAGTGTAACGCCTACTGCTGCTGGCGCTGCTGTTGTTGCTGCTGGAAGTAGATCGTCATCCCAGAGGGGAAGTCGGAAGACCACTTGTACTACTTCCAGTAAGCAATTGACTGTCCAACAGTCCTTTGCGAGGAAGATGAAATATCACAGCAGTCATCCTGCTGCAAAGCGGATAACTCAGGCCTTGGCAGCCTGGGCGGTGAGAAACGTGTTTCCGTTATCCACCATTAATTCACAGGCAACTACAGACTTGATTGAGGTACTGTGTCCCCGGTACCAAATACCATCTAGGTTCCATTTCTCTAGGCAGGCGATACCGAAAATGTACATAGACCTCAGAAAAAGAGTCACCAGTGTCCTAAAAAATGCAGTTGTACCCAATGTCCACTTAACCACGGACATGTGGACAAGTGGAGCAGGGCAGACTCAGGACTATATGACTGTGACAGCCCACTGGGTAGATGTATTGCCTCCCGCAGCAAGAACAGCAGCGGCGGCACCAGTAGCAGCATATCGCAAACGCCAACTCGTTCCTAGGCAGGCTACGCTTTGTATCACCGCTTTCCAGAAGAGGCACACAGCTGACAACCTCTTACGGAAACTGAGGAACATCATCGCAGAATGGCTTACCCCAATTGGACTCTCCTGGGGATTTGTGACATCGGACAATGCCACAAATATTGTGCGTGCATTACATGTGGGCAAATTCCAGCACGTCCCATGTTTTGCACATACATTGAATTTAGTGGTGCAGAATTATTTAAAAAACGACAGGGGCGTTCAAGAGATGCTGTCGGTGGCCCGAAGAATTGCGGGCCACTTTCGGCATTCAGCCACCGCGTGCCGAAGACTGGAGCACCAGCAAACACTCCTGAACCTGCCCTGCCATCATCTGAAGCAAGAGGTGGTAACGAGGTGGAATTCAACCCTCTATATGCTTCAGAGGATGGAGGAGCAGCAAAAGGCCATTCAAGCCTATACATCTGCCTACGATATAGGTAAAGGAGGGGGAATGCACCTGACTCAAGCGCAGTGGAGAATGATTTCAACGTTGTGCAAGGTTCTGCAACCCTTTGAACTTGCCACACGTGAAGTCAGTTCAGACACTGCCAGCCTGAGTCAGGTCATTCCCCTCATCAGGCTTTTGCAGAAGAAGCTGGAGACATTGAAGGAGGAGCTAAAACAGAGCGATTCTGCTAGGCATGTGGGACTTGTGGATGGAGCCCTTAATTCACTTAACCAGGATTCACGGGTGGTCAATCTGTTGAAATCAGAGCACTACATTTTGGCCACCGTGCTCGATCCTAGATTTAAAACCTACGTTGTATCTCTCTTTCCGGCAGACACAAGTGTGCAGAGGTTCAAAGACCTGCTGGTGAGAAAATTGTCAAGTCAAGCGGAACGTGACCAGTCAACAGCTCCTCCTTCACATTCTCCCGCAACTGGGGGTGCGAGGAAAAGGCTAAGAATTCTGAGCCCACACGCTTGCGGTGATGCAGGGCAGTCAGGAGCGAGTGTTGAAATCTGGTCCGGACTGAAGGACCTGCCAACGATTACTGACATGTCGTCTACTGTCACTGCATATGATTCTCTCACCATTGAAAGAATGGTGGAGGATTATATGAGTGACCGCATCCAAGTAGGCACGTCAGACAGTCCGTACGTATACTGGCAGGAAAAAGAGGCAATTTGGAGGCCCTTGCAAAAACTGGCTTTATTTTACCTAAGTTGCCCACCCTCCAGTGTGTACTCCGAAAGAGTGTTTAGTGCAGCCGCTCACCTTGTCAGCAATCGGCGTACGAGGTTACTTCTAGAAAATGTGGAGAAGATGATGTTCATCAAAATGAATTATAATCAATTCCTCCGTGGAGACATTCACCAGCAATTGCCTCCAGAAAGTACACAGGGACCTGAGATGGTGGATTCCAGTGGGGACGAATTAATAATCTGTGAGGAGGGGGATGTACACAGTGAAAGGGGTGAGGAATCGGACGATGAGGAGGAGGTGGACATTTTGCCTCTGTAGAGCCAGTTTGTGCAAGGAGAGATTGATTGCTTCTTTTTTGGTGGGGGCCCAAACCAACCAGTCATTTCAGTCACAGTTGTGTGGCAGACCCTGTCGCTGAAATGATGGGTTTGTTAAAGTGTGCATGTCCTGTTTATACAACATAAGGGTGGAGGGAGGGACCAAGGACAATTCCATCTTGCACCTCTTTTTTATTTAATTTTTCTTTGCATCATGTGCTGTTTGGGGACTATTTTTTTGAAGTGCCATCCTGCCTGACACTGCAGTGCCACTCCTAGATGGGCAAGGTGTTTGTGTCGGCCACTTGTGTCGCTTAGCTTAGCCATCCAGCGACCTTGGTGCAACTCTTTCTTTCTTTGCATCATGTGCTGTTTGGGGACTATTTTATTGAAGTGCCATCCTGTCTGACACTGCAGTGCCACTCTTAGATGGGCCAGGTGTTTGTGTCGGCCACTTGGGTCGCTTAGCTTAGTCACACAGCTACCTCATTGCACCTCTTTTTTTCTTTGCATCATGTGCTGTTTGGGGACTATTTTTTAAATCTGCCATCCTGTCTGACACTGCAGTGCCACTCCTAGATGGGCCAGGTGTTTGTGTCGGCCACTTGGGTCGCTTAGCTTAGTCATCCAGCGACCTCGGTGCAAATTTTAGGACTAAAAATAATATTGTGAGGTGTGAGGTGTTCAGAATAGACTGAAAATTAGTGGAAATTATGGTTATTTAGATTAATAATACTATGGGATCAAAATGACCCCCAAATTCTATGATTTAAGCTGTTTTTGAGGGGTTTTTGTAAAAAAACACCTGAATCCAAAACACACCCGAATCCGACAAAAAATTTTCAGGGAGGTTTTGCCAAAACGCGTCCGAATTCAAAACACGGCCGAATCCAAAACCAAAACACAAAACCCGAAACATGTCCGGTGCACATCACTAATATTTACTAAGTGGGACAGCTTACAGGGGCAATATGTGCATGTCCGCACCGTTTACACTCCATTCATGATGGTGCATGGTACAGAACAGTGGGAAAATTTTACAGTTATTGGTACTTTTTGGACTGACAGTACCAACACAAGTATCTAAGTGCTGCGCCCAGACAAGCGCCACCCCTAGGCAAGTGCCTGATGGGAAATTCACAACTGCACATCAGGCCAGTATAGCAAATTTTGAAAACCTGTGGTGATTTTTATTGCCCCAATAAGCAGCGATGGGGTCTATTTACCTTGAATGCAGATACATTGGATGGAGATAAAGTACCAACCAATCAGCTTCTAACTGCCATGTCACAGGCTGGGTTTGAAAAATGACAGTTAGGAGTTGGTTGGCCAGTACTTTATATCCATCCACTTTATCTCAATCCAAGGCTTAGTAAATAGACCCCATATCAGCCTTATTACCACAAATGGGTGATTCTTGATAAATAGGCCCCTTAATGTTACAGGTCAGGTCATGTGAGAGACAGAGGCAGCAGATGATTAGCCAATTGCCCATACCCGGCCACCGGAGTCGATAATAACTTCTGGTTTGCGTTACACATTGTGGAAAGCAAATCCCTGAAGTGTGGCAATCAGCCGGGCAGATGGATAAATCAGGCCAGTAGGCAGGGTGGGCTGTCCCAACAGAGGGTAGGATGCTTTATGGCAGCATGGGTTGGATATGTACGATGCTGGGATCCCGGCTGTTAAATGGGCAGCAGTTGAGGGGGGGACGGGGGCAGTGCAACGAAGCCATAGGGGGAATTCAAATGTTTGAAAAGTCGGTTGGGTGTCTGTTTTTTCCTATCTAATAGACAGGAAAAAACAGACACCCAACTGACTTTTCAAACAATTGAATACCCCCCATAGCTGAATTCTCATTTCCATGTAACAGCAGCATCCGATCCCAGTAAGCCAGGCATGTCCAAACTGCGGCCCTCCAACTGTTGAAAAACTACACATCCCAGCATGCCCTGACACAGCTTTAGCATTCTCTCACAGCAAAACTGTCAGGGCATGCTGGGATATGTAGTTTCACAACAGCTGGAGGGCCGCAGTTTGGACATGCCTGCAGTAAGCAGTGTCATGTGCCCATGCAGCATTGCACTTTCTTTTCAGTGTACAACAACCTTTCATCATTTTCAAGGACATAAAGAGATCTTTAATACATGTATTTATGTAGGCCTGTAAGTAAGTCCCAGGTGTAATTAAATGTAATTAACCCTCAGACAGATTTAAATATGTTTTTTTTTTACACAGGGATATTCCATTTTTCTGCATTCCAATAAGCTTGTGAGTATCTGTAAGATGCACTAGTGCTACTGGTCCCATAGTAAATAATAATAATAATAATAATAATAATAATAATAATATGTATCAATATTGTATCATTGCACATTATTTTTGTTGTAGGCAATGAACCCTACACCATCTTTATGTCACCTGTGCTACAATGTTTTGAGACTTTTAATATATATAATAACTCAGAGAGTAGAAGTTTAGTTCACAACTTATCTATTAGTCTGGAAATATAATACAGGTTGAGTATCCCATATCCAAATATTCCGAAATACGGAATATTCCGAAATACGGACTTTTTTGAGTGAGATTGAGATAGTGAAACCTTTGTTTTTTGATGGCTCAATGTACACAAACTTTGTTTAATACACAAAGTTATTAAAAAAATTGTATTAAATGACCTTCAGGCTGTGTGTATAAGGTGTATATGAAACATAAATGAATTGTGTGAATATACACACACTTTGTTTAATGCACAAAGTTATAAAAAATATTGGCTAAAATGACCTTCAGGCTGTGTGTATAAGGTGTATATGTAACATAAATGCATTCTGTGCTTAGATTTAGGTCCCATCACCATGATATCTCATTATGGTATGCAATTATTCCAAAATACGGAAAAATCCCATATCCAAAATACCTCTGGTCCCAAGCATTTTGGATAAGGGAGACTCAACCTGTACTTGTGAAATACGATATAAAGCTCCTGGGTATGTTACAGGTTTGTCCAGGTATATTACCCCCCTGAAAACAGTATTGTTACTTCTAATGCAACCACATACAATGGCAAATGACTTGATTTTATCATTTTAGCTGCAAGATTTAAGGCGCCAATTTATTTAAAAGCAAAACCAAACCAAAGGGTATTACTTTTGGGCTTGATTGCTCTTATAGTGCTATATTTTGCTTAACAATGATCTTACTCCCTTTCTGTACTGCTCAGGCTTTACAGACCGTACTAGTTCCAACATTGCCAATTTAAAAATCAGAACATTTAGTCCAAGATGATCAGTCTGACCATAATAGACCCTGATCTGTTGGACCATGCTACCAAATGGCAAGGCCATGCTTTCTTTCTTTTGCAGACATTGGGACTTTTCTAGGAAAAATGGTACTATGGGGTATACAGCATGTAAAACACCAAAGGTATTTGTATTTGATTACATTTTATATCGAAAATGTGACTTTTGTATCTATTAAAATGTGGCATGTTTATTAAAATTTGCCATACTGTATGCCCCCAAAAATGTAACAACCATTATTGACATCAAGGAATCATCCCACCAGTAAAAAAAAAAAGCTATATAGAGTGTAAAACCCCCAGGGGCAGACATTTGAGCTTGCAGTTACCTCCACCCAGACCCTTAAGGATTTGACTGAGTCATACATTTCTAATGGGCTTGTTAACTGCAATTTTTTTTTTTGTATTTTATTTTAAAGAGCCTAAGGTAAAGAAAAACTTTTAGTGAGAACCACTCAACAGGGATTAAGCCAGAAATTGGTGGAGTGACCCAGGTTCCATCTCTGAGGTTGATCTTTGACTCACAGGTCAGGGGTCCCTTCATCTTTTACCTTACAGCTAAAAAAAAACCTAAAGGCAGGCAACAAAGCCTGTGTCTTTTCTTTCAAGCAAATGATTTTGTGGGGCTGTTGTGACAAATAGTGGAAAGAGAATACTCTACAGTGTCTTTATTATTTCAGCTGTTGAAATTGAGAGAAAAAAAATAGGGAGGGGAGGTCAGCAAACAGAAAGGTAAATAGTTCTGAAAGGAAAAGAATCCTTTCTTGGGGAGGGGGCTGTGCTCCTGGGTTTGGTAAATAGAAAAAGTTCAGCTCTAGTCTATACACACGCCCCCTAAACCTTTGTAGGTTGACATTTTATGGAATATAGTGAGAGCAGTAACGAGAAAAATGTCACTAGAGAACAAAGGGTGAAATGAGACTTTTTTCCCCTTCGTTTAACATGAACTTAAACTTTTGGATTTTAAATTCCTGGGAAGGACTGAATTCTAGTTTAGGAAGTTAGGATGTACTAAATGTATATGTACAATGTCCAGCTGCCGGCTACTAGCCTCTAATATCATTCTTCCAGGTCACTGATGTTATATCACAAGTTTTTCCAGGCTCGGATGAAATATTACTCAAGAGTACAAAATGTTTTGTATAGTGACATCACACGTTTTTTGGGATATATAGCTCCCATGGTGAAATGAGTAATTTCCCTGAAACTTTCCACAGAAAATATCTTCTGTTCCAGTACAATGATGTAAACTTACAGAGCCAGGCAGCGCCGCAATCATTTATTTTTTACTGACTTTTTTTTATTGACTTGATTAAACCATTTCCCTTACATTTTCTGCACATTTTCTATCCTCAGTAATTTTATATTATTATATTATTATCTTTATTTATAAGGTGGCCCAATGTACTGCAGCGCCATACAGAGCAGAACTACAAAGTCGGCTAAACTGGGTAACAGGATAACAAATATACATAAAGATTTGTCAGTCTTCATCAGTGTGACTAGATTGCTGTGACGTGGTCGCATGTTGAGCCGCACCTGCAATCCATAGGAAATGCATTATGCGATCGCGGGAATGACTTTTCACACTTGCGCATGTGTGAAAGCATTGCGCCAGTGATGAGGAGGGACATATTTGCAGTGGTGTCGAGAAAGGGGTGGGGGAGAGGGTACAAATTACCCGGGCCCAGGTTTGATGAAGGGGCCCAGTGAGGGTCCAGTAGGGGCCCAGTGAGGGTCCAGTCGGGGCCCAGACCCCCGTCCCCCCCCTTACCTGGCAGCACATGTGGTCAATTCAATTAGACGCAAGTTTGCAAAAGCAGTCTTGCATCATCAAACTTGCATACATTGCAGCAATGCGTGCATCTACGAAATACGAGATTAAATTAGAAATGGTTATTCCTGGGACTTGTGGTTAGGTTGTGCGACTTTTCTACAAAAAACAATCTAGCAGAAGTGCATGAAAGGTTGGGGAAATCATAAAGGACACCACAATTGTGATATCTAAGATATCAGAACCATAGGAAAGGTTATTAACAATCATAAGTAAAAACTAGAGGTTTTTAAAAGATGTAAAACTACTCTAAAGGTGCATACACACGGAGCGATATAACTGAGCAATTTTGACTATATAGTCAAAATCGCTCAGAAAGTTAGTGCATATCTCTCCATGTGTACACAGCCAGTGATAGCGTTGCGCGTCCCCACCAGGTCGCTATCGCTGCTAAAAATAGACTGTGCAGGCAAGTAAATTTTGGCTATGTCGCTGGGAAAGAAAAAGCATCCCCTTGCTTGAATGAGTTAGCTAAAATCGCCCATAGCCAAAATCGCTGGAAAAGTTAGTCAAAATCTTCTACTGCCAGTTCAAGGGAAATCGCTCAGTCAAAATCTCTCTAGTCAAAATCTCTCCGTGTGTATGCACCTTAACTTGGATTTGTTTGATTAAGTATTGAAAAATCATAAGCAACAAGTGTTTTTCTGGAAATAGATGTCTTTTCAATATTTTGGCATACAAAAAAAGTGCTTAATATAAATGTTCAGTGTTTTTATGCTTTAAAAAAGTTGAAAACACTTTTTACTCTAGTTTTAAAACCCCTTTCCCATCAATACAACACATCCACGTACCTGTCCCACATAACCCATTATTGACTGAAAACTGACATGTCTTTATTGGTCAAATCACACTATTTAAATCCCTCCAAGTGACGGTTATTCATTGGGAGGAGTGTACCAGTTTTTCCCCATCCTTCACCTGTGTAGTGGGGTGCGCACAAAAATCATGAATGTACAAGGAAAATGCAATGCGAGTTTGGAATTCAATTTGTTCTGTGAATTTGCTGTGAACACAGCTTACAGACCCCATCTCACTGCTAATTGAATTGACCCCAAAGAGTATACACACACCTATTCAGCTGACAGCACCAGTCTTCTTTCCGTCTGTTCCACCTCTGTCTGACTCTTCAGTGGCTGGCACCGGGAATGCTGAGACTATAACAGTCTCTCCCAGCTTCATTTAGCAAGCTGGGTGCAGGTGAGGAGGACCCCGGAGGCTTTCCAGGCATCATAGCAATGATACCCCTTGCACCCATTGTAGCTTTGCCCTTGTACGGGAGAATTATGATTTAGGTCAGATTGAGACAAAGCTGTATGGTGAATCTATATAGGAGAAACAAAATATTGGAAAATCAATTTGAGGGCCATGATATGGGTTAGTAGTAATCCAAGGGATTATGGGGACAATATATGACAAGGAAAGGGTTGAGGGGCATATTGATCCACAATGGAAGGGTTCCTGCTCTCTATATCACTAGGATGCTCTCTGCAATGTATGGTAAGTTGCAGTTAGGTGAGGCCATTGGGCAATCAATGAGCCTGTACACAAGGTATGTCTGAGCAAACAGTATCAGGGTCATTGAATGGACTTGGAGACAAAAGAAAATCAGTATAGGCTGCACCCATAGTGCAAAGGAGAGAACAGGAGGACAGTGGAACCTGCTGGTGGGACGCAGCATTCGGCTTCACTTCTCTTCTAAGCCCGACCCCAGACTCCTGTGAAACTAGCCAATGGAAGTCTGGGGGAGGTCTTAGAAGGAGAAGTGAAGCAAAATGCCGCGACCCGGTACAGTGGCAGCTGTCAAACGCACAGTGCTGCTGACCTCCGGGGCCAGGCAACCAGCACATATACAGTATTACATACAACATTGCATGTATGTTTATATGTGCCCCCCCCCGCCCCACACACACCTTCTTTATGCAATGCCACTGGTACCACACATAATGCAAAATACACAGTGTTTTTTTTTCAATTAGACATTTATCCACATGACAGTTTTAATTTTGTTCCTTTTTGCAGATGATCCTGTTAACTACGTGTAATAACTTCATTCTTTTTCTGCATGCCGTTCCATTTACATTTTTATGTAACACACCTGCAATTAGCACTCTTGAATAGTTGGTTATAAATGCCTGTATTCCCTATTGGCACATACACACTAAGTTTTGGCCTGAAGAAAATCTACATTCAAAACTGGTTGTGGCTTGTTGCGAGGTGAGCTCTGCAAATCCGGATATGCCTGATGTGAGGCTCGGGAACAGCCTTAAAAAATCCTCATTGTGGGGGAGATTTATCAAAGCTTGGAGAGAGATAAAAATAGAGTACTAACTAATCCGCTCCTAACTGCCATGCTACAGGCAGTGTTTGAAAAATGACAGGAATGAATTGGCCGGTACTTTATCTCTCTCCAATATTTGCTAAATCTCCCCCTGCAAGTGCATTTAATGATAGCTTGCCTTGACTAAAACATTTTATTTATACTTCCATTCCACCTGCATTTTTGCACCACACTCCCTCTATATGAAGAAGATAGGCCGTTGCTTTGTATTTCTTGACAAAACAATTTTATTTTTAGATATTATGGGCTAGATGCATCATAGCTTGGAAAGTGATAAAATGGAGAGTGAAAAAGTACCAACCAGTCAGCTCCTAACTGTCATTTTTCAAACACAGCCTGTGACATGGTAGTTAGGACCTGATTGGCTGGTACTTTCTCACTCTCCATTTTATCACTTTCCAAGCGATGATTCATCTAGCCCTCTGACTTTTCCTCTGTGGGTATTTGTCTAGAGATCTGCTTAATGTGTAGTTGTATATAGATGGCAGGTCAATGAATTTCTCATACAGTAGCTGTAGGTTGAGTTTATTTAAACATGTAAAACTTCTATGATTGAATCTTTGTAATATCCACGCAATGCCACCAGCGCTGATGGATGCAGAGACTCATAATCCCTTCGGAACCACAGTTTACATACAGTAGCTTGATGACATGCTACAACTTGACCTGCCCGCCCCATTCTTCCTGTAGCAGAAGTTGCTCTCTGGCTCTCTATTTTAAGTGTAACCATTCTCAAAATCATCATCATCAATTTGTAAGGTGCCATGAAGCTCTGCAGCAGCGGACAGTCATGCAAATGACCATTGTCCCTAATGGGCCTAATGGTGAAATGCACCTAATTATTATCAATATTATTATTACATTTTATTTATAGGGCGTCACAAGTGTTTCGCAGCGTCGTACAAAGGACAGTACAGGGAGACAAAACTTAGCATTGCAGTAAATAAATAACAAAAATAGAGTACAGTTAACAAAGAGCACCACAATTCTCAAAACATAATACAGCTTAGATGTAAGTAGCGAGGGAGTAATCATTGTACTACTTGGGGCTGGACCATAGATAGAGATGAGCCTTTACCAGTAGGAGAGAAAGCAGGTAAAGATGGTCACTGAGTAGGAGAGAGCTGCGAGTGAAATGTGTCGAGAAGAGGGCTTTGACAACAAGAGGAAAGAGGGCCCTGCTCTGAAGAGCTAACAATCTAGTGGGGAGGGGTGACAGACAGATGACATGAGGTGCAAGCAAGTGGGAGGAAGCCTGATGGCAGTATGCAAGCAAAGCAGAGATGTTCAAGGCATGGTGCAGGGGAATGGAGGAGCAGCCTCAGGACTAGGTTATGCATCGGAAGGGTACGCTTTGATAAATAGGTGGGTTTTCAGTGCCCGATTGAAGTTTTGCAAGGTTGGGGAGAGTCTAATGGAGCGGGGGAGCGCGTTCCACTGAAGGGGTGCAGCACGGGCAAAGTCTTGAACTCGTGCAAGGGAAGCAGTGACCAGGGAAGAGGAGAGGCGATGGTCATCGGCCGACCATAGTGGGCGGGAGGGAGTATGAATGGAGAGGAGGTTGGAGATGTAGGGAGCAGTGGAATTAGAGATGGCCTTGTATGTGAGGGTGAGGATTCTGTAGGGGAATGGGAGCCAGTGTAGATTTTGTCGAAGGTGGAGTGGCAGATGTGGAGCGGCGGGAGAGGAAGATGAGCCTAGCTGCGGAGTTGAGGACAGATTGGAGGGGAGCGAGATGGGAGCAAGCGAGGCCAGTGAGAACATTGCAGTAGTCGAGTCCAATGTCTGTACGCGGAGTAGTATGCATCTTTGCGATCACACTGACCAAGCCCTCTGGTTGCGAAAACAGCTATCATCACTATCAGCTATCGTCACTATCAGCTATCGTCACTATCAAGCTATCGTCACTATCAGCTATCGTCACTATCAGCTATCGTCACTATCAAGCTATCGTCACTATCAGCTATCGTCACTATCAGCTATCGTCACAATCAGCTATCATCACTATCAGCTATCATCACTATCAGCTATCATCACTATCAGCTATCGTCACTATCAGCTATCATCACTATCAGCTATCATCACTATCAGCTATCATCACTATCAGCTATCGTCACTATCAGCTATCGTCACTATCAGCTATCACCACTATCAGCTATCACCACTATCAGCTATCGTCACTATCAGCTATCACCACTATCAGCTATCGTCACTATCAGCTATCGTCACTATCAGCTATCGTCACTATCAGCTATCGTCACTATCAGCTATCATCACTATCAGCTATCATCACTATCAGCTATCATCACTATCAGCTATCGTCACTATCAGCTATCACCACTATCAGCTATCGTCACTATCAGCTATCGTCACTATCAGCTATCGTCACTATCAGCTATCGTCACTATCAGCTATCATCACTATCAGCTATCATCACTATCAGCTATCATCACTATCAGCTATCGTCACTATCAGCTATCACCACTATCAGCTATCACCACTATCAGCTATCGTCACTATCAGCTATCGTCACTATCAGCTATCGTCACTATCAGCTATCGTCACTATCAGCTATCACCACTATCAGCTATCACCACTATCAGCTATCGTCACTATCAGCTATCACCACTATCAGCTATCACCACTATCAGCTATCATCACTATCAGCTATCGTCACTATCAGCTATCATCACTATCAGCTATCACCACTATCAGCTATCACCACTATCAGCTATCGTCACTATCAGCTATCATCACTATCAGCTATCATCACTATCAGCTATCGTCACTATCAGCTATCATCACTATCAGCTATCGTCACTATCAGCTATCACCACTATCAGCTATCGTCACTATCAGCTATCGTCACTATCGGCTATCATCACTATCAGCTATCATCACTATCAGCTATCGTCACTATCAGCTATCATCACTATCATCACTATCAGCTATCGTCACTATCAGCTATCGTCACTATCATCACTATCAGCTATCGTCACTATCAGCTATCGTCACTATCAGCTATCGTCACTATCAATACCACTTACACCGGCCCTGTGTATAGTGCAGGAGAAACAACTGCAATCTGTGTGTGCTGTGCATATGGATGACTGAGTCTAGGAGGTGTGTACCCGGGATCGGTATGCGTGACTGGCGGACGGGATGCCGGCGGTCACAATATCAACGCCGACATTCTGATGGTCACAATCCCGACAGGGATGAGGTGAGTATTTTAACTTCACCCCCTACCACTAACCTTATCTTACCGCAGCCTAACCCTAACCTTTCCCCTTAGTGCCTAACCCTAACCTACCCCCATTTGCCTAAACCTAACTACCCTTCCCAAAGCCTATCTCTAACCCTCCCCCTTTGTGCCTAATCCTAATCCCCCCCCCTCATCCCCGGAGGTGCTTAAGCCTAACCTCCTCCATGCATTCTAACCTTAACCCTCCTTCCCCTGCAACCGAAGACTAACCCTCCGGGTGGCGCCTAAACCTAACCCTACCCCCTCCCGCCTATACTTACCTTCAGGATTCCAACTGTCAGGATTTCGGCATCGGTTGTGGATTTGTTCAGGTTTCCGGGATTTAGGAGCTGCGTGGCAGGGAGCTACTAGTCAGGTACAATAGCATCGCCACCGTGCAATGCTTTTGTACCTGTGCGGGGGGGGGGGGGGGGGGGGGGCTAGGGTCTGACATGCGGGGCGGACTAGCCCTGTGCTGGGCGTCCCCCCGCATGTCAGAGAAACTGATCGTATATGTGCTACATTTAGCACATCTTCGATCAGGTCTGAATTACCCCTCTGTTTACACTGCTGTCTCCTTCTCAGTGACAGAAGCCAGGAGCTGCAGGACCCGGCCCCAGTGGCGTATGCAGGGGGGGGGGCACTCGGGCCCGTGCCCCCCCTGTCATTTGTGGCTCCCCCCCCCCCCCCGCGGCGTCGGCGCCGCACAGGGAGATGACGGGCGCCCGCTGAGATTGTGTTACCAGCGGGCGCCCGTCTCTCTGCACAGCGGTAGCCGGAGGCAGGAGCTCAGTACTGAGCTCTGGCTTCCGGCGCTGTCACTGCGCCGTGCGCTATGGGAGAGACGTCAGTCATGACGTCTCTCTCATAGTACTGAGGAGAGGACGCCAGCCAGAAGGAGGACTGCAGCGGCGCGGGAACGGGGCTCGGTAAGTATTATGTTTTTTTCTTCCTTAATGCAGCGGGGGCATCTCCTGGGGGAAACTACGGGGGGACATTACTACTGGGGGGGCACCAACAAGGGGCATTACTACTGGGGGGGCATCAACAAGGGGCATTACTACTGAGGGGGGGCATTACTACTGGGGGCATTATAACTGGGGGCATCACTACTGGGGGGGCAGCTACTGGGGGCATTATTACTGGGGGGGGCAGCTACTGGGGGCATTATTACTGGGGGGCACCTACAGGGGGCATTACTACTTGGGGGCTAAACTACAGGGGCATTACTACTTGGGGGCTAAACTACAGGGGGAGCCAAACTACTGGGGGCATAACTACAGGGGCCAAACTATTGGGGGCATTACTACTGGAGGCTAAACTATAAGGGGGGCATAACTACAGGGGCTAAACTGCAATGGGGCAAACTACAGGGGGGCATTACTACTGGTGGCTAAACTATAAGGGGGGCATAACTACAGGGGCTAAACTACAATGGGGCAAACTATAGGGGGGCATTACTACTGGTGGCTAAACTACTGGGGTCATAACTGCAGGGGCATTACCACTGGGGGCATAATGACTGGGGGCATTACTACAGGCAACATTACTACTGGGGGCAATACGGGCATTGCATAAGGGACACCACTACTATGGGGTCTATATAAGGGGCACTACCAGTACAGTGGACATTGCATAATGAGCGCTACAACTGTGGGCATTGTATAAGAAGCACCACCTCACATGCACCGAAGCCGCACGCAAATGTACTTGCCCCTTCCATGGTGCCCCCCCTATCATTTTCTTCTGGATCCGCTCCTGCCCGGCCCCCTATTACTGCAGAGGAGCCGGCATTTTGTGTCATCCCCTTGAAGGGTGTCACCTGGGTGTGGACTGTACCCACCTTGTGATGCCGGTGACTGGCACAGTGGATGTGGAGTGTTGCAAGAGTAAGATCAGTCATACCACCGCACTTAGGCCCTCATTCCGAGTTGTTCGCTCGCAAGCGGATTTTAGCAGATTTGCTCATGCTAAGCCGCCGCCTACTGGGAGTGAATCTTAGCATCTTAACATTGCGAACGATGTATTCGCAATATTGCGATTACACACCTCGTAGCAGTTTCTGAGTAGCTTCAGACTTACTCGGCATCTGCGATCATTTCAGTGCTTGTCGTTCCTGGTTTGACGTCACAAACACACCCAGCGTTCGCCCAGACACTCCCCCGTTTCTCCGGCCACTCCTGCGTTTTTTCCAGAAACGGTAGCGTTTTTCCCCACACGCCCATAAAACGGCCTGTTTCCGCCCAGTAACACCCATTTCCTGTCAATCACATTACGATCGCCAGAACGATGAAAAAGCCGTGAGTAAAAATCCTAACTACATAGCAAATTTACTTGGCGCAGTCGCAGTGCGGATATTGCGCATGCGCATTAAGCGGAAAATCGCTGCGATGCGAAGATTTTTACCGAGCGAACAACTCGGAATGAGGGCCTTAGTACATATTGCAGATGGTAAAGACAAATGAGGGGAAGAGAATAGCTGGACGTTCCTGCAATAAAGCAATTTTTTACTTTGAAGTTATGTGTGATGTTTTTCATAATATATGTACTTTTCAATATATGATAACATAATAAGCAATACTGAAATAATTAAATAGTCAAATCCTCAAACAACATATTTGAACAAAACTCAAATTAGTTCATCTGGGGATAACATAAAAAATATTTTAATAAATCACAGATTAAAAATGTTGATGGCGGTTATATATCTGGAGTCTTCTGTGTTTTTGTGCTTGACCCAAATTGGCATATACTGTAAATAACCGGTTTTTCCAATATAATGAAGAGAATAAGGGGCTAATTCAGACCTGATCGCTAGGCTGCGTTTTCGAACTAAACTGTGCATGCGTATGCACAGCAATGCGCAGGCGTGTCACGCGGGTACAAAGCGGATCGCCGCTCAGCGATGGGTTTGTGCGAAGAATCCATTTGCACGGGCGAACTCAAGGAGATTGACAGGGAGAAGGCGTTTGTGGGTGGCAACTGACCGTTTTCTGGGAGTGGTTGGAAAAACGTAGGCGTGTCCATGCATTTGCAGGGAGGGTTCCTGGCGTCAATTCTGGTCCCAGACAGGCTAAAGTGATCGCAGCGGCTGAGTAAGTCGTGGGCTGTGCAGAGACTGCACAAGATCTGTCTGTACAGCTCTGCTACACATGCGTTCGCACACTTGCACAGCTAAACACACTCCCCCTGTAGGTGGCAACTACCTGTTCTCAGCAGTGCAAAAATCGCTTGCTAGCGATCAGGTCTGAATTAGGCCCTATGTCATAAATCATGATTGCATTATGTAGTCTCAGTCTGAAGTATGCACAGAGCGCCGGTCTAGACTACATTGTGGGATAGCTTAAACAGATTCTGCGACCACCCTTTTAGACACTGTCATGCTGCCAGCACAGGTCAACCTTGTCCAAATAGGTGGTTGCAGAACCTGTCTCACCATCTGATTTTCCTGGATTCTTCCAGCCATGTTCCCCCCCACAGCATAATTAACGTATTGGTGCACAGTGACCGAATAATGAGTCAGAGTTGCCATTCAACATCAAAACATGTACAGTATAAGGTTTATAGCTTCCAAATGTATTTTTCTATTAAACTTTTTACCTTTATTTTCCCTCTGCTTTGGTGATGCAGTGATTTTGGTGACGCAGTAACATTGGTGATACTGTTATATTTGCGATGTAATGACATTGGCGATGCAGTGATATTGGTGATGCAGTGACATTGGTGATGCAGTGACATTGGTAATGCTGTGATATTGGTGATGTAGTGACATTCGTGATGTTGTGATATTAGTAATGCAGTGACATTGGTAATGCTGTGATATTGGCGATGCAGTCACATTGATAATGCTGTGATATTGGTAATGCTGTGATATTGGTGATGCAGTGACATTGGTAATGCTGTGATATTGGTGATGCAGTGACATTGGTAATGCTGTGATATTGGTAATGCTGTGATATTGGTGATGCAGTGACATCGGTAATGCTGTGATATTGGTAATGCAGTGACATTCGTGATGTTGTGATATTGGTGATGCAGTGACATTGGGAATGCTGTGATATTGGTAATGCAGTGACATTGGTAATGCTGTGATATTGGTGATGCAGTGACATTGGTAGTGCTGTGATATTAGTGATGCAGTGACATTGGTAGTGCTGTGATATTGGTGATGCAGTGACATTGGTAATGCTGTGATATTGGTGATGCAGTGACATTCGTGATGTTGTGATATTGGTGATGCAGTGACATTGGTAATGCTGTGATATTGGTGATGCAGTGACATTGGTAATGCTGTGATATTGGTAATGCAGTGACATTGGTAATGCCGTGATATTGGTGATGCAGTGACATTGGTAGTGCTGTGATATTGGTGATACAGTGACATTGGTAATGCTGTGATATTAGTGATGCAGTGACATTGGTAATGCTGTGATATTGGTGATGCAGTGACATTGGTAACGCTGTGATATTGGTGATGCAGTGACATTGGTAATGCTGTGATATTGGTAATGTAGTGACATTGGTAATGCTGTGATATTGGTGATGCAGTGACATTGGGAATGCTGTGATATTGGTAATGCAGTGACATTTGTAATGCTGTGATATTGGTAATGTAGTGACATTCGTGATGTTGTGATATTGGTGATGCAGTGACATTGGGAATGCTGTGATATTGGTAATGCAGTGACATTGGTAATGCTGTGATATTGGTGATGCAGTGACATTGGTAGTGCTGTGATATTGGTGATGCAGTGACATTGGTAGTGCTGTGATATTGGTGATGCAGTGACATTGGTAATGCTGTGATATTGGTCATGCAGTGACATTCGTGATGTTGTGATATTGGTCATGCAGTGACATTGGTAATGCTGTGATATTGGTGATGCAGTGACATTGGTAATGCTGTGATATTGGTAATGCAGTGACATTGGTAATGCTGTGATATTGGTGATGCTGTGATATTGGTGATGCAGTGACATTGGTAATGCTGTGATATTAGTGATGCAGTGACATTGGTAATGCTGTGATATTAGTGATGCAGTGACATTGGTAATGCTGTGATATTGGTAATGCAGTGACATTGGTAATGCTGTGATATTGGTGATGCAGTGACACTGGTAGTGCTGTGATATTGGTGATGCAGTGACATTGGTAACGCTGTGATATTGGTGATGCAGTGACATTGGTAATGCTGTGATATTGGTACTGTAGTGACATTGGTAATGCTGTGATATTGGTGATGCAGTGACATTGGTAGTGCTGTGATATTGGTGATGCAGTGACATTGGTAATGCTGTGATATTCTTGATGCAGTGACATTGGTAATGCTGTGATATTGGTAATGTAGTGACATTCGTGATGTTGTGATATTGGTAATGCAGTGACATTGGTAATGCTGTGAAATTGATGATGCAGTGACATCGGTAATGCAGTGACATTGGTAATGCTGTGATATTGGTAATGCAGTGACATTCGTGATGTTGTGATATTGGTGATGCAGTGACATTGGTAATGCTGTGAAATTGATGATGCAGTGACATCGGTAATGCTGTGATATTGGTAATGCTGGGATATTGGTAATGCTGGGATATTGGTGATGCAGTGACATTGGGAATGCTGTGATATTGGTGTTACAATGATGTTAGTGATACGGTGACTTTGGTGATGAGGTTAATGGATGGGGAGGCACTGGCTAGTATCAGAGCCAAATTTACACACACATACTGTATATGAACCTAAGAATTCATGTGGGTATTTATATAAAGGTGCAGCAGTATATATTGCTGGAAATTTGGTGAGTTTTGATCAGAGATGTGCAGAGAAGGTAGGCAGCTGAGGCAGCACCTCACCTATCATAGGGCCCGATTCAGTCATGATCGCTGTTGTGTGAATTCGCACAGCGGACGATCAAATGACTGCGCATGCATATGCTCCGCAATGCACAGGCGTGATCCCATAGAGCGACAGATTGGTGTGAAAATTTCGACTGCATGGCGTATGCAATGTGATTGACAGGAAGTGGACATTTGGGCAGGGTTAACTGGCCGTTTTCTGGAGTGTCAGGAAAAACAGAGGCGTTCCCAAGCATTTTCTGGGTGTGTGTGTGATGTCAGCTCCGGTCCCGATTAGAGATGAGCGGGTTCGGTTTCTCTGAATCCGAACCCGCCCGAACTTCATGTTTTTTTACACGGGTCCGAGCGACTCGGATCTTCCCGCCTTGCTCGGTTAACCCGAGCGCGCCCGAACGTCATCATCACGCTGTCGGATTCTCGCGAGGCTCGGATTCTATCGCGAGACTCGGATTCTATATAAGGAGCCGCGCGTCGCGGCCATTTTCACACGTGCATTGAGATTGATAGGGAGAGGACGTGGCTGGCGTCCTCTCCGTTTAGAAATTAAAATAGATAGGAGAGTGAGAGTGAGACACTTCATTTACTTACTGGAGCTTAGGAGGAGTTATACTAGTGACTGATGACCAGTGACCTGACCACCAGTGCAGTTTTATAATTTATTATTATTTAATAATCTGTTCTGTTCTTGTTCTCTGCCTGAAAAAAACGATACACAGTGACTCAGTCACACTCACATACCATATCTGTGCTCAGCCCAGTGTGCTGCATCATCTATGTATAATATCTGACTGTGCTCACACAGCTTAATTGTGGGGGAGACTGGGGAGCAGTTATAGGTTATAGCAGGAGCCAGGAGTACATATTAAACAGTGCACACTTTTGCTGCCAGAGTGCCACTGCCAGTGTGACTGACCACTGACCACTGTGACCAGTGACCTGACCACACTGACCACCAGTATAGTATATTGTGATTGAATGTCTGCCTGAAAAAGTACACTCGTCGTGTGACTTGTGTGGTGTTTTTTTATTCTATAAAAATTAAAAAACTCATTCTGCTGACAGACAGTGTCCACTCCAGCAGGTCCGTCATTATATAATATATACCTGTCCGGCTGCAGTAGTGATATATATATATTTTTTATATCATTATTTATCATCCAGTCTACTAGCAGCAGACACAGTACGGTAGTTCACGGCTGTAGCTACCTCTGTGTCGGCACTCGGCAGTCCATCCATAATTGTATACCACCTACCCGTGTTTTTTTTTTCTTTCTTCTTTATACATACTACATCTCATTATCATCCAGTCTATATTAGCAGCAGACACAGTACAGTACGGTAGTCCACGGCTGTAGCTACCTCTGTGTCGGCACTCGGCAGTCCATCCATAATTGTATACCACCTACCCGTGGTTTTTTTTTTCTTTCTTCTTTATACATACTACATCTCATTATCATCCAGTCTATATTAGCAGCAGACACAGTACGGTAGTTCACGGCTGTAGCTACCTCTGTGTCGGCACTCGGCAGTCCATCCATAATTGTATACCACCTACCCGTGGTTTTTTCTTTTCTTTCTTCTTTATACATACATACTACATCTCATTATCATCCAGTCTATATTAGCAGCAGACACAGTACAGTACGGTAGTCCACGGCTGTAGCTACCTCTGTGTCGGCACTCGGCAGTCCATCCATAATTGTATACCACCTACCCGTGGTTTTTTTTTTCTTTCTTTTTCTTTATACATACTACATCTCATTATCATCCAGTCTATATTAGCAGCAGACACAGTACAGTACGGTAGTCCACGGCTGTAGCTACCTCTGTGTCGGCACTCGGCACTAGGCAGTCCATCCATAATTGTATACCACCTACCCGTGGTTTTTTTTTTCTTTTTTCTTTATACATACTACATCTCATTATCAACCAGTCTATATTAGCAGCAGACACAGTACAGTACGGTAGTCCATGGCTGTAGCTACCTCTGTGTCGGCATTCGGCAGTCCATCCATAATTGTATACCACCTACCCGTGGTTTTTTTTTCTTTCTTCTTTATACATACTACATCTCATTATCATCCAGTCTATATTAGCAGCAGACACAGTACAGTACGGTAGTCCACGGCTGTAGCTACCTCTGTGTCGGCACTCGGCAGTCCATCCATAATTGTATACCACCTACCCGTGGTTTTTTTTTTCTTTCTTCTTTAAACATACTACATCTCATTATCAACCAGTCTATATTAGCAGCAGACACAGTACAGTACGGTAGTCCACGGCTGTAGCTACCTCTGTGTCGGCACTCGGCAGTCCATCCATAATTGTATACCACCTACCCGTGGTTTTTTTTTTCTTTCTTCTTTATACATACTACATCTCATTATCATCCAGTCTATATTAGCAGCAGACACAGTACAGTACGGTAGTCCACGGCTGTAGCTACCTCTGTGTCGGCACTCGGCAGTCCATCCATAATTGTATACCACCTACCCGTGTTTTTTTTTTCTTTCTTCTTTATACATACTACATCTCATTATCATCCAGTCTATATTAGCAGCAGACACAGTACAGTACGGTAGTCCACGGCTGTAGCTACCTCTGTGTCGGCACTCGGCAGTCCATCCATAATTGTATACCACCTACCCGTGGTTTTTTTTCCTTTCTTCTTTATACATACTACATCTCATTATCAACCAGTCTATATTAGCAGCAGACACAGTACAGTACGGTAGTCCACGGCTGTAGCTACCTCTGTGTCGGCACTCGGCAGTCCATCCATAATTGTATACCACCTACCCGTGGTTTTTTTTTCTTTCTTCTTTATACATACTACATCTCATTATCATCCAGTCTATATTAGCAGCAGACACAGTACAGTACGGTAGTCCACGGCTGTAGATACCTCTGTGTCGGCACTCGGCAGTCCATCCATAATTGTATACCACCTACCCGTGGTTTTTTTTTTCTTTCTTCTTTATACATACTACATCTCATTATCAACCAGTCTATATTAGCAGCAGACACAGTACAGTAGTTCACGGCTGTAGCTACCTCTGTGTCGGCACTCGGCAGTCCATCCATAATTGTATACCACCTACCAGTGTTTTTTTTTTCTTTCTTCTTTATACATACATACTACATCTCATTATCATCCAGTCTATGTTAGCAGCAGACACAGTACAGTACGGTAGTCCACGGCTGTAGCTACCTCTGTGTCGGCACTCGGCAGTCCATCCATAATTGTATACCACCTACCCGTGTTTTTTTTTTCTTTCTTCTTTATACATACTACATCTCATTATCATCCAGTCTATATTAGCAGCAGACACAGTACAGTACGGTAGTCCACGTCTGTAGCTACCTCTGTGTCGGCACTCGGCAGTCCATCCATAATTGTATACCACCTACCCGTGGTTTTTTTTTTTCTTTCTTCTTTATACATACTACATCTCATTATCAACCAGTCTATATTAGCAGCAGACACAGTACAGTACGGTAGTCCACGGCTGTAGCTACCTCTGTGTCGGCACTCGGCAGTCCATCCATAATTGTATACCACCTACCCGTGGTTTTTTTTTCTTTCTTCTTTATACATACTACATCTCATTATCATCCAGTCTATATTAGCAGCAGACACAGTACAGTACGGTAGTCCACGGCTGTAGCTACCTCTGTGTCGGCAGTCCATCCATAATTGTATACCACCTACCCGTGGTTTTTTTTTCTTTCTTCTTTATACATACTACATCTCATTATCATCCAGTCTATATTAGCAGCAGACACAGTACAGTACGGTAGTCCACGGCTGTATCTGCCTCTGTGTCGGCACTCGGCAGTCCATCCATAATTGTATACCACCTACCCGTGGTTTTTTTTTTCTTTCTTCTTTATACATACTACATCTCATTATCAACCAGTCTATATTAGCAGCAGACACAGTACAGTACGGTAGTCCACGGCTGTAGCTACCTCTGTGTCGGCACTCGGCAGTCCATCCATAAGTATACTAGTATCCATCCATCTCCATTGTTTACCTGAGGTGCCTTTTAGTTGTGCCTATTAAAATATGGAGAACAAAAATGTTGAGGTTCCAAAATTAGGGAAAGATCAAGATCCACTTCCACCTCGTGCTGAAGCTGCTGCCACTAGTCATGGCCGAGACGATGAAATGCCAGCAACGTCGTCTGCCAAGGCCGATGCCCAATGTCATAGTACATAGTACACAGTGTCGGCCACTAGGGTCGCTTATCTTACTCACACAGCTACCTCATTGCGCCTCTTTTTTTCTTTGCGTCATGTGCTGTTTGGGGAGGGTTTTTTGGAAGGGACATCTTGCGTGACACTGCAGTGACACTCCTAGATGGGCCCGGTGTTTGTGTCGGCCACTAGGGTCGCTTATCATACTCACACAGCTACCTCATTGCGCCTCTTTTTTTCTTTGCGTCATGTGCTGTTTGGGGAGGGTTTTTTGGAAGGGACATCCTGCGTGACACTGCAGTGACACTCCTAGATGGGCCCGGTGTTTGTGTCGGCCACTAGGGTCGCTTATCTTACTCACACAGCTACCTCATTGCGCCTCTTTTTTTCTTTGCGTCATGTGCTGTTTGGGGAGGGTTTTTTGGAAGGGACATCCTGCGTGACACTGCAGTGACACTCCTAGATGGGCCCGGTGTTTGTGTCGGCCACTAGGGTCGCTTATCTTACTCACACAGCTACCTCATTGCGCCTCTTTTTTTTTTTGCGTCATGTGCTGTTTGGGGAGGGTTTTTTGGAAGGGACATGCTGCGTGACACTGCAGTGACACTCCTAGATGAGCCCGATGTTTGTGTCGGCCACTAGGGTCGCTTATCTTACTCACACAGCTACCTCATTGCGCCTCTTTTTTTCTTTGCGTCATGTGCTGTTTGGGGAGGGTTTTTAGGAAGGGACATCCTGCGTGACACTGCAGTGACACTCCTAGATGGGCCCGGTGTTTGTGTCGGCCACTAGGGTCGCTTATCTTACTCACACAGCTACCTCATTGCGCCTCTTTTTTTCTTTGCGTCATGTGCTGTTTGGGGAGGGTTTTTTGGAAGGGACATCCTGCGTGACACTGCAGTGACACTCCTAGATGGGCCCGGTGTTTGTGTCGGCCACTAGGGTCGCTTATCTTACTCACACAGCTACCTCATTGCGCCTCTTTTTTTCTTTGCGTCATGTGCTGTTTGGGGAGGGTTTTTTGGAAGGGACATCCTGCGTGACACTGCAGTGACACTCCTAGATGGGCCCGGTGTTTGTGTCGGCCACTAGGGTCGCTTATCTTACTCACACAGCTACCTCATTGCGCCTCTTTTTTTCTTTGCGTCATGTGCTGTTTGGGGAGGGTTTTTTGGAAGGGACATCCTGCGTGACACTGCAGTGACACTCCTAGATGGGCCCGATGTTTGTGTCGGCCACTAGGGTCGCTTATCTTACTCACACAGCTACCTCATTGCGCCTCTTTTTTTCTTTGCGTCATGTGCTGTTTGGGGAGGGTTTTTTGGAAGGGACATCCTGCGTGACACTGCAGTGACACTCCTAGATGGGCCCGGTGTTTGTGTCGGCCACTAGGGTCGCTTATCTTACCCACACAGCTACCTCATTGCGCCTCTTTTTTTCTTTGCGTCATGTGCTGTTTGGGGAGGGTTTTTTGGAAGGGACATCCAGCGTGACACTGCAGTGACACTCCTAGATGGGCCCGGTTTTTGTGTCGGCCACTAGGGTCGCTTATCTTACTCACACAGCAACCTCATTGCGCCTCTTTTTTTCTTTGCGTCATGTGCTGTTTGGGGAGGGTTTTTTGGAAGGGACATCCTGCGTGACACTGCAGTGACACTCCTAGATGGGCCCGGTGTTTGTGTCGGCCACTAGGGTCGCTTAGCTTAGTCATCCAGCGACCTAGGTGCAAATTTTAGGACTAAAAATAATATTGTGAGGTGTGAGGTATTCAGAATAGACTGAAAATGAGTGTAAATTATGGTTTTTGAGGTTAATAATACTTTGGGATCAAAATGACCCCCAAATTCTATGATTTAAGCTGTTTTTTAGTGTTTTTTGAAAAAAACACCCGAATCCAAAACACACCCGAATCCGACAAAAAAAATTCGGTGAGGTTTTGCCAAAACGCGGTCGAACCCAAAACACGGCCGCGGAACCGAACCCAAAACCAAAACACAAAACCCGAAAAATTTCCGGCGCTCATCTCTAGTCCCGATTATCCTGTTTGTATCGCACTGTAGGAGTAAGTCCTGAGCTACACACAGACTGCACACAGTGGAAAACTCATTTGATGGTGAGTAAGTTGTGAACAGATTTGCAGCTGTCCGCTGCCTGGCAAAGTTTTCACATGGTGTATGCATGCATTTGCACACTTGCACAGGGTGGGTTTTCACTCTACCTGGGCGGCGACTATCTGATAGCAGCCCTCTGCAAATTTGTAGCACAGCAATCATGTCTGAATTAGACCCATATACTCCAGAATTTTGACTCGAAATATTATTAGAATAATACAAGGTACATATTTATAACATCTTCTTTGTATTTTTCTATTCATTTTTATAGTCCAAACTCTGGAGTATGCTGGAGTACAGTATGTCAGGAAAGACTCTGCCTTAAGCTGGCCATACTCCTAAAGATTTATAGTCAGATCTGGCTGGTTGGAATGAAAACACTGGAAAATAAACAAAAATGGTCAATCAGACAAATTGGTTAAATCTATTTGATTTAAAAAAAGAAAATTGGTCTGAACAACCGTTTTGGTCAGTTTTACGGCATTTAGGAGCAAATGGTCAATTGTCATTTGTTCTCATCCATTACCAGGTTTTCATTCCATTCAGCCAGATCTGACAATAAATCTTTAGGTGTATGGGCAGCATTACCTGCCTCACCTGACCGCATGTCACTGTGATGCAGTGATGTTTATGGTGCAGTGACATTAGTGATGCACCGATGTTCATTTCATTGTGCAGTGACATTGGTGGTGCAGTATTATTGGTAATGCAGTGGTATTAGTGATACAGTGAAATTGGTGATTGCGTGGCTACAAAATAATCAACATAACTAAAAAGGATCCAATTAAAATCTGTTTGACAGCTGATCACCATCAGACACTGTAATTTAAAAAACACAAAATATCCTGCACTGAGGATAAAAATCAGTTTTGAACCAATCATGCACGCAGATTTGTATGAGTGTGTCTAGATTTATGGTAAGGCTGGATTCAGTGTTGGACTGGAACATGGCCCACCAGGGGGATGCAACGGTAGGGGCCCATGCTTTGAGGTGTGGTCAGCCTCCAGAGGGGGTGTGGTAAGCCATCACTGAGGTCTGGCTAACCATCTCCTATATATTAGCCCAGATCTGTGACTTTGTGCCTCATTTGCTAACGCCGGTCAAAGTCACAACACTGGGCGGAGTTAGTCAAATGAGTCACAGATCTGGGCAAATCTATAGGAGCAGAAGGGGTGCATACCTCCCAACTTTCTTCAGGCAGACAGGGGTGCATACCTCCCAGCATTCTTCAGGCAGAAGGAGGGACACACGTGTGGCGAAAAGGGGGCGTGGCCAACGGGAATGGGGCGTGGCTTTGTGGGAGGACCCACTACCGCGAGCCATGCCCCGTTTTCGTCAGTGAGGGAGCATGCCCAGCGCTCTGTGAGCTGCTGGCATGCCCCCAAGGGCGGATTATGAGTCCGGGGGGCCCAGGGCACTTGAGACAGGGGGGCCCTATCTCATTGCTGTGCCTGCTGCGGGTTTGGGGCGTGGCCTAATCGCGGGTTGCATGACCACGCCCCCTTATGCAAATTCCAGGATTTAAAAAAAATGACTGGGATTTTGGCCCCTCAGCGAGGGGTAAATCCAGAGGGGGGGGGGCGCTCCCCCCTACACACCCGCACAGGCAGAAGAAAGCAGGGAGACCTGCCAACACGCAGCAGCGTGTTCTGACTGTAGCACAATGCTGCTGCTGTTGCTGGCAGGATGGGGGAGCTTCAGAGCTGGGACAGAGCTACTCCAGCCGGGGGGCCCCTAAAACTGTGGGGCCCGGGGTACATACACCCTGGGTCCCCCCTTAATCCGGCTCTGCTGACGGAGCCCCCCCTTAATCTGTACCCCCTGATGCCCCCTCTCCTCCTGTCTCCACTAAATAGACGCTGTGCGCATGCGCACAGCGTCTATTCACCGCTGCTCTGCTAAGCAGAACAGCGAGTACAGGAGCTTCCCAACTACCCCCCCACTGCGGGACACTGTGGCCCGCGGGTGGGACAGCGGGACAGACCCCAAAAAATGGGACTGTCCTACGAAAATCGGGACAGTTGGGAGGTATGGGGGTGTGTGAGGGGGTATGCCGTACAGACAGACGGGCACTGGCTCACTGTGTGCTTGACCCCCCCACATCAGCATACTCAGCAGGGGCTCTCTGGCGCGGAGCGCCACTTTCTGCCACACTCCACGCTTCTTAGCTGCAGTTTTGTGGGGCACCTGCTGCTGTGCAGGTTCCGTACTGCCTCTGTTATCTCCAGCCGAGGCAACCCCACCGCTAGCTGCAGCGCTGCCGTCCGCAGTGAGGTGCGCCCAGCTCCTTCACACACTTTAGCTGGTGGGCAGCGCTGCAGAAGTCTGCACTGCTTGCAGGCTCCGACCCCCTCCTCCCTCCAGCCGCAGCGTCTCCTGGGGGCTAACCAGTCACTCCCAGTCTCCCCTTACCACAGTGCCCGGCAGCCGCGCGGGGTCCGCGGTGTGTGACTGAGGAGTGGGGAGGAGGGATGCGGAGGACGGGCAGAGGAAGCAGGACTCCAGCCTGAGAGAGTCAGCCATGCCAAGTCTCCACCAGCAGCAGATCCCAACAGGTTGGAGTGAAACAGCAGCAGCCAGCAGCAGTGACTTCGGTAAGACACATCTGTCTGTCACCACTGTTTTGTCCCTAATACCAATCTCTCACGTGCCCTGTGTTCTGTCATGTCCCTGTCACCCCTGGCCTTGCCCTGTCACCCCTTGCCTTGCCCTGTGACCCTTATCCTGGCCATTTCACCCTTATCATGACCCTGTCACCCTTATCCTGGCCCTGTCACCCCTATCCTGGCCCTGTCACCCCTGTGCTTGCCCTGTCAACCCTATCCTGGCCCTGCCACCTCTGTCCTGGTCCTGCCACCCCTGTCCTGGCCCTGTCACCCCTATCCTGTCCCTGTAATTTCTGCCCTGGCCCCATCGCCCGTCAAGGCCCCGTCACCCCTGTACTTGCCCTGTCACCCCTGTCCTTGCCCCGTCACCCCTGTTCTGACCCTGTCACCCCTGTCCTGGCCCCGTCACCCCTGTTCTGACCCTGTCACCCCTGTCCTGGCCCTGTTACTGTATACCCCCCAACTACCTTTTTGGCATGTACAGTACCCGGTGCGCCTCCAGACCCCTCCCCAATGCACCACACCTCCGCACCTTCCCCTACACCCCATGCGGCACCTCACGCCTCCCCCACACGCTGTGCCTCCAGACCCCCTACACCACCCGTGGTTCCCACTCCCCCGCCCCTCCACCACCCACAGCACCTCCAGACCCCCTCCACCATCCACCCCCCAAATATGTCTCCCCCCACACTTGCCCCCCCCTTCACCCGCAGCATCTGCAGAAACCCTCTTCCATCTGCGGTCCCCCCCCCCTCCCCCACCCACGGCACACCCCCCTCCACCACCTGCAGCGCCTCCGGACCCCTTTCCCCATCCGCCGCTCCACCCGCACCTGCCCCTCCCCCACCCTTGGCGCCTCCAGACCCCCTACCCCACCCCCGGCACCCCCCGCCCCTTCCCATCCCACAGCACCTCCGGAACCCTTCACCCATTCGCAACATCCCCGCACCTGGCCCTCCCCCACCCATGTCACCCCTGCCCCTCCCCCACCTGCAGCCCCCACTCCTCTGCCCCTCCCCCACCCGCAGCACCTCCCGACCCTTCCCCATCCGGGCCCCCCCCCCCCGCATCCGCCTTCCCCTCCACCCGCAGCATTTACAGACACCCTTCCTCATCCGCAGTCCCCCCCGCCAGTGGCGTCATGAGGCGGGTGCGGGGGGTGCGGCCCGCACCCAGGTGTCACCCTTCAGTGGGGTGACAGCAAATTGAGCCACACACTCGCACCTTTCTGCATCCCCATTCCCTGCTGCATGACACTGTCACACAGCACGGAACTGGCCGTGGCGGAGTCTTCCAGGCGGGGGGGGGGTGATTTTCAGTCAGCGGGGCAGGGGAGACATTGGGGGTGCAATCGTATGGAGTCGGGGGGAGGGGGGAATGCGATCATAAGTGTACCGTAGTGGAGTCTTCTTGTTGCAGGCGGGGGTGTAGGATTTTGAGTTGACGGGGGTACGATCGTAACTACATTGCTCTATTTGTCGTCTGACACCAAGCACAACAGTTACGATCGCACCCCCGTCAACTTAAAATCCGACACCCCCGCCTGCAACAAGAAGACTCCACTACGGTACACTTATGACCCCCCCCCCCACGCGGTACCCATGATCACGTCTTCATTGTGCACGTCCTGTGACGTCTTCACGCCACCGCTCGGCCGCTTGCACTGCTGGGAGGGAGAAGTGGGAGGAGGTTAGAGCTGCGGTTGCTACAGGGAGCCTAGGGTCGGACCGGAGGACCTGCCTTGAAGTTGTTTGCGCACCTCAGGCTCATTCTCAACCTTCTGCTGTCACTCCCTGGCTGGCTGCAAGTCGTTTCCGCTGCCAGTTGATTGTGGATACTTCATTAATAAGTTAGTATTTACAGTAAAAAAATATT
The DNA here is from genome assembly GCF_028390025.1 of Pseudophryne corroboree. Taxonomy (NCBI): domain Eukaryota; kingdom Metazoa; phylum Chordata; class Amphibia; order Anura; family Myobatrachidae; genus Pseudophryne; species Pseudophryne corroboree. Next base: position 790,398,672 of record NC_086447.1, on the reverse strand, counting down.
ATACAGTCAATGAATTACATTTTTTTTTCCTGAAGTAAACATGGATTTTATTGAAATTAGTACCATTTGTTTGTACAAACAAATGGTTAATTTCAATAGAATCCAGTATTATTATTTTTTTTAAAGTGTGTGTGTATGTATAATTACACTTTTTTTTTTTTACACATGCGACATGTAGATCACGTTATATACATTGCACCAGGTAGAGCATGTTATACACACTGCGCCAGGTAGAGCATGTTATACACACTGCGCCAGGTAGAGCACGTTATACACATTGCGCCAGGTAGAGCACGTTATACACATTGCACCAGGTAGAGCACATTATACACATTGCACCAGGTAGAGCATGTTATACACACTGCGCCAGGTAGAGCACGTTACACACATTGCAGCAGGTAGAGCACGTTATACACATTGCACCAGGTACAGCACGTTACACATATTGCGCCAGATAGAGCACGTTTTATACACATTGCACCAGGTAGAGCACTTACACACATTGCACCAGGTATTGCACGTTATACACACTGCGCCAGGTAGAGCACGTTATACACATTGCAGCAGGTAGAGCACGTTATACACATTGCGCCAGGTAGAGCACGTTATACACATTGCGCCAGGTAGAGCACGTTACACACATTGCACCAGGTAGAGCACGTTATACACATTGCGCCAGGTAGAGCACGTTATACACATTGCGCCAGGTAGAGCACGTTATACACATTGCGCCAGGTAGAGCACGTTATACACATTGCGCCAGGTAGAGCACGTTACACACATTGCTCCACGTAGAGCACGGAATATATATACGGGAATTATGATTTACAAGTAAAACTAGTACAAAACCATTACTACGGGTTCTGTGTGGTGTGATACGGAAGGAGGTCCATGGGGGTGACACCCTGAGTTACCATACCGGGTGACACCAACCCTAGTGACGCCTCTGCCCCCCGCACCTGCTACAGTCTGTACATCGTGCCCTGCAGGTGCTGTTCACGCCGTCGCGAGGGGCTGCGCCTCCTTCACCATCGCACGCCCTTTCATTGTGCAATATTTAACCACTAACAAAGGAATGCAGGTAATACTCCATATAATACAAATATTGAACCCCAGAAAGGCATGCAAGGGTTAAGGGGGCGTAGCCCCTTGCGACGGTGTGATAAGTGCCCTTAGGGTGCGATGAAGCACCTAGTTAGAGAGTATATGGTCTGGGTTTTTTTATAAATATATAACATGCATGATAATTTACCAGTTTAATGCACTTTAGAAAATGCACCATAGTCCTGTGCAGTATAATGTAATGGTGCATACACACGGACAGATTTGTCAAACGATCCAATATCGTTAACGATTTCCAGGACAAATGATTTGGTGTCAAATAGTGAACGATTGGACAAATGATCGATCTTTAACGATCGATCTTTAATGATTATTTGTGCAGAAGCATAAAGGGAGTAGCATGAGGGACACAGTGTGCAGATTCATGGGGGACACTGCATAAACAATACTGGCCAGTGTCTGGGGAACATGTTCGGGGACTTTACACCACTTAGTAAATATGTCACAGTTGGTGGCTTTTTTAAATCATTTTATTAAATTGGCTATCTTCAAATAAGGGCCAATCAATAAAAATAACATAACTAGGCTGGGTGGTGTGTGGGTGTGTGTGTGGGGGGGGATACTGTTGTGTCTAGGGGTGCCCTCACCCCTAAATCCGCCCCTGCTAATAATAATAATAATAATCATCATCATCATCATCATAATAAAAATAATAATAATGTTATTTATATAGAACTTTTCTCCTAATAGGACTCAAAGTGCTTTACATTTGCCTTTACAGCACGGAATACAACACAATCTTAACAGTAGATATTTGTAAATGCTGAGTCTATTTTGGAGGGATTCTAGAGTGGAAGCTTCTCGAACTGTGCGGTGAAGAGAGTTCCATATAGTCGGAGTCACAAAGCCTGACGCTTGACCCACAGATGATTTCGGGGAGATACCAGGTACTGTTAATAGTCTTTAATCTACGGATCGCAGTAATCAAATGTGACAGTAAGAAATCAGAAGCTGCTTCAAGTATCCTGGGCCCTGGTCATGTAGGCCTTGAAAGTCAGTAAGCCATTTTATAGGTAGCCAGAGTAGAGAATGGGCGTTATGTGGCTGGAACGGGGCTGGTTGGTTAATACTAGCCTGGCAGCTGTATTTTGTACCTTCTGCAAGTGTTGTAATTCTTTTGCTGGGACACCCAGGTAGAAGACACTGCTGTAGTATAGGTGTGATGATACAAATGCATGTACAGTATGACAGATCTTCTGAGGAAATTAAGTGCTTGATTCTGGATATATTCCCCAGATGAAAGAACAAGGGTTTGATTGTTAAATGTCAAGCCACTATCCAGGACAATGACAAGATTCTGCACATGTTCAGTGTTTTGTAGTTCTGAACCCCCAAACGTAAGTCCTGTTGGTTGGCTATGCTGCAGTCTTGTCCTGTGACCTATAATTAAGTTCTCTCTGTTTTATCAGGGTTCAGTCGCAGCCAACGAGCACTCATCCACTTCTGGAGCTCAGCTAGACAGCCATGTAGGGTTGACATTGGGTTCTCAGTACCTGGAGCAAAGGACAGGTACAGTTGTGTATCATCTACATAGCAGTGGTAGACCATTCGATGAAGTCTGATTATTTCACTCAGTGGTAGCATCTATACTGCAAAATGCATTGAGTATAGTATAGAACCTTGTGGAACACCACATGTCAGTGGCACTGGTGATAATGGGTTTACTCAAGAAGAACCTCTCTGTGACCTGCCAGTGAGAAATGATTTGAACCAGCTAAGTACTGTGCCCTACAGTCCTTAGAAGATGGACACCGTTATCATCTGTATTATTATTATTAAATTTTATTTATAGGGCGCCACAAGTGTTACGCAGCGCCGTACAAAGGACAGTACAGGGAGACAAAACTTAGCATAACAGTAATTAAATAACAAAAATGGAGTACAGGTAACAAAGAGCACCACAATTCTCAAAACATAATACAGCTTACATAGAAGCAACAAGGGAGTAATCATTGTACTACTTGGGGCTGTCGGCCATAGATAGAGAGGAGCCTTTACCTGTAGGAGAAAAAGCAGGTAAAGATGGTCGCTGACTGAAATGTGTCGAGAAGAGGGCTTAGACAACAATAGGAAAGAGGGCCCTGCTCTGAAGAGCTAACAGTCTAGTGGGGAGGGGTGACAGACAGATGACATGAGGTGCAAGCAAGCAGGAGGAAGCCTGATGGCAGTATGCAAGCAAAGCAGAGATGTTCAAGGCGTGGGGCAGGGGGATGGAGGAGCAGCCTAAGGACTAGGTTATGCATTGGAGGGGTACGCTTTGATAAATAGGTGGGTTTTCAGTGCCCGTTTGAAGCTTTGCAAGGTTGGGGAGAGTCTAATGGAGCGGGGGAGCGCGTTCCACTGAAGGGGTGCAGCAAGGGCAAAATCCTAAACTCGTGCATGGGAAGCAGTGACTAGGGCAGAAGAGAGGCGACGGTCATCAGCCGACCGTAGTGGGCGGGAGGGGGTATGAAGGGAGAGGAGGTTGGAGATGTAGGGAGCAGTGGAATTAGAGATGGCCTTGTATGTGAGGGTGAGGAGTTTGAAAAGGATTCTGTAGGGGAATGGGAGCCAGTGTAGATTTTGTCGAAGGGGAGTGGCAGAAGTGGAGCGGCGGGAGAGGAAGATGAGCCTAGCTGCGGAGTTGAGGACAGATTGGAGGGGTGCGAGGTGGGAGCAAGTGAGGCCAGTGAGGAAAATATTGCAGTAGTCGAGTCGTGAGATGACCAGTGAGTGGATGATAAGTTTAGTTGCACTCTGGGAGAGAAATGGCCTGATGCGAGCAATGTTACGTAACTGAAACCGACAAGATTGCGCCAGAGCTTGGATGTAGGGTGCAAAGGAGAGGGAGGAGTCAAGAGTGACGCCCAGGCAGCGGAGTTGGGGAACGGGGGAGATGATAGTGTTGTCAACAGTGATAGAGATATTTGTAGGGGGTGTTGCTCTGGCTGGGGGAAAGATAATGAGTTCACTTTTGTCCATGTTGAGCTTCAGAGAGCGCTCAGACATCCAGGAGGAGATGGCAGAGAGGCAGCTGGAGACTTGAGAGAGGACAGAGGGGGACAGATCAGGAGAGGAGAGGTAGAGTTGTGTGTCACCAGCATAGAGGTGGTATTGAAGGCCAAAGGAGTTAATGAGCGCACCCAGGGAAGAGGTGTACAGGGAGAACAGAAGGGGGCCTAGGACAGAACCTGGAGGGACACCAACAGGAAGGATGGAAGGGTGTGAGGTGGTTCCGGAGGCAGACACAGAGAAGGAGCGGTTAGTGAGGTATGAGGTAAACCAGTCAAGGACGGTGCTAGAAAGGCCAACACTTTGGAGTGTGCAGAGGAGGAGAGGGTGATCCACGGTGTCAAAGGCAGCAGAGAGGTCCAGAAGGATAAGCAAAGAGAAGTGGCCCTTGGCTTTGGCCGAAAGCAGGTCATTGGTGACTTTCACCAGGGCAGTCTCGGTGAAGTGGAGTGGGCGAAAGCCAGATTGTAGTGGGTCAAGGATGGAGTGGTCAGAGAGGTAGCTTGTGAGGCGGCTGTAGACCAGTCGTTCAAGTAGTTTGGAGGCGAAGGGGAGAAGAGAGATGGGGCGGTAGCTAGTGAGTGATGAAGAGTCGAGGTTGTTTTTTTTGAGAATAGGGGACACCAGAGCATGTTTGAATGGTGAGGGAAAGATGCCAGTAGAGAGAGATAGGTTAAAGAGGTGAGCAAGGTGGGAGCAGGCAGTGGGGGGGAGGGAGCAGAGAAGACGGGAGGGGAGGGGATCCAAGGGGCAGGTTGAGGGGGGGAGGATAGGATGAGGGAGTGAACCTCCTTGTCTGAGGTGGGACGGAAGCAGGACAGGGTGGTATGGATGGAGGGGGGGGGGGGATGGTGGGGGCCGGGGGGCAGCAGAGGGGTGATGGGAGGAGATGTCATTTTGAATATCCTCAATTTTGGAGATGAAGAAGGAGGCAAAGTCATTGGCAGTGAGGGATGAGGGGAGGGAAGGAGGAGGGGGGCGAAGGAGAGTGTTGAAAGTTTCAAAGAGTCGGCGTGGACTGGAGGACTGAGAAGAGATGAGTGCTTGGAAAAAGGATTGCTTGGCGAGAGAAAGAGCAGAGCTATAGGAGGATAGGATAAACTTGAAATGGAGGAAGTCTGCCAGTGAGTGGGATCTCCTCCAGGAGCGTTCTGCGGAGCATAAACATTTTTGCAGGAATCGTGTAAGTTTGGTGTGCCAGGGTTGGGGTTTGGAGCGGCGGAGGGGGACAGAGGAAAGGGGGGCCGCAGAGTCGAGACAAGCAGTAAGGGAAGAGTTATAGAGGGCGGCTGCCTGGTTGGGACAAGTCATAGTAGAAAGAGGAGAGAGGAAGGTATCTGTAGACACTGAAATACCAATTGGTGCATGTTTAGATGCACCATCGATCCCACCATTGAAACTTGCACTTGCCCTATGACATGTGCAAATTCCCTGTCCAAGTATGGCTTTCTATGTGAGCGGTTAAGTGTCTGTGTATAAAACCACTTTCACCAAAACACCCATGACACTCCCAAAACATGCCCGTAAGATGGTCCATCTCCATGAGGTCGCTACGATACCTCCTAGTAACCAACCAGGAAAGCCCATCACATTTCTGATATAGTGCGTTTCCATTGCAACAGTGCCTTTGTGCGTCAACAGATGCAGATTTACTGGACCCAGGTGTCCGGATCCAACATCCTTCCTGAGTAAGCTTCTGCTTATGAAGGCTGACTGGTGCATAAAACCATCAGAAATGGGTACTGATGGTTGCGATGGTGATACAAGGCTGCTTCTTCAGATGTGATTGCGGTCAGGATGCTGGCAGTCAGAATCCCGACATGCAGCTAAAATGCTGGCACCAGAACTCGACATCCACAAAATGCCGACGCCATAATCCCAACACCTGGCATCCCGATCGTAAGTATGCTCTGCACTGTTAGCCGTCTGGGAGACGGGGTGTGTGTCTCTTAGGTTTAGGCAGTCCCGGGACAGTTAAAGTTAGGCTGAGGAGAAGGGAGGGTTAGGATTATGCAACGGGGAGGGGGGGTTAGGTGTAGGCACTCCCGGGGGAGGATTAGGTTTAGGCTGTGGGGAGGGGGGGGGGGGAATTTACAAACAATTAAATTAGTTTAAATTCTGGAGACAAAGCTACTCACGTACCTTTTGTTGCCTGCTATTGCAACATACCGAGTATATAGGAGCAATATGCAATGTGTTCTGCGGAGTAAGTTAGTGCATGCGCATCTTACTGTACATGCACATCTTCTTGCTTCATGCCCTAATGGGGCTGATTCTGAGTCTCAAGCTATTGAGTCTTTTGCTGACATGCTGCTATCAGCTCTTCCTCTGGTGTACAAGTGTGTGTCCATCTGCAAGGACTGAGATGCCCACTTTGTGCACCTTTAAATGCAACAATCCCTTTTTAGATACTAACGTGGGGGGTAATTCCAAGTTGATCGCAGCAGGATTTTTGATAGCAATTGGGCAAAACCATGTGCACTGCAGGGGAGGCAGATATAACGTGCAGAAAGAGTTAGATTTGGGTGGGTTAATTTATTTCTGTGCAGGGTAAATACTAGAGATGAGCGCCTGAAATTTTTCGGGTTTTGTGTTTTGGTTTTGGGTTCGGTTCCGCGGCCGTGTTTTGGGTTCGAACGCGTTTTGGCAAAACCTCACCGAATTTTTTTTGTCGGATTCGGGTGTGTTTTGGATTCGGGTGTTTTTTTCCAAAAACACTAAAAAACAGCTTAAATCATAGAATTTGGGGGTCATTTTGATCCCAAAGTATTATTAACCTCAAAAACCATAATTTACACTCATTTTCAGTCTATTCTGAATACCTCACACCTCACAATATTATTTTTAGTCCTAAAATTTGCACCGAGGTCGCTGTGTGAGTAAGATAAGCGACCCTAGTGGCCGACACAAACACCGGGCCCATCTAGGAGTGTCACTGCAGTGTCACGCAGGATGTCCCTTCCAAAAAACCCTCCCCAAACAGCACATGACGCAAAGAAAAAAAGAGGCGCAATGAGGTAGCTGTGTGAGTAAGATTAGCGACCCTAGTGGCCGACACAAACACCGGGCCCATCTAGGAGTGGCACTGCAGTGTCACGCAGGATGGCCCTTCCAAAAAACCCTCCCCAAACAGCACATGACGCAAAGAAAAAAAGAGGCGCAATGAGGTAGCTGTGTGAGTAAGATTAGCGACCCTAGTGGCCGACACAAACACCGGGCCCATCTAGGAGTGGCACTGCAGTGTCACGCAGGATGGCCCTTCCAAAAAACCCTCCCCAAACAGCACATGACGCAAAGAAAAAAAGAGGCGCAATGAGGTAGCTGTGTGAGTAAGATTAGCGACCCTAGTGGCCGACACAAACACCGGGCCCATCTAGGAGTGGCACTGCAGTGTCACGCAGGATGTCCCTTCCAAAAAACCCTCCCCAAACAGCACATGACGCAAAGAAAAAAAGAGGCTTTTTACTGATATTTGGTGTTTTGGATTTGACATGCTCTGTACTATGACATTGGGCATCGGCCTTGGCAGACGACGTTGCTGGCATTTCATCGTCTCGGCCATGACTAGTGGCAGCAGCTTCAGCACGAGGTGGAAGTGGATCTTGATCTTTCCCTAATTTTGGAACCTCAACATTTTTGTTCTCCATATTTTAATAGGCACAACTAAAAGGCACCTCAGGTAAACAATGGAGATGGATGGATTGGATACTAGTATACAATTATGGACGGGCTGCCGAGTGCCGACACAGAGGTAGCCACAGCCGTGAACTACCGCACTGTACTGTGTCTGCTGCTAATATATAGACTGGTTGATAAAGAGATAGTATACTCGTAACTAGTATGTATGTATAAAGAAAGAAAAAAAAACCACGGTTAGGTGGTATATACAATTATGGACGGGCTGCCGAGTGCCGACACAGAGGTAGCCACAGCCGTGAACTACCGCACTGTACTGTGTCTGCTGCTAATATATAGACTGGTTGATAAAGAGATAGTATACTCGTAACTAGTATGTATGTATAAAGAAAGAAAAAAAAACCACGGTTAGGTGGTATATACAATTATGGACGGGCTGCCGAGTGCCGACACAGAGGTAGCCACAGCCGTGAACTACCGCACTGTACTGTGTCTGCTGCTAATATATAGACTGGTTGATAAAGAGATAGTATACCCGTAACTAGTATGTATGTATAAAGAAAGAAAAAAAAACCACGGTTAGGTGGTATATACAATTATGGACGGGCTGCCGAGTGCCGACACAGAGGTAGCCACAGCCGTGAACTACCGCACTGTACTGTGTCTGCTGCTAATATATAGACTGGTTGATAAAGAGATAGTATACTCGTAACTAGTATGTATGTATAAAGAAAGAAAAAAAAACCACGGTTAGGTGGTATATACAATTATGGACGGGCTGCCGAGTGCCGACACAGAGGTAGCCACAGCCGTGAACTACCGCACTGTACTGTGTCTGCTGCTAATATATAGACTGGTTGATAAAGAGATAGTATACTCGTAACTAGTATGTATGTATAAAGAAAGAAAAAAAAACCACGGTTAGGTGGTATATACAATTATGGACGGGCTGCCGAGTGCCGACACAGAGGTAGCCACAGCCGTGAACTACCGCACTGTACTGTGTCTGCTGCTAATATATAGACTGGTTGATAAAGAGATAGTATACTCGTAACTAGTATGTATGTATAAAGAAAGAAAAAAAAACCACGGTTAGGTGGTATATACAATTATGGACGGGCTGCCGAGTGCCGACACAGAGGTAGCCACAGCCGTGAACTACCGCACTGTACTGTGTCTGCTGCTAATATATAGACTGGTTGATAAAGAGATAGTATACTCGTAACTAGTATGTATGTATAAAGAAAGAAAAAAAAACCACGGTTAGGTGGTATATACAATTATGGACGGGCTGCCGAGTGCCGACACAGAGGTAGCCACAGCCGTGAACTACCGCACTGTACTGTGTCTGCTGCTAATATATAGACTGGTTGATAAAGAGATAGTATACTCGTAACTAGTATGTATGTATAAAGAAAGAAAAAAAAACCACGGTTAGGTGGTATATACAATTATGGACGGGCTGCCGAGTGCCGACACAGAGGTAGCCACAGCCGTGAACTACCGCACTGTACTGTGTCTGCTGCTAATATATAGACTGGTTGATAAAGAGATAGTATACTCGTAACTAGTATGTATGTATAAAGAAAGAAAAAAAAACCACGGTTAGGTCACTGGTATATACAATTATGGACGGGCTGCCGAGTGCCGACACAGAGGTAGCCACAGCCGTGAACTACCGCACTGTACTGTGTCTGCTGCTAATATAGACTGGTTGATAAAGAGATAGTATACTACTAATATTATATACTGGTGGTCAGGTCACTGGTCACTAGTCACACTGGCAGTGGCACTCCTGCAGCAAAAGTGTGCACTGTTTAATTTTAATATAATATTATGTACTCCTGGCTCCTGCTATAACCTATAACTGGCACTGCAGTAGTGCTCCCCAGTCTCCCCCACAATTATAAGCTGTGTGAGCTGAGCAGTCAGACAGATATATAATATATATAGATGATGCAGCACACTGGCCTGAGCCTGAGCAGTGCACACAGATATGGTATGTGACTGAGTCACTGTGTGCTGTGTATCGCTTTTTTCAGGCAGAGAACGGATTATAAATAAAAGTGGTGGTCACTGGTCACTATCAGCAAAACTCTGCACTGTACACTACTGAGTACTCCTAATGCTCCCCAAAATTAGTAAATCAAGTGTCTCTCTAATCTATTCTAATTCTAAACGGAGAGGACGCCAGCCACGTCCTCTCCCTATCAATCTCAATGCACGTGTGAAAATGGCGGCGACGCGCGGCTCCTTATATAGAATCCGAGTCTCGCGATAGAATCCGAGCCTCGCGAGAATCCGACAGCGTCATGATGACGTTCGGGCGCGCTCGGGTTAACCGAGCAAGGCGGGAAGATCCGAGTCGCTCGGACCCGTGAAAAAAAACATGAAGTTCTGGCGGGTTCGGATTCAGAGAAACCGAACCCGCTCATCTCTAGTAAATACTGGCTGCTTTATTTTTACACTGCAAATTAGATTGCAGATTGAACACACCACACCCAAATCTAACTCTCTCTGCACATGTTATATCTGCCTCCCCTGCAGTGCACATGGTTTTGCCCAATTGCTAACAGAATTCCTGCTGCGATCAACTTGGAATTACCCCCCATAGGATGCACCATTGAAAGATGCTCCTGCCCCATGCTATGTGCAGAATCTGTGTTAGAGAATGGCCTCCAATATAAGCGATTAAGGGGGTAATTCCAAGTTGATCGCAGCAGGAAATTTTTTAGCAGTTGGGCAAAACCATGTGCACTGCAGGGGGTGGGGGGCAGATATAACATTTGCAGAGCGAGTTAGATATGGGTGGGTTATTTTGTTTCTGTGCAGGGTAAATACTGGCTGCTTTATTTTTACACTGCAATTTAGATTGCAGATTGAACTCACCACACCCCAATCTAAGGGTGTGTACACGGTGAGATTTTTTCTTCCGATTCTGACTATATAGTCAAAATCGGAAGAAAAGTTAGTGCAGATCGCAAGGTGACAGTCACCTTGCGATACCGATTCGATGCCGATGCGCGGTCCCACGCGGTCGGCATCGAAAGAAAAGATAGACTGTGCAGGCAAGTCAATTTTGACTATCTCTATAGAAGAGATAGTCAAAATTGACACTTAGCCAAAATCGCACATAGCTAGTATCGCAAGCACACTCATTATGTGCTTGCGATATTGACTATGTGCCGACCCGGCCCCTGTCGCATAGTGAGAATCGGGCATAGCACACCCTCACTCTCTCTGCAAATGTTATATCTGCCTCCCCTGCAGTGCACATGGTTTTGCCCAACTGCTAAAAAATTTCCTGCTGCGATCAACTTGGAATTACCCCCTAAGTGCCTGACTTTTCAACCAGTTATGCAACACACCTGCCACACTCCCATAACAAGCCCATGACATGGTACATCTCCATGCGTCTGAATAGTCACCTCCCTGTCCAGGAACACCTAATACTTTTTCCATTACATTTCTGAGACCGTGCGTCTCAATCACGCCTGCATACACACTATACAATGCATCCACCATGCTATCTTTTTAGCTACTTGAAATAAAATATCAATTTGCAGTAATATCAGCATTATGCACTGCTGAGAGGGGGTAATTCAGAGTTGATCGCAGCAGCACATTTGTTAGCAGTTGGGCAAAACCATGGGGGTAATTCCAAGTTGATCGCAGCAGGATTTTTTTTAGCAGTTGGGCAAAACCATGTGCACTGCCGGGGAGGGGCAGATATTACATTTGCAGAGAGAGTTAGATTTGTGTGTGGTGTGTTCAATCTGCAATCTAATTTGCAGTGTAAAAATAAAGCAGCCAGTATTTGCCCTGCACAGAAATAAAATAACCCACCCAAATCTAACTCTTTCTGCACATGTTATATCTGCCTCCCCTGCAGTGCACATGGATTTGCCCGACTGCTAAAAAAAATTCTGCTGCGATCAACTTGGAATTACCCCCCATGTGCACTGCAGGGGGGGGGGGGCAGATATAACATGTGCAGAGAGAGTTAGATTTGGGTGGGTTATATTGTTTCTGTGCAGGGTATATACTGGCTGCTTTATTTTTACACTGCAATTTAGATTTCAGTTTTAACACACCCCACCCAAATCTAGGCCCTCATTCCGAGTTGTTCGCTCGCAAGGCGATTTTAGCAGAGTTACACACGCTAAGCCGCCGCCTACTGGGAGTGAATCTTAGCCTCTTAAAATTGCGAACGATGTATTCGCAATATTGCGATTACAAACTACTTAGCAGTTTCAGAGTAGCTTCAGACTTACTCGGCATCTGCGATCAGTTCAGTGCTTGTCGTTCCTGGTTTGACGTCACAAACACACCCAGCGTTCGCCCAGACACTCCCCCGTTTCTCCAGCCACTCCTGCGTTTTTTCCGGAAACGGTAGCGTTTTCATCCACACGCCCATAAAACGCCGTGTTTCCGCCCAGTAACACCCATTTCCTGTCAATCACACTACGTTCGCCGGAGCGAAGAAAAAGCCGTGAGTAAAAAAACTAACTTCATAGCAAAATTACTTGGCGCAGTCGCAGTGCGAACATTGCGCATGCGTACTAAGCAGAAAAACGCTGCGATGCGATGAAATTTACCGAGCGAACAACTCGGAATGAGGGCCCTAACTCTCTCTGCACAGGAGCTGCGCTGGCTGGGAGCTACTCCTGAAGTACAAAAGCATTGCCACTGTGCGATGCTTTTGTACTTGTGCGACGGGGCAGGGACTGACAAGCGGGGTAGACTAGCCCTGTTGTGGGTGTCCCCCGCATGTCAGTTTGACTGATCGTAGATGTGCTAAATTTAGCACATCTACGATCAGGTCTGAATTAGCCCCATGGTTTTGCCCAACTATTAACAAATTTGCTGCTGCGATCAACTCTGAATTACTGTAGGTCCAGAGTCAGACCCAATGTGTTTGAACTGGAGAAAGAAACCTAAATCCACTGGTAACATTATTCACAATTTACTGGATCCAAGGTAAATTAGGGTTGTTCATCAAATCACGGAGTGCTTTTGATTGTTGATGGTTTACAACCATTAGTGGAAAACCATTGACGGTTCATGACCTCACATGTGCCGTGGAAAAGAGTCTGTGGGGTATATTTACTAACATTCGTAATTTCCGAAAATAGGTCAAAGTTCAATCACGAATGACATCGAGAGTGTAAAACTGCAACTTTTTGAATTTATTACGATGGATTTACTAAGCTGTCGTATTCGTGTTTTTCTTTTCTTCCGATGTCGATGTCATTCGTTTTTTTTTACCTAATTTTACGGCAGTGATTAGCAAAACACTGCCGTTTTTTTTTTACAATCAATCTCGGCCGGATCTGTGTGATCCGTGCTGGGGTTCTTTTTTTATTTTATTTTTAATTAAACAATGTAAAATCCCCCAAAAAAATGCGTGGGGTCCCCCCTCCTAAGCATAACCAGCCTCGGGCTCTTTGAGCCGATCCTGGTTGCAGAAATATGGGCAAAAAAATGACAGGGGTTCCCCCATATTTAAGCAACCAGCATCGGGCTCTGCGCCTGGTCCTGGTCCCAAAAATACGGGGGACAAAAAGAGTAGGGGTCCCCCGTATTTTTAAAACCAGCACCGGGCTCCACTAGCTGGACAGATAATGCCACAGCCGGGGGTCACTTTTATATAGTGCCCTGCGGCCGTGGCATCAAAAATCCAACTAGTCACCCCTGGCCGGGGTACCCTGGGGGAGTGGGGACCCCTTCAATCAAGGGGTCCCCCCCCCCAGCCACCCAAGGGCCAGGGGTGAAGCCCGAGGCTGTCCCCCCCCCATCCAATGGGCTGCGGATGGGAGGGCTGATAGCCTTTGTTGTAAAATAAAAGATATTGTTTTTAGTAGCAGTACTACAAGTCCCAGCAAGCCTCCCCCGCATGCTGGTACTTGGAGAACCACAAGTACCAGCATGCGGCGGAAAAACGGGCCCGCTGGTACCTGTAGTACTACCACTAAAAAAATACCCAAAAAAACACAAGACACACACACCGTGAAAGTATAATTTTATTACATACATACACACATACATACATACTTACCTTATGTTCCCACGCAGGTCGGTCCTCTTCTCCAGTAGAATCCAAGGGGTACCTGTTGAATAAATTCTACTCACGAGATCCAGGGGTCCAGGCTCCTCGGCAAATCCAGGGATAATCCACGTACTTGAATAAAACAAAAAAACGGTTGCCCGACCACGAACTGAAAGGTGACCCATGTTTGCACATGGGTCACCTTCCCACGAATGCCAGAAACCCACTTTGCCTTCTGGCTAAGTGGGTTTCTTCAGCCAATCAGGGAGTGCCACGTTGTAGCACTCTCCTGATCAGCTGTGTGCTCCTGTCCTCACTGACAGGCGGCACACGGCAGTGTTACAATGTAGCGCCTATGCGCTACATTGTAACCAATGATGGGAACTTTCTGCCCTGCGGTTGACCTAAAGTGACGTCACCGCTGAGCAGAAAGTTCCCATCATTGGTTACAATGTAGCGCATAGGCGCTACATTGTAACACTGCCGTGTGCCGCCTGTCAGTGAGGACAGGAGCACACAGCTGATCAGGAGAGTGCTACAACGTGGCACTCCCTGATTGGCTGAAGAAACCCACTTAGCCAGAAGGCAAAGTGGGTTTCTGGCATTCGTGGGAAGGTGACCCATGTGCAAACATGGGTCACCTTTCAGTTCGTGGTCGGGCAACCGTTTTTTTGTTTTATTCAAGTACGTGGATTATCCCTGGATTTGCCGAGGAGCCTGGACCCCTGGATCTCGTGAGTAGAATTTATTCAACAGGTACCCCTTGGATTCTACTGGAGAAGAGGACCGACCTGCGTGGGAACATAAGGTAAGTATGTATGTATGTGTGTATGTATGTAATAAAATTATACTTTCACGGTGTGTGTGTCTTGTGTTTTTTTGGGTATTTTTTTAGTGGTAGTACTACAGGTACCAGCGGTCCCGTTTTTCCGCCGCATGCTGGTACTTGTGGTTCTCCAAGTACCAGCATGCGGGGGAGGCTTGCTGGGACTTGTAGTACTGCTACTAAAAACAATATCTTTTATTTTACAACAAAGGCTATCAGCCCTCCCATCCGCAGCCCATTGGATGGGGGGGGACAGCCTCGGGCTTCACCCCTGGCCCTTGGGTGGCTGGGGGGGGGGACCCCTTGATTGAAGGGGTCCCCACTCCCCCAGGGTACCCCGGCCAGGGGTGACTAGTTGGATTTTTGATGCCACGGCCGCAGGGCACTATATAAAAGTGACCCCCGGCTGTGGCATTATCTGTCCAGCTAGTGGAGCCCGGTGCTGGTTTTAAAAATACGGGGGACCCCTACTCTTTTTGTCCCCCGTATTTTTGGGACCAGGACCAGGCGCAGAGCCCGATGCTGGTTGCTTAAATATGGGGGAACCCCTGTCATTTTTTTCACCATATTTCTGCAACCAGGATCGGCTCAAAGAGCCCGAGGCTGGTTATGCTTAGGAGGGGGGACCCCACGCAATTTTTTTTGAAAAAATAAGCACTTTCCCACCCCTTCCCACTGATATACATGCACGGATCTCATGGATCCCTGCATGCCTATCCAATCACGAATAAAAAAAAAAGGTCTGTTTTTTTTTAGCACTTTTTTACGAGTTGTAATTTTTCACGGCAGTGTTTGTTCTTTTTTGGCTTTGCACTTCTTAGTAAATGACCGAGATTCATACTTAAACAGCCGCGTTTTGACCGATGGTGTATTCATTCGTAATTTTTTACCTGAACTTGCAAAAAATTACGAATGCCCTCATCACTGCCGTGATTAGTGTTTAGTAAATGACCGAGATGACACTTTGAAGAAAAAACGGCATCTCGGTCAAAATCGGGAGCTTAGTAAATATACCCCTGTGTCTCCACATGGGGTGTGGTATAAAAGATCTACAGGAATTAGACATATGGTCGATATGGAAACGTTAGACAGTAGAGAAGGTCGACAGGTACAAATCATCGACAGGGTCAAACTGTCAACATTTAATTGACACAGAAAAGGTTGACACAATTATAGCAAACATAGACCCTTGTGGGCACACCATGCTTTGGGCAAGGTTACTATTTCCATTCATAGTCCACATGGATGGTAAATTAAGCAAAAGTTGAAAAATATGTGAAACCAACCCAATAAAGTGTGTCGATCATATGTGTCGACCATTATCATGTCGCCCTTTTAAACCTGTCGGCCTTAAACATTGTCTACCTTTTACTCGTCAACCTTTTGATCCTGTCGTCTTTTTGACCATGCTGACCATATGGTGTTGACCTATTGACTATCTATGTAGCTAGTGTAGATCTAACATCTGGATACCTCTGCATGTGCAAAGAAGGAAAAACTGTTAACAGGGCCATGCTATTGATGTTAAAGCCATTGACCATCAGGAGCAAACCATCGATGTTCGATGACCATCCCTAGGTTATATCCCCTTTGGTGGCAGTTAAGTAAAGATCTTGGCATTAATGTAGAAACATGGCATAAGTACATATGGGGAGATATGTGAATGGATGATACATATGTTACTAGCAGTGCCATACTGTGTGTCGCCACGCAGGTGCAGGGATGTAGACATGGCTGTCTGGTCAAAGACGCAGCAACAAATGCATATCGGTGGCACCTTCGGACCTCTGAGCAACCCTGTGACTGCACAGAATGTCCATCACAACTAAGTTGCTGGGCCCATGTATGAGATTGCAGTCACTGGCTGCAACACTCCCACATAGTGGTCGCAACATGCCTGCGTTTTTGTAGCCACCCATCCCCCCATTACCTATAACCGAACAGTCGTTGTCTGCCAATCATTCTGCGTCCTAATCCATGCTGTGACCACCGTTGCAAGACCATCATGGTCCATGCGCAGTAGAACAAACATCGATCAATTGCAAAAATATCAGAATTGCATCCACCCCTGAATTAGTCTCTTAGTAACTGTTATGATTTCTTCTTTTAATAATAAGCTGGAGAACAAAATAAGCAGCTGCCATAATTAGCATGATCCATGCAGATGGAAAATATAATTTATCAATATGTTTTCTGGGGAAATGCATATAAATCACATTTAGTAGGTATTCTTGTACTCAGTGCCGTAACTAGACATTTTGGTGCCCTGTGGCAGAAAGCGGATTGATGACCCCCCCGCCACATATTTAAAACATGGACAGTGCACCCAAAATATAGTGGCGTGGCTTTATGGGGAAGGGGTCAGGCCACCGAATAGTGTCCGTTATTCACATTACACTGTACAGTAGAGCCCCTTATACACATTACATCACAAAATAGAGCCTCTCATATACATTGCGCAAGGTACAGCCCCTTATACACATTACCCCAGGTACAGCTCCTTATACACATTATGCCAGGTATAGCCCCTTACACACATTATGCCAGGTACAGCCCCTTAAACACATTATGCCAGGTACAGCCCCTTACACACATTATGCCAGGTACAGCCCCTTACACACATAATGCCAACTGTAGTTATGCCGCTTACACACATACTCTGACATGCGTGCAGTCACTCACCAGATATTCACTGCCAGTGCTTAACCCAGCTGGCCAGCCAAGCTTGGAAATGCCTGAGAGGAGCGACACACAGGCATTGACAAGTTGACAGGTTGGTGTGCCTCCCCTATTTGAATATTTGGACTGTGCTGCAGCCCCACCTCTGTAACTGCCACGGGCAAAGAATTCCAGGAATAGAGCATTTTGTACTTAATGGAATGGGTCATGTTGGAGGGTATGTGTCTACCTTTTAACTGTCGACCTTTTGTCCCTGTCGACATTTTCACCCTGTTGACCTAATGCATATCAACCATATGGGGTGGATCTTCTACACCACACCTGGGACTGTGTGATAGGGAATTTAGAATGTACGTATATTGAAACAAAGGCAATTTTGAGTGTTTAAATATTCCCTGTAAAACACTGCTTAATGGGGGTAATTCCAAGTTGATCGCAGCAGGAATTTTGTTAGCAGTTGGGCAAAACCATGGCCCTCATTCCGAGTTGTTCGCTCGCTAGCTGCTTTTAGCAGCATTGCAAGCGCTAGGCCGCCGCCCTCTGGGAGTGTATCTTAGCATAGCAGAATTGCGAACGAAAGATTAGCAGATTTGCAAATAGAAAATTCTTAGCAGTTTCTGAGTAGCTCCAGGCTTACTCAGCCATTGCGATCAGTTCAGTCAGTTTCGTTCCTGGTTTGACGTCACAAACATACCCAGCGTTCGCCCAGACACTCCCCCGTTTCTGCAGACACTCCCGCGTTTTTCCCAGAAACGCCAGCGTTTTTTCGCACACGCCCAGAAAACGGCCAGTTTCCACCCAGAAACACCCACTTCCTGTCAATCACAGTCAGTGGCGTAAGTTCGTCACAGTTGTGTAGATATATATATATATATATTTATATATGTGTGTGTGTGTGTATATGGAGTGTTCTGAAATTTATATACTGTATTTATACATTTGATTGTCTTTTATTTTAAATCACACATTTCTAAGCAGTCATACCCAGGATTAGAACCCATGACCTGTTACGCTAACAGCAGACACTTTACTGATGGAGTTATTTGCTCCTGTAGTGGAAGCATGAGGATTCTTACTGTATGAAGTTACATGTAATTGTCAGAGAAGTATCTTCATATACAGTAGTTAAAATTCTCATATTTCCTATACAGGAGCAAACAGCTTCATCAGTAAGGTGTCTACTTCCAGTGTAATAGGTCGTGGGTTCTTGTAAAATGTGTATATTCAGTATAATAAAGAGGGTGTGATTTGTAAGGTGAGGAAGTTGGCCACTGAAAAGACAGCGACAGCTATCAATTAACTTAATTCAATGGTGTCACAGAATGGGAGGAGAGGTGCCCCCTTCAGAGCAGGAGCCCGGTGGCAGATGACTCCGTTGCCTCCCAGAGTTCTGCCTCTGATCACAGTACGATCACCAGAACGATGAAAAATCCTCGTTATGCCGTGAGTAAAATACCTAACTTTTGTGTAAAATAACTAAGCGCATGCGCTCTGCAAACCTTGCGTATGCGCAGTAAGCGACTAATCGCAATATAGCGAAAATCGGCAACGAGCGAACAACTCGGAATGACCCCCATGGTTTTGCCCAACTGCTAACAAAATTCCTGCTGCGATCAACTCAGAATTACCCCCTATATGTAGGCGCTACAAAAGAAACTGTTAGTTAACAAATATTGACCAAATACAGTATGTTACGGTGCTTGAGGCTTACCTGATACAACTTATTCCCTAGTGTTGGACAACGAGCCAACAGTGCACTTTTTTTAACAACAGAATAGGAAAATGATATTGACTTGAATGACTTGGAAAACAGTGATCACCTGCAGTATGATGGAAAATGCATTTGTATCCATGATCAGTAGCAAAACACAGGGGTGTAATTAGAAACTACTTACACACTGGCATCGGCCACCTGCCAAATTACATAAAAGATTTCCTTCTTCCTCCAACTAATGTTGGAGAGGTGGAACTGTGGTTGGCACGACAGCATACAGTTGGTGATTTAGGTCACGTATACACATTCACTGGAATATAATCCATTCGCATGGATCTCACTTATGCTTAGTTCTTGATAAAGGTATGTAAGACAAATATTCTTTACTTCCATTACAACTAAAAACAACTTAATCCCTCAATTGCTGAGTGCCACAAAATCATTGATATCCAAACACTGGAGATCAAATATATCTGTTCCAGTATCATGTGCCAAGGTTATCATGATACTGTTAATGACAGTAATGTTATACATAAGCCAGTGTTCTCCAACCCCAGTCCTCAAGGCATACTAAGGGGGTATACAAGTAGCCACGGGGATTATCCCAGCAGTTAGGCTGATGGTCGCAGCCCCATGAGCTGTGAGGTGAAGTCCGTGTTAAAAAGACAACACCGGGTTTGCGCGCGGGAAAGAAAACCCAATTATTCTGCAGTTTACACAGAATCATTATGTTTTGGCCATGGGAAAAAGGCTATTTAATTGTAAACAGCTAATTGAATACCCCCACTAACAGTCCAGGTTTTAAGGCTATCCATGTTAGAGCAGAGATGGTTAAATCAAAATAACTGAGGTACAGTCACCTGTGCTAAAATATGACTATACCTGGCCTGTTAATGTTCCTTGAGGACTATGGTTGGGAAACACAGCTCTAAGCATATGGCTTTTGTGGACTGCCTTTAAATTATCATAGGCCAATGATAGTATGGAAACGTGGGCCTGCAGAAGCTTTTAAGTGACTACATCTACAGTATAGTCTAATATTAGAAGATAAGAGATCAGCCAGGTTTCAGCAGAAGATATAGGAGCCTTTTCTAGTTGGACACAAGTTGTGACTCTTGGCCTGATTCAGAGATAGTTGCAGTAACACAGCTCCTGCGTTCAAATACTGTGCTAATATTAGAGATGAGCGGGTTCGGTTTCTCTGAATCCGAACCCGCCAGAACTTCATGTTTTTTTACACGGATCCGAGCGACTCGGATCTTCCCGCCTTGCTCGGTTAACCCGAGCGCGCCCCGAACGTCATCATGACGCTGTCGGATTCTCGCGAGGCTCGGATTCTATCGCGAGACTCGGATTCTATATAAGGAGCCGCGCGTCGCCGCCATTTTCACACGTGCATTGAGATTGATAGGGAGAGGACGTGGCTGGCGTCCTCTCCATTTAGATTATAAGAGACTGAGAGAGATTTACTGGAGCTGACTAGGAGGAGTACTGTTACTGTAGAAGTGTAGAGACTGAGTGGAGAGAGTTTACTAGTGAGGACAGTGCAGTTTACTTTATAATCCGTTCTCTGCCTGAAAAAAGCGATACACAGCACACAGTAACTCAGTCACATACCATATCTGTGTGCACTGCTCAGGCTCAGGCCAGTGTGCTGCATCATCTATTATCTATTAGAGATGAGCGCCTGAAATTTTTCGGGTTTTGTGTTTTGGTTTTGGGTTCGGTTCCGCGGCCGTGTTTTGGGTTCGAACGCGTTTTGGCAAAACCTCACCGAATTTTTTTTGTCGGATTCGGGTGTGTTTTGGATTCGGGTGTTTTTTTCAAAAAACACTAAAAAACAGCTTAAATCATAGAATTTGGGGGTCATTTTGATCCCAAAGTATTATTAACCTCAAAAACCATAATTTACACTCATTTTCAGTCTATTCTGAATACCTCACACCTCACAATATTATTTTTAGTCCTAAAATTTGCACCGAGGTCGCTGTGTGAGTAAGATAAGCGACCCTAGTGGCCGACACAAACACCGGGCCCATCTAGGAGTGTCACTGCAGTGTCACGCAGGATGTCCCTTCCAAAAAACCCTCCCCAAACAGCACATGACGCAAAGAAAAAAAGAGGCGCAATGAGGTAGCTGTGTGAGTAAGATTAGCGACCCTAGTGGCCGACACAAACACCGGGCCCATCTAGGAGTGGCACTGCAGTGTCACGCAGGATGTCCCTTCCAAAAAACCCTCCCCAAACAGCACATGACGCAAAGAAAAAAAGAGGCGCAATGAGGTAGCTGACTGTGTGAGTAAGATTAGCGACCCTAGTGGCCGACACAAACACCGGGCCCATCTAGGAGTGGCACTGCAGTGTCACGCAGGATGTCCCTTCCAAAAAACCCTCCCCAATCAGCACATGATGCAAAGAAAAAGAAAAGAAAAAAGAGGTGCAAGATGGAATTGTCCTTGGGCCCTCCCACCCACCCTTATGTTGTATAAACAAAACAGGACATGCACACTTTAACCAACCCATCATTTCAGTGACAGGGTCTGCCACACGACTGTGACTGATATGACGGGTTGGTTTGGACCCCCCCCAAAAAAGAAGCAATTAATCTCTCCTTGCACAAACTGGCTCTACAGAGGCAAGATGTCCACCTCATCTTCACCCTCCGATATATCACCGTGTACATCCCCCTCCTCACAGATTATCAATTCGTCCCCACTGGAATCCACCATCTCAGCTCCCTGTGTACTTTGTGGAGGCAATTGCTGCTGGTCAATGTCTCCGCGGAGGAATTGATTATAATTCATTTTAATGAACATCATCTTCTCCACATTTTCTGGATGTAACCTCGTACGCCGATTGCTGACAAGGTGAGCGGCGGCACTAAACACTCTTTCGGAGTACACACTTGTGGGAGGGCAACTTAGGTAGAATAAAGCCAGTTTGTGCAAGGGCCTCCAAATTGCCTCTTTTTCCTGCCAGTATAAGTACGGACTGTGTGACGTGCCTACTTGGATGCGGTCACTCATATAATCCTCCACCATTCTATCAATGTTAAGAGAATCATATGCAGTGACAGTAGACGACATGTCCGTAATCGTTGTCAGGTCCTTCAGTCCGGACCAGATGTCAGCATCAGCAGTCGCTCCAGACTGCCCTGCATCACCGCCAGCGGGTGGGCTCGGAATTCTGAGCCTTTTCCTCGTACCCCCAGTTGCGGGAGAATGTGAAGGAGGAGATGTTGACAGGTCGCGTTCCGCTTGACTTGACAATTTTGTCACCAGCAGGTCTTTCAACCCCAGCAGACCTGTGTCTGCCGGAAAGAGAGATCCAAGGTAGGCTTTAAATCTAGGATCGAGCACGGTGGCCAAAATGTAGTGCTCTGATTTCAACAGATTGACCACCCGTGAATCCTTGTTAAGCGAATTAAGGGCTGCATCCACAAGTCCCACATGCCTAGCGGAATCGCTCCCTTTTAGCTCCTTCTTCAATGCCTCCAGCTTCTTCTGCAAAAGCCTGATGAGGGGAATGACCTGACTCAGGCTGGCAGTGTCTGAACTGACTTCACGTGTGGCAAGTTCAAAGGGCATCAGAACCTTGCACAACGTTGAAATCATTCTCCACTGCACTTGAGACAGGTGCATTCCACCTACTATATCGTGCTCAATTGTATAGGCTTGAATGGCCTTTTGCTGCTCCTCCAACCTCTGAAGCATATAGAGGGTTGAATTCCACCTCGTTACCACTTCTTGCTTCCGATGATGGCAGGGCAGGTTCAGTAGTTTTTGGTGGTGCTCCAGTCTTCTGTACGTGGTGCCTGTACGCCGAAAGTGTCCCGCAATTTTTCTGGCCACCGACAGCATCTCTTGCACGCCCCTGTCGTTTTTTAAAAAATTCTGCACCACCAAATTCAAGGTATGTGCAAAACATGGGACGTGCTGGAATTTGCCCATATTTAATGCACACACAATATTGCTGGCGTTGTCCGATGCCACAAATCCACAGGAGAGTCCAATTGGGGTAAGCCATTCCGCGATGATCTTCCTCAGTTGCCGTAAGAGGTTTTCAGCTGTGTGCGTATTCTGGAAAGCGGTGATACAAAGTGTAGCCTGCCTAGGAAAGAGTTGGCGTTTGCGAGATGCTGCTACTGGTGCCGCCGCTGCTGTTCTTGCGGCGGGAGTCCATACATCTACCCAGTGGGCTGTCACAGTCATATAGTCCTGACCCTGCCCTGCTCCACTTGTCCACATGTCCGTGGTTAAGTGGACATTGGGTACAGCTGCATTTTTTAGGACACTGGTGACTCTTTTTCTGAGGTCTGTGTACATTTTCGGTATCGCCTGCCTAGAGAAATGGAACCTAGATGGTATTTGGTACCGGGGACACAGTACCTCCAACAAGTCTCTAGTTGGCTCTGCAGTAATGATGGATACCGGAACCACGTTTCTCACCACCCAGGATGCCAAGGCCTCAGTTATCCGCTTTGCAGTAGGATGACTGCTGTGATATTTCATCTTCCTCGCAAAGGACTGTTGAACAGTCAATTGCTTACTGGAAGTAGTACAAGTGGGCTTACGACTTCCCCTCTGGGATGACCATCGACTCCCAGCGGCAACAACAGCAGCGCCAGCAGCAGTAGGCGTTACACGCAAGGATGCATCGGAGGAATCCCAGGCAGGAGAGGACTCGTCAGAATTGCCAGTGACATGGCCTGCAGGACTATTGGCATTCCTGGGGAAGGAGGAAATTGACACTGAGGGAGTTGGTGGGGTGGTTTGCGTGAGCTTGGTTACAAGAGGAAGGGATTTACTGGTCAGTGGACTGCTTCCGCTGTCACCCAAAGTTTTTGAACTTGTCACTGACTTATTATGAATGCGCTGCAGGTGACGTATAAGGGAGGATGTTCCGAGGTGGTTAACGTCCTTACCCCTACTTATTACAGCTTGACAAAGGGAACACACGGCTTGACACCTGTTGTCCGCATTTCTGGTGAAATACCTCCACACCGAAGAGCTGATTTTTTTGGTATTTTCACCTGGCATGTCAACGGCCATATTCCTCCCACGGACAACAGGTGTCTCCCCGGGTGCCTGACTTAAACAAACCACCTCACCATCAGAATCCTCCTGGTCAATTTCCTCCCCAGCGCCAGCAACACCCATATCCTCCTCATCCTGGTGTACTTCAACACTGACATCTTCAATCTGACTATCAGGAACTGGACTGCGGGTGCTCCTTCCAGCACTTGCAGGGGGCGTGCAAATGGTGGAAGGCGCATGCTCTTCACGTCCAGTGTTGGGAAGGTCAGGCATCGCAACCGACACAATTGGACTCTCCTTGTGGATTTGGGATTTCGAAGAATGCACAGTTCTTTGCTGTGCTGCTTTTGCCAGCTTGAGTCTTTTCATTTTTCTAGCGAGAGGCTGAGTGCTTCCATCCTCATGTGAAGCTGAACCACTAGCCATGAACATAGGCCAGGGCCTCAGCCGTTCCTTGCCACTCCGTGTGGTAAATGGCATATTGGCAAGTTTACGCTTCTCCTCCGACAATTTTATTTTAGGTTTTGGAGTCCTTTTTTTACTGATATTTGGTGTTTTGGATTTGACATGCTCTGTACTATGACATTGGGCATCGGCCTTGGCAGACGACGTTGCTGGCATTTCATCGTCTCGGCCATGACTAGTGGCAGCAGCTTCAGCACGAGGTGGAAGTGGATCTTGATCTTTCCCTAATTTTGGAACCTCAACATTTTTGTTCTCCATATTTTAATAGGCACAACTAAAAGGCACCTCAGGTAAACAATGGAGATGGATGGATTGGATACTAGTATACAATTATGGACGGGCTGCCGAGTGCCGACACAGAGGTAGCCACAGCCGTGAACTACCGCACTGTACTGTGTCTGCTGCTAATATATAGACTGGTTGATAAAGAGATAGTATACTCGTAACTAGTATGTATGTATAAAGAAAGAAAAAAAAACCACGGTTAGGTGGTATATACAATTATGGACGGGCTGCCGAGTGCCGACACAGAGGTAGCCACAGCCGTGAACTACCGCACTGTACTGTGTCTGCTGCTAATATATAGACTGGTTGATAAAGAGATAGTATACTCGTAACTAGTATGTATGTATAAAGAAAGAAAAAAAAACCACGGTTAGGTGGTATATACAATTATGGACGGGCTGCCGAGTGCCGACACAGAGGTAGCCACAGCCGTGAACTACCGCACTGTACTGTGTCTGCTGCTAATATAGACTGGTTGATAAAGAGATAGTATACTCGTAACTAGTATGTATGTATAAAGAAAGAAAAAAAAAACACGGTTAGGTGGTATATACAATTATGGACGGGCTGCCGAGTGCCGACACAGAGGTAGCCACAGCCGTGAACTACCGCACTGTACTGTGTCTGCTGCTAATATATAGACTGGTTGATAAAGAGATAGTATACTCGTAACTAGTATGTATGTATAAAGAAAGAAAAAAAAAAAAACCACGGTTAGGTGGTATATACAATTATGGACGGGCTGCCGAGTGCCGACACAGAGGTAGCCACAGCCGTGAACTACCGCACTGTACTGTGTCTGCTGCTAATATAGACTGGTTGATAAAGAGATAGTATACTCGTAACTAGTATGTATGTATAAAGAAAGAAAAAAAAACCACGGTTAGGTGGTATATACAATTATGGACGGGCTGCCGAGTGCCGACACAGAGGTAGCCACAGCCGTGAACTACCGCACTGTACTGTGTCTGCTGCTAATATATAGACTGGTTGATAAAGAGATAGTATACTCGTAACTAGTATGTATGTATAAAGAAAGAAAAAAAAAACACGGTTAGGTGGTATATACAATTATGGACGGGCTGCCGAGTGCCGACACAGAGGTAGCCACAGCCGTGAACTACCGCACTGTACTGTGTCTGCTGCTAATATATAGACTGGTTGATAAAGAGATAGTATACTCGTAACTAGTATGTATGTATAAAGAAAGAAAAAAAAACCACGGTTAGGTGGTATATACAATTATGGACGGGCTGCCGAGTGCCGACACAGAGGTAGCCACAGCCGTGAACTACCGCACTGTACTGTGTCTGCTGCTAATATATAGACTGGTTGATAAAGAGATAGTATACTCGTAACTAGTATGTATGTATAAAGAAAGAAAAAAAAACCACGGTTAGGTGGTATATACAATTATGGACGGGCTGCCGAGTGCCGACACAGAGGTAGCCACAGCCGTGAACTACCGCACTGTACTGTGTCTGCTGCTAATATAGACTGGTTGATAAAGAGATAGTATACTCGTAACTAGTATGTATGTATAAAGAAAGAAAAAAAAACCACGGTTAGGTGGTATATACAATTATGGACGGGCTGCCGAGTGCCGACACAGAGGTAGCCAAAGCCGTGAACTACCGCACTGTACTGTGTCTGCTGCTAATATAGACTGGTTGATAAAGAGATAGTATACTACTAATATTATATATACTGTTGGTCAGGTCACTGGTCACTAGTCACACTGGCAGTGGCACTCCTGCAGCAAAAGTGTGCACTGTTTAATTTTAATATAATATTATGTACTCCTGGCTCCTGCTATAACCTATAACTGGCACTGCAGTAGTGCTCCCCAGTCTCCCCCACAATTATAAGCTGTGTGAGCTGAGCAGTCAGACAGATATATAATATATATAGATGATGCAGCACACTGGCCTGAGCCTGAGCAGTGCACACAGATATGGTATGTGACTGACTGAGTCACTGTGTGTATCGCTTTTTTCAGGCAGAGAACGGATATATTAAATAAACTGCACTGTGTGTCTGGTGGTCACTCACTATATAATATATTATGTACTCCTGGCTCCTGCTATAACCTATAACTGGCACTGCAGTAGTGCTCCCCAGTCTCCCCCACAATTATAAGCTGTGTGAGCTGAGCAGTCAGACAGATATATATAATATTATATATAGATAATAGATGATGCAGCACACTGGCCTGAGCCTGAGCAGTGCACACAGATATGGTATGTGACTGAGTCACTGTGTGCTGTGTATCGCTTTTTTCAGGCAGAGAACGGATTATAAATAAAACTGGTGGTCACTATCAGCAAAACTCTGCACTGTACTGAGTACTCCTAATGCTCCCCAAAATTAGTAAATCAAGTGTCTCTCTAATCTATTCTAAACGGAGAGGACGCCAGCCACGTCCTCTCCCTATCAATCTCAATGCACGTGTGAAAATGGCGGCGACGCGCGGCTCCTTATATAGAATCCGAGTCTCGCGATAGAATCCGAGCCTCGCGAGAATCCGACAGCGTCATGATGACGTTCGGGGCGCGCTCGGGTTAACCGAGAAAGGCGGGAAGATCCGAGTCGCTCGGACCCGTGAAAAAAAACATGAAGTTCTGGCGGGTTCGGATTCAGAGAAACCGAACCCGCTCATCTCTATTATCTATATATAATATTATATATATCTGTCTGACTGCTCAGCTCACACAGCTTATAATTGTGGGGGAGACTGGGGAGCACTACTGCAGTGCCAGTTATAGGTTATAGCAGGAGCCAGGAGTACATAATATATTATATAGTGAGTGACCACCAGACACACAGTGCAGTTTATTTAATATATCCGTTCTCTGCCTGAAAAAAGCGATACACACAGTGACTCAGTCAGTCACATACCATATCTGTGTGCACTGCTCAGGCTCAGGCCAGTGTGCTGCATCATCTATTATCTATATATAATATTATATATATCTGTCTGACTGCTCAGCTCACACAGCTTATAATTGTGGGGGAGACTGGGGAGCACTACTGCAGTGCCAGTTATAGGTTATAGCAGGAGCCAGGAGTACATAATATATTATTTAGTGAGTGACCACCAGACACACAGTGCAGTTTATTTAATATATCCGTTCTCTGCCTGAAAAAAGCGATACACACAGTGACTCAGTCAGTCACATACCATATCTGTGTGCACTGCTCAGGCTCAGGCCAGTGTGCTGCATCATCTATTATCTATATATAATATTATATATATCTGTCTGACTGCTCAGCTCACACAGCTTATAATTGTGGGGGAGACTGGGGAGCACTACTGCAGTGCCAGTTATAGGTTATAGCAGGAGCCAGGAGTACATAATATATTATATAGTGAGTGACCACCAGACACACAGTGCAGTTTATTTAATATATCCGTTCTCTGCCTGAAAAAAGCGATACACACAGTGACTCAGTCAGTCACATACCATATCTGTGTGCACTGCTCAGGCTCAGGCCAGTGTGCTGCATCATCTATTATCTATATATAATATTATATATATCTGTCTGACTGCTCAGCTCACACAGCTTATAATTGTGGGGGAGACTGGGGAGCACTACTGCAGTGCCAGTTATAGGTTATAGCAGGAGCCAGGAGTACATATTATATTAAAATTAAACAGTGCACACTTTTGCTGCAGGAGTGCCACTGCCAGTGTGACTGACCAGTGACCTGACCACACTGACCACCAGTATAGTTAGTAGTATACTTATATTGTGATTGCCTGAAAAAGTTAAACACTCGTCGTGTGACTTCACTTGTGTGTTGTTTTTTTTTTTATTCAATAAAAATAAAACTCATTCTGCTGACAGACAGTGTCCAGCAGGTCTGTCATTATATAATATATAATATATACCTGTCCGGCTGCAGTAGTGATATATATATTTTTTTTATATCATTTATCATCCAGTCGCAGCAGACACAGTACGGTAGTTCACGGCTGTGGCTACCTCTGTGTCTCTGCACTCGGCAGGCAGTCTGTCCATAATTGTAATACCACCTAACCGTGGATTTTTTTCATTCTTCTTTATACATACATAGTTACATAGACATCTTCTCTTTATCAACCAGTCTATATTAGCTGCAGACACAGTACAGTACGGTAGTTCACGGCTGTGGCTACCTCTGTGTCTGCACTCGGCAGGCAGTCCGTCCATAATTGTATACCACCTAACCGTGGTTTTTTTTCATTCTTCTTTATACATACATAATTACATAGACATCTTCTCTTTATCAACCAGTCTATATTAGCTGCAGACACAGTACAGTACGGTAGTTCACGGCTGTGGCTACCTCTGTGTCTGCAGTCGGCAGGCAGTCCATAATTGTATACTAGTATCCATCTCCATTGTTTACCTGAGGTGCCTTTTAGTTGTGCCTATTAAAATATGGAGAACAAAAATGTTGAGGTTCCAAAATTAGGGAAAGATCAAGATCCACTTCCACCTCGTGCTGAAGCTGCTGCCACTAGTCATGGCCGAGACGATGAAATGCCAGCAACGTCGTCTGCCAAGGCCGATGCCCAATGTCATAGTACAGAGCATGTCAAATCCAAAACACCAAATATCAGAAAAAAAAGGACTCCAAAACCTAAAATAAAATTGTCGGAGGAGAAGCGTAAACTTGCCAATATGCCATTTACCACACGGAGTGGCAAGGAACGGCTGAGGCCCTGGCCTATGTTCATGGCTAGTGGTTCAGCTTCACATGAGGATGGAAGCACTCAGCCTCTCGCTAGAAAAATGAAAAGACTCAAGCTGGCAAAAGCAGCACAGCAAAGAA
Organism: Pseudophryne corroboree; assembly: GCF_028390025.1. Classification (NCBI taxonomy): domain Eukaryota; kingdom Metazoa; phylum Chordata; class Amphibia; order Anura; family Myobatrachidae; genus Pseudophryne; species Pseudophryne corroboree. Next base: position 790,369,050 of record NC_086447.1, on the reverse strand, counting down.
CTGTGCATTCTTCGAAATCCCAAATCCACAAGGAGAGTCCAATTGTGTCGGTTGCGATGCCTGACCTTCCCAACACTGGACGTGAAGAGCATGCGCCTTCCACCATTTGCACGCCCCCTGCAAGTGCTGGAAGGAGCACCCGCAGTCCAGTTCCTGATAGTCAGATTGAAGATGTCAGTGTTGAAGTACACCAGGATGAGGAGGATATGGGTGTTGCTGGCGCTGGGGAGGAAATTGACCAGGAGGATTCTGATGGTGAGGTGGTTTGTTTAAGTCAGGCACCCGGGGAGACACCTGTTGTCCGTGGGAGGAATATGGCCGTTGACATGCCAGGTGAAAATACCAAAAAAATCAGCTCTTCGGTGTGGAGGTATTTCACCAGAAATGCGGACAACAGGTGTCAAGCCGTGTGTTCCCTTTGTCAAGCTGTAATAAGTAGGGGTAAGGACGTTAACCACCTCGGAACATCCTCCCTTATACGTCACCTGCAGCGCATTCATAATAAGTCAGTGACAAGTTCAAAAACTTTGGGTGACAGCGGAAGCAGTCCACTGACCAGTAAATCCCTTCCTCTTGTAACCAAGCTCACGCAAACCACCCCACCAACTCCCTCAGTGTCAATTTCCTCCTTCCCCAGGAATGCCAATAGTCCTGCAGGCCATGTCACTGGCAATTCTGACGAGTCCTCTCCTGCCTGGGATTCCTCCGATGCATCCTTGCGTGTAACGCCTACTGCTGCTGGCGCTGCTGTTGTTGCCGCTGGGAGTCGATGGTCATCCCAGAGGGGAAGTCGTAAGCCCACTTGTACTACTTCCAGTAAGCAATTGACTGTTCAACAGTCCTTTGCGAGGAAGATGAAATATCACAGCAGTCATCCTACTGCAAAGCGGATAACTGAGGCCTTGACAACTATGTTGGTGTTAGACGTGCGTCCGGTATCCGCCGTTAGTTCACAGGGAACTAGACAATTTATTGAGGCAGTGTGCCCCCGTTACCAAATACCATCTAGGTTCCACTTCTCTAGGCAGGCGATACCGAGAATGTACACGGACGTCAGAAAAAGACTCACCAGTGTCCTAAAAAATGCAGTTGTACCCAATGTCCACTTAACCACGGACATGTGGACAAGTGGAGCAGGGCAGGGTCAGGACTATATGACTGTGACAGCCCACTGGGTAGATGTATGGACTCCCGCCGCAAGAACAGCAGCGGCGGCACCAGTAGCAGCATCTCGCAAACGCCAACTCTTTCCTAGGCAGGCTACGCTTTGTATCACCGCTTTCCAGAATACGCACACAGCTGAAAACCTCTTACGGCAACTGAGGAAGATCATCGCGGAATGGCTTACCCCAATTGGACTCTCCTGTGGATTTGTGGCATCGGACAACGCCAGCAATATTGTGTGTGCATTAAATATGGGCAAATTCCAGCACGTCCCATGTTTTGCACATACCTTGAATTTGGTGGTGCAGAATTTTTTTAAAAACGACAGGGGCGTGCAAGAGATGCTGTCGGTGGCCAGAAAAATTGCGGGACACTTTCGGCGTACAGGCACCACGTACAGAAGACTGGAGCACCACCAAAAACTACTGAACCTGCCCTGCCATCATCTGAAGCAAGAAGTGGTAACGAGGTGGAATTCAACCCTCTATATGCTTCAGAGGTTGGAGGAGCAGCAAAAGGCCATTCAAGCCTATACAACTGAGCACGATATAGGAGGTGGAATGCACCTGTCTCAAGTGCAGTGGAGAATGATTTCAACGTTGTGCAAGGTTCTGATGCCCTTTGAACTTGCCACACGTGAAGTCAGTTCAGACACTGCCAGCCTGAGTCAGGTCATTCCCCTCATCAGGCTTTTGCAGAAGAAGCTGGAGGCATTGAAGAAGGAGCTAAAAGGGAGCGATTCCGCTAGGCATGTGGGACTTGTGGATGCAGCCCTTAATTCGCTTAACAAGGATTCACGGGTGGTCAATCTGTTGAAATCAGAGCACTACATTTTGGCCACCGTGCTCGATCCTAGATTTAAAGCCTACCTTGGATCTCTCTTTCCGGCAGACACAAGTCTGCTGGGGTGCAAAGACCTGCTGGTGACAAAATTGTCAAGTCAAGCGGAACGCGACCTGTCAACATCTCCTCCTTCACATTCTCCCGCAACTGGGGGTGCGAGGAAAAGGCTCAGAATTCCGAGCCCACCCGCTGGCGGTGATGCAGGGCAGTCTGGAGCGACTGCTGATGCTGACATCTGGTCCGGACTGAAGGACCTGACAACGATTACGGACATGTCGTCTACTGTCACTGCATATGATTCTCTCAACATTGATAGAATGGTGGAGGATTATATGAGTGACCGCATCCAAGTAGGCACGTCACACAGTCCGTACTTATACTGGCAGGAAAAAGAGGCAATTTGGAGGCCCTTGCACAAACTGGCTTTATTCTACCTAAGTTGCCCTCCCACAAGTGTGTACTCCGAAAGAGTGTTTAGTGCCGCCGCTCACCTTGTCAGCAATCGGCGTACGAGGTTACATCCAGAAAATGTGGAGAAGATGATGTTCATTAAAATGAATTATAATCAATTCCTCCGCGGAGACATTGACCAGCAGCAATTGCCTCCACAAAGTACACAGGGAGCTGAGATGGTGGATTCCAGTGGGGACGAATTGATAATCTGTGAGGAGGGGGATGTACACGGTGATATATCGGAGGGTGAAGATGAGGTGGACATCTTGCCTCTGTAGAGCCAGTTTGTGCAAGGAGAGATTAATTGCTTCTTTTTTGGGGGGGGTCCAAACCAACCCGTCATATCAGTCACAGTCGTGTGGCAGACCCTGTCACTGAAATGATGGGTTGGTTAAAGTGTGCATGTCCTGTTTTGTTTATACAACATAAGGGTGGGTGGGAGGGCCCAAGGACAATTCCATCTTGCACCTCTTTTTTCTTTTCTTTTTCTTTGCATCATGTGCTGATTGGGGAGGGTTTTTTGGAAGGGACATCCTGCGTGACACTGCAGTGCCACTCCTAGATGGGCCCGGTGTTTGTGTCGGCCACTAGGGTCGCTAATCTTACTCACACAGTCAGCTACCTCATTGCGCCTCTTTTTTTCTTTGCGTCATGTGCTGTTTGGGGAGGGTTTTTTGGAAGGGACATCCTGCGTGACACTGCAGTGCCACTCCTAAATGGGCCCGGTGTTTGTGTCGGCCACTAGGGTCGCTTATCTTACTCACACAGTCAGCTACCTCATTGCGCCTCTTTTTTTCTTTGCGTCATGTGCTGTTTGGGGAGGGTTTTTTGGAAGGGACATCCTGCGTGACACTGCAGTGCCACTCCTAAATGGGCCCGGTGTTTGTGTCGGCCACTAGGGTCGCTTATCTTACTCACACAGCTACCTCATTGCGCCTCTTTTTTTCTTTGCGTCATGTGCTGTTTGGGGAGGGTTTTTTGGAAGGGACATCCTGCGTGACACTGCAGTGCCACTCCTAGATGGGCCCGGTGTTTGTGTCGGCCACTAGGGTCGCTTATCTTACTCACACAGCGACCTCGGTGCAAATTTTAGGACTAAAAATAATATTGTGAGGTGTGAGGTATTCAGAATAGACTGAAAATGAGTGTAAATTATGGTTTTTGAGGTTAATAATACTTTGGGATCAAAATGACCCCCAAATTCTATGATTTAAGCTGTTTTTTAGTGTTTTTTGAAAAAAACACCCGAATCCAAAACACACCCGAATCCGACAAAAAAAATTCGGTGAGGTTTTGCCAAAACGCGTTCGAACCCAAAACACGGCCGCGGAACCGAACCCAAAACCAAAACACAAAACCCGAAAAATTTCAGGCGCTCATCTCTAGCTAATATATGGTAATACCGCAGGAAACATCTTGTGTAACTAGACACCTCCTGTCGGCTTCTGTGATCTGCTGCCGTATTCAAAGACGTATTATCTGCGTGAACATCGGTCCTCTGAGTAACCCCCAAGGACACAGCTATTGGCCTTGGCACGCACCCATCACTCCCCCGTTTTCTGAAATGCTGGCCGTGCCCATCCCATTCCCATCTCAAATGGCTGCAGCTTAGGGGGCACTGCAACCATCGTCACAGACAGATCTGCACATGTACAGTACAGGTCCTACATTAGTGCAGATCTGAGAACATCAGAGATGTATGCAACCCATTGGCTTAGTGTACATCACTGAATATGGCCCTATAACAACTTTAATAGGATTTTTTTTTTTTTTTTAACTACCTATCCTCAGCTGCCCCCAAATGCCAGATGCCTCCAGGCCGGCATGCCTAGCAAAATGCCCCACCTTCTCTAGCAAATTCCAGGAAAGAATATGGTAAACATATGACATTTGGTGTAGCTACACAGAGAAGGTAAAATGTGCTTCAAAAATAGTATACAATACATATGAATGGCTGAGCAGTGTAACTCATAGGTAGTAAAGACACAGGGAGCATGTACAATGAAAATTGACAAAGACACAATATACTAGGTGCAGTGAGGACATTGAGATGGATGCAATGATTCAATCAAAATATATTTGTTTATTTGCTTAAAAATAAGCCCTTGTTATACAGAGGACTGTCTTAGACGCATTAATCAGTAGATAACTGGATAGAATATTGGTGGCAAGGTGGGGCAAAATTCATATAGGGGAGGCACACCAACTGCCAGTGAGTCCCAGAAGGCGATGTCTGGCAGTGTTTGGAGTGGCAGTTGGTGTGACTCCCCTATTTGAATTTTGGACTGCAATGTAGCCCCACATCTGGAGCTGTCATTGTTGGCAATAATAGTTTAGTGTTCAGTGTATGTTGCGCTGTCGTTGGTAGGCCTGAATACTGTCACAGAATAATACCCCTTTCAGACCTAAATTCCGGGTCTGAGCCAGGTTATTGAACATGTGGGTTAATATCCTTCGTTATGGGGGAGAAGTGGTATCAGCGCACACTATGTGCACTGATACCGCTTCTGCCCTATGTATGACACTGGCGGTGCGGGCTCAGTGACAGGGGAGTTTACACTGCCCCACTTTGGCGGACAAGATGTTACTACATGGGGGAAGGAGATCTTGAACTGCACACCCTAGTTACATATATATAGCAGGAGGTGCTACCATGCTGGGACTTGTAGTTCCACAAAGAAAGAAAGAAAGTATAGTGCTGGTGCATACTCCATGAGGTTCTTGGTATACTTTTTGTCCAAAAAATAATAGCCCACCAACCAGCGCCTAGGTGACCTCATCACTGGTGGGTCCCTAACAATAACTTTGTTTCTGGGGCGCGGGACCCCAACAAGACGGCGAGAGACAGTCGTCCCAGGGCAGAACACAAGTGAAAAACTAAGGTGTGAGTGAGTGTTAATAAGGAAGCAAAAAGCTATGTATAAAAAAGTGTTATACAAGTAAAAAGTGTTAAAAAATAAAATAATACAGTAAGTGTAGAATTAATAGAAAAAAAAATTGCTAAATTAGATGTAAGTGTGCCACCCCAGGGCAACCCAGCCCCCCCATCCCAGGGGGCCTGCACTGGGTTGCCCTGGGGTGGCATACTATTACAGTACATCTAATTTAGTACTTTTTAACACTCTGAATATTTTTTTTCTATTAATACTACACTAATTTTTTGCAGCGTGCCCTATATACATTGTCACTATACTGCTCAGCCACTTAGTGAAGTCTGGACACAACACAGCCAAAACAGCAAAGTATAGTGCATATACACTGTCACTGTACTGCACAGCCACTTAGTAAAGTCTGGACACAGCACAGCCCAAACAGCATGGTATAGCGCAGCGTACAACATGCCCCTAAATACACTGTCACTATACTGCACAGCCACTTAGTAAAGTCTGGACACAGCACAGCCCAAACAGCAGGATATAGCGCAGCGTACAACATGCCCCTAAATACACTGTCACTATACTGCACAGCCACTTAGTAAAGTCTGGACACAGCACAGCCCAAACAGCAGGGTATAGCGCAGCGTACAACATGCCCCTAAATACACTGTCACTGTACTGCACAGCCACTTAGTAAAGTCTGGACACAGCACAGCCCAAACAGCAGGGTATAGCGCAGCGTACAACATGCTCCTACATACACTGTCACTGTACTGCGCAGCCACTTAGTAAAGTCTGGACACAGCACAGCCCAAACAGCAGGGTATAGCGCAGCGTACAACATGCCCCTAAATACACTGTCACTATACTGCACAGCCACTTAGTAAAGTCTGGACACAGCACAGCCCAAACAGCAGAATATAGTGCATCGTAGATCATGCCCTATATACACTGTCACTATACTGCACAGCCATTTAGTGAAGCCTGGACACAGCACAGCCCAAACAGCAGAGTATAGCGCAGCATACAGCATGCCCTATATACACTGTCACTATACTGCACAGCCACTTAGTGAAGTCTGGAGTCTCTGGACACAGCACAGCCCAAACAGCAGAGTATAGCGCAGTGTACAGCATGCCCTATATACACTGTCACTATAAGGCACAGTCAGCCACTTAGTGAAGTCTGGACACAGCACAGCCCAAACAGCAGAGTATAGCGCAGCGTACAGCATGCCCTATATACACTGTCACTATACTGCACAGCCACTTAGTGAAGTCTGGAGTCTCTGGACACAGCACAGCCCAAACAGCAGGGTACAGTGCAACGTACAGCATGCCCCTATATACACTGTCACTATACTGCACAACCACTTAGTGAAGTCTGGAGTCTCTGGACACAGCACAGCCCAAACAGCAGAGTATAGTGCAGCAAACCGCAGTGTGCTTTGAGTGAAATGGCGCAGATTCTTGGCCGCGACACCTTATATGGAATCCAAGTCCTGCAAGAATCCGATGCCAAGAAGAAGACGTTCGGCCTCAATGTGAGATCCGAGCTTGGCGGGAACACTCGAGCCACACCTTGGGGGTACTCGGATCCCCGTGTTCTGAGTGATTCGGATTCTTCAATATAGTTTGGCACTGTGGAGAATTAGCAAACCTTAGAGAGAGATAAAGTGGAGAAGCTGCCCAAAGCAATCAATTAGCTTATAATTGTTATTTATCTAGCATAGGGGTCTATGTACTAAGCCGTGGAGATAGATAAAGTGGACAGAGATAAAAGTACCAGCCAACCAGCTGCTACCTGTCCTATTTCTCAGACACAGCCTGTAACATGGCAGTTAGCAGCTGATTGGCTGATACTTTAACTCTCTTCACTTTATCGCTCTTGAAGGTTGAGTTCATAGACCCCACGGTCTTTCAAATTGGATGTATCGGGAACCTGACGCTTAGGTTGTCAGCAGTCAGAATACCGACAGCGGCATACCGACACTCAGGATACTGACACCTAAGTAAGAATGTTACCCCTAAACTATAACCCACCTAACCCTCCTTACCCACAACCAGTCCCTAACACCTACTCCCCCCCCCGCATCTTAACTGTAACCCCCCCACCCCCTGTGGTGCCTAATCCTAAGCCCCCCCTCCCTGCAGTCCAAACCTAACCCTGCCTCCCCAGCAGCCTAACCCTCCCCGGTGGTGCCTAACCCTCCCTCCCTGCAGCCTATTTCTTACCCTTCCACCCCCACAGCCTAACACTAACTCTCCCCTGCAGCCTAAACTAACCTTCCCCCCTCCAAAGCTTACCTCTCAGCAGTCTCGGCATACTTACTTTCGGGATCCTGGCGTTGGGGTTCCCAGTGCCAGTATTGGGATCAATGTTGGGATCCCGGCGTCTGCATTCCGCAACAGTGTCGGGATTTTGGCGTCAGTATTTCAACTGCTGGGATCCCGAACGCCAGGATCCTGACTGGATCCCTTTAAAATAACAGATTAGAATTTGGAAGGTTGCTATGGGAAACTACACCACTTTAACTCTCAAGACTTGATACATCTCCCCCTATGTCATGAACTCAATGTACAGCACTGCATAACATGTCAAAACTGTATAAATAAAGGCTAATAATAATATTCTGAAACCTCTAATATGCAGTCTTAGACAATGCATTTATGATGATGCTTATGTTGAAAACGATGTGATAAAAGGACAAAAAATATAGAAAAACTTGATGACTGTAAATTTCCCGTCTTTTACAACGTACAATCAGAAAAACACATGCCATACTTGGTTGCATTCATCCTACTTTAGAAAACGTAATGCTTTTTAGCCTCAAATTAATGGCAAAATGACCCTAATACCAAAGACCCGTTAGATATGTAGGAAGGAACATCAGATTTTCCAGTCGATCAGTTGTCATTTGTGGACTGCTGCTCTAGCAACGTGGCCTTATACAAGATGCCTGCTTACCTCCTGCTGAATAAGTCCCAAGGTCAATATTCCTGCATGGACTCTTTGATCTCTATACAGATTTTTGTACGCTTGATTGCCCTCATCTCCTGCTTATTGTTCTACTGTTTAAGACAAATCTCTATTCTAGTTCTGTTCCAGTTGTCCTTTTAATCTGCTTTTGCCACTAGCATCCCCAGGTCCAGGAAATCAGCTTTAGAAATTCTCCTTCTCTTGTCTGTTTGCAATTAATAGCATAACATGAACCACAATATCGTATTTCAAATTCAAGAACATTAAATCGTGATGAATGCTCATATTGTGTGAACTGTTTAGTTGTCAGATACTTACAGTATGGCATTCAGAACAATAAGGGCTGATAGAACTTGTCAGCGGGCTTTCAGTTATCTGCAAGAGATTAAACTTAAATAGGATGATGTATATAGCATTACATTTCATTATATATATATATATATATATACACACACACACACACACACACACACACACACACACACGGTTGAGTGACCATATTATGACCACCTCCTACAGTTTTATGTTGGCAGCGCTTGGCCCATAAAGTTCATCATGTGTCGTGAGCTGGCCTGGTGGGTATATAAGTTGTGTGACAGTCCGTCTGAACACATATCACTTGTTGCTGTCGTGGGTAAAAGGGGTGATTTATCCTAGTTGCAGAAAGGGATAAATATCGTCTTTCGGGCCAAGGGTGGCAGTATTTATGAAACAGCGCAGTTTGTGAACTGTTGGCGTTCTGCTGTGGTGGAGGTGTATCGTGACTGAACAAATGGCACCATTGCGAATAACCAACGTGGGAACTATGGAGCACTACCTGCCACTGATGTGAGAGGTGAACGTTGGCTACGATGGTGCGTGAGGGCCTACAATGGTGTCTGAGGGCCAACCAACACGCTACAGTGAAGTAGCTCACAGTCAAAATTAACCTGGGGGCTACCAGACATGTGTCTAAAATGACAATTTAGCTGATCTATCTGCTGTCTGTGCTGCACACTGTGGTTACTCTGGTGGTCATAATAATGTGACTCAACCATGTATATATGTTTGTGCATATATATATATATATATATATATATATATACACACTCATATATATATATATAATCCCAAACCATCCGCTCCAGTGCCCTTTGGATCATAATAGTCACATAAAGCAGAAAACATACAGCGGAACTCAAAGACTTTTAAATAAGTGGTATATTACAAACACAAAGTACCAACGTTTCTGAACTGACACGTCCCTTGGTCAAGGCGCAGGTGCCATGTTCCCGGAGACCTGTGCATGGACAGTAGACTCTGGCTTTATACCAGTGTCTACCAGCTGCCGGAGAGAAGGGTGCCCGCAATGCTCCCCGCTGCACGTGGGTCCACTCCTCTCTTAAACCGCCCCTGTATATGAATATGTGTGTGTGTGTGTGTGTGTGTGTGTGTGTGTGTGTGTGTGTGTGTGTGTGTGTGTGAAACTCAGAAAATTAGAATATCGTGCAAAAGTTCATTTATTTCAGTAATGTAACTTAAAAGGTGAAACTAATACAGTATATTATATAGACTCCTTATATGCAAAGTGAGATATTTCAAGCCTTTATTTGTTATAATTTTGATGATTGTGGTTTACAGCTTAAGAAAACCCCAAAACCAAAATCTCAGAAAATTAGAATGTTACATAAAATCAATAAACAAAGGATTTTAAATACAGAAATGTCGGCCCTCTGAAAAGTATAATCATGCATATGTACTCAGTACTTGGTTTGGGCCCTTTTGCATGAATTACTTCCTCAATGCGGCATGGCATGGATTCTGTCAGCCTGTGGCACTGCTGAGGTGTTATGGTAGACCAGGATGCTTCAATAGCGGCCTTCAGCTCTTCTGCATTGTTCGGTCTCATGTCTCTCATCTGTCTCTTGGCAATGTCAAGGTCAGGCGAGTTTGCTGGCCAATCCAGCACAGTAATCACACGGTCATTGAACCAGGTTTTGGTATTTTTGGCAGTGTGGGCAGGTGCCAAGTCGTGCTGGAAAATGAAGTCAGCATCTCCATAAAGCTTGTCTGCTGAAGGAAGCATGAAGTGCTCTAAAATGTCCTGGTAGACTGCTGCGCCGACTCTGGACTTAATAAAGCACAGTGAACCAACACTAGCAGATGACATGGCTCCCCAAATCAACACAGACTGTGGAAACTTCACACTGGACTTCAAGCATCTTGGATTGTGTGCCTCTCCATTCTATCTCTATACTCAGGGACCTTGCTTTCCAAATGAGATGCAAATTTGCTCTTATCAGAAAAGAGGACTTTGGACCACTGAGCAACAGACCAGTTCTTTTTTTCTTTAGCACAGGTAAGACGCATTTGACATTGTTTTTGTTCAGGAGCGGCTTGACAAGAGGAATACGACTATCGAAGCCCATGTCCAGGATCCATCTGTGTGTGGTGGCTCTTGATGCACTAACTCCAGCCTCAGTCCACTCCTTGTGAAGCTCTCCCATACTTTTCAATGGCCTTTTCCTGACAATCCTCTCCAGGCTGCGGTCATCCCTGCTGCTTGTGCACCTTTTTCTTCCACACTTTTCCCTTCCACTTAACTTTCTATTAATGTGCTTTGATACAGCACTTTGAGAACATACAACTTCTTTTGCAATTTCCTTTTGAGGCTTTCCCTCCTTGTGGAGGGTGTCAATGATGGTTTTCTGCACAACTGTCAGGTCAGCAGTCTTTCCCATGATTGTGAATTGTACTGAACCAGACTGAGAGACCATTTAAAGGCCCATGAACCCTTTGTAGGTGGTTTGGATTAATTAGCTTATTAGGGTGTGACCCTTTGAGCCTACAATATTGAACCTTTTCACAATATTCTAATTTTCTGAGATTTTGGATTTGGGGTTTTCTTAAGCTGTAAACCACAATCATCAAAATTATAACAAATAAAGGAAAGGCTTGAAATATCTCATTGTGCATGTAATGAGTCTATAAAATGTATTAGTTTCACCTTTTAAGTTGAATTACTGAAATAAATGAACTTTTGCACGATATTCTCATTTCTCTGACGTCCTAAGTGGATGCTGGGACTCCGTAAGGACCATGGGAGGAGACTGGGCACAACTAAAAGAAAGCTTTAGGTCTACCTGGTGTGCACTGGCTCCTCCCTCTATGACCCTCCTCCAGACCTCAGTTAGAATCTTGTGCCTGGCTGAGCTGGATGCACACTAGGGGCTCTCCTGAGCTCCTAGAAAAGAAAGTATATTTTAGGTTTTTTTATTTTCAGTGAGATCTGCTGGCAACAGACTCACTGCTACGAGGGACTAAGGGGAGAAGAAGCGAACCTACCTGCTTGCAGCTAGCTTGGGCTTCTTAGGCTACTGGACACCATTAGCTCCAGAGGGATCGAACACAGGGCCCGACCTCGATCGTCCGGTCCCGGAGCCGTGCCGCCGTCCTCCTTACAGAGCCAGAAGCAAGAAGATGGTCCTGAAAATCGGCGGCAGAAGACTTCGGTCTTCAACAAGGTAGCGCACAGCACTGCAGCTGTGCGCCATTGCTCCTCATGCACACCTCACACTCCGGTCACTGATGGGTGCAGGGCGCTGGGGGGGGGGGGGGGGGGGCGCCCTGAGCAGCAATATTAACACCTTGGCTGGCAAAAAAAATCACAATATATAGTCCTATAGGCTATATATGTGAAAAATACCCCTGTCAGAGATCCATAAAAAAGCGGGAGAAGTCAGCCGAAAAAGGGGCGGGGCAATCTCCCTCAGCACACTGGCGCCATTTTTCCCTCACAGCTCCGCTGGAAGGATCGCTCCCAGGCTCTCCCCTGCAGTTTCAAGACTACAAAGGGTAAAAAAGAGAGGGGGGGCACTACATTTAGGCGCAGCAGTATATATATAAGCAGCTATAAGGGAAAATCACTCAGTTATAGTGTTCATCCCTGTGTTATATAGCGCTCTGGTGTCTGCTGGCATACTCTCTCTCTGTCTCCCCAAAGGTCTTTGTGGGGTCCTGTCCTCTGTCAGAGCATTCCCTGTGTGTGTGCGGTGTCGGTACGGCTGTGTCGACATGTTTGATGAGGAGGCTTATGTGGAGGCGGAGCAGATGCCGATAAATGTGATGTCACCCCCTGCGGGGCCGACACCTGAGTGGATGGACTTGTGGAAGGAATTATGTGAAAGTGTCAACTCCTTACATTAAAGGTTTGACGACATACCAAATATGGGACAGCCGGCTTCTCAGCCTGTGCCTGCCCAGGCGTCTCAAAAGCCATCAGGGGCTCTAAAACGCCCGCTACCTCAGATGGCAGACACAGATGTCGACACGGATACTGACTCCAGTGTCGACGACGATAAGACTAATGTAACTTCCAATAGGGCCACACGTTACATGATTGAGGCAATGAAAAATGTGTTGCACATTTCTGATGTTACCCCAGGAACCACAAAAAAGGGTATTATGTTTGGAGAGAAAAAACTACCAGTAGTTTTTCCCCCATCTGAGGAATTAAATGAAGTGTGTGAAGAAGCGTGGGCTTCCCCCGATAAGAAACTGGTAATTTCTAAAAGGTTACTAATGACGTACCCTTTCCCGCCAGAGGATAGGTCACGTTGGGAAACATCCCCTAGAGTGGATAAAGCGCTCACACGCTTGTCAAAGAAGGTGGCACTACCGTCTCCGGACACGGCCGCCCTAAAGGAGCCTGCTGATAGGAAGCAGGAGGCTATCCTGAAGTCTGTATATACACACACAGGTATTATACTGAGACCAGCTATTGCTTCAGCATGGATGTGCAGTGCTGCAGCTGCGTGGTCAGATTCCCTGTCGGAAAATATTGATACCCTAGACAGGGACACTATATTGCTAACCGTAGAGCATATTAAAGACGCAGTCTTATACATGAGAGATGCACAGAGGGATATTTGCTGGCTGGCATCTAAAATAAGTGCAATGTCCATTTCTGCCAGGAGAGGGTTATGGACTCGGCAGTGGACAGGTGATGCAGATTCTAAAAGGCACATGGAAGTTTTGCCTTATAAGGGTGAGGAGTTGTTCGGGGATGGTCTCTCGGACCTCGTTTCCACAGCAACAGCTGGGAAGTCAGCATTTTTACCCCATGTTCCCTCACAGCCAAAGAAAGCACCGTATTATCAGGTACAGTCCTTTCGGCCCCATAAGGGCAAGCGGGTTAAAGGCGCGTCCTTTCTGCCCAGAGGCAGAGGTAGAGGGAAAAAGCTGCAGCATACAGCCAGTTCCCAGGAGCAAAAGTCCTCCCCCGCTTCCTCCAAGTTCGCCGCATGACGCTGGGGCTCCACAGGCGGAGCCAGGTACGGTGGGGGCCCGTCTCAAAAACTTCAGCAATCAGTGGGCTCGCTCACGGGTGGATCCCTGGATCCTTCAAGTAGTATCTCAGGGGTACAAGCTGGAATTCGAGACGTCTCCCCCCCGCCGTTTCCTCAAATCTGCCTTGCCTACAACTCCCTCAGGCAGGGAGGCAGTGTTAGAGGCAATACACAAGATGTATTCCCAGCAGGTGATAGTCAAGGTGCCCCTCCTTCAACAAGGACGGGGTTACTATTCCACAATGTTTGTGGTACCGAAACCGGACGGTTCGGTGAGGCCCATTTTAAATTTGAAATCCTTGAACACATATATAAAAAAATTCAAGTTCAAGATGGAATCGCTCAGGGCGGTTATTGCAAGCCCGGACGAGGGGGATTACATGGTATCACTGGACATCAAGGATGCTTGTCCCCATTTACCATCCTCACCAGGAGTACCTCAGATTTGTGGTACAGGATTGTCATTACCAATTCCAGACGTTGCCGTTTGGTCTGTCCACGGCACCGAGGGTATTTACCAAGGTAATGGCCGAAATGATGATACTCCTTCGAAAAAAGGGAGTTTTAATTATCCCGTACTTGGACGATCTCCTGATAAAGGCGAGGTCCAGGGAGCAGTTGTTGGTCGGGGTAGCACTATCTCGGGAGGTGCTACAACAGCACGGTTGGATTCTAAATATTCCAAAGTCACAGCTGGTCCCTACGACACGTCTACTGTTCCTGGGGATGGTTCTGGACACAGAACAGAAAAAAGTGTTTCTCCCGGAGGAGAAGGCCAAGGAGCTGTCATCTCTAGTCAGAGGCCTCCTAAAACCAAAACAGGTGTCGGTGCATCACTGCACGCGAGTCCTGGGAAAAATGGTAGCTTCCTACGAAGCAATTCCATTCGGCAGGTTCCATGCGAGAACTTTTCAGTGGGACCTGTTGGACAAGTGGTCTAATTCGCATCTTCAGATGCATCGGCTGATAACCCTGTCTCCAAGGACCAGGGTGTCTCTGCTGTGGTGGCTGCAAAGTGCTCATCTTCAAGAGGGCCGCAGATTCGGCATACAGGACTGGGTCCTGGTGACCACGGATGCCAGCCTTCGAGGCTGGGGAGCAGTCACACAGGGAAGAAACTTCCAAGGACAATGGTCAAGTCAGGAGACTTCCCTACACATAAATATTCTGGAACTGAGGGCCATTTACAATGCCCTAAGTCAGGCAAAGCCCAACCAGCCGGTACTGATCAAGTCAGACAACATCACGGCAGTCGCCCATGTAAACCAACAGGGCGGCACAAGAAGCAGGACGGCGATGGCAGAAGCCACAAGGATTCTCCGATGGGCGGAAAATCACGTGTTAGCACTGTCAGCAGTGTTCATTCCGGGAGTGGACAACTGGGAAGCAGACTTCCTCAGCAGGCACGACCTCCACCCGGGAGAGTGGGGACTTCATCCAGAAGTCTTCCAACTGATTGTAAACCGTTGGGAAAGGCCACAGGTGGACATGATGGCGTCCCGCCTAAACAAAAAGCTAGAAAGATATTGCGCCAGGTCAAGAGACCCTCAGGCGATAGCTGTGGACGCTCTAGTGACACCGTGGGTGTACCGGTCGGTTTATGTGTTCCCTCCTCTTCCTCTCATACCCAAGGTACTGAGAATAATAAGGAGAAGAGGAGTAAGAACTATACTCATTGTTCCGGATTGGCCAAGAAGAGCTTGGTACCCGGAACTTCAAGAAATGATCTCAGAGGACCCATGGCCTCTGCCGCTCAGACAGGACCTGCTGCAGCAGGGGCCCTGTCTGTTCCAAGACTTACCGCGGCTGCGTTTGACGGCATGGCGGTTGAACACCGGATCCTGAAGGGAAAGGGCATTCCGGAGGAAGTCATTCCTACGCTGATTAAAGCTAGGAAAGAAGTGACCGCAAACCATTATCACCGCATTTGGCGAAAATATGTTGCGTGGTGTGAGGCCAGGAAGGCCCCAACGGAGGAATTTCAGCTGGGCCGTTTTCTGCACTTCCTACAGTCAGGGGTGACTATGGGCCTAAAATTGGGTTCCATTAAGGTCCAGATTTCGGCTCTATCGATTTTCTTCCAGAGAGAACTGGCTTCACTACCTGAAGTTCAGACTTTTGTTAAGGGAGTGCTGCATATTCAGCCCCCTTTTGTGCCTCCAGTGGCACCTTGGGATCTCAACGTGGTGTTGGATTTCCTAAAGTCACATTGGTTTGAGCCACTTAAAACCGTGGAATTAAAATATCTCACGTGGAAAGTGGTCATGCTGTTGGCCTTGGCTTCGGCCAGGCGTGTGTCAGAATTGGCGGCTTTGTCATGTAAAAGCCCTTATCTGATTTTCCTTATGGATAGGGCAGAATTGAGGACTCGTCCCCAGTTTCTCCCTAAGGTGGTATCAGCCTTTCATTTGAACCAACCTATCGTGGTGCCTGCGGCTACTAAAGACTTGGAGGCTTCCAAGTTGTTGGACGTAGTCAGGGCCCTGAGAATTTATGTTTCCAGGACAGCTAGTGTCAGGAAAACTGACTCGTTGTTTATCCTGTATGCACCCAACAAGCTGGGTGCTCCTGCTTCAAAGCAGACTATTGCTCGCTGGATCTGTAGTACGATTCAGCTTGCACATTCTGCGGCTGGACTGCCGCATCCTAAATCAGTGAAAGCCCATTCCACGAGGAAGGTGGGCTCTTCTTGGGCGGCTGCCCGAGGGGTCTCGGCTCTACAACTTTGCCGAGCAGCTACTTGGTCGGGGTCAAACACATTTGCTAAATTCTACAAGTTTGACACCCTGGCTGAGGAGGACCTAGAGTTTGCCCATTCGGTGCTGCAGAGTCATCCGCACTCTCCCGCCCGTTTGGGAGCTTTGGTATAATCCCCATGGTCCTTACGGAGTGCCAGCATCCACTTAGGACGTCAGAGAAAATAAGATTTTACTCACCGGTAAATCTATTTCTCGTAGTGGCGGATTGTCTGCAATACTTGTATATAGTTATTGTTTAACTAAAGGGTTATTGTTGAGCCATCTGTTGTGAGGCTCAGTTGTTGTTCATACTGTTAACTGGGTATAGTATCACGAGTTATACGGTGTGATTGTTGTGGCTGGTATGAGTCTTACCCGGGATTCAAAATCCTTCTTTATTGTGTCAGCTCTTCCGGGCACAGTATCCTAACTGAGGTCTGGAGGAGGGTCATAGAGGGAGGAGCCAGTGCACACCAGGTAGACCTAAAGCTTTGTTTTAGTTGTGCCCAGTCTCCTGCGGAGCCGCTATTCCCCATGGTCCTTACGGAGTCCCGGCATCCACTACGGACTACGAGAAATAGATTTACCGGTGAGTAAAATCTTATTTTTCTGAGTTTCACCTGTGTGCGTGTGTGTGTGTGTGTGTGTGTGTGTGTGTGTATATATATACATATATATATATATATATATATATATATATATATATATATATATATAGATAGATAGAGAGAGAGAGAGTGTGAGAGAGAGAGAGAGAGAGAGAGAGAGAGAGAAATCTAGGAATCTGCACTCATCCGCCTTATG
This sequence comes from Pseudophryne corroboree, assembly GCF_028390025.1. Classification (NCBI taxonomy): domain Eukaryota; kingdom Metazoa; phylum Chordata; class Amphibia; order Anura; family Myobatrachidae; genus Pseudophryne; species Pseudophryne corroboree. The sequence goes on along the minus strand of NC_086447.1, from coordinate 790,351,866 downwards.
TCATCGTTTGGGATGCACTCAAGCCAGGCTTCTTGTATGAATCAGGAGATTCAGAAAAATGGGACACTCACCAATACAGTAGAAATACTCCCTTCTTTAATCAGGTAATTGGCAAGATGATGATTATTGCCAATTAATCATCGATTAAATTATTATGCGATTTCGACTACATTGGTGAGTGCCCCATTTACTGCTCTCTCTCTCTCTCTCTCTCTCTCTGTATATATATATATCTATATATATATCTATATATATATATATATAGTATCTGGCAGCAATACACACTTTATGGATTAAATGACATGCCTTTATATAGCAGGAATATATATATATATATATAGTATATTCCTGCTATATCAAGGCATGTCATTTAATCCATAAAAAGTGTATTGCTGCCGGATACTATATAAAAAAAATCAAGAGGAAAAAGATGCTATCTAGATATTTCTGATTATATGGAATGAACCTACATCTATGCAAGGGAAGGACCAGTCAATCACTGGGGCCCATAACCACACAGTACATTTGCATAAAGCCCTTTGGATGAGTGCTGATTAGGCCCATGACTGGGACTTCACTGCACCTAAATTGGACCAGAGCATTTCAAAAGTGATCGCTGCTATAGAGGAAGTATGGATACCTCAGCGGGGAGGGGAGTATGGGTGAAGGGAGGGTGAAGGGAGGGTGGTGGGGTGGCACAGTGCAAAAGTGAATAACTTTCTGATCAGTACAACTGATACCTTATGACTTTCTAATCAGTGCCAGCAGGTTGGACAGTGGGAGAGATTGCTCAAATCAGGACTGTCCCACCTAAATCAGACCAGCTGAGAGGTACAATGAGGTCTATTTATGTAGCAGGGATAGCCAAATCTCTGGCACTTCCACCGTAGGCTTGGCTTATCCTCGCTCTTGTCAATTTACAAAGAGTTTGATACCAACTAATATTAAATCCCTTATCGTCATCTCCATAGCCCTATAAGGGGACGGTGGCCACAGTCAATTTAGTAAATCTCAGGTGTTTGTTATTCTCAGCAATGGGGACCGGCAAAGTTGGAGAGAACGCACATATTTATATTAGTTTGCTGGCTAGTTTTTGGTTGCTGGAAAGTTGAAGAAAACTCTTGCAGAGGATCAATACATAGCGCAGCATAAATAAATCCTTATATTCCGAATCTTTCCCACTTAGGGTCATAACCTAATATGAATATGTATTTAGGTAATAAAAAATTCTCGGAGAACAGATCTTTTTAGTAGACGTAGATCAGGAACCTAATGCTATTTGATGAACTAATAGTTTTCCAGAAAACGATATAATTACATAAGAATGTGCTGCATATCTAGCTAGAACAGGATGAGTGAAGGTGATCTAATATTGCCTCTATATCCTTTGGCAAATTTTGTAACTTTGGAACAATTTATTCTAAAGACAAGCCTGAAGGAAAATAACACTATTGACCTGTAATTAGCTAGTGCAGCTTTGTCTATTTGCCCTGAATCTAGATTTCTATCAGTCAACTGTACATGTTGACAAAAAGAAAAATACTGCATTTATTACACTATAATATTGGATTATATAGCAGACACATGCGGTAGTGGAGGGATGTGTGCTCCCTTATGGGTTTATACATGAACTCACACAATTTCTGCAAAATACATTGCTAAACTTTTTTTTTTGCTCCCATCAGTGGTACATCAAAGATTTTTTTTTTCCTAAGAGTCGTTTATATTGATTGGAGAGGACAAAGGGGGTAATTCAGATCTGATTGCAGCAGCAAATTTGTTAGCTAGAGAGTTACATTTGGGTGGGTTATATTGTTTGTGTGCAGGGTAAATACTGGCTGCTTTATTTTTACACTGCAATTTAGATTTCAGTTTGAACACACCCAACCCATACTTGCCTACTCTCCCAGAAGCTGCAGGAGGCTCCCAGTTTTTTGGGTTGCCCCCCGCACCCCCGGAAGAGTAGGCAGGTCTCCCGCATCCTGCTTGGACCCTAGTGATGCGGGCAGGATGGAGAGATAATCTCCCGTATTCGCGGGTCCATGGGGTGGGGAAGTGGTTAAAATGACGCAAATCGCGTCATTTTAGTCCCACCCACGTGATGTCACAACCCCGCCCCCCCCAAAGTCTCCTGCAGTGTCTCCTCTCCAGGCTTCTCCCGGAGAGGAGAAATCTAAAGTAGGCAAGTATGACCCAACCCAAATATAACTCTCTCTGCACATATTACATCTACCCCGCCTGCAGTGCACATGGTTTTGCCCATTAGCTAACAAATTTGCTGCTGCGATCAGATCTGAATTAGGCCCAAAGTTCTCTCTATGGATCCAATGTGCAGAGCTGAGCTGCAATTTCTTATCATTTATCAAGAGGTGAATTTTAGCAATTTTGGGACACAAACCTGACGGTGTCCCGCTGATGCCAGTTCATATTCCATCATATGAGCATGCCGTCTCCATACTTACTGCAGCCCTATAGTCCTGTAGCTGAAAGCCCAATCAGGTTTGACTAAGCATTGAGACTGGGCCTTAGGTTGATGAACCAAAAATACCGGTTACGCCAACATTTTGCAATGGGGTCCAGCAATGTAGTATTCTGTCAAGGGGCATATCATTAGAGCTGGTGTCCTGTGTGCAGTCTCCATCCGGGGCCCTTCCGCTATGGCTGACAGCACAGTTTGTCAACACAAGGGTCACTAGGAGACCCTATCGCTGTGCCAGAGTCTAGTGCACATGACTGGTCTCTGGGGAAATGGCACCGTGGCCATTTACCTGGTGATTTTCTTACTGCACATGTGCAATTTGTGCAGCGAACACAGGACCACACTCCTTGCACCCCATGACAGATACACCACTGGTTCTGCCCCTGTTCATAGTTATCACGGTAAAACTAGCTTTAGAAGACTAAAAATTATCCAGATCAAATTATCCAGATCAATTTTTAGCCATGAGAATTGTTTTGAGTCTTGACGCATTATTTTATATTACAACACCGATATTGGTGTGACCATTTTGAATCGCGTACTTCTCTGCACAACCTCAGCTTATCAATGCTAAAACAGCCTTGGGTTATTTATCTGCCTGGGATTCTCATTTGATAGATTTTTTTTTTTTTTTTTTCATTTTAGCCTCCGTGGACTGGAATGTTCCACAAACCAAACCACAGCAAATTCGCTCATGAGAGTGCTGCAAAAACAAACAAACAAGAAAAGTACCAAGAAAAAGGAACATAAACACACAAACAGACACACGTATACTATGTGTAATAGGTATAAAAACTCCCTAAGCTGATAGTTAGACCATATGGTGACCATTACTTTCAGCTAACCTGATTATAGATACTGTACATGAGTCTATAAGTATAAAAGTTCAGGAAATATGTCATTATTTTTCAGTAGCAGACGTACAGCGTGACTTGTAACTTTATGACCTGGTATATGTTTCTCTTCCACAATATTATATGCTCCGACCTGGCTGTTCCATGTATTTATTTGACTCTAAAAGGGGAGAAAAAAAACTTCTAAGAGGATTTCTTACACTGTATTTACATTACAAAAAATAAAATCTGGGCAAGTTATTTTATACGTTGCACTTCGAAGATTAAAGTGCCTTTGACCAGAAGGCGCTGATCTATGGGTAGTTAAAGTGGAACATGATCTACAGTTTGGTCAGAAAATCCCTTTTCACATACTTCCCTTTTCCCGGCAGCTACTATCAGATTCCAACAAGCAAATTCTACGTTTATTGCGAGCAAGGGGAGAAAATTGTTTTCTTTTTAATCTAAGTCTAAGTAGTGATTATTTACTTGATAGAATGTTTTATTTGTTAGAGGATTACCCCAACCTCTCCTGCTACCATAACTAACAAGATTAGAATAATGAGTCTACATTTCACTGCATTTTCTGGTTTTTATTCTTTTAAATCTGCCTGTTTAAAGTTTTAGCATTGAGTACACTGGGCCATAATCAATTTATATAGCTTGTAGAAACAAGCAAGAGGGTGGGAGACAGGGGAAAGGTATGAAAGAAAAGTTTTAAGTAGATGAAAAGGATTTAGCAAAAGCTCCAGTATACAACAAAGAGGATGTATTTGGGGGAAATTTATCAAGCCTTCTAAAGAGTGAAGAAGCGTACAAGGGGATAAGTTGCACACATTAACCAATCAGCTTGTTGCTAGCGTTTATCAAGTACATTATATACAATTTTAGGTTGAAGCTGGTTGGTTGCTATCGGCAACTTGTCCACTTTTCAGCTCTTTAGGAGGCTTGATTTATCTCCCTCTATGGGTGCATCTCCTCCTATGGATACATCTCCCTCTGTGGTTATGAATACATCTCCCCCTATGGTTATATAATACTGCTTTAGTTAAATATGTAATGGCTGATGCTTAGCAAATGATACACCTGGTATGTACGCTTATGACCAACTTCTATGTATCTACATGCCCTCGCTGAAGTTGCCTACGTGAAAAAGCCCAATTGCACAGAGATGTTAATGAAATACCTAGAACTCTGTATCACCCATTCTTACATACACAGTTCTGGTGCATGTGCAGTGTGAAAACACACAACATATTTATTGTTTACAGTATTTTATTAAATAACATTTATACCGTGCGCACAAATTCCACAGCGCTTTACAGAGAATATATGGCCATTCATATCAGCCCTGCCCCAGTGGAGATTACAGTCTTACTCATACTTGCCAACTCTCCTGCAAGTTGTGGGAGGATCATGAGTTTTCGGGTAGCCCCCTGCACCCACGGAAGACTGGCCAAATCTCTTGTATCCCGCCTGCTTCCTAGTGAAGTGGGAAAGATGAGGAGATTAGAGCTGGGATTTGTGTTTCTGCATAATTTAGCCCAGCCTCCTCCCTGTGGACCTGCGAATTGTGGCATTTTGCCATGATGGAGGCGGGGCTTAGGGACAAGACAGCTCAGCCCCATCCCCTGAATTGTCCTGTAGTGTCTCCTCCCCGCGCTTCTCCTGGAGAGGAGACCATAGAAGTAGGTATGTCTATATTGCCTACCACGTGCACACACATACACACTAGTAAGTTTTTGTATTGCGGGAAGAAACCCACACAGTCAGTGGGAGGGGTTCAGTATGAGTTCTCGGCGCATGGGATTCTGCGCTCGAAATACAGACGCCGGGATCCCTATTTTGAAGATGCCGACAGGGGTGAGTAAGGGGTGTTCTCCCCTCTTTCCAACCCCCTAACCCTAACCCTCCCTTCCCGCAGCCTAACCCTAACTTCCCCCTTGGTGCCTAACCCTAACCCTGTGTCCCGCTACCTAACCTAACCCCCCCCCCCCTGCAGCCTAACCCTATCCCTCTGAGGGGGTGCCTAACACTAACCCCCACTTCCCGCTGCCTAACCCTATCCCCCCGGACACAGCCTAACCCTCCCCCCCCTCGTAGTCTAAACTAACCTCTCCCCACCCCGCGGCTTACCTGTGGAGTGCCGCGGTCAGTCCTCGTTCGGGATCTCGGCTGCCAGTATTCCGGCGCCGGGATTGTGCACCCATTCTGGAAACCGGTGACGGCATTCAGAATAGGGTCGTTATTCTGGCGTCGTTAATCTGACTGCCGGGATACCGACAGCCAGGATCCTGACTGCTCCCAGTCGGAGAACACACAACCACCACCCAGGTAGGGTTTGGGTGGGAATAAATCCCAAGACTGCAGTGCAGTGAGGTTATAATGCTATCCACTGTGCAGCCTTGCTGCTCAGAGATATTCTCAACAAATCAGAATCAGAATAAATATTATTGGCCAGGTATACACATGTATATTAGGAATTTGTTTTCGGTTGCTCAACAAATGAGTATCCATTTAAATCTGCATCATCCCCGTAGTAGCTTGGTGGATGTATAAGGTAAAAAATTCCAACTGAGCAGCACTGCTGGCACAGTGGTTAGTGTTGCTGCTTCACTGCACTGTGCTTGCAAAGCACTGCAGAGTATGTGTGTGCTTTGTAAATAACTTCATAAATAATAAAGTTTTACAACTTAACTGATGATTTTTCCCTTCAAATTTTTTATTTTGTTTAATATAGTTTAAAAAGTATTTAAAAAAATATTTAAATATTATATTATGCACATCTGCAGAACAGATCTCCTCGTCAAAAAGCGGGGGAGACAGTGGGGCAGCGCGGTCGCATGTCATCTGACCATGCCAGTTAAGTGGTTAAGACTTTTTCCGCCATCTTTAAAATTAACTACGGGGGTCATTCCGAGTTGATCGCTCGCTAGTTACTTTTAGCAGCCGTGCAAATGCATAGTCACCGCCCACGGGGGAAGTGTATTTTCGCTTTGCAAGTGTGCGAACGCGTGTGCAGCCGAGCAGGACAAAAAAGTTTTTTGCAGTTTCTGCGTAGCTCTGGACTTACTCAGTCCTTGAGATCACTTCAGTCTTTTTGGTCCCGGAATTGACGTCAGACACCCGCCCTGCAAACGCTTGGACACGCCTGTGTTTTTCCAAACACTCCCTGAAAATGGTCAGCTGACACCCACAAACGCCCTCTTCCTGTCAATCTCCTTGCGATCGGCTGTGCGAATGGATTCTTTGTTAAATCCATCGCCCAGCAACGATCCGCTTTGTACCCGTACCACGAGCCTTCGCATTGCGGTGCATACGCATGCGCAGTAGTGACCTGTTCGCTGCGCTGCGAAAAACGGCAGCGAGAGATTAACTCGGAATGACCCCCTAAGTACACTAGTACTATGTACACTGGTCAATGAAGTTACCAACAAACAAATCAAAGCAATCATCTAGTTTTACATAATTATGGCATAAAGACTGGGCAGGAATAATGTTGGTTTTTATACATTACCATATGTACAATATAATAATAAGTTACTGGAATAGTTCAAACCCAAGCAAAACTATATTGTTTTTGTTGTGGAACTCAAACATGCCAACACTGGGCAGGTGGGGGTGGGGATGTGTTTGTAGGGCAGACAAATCTTTATATAAAAGAAGATTATTACCTTATAAATAAGGGTAGATACACTCTGTTAGAGAATGTATCTGCAGCAACTAAAAATATAAGCCGTTTTTATCTTGCAAAAATACCACTTTAGGTCGTTAAAATGCATTATTATGAAAAAGTGCATTAAGACTAGAGTGGAGTATTCCTTTAAACATTTCATTTAGAATTGCTTCTCTTCTGGGCCTCCTATTCCTGCATCCCTCCCTCAGTAACTCCTGACCTTTCCATCTTTAAGCTAACCTCTTTCCTTTTAAAACTTGACTACTCAGGGTAAGACGTGCCACCTTATCCTCTGTTGTCTATGCTTCTTACGGCTATGTTGGCAGAGTGCCCAGGAGGGGGTTGTCTTTGTGTGCAGGGGTGATGAGATCAGAATGGGCAGCAGATGTGCCTACAGTGGGACTTCAATAAACTACAGGCACTCGGGGGTTTCCTAAAACCACAACAGACTTTATTCATACTATAGTCTCACATCAATACAAGGAGGGAACCAAACCAATCCAGGTGTTCCCTGAATCCTCTTGCATATTATGAAAGGATTACAGGGATTTCCTTTGGGGCATAGTGACTTTCACGGTTTTGCTTGCTAGGGCCTGTCCTCCCTCCGAAGTTGCTTGCATGAATGCACAGCACAAGCCAATGGTCCCTCTCCTAGCATTAACTAACTCCCTGGCTGTGTTGCATGAAGGGAAACTTTCTTTCTTAGCTGTTTACGAGATTTGCTTCAGGCTTTCAAATGTAACTTCTCTGGCAAGCTCACCCTATGTGATACTCTCCGTAATAAGTCTTAAGCTGGGTTTTCCATACACACTATGTGATATATATTGTCTCAGCACTGATCGGAACTATATATTGTACGTATTCCGCACATCGTTCATTGGATTTTCCCATCTGATGTGCTGTACGTCAGATAGGCGGATGCATTCTATATGCAGTATGTATTGATACATTATGCTGACGTATGATATATCGTATAGTGAGTACTGCGGCGCGATGTATCATTACATGGCATTGCACCATCACTGGGACACATCCTCGTATAGTGTGTACCCTGCTTTAGTTCAGCTAGTTGCAGGAGGACAACAGGACCACGCCATATCACAACAAATTTATGCACCAAGCAAATATAATGTTATAATTTATGATATGAAATGTTAACTTCTCTGGGTGGTGAGCTCGTGAGGGTCACATTAATCTCTGCATTGCGGTGTGTACGCTAGCTTAGCTTTACATTCATAGATCTATGGGATCTACCTACCAAGCCTTGAAGAGAGATAAAGTGGAGAGAGATTAAACCTCCTAACGGCTGATGATGGCCCTGTGCATGAATCAGCGATAACACTTTAACCTTAAAAAACAAAACAAAATGGAGACTTATATTTGGCAGAAGCTGTTAGCTTATTTATTTCATTGAGCTATAACTTTAAATAGCGGTAAGGAAAAGAACTAGAGAATGGTGATAAAGAAAGACTGGCTAAACTCCTTCCACAACCCTCAAAAACTGACAACATCATCACAACCATTAACCAAACCAGCTAAACCCACAATGGTATCCGCTCATCCTTCTACCTTGACTACCCACCCGTATGGGTGACGAGGCTGCCCCCATTAGGGTGGTCCAGCAGACATAAACAGTCAACGAAGGTGAGCGCACCAACAACTAGGAACCAATAAAAAACCAATCTATATACGCCCTAAAACAGGTAACCTGCCGTTCTTTCCCGCCATCCACAGCTAACGCAACACCTAAATCAAAGCAAAACCAACAGCAACAAAAAAGGGGAGGGAGGGGAGGAAGACAAACGTAAAAAAAAAGGCTGACTCCACCCCTAACAAGCCCTAAAGATTAAAACTATCCCCCTCCTTGCTTCACTATTGGATTAAAACTACCACCTGATATCATACAAGGCCCTCCCCAGCCTCGAAGGTTTAACCCTCTCCTTTCCTATCTAATCAATACTCTCTTCAGAGTACCAACCAATCAGCTTCTAATTGCTAAGTTACAGGTGTTTGAAAAATGACAGGCGCTGATTGGTTTGTACTTTATCTCCGTACACTCTATCTCTCTCCAGGGTTTAGTACATAGTCCTCCATATGTCACTTAGGGTCTCATGAAAACTTGAAAGAATATTTATATAAACTGTGCAGGCATAAAAATGTGCAAATTAGATGCAATTCCGTGTGTGTGCTGAAATGAATGCATCTCAAGATGAGCCCAGCTCGGCAACAGTAGCATATGCTGCAGGTTTAAACCAGGAGAAAATAGCACCATGTGTGTTTCTGACAAGAGTAAAGGGCCGTATTCACGGCCGATTTGGGGAGAGATGTGTGCTGAGCAGACCGCTCAGCACACATCTCTACCCCCGCTCAGCACAGCGCAATGTGTGCTGAGCGTGCGGGGGAGAAGGGGGGGCGCTCATTTCACCCAGCGGGTGAAATGAGCGACCTGCTAGACTGAGCCTGCATGCAGGCCAATCTAGAACCAGCGATAGAGATGCACGGGGCTGCGCATCGCTATCGCTGTGGGGGGTACACACGAACAGATCACTGCTTAATATCTAAGCAATCTAGTCAGATTGCTTAGATTTTAAGCAGCGATCGCTCCGTGAGCTAGATAGTGTTATTGGTAAAGACTAAAATCACATTACTCAATCTGTACACAATATACAGTAATACTGTAATGAAGTATCTGGACAGTGCTATTAATAGTTGTAAAAGTCAGATTCAGCATGCAAAGTACAATTAATACAAAACCAAACACAAAATAAAACTGCAAATTAAAATTCAATTAAATACAAATAACTGTTATCTCCCTCTTTAAAAATCTAATTGGAATATTTTTAACTACTGGTTTTCATCATCAGCTGAGCGTATTTTGGGCCAGTGGTCGATCACCAGCAAGATAAATTCTAGTTCCAGGTCGGTTTCAGTCATCATTATGTGAATACCACCTCATTGTATTCGGTTTAAGCTTGTACGACTCCTCACTCATTATGCCTCTCTAAGGGGGTAATTCTCAGTTGATCGCAGCAGCAAGCTTGTTAGCAATTGGGCAAAACCATGTGCACTGCAGGGGGGGGCAGATAGAACATGTGCAGAGAGAGTTAGATTTGGGTGGGTTATTTCGTTTCTGTGCAGGGTAAATACTGGCTGCTTTATTTTTACACTGCAATTTAGATTTCAGTTTGAATACACCCCACCCAAATCTAACTCTCTCTGCACTTGTTATATCTGCCTCCCCTGCAGTGCACATAATTTTGCCCAACTGCTAACAAATTTGCTGCTGCGATCAACTCAAAATTAGGCCCTAAACCCATTATTCTGGATACATTTATAAGATGTTATTGTATGTTGGAGTAATACAGGCCTGATATTACCTGGCTGAGGTGGGCTATGAAGAATATACTCTGGCTGAAGTACTCTCTTCGTCAGCACTATTGTTTCCTCCTGCCTCCACACCACAGCAAAGAAGCAAGGGTTCTCCAAAACTGGGTTCTAATGGAAAAGACAAGTGATGTTTTTCTACTGGAATGGAGCAGTAATATACTATGGGTAAATGGCAAGGAATTTGTAATTAACATTAAAATCATTATAAAGCAGATGCAACATATTTTCTGTTCGCATGCGCAGTATAGAAATTATTATTTGATTAAAAATTCAGATGACCAATTCTTTATGAGCCTCTTAATATTACTTATTTTGATTTGCATAGTGCCAATGTGTCTGGCAGTACACAGTAAATTGTACATACAAGGCATAATAACAATCACAAGGGATGGAGAAACAGTGGAAGGTAAAAATGAGTTTATAGATTAAATGTAAAGGGGATGGATAATCCCACTTGTTACAGTATATCCTGAAGTACATCTCTTTATTTCAATGAATCATGCAGTTTGAAGATTATGAGGTATATGCAATTAGCGGCGAATCGCGGCAAATTATCGGGCGTTTTTTAATTCGACACAATTCGACCGTCCAATTTCGGCAAGTGGGTGCCGAAATTGACCATATTCAATCAAAAACGGATTCGACAGTCCCACGGCCGAAAAACGGCCGATTTGACGGATTTTGATCCGGTTTTTTAAAAACGGGAAAAAACGGGAAAAACCCGGAAAAAAAATGGCGTGGGGTCCCCCCTCCAAAACATAACCAGCCTCGGGCTCTTCGAGCTGGTCCTGGTTCTAAAAATCCGGGGGGGAAAATTGACAGAGGATCCCCCGTATTTTTAAAACCAGCACCGGGCTCTGCGCCTGGTGCTGGTGCAAAAAATACGGGGGCCAAAAAGAGTAGGGGTCCCCCGTATTTTATACACCAGCATCGGGCTCCACTAGCTGGACAGATAATGCCACTGCCGGGGGTCACTTTTATACAGTGCCCTGCGGCCGTGGCATTAAATATCCAACTAGTCACCCCTGGCCGGGGTACCCTGGGGGAGTGGGGACCCCTTCAATCAAGGGGTCCCCCCCCCAGCCACCCAAGGGCCAGGGGTGAAGCCCGAGGCTGTCCCACCCATCCAAGGGCTGCGGATGGGAGGCTGATAGCCTTGAGAAAAATGACAGAATATTGTTTTTTCCAGTAGTACTACAAGTCCCAGCAAGCCTCCCCCGCAAGCTGGTACTTGGAGAACCACAAGTACCAGCATGCGGGAGAAAAATGGGCCTGCTGGTACCTGTAGTTCTACTGGAACAAAAAATATCCAAATAAAAACAGGAGACACACACCGTGACAGTAAAACTTTATTTCACACGTCGACACACATACATACTTACCTATGTTGACCCGCCGACTGCCACAGTCTCCGACGATCCGGGGTACCTGGGAAAAAAATTAGACTCACCTGATCCAGTGTCCGGGAGATAATCCACGTACTTGGTAAAAAAAGAAAACGCATACCCGACCATTGCCGGACTGAAAGGGGTCCCATGTTGACACATGGGACCCCTTTCCCCGAATGTGCCGGGACCCCACATGACTCCTGTCACTGAGGTCCCTTCAGCCAATCAGGAAGCGCTACTTCCGTGGCGCTCAACTGATTGGCTGTGCGCGTCTGAGGTCAGACAGCGCATCGCACAGCTCCCTCCATTACTTTCAATGGTGGGAACTTTGCCGTCAGCGGTGGGGTTACCCGCGGTCAGCCACTGACCGCGGGTGACCCCACCACTAACCGCAAAGTTCCCACCATTGAATATAATGGAGAGGCTTTGCGATGCGCTGTCTGACAGCTCAGAAGCGCAGCCAATCAGCAGAGTGCAAGGACGTTGCGCTCGCTGATTGGCTTAAGAGACCTTTCAGTGACAGCAGTCACGAAGGGGTCTCTCTGCATTCGGGGAAAGGGGTCCCATGTGTCAACATGGGACCCGTTTCAGTCCGCTGGCACGGGTTTGTCGTTTTATTTTTTTGCCAAGAACGTGGATTATACTCTGGACCCTGGATCAGGTGAGTCTAATTTTTTTCACAGGTACCCAGGATCGTCGGAGACTGTGGCAGTCGGCGGGTCAACATAGGTAAGTATGTATGTGTGTCGACATGTGTGAAATAAAGTTTTACTGTCACGGTGTGTGTCTCCTGTTTTTATTTGGATATTTTTTGTTCCAGTAGAACTACAGGTACCAGCAGGCCCATTTTTCTCCCGCATGCTGGTACTTGTGGTTCTCCAAGTACCAGCTTGCGGGGGAGGCTTGCTGGGACTTGTAGTACTACTGGAAAAAACAATATTCTGTCATTTTTCTCAAGGCTATCAGCCTCCCATCCGCAGCCCTTGGATGGGGGGGGACAGCCTCGGGCTTCACCCCTGGCCCTTGGGTGGCTGGGGGGGGGACCCCTTGATTGAAGGGGTCCCCACTCCCCCAGGGTACCCCGGCCAGGGGTGACTAGTTGGATATTTAATGCCACGGCCGCAGGGCACTGTATAAAAGTGACCCCCGGCTGTGGCATTATCTGTCCAGCTAGTGGAGCCCGATGCTGGTGTATAAAATACGGGGGACCCCTACTCTTTTTGGCCCCCGTATTTTTTGCACCAGCACCAGGCGCAGAGCCCGGTGCTGGTTTTAAAAATACGGGGGATCCCCTGTCATTTCCCCCCCCCCGGATTTTTAGAACCAGGACCGGCTCGAAGAGCCCGAGGCTGGTTATACTTTGGAGGGGGGACCCCACGCCATTTTTTTTCGGGATTTTACCATTCCATCTTAAAAATATTATTTTTAAAAATTTATAAAAAATACTTGTGCCTCCAAAAAAGACAAACCAAGTACCTAATCCCTTCTAATATAAATATATATGCTATTACCAATAAAAAAAACACCCAAAAAAACACGTTTTAAATTTTTTTTATTAGTTTCACCCACCAAAGTGTGGCGGATTGAAAATGACGAATTTACTGTCTAAAAGCACTGTTGTCGAATTTGCAAACTTCAATTGAATATACTTTGGTCGAATTGCAGCACTTGTATCATTGCAGAAAAGTCGAATTTGACAGAAGTCTAATTTCAAAAAGTCGAATCTTGAAAGTTCGTTTTTTTGACGGAAAGTACTGAATTGCATTGACGATTTTTTTTTTTGGCGAAAAAGTCCAGTTTTTCGACAATTTCGGGAATTCGACCGTAATTGCATATACCCAGGGCCGAAACTAGGGGGGGGGGGGCTAAGGGGTCACGCGCCCCGGGCGCCGGATTTCCGGGGGCGCAGGGACCTCTACCCGTCTGTCAGCTGCTTCTCCAACTTCCCACCCGCCGCGATCATCTCCGTTAGCTGAGTGACTGGCGCGGTGCCGCCGCTGCTGCACGTCTCCCTGCTTGTCCAACACTCGGCCACCGCGATCATGTCCTGCAGCTGAGACTGAGTACGGAGGCGCCGCGGTCCCGACGCTGTTGCAGGTGACCTCTGTATTCCGGCCTGACAGCGCCTTCTGCAAACCTGGCTCCAGCCCAGCTGCCTGCCTGCCTGTGCTTCCGGAGGGACGCTGAGAGAAGACAAGCCAGCGACAAGTTCAACGAACTCCCCACTCTGGGCTAAGGCAAGCGGGCATTGTGTGAGGGGGGAGTCCAGGCAGGAGGAGCAGCCTGTGCAATATATGTATAGAGCATATATGCTTATACTGTGTCTGCTGTGTGTGTGTGTCGGTACATATATATATATATATATATATATATATACTGTGTGTTTAAAAATAAATAAATAAATATATATATTCCCTAGGAATTTATTTTTATATATTGTATTTTTGCTTTATTTTTATTTTTTTATTTATTTAAAAACATTATTTTTTATCTATCTATCTATCTATCTATCTATCTATCTATCTATCTATCTATCTATCTATCTATCTATCTATCTATCAGTAGTTGATCACCTTGACAAAGGGGGGTGCCAGCCCAGAAACGTTGGTGTGGCGTGATATTTAATACACGTTGTCGCTGTGATTTTCATTTCTTTATTTTATATATATATATATATATATACTGTATATATATATACAGCGTAGATTTACGGCGGCACTCAGACAGTCTCATCAATATGAAGAATCAGGTCATTTATTTAGACCATGGAAACCGACATGTTTCGGGGCAAAACCCCGTCATCAGGGTCAAACAGCAAGTAAGAAATACAATACAGACAACATACATATATACCCAACCCAATAAACGTGAACATACTCACCTGTTCATCGGCGCTCCCGCCCGCCACTCCGCTCAGCTGTGTACTGCGTTGCTGGATGCTGGCGTGTCAGGTGCGCCGGAAGAACAGGGTAGTAACCATGGGAACAGCTGTAGCGTCTCTCAGGGCGCCGCAGCTGCAGCCCCAGTGACATCCTGTGTGATACAAATATATTTTATGTAAAGTGAACACAATGTTCTACAAACAATAATGTGAAATGAAAACATTAAAAAACGGCATTTGGTAAGCAATGACTTGCTATAATAATAGAGCAGTAACTAAGAGTTAACCGAACTATTACTAATAGTACACCTAATTAGACAATCTATACACAGTGATAATTAATCCCCTCCTTAGGCACTGTGTTTAATCTAGAATGACATTGAAGGCATATATCTAGTGCTAACCAATAGCTAGGTAAGTACCTACAGTTATATATTATTATAAAAGCTAATTTGTATAGGGAACTATAGGTAGCTTTGTAGACTCATTTGTTCGTTTAGACCTCTGGGGGCCAGCGTACCGAGGGAAAATATCCATCGGGTTTCCTTCTGTAAAAGTCGCTTGGCCCTATCTCCACCCCTGGGCATGGTAGGCACGTGGTCAATAAGGGTAGCTCTTATGCTAGACACCCCATGCTTGGCTAGTAGGCAGTGTCGCGCAAATGGCTGCTCACTAGTGCCCTTTTCATATGCTTTTTTGATGGCACTGCGGTGCAGTGCCATCCTTTCTCTGAATTGGCGAATAGTTTTGCTCACGTAGGCAAGTCCACATGGGCAGGTCAAGATGTACACCACATGTGTTGTCGTACATGTTAGTCTATGCATGATCCTTAATTTTTTGCCAGAGTGTGGGTGATTGAACGTGGTGCCAGACACCAGGGTGTTACAAGTGGCACACCCTAGGCATCTGTAGCATCCGTTCTTGGGTCTCAGGAAGTGCGCTGATTGGTTCTTAGTGTGAGTTGAAATATCAAGTTTCATTACCATGTCACCTATGTTATTACTACGTTTGAAGCTGGGGAGTAGCCGTGTGTCAGATAAATCAGACAAAGCCTTGTCCGTTTGGATAATAGGCCACAATTGTTTGGCTCTTTTAACTACTGCCATAGAGGCTGTGGTAAATTTATTAACCCATGGTAAGCAATTCATGTTTCTTTCCTTTACTCTGGATTTCAAGGTCTGCGTCCTGGATAATTTTAAAACTTTACGTTTGGCTATCTCAAGGTGCCCCAAAGGTTACCCTCGCTGTACAAATTTCTCAACCATTTGATCAAGGGCTGCCACAGTTTCACCAGGATCAGAGGTGATGCGTCTAACTCGTAGGAACTGTGAATAAGGGAGCCCTCGGCGTAGTGACTGTGGGTGAAAACTGTGATAATTTAACAGGCTATTGCGATCTGTGGGTTTAACATACATTGATGTGATCAGTTTGTCTCCCTTATGACAAATGTTTACGTCCAAGAAGTGTATGTTTACAGAATTAATGTCATAAGTAAATTTCACAGGGTGTGCCTGTGAATTGAATCGTTCCCATAACTCTAACAGACCAGCTTCTGTTCCCCGCCACAAAACCAACAAGTCGTCTATGTAACGCCTATAATACCAGGTCTGCGACGCTACTACTGGATCCATGTAGAACATTTGTTTCTCCACTACATGCATGAAGACGTTAGCGTACGATGGGGCCACCGCCGACCCCATCGCACAACCAGCAATTTGCAGATAAAAACGCCCATCATGGAAAAAATAATTGCGATACAGTACCTTACTCAATAATTTGAGAAAAAAGCCTATATCTGGACCATGATAGTCAGGGTTATCCTCAATCAAGGATCTCACGGCCTCCACACCTGCATCATGTGGGATGCAGGTGTAGAGGCTTGCGACATCCGCACTACAGAGGATAAGGTCATCAGGTACTGGGATAAGGTGTTCCAACTGTATTAACAAAGTGGTGGTATCTCTTAAATATGAGGGAAAAGCCTGTATACATGGATTGAGATGTGAGTCTAGAAAGACTGATATGGGGTGATAAATTTTTCCCCTAGCGGAGACTATTGGTCGCCCTGGGGGATCAATTAAGGTCTTATGTACCTTAGGTACAACATAGAATAATGGTGCCCTAGGGTATTCAACTTTCAGGGCAGCACACAACTCTGACGAAATAATTTTGTCATCACAGGCTAAAGACAATATAGTATTGAGTTCTTCCTGATATTCTATTGTGGGGTCCTTAGTCATCAGCTTATAAGTGGTCTCGTCGCTCAGTTGACGCTGGCATTCCTCCATATATTTGGACAAGTCCTGAACGACCACCGCCCCACCCTTGTCAGCCTTACGTATGACAATGTCTGTTCTTTTAGAAAGATCTTGTAGGGTGCTACGCTCCGCTTTCGTTAAGTTAAATCGTACTGGTGAATGGGATGATGCTGCTCCTTCTTGTTCCAACATTCTGGAAAAGGTGCGTATTGACGCATTGGTCGAGGGGGGGTCAAATGCAGATCTGGGTGCTATGGATCGTAATTGCATAGGAACATCGTTTGCTGTTTCCCTCTTAGGTTTTCCATTAAAGAATTCTTTCCTTTTAAGGGTTCTATTTAATCAGTAAACATCAATTTTCCACTCCAACTCATCTAACGGATGAGTGGGGACAAAGGAAAGTCCTTTGGTTAACAAACGGTGCTCAGATTCAGTTAGAGGAGTAGAGGACAAGTTAAACACTAGCTCCATCAGTGACGAGGTTGTTTTTTTGCGTAGGATCCTTTGGTTTTGGCCCGCCCTCCTCGTCCTCTGCCGCGGGCTGGGCCTGGAGTCTGGTTGGAACGTGTGGCAACGCCCGCTGGTGGATGCCCTAAAGGGGTGGCTGCCTCAGTAGTTGTAGATGTTTGTGGCGTACCATAGTCTGTTTCACTAGCTGAGGTACTGTTATCAATCTGTTGCTCCCTCCTACGGCGTGCCTGATAACGTCTGCCAGAGGCTTGATAGTCCTGTTTAGGTCTCGTATTACCCAACCAAGGGTAGACCGACCTTTGCTCATAGTCCTTTTTGACCTTGATGAGCTTGTCATTTTTGAAACGCAGTAGGTCTTGTCTGTATTGATCCATTTGTGTGGTGATTTTTGCAATCCAGTCTGTCTGCGTATCTTGTCCGAGGGTAGCCTTATGTTGGCTCTCAAAGGTTGTCAGCTGGTTAGTGATGAGGCCTAGCTCCCTCGTGGATTCCTCCACTACCAAAAGGATCAGATCCATGGAGCATTTATTAAGGATGGCAACCCACCTACGGCAGAATTGTGCATTATATCTGCCTATTGTAGGTGAGTTGCGCACCCTAAAGCCTCGGGGAATGAGATTATTACGGTAGTAATCAGACAGTGATATACCGTGGTATGTGAAATCACACTCCTTCTGTTTTAATTTGAGCCATGTTCTAAACAGTTCATCATTTGTGTCCTTGGCTGGTTCGTCCTGCATACTACGCTTGACCAGTATCGCCTGTGCCTCCACATCCGAAAAACTGAGCCGATCACTGGCATCCTTGTATACCAAATTCAATGCCGCTTCTATTTGGGGATTAAGCTCTGCCATAATGCTTAAGATGTTAGGTGGCAGAAACTGGTGTAGCAAGTCAGTGCTGATTTACCAATGTCCGTCAGGATAAAAACCGACTGCTGCGAGTTGTTCAAGTCCTGGGTCCTCAGGTAATAGTAGGCTACGGGTGCCTTGGTAGGTAACACACCTAGGGTATATGGCAATACCTACTGTGTGGACCAATATATACTGGTTATGGGAGGCCCAGCACTCCTTTGAGCCTGAAGTATAACTGCTGCGGTGCCCTCCGGGTGACTCTGGGTCACAAGTATACAGCGTAGATTTACGGCGGCACTCAGACAGTCTCATCAATATGAAGAATCAGGTCATTTATTTAGACCATGGAAACCGGCATGTTTCGGGGCAAAACCCCGTCCTCAGGGTCAGACAGCAAGTAAGAAATACAATACAGACAACATACATATATACCCAGCCCAATAAACGTGAACATACTCACCTGTTCATCGGCGCTCCCGCCCGCCACTGCGCTCAGCTGTGTACTGCGTCGCTGGATGCTGGCGTGTCAGGTGCGCCGGAAGAACAGGGTAGTAACCATGGGAACAGCTGTAGCGTCTCTCAGGGCGCCGCAGCTGCAGCCCCAGTGACATCCTGTGTGACACAAATATATTTTGAATCTGAGCACCGTTTGTTAACCAAAGGACTTTCCTTTGTCCCCACTCATCCGTTAGATGAGTTGGAGTGGAAAATTGATGTTTACCGATTAAATAGAACCCTTAAAAGGAAAGAATTATTTAATGGAAAACCTAAGAGGGAAACAGCAAACGATGTTCCTATGCAATTACGATCCATAGCACCCAGATCTGCATTTGACCCCCCCTCGACCAATGCGTCAATACGCACCTTTTCCAGAATGTTGGAACAAGAAGGAGCAGCATCATCCCATTCACAGTACGATTTAACTTAACGAAAGCGGAGCGTAGCACCCTACAAGATCTTTCTAAAAGAACAGACATTGTCATACGTAAGGCTGACAAGGGTGGGGCGGTGGTCATTCAGGACTTGTCCAAATATATGGAGGAATGCCAGCGTCAACTAAGCGACACGACCACTTATAAGCTGATGACTAAGGACCCCACAATAGAATATCAGGAAGAACTCAATACTATATTGTCTTTAGCCTGTGATGACAAAATTATTTCGTCAGAGTTGTGTGCTGCCCTGAAAGTTGAATACCCTAGGGCACCATTATTCTATGTTGTACCTAAGGTACATAAGACCTTAATTCATCCCCCAGGGCGACCAATAGTCTCCGCTAGGGGATCAATTTATCACCCCATATCGGTCTTTCTAGACTCACATCTCAATCCATGTATACAGGCTTTGCCCTCGTATTTAAGAGATACCACCACTTTGTTAATACAGTTGGAACACCTTATCCCAGTACCTGATGACCTTATCCTCTGTAGTGCGGATGTCGCAAACCTCTACACCTGCATCCCACATGATGCAGGTGTGGAGGCCGTGAGATCCTTGATTGAGGATAACCCTGACTATCATGGTCCAGATATAGGCTTTTTTCTCAAATTATTGAGTAAGGTACTGTATCGCAATTATTTTTTCCATGATGGGCGTTTTTATCTGCAAATTGCTGGTTGTGCGATGGGGTCGGCGGTGGCCCCATCGTACGCTAACGCCTTCATGCATGTAGTGGAGAAACAAATGTTCTACATGGATCCAGTAGTAGCGTCGCAGACCTGGTATTATAGGCGTTACATAGACGACTTGTTGGTTTTGTGGCGGGGAACAGAAGCTGGTCTGTTAGAGTTATGGAAACGATTCAATTCACAGGCACACCCTGTGAAATTTACTTATGACATTAATTCTGTAAACATACACTTCTTGGACGTAAACATTAGTCATAAGGGAGACAAACTGATCACATCAATATATGTTAAACCCACAGATCGCAATAGCCTGTTAAATTATCACAGTTTTCACCCACAGTCACTACGCCGAGGGCTCCCTTATTCACAGTTCCTACGAGTTAGACGCATCACCTCTGATCCTGGTGAAACTGTGGCAGCCCTTGATCAAATGGTTGAGAAATTTGTACAGCGAGGGTATCCTTTGGGGCAACTTGAGATAGCGAAACGTAAAGTTTTAAAATTATCCAGGACGCAGACCTTGAAATCCAGAGTAAAGGAAAGAAACATGAATTGCTTACCATGGGTTAATAAATTTACCACAGCCTCTATGGCAGTAGGTAAAAGAGCCAAACAATTGTGGCCTATTATCCAAACGGACAAGGCTTTGTCTGATTTATCTGACACACGGCTACTCCCCAGCTTCAAACGTAGTAATAACATAGGTGACATGGTAATGAAACTTGATATTTCAACTCACACTAAGAACCAATCAGCGCACTTCCTGAGACCCAAGAACGGATGCTACAGATGCCTGGGGTGTGCCACTTGTAACACCCTGGTGTCTGGCACCATGTTCAATCACCCACACTCTGGCAAAAAATTAAGGATCATGCATAGACTAACATGTACGACAACACATGTGGTGTACATCTTGACCTGCCCATGTGGACTTGCCTACGTGGGCAAAACTATTCGCCAATTCAGAGAAAGGATGGCACTGCACCGCAGTGCCATCAAAAAAGCATATGAAAAGGGCACTAGTGAGCAGCCATTTGCGCGACACTGCCTACTAGCCAAGCATGGGGTGTCTAGCATAAGAGCTACCCTTATTGACCACGTGCCTACCATGCCCAGGGGTGGAGATAGGGCCAAGCGACTTTTACAGAAGGAAACCCGATGGATATTTTCCCTCGGTACGCTGGCCCCCAGAGGTCTAAACGAACAAATGAGTCTACAAAGCTACCTATAGTTCCCTATACAAATTAGCTTTTATAATAATATATAACTGTAGGTACTTACCTAGCTATTGGTTAGCACTAGATATATGCCTTCAATGTCATTCTAGATTAAACACAGTGCCTAAGGAGGGGATTAATTATCACTATGTATAGATTGTCTAATTAGGTGTACTATTAGTAATAGTTCGGTTAACTCTTAGTTACTGCTCTATTATTATAGCAAGTCATTGCTTACCAAATGTCGTTTTTTAATGTTTTCATTTCACATTATTGTTTGTAGAACATTGTGTTCACTTTACATAAAATATATTTGTATCACACAGGATGTCACTGGGGCTGCAGCTGCGGCGCCCTGAGAGACGCTACAGCTGTTCCCATGGTTACTACCCTGTTCTTCCGGCGCACCTGACACGCCAGCATCCAGCGACGCAGTACACAGCTGAGCGGAGTGGCGGGCGGGAGCGCCGATGAACAGGTGAGTATGTTCACGTTTATTGGGTTGGGTATATATGTATGTTGTCTGTATTGTATTTCTTACTTGCTGTCTGACCCTGAGGACGGGGTTTTGCCCCGACACATGTCGGTTTCCATGGTCTAAATAAATGACCTGATTCTTCATATTGATGAGACTGTCTGAGTGCCGCCGTAAATCTACGCTGTATACTTGTGACCCAGAGTCACCCGGAGGGCACCGCAGCAGTTATACTTCAGGCTCAAAGGAGTGCCGGGCCTCCCATAACCAGTATATATATATATATATATATATATATATATATAAACTTTCTGCGGCACTCAGAGCATCAAAGAAGGAGACAAGACTGTATCTAATAGTCAATGTTTCAATGTTACATTATAACATTTTCGTCAGGACAATACACTGTGAGCAACAACATACCTTTATACCCGCCAGACCGTCCGTGGCACCCAGCGTCCGTCGATATTAGTGTGTATTTATTCTTATATACACTTTTATTCTTTCCCTTTATTTTTATATGGTTTGTTATCCTTGTAATAAGTTGTTTGTTCTGTATCACTACCAGGCGAGATTCTCCGTGACGCCACGTCCAGCGTCCCGTGATGACGTCATCTTCACTGAACGGGTGCGGCGGACACTGGGTGCTACGAACGGTCTGGCGGGTATAAAGTAGAGATGAGCGCCTGAAATTTTTCGGGTTTTGTGTTTTGGTTTTGGGTTCGGTTCCGCGGCCGTGTTTTGGGTTCGAACGCGTTTTGGCAAAACCTCACCGAATTATTTTTGTCGGATTCGGGTGTGTTTTGGATTCGGGTGTTTTTTTCAAAAAACCCTAAAAAACAGCTTAAATCATAGAATTTGGGGGTAATTTTGATCCCAAAGTATTATTAACCTCAAAAAACATAATTTACACTCATTTTCAGCCTATTCTGAACACATCACACCTCACAATATTATTTTTAGTCCTAAAATTTGCACCGAGGTCGCTGTGTGAGTAAGATAAGCGACCCTAGTGGCCGACACAAACACCGGGCCCATCTAGGAGTGGCACTGCAGTGTCACGCAGGATGTCCCTTCCAAAAAACCCTCCCCAAACAGCACATGACGCAAAGAAAAAAAGAGGCGCAATGAGGTAGCTGTGTGAGTAAGATTAGCGACCCTAGTGGCCGACACAAACACCGGGCCCATCTAGGAGTGGCACTGCAGTGTCACGCAGGATGGCCCTTCCAAAAAACCCTCCCCAAACAGCACATGACGCAAAGAAAAAAAGAGGCGCAATGAGGTAGCTGTGTGAGTAAGATTAGCGACCCTAGTGGCCGACACAAACACCGGGCCCATCTAGGAGTGGCACTGCAGTGTCACGCAGGATGGCCCTTCCAAAAAACCCTCCCCAAACAGCACATGACGCAAAGAAAAAAAGAGGCGCAATGAGGTAGCTGACTGTGTGAGTAAGATTAGCGACCCTAGTGGCCGACACAAACACCGGGCACATCTAGGAGTGGCACTGCAGTGTCACGCAGGATGTCCCTTCCAAAAAACCCTCCCCAAACAGCACATGACGCAAAGAAAAAAAGAGGCGCAATGAGGTAGCTGTGTGAGTAAGATTAGCGACCCTAGTGGCCGACACAAACACCGGGCCCATCTAGGAGTGGCACTGCAGTGTCACGCAGGATGTCCCTTCCAAAAAACCCTCCCCAATCAGCACATGATGCAAAGAAAAAGAAAAGAAAAAAGAGGTGCAAGATGGAATTATCCTTGGGCCCTCCCACCCACCCTTATGTTGTATAAACAAAACAGGACATGCACACTTTAACCAACCCATCATTTCAGTGACAGGGTCTGCCACACGACTGTGACTGATATGACGGGTTGGTTTGGACCCCCCCCAAAAAAGAAGCAATTAATCTCTCCTTGCACAAACTGGCTCTACAGAGGCAAGATGTCCACCTCATCTTCACCCTCCGATATATCACCGTGTACATCCCCCTCCTCACAGATTATCAATTCGTCCCCACTGGAATCCACCATCTCAGCTCCCTGTGTACTTTGTGGAGGCAATTGCTGCTGGTCAATGTCTCCGCGGAGGAATTGATTATAATTCATTTTAATGAACATCATCTTCTCCACATTTTCTGGATGTAACCTCGTACGCCGATTGCTGACAAGGTGAGCGGCGGCACTAAACACTCTTTCGGAGTACACACTTGTGGGAGGGCAACTTAGGTAGAATAAAGCCAGTTTGTGCAAGGGCCTCCAAATTGCCTCTTTTTCCTGCCAGTATAAGTACGGACTGTGTGACGTGCCTACTTGGATGCGGTCACTCATATAATCCTCCACCATTCTATCAATGTTGAGAGAATCATATGCAGTGACAGTAGACGACATGTCCGTAATCGTTGTCAGGTCCTTCAGTCCGGACCAGATGTCAGCATCAGCAGTCGCTCCAGACTGCCCTGCATCACCGCCAGCGGGTGGGCTCGGAATTCTGAGCCTTTTCCTCGCACCCCCAGTTGCGGGAGAATGTGAAGGAGGAGATGTTGACAGGTCGCGTTCCGCTTGACTTGACAATTTTGTCACCAGCAGGTCTTTCAACCCCAGCAGACCTGTGTCTGCCGGAAAGAGAGATCCAAGGTAGGCTTTAAATCTAGGATCGAGCACGGTGGCCAAAATGTAGTGCTCTGATTTCAACAGATTGACCACCCGTGAATCCTTGTTAAGCGAATTAAGGGCTGCATCCACAAGTCCCACATGCCTAGCGGAATCGCTCCGTGTTAGCTCCTTCTTCAATGCCTCCAGCTTCTTCTGCAAAAGCCTGATGAGGGGAATGACCTGACTCAGGCTGGCAGTGTCTGAACTGACTTCACGTGTGGCAAGTTCAAAGGGCATCAGAACCTTGCACAACGTTGAAATCATTCTCCACTGCACTTGAGACAGGTGCATTCCATCTCCTATATCGTGCTCAATTGTATAGGCTTGAATGGCCTTTTGCTGCTCCTCCAACCTCTGAAGCATATAGAGGGTTGAATTCCACCTCGTTACCACTTCTTGCTTCAGATGATGGCAGGGCAGGTTCAGTAGTTTTTGGTGGTGCTCCAGTCTTCTGTACGTGGTGCCTGTACGCCGAAAGTGTCCCGCAATTTTTCTGGCCACCGACAGCATCTCTTGCACGCTCCTGTCGTTTTTTAAAAAATTCTGCACCACCAAATTCAAGGTATGTGCAAAACATGGGACGTGCTGGAATTTGCCCATATTTAATGCACACACAATATTGCTGGCGTTGTCCGATGCCACAAATCCACAGGAGAGTCCAATTGGGGTAAGCCATTCCGCGATGATCTTCCTCAGTTGCCGTAAGAGGTTTTCAGCTGTGTGCGTATTCTGGAAAGCGGTGATACAAAGCGTAGCCTGCCTAGGAAAGAGTTGGCGTTTGCGAGATGCTGCTACTGGTGCCGCCGCTGCTGTTCTTGCGGCGGGAGTCCATACATCTACCCAGTGGGCTGTCACAGTCATATAGTCCTGACCCTGCCCTGCTCCACTTGTCCACATGTCCGTGGTTAAGTGGACATTGGGTACAACTGCATTTTTTAGGACACTGGTGAGTCTTTTTCTGACGTCCGTGTACATTCTCGGTATCGCCTGCCTAGAGAAGTGGAACCTAGATGGTATTTGGTAACGGGGGCACACTGCCTCAATAAATTGTCTAGTTCCCTGTGAACTAACGGCGGATACCGGACGCACGTCTAACACCAACATAGTTGTCAAGGACTCAGTTATCCGCTTTGCAGTAGGATGACTGCTGTGATATTTCATCTTCCTCGCAAAGGACTGTTGAACAGTCAATTGCTTACTGGAAGTAGTACAAGTGGGCTTACGACTTCCCCTCTGGGATGACCATCGACTCCCAGCGGCAACAACAGCAGCGCCAGCAGCAGTAGGCGTTACACGCAAGGATGCATCGGAGGAATCCCAGGCAGGAAAGGACTCGTCAGACTTGCCAGTGACATGGCCTGCAGGACTATTGGCATTCCTGGGGAAGGAGGAAATTGACACTGAGGGAGTTGGTGGGGTGGTTTGCGTGAGCTTGGTTACAAGAGGAAGGGATTTACTGGTCAGTGGACTGCTTCCGCTGTCACCCAAAGTTTTTGAACTTGTCACTGACTTATTATGAATGCGCTGCAGGTGACGTATAAGGGAGGATGTTCCGAGGTGGTTAACGTCCTTACCCCTACTTATTACAGCTTGACAAAGGGAACACACGGCTTGACACCTGTTGTCCGCATTTCTGGTGAAATACCTCCACACCGAAGAGCTGATTTTTTTGGTATTTTCACCTGGCATGTCAACGGCCATATTCCTCCCACGGACAACAGGTGTCTCCCCGGGTGCCTGACTTAAACAAACCACCTCACCATCAGAATCCTCCTGGTCAATTTCCTCCCCAGCGCCAGCAACACCCATATCCTCCTCATCCTGGTGTACTTCAACACTGACATCTTCAATCTGACTATCAGGAACTGGACTGCGGGTGCTCCTTCCAGCACTTGCAGGGGGCATGCAAATAGTGGAAGGCGCATGCTCTTCACGTCCAGTGTTGGGAAGGTCAGGCATCGCAAACGACACAATTGGACTCTCCTTGTGGATTTGGGATTTCAAAGAACGCACAGTTCTTTGCGGTGCTTTTGCCAGCTTGAGTCTTTTCAGTTTTCTAGCGAGAGGCTGAGTGCTTCCATCCTCATGTGAAGCTGAACCACTAGCCATGAACATAGGCCAGGGCCTCAGCCGTTCCTTGCCACTCCGTGTGGTAAATGGCATATTGGCAAGTTTACGCTTCTCCTCCGACATTTTTATTTTAGGTTTTGGAGTCCTTTTTTTTCTGATATTTGGTGTTTTGGATTTGACATGCTCTGTACTATGACATTGGGCATCGGCCTTGGCAGACGACGTTGCTGGCATTTCATCGTCTCGGCCATGACTAGTGGCAGCAGCTTCAGCACGAGGTGGAAGTGGATCTTGATCTTTCCCTAATTTTGGAACCTCAACTTTTTTGTTCTCCATATTTTATAGGCAGAACTAAAAGGCACCTCAGGTAAACAATGGAGATGGATGGATTGGATAGTTTACTAGTATACAATTATGGACGGACTGCCACGGTTAGGTGGTATAAAAAAACCACGGTTAGGTGGTATATATTATAATAATAATACAATTATGGATGGACGGACTGCCTGCCGACTGCCGACACAGAGGTAGCCACAGCCGTGAACTACCGCACTGTACACTGGTTGATAAAGAGATAGTAGTATACTCGTAACAACTAGTATGACACTATGACGACGGTATAAAGAATGGAAAAAAAACCACGGTTAGGTGGTATATATTATAATAATAATACAATTATGGATGGACGGACTGCCTGCCGACTGCCGACACAGAGGTAGCCACAGCCGTGAACTACCGCACTGTACACTGGTTGATAAAGAGATAGTAGTATACTCGTAACAACTAGTATGACACTATGACGACGGTATAAAGAATGGAAAAAAAACCACGGTTAGGTGGTATATATTATAATAATAATACAATTATGGATGGACGGACTGCCTGCCGACTGCCGACACAGAGGTAGCCACAGCCGTGAACTACCGCACTGTACACTGGTTGATAAAGAGATAGTAGTATACTCGTAACAACTAGTATGACACTATGACGACGGTATAAAGAATGGAAAAAAAACCACGGTTAGGTGGTATATATTATAATAATAATACAATTATGGATGGACGGACTGCCTGCCGACTGCCGACACAGAGGTAGCCACAGCCGTGAACTACCGCACTGTACACTGGTTGATAAAGAGATAGTAGTATACTCGTAACAACTAGTATGACACTATGACGACGGTATAAAGAATGAAAAAAAAACCACGGTTAGGTGGTATATATTATAATAATAATACAATTATGGATGGACGGACTGCCTGCCGACTGCCGACACAGAGGTAGCCACAGCCGTGAACTACCGCACTGTACACTGGTTGATAAAGAGATAGTAGTATACTCGTAACAACTAGTATGACACTATGACGACGGTATAAAGAATGGAAAAAAAACCACGGTTAGGTGGTATATATTATAATAATAATACAATTATGGATGGACGGACTGCCTGCCGACTGCCGACACAGAGGTAGCCACAGCCGTGAACTACCGCACTGTACACTGGTTGATAAAGAGATAGTAGTATACTCGTAACAACTAGTATGACACTATGACGACGGTATAAAGAATGGAAAAAAAACCACGGTTAGGTGGTATATATTATAATAATAATACAATTATGGATGGACGGACTGCCTGCCGACTGCCGACACAGAGGTAGCCACAGCCGTGAACTACCGCACTGTACACTGGTTGATAAAGAGATAGTAGTATACTCGTAACAACTAGTATGACACTATGACGACGGTATAAAGAATGGAAAAAAAACCACGGTTAGGTGGTATATATTATAATAATAATACAATTATGGATGGACGGACTGCCTGCCGACTGCCGACACAGAGGTAGCCACAGCCGTGAACTACCGCACTGTACACTGGTTGATAAAGAGATAGTAGTATACTCGTAACAACTAGTATGACACTATGACGACGGTATAAAGAATGGAAAAAAAACCACGGTTAGGTGGTATATATTATAATAATAATACAATTATGGATGGACGGACTGCCTGCCGACTGCCGACACAGAGGTAGCCACAGCCGTGAACTACCGCACTGTACACTGGTTGATAAAGAGATAGTAGTATACTCGTAACAACTAGTATGACACTATGACGACGGTATAAAGAATGGAAAAAAAACCACGGTTAGGTGGTATATATTATAATAATAATACAATTATGGATGGACGGACTGCCTGCCGACTGCCGACACAGAGGTAGCCACAGCCGTGAACTACCGCACTGTACACTGGTTGATAAAGAGATAGTAGTATACTCGTAACAACTAGTATGACACTATGACGACGGTATAAAGAATGGAAAAAAAACCACGGTTAGGTGGTATATATTATAATAATAATACAATTATGGATGGACGGACTGCCTGCCGACTGCCGACACAGAGGTAGCCACAGCCGTGAACTACCGCACTGTACACTGGTTGATAAAGAGATAGTAGTATACTCGTAACAACTAGTATGACACTATGACGACGGTATAAAGAATGGAAAAAAAACCACGGTTAGGTGGTATATATTATAATAATAATACAATTATGGATGGACGGACTGCCTGCCGAGTTCCGACTGCCGACACAGAGGTAGCCACAGCCGTGAACTACCGCACTGTACTGTGTCTGCTGCTAATATAGACTGGTTGATAAAGAGATAGTATACAATACATACAACAATGAATATACTACTATACTGGTGGTCAGGCACTGGTCACCACTAGTCACACTGGCAGTGGCACTCCTGCAGCAAAAGTGTGCACTGTTTAATTTTAAATTAATATAATATTATGTACTCCTGGGGGCTCCTGCTATAACAACCTGCAGTGCTCCCCAGTCTCCCCCACAATTATTATAAGCTTTGCCTTTTATACATTGATGTGCAGCACACTGGGCTGAGCTGAGTGCACACAGACTGAGTCACACTGTGTGACTGGCTGCTGCTGTGTATCGTTTTTTTTCAGGCAGAGAACGGATATAGCAGAGAACGGATATATATTAAAATAAATAAAAGTTAACTAACAACAACTGCACTGGTCACTGTGGTAAACTCTGTCTGACTCTGCACAATCTCTCTCTCTCTTCTAATCTAATTTCTAATGGAGAGGACGCCAGCCACGTCCTCTCCCTATCAATCTCAATGCACGTGTGAAAATGGCGGCGACGCGCGGCTCCTTATATAGAATCCGAGTCTCGCGAGAATCCGACAGCGTCATGATGACGTTCGGGCGCGCTCGGGTTAACCGAGCAAGGCGGGAGGATCCGAGTCTGCTCGGACCCGTGAAAAAAACATGAAGTTCGTGCGGGTTCGGTTTCAGAGAAACCGAACCCGCTCATCTCTAGTATAAAGGTATGTTTTTGCTCACATTGCATTGTCCTGACGAAAATGTTATAATATAACATTAAAACGTTGACTATTAGACACAGTCTTGTCTCCTTCTTTGATGCTCTGAGTGCCGCTAACAGTTCATTTATATATGGGGACCCTGTGTGTTTCTCATGAAAGGCACCGGCTATCATGCTGTTTTGTATTTAGGAGAAGAGTGCCGCTGACTGCACTTGTGTGTATGTATGTATGTATGTATGTGTATGTATATATATATATATATATATATATATATATATGTATATATGTATATATGTAATTTATTGTTTTTTTTTAATTATTATTATTTTTTTGTATGTGTGTGTGCGGTGGTGGTTGTGGTGGGGGAAGGGGGGGGGCGCTAAATTTCTGCCTTGCCCCGGGTGCCGAAAATCCTAGTTTTGGCCCTGATATACTCCTATGTATTTTATTTCTCATTGATAAGTAATACTTACATGGTTACAGATAGACATCAAATCCACAAGGCTCTTTTCCTTCTCCTTCTCTGGGGGGTATTCAAATGTTTGAAAAGTCAGTTGGGTGTCTTTTTTTCCCTGTCTAATAGATAGGAAAAAACAGTCAACCAACTGACTTTTCAAACAATTGAATATCCCCCTCTGAGTCTTCTCTCTCCTTCTACTTCCTGATCACATGTTCATCTGTGCAGCCAGATTCTTAAGGGTACACTACCTCATCTAGCTAATGCACATAAACTATATTCATAGATACTACACCATATTTTTACTTTGTATTCATAAAATGCACCAAGCAAGCGCGGCGGCGGCCATATTTTCGGAGTCCTGCAGTGTGCCAGGGTGTCAGTGCTCAGAACGCTAACAGCGGCATTGCCGGCTACAGGAGAGGAGGGGGCCAACACACGGAGACTGCACACGGGTCCCCTCCTCACTAGATACGCCTCTGCTACAGCAAGTATACTACATACAACTCATTTCATGGTGGCTAGTATACCAAATGCAGATCATTCTCTGATGACTGGCTAGTATAACAAATTAAAC
Source organism: Pseudophryne corroboree (assembly GCF_028390025.1). Classification (NCBI taxonomy): domain Eukaryota; kingdom Metazoa; phylum Chordata; class Amphibia; order Anura; family Myobatrachidae; genus Pseudophryne; species Pseudophryne corroboree. Next base: position 790,321,207 of record NC_086447.1, on the reverse strand, counting down.
TCATTCTCTGGTGGATAGCATACTAATTACTAGTCATTCCATCATGCTTTGTGTACCAAATGTGACTCATTGTCTGGTGGCTAGTATACCACATACAAATCATTCCATTGTGGCTAGTATACCAAATTCAAGTCATTATCTGGTGGCTTGCTAGTATACCAAATGCAACTCATTCTCCGGTCACTATTATACCAATTACTACTCATTCCATTGTGGCTAGTATACCAAATGCTACTCAGTCTTTGGTTGCTTCTATAACGACTACAGCCCATTTTCTGGTGACTTGTGAACCAAATAAAAAACAAATATCTGACGGCTAATATATAATAGATCACATATATATCCCATTGTCTGGCGGCAGATAATAAAGACCCCACCTTCTGGAAGCAAAATACAATTTAAACGTCTTCCTCAGGTGGTTCATAGAACAACGGACTCCATTCTGTGCTGGTAAGGGGACTTTACAAATTCCATTCTCTAGCAATGAGTTTGTTTTCTTTCCCAGTCTTCTTAACATTCTCTTCCTGCTGGGCCCAGGAGATGCTATCAGCCAGAATTATAGTATGCTGATAGTACTGTAGCCCGATTTCCTGTTGGAGACTTAACTTCCTGTCCTTCATAAAGTCAATAATCACTCTGTGTGTGAACATTTCTGCTAAGTCATCATCTAAAGCCTCTGGCTAATAGAGCTCCAAGAGCTGGCAGGATAATTCACCAGTAGGCAGACAGAGATTTCTCACTGTGTCTGCAGTTTAGCAGTAGGGTGGATTTGGGGCATGGAGTAGTTGGTTTTCCATGCAGTCTGCCCTAGCCAGCTGCCTTTCCATCAGCAGCCACATTTGCCTAATGGTACAGACATTTCCATGTACACTTTGTTTTATGGAGACCTGGGCTATTAAATATAAGGATTAGAAAATCAGTGTGGCATCTCACTCAAGGGAATATTTTATATTATATGTGGTGGGCACCAAAATATTAATTATTCATTATTGCCACAAATCACAGGCAATAAGAAATCTTTTTCTGTACTGGAATTTCTGAGAGGAAAATGTCCGGGGGCCCTGATAGTTGCCCGTCCTGGCAATCAATAAGAAGTGATCACTTTATTCATGGGTATGAAACCCAACATACAGATGGAGCCATCTTCATTTTTGCCTTTAATAGGATTAACTGAGCCACGGCAGTCGGACTTAATCCCCTGCTTTATTGTTCTCTCTGTATTGTATTGCAGCTGAGAACAATAGATGAAAGGTTTATGCTAATAAACCATGGTGCGCCTAGGCGCAGCAGAGAAGCCAAGATGAGCGTGCCTCCATCTGTAGTTACAGACCTTGCGTAGTCATCACTACAGGAAGGAAATATCCTAGGCATTTTGCGGAATGTAGCCCATGAGCTACAATGGCTAATACTAGATATAAGTGGAGACACTTCATTAAGTGGAGGATTTCCAGCAATTTATTATTTTGATATTCATCAAATATTCATGGAAAACAGATGTTCTGGCAAAACCTGATGATGACTATCTCAGGATGCCGGGATTGGTAAATAGGAACAGTGATGTCACTACGGGGTTGCGGCAAGTGAAGGATGCTCCCGGGTGTCACCCGCCAAGGGGTGACACCAAAATGCCGGCTCTTCTTCATCGTCAGGAGCTGACTGCTGCACTGTAACATTTCATGTAGCACTCGGCTCCTGTCACAGTGTAAGAGCTGGCACTGCAGTCAGACAGTCTCTGGGTGCAGTCCAGCATCTCTGGAACCCCCGGAGTGATGAAAATTGAGATTGGGCTGTGAGGCCACGCCCCTTCTCACAAAACCACGCCCTTCCAGTGAAGCAAAACCCTTTCCTGTGAAGCCACACCACTTCATGCTAAGCCACACTCCCTTTTTAGCGGCACACTCATGGAGCCTTCCACCTGCACCAGGTGTCACCAAGACTAGTGACTGCCCCTGAACAGGAAGAATGCAAAAATATGGCCAAAACATACATTCTCCAACTGATAAATAAATAGCCCCTTGATCTAGCAATATAAAACTTCTTTCGCTACCTTATTACACGGCTATAAAAGCAGGGCCGTCTTTTCGTATGGGCTCAATGGGCTCTTGCCCAAGGGCCCCAGGGGTAAAAGGGCCCTAGGCTGATAGCTGAGGGTCCCCTCTTTCCAGGGGTACCAGATTTTTGAAAATCGGCCCTGGGGAACCAAAGATATCCGACTTCAAAGTAGTGGTCCCCATCCATGCCTGTTAATTTTTCTTCCCATCCAGATATCTCGGGTTCTGTTTGACATATAGTTTTTCTGAGGATATATTTCAAAAGCTGGGACTCTCCCCTTTTGGAAAACACTGGCAGCTTGTCTCTACTATGCCCAGAACCAGAGATATCAGCCTTCCAGCAGCTGGTCCCTACTCCAGCTCCACACGCCTAATGTGCAGTTTTATATTTTCGTTGGTGGATTACTCTGGCTCCTGAACTCTGATCCCCAAGTCCCCAGTACCTCCTGAAAGGTGGGACTCTCTAGTTTTTTTTATCCCATAAAAACTAAGAAATCTGTTTCCAGGAACTGGAGATATCTGCAGTCAAGCATACTGCCCTCCCACCAGAAGATGATGAATATTAAGCCCACTCCACTATCGACCCCTTCCCTGCGTATTAGACACCCCCTACCACCCTGGAAGTCATGTACCGGGGCCACTTCATTCAGCCCAATGTCCCACATTCTACAGTTTAGTGTTCTCCCTAACGCTCCATCTGTGCAGCAAAGGAATAACTAGCAGAAATTATTGCTCCAGGTCTTACACGTTGAGCAGAAGACAGAACACCCCTTCCACCCGCGGGACATAAAAGCTGCCACTGATAGCACCCCCCACCCCTGCCGCTGATGGATGGTTAGGGGCCCTAGTGCATTGCTGTGCCCAGGGGCCTACACTGCTGTTAAGACGGCTCTGTATAAAAGATATTACAATGTTCCTAGCAGTAATGTAACCTAGCATGAGGTACAGGCCTTGCTGAAAAGACAGAAAGATAATGAGAAATGACCGGGACTAGATAATTGATAACAGTACAGTATGTGTGGTGGGCTTTATGTTGAATACTGTGACCACAGGGATGGATGTGAGGAATACAGGGTCTTTAGATAAACATCTAATATTTACTACCACTATTAATTTATAAAAAAATTCAATGACATTTCTTACAAAGCTTGAGCAATATTCAGCAGTTATATTGAAAATGCTGCAATTTTGTGAATTATTATTATTATTGGTTATTATATAGTGTCATCATATTATACAGCACTATATAGAGAATATTAACATTCACATCAGCCCATAGGCGAATCTGGGGGGTGGTCCCGGGGTGCACCGGACCACCCATTAGCCTGTATCCATGATTTATTAATTTAATTAGTGTCCTCCCTGTCAGGGTGGGAGATGCATTTGCTGACCGGGAGGACTATAGTCGCGCTGCTGCTCCCCGGCTCTGCCCCCTCCTCATGCTGTTGAATGTGCACGGCGTGACGTGCTGATGTCATGCCGCATTCATACCTGTCAAAGCTCCGCCAGTCCTCCCGCCCACCACCAACTCTTATTGCCGTCACTCCTGCTGCCCTCCGCTGGCTCATGGTCCTCAGTTTCCGGCTCCAGCCTACTCACCCCTCAGGCTCCCAGCTGCCTCATATTGCCGGCCCCCGTTCCTCAGCTCCCGGCTCCCAGCTGCCTCACCACGCCGACTCCCAGGAGGAAGGGGGGGTAGAGAGGTGACCTTGCTGTGATATTATTACAAGGGGGTGAGAGAGACATATTGAGAGACATTGGGGGGGGGGCACTGAGAGACAGAGGGGAGGGGAGAGAGGGACACATTTGGGAGACATGGGGTGAGAGACATAGAAGGGGGGGGACACCCTGAGAGACTTAGAAGGGAAAGAGAGAGACACTGAGAGGCATAGAAAGGGTGGGGCACACACTGAGAGACACAGAATGAAGGGGGAGACACTGAGAGACATATAATGAAGGGGAGAAACACACAGAGAGAGAATGAATGGGGGGGATACACAGACATAGAATGTGATGGTGTGCTGAGAGACGACACAGGGTACGTTGTTGGTGTGCTGAGAGACTGCAGGGGGTAGGTGGTGGTGTGCTGAGAGACGGCACAGAGGGTAGGTGATAGTGTGCTGAGACCAAAACAAAAAACTGCAACAAACGAGTGCCTAATCATCAAAATAAAAAGTGAAAACCAATACGTGTTTCATAGAATTAAATAATCACAATTTTATGTTCCTGATAGTCTGCGCTTGCCGGAATACTATGTGTAGTATTGTGGTGATAGCATAGAAAAAGAACAAACGGCTGCGCTGAATATCAGGAACGGAACATAATGTACAGAGAGCCAACGTAAAAAATAACAATGTTTATTAATAAAACATATAAAAAGATTAATTATCAAATAACCGGTGAATAATATATATAAATATATATAAGAACAATCACTAGACGTGAACTAGTGGTATATTGTAATAACTCAGCTTATTGGGGTGAAAAGTTCCGTGATTCACTTGTTAGATAGTTGATAAATACCAGGTGTGTTGGTAGGATCCTAATGAATTAAAAGTCCCTCAGTTGAAAATGATATTCAATACCTTTCCAAAATGGGCTGGTAAGAGCCGAGCGTCCTCGGCTTCAATGTCCTGCAATGCCCATATACGCTGTGCAGCGGAAAGGAATGGACCGTCTCTCTCACAACCCGGTCGTGGCGGCGTGTGCGCTGAAGCCGCTGATGTCGGATGCTGTAGACGGAGGGTGCAGCGGGGACCAAGGAACACCTGGAAGATTTCACCTGAGCTGAGTGTGGATAGGGGCCCCTATCCACACTCAGCTCAGGTGAAATCTTCCAGGTGTTCCTTGGTCCCCGCTGCACCCTCCGTCTACAGCATCCGACATCAGCGGCTTCAGCGCACACGCCGCCACGACCGGGTTGTGAGAGAGACGGTCCATTCCTTTCCGCTGCACAGCGTATATGGGCATTGCAGGACATTGAAGCCGAGGACGCTCGGCTCTTACCAGCCCATTTTGGAAAGGTATTGAATATCATTTTCAACTGAGGGACTTTTAATTCATTAGGATCCTACCAACACACCTGGTATTTATCAACTATCTAACAAGTGAATCACGGAACTTTTCACTCCAATAAGCTGAGTTATTACAATATACCACTAGTTCACGTCTAGTGATTGTTCTTATATATATTTATATATATTATTCACCGGTTATTTGATAATTAATCTTTTTATATGTTTTATTAATAAACATTGTTATTTTTTACGTTGGCTCTCTGTACATTATGTTCCGTTCCTGATATTCAGCGCAGCCGTTTGTTCTTTTTCGATAGTGTGCTGAGAGATGACGCAGGGGTAGGTGGGGGTGTGCTGAGAGACGACACAGGGGGCAGGTGATGGTGTGCTGAGAGACGACACAGGGGGTAGGTGATGGTGTGCTGAGAGATGACACGGGGTAGGTGATGGTGTGCTGAGAGACGACACGGGGTAGGTGATGGTGTGCTGAGAGATGACATGGGATAGGTGATGGTGTTTTGAGAGATGATGCAGGGTGTAGGTGATGGTGTGCTAAAAGACGATGTAGGTGATGGTGTGCTGAGAGATGACACGGGGTAAGTGATGGTGTGCTGAGAGACGACACGGGGTAGGTGATGGTGTGCTGAGAGACGACATTGGGTGCTGATGGTGTGTTGAGAGATGATGCAGGGGGTAGGTGATGGTGTGCTAAGAGACGATGTAGGTGATTGTGTGCTGAGAGACGACACGGGGTAGGTGATGGTGTGCTGAGAGACGATGCAGGGGGTAGGTGATGGTGTGCTGAGAGACGATGCAGGGGGTAGGTGATGGTGTGCTGAGAGATGATTCAAGGGGTAGGTGATGGTGTGCTGAGAGACGACACAGGGGGTAGGTGATGGTGTGCTGAGAGATGGCATGGGGTAGGTGATGGTGTGCTGAAAGACAATGCAGGGGGTAGGTGAGGGTGCGCTGAGCGACGACACGAGAGGGTGATAGTGTTGTGGCTGAGAGACGCAGGGGGATTGATGTGACACAGGGTGAGTCTGGTGGAACCGCTGTTGCATGATGCTGACCTTGTTCATTTTCCTACACAAACAGGCATCTTCTGGGCGATGTGATCTCCTATATGAATAGTGAATACCGACTGAAGACGCCATCTGCCTTAGAGGGTACAGTTCTTCAGAGGTTCCATATTGTGATCAACCATCATACAGGTAAGGTGCATTTGGAATTTAAAAGAATGTGTGAATTGTGACAAGAAACAGGGGGGATGTCATATTGACACACCCCATTTTTAGTGAACACGCCCATTTTTTCAGACATGCGCGCACATCATTAGCTTTGAAGTACTTTTTGGGAGTGGGGGCCCAACTGGGACCACCCATTACCAAATGTCTAGTTTCGCCTGTGCATCAGCCCCTTCCACAATGTAGCTTCCAGTCTATGGAGCATATGCATCGAAACATGGAGAGAGATGAAATACCAATCGATCAGCTCCTAGTAACTACCATGTTACAGACTGTGAAGCATATGTATAGTATCAAAGCTTTGAGAGAGATATAGGGGTCTATTCATGAAGCAGTGAAAAGTGTGGATAAGTGAACCAGTGGAAAAGTTGCCCATGGCAACCAATCAGCATTGAAGTAACATTTATAATTTGCATACTTTATAATTGCACGGAGCAGCTGATTGGTTGCCATGGGCAAATTCTCCACAGGTTCACTTCTCCACTCTTTTCACTGCACAATCATAGTACCATCCAATCAGTTCCTGTCACTTTACAGCTGTGTTTGAAAAATGACAGTTAGGAGCTGATTGGTTGGTAGTTTATCTCTCCACTTTATATCTCTCCAAGCTTTGATACATATCACCCAATGCGGCACATGCAGTGATAAGCACAAGGTGATAATGCACCAGCCAATCATTATGGATTTATAAAGTGACAGTTAGGAGCTGATTGGCTGGTGCGTTATCACCTTGCACTTATCACTGCTTTATCACTTTTGTATCCCTTCTCCAGGCTTAATACATCTGCTCCTATTATAACTTACCGGCTACTACACCAACTCGTGCTAGTGTTAATTTAGTTAGAAGCCAATTAACATACGAGAATGTTTTTGGAGTGTGGGAGGAAGTCAGTACACCTGGGTGAGACCCACACAAGTAGAGAGGACATACACACTCCACACAGAAAAAAGGTTACATACCTGACCCCAACACTAACTGTTGTGCTGCTTGCATGAGAACATTATGTTAAATAGCACGTGTTTTTAAGTGTCAAAAATGCACGTTATATCTGCCCCACCTGCAGTGCACAAGGTTTTGCTCATTGGGGGAAAATTTTATTTTGCAATCAACCCTGAATTAGGCCCTTTGTCAAGAGGTTCAGTCGCTGTTCAGAACAAACACAAGAATGAGGAAAATATGTAATCTAATACCCCTTTCACACCGCAGCTTGAACCCGGTAAATTGCCGATTTTTAAGGCTTCCTAAACGGTTTGAGCTGCGATGTGAAAGGGTCACCTTCAATTTACCGTTTTCAAAATACCGGTATTTTGAAACGGTAAAAAAGCAGGGTCCTACCCGTTTCAGACCCGTTTCATTGTGTAGTGTGAAAGGGTCTGAAACGGTATTTGCAAGCCCCAGAAGGTGATAGGCTGTCTCCATGTGTGATGTCACCAGGCAGAAGCAGGAAATAAACATTTAAAATGACAACCACTGTTTTGTATGGGTGAAACGGGTTCAGTGTGAAAGGTACCAAAACGGTAATGAAATGGTATTATACTGGTTACAACATGCGATGTGATTTGAAGGGGGTTTAACTGCTCAGACCTGTTTTAAGAACCGTTTAAAGAACCATTTCAAAAGCAGGTTTTGCGATGTGAAAGCAGCATAAGTGACTGGCATACTGAGTGGTTTGACAATTGAAGAAATTGCTGAGGTCTTGTATCTTTTGAACATGAAATCACACCAATTTAGGACAAGCGGCCTTTCAACTAAACCACAAGGCCAAATTAAAAATTGGGCGGATGGAGCTACAGCTCTAATTCAGACCTGATCGCAGCAGCAAAATTGTTCTCTAATGGGCAAAATCATGTGCACTGCAGGGTGGTGGGGTGGGGGGTGGGGGAGATATAACATGTGCAGGGAGAGTTAAGGCCCGTATTCACGGGCCGATGTGGGAGAGATGTGTGCTGAGCGAACCGCTCAGCACACATCTCTCCCACCGCTCAGCACAGCGCAATGTGTGCTGAGCGTGCGGGTGAAATGAGCGACCTGCTAGATTGGCCTGCATGGCAGGCCAATCTAGCACCAGCGATAGCGATGCGCGGGGCTGCGCATCGCTATCGCTGTGGGGGATTACACACGGAGAGATCATGCTTAAAATCTAAGCAATCTAGTCAGATTGCTTAGATTTTAAGCAGTGATCGCTCCGTGAGTACCCCCCTTTAGATTTGAGTGGGGTGTGTTTAAGCTGAAATCTAAACTGCAGTGTAAAAATTAAGCAGCCAGCATTTACCCTGCACAGAAACAATATAACCCACCCAAATCTAAATTTCTCTGCACATGTTATTATATCTAGGGTTACCATCTCATCCTTTAATTGTGGACACATATTATACAGGTTCTGTGGCTGGCTGACTTCAAGACTCAATTTCACCTGGTTTTAATCAGCCCAGAACCTGTGTAATTAATATATGTCCAGAATAAAAAGGATGAGGTGGTAACCCTAGGTATATCTGTCCCACCTGCAGTGCATATGGTTTTGCCCATCAGAGAACAGTTTTGCTGCTGCGATCAGGTCTGAATTAGGGCCTAGGTCTCTACATAGAAATAGGCCCATCATCATGGCTACCTGGCTGGCCACACAGTCACCAGCTAATATCATAAAGTATTGTCAAAGTCAGAAAAATGTCTCTATGCACACTGCCATATTTGCACCGCACACTGGTACATGCTGCGCATGCGTGCGCTTTCCCGTGACTGCGCATACCCGCAATAGCGTGCACTCGCAGGCGCGGTATGCGTATTTACGGTAGAGTTTATGTAGTCGTAGCGTGCGACCCATTCGTTACATATTTTCACAATTAATGTGGTTTATAGATCATGATCCCTTTGATAGTTTCTGAAAGTTTGGTTAATATAGAAGGTCTCTGTCTAAAGGAATCCCTCTTTGTATTGTACGAAGGGTCTAACAGGAATCATACAGCAGTGTTTGGTACCCATCGGAAGAGTATTTAATTAGCAATATTCCGGTGTTGGTTTGGAGCGTATTAATCGCTCGTGCGAATAGTTATGGACATAAGAAGTTTATGTCCATTTCTATTATTTACTCATACTCAGGTATGCGGCGGGAAACCTAGTTTCCCACCCACCTGAGCTGTTGGAAATCGTCACAGCCCACCTGTATGAATCACCCTATGACCTTTTGTTATGATGCAGGGCCGAATTCCTTCGGCCAATGGACAATGGGATTGTAGGGACTATGAGATTGCATTGTGTGTGGGGCATAAATAGGCAGGCCGACCATATCCAACTTCACTCTCTCTCATCAACGGTTATCTGCTGATAGCCGGGAGCTGGATATCGAGGCGCATGCGATCATACCCTTTGTGCGTAAGTTTTCTCTCCGTAATCATTGTCTTTCTGTGAGCCAATTTCTCTCATCTCTCTCCGTCTCTCTCTCTCTCTCTCTCTCTCTCTCCTCTTTTCTCTTATATCTCTCATAGTATTGTATTGTATTGCATTTAGGTCAGAGTAGTATTGTCTTTTTGTATTTGTTGTTTAAGTTCTGTGGTTAGGAAGTCTCTGTTATATTGTAGTGTATCATTTGTACTGTTATCCCCTTTATACAAGTATATTAGATATAATACAGTTAATAGGCTTTGGACCCTAAACCAGTATCTGTGTATTTTCTATAGTGTTAAGTGTTCACTTGAGCGTCGGTAACGCTCAAGCAGCTTTGTTGTTAGTCAGGTTACACAAGGTTGCACTTACACCCTGTATTCACATTAAGGTATTCTGTGTATTTCATTAGTATAAGGTCTAGACATAAAGGTATAGCATTGTGAGCGTCTGCACCGCTGGTGACCTCCTCGTGGTCTCGAGCGTAAGCTACGCCATAGCGAATCATTACTCTAGTCATAGCCAATAACGTGTCCTGTGATCACTGGGCCGCGAGCGAACGTGACGCTTGAGCGTCTCGCCTACGGCTGAGCGATCGTTACGCAGATAGCGTACCCTTACGGTACTTCTTAAGCAAACAGCGTACAGTGTTCTTAGACTTCATAAAGGGTTGTTTATACGACAAAGGAATTTAGCATTGTCAATTGGGGACTCGTCCGATCCTTCTCATATCTGCACTAGGTAGATCAGCAGACATTATCCCTCCAGCAAAGGGTGGGAGGTTGTCTCGCAGTGCTGACGGGATAAGCGTCTGCTTGCTTCGCTTAGATAAAGAGTGCTGAAGGAATCCGGGAACCGGAAGTAAGAACAAAACGCTTGTGTCTTTTAAAACTGTTTTATTTCTCTTCTGTCTTGCGTATACACGCACGCATACATATATATCTGCATTTCTGTTTCATTTTCGTATATCACTATTCCTGTTTGCCAATTTTATAGTTGATAGAAAGTGCTAAAAGAGATTTGCTGTTATTTCATAGTAAAGGTAATAGTTAAAGTATAGAACAACACACGATTTGTCTAGGAGACAAGGCAGTCAGTGTGGATTGCGGTAGATGATCAGGGATCATTTACATTGATAAAAGTATATATTGTGTTACGGTGGATCTTTGCATTGCGTACACGTGTCGCTAACAAAGACTAGCGTACGCAATCCAAAAGGCAGACGCACGCAGCGTACATTACGCAACGTAGCGTCCGGTTACGCCCACGTAACTCAAAGTCACGAAAAAGGTGAATTAACGCAAAGGCGATAAGTAACGCACAGCGATAAGTAACGCGAAGCGGTAAATAACGCAAATCTATTTTTGGAAAAATCTGAAATTTAGTTTAACAGATCCTGCTCCTAATTGGTAACACTGTTGGACTGAAGACAATTTCTGCGCAGAAATAGATATAGAAACAAAAGTGTACATGTGTTGAGTGAGTGTGTTTTTATACATAAGTTTATACAACTTTAAGGTGGAACCAAAAGGAAAGTCGGGTACTCGTCAAGGGACATACGTGTAAGTGACATATACGGTGGCTAGGGAGGCATCCCTGGTTAAATAATATTTGAGCATTAGAGTATAGCGGACCATAAGGTAACAAGACCAGGAGGTCGTAAGGTACTAAAAAGGTCCGCTATAAAAGTCCAGTGGCACAACCCCTGGGGGCGTTGGTGCAGAACCCATATAGGCCATAAGCTCTTGCTGAAGGAATCGCGGCCGGAAACATCGATTCCATTAAATCGTTCAGTACATAACAGGTAGTGCTTATGTACTGAACGATTGGACCGCACGTAATTGTGTGCAGTAGTTAGTAATCTGACCTAATACCATTAGAGTAAAGTGGTCACAAACGCTATTTGTACATTCTGACGTGATTTGTGTAATTTTTTATTTTTAAAGGGAAGTTCGCTGGTCACTCAGGAACTATCTAACAACCCCACCTTTACTGGAAAGAGTAAGTGTCCTGCGGGTAACCCTCATATGTTCCAGTAAACAGAAGGTTTTTGGTAGGGCCCTGTATCGAGTACGCCAGCACCACGTCGGTGTGATCAGGTCGTATTGGTCGAGGTGGGCGAGTGAGTGGGGTACTCGGTAAACCGCCACCGCCGGCCTACTGTGGAGTAATTTGGTTGTCTGTAAAGGCTTGCTGAAAACCTTGATACAGAAATCCAAGGAGGACTAAGCAACACCTGCAGACTATGGGGGCCAGTTGCTCAGGTAGGGGGCGATCAACCTTGGTTCAGGTTGATTCTGTGAACCGACCAGTTGGGTCGGCACGATATGTAATGTGTGAAAAATATGGAAGTCACACCGAATCTTTATGTGATGAATGGGAGAGAATGACTGTACAAGACAGGGACAAATTCCCAAGAATAGGTAGCTTTAGTCCAGAAGTGTTACAAAATTTAAGGAGGAGGATATGTCTCGTAAAATCAACAAAGAGACGAATTCAACATCATGATTATTTACAGTTATGGCACCAGGAAGGTGAGATACAGAGAGGTTTGGCTCTGGCGGCAGGATCTGGGGCAGTCAGGAAGCTGATAGCCACAGCTCCTCCTCCACCATACATTGCAGGAGAGAAGTTGATTGCGGAGAGAAACGCACTGGGTTGTAAAACACAAACTCTTAGTAACCCTGTAAATGTTAATGATGTTAACCAAATAACTCATGCAAGTATTAACCCGTGCAAGATGTACCCTGTTTTGAACCTTCCTCAGGAGTGTGATCAAGAAGAAGATTCGGCAACAATTTCAGCTCTCTCTCTTGCAGCCACCATAGCAGAGACCACAGTAGGCACAGCGACACCCACGAGATTAGTGAAAGCCCCTAGCGGAGGGATAGGTGAGGTCGTGTCAACGGGTAAGTACGGCACCATGCACTACACTGAAACAATTGTACCACAACAAGCAGTAGAATCTACACAGGAAGAGGCTGTTAGAATTGCTCCTGTAAGGGTAATAGCAGTTCCCAATGGAAAAACAGATGTGTCTGGAGCCACTCCCATAAGGAACATTGCCATGTACACTCCATTTTCCAGAATGGAATTAAGAACAATAGTGTCCGAATTTCCTGACCCCAGGAAGGACTTAGTTGCTAGCCAAAAATACATCAGGGATCTAGGTAACACTGTAGAACCCAACAACAAGGATTGGCAGATACTGCTAAGAGCTTGTTTACCTTCCAATGTCGACGCAACTCAATTTTTAGCTGACTGTGCATTGGATAAAGATGTACCGCTTACCGACGTGTACAACAAGGACAATGTAAAAAGGATAAATTTACAGCTAAAGGAGTATTTCCCAGCCGTTGTTAAATGGAACAAGATATTTTCCATTAAGCAAAAGGAGTCCGAAACGGCAACAGAATATTTTCACCGGGCACTATTAGAAATGGCAAAGTACACTGGTATAGAAGACATTAAGACCAACCCAAACCATCGAGAAGTAGCAGTATCTGTACTGATGGATGGTTTGAAAGAAACATTAAAAGCTAGGGTACAGACCACACAACCATGTTGGCGAGGTCTGTCAGTGTCCACATTGAGAGAGGCTGCTATTGATCACGACAGAAACATCACTAGGCACAGGGAATCGCAAAGTGATAAGTTGATGTCCGTAAGTATACAGGCGCTGACCACAAGGCAGCCTGCGTATGTACCACCGAATCCTGTGGGTAAGGCAAGTGTAATAACATGTTTTTCTTGTAACAGACCGGGACACTATGCACGAGAATGTAGAACAAAGAGTGTACAAAGATCTTTTCAACCCCCTAGACAACGACACGACACACGACATTGGGAGCAGGGTCCACAGAGGCGGAGTTTTGAGCCACATACAGGGGAAACAAAAAGATATCCCCCAAACAGAGATTGGCATGCCTCTGGTAGTTCCCAGCTAACCCCCGCACAAGTAGTCGCTGCCAGCGGGATTCAGGGAGGTCAGCATACCCAATAGGGGTGTGGCCATACCTGTAATCTGCACCCAGTTAAATTGATTGCCAGTCTTGGAAGCGAACCAGAGATTGCAATCAATGTAGCTGGTAAAACTTTAAACTTTCTTGTAGACACAGGGGCGGCCAAGTCAGTGATAAATTCGACAGTGGGCATGAGAACCACTGGTAGGACAATTCCAGCCATGGGAGTAACAGGGGTAGTCCAGCACTACCCTGTTAGCAAACCAGCCGAGATTACAATAGGGCCTTTGCATACCAAGCATTCCTTTTTGCTGGCTGCATCGGCACCAACTAATCTCCTGGGTAGAGACTTACTATGTAAAATGGGTTGCGTCATTTATTGTACTCCTGAAGGTGTATTCTTGGACATACCTGAGAATCACGCTCAGGAGGTACGAGACATGTTAGACTCCCCATCAAAATTAATGTCACATTCCATTATGACAAATAGGAATCCATCCCAAGTAGAAGAGATGACATCTCAGATACCAGAGTCACTTTGGACAAAAGATGGACAGGACACTGGATTAATGGCAAACGTAGCTCCAGTAGTTGTACAAGTAAAAGATGGTAGGATAGCTCCAAAAATCCCACAGTATCCTCTGAAGCCAGAGGTGGAGTTAGGAGTTTTCCCAGTAATAGAGCGCTTGCTACAACAGGGCATTCTAGTAAGAACGTCCAGCACAGCAAATAGTCCCATCTTCCCTGTTAAAAAGAGTGGGGGGAGGGGTTACAGGCTAGTGCAGGATCTAAGGGGGATTAACAAAATAGTTGAGAGTCAGTTCCCCGTAGTGCCTAATCCAGCTGTCATCCTAATGCAAATTCCTCCCACTGCCAAATTTTTCACTGTTATTGACCTCTGCTCCGCTTTCTTTTCGGTACCTCTGCACCCTGACAGCCAATATTTGTTTGCATTCACATACAGAGGAGTCCAATACACGTGGACTCGGTTACCCCAAGGTTTCATAGATAGTCCAAGTATATTTTCTCAGGCTTTGCATGATTGTTTACAGTCTTTCCAACCGGAGAGTGGATCAGTGTTGATACAGTACGTGGATGATCTACTACTGTGTTCTGATTCATTGGAGGCATCCCTGAAGGATACGAAACAGCTCCTGTTTCATCTTTCAGACACAGGTCACAAGGTTTCCAAAGACAAGTTACAATTATGCCAAACTAAGGTAAAATATTTGGGACACTGTCTAACACAGGGACTGAGACACCTGACCGCTGATAGAATCCAAGCCATTAGAGACATGACACTGCCACAAACCCAGCAACAGATCAGGACGTTTCTAGGAATGTGTGGGTATTGCCGTAATTGGATCCCAGGGTTTTCCATATTGGCGCTACCTCTGCAGGAAATGGTCTCTTCAAACAAACCTGATCGGATTTCGCATACAGACGAATCCGAAACAGCATTTGAGAGACTTAAGCAATGCCTAACGCAGGCACCAGCACTAGGTATGCCAGACTATGGGAAACCCTTTGAACTATACGGAACAGAAAGTGCTGGGTGCGCAGCAGGTGTACTAACCCAAAAACACGGTGACGCCAGCAGGCCAGTTGCATACTACAGCGCTCAGCTAGATACGGTAGCGCGATCCCTCCCCACATGCTTGCGTAGCGTTACGGCGATAGCATTGCTAGTGACGAAAAGCGAAGATGTCGTGCTAGGCCACAACCTCACAATCCATACACCGCATGCGGTATCTGCCTTATTGAATTCTGCCCAAACCAGACACGTCTCATCTGCAAGGTTTACAAGATGGGAATTGGCATTAATGGCCCCAGTAAACATCACCATAAGGAGATGCAGTGCATTAAACCCTGCAACATTTCTCCCAGGTGTGCCTGGTCAGACACAAAGGGTGGAAGGTGAGAGTGATGGGGAAGGAGGATTTAATGCAAAGGAAGATACACATGATTGTATGGAATATTTGACCCAAAATTTTACCGCAAGGCCTGACATCAGTGACAATCCACTGGAAGATGCAGAACTCACGTTCTACACGGACGGTAGTTGTCACAGACAGTCAGACTCGGGAGACTTGTGTACTGGATACGCAGTCGTAGATGACCAAGGCACCATAGAAGCGGAACCGCTAGGCCCACCTCACTCAGCCCAGGTTGCTGAACTGGTCGCCCTAACCAGAGCATGTGAATTGGCTAAGGGTAAGTCAGCCAATATCTACACCGATTCTAGATACGCCTTCGGGGTAGTACATGATTTCGGAGCGCTATGGCGGCTCAGAAATTTCATGACGGCGGCTGGTACACCGATAGCGCATGCAGCTCACATAAAAAGGCTTCTAACAGCGATACAGGAACCCGACAGAGTGGCTGTTATCAAATGTAAAGCACATACATATAGCCAAGACCCAGTATCCCTTGGTAACAGCCGAGCAGACGAGGCCGCAAAGCTTGCAGCTGCTACCCCCATACGGACAGACACCACACAACTGATGGTATTTAATACCATCAACACACAGAAGTTGTGTGAGATGCAGAATTTGTGTTCCACACAGGAAAGAGCAGTCTGGAGGGCAAAGGGATATGGCCAGGAGTCCTCAGGGCTCTGGACGGATGGACATGGTAAACCAGTGGCCCCCAGGGCATACCTTCCATGTCTGGCTGAAGCAGCTCACGGGCTGACTCATCTAGGCAAGGAGGGGATGTGCAAATTGGTAAGAGCATACTGGTGCGCCCCAGGATTCTCCTCTCATGCGAGTAAAAGAGCAATGTCATGCCTTACCTGTCTGAGAAAGAATATTGGAAAAGCAATACCTACAGAACCATCCCATATCCCACCTGCCGGCGGCCCTTTCCAGGTAATACAAATTGACTTCATTCAATTACCCCCATGTCGAAATTTGAAATATGTACTTGTTTGTATAGATGTTTTTTCGAATTGGGTCGAAGCTTTTCCAGCAGCTACAAATACCGCTATGTTTACAGCTAAGAAAATTGTGCAGGAATTTGTATGTAGATATGGTATCCCTAGAATCATTGAAAGTGATAGGGGTACCCATTTTACAGGTGATGTCTTTCAAGGAATGTGTAAGTTGATGGGAATTGATAGTAAGCTGCACACTCCGTACCGTCCACAGGCGAGTGCGAAGGTCGAAAGAGTGAACAGCACTATTAAAAATAAATTGAGTAAAGTAATGACAGAGACAGGATTGACGTGGCCAGAAGCTTTACCCATTGTTTTGTATAGCATCAGAACCACTCCCAGGTCCCCTCTTAATCTGTCTCCTTTTGAAATCTTGTTTGGTCGACAACCGCATGTCATGGTTAACCCTCAGGATGATTTGAAATGTAACAATGAAGTAACTGTAAAGTACTTGATTAACATGAGTAAGCAGTTGAGGAGTCAAAATGATAATCTGAAGTTGGTGATTCCTGATTTACCAGGTAGTAATTGTCATGACATTGAACCTGGGGATTATGTAATGATACGAAATTTTCTACGCTCAGGTTGTCTTATTGATAGATGGGAAGGACCATACCAGGTCTTATTGACTAGCACCACAGCATTGAAGGTTGCTGAGAGAGAGACTTGGGTCCATTCATCCCACTGCAAAAAGGTTGCTGATCCAGAGAAGTCCCGTGATAAGGAACAGACGGTAGAGGTTGTATCACTGGAGTGTCTGTTCCAGGAGGACTGAGGCGGCACCTGAGCCTTGAAGACCGAAAGCAGTTGTCGACTCCCTTCTCCCTTTTATTGTTTTTCTCCACTTCCCAGCCCCTCTCCCTTAAAATTTCTTTTTCCCCCTTCACATTCTTCTCTATTTCCTCCTCAAAGATGGACTTGCCCCAAGAGACTGTGATCCGGATTTTGATGTTAACCATGATGTTGACCAGAGCAGTCTGTTCCGGCGAGAGTACCATAGAGGTCGAAAGAGGTTCTGGAATGGGTTCCGATTATGATGATGGAGGCGTAGTTTTCCAAGATCAACCAAACCAACAAGCAAAGGCGAGTATCAGAAAACGATCCGATAGAAGAAATTGTGATGGATTGTTAGCTGAAGAAAATTGTATCTGTAGGCTCTGTGATAATCTGGTTGAAGATGGATGCATAAAGAAATGCCAATCCAGTTTTAATATCCATATGGACCGGCATCCATTGAGTGACTATCACTCCTTAGTGGGTAACGTATTAAACCAAACAGATTGTTGGGTATGCTCTCAAGTACCTCAGGGTCACAGCAAATCAGGGCTAGTACCATTTCCTTTAACGTTAGGGGAGGTACTTGAGCTAAGTGGTGGGAGACCGGTGGACCGGAGGTTTAACATCTCCAGCCCTCCTAGTTTGAAGCTCCACCAATACCATGTGGATAGGTCCCTCTTATGTTTTAATATCTCCAATCCCCGTAAGCCGGGAAATTGGGAAGTGTCATGGAGCAACCTTACCATGACCTTTTCACACAGAGCAGATAGAATGCCTACAGATACAGAGCTCGTACGCCACATAGCCAGTAGAGGAAAATCTTTCCGGTATCGATATACCTTAGGAAATAGGATTACTAGAGTTGGAGAGGTATCACCAGGATACTGTGCACATATCGTACAAACCGATACGTGCATTAAGCAGATGGAAGAATTAGGGTCAGGAGATTTCACCTGGAAGGTTTGTAACATGATCATGTCCTTCTCCGTCCCTTATGTTCTCCCCGATGATGCATATTTCATATGCGGGAGAAAGGCGTACAAGTGGCTTGCCCCAAACTCTGAAGGATTGTGTTATATTGGAAAAGTGTTGCCTGAAGTGATGACTGTTACACATGACAAAATGAAGGACATACACCGTGGTGCCCAAGCTCCTTATACTCACACTCATTACGAGCACCGAGTTAAAAGACAACTGTCAGAAAGGTTAGAGCATCCGGCCTCTGATCTTATCCATGAATCCACCGGGATTCAGGTTCTGGTAGCGTTAGATTTCACTCGTACCGCTCGAGGAGTGATGAATTATAGATACATTTCCGCACTCGCCAATTTGTTAGATAATATCACTGAAATGTATGATGACACGTTTAGATACACTGGAAGAGAACTTCAAGCTTACAAAACAGAACTAGTTCAGCATAGGATGGTTCTTAATTATCTTACAGCAGTAACAGGCGGATATTGTGTTACATTGGCAACACAGTACGGCATAAAGTGTTGCACGTATATCACAAATAGCACCGAGGATCCGGTAGAGGTCATAGACCAAAAGATGGACGATATTCTCCAATTAAAGTGGGAATTTCGTCGAAAACACAATCTCACCCTTGCTGCTGTAGGTAATGAGCTGACTGGTTGGGTGTCATGGTTGAACCCGCGAAATTGGTTCTCCGGTTTAGGAGACTGGGCTCAAGGAGTCATAATGGATGTTGGAAAGTTTCTACTATGTATCTTGGGTGTCATTATATCGATTGGATTGATATTTAGATGCGGGCAGGCTTTAATGAGGTGCAAACAAAGTACAAAAGTGATGAGCTTGAGGAGTGAGGAAACCGTAATTAACCTGGATTTGGTTTATGACCCAATGATAGAAACCAGAATGTGATGAAAATGCGATTATACGGTCCGTTTCTTTCACCTGTTTTTCTGTTTTTCTCCAAGATACAAAGACCCCCTTGGACGAGGAAGCTGACGAGACGAGATGTATACAGACAACAGACAAGCACCAAAGATGAAGTTTTGACAACCTATGATATGGACACTTGATGAACTTTGCCATGGATCCCCAGTTTCCCTAGTACTTTTAAACTCACGCTAGCCCAACATTTTTTGTAAATCTGATGGCACTGACAAAGCTTGCTGCTCATGCCTAAGGAGCAAAACAGCGCAAAGAAGACGACTCTCAACAGATACCGAACACAACTTCAACAACAGATGTACATTTCCCTGACATAGAATATCATTGCATTTTTCGTAAGTGTTCTTTATCTTCATCCCTACAACCCTCAGGTAACGACACACATAGACGATAGGGAATACAGGCACAGATATCAGCAACCACATACCTCCCCCATTCATGTATCATCAACTAAAATGTGCATCCCCATTTTGTTACAACTGAAAGCCGAAATGAGCTCGGTAGAGTTTGACAGCCCATCCACAGACCTGTACCACAGGATAAGAAGGAATTCAAATGTATACTTCGCAATACCTCGAAGCTTGATTTACCACACGTACGGCACGATGATACATGACCCTCCAAACATGGACTCATACACACATGCTTCTACTTTCTCACTAGGTCATACCCTTTTCACACCTACTCCTCTCTTCTTCCTTACCCCACCATGGAAATCAATTAACCCCTGACTTACATTTTTCTCCTTAAATATTTTAGAAGGCGGCAGTTATTATTGACTGCCAAAGGGTGGACTGTCAAAGTCAGAAAAATGTCTCTATGCACACTGCCATATTTGCACCGCACACTGGTACATGCTGCGCATGCGTGCGCTTTCCCGTGACTGCGCATACCCGCAATAGCGTGCACTCGCAGGCGCGGTATGCGTATTTACGGTAGAGTTTATGTAGTCGTAGCGTGCGACCCATTCGTTACATATTTTCACAATTAATGTGGTTTATAGATCATGATCCCTTTGATAGTTTCTGAAAGTTTGGTTAATATAGAAGGTCTCTGTCTAAAGGAATCCCTCTTTGTATTGTACGAAGGGTCTAACAGGAATCATACAGCAGTGTTTGGTACCCATCGGAAGAGTATTTAATTAGCAATATTCCGGTGTTGGTTTGGAGCGTATTAATCGCTCGTGCGAATAGTTATGGACATAAGAAGTTTATGTCCATTTCTATTATTTACTCATACTCAGGTATGCGGCGGGAAACCTAGTTTCCCACCCACCAGAGCTGTTGGAAATCGTCACAGCCCACCTGTATGAATCACCCTATGACCTTTTGTTATGATGCAGGGCCGAATTCCTTCGGCCAATGGACAATGGGATTGTAGGGACTATGAGATTGCATTGTGTGTGGGGCATAAATAGGCAGGCCGACCATATCCAACTTCACTCTCTCTCATCAACGGTTATCTGCTGATAGCCGGGAGCTGGATATCGAGGCGCATGCGATCATACCCTTTGTGCGTAAGTTTTCTCTCCGTAATCATTGTCTTTCTGTGAGCCAAATTCTCTCATCTCTCTCCGTCTCTCTCTCTCTCTCTCTCTCTCTCTCCTCTTTTCTCTTATATCTCTCATAGTATTGTATTGTATTGCATTTAGGTCAGAGTAGTATTGTCTTTTTGTATTTGTTGTTTAAGTTCTGTGGTTAGGAAGTCTCTGTTATATTGTAGTGTATCATTTGTACTGTTATCCCCTTTATACAAGTATATTAGATATAATACAGTTAATAGGCTTTGGACCCTAAACCAGTATCTGTGTATTTTCTATAGTGTTAAGTGTTCACTTGAGCGTCGGTAACGCTCAAGCAGCTTTGTAGTTAGTCAGGTTACACAAGGTTGCACTTACACCCTGTATTCACATTAAGGTATTCTGTGTATTTCATTAGTATAAGGTCTAGACATAAAGGTATAGCATTGTGAGCGTCTGCACCGCTGGTGACCTCCTCGTGGTCTCGAGCGTAAGCTACGCCATAGCGAATCATTACTCTAGTCATAGCCAATAACGTGTCCTGTGATCACTGGGCCGCGAGCGAACGTGACGCTTGAGCGTCTCGCCTACGGCTGAGCGATCGTTACGCAGATAGCGTACCCTTATGGTACTTCTTAAGCAAACAGCGTACAGTGTTCTTAGACTTCATAAAGGGTTGTTTATACGACAAAGGAATTTAGCATTGTCAGTATTTAAACTGTATTTGTAGTTTTATCACAAAATTATGCAATTTTTCTATTTTTATGTATTTACGGAGACAATGGAGCTGATAGTAGAGATGAGCGCCGGAAATTTTTCGGGTTTTGTGTTTTGGTTTTGGGTTCGGTTCCGCGGCCGTGTTTTGGGTTCGACCGCGTTTTGGCAAAACCTAACCGAATTTTTTTTGTCGGATTCGGGTGTGTTTTGGATTCGGGTGTTTTTTTCCAAAAAACCTAAAAAACAGCTTAAATCATAGAATTTGGGGGTCATTTTGATCCCAAAGTATTATTAACCTCAAAAACCATCATTTCCACTCATTTTCAGTCTATTCTGAATACCTCACACCTCACAATATTATTTTTAGTCCTAAAATTTGCACCGAGGTCGCTGGATGACTAAGCTAAGCGACCCTAGTGGCCGACACAAACACCTGGCCCATCTAGGAGTGGCACTGCAGTGTCACGCAGGATGTCCCTTCCAAAAAACCCTCCCCAAACAGCACATGACGCAAAGAAAAAAAGAGGCGCAATGAGGTAGCTGTGTGAGTAAGATAAGCGACCCTAGTGGCCGACACAAACACCGGGCCCATCTAGGAGTGGCACTGCAGTGTCACGCAAGATGTCCCTTCCAAAAAACCCTCCCCAAACACCACATGACGCAAAGAAAAAAAGAGGCGCAATGAGGTAGCTGTGTGAGTAAGATAAGCGACCCTAGTGGCCGACACAAACACCGGGCCCATCTAGGAGTGGCACTGCAGTGTCACGCAGGATGTCCCTTCCAAAAAACCCTCCCCAAACAGCACATGACGCAAAGAAAAAAAGAGGCGCAATGAGGTAGCTGTGTGAGTAAGATAAGCGACCCTAGTGGCCGACACAAACACCGGGCCCATCTAGGAGTGGCACTGCAGTGTCACGCAGGATGTCCCTTCCAAAAAACCCTCCCCAAACAGCACATGACGCAAAGAAAAAAAGAGGCGCAATGAGGTAGCTGTGTGAGTAAGATAAGCGACCCTAGTGGCCGACACAAACACCGGGCCCATCTAGGAGTGGCACTGCAGTGTCACGCAGGATGTCCTTTCCAAAAAACCCTCCCCAAACAGCACATGACGCAAAGAAAAAAAGAGGCGCAATGAGGTAGCTGTGTGAGTAAGATAAGCGACCCTAGTGGCCGACACAAACACCGGGCCCATCTAGGAGTGGCACTGCAGTGTGTTATGCACACCAGTGCCAGCAGGAAAGTACTGGTGTCAGAACTGTTATGCACTCCAGTGTCTGCAGGAATGTACTGGTGTTTGAACTGTTATGCAAAACAGATGGACTCACAGACAAACTGGGGGATATGACATAACGTACACAGAAGGTGATAGGGTAACAAAATACACACAAAGTGAACAGAGAAGCCCAGAGGCTAAGGAACTGGGTATCTCCCTTGTATTAGAACTGCTAAGATGGAAAAAGCAAGATGTTGTGTTTTAATACGTAGAGTACCCGAAATGCTGTTGCTAAGGGCAACAGCAAAACCCTAAAGGGTTACCAACGGGTGTGGCAGTAAACTCCTTGGTCAGAGATGGAATGATAGACACAAGGAGAATCTCCACAATCCTAATTCTCACTTGCAGTGCACAGGTTTTAGCTTACTGCCACTAAACTGACCCCTGACACCTAGCACAGTGAGACAGGATTAGACAGGCAAGTCTTAGAATACAGCCGCAAACTTGCTAAGTTCACAGAGTAGTAACAGAACCCCAGCAAGCTAAACGACTGACTCCAGTCTTACTGCTAGGTCTGGATTGGCAGAGTGTAATACCAAATTCCCAGGCCTATTTGCAGTAAGCAACAAACAAATACAAAGCTACACAGTACTGGCTAACGTTCATGAACTGACTAACCAACAAAGATTCAGCAGCATCTGCTTACCCTGAAAAGAGGCCTTATAAAGCAGGTGCTGTCCACGCCCCACTCAGACCTCACAGACTGTGAGCACAAAAACCAGCACCGGATCCCCTGCCGTGCACAGAGCCTATAACCACTGCACAGCAAAAGACCCGAACCGGAGTATCAGCTGCGCTCAGGTTACTCCACTAGCACTTGTCTCCCGGTTGCCATGACGACGTGGCAGCACAGGGCAGGAGACCCTAACAGTACCCCCCCTCTGACGAGGGGTCAAAGAACCCCTACCACCGGGTTTATCGGGGAACTGCGAGAAGAAAGAGCGTATCAGTCTGGGGGCATGAAGATCACAACTGCGCACCCACGACCGCTCCTCCGGGCCATACCCCTTCCAGTGCACCAAAAATGACAGCCGACCCCGAACCACCTTGGAGTCAAGAATCCTTTCAACAACAAACTCCCTCTGGCCACGTATCAGAAGAGGGGAAGGTCTTCCACTGGTAGAAGGATTACTAATCGCCCGTTTTAAAAGGGAACAATGAAATGTTTTATTGATACCCAAAGAACGGGGCAGATCTAACTGAAATGCCACCGGATTGATAACCCTGGTGATCTTATAAGGGCCGATGAACCGGGGCCCTAACTTATGAGATGGCTGTCTCAACTTCAAATTCTTGGTAGACAACCAGACGAAGTCTCCTAATTTGAAGCTGCAGGGTCT
The DNA here is from genome assembly GCF_028390025.1 of Pseudophryne corroboree. Classification (NCBI taxonomy): domain Eukaryota; kingdom Metazoa; phylum Chordata; class Amphibia; order Anura; family Myobatrachidae; genus Pseudophryne; species Pseudophryne corroboree. The sequence continues at coordinate 790,297,073 of NC_086447.1, read as the reverse complement.
TTTCCGCTTATCAAAAACCCTTTTGGTCACTAATGACACAGACACAAGGGCTTTCTTCACTTTCCGCCAAATACCTCTAAGGACCGAAACAACAGAGGAACCACCAGGCGTGGAGTCCAGGGGGTCAAAAGAATTGGCCTTAGGATGATGCCCATACACACAAAGGAAGGGAGAGATCCCTGTAGCAGAGTGAGCCGCGTTGTTATAGGCAAACTCCGCCATGGACAGATGAGCAACCCAGTCAGTCTGACACTTGGAGACATAACACCTGAGGAACTGCTCCAAGGACTGGTTCACCCATATGCCCAGACCTGTGGGTCTCCTTGTAGCAAGGAAATCACTATGCCCACCCGCTGAATCTCCGACCCAGAAGACTGAGGCCTAAGCCGGAAGTATAGCTTGCAGCTCTCCTTGAAACAAAAGAACTGCGAGCGATCTCCAGAAAAACAATCCGGGAGATTTACTTTCGGCTCCTTAACCCCTGCAGGTGCTGCTGCTGTGGGAGCTCCGCCAGCAGCCTGGGAGGTGTGCATTTTAATGGACAAATCATTAAATTGTCGAGTCAGGACCTGCACCTGATCGACCACCTGTTGCAACATATTTTGAGGGGTATGCTCCATATTCCCACAAAATTTCAACAGGAGTATTAGGCTGCTGAATATGTTATGCACACCAGTGCCAGCAGGAAAGTACTGGTGTCAGAACTGTTATGCACTCCAGTGTCTGCAGGAATGTACTGGTGTTTGAACTGTTATGCAAAACAGATGGACTCACAGACAAACTGGGGGATATGACATAACGTACACAGAAGGTGATAGGGTAACAAAATACACACAAAGTGAACAGAGAAGCCCAGAGGCTAAGGAACTGGGTATCTCCCTTGTATTAGAACTGCTAAGATGGAAAAAGCAAGATGTTGTGTTTTAATACGTAGAGTACCCGAAATGCTGTTGCTAAGGGCAACAGCAAAACCCTAAAGGGTTACCAACGGGTGTGGCAGTAAACTCCTTGGTCAGAGATGGAATGATAGACACAAGGAGAATCTCCACAATCCTAATTCTCACTTGCAGTGCACAGGTTTTAGCTTACTGCCACTAAACTGACCCCTGACACCTAGCACAGTGAGACAGGATTAGACAGGCAAGTCTTAGAATACAGCCGCAAACTTGCTAAGTTCACAGAGTAGTAACAGAACCCCAGCAAGCTAAACGACTGACTCCAGTCTTACTGCTAGGTCTGGATTGGCAGAGTGTAATACCAAATTCCCAGGCCTATTTGCAGTAAGCAACAAACAAATACAAAGCTACACAGTACTGGCTAACGTTCATGAACTGACTAACCAACAAAGATTCAGCAGCATCTGCTTACCCTGAAAAGAGGCCTTATAAAGCAGGTGCTGTCCATGCCCCACTCAGACCTCACAGACTGTGAGCACAAAAACCAGCACCGGATCCCCTGCCGTGCACAGAGCCTATAACCACTGCACAGCAAAAGACCCGAACCGGAGTATCAGCTGCGCTCAGGTTACTCCACTAGCACTTGTCTCCCGGTTGCCATGACGACGTGGCAGCACAGGGCAGGAGACCCTAACACAGTGTCACGCAGGATGGCCCTTCCAAAAAACCCTCCCCAAACAGCACATGACGCAAAGAAAAAAAGAGGCGCAATGAGGTAGCTGTGTGAGTAAGATAAGCGACCCTAGTGGCCGACACAAACACCGGGCCCATCTAGGAGTGGCACTGCAGTGTCACGCAGGATGGCCCTTCCAAAAAACACTCCCCAAACAGCACATGACGCAAAGAAAAAAAGAGGCGCAATGAGGTAGCTGTGTGAGTAAGATAAGCGACCCTAGTGGCCGACACAAACACCGGGCCCATCTAGGAGTGGCACTGCAGTGTCACGCAGGATGGCCCTTCCAAAAAACCCTCCCCAAACAGCACATGACGCAAAGAAAAAAAGAGGCGCAATGAGGTAGCTGTGTGAGTAAGATAAGCGACCCTAGTGGCCGACACAAACACCGGGCCCATCTAGGAGTGGCACTGCAGTGTCACGCAGGATGGCCCTTCCAAAAAACCCTCCCCAAACAGCACATGACGCAAAGAAAAAAAGAGGTGCAATGAGGTAGCTGTGTGAGTAAGATAAGCGACCCTAGTGGCCGACACAAACACCGGGCCCATCTAGGAGTGGCACTGCAGTGTCACGCAGGATGTCCCTTCCAAAAAACCCTCCCCAAACAGCACATGACGCAAAGAAAAAAAGAGGCGCAATGAGGTAGCTGTGTGAGTAAGATAAGCGACCCTAGTGGCCGACACAAACACCGGGCCCATCTAGGAGTGGCACTGCAGTGTCACGCAGGATGGCCCTTCCAAAAAACACTCCCCAAACAGCACATGACGCAAAGAAAAAAAGAGGCGCAATGAGGTAGCTGTGTGAGTAAGATAAGCGACCCTAGTGGCCGACACAAACACCGGGCCCATCTAGGAGTGGCACTGCAGTGTCACGCAGGATGGCCCTTCCAAAAAACACTTCCCAAACAGCACATGACGCAAAGAAAAAAAGAGGCGCAATGAGGTAGCTGTGTGAGTAAGATAAGCGACCCTAGTGGCCGACACAAACACCGGGCCCATTTAGGAGTGGCACTGCAGTGTCACGCAGGATGGCCCTTCCAAAAAACACTCCCCAAACAGCACATGACGCAAAGAAAAATTAAAGAAAAAAGAGGTGCAAGATGGAATTGTCCTTGGGCCCTCCCACCCACCCTTATGTTGTATGAACAGGACATGCACACTTTAACCAACCCATCATTTCAGTGACAGGGTCTGCCACACGACTGTGACTGATATGACGGGTTGGTTTGGACCCCCACCAAAAAAGAAGCAATTAATCTCTCCTTGCACAAACTGGCTCTACAGAGGCAAGATGTCCACCTCATCATCATCCTCCGATATATCACCGTGTACATCCCCCTCCTCACAGATTATCAATTCGTCCCCACTGGAATCCACCATCTCAGCTCCCTGTGTACTTTGTGGAGGCAATTGCTGCTGGTCAATGTCTCCGCGGAGGAATTGATTATAATTCATTTTAATGAACATCATCTTCTCCACATTTTCTGGATGTAACCTCGTACGCCGATTGCTGACAAGGTGAGCGGCGGCACTAAACACTCTTTCGGAGTACACACTTGTGGGAGGGCAACTTAGGTAGAATAAAGCCAGTTTGTGCAAGGGCCTCCAAATTGCCTCTTTTTCCTGCCAGTATAAGTACGGACTGTGTGACGTGCCTACTTGGATGCGGTCACTCATATAATCCTCCACCATTCTTTCAATGGTGACAGAATCATATGCAGTGACAGTAGACGACATGTCCGTAATTGTTGTCAGGTCCTTCAGTCCGGACCAGATGTCAGCATCAGCAGTCGCTCCAGACTGCCCTGCATCACCGCCAGCGGGTGGGCTCGGAATTCTGAGCCTTTTCCTCGCACCCCCAGTTGCGGGAGAATGTGAAGGAGGAGATGTTGACAGGTCGCGTTCCGCTTGACTTGACAATTTTCTCACCAGCAGGTCTTTCAACCCCAGCAGACTTGTGTCTGCCGGAAAGAGAGATCCAAGGTAGGCTTTAAATCTAGGATCGAGCACGGTGGCCAAAATGTAGTGCTCTGATTTCAACAGATTGACCACCCGTGAATCCTTGTTAAGCGAATTAAGGGCTCCATCCACAAGTCCCACATGCCTAGCGGAATCGCTCCGTGTTAGCTCCTCCTTCAATGTCTCCAGCTTCTTCTGCAAAAGCCTGATGAGGGGAATGACCTGACTCAGGCTGGCAGTGTCTGAACTGACTTCACGTGTGGCAAGTTCAAAGGGCATCAGAACCTTGCACAACGTTGAAATCATTCTCCACTGCGCTTGAGACAGGTGCATTCCACCTCCTATATCGTGCTCAATTGTATAGGCTTGAATGGCCTTTTGCTGCTCCTCCAACCTCTGAAGCATATAGAGGGTTGAATTCCACCTCGTTACCACTTCTTGCTTCAGATGATGGCAGGGCAGGTTCAGTAGTTTTTGGTGGTGCTCCAGTCTTCTGTACGTGGTGCCTGTACGCCGAAAGTGTCCCGCAATTCTTCTGGCCACCGACAGCATCTCTTGCACGCCCCTGTCGTTTTTTAAAAAATTCTGCACCACCAAATTCAAGGTATGTGCAAAACATGGGACGTGCTGGAATTTGCCCATATTTAATGCACACACAATATTGCTGGCGTTGTCCGATGCCACAAATCCACAGGAGAGTCCAATTGGGGTAAGCCATTCCGCGATGATCTTCCTCAGTTGCCGTAAGAGGTTTTCAGCTGTGTGCGTATTCTGGAAAGCGGTGATACAAAGCGTAGCCTGCCTAGGAAAGAGTTGGCGTTTGCGAGATGCTGCTACTGGTGCCGCCGCTGCTGTTCTTGCGGCGGGAGTCCATACATCTACCCAGTGGGCTGTCACAGTCATATAGTCCTGACCCTGCCCTGCTCCACTTGTCCACATGTCCATGGTTAAGTGGACATTGGGTACAACTGCATTTTTTAGGACACTGGTGAGTCTTTTTCTGACGTCCGTGTACATTCTCGGTATCGCCTGCCTAGAGAAGTGGAACCTAGATGGTATTTGGTAACGGGGGCACACTGCCTCAATAAATTGTCTAGTTCCCTGTGAACTAACGGCGGATACCGGACGCACGTCTAACACCAACATAGTTGTCAAGGCCTCAGTTATCCGCTTTGCAGCAGGATGACTGCTGTGATATTTCATCTTCCTCGCAAAGGACTGTTGAACAGTCAATTGCTTACTGGAAGTAGTACAAGTGGGCTTACGACTTCCCCTCTGGGATGACCATCGACTCCCAGCAGCAACAACAGCAGCGCCAGCAGCAGTAGGCGTTACACGCAAGGATGCATCGGAGGAATCCCAGGCAGGAGAGGACTCGTCAGAATTGCCAGTGACATGGCCTGCAGGACTATTGGCATTCCTGGGGAAGGAGGAAATTGACACTGAGGGAGTTGGTGGGGTGGTTTGCGTGAGCTTGGTTACAAGAGGAAGGGATTTACTGGTCAGTGGACTGCTTCCGCTGTCGCCCAAAGTTTTTGAACTTGTCACTGACTTATTATGAATGCGCTGCAGGTGACGTATAAGGGAGGATGTTCCGAGGTGGTTAACGTCCTTACCCCTACTTATTACAGCTTGACAAAGGCAACACATGGCTTGACACCTGTTGTCCGCATTTCTGTTGAAATACTTCCACACCGAAGAGCTGATTTTTTTGGTATTTTCACCAGGCATGTCAGTGGCCATATTCCTCCCACGGACAACAGGTGTCTCCCCGGGTGCCTGACTTAAACAAACCACCTCACCGTCAGAATCCTCCTGGTCAATTTCCTCCCCAGCGCCAGCAACACCCATATCCTCCTCATCCTGGTGTACTTCAACACTGACATCTTCAATCTGACTATCAGGAACTGGACTGCGGGTGCTCCTTCCAGCACTTGCAGGGGGCGTGCAAATGGTGGAAGGCGCATGCTCTTCACGTCCAGTGTTGGGAAGGTCAGGCATCGCAACCGACACAATTGGACTCTCCTTGTGGATTTGGGATTTCGAAGAACGCACAGTTCTTTGCGGTGCTTTTGCCAGCTTGAGTCTTTTCAGTTTTCTAGCGAGAGGCTGAGTGCTTCCATCCTCATGTGAAGCTGAACCACTAGCCATGAACATAGGCCAGGGCCTCAGCCGTTCCTTGCCACTCCGTGTGGTAAATGGCATATTGGCAAGTTTACGCTTCTCCTCCGACAATTTTATTTTAGGTTTTGGAGTCCTTTTTTTACTGATATTTGGTGTTTTGGATTTGACATGCTCTGTACTATGACATTGGGCATCGGCCTTGGCAGACGACGTTGCTGGCATTTCATCGTCTCGGCCATGACTAGTGGCAGCAGCTTCAGCACGAGGTGGAAGTGGATCTTGATCTTTCCCTAATTTTGGAACCTCAACATTTTTGTTCTCCATATTTTAATAGGCACAACTAAAAGGCACCTCAGGTAAAGAATGGAGATGGATGGATACTAGTATACAATTATGGATGGACTGCCGAGTGCCGACACAGAGGTAGCTACAGCCGTGAACTACCGTACTGTGTCTGCTGCTAATATAGACTGGTTGATAATGAGATGTAGTATGTATAAAGAAGAAAGAAAAAAAAACCACGGGTAGGTGGTATACAATTATGGATGGACTGCCGAGTGCCGACACAGAGGTAGCTACAGCCGTGGACTACCGTACTGTACTGTGTCTGCTGCTAATATAGACTGGTTGATAATGAGATGTAGTATGTATAAAGAAGAAAGAAAAAAAAAACCACGGGTAGGTGGTATACAATTATGGATGGACTGCCGAGTGCCGACACAGAGATAGCTACAGCCGTGGACTACCGTACTGTACTGTGTCTGCTGCTAATATAGACTGGATGATAATGAGATGTAGTATGTATAAAGAAGAAAGAAAAAAAAAACCACGGGTAGGTGGTATACAATTATGGATGGACTGCCGAGTGCCGACACAGAGATAGCTACAGCCGTGGACTACTGAACTGTACTGTGTCTGCTGCTAATATAGACTGGATGATAATGAGATGTAGTATGTATAAAGAAGAAAGAAAAAAAAACCACGGGTAGGTGGTATACAATTATGGATGGACTGCCGAGTGCCGACACAGAGGTAGCTACAGCCGTGGACTACCGTACTGTACTGTGTCTGCTGCTAATATAGACTGGTTGATAATGAGATGTAGTATGTATAAAGAAGAAAGAAAAAAAAAACCACGGGTAGGTGGTATACAATTATGGATGGACTGCCGAGTGCCGACACAGAGGTAGCTACAGCCGTGAACTACCGTACTGTGTCTGCTGCTAATATAGACTGGTTGATAATGAGATGTAGTATGTATAAAGAAGAAAGAAAAAAAAAACCACGGGTAGGTGGTATACAATTATGGATGGACTGCCGAGTGCCGACACAGAGGTAGCTACAGCCGTGGACTACCATACTGTACTGTGTCTGCTGCTAATATAGACTGGTTGATAATGAGATGTAGTATGTATAAAGAAGAAAGAAAAAAAAAACCACGGGTAGGTGGTATACAATTATGGATGGACTGCCGAGTGCCGACACAGAGGTAGCTACAGCCGTGGACTACCGTACTGTACTGTGTCTGCTGCTAATATAGACTGGTTGATAATGAGATGTAGTATGTATAAAGAAGAAAGAAAAAAAAACCACGGGTAGGTGGTATACAATTATGGATGGACTGCCGAGTGCCGACACAGAGATAGCTACAGCCGTGGACTACCGTACTGTACTGTGTCTGCTGCTAATATAGACTGGTTGATAATGAGATGTAGTATGTATAAAGAAGAAAGAAAAAAAAAAACCACGGGTAGGTGGTATACAATTATGGATGGACTGCCGAGTGCCGACACAGAGGTAGCTACAGCCGTGGACTACCGTACTGTACTGTGTCTGCTGCTAATATAGACTGGTTGATAATGAGATGTAGTATGTATAAAGAAGAAAGAAAAAAAAAACCACGGGTAGGTGGTATACAATTATGGATGGACTGCCGAGTGCCGACACAGAGGTAGCTACAGCCGTGAACTACCGTACTGTGTCTGCTGCTAATATAGACTGGTTGATAATGAGATGTAGTATGTATAAAGAAGAAAGAAAAAAAAAACCACGGGTAGGTGGTATACAATTATGGATGGACTGCCGAGTGCCGACACAGAGGTAGCTACAGCCGTGGACTACCGTACTGTGTCTGCTGCTAATATAGACTGGTTGATAATGAGATGTAGTATGTATAAAGAAGAAAGAAAAAAAAAACCACGGGTAGGTGGTATACAATTATGGATGGACTGCCGAGTGCCGACACAGAGGTAGCTACAGCCGTGGACTACCGTACTGTGTCTGCTGCTAATATAGACTGGTTGATAATGAGATGTAGTATGTATAAAGAAGAAAGAAAAAAAAAACCACGGGTAGGTGGTATACAATTATGGATGGACTGCCGAGTGCCGACACAGAGATAGCTACAGCCGTGGACTACCGTACTGTACTGTGTCTGCTGCTAATATAGACTGGTTGATAATGAGATGTAGTATGTATAAAGAAGAAAGAAAAAAAAAACCACGGGTAGGTGGTATACAATTATGGATGGACTGCCGAGTGCCGACACAGAGGTAGCTACAGCCGTGAACTACCATACTGTGTCTGCTGCTAATATAGACTGGTTGATAATGAGATGTAGTATGTATAAAGAAGAAAGAAAAAAAAAACCACGGGTAGGTGGTATACAATTATGGATGGACTGCCGAGTGCCGACACAGAGGTAGCTACAGCCGTGGACTACCGTACTGTGTCTGCTGCTAATATAGACTGGTTGATAATGAGATGTAGTATGTATAAAGAAGAAAGAAAAAAAAACCACGGGTAGGTGGTATACAATTATGGATGGACTGCCGAGTGCCGACACAGAGGTAGCTACAGCCGTGGACTACCGTACTGTGTCTGCTGCTAATATAGACTGGTTGATAATGAGATGTAGTATGTATAAAGAAGAAAGAAAAAAAAAACCACGGGTAGGTGGTATACAATTATGGATGGACTGCCGAGTGCCGACACAGAGATAGCTACAGCCGTGGACTACCGTACTGTACTGTGTCTGCTGCTAATATAGACTGGATGATAATGAGATGTAGTATGTATAAAGAAGAAAGAAAAAAAAAAACACGGGTAGGTGGTATACAATTATGGATGGACTGCCGAGTGCCGACACAGAGGTAGCTACAGCCGTGAACTACCGTACTGTGTCTGCTGCTAGTATAGACTGGATGATAAATAATGATATAAAAAATATATATATATCACTACTGCAGCCGGACAGGTATATATTATATAATGACGGACCTGCTGGACACTGTCTGTCAGCAGAATGAGTTTTTTATAGAATAAAAAAACACCACACAAGTCACACGACGAGTGTTTAACTTTTTCAGGCAGACAATCACAATATACTGGTGGTCAGTGTGGTCAGGTCACTGGTCAGTCACACTGGCAGTGGCACTCTGGCAGCAAAAGTGTGCACTGTTTAATATGTACTCCTGGCTCCTGCTATAACCTATAACTGCTCCCCAGTCTCCCCCACAATTAAGCTGTGTGAGCACAGTCAGATATTATACATAGATGATGCAGCACACTGGGCTGAGCACAGATATGGTATGTGACTGAGTCACTGTGTATCGTTTTTTTCAGGCAGAGAACGGATTATATTAAATAATAATAAAACTGCACTGGTGGTCTCACTGGTCAGTCACTAGTATAACTAACTAACTACTATCAGCAAAATTCTGCACTCTCTGAGTACTCCTCCTAAGCTCCAGTAAATGAAGTGTCTCACTCTCACTCTCCTATCTATTTCTAAACGGAGAGGACGCCAGCCACGTCCTCTCCCTATCAATCTCAATGCACGTGTGAAAATGGCGGCGACGCGCGGCTCCTTATATAGAATCCAAGTCTCGCGATAGAATCCGAGCCTCGCGAGAATCCGACAGCGTGATGATGACGTTCGGGCGCGCTCGGGTTAACCGAGCAAGGCGGGAAGATCCGAGTCGCTCGGACCCGTGTAAAAAAAACCTGAAGTTCGGGCGGGTTCGGATTCCGAGGAACCGAACCCGCTCATCTCTAGCTGATAGTGTAGGGCAGTGATGGGGAACCTTTGGCACTCCAGCTGTTGTTGAACTACACATACCAGCATACTCTGCTACAGTTTTGCTACTTGGCCATGCTAAAACTGTAGCAGGGCATGTTGGGATGTGTAGTTCAACTAAAGCTGAGTGCCAAAGGTTCCCCATGACTGGTGTAGGGGGTGTACACACCCATATGGCTCTAGCCACACCCACACAGCACTGGTCACAGCTACTCCCCTTCCCAGGCCCATGAGACCCATAATCCTGCCATGCTAAGCCATGCCCGTTTCTTGTGAAGCATCAGTGATTTTTTCCAATGGAAATCAGATGGTCTCCTGGATATTGGCATACCTCCCAACATGACCCTCTCCAGGAGGGACAGAACGCTCTGCTCCTGGACTTCCCTCTTAATTTATGATTGACGTCACCTGTGCTGAAACACCTTTCTTATCCATTAACCTGTTCAACACAGGTTATGGCAATCATACATTAAGAGGGAAGTCCAGGATCAGAGCATTCTGTCCCTCCTGGAGAGGGTCATATTGGGAGGTTTGTATTGGTACTGTCACCAGTTATGTGTTATGTGACAAGAACAGGTAAGGAAGAAAGAGGGAAAGAAGAGCTTACATTGTAAAGTAAATCTATACTGTTCCCATTAAAGGCTTTTGAATTGCAGGATGAGGAGTGTTAAGTGTTCAGTGTTCATGGCATAAATTTTAACTTACCAGCAGATGTATCAAGTGTGTCGACTGGTGGGACAACAGGACAGCTTCCTCACACTGGACAGAGAATATTTGCCCATTTACATCAGTCCCTGCCCCAGTGGAGTTTACAATCTATATTCCCTACCACGTTCCCTAACCCTAGTGTGACAGTATTCCCTACACGCACACGCATTCACGCTGGGTTAATTTTGTTAGGAGGAGCCAATTAACCTACTACTATATTTTTAGATTGTGGGAGGAAACCAGAGTACTCGGAGTAAGCCCACGAACTACAAGGAGAATATACAAACTTCACACAGTTAGGGTCATGGTGGGAATCGAACCCATGACCTCAGTGCTGTGAGGCAGTAATGCTAACCATTACACCGTCCGTGCTGCCCTGCTATTCGCTGTGGCTATCCAGAAAACCTGCTCTGTTGGGGAATTAGATGCTAGCCGGGATTGGGAACAATTTGGAAAGCTGTTAGTTTGGACTATGTGATTCACTGCTGCGTTTCTCAAGTGTGACGCTTCCACTGCAACCAATATCCTATTTATTTACATCATCTAAGATGATGACTCATTGAGCCGCCGTGACGTTCCTGTCACTAAACTTTCTCACTAGTATAAACGTTTTGCAAACTTGCAAACGGCTTTTCTTTGGCACAATGAGGTTTCCCAAACAAATACAACATGTTACTGTAAAGGAATAACAAGATTTCACCCTCACAGGCTAGATCCCATTTTCTTTTACCCCCCTTCATTTCCCAACATCAATTTTCACTTAACAGTCACTGCTCGGAAGTGTTTTTACGTGCAAGGGTGCTTGTCATTGTTTTCACTGTTATTTTGTATGATTTTAGTTTTGGATTCAAGGAAGATGTGTGGGAAACCCGTGATGATCTTTTAAACAGGAAATGGGCTGAACTTAAGCCTTCCTGACTTGCTATTGTTCACAAGACCAGGAGGGAAACAAAGTAGAAGCAGTGCCAAGACTGGAAATGGTACGCTTCACGTTTAATGCAGAACGTGTCTCATTGAACAGAATGGGTATCAGTAAAACACACTTCTAGCGGTGCCATGTCCTGGTAAGAAGGGAGGAGGGGAAGCACTTGTCATATTTGCATAGCAAGCAAGAAGTAAGACCTAGGCAAACATTGCAAAATCTTCATTGCTTTCTTATCTTTTAATGACTCTGAGACAATTGTCCTTTTGCCCCTCCATTGATTACTACAGTGAAGGTTTGGAGTAAAACCTGCAAAGTTCTGTAGATAAGAAGTGTCTAAGAATTGTTATATGCAAATGACAGTACTGTATGTGACTCATCTATATAGCACTAGTTGTACAATGCAGTCATATGTATTGTATAGTACTAGCCCGCTATCTCTTGCACTTTGGTCTTTAATGCACCGATCCTGATAAGAAGGATATTGAACATGCATAGGCAGGGCATATACAAATTTGTGTACCTACACAGGGCGAATACTGGAAAAGATAAACAGGGCCGGCAGCAGAAATCTTGGGGCCCGGTACACTGATATCTATGGAGCACCGCCTCAACAACACTTGACCTCCAACCACCTACAAAAACACCCCTACATACACAGACATATACTGTATGTACATATATATATGTATATATAGAGATGTGCACCGGAGATTTTTCGGGTTTTGGTTTTGGATTCGGTTCCGCGGCCGTGTTTTGGATTCGGACGCGTTTTGGCAAAACCTCCCTGAAATTTTTTTGTCGGATTCGGGTGTTTTTTTCCCCCAAAAAACCTCAAAAACAGCTTAAATCATAGAATTTGGGGGTAATTTTGATCCTATAGTATTATTAACCTCAATAACCACAAGTTCCACTCATTTCCAGTCTATTCTGAACACCTCACACCTCACAATACTATTTTTAGTCCTAAAATTTGCACCGAGGTCGCTGGATGACTAAGCAAAGCGACCCAAGAGGGCGGCACAAACACCTGGCCCATCTAGGAGTGGCACTGCAGTGTCAGACAGGAAGGCACTTAAAAAAATTGGCCCCAAACAGCACATGATGCAAAGAAAAGAGAAAAAGAGGTGCACTGTGGTCGCTGGACGGCTAAGCTAAGCGACACAAACACCTCAATATCACAGGAATTATTTGTTCTAATCAATGGTATTATTGGTCCAAATCACTGGAAGAAAATGACAAAATCACTGGAATTATTCGTTCTAATCAATGGTATTATTTATCCAAAACACTGGAAGAAAATTACAAAATCACTGGAATTATTCGTTCTAATCAGTGGTATTATTAGTCCAAATCACTGGAAGAAAATGACAAAATCACTGGAATTATTCGTTCCAATCAATGGTATTATTGGTCCAAATCACTGGAAGAAAATGGAATGGATGGATACTTGCAGTGTCACAGAGCTGCAAGATACAGCAATGGCCTACTGTACACAACTATATACTGTTGGGTCACCAAAATGCTGCACTGTAATACTATATACTGCTCACAAAAATACAGCACAGATATGGTATGGATATTTGCAGTGACACAGAGCTGCAAAATACAGCAATGGCCTACTGTACACAACTATATACTGTTGGGTCACCAAAATGCTGCACTGTAATACTATATACTGCTCACAAAAATGCAGCACAGATATGGAATGGATACTTGCAGTGACACAGAGCTGCAATATACAACAATGGCCTACTGTACACAACTGTATACTGTTGGGTCACCAAAATGCTGCACTGTAATACTATGTATACTGCTCACAAAAATGCTGCACAGATATGGAATGGATACTTGCAGTGACACAGAGCTGCAAGATACAGCAATGGCCTACTGTACACAACTATATACTGTTGGGTCACCAAAATGCTGCACTGTAATACTATATACTGCTCACAAAAATACTGCACAGATATGGAATGGATACTTGTAGTGACACAGAGCTGCTAGATACAGCAATGGCCTACTGTACACAACTATATACTGTTGGGTCACCAAAATGCTGCACTGTAATACTATATATACTGCTCACAAAAATGCTACACAGATATGGAATGGATACTTGTAGTGACACAGAGCTGCAAGATACAGCAATGGCCTACTGTACACAACTATATACTGTTGGGTCACCAAAATGCTGCACTGTAATACTATATATACTGCTCACAAAAATGCTGCACAGATATGGAATGGATACTTGCAGTGACACAGAGCTGCAAGATACAGCAATGGCCTACTGTACACAACTATATACTGTTGGGTCACCAAAATGCTGCACTGTAATACTATATACTGCTCACAAAAATGCTGCACAGATATGGAATGGATACTTTCAGTGACACAGAGCTGCAAGATACAGCAATGGCCTACTGTACACAACTATATACTGTTGGGTCACCAAAATGCTGCACTGTAATTCTATATATACTGCTCACAAAAATGCTACACAGATATGGAATGGATACTTGCAGTGACACAGAGCTGCAAGATACAGCAATGGCCTACTGTACTGTACTACTATAAGTATAATTAATTATATACTGATGGTCCCCAGTCCCCACAATAAAGCACACTGAGCACTGATATTTGCAGCACACTGAGCACAGATATGGAGCGTTTTCAGGCAGAGAATGTAGATATTTTAAGCACACTGAGCACAGATATTTGCAGCACACTGAGCACAGATTACGGAGCTTTTCAGGGAGAGAACGCAGCCACATCCTCTCCGTTCAACCTCCAATGCACGAGTGAAAATGGCGGCGACGCGCGGCTCTTTATATAGAATACGAATCTCGCGAGAATCCGACAGCAGGATGATGACGTTCGGCCTCGTTCGGGTTAACCGAGCAAGGCGGGAAGATCCGAGGCTGCCTGGGAACCGTGCAAAATAGGTGAAGTTCGGGGGGGGGGGTCGGATCTCGAGGAACCGAGCCCGATCATCTCTAGTGTGTGTGTGTATATATATATATATATATATATATATATATATATATATAATGTGTGTATGTGTATATATATATATATATAATCACGACAGCACTCAAAGCCTATGTATATAAAGCAAAAAATGGTGGTGCAAGGCAGCAATAAATATAAAACACTCACTTCTCCAGCGATGCAGAAAAAGTAGACAAGCCAGCACTCACGTGTAGATGAAAGAAAAGCAGGATTTATTCCTTAACCAAACGGCATGGTGAAGTACAGCAAATACAGCAAACACAGCCCTCCTGTGAGTGCTGGCTTGTCTACTTTTTCTGCATTGCTGGAGAAGTGAGTGTTATATATATATATATATATATATATATATAAATATATAGTGATGTGCACCGGAAATTTTTCTGGTTTTGTGTTTTGGTTTTGGATTCGGTTCCGCGGCCGTGTTTTGGATTCGGACGCGTTTTGGCAAAACCTCCCTGAAAATTTTTTGTCGGATTCGGGTGTGTTTTGGATTCGGGTGTTTTTTTACAAAAACCCCTCAAAAACAGCTTAAATCATAGAATTTGGGGGTCATTTTGATCCCATAGTATTATTAACCCCAATAACCATATTTTACACTCATTTTCAGTCTATTCTGAACACCTCACACCTCACAATATTATTTTTAGTCCTAAAATTTGCACCGAGGTCGCTGGATGGCTAAGCTAAGCGACACAAGTGGCCGACACAAACACCTGGCCCATCTAGGAGTGGCACTGCAGTGTCAGGCAGGTTGGCACTTCAAAAAAATTGTCCCCAAACAGCACATGATGCAAAGAAAAAAAGAGGCGCACCAAGGTCGCTGTGTGACTAAGCTAAGCAACACAAGTGGCCGACACAAACACCTGGCCCATCTAGGAGTGGCACTGCAGTGTCAGACAGGATGGCACTTCAAAAAAATAGTCCCCAAACAGCACATGATGCAAAGAAAAAAAGAGGCGCAATGAGGTAGCTGTGTGACTAAGCTAAGCGACCCAAGTGGCCGACACAAACACCTGGCCCATCTAGGAGTGGCACTGCAGTGTCAGACAGGATGGCACTTCAAAAAAATAGTCCCCAAACAGCACAAGATGCAAAGAAAAAAAGAGGCGCACCAAGGTCGCTGTGTGACTAAGCTAAGCGACACAAGTGGCCGACACAAACACCGGGCCCATCTAGGAGTGGCACTGCAGTGTCAGACAGGATGGCACTTCAAAAAAATAGTCCCCAAACAGCACATGATGCAAAGAAAAAAAGAGGCGCAATGAGGTAGCTGTGTGACTAAGCTAAGCGACCCAAGTGGCCGACACAAACACCTGGCCCATCTAGGAGTGGCACTGCAGTGTCAGACAGGATGGCACTTCAAAAAAATTGTCCCCAAACAGCACATGATGCAAAGAAAAAAAGAGGCGCACCAAGGTCACTGTGTGACTAAGCTAAGTGACACAAGTGGCCGACACAAACACCTGGCCCATCTAGGAGTGGCACTGCAGTGTCAGGCAGGATGGCACTTCAAAAAAAATTGTCCCCAAACAGCACATGATGCAAAGAAAAATGAATGAAAAAAGAGGTGCAAGATGGAATTGTCCTTGGGTCCTCCCACCCACCCTTATGTTGTATAAACAGGACATGCACACTTTAACGAACCCATCATTTCAGCGACAGGGTCTGCCACACGACTGTGACTGAAATGACTGGTTGGTTTGGGCCCCCACCAAAAAAGAAGCAATCAATCTCTCCTTGCACAAACTGGCTCTACAGAGGCAAGATGTCCACCTCATCATCATCCTCCGATTCCTCACCCCTTTCACTGTGTACATCCCCCTCCTCACAGATTATTAATTCGTCCCCACTGGAATGCACCATCTCAGATCCCTGTGTACTTTCTGGAGGCAATTGCTGGTGGCTGAATGCCGAAAGTGACCCGCAATTCTTCGGGCCACCGACAGCATCTCTTGCACGCCCCTGTCGATTTTTAAATAATTCTACACCACCAAATTCAATGTATGTGCAAAACATGGGACGTGCTGGAATTTGCCCAGATGTAATGCACGCACAATATTGCTGGCGTTGTCCGATGTCACAAATCCCCAGGAGTGTCCAATTGGGGTAAGCCATTCTGCGTTGATGTTCCTCAGTTTCCGTAAGAGGTTGTCAGCTGTGTGCCTCTTATGGAAAGCGGTGATACAAAGCGTAGCCTGCCTAGGAACGAGTTGGCATATGCGAGATGCTGCTACTGGTGCCGCCGCTGCTGTTCTTGCTGCGGGAGGCAATACATCTACCCAGTGGGCTGTCACAGTCATATAGTCCTGAGTCTGCCCTGCTCCACTTGTCCACATGTCCGTGGTTAAGTGGACATTGGGTACAACTGCATTTTTTAGGACACTGGTGACTCTTTTTCTGACGTCTGTGTACATTTTCAGTATCGCCTGCCTAGAGAAATGGAACCTAGATGGTATTTGGTACCGGGGACACAGTACCTCAAACAAGTCTCTAGTTGCCTCTGAATTAACAGTGGATACCGGAACCACGTTTCTCACCACCCAGGCTGACAAGACCTGAGTTATCCGCTTTGCAGCAGGATGACTGCTGTGATATTTCATCTTCCTCGCAAAGGACTGTTGGACAGTCAATTGCTTACTGGAAGTAGTACAAGTGGTCTTCCGACTTCCCCTCTGGGATGACGATCGACTCCCAGCAGCAACAACAGCAGCGCCAGCAGCAGTAGGCATTACACTCAAGGATGCATCGGAGGAATCCCAGGCAGGAGAGGACTCGTCAGACTTGCCAGTGACATGGCCTGCAGGACTATTGGCTTTCCTGTGTAAGGTGGAAATTGACACTGAGGGAGTTGGTGGTGTGGTTTGCAGGAGCTTGGTTACAAGAGGAAGGGATTTAGTGGTCAGTGGACTGCTTCCGCTGTCATCCAAAGTTTTTGAACTTGTCACTGACTTCTGATGATTGCGGACCAGGTGACGTATAAGGGAGGATGTTCCTAGGTGGTTAACGTCCTTACCCCTACTTATTACAGCTTGACAAAGGCAACACACGACTTGACACCTGTTGTCCGCATTTGTGTTGAAATAATTCCACACCGAAGAGGTGATTTTTTTGTATTTTGACCAGGCATGTCAATGCCCATATTCGTCTCACGGACAACAGGTGTCTTCCCGGGTGCCTGACTTAAACAAACCACCTCACCATCAGAATCCTCCTTGTCAATTTCCTCCCCAGCGCCAGCAACACCCATATCCTCATCCTGGTGTAATTCAACAGTGACATCTTCAATTTGACTATCAGGAACTGAACTGCGGGTGCTCCTTCCAGCACTTGCAGGGGGCGTGCAAATGGTGGAAGGCGCAAGCTCTTCCCGTCCAGTGTTGGGAAGGTCAGGCATCGCAACCGACACAATTGGACTCTCCTTGGGGATTTGTGATTTAGAAGAACGCACAGTTCTTTGCTGTGCTTTTGCCAGCTTAAGTCTTTTCATTTTTTTAGCGAGAGGATGAGTGCTTCCATCCTCATGTGAATCTGAACCACTAGCCATGAACATAGGCCAGGGCCTCAGCCGTTCCTTGCCACTCCATGTCGTAAATGGCATATTGGCAAGTTTACGCTTCTCATCAGACGCTTTCAATTTTGATTTTTGGGTCATTTTACTGAACTTTTGTTTTTTGGATTCTACATGCTCTCTACTATGACATTGGGCATCGGCCTTGGCAGACGACGTTGATGGCATTTCATCGTCTCGGCCATGACTAGTGGCAGCAGCTTCAGCACGAGGTGGAAGTGGATCTTGATCTTTCCCTATTTTAACCTCCACATTTTGGTTCTCCATTTTTTAATGTGTGGAATTATATGCCAGTATCAATAGCAATGGCCTACTACTATATATACTGCGCACAACTGAAATGCACCACAGGTATGGATGGATAGTATACTTGACGACACAGAGGTAGGTAGAGCAGTGGCCTTCCGTACCGTACTGCTATATATACTGGTGGTCACTGTCAGCAAACTGCAAAACTAAAATGCACCACAGGTATAGAATCTAGATGGATAGTATACTTGACGACACAGAGGTAGGTAGAGCAGTGGCCTTCCGTACCGTACTGCTATATATACTGGTGGTCACTGTCAGCAAACTGCAAAACTAAAATGCACCACAGGTATAGAATCTAGATGGATAGTATACTTGACGACACAGAGGTAGGTAGAGCAGTGGCCTTCCGTACCGTACTGCTATATATACTGGTGGTCACTGTCAGCAAACTGCAAAACTAAAATGCACCACAGGTATAGAATCTAGATGGATAGTATACTTGACGACACAGAGGTAGGTAGAGCAGTGGCCTTCCGTACCGTACTGCTATATATACTGGTGGTCACTGTCAGCAAACTCAAAACTAAAATGCACCACAGGTATAGAATCTAGATGGATAGTATACTTGACGACACAGAGGTAGGTAGAGCAGTGGCCTTCCGTACCGTACTGCTATATATACTGGTGGTCACTGTCAGCAAACTGCAAAACTAAAATGCACCACAGGTATAGAATCTAGATGGATAGTATACTTGACGACACAGAGGTAGGTAGAGCAGTGGCCTTCCGTACCGTACTGCTATATATACTGGTGGTCACTGTCAGCAAACTGCAAAACTAAAATGCACCACAGGTATAGAATCTAGATGGATAGTATACTTGACGACACAGAGGTAGGTAGAGCAGTGGCCTTCCGTACCGTACTGCTATATATACTGGTGGTCACTGTCAGCAAACTCAAAACTAAAATGCACCACAGGTATAGAATCTAGATGGATAGTATACTTGACGACACAGAGGTAGGTAGAGCAGTGGCCTTCCGTACCGTACTGCTATATATACTGGTGGTCACTGGTCAGCAAAACTCTGCACTGTACTCCTCCTATATAATATACTGGTAGTCCCCAGTCCCCACAATAAAGCAGTGTGAGCACAGATATATGCAGCATACTGAGCACAGATATGGAGCGTTTTTCAGGCAGACAACGTATACTGGTGGTCACTGGTCAGCAAAACTCTGCACTGTACTCCTCCTATATAATACAGCTGCTCCCCAGTCCCCACAATTAAGCAATAAGCACAAATATTTTTGCATCAAGGATTCAAGATTAATAAACGGAGGACGCCAGCCACGTCCTCTCCCTAACATTTCCAATGCACGAGTGAAAATGGCGGCGACGCGCGGCTGCTTATATAGAATCCGAATCTCGCGAGAATTCGACAGCGGGATGATGACGTTCGGGCGCGCTCTGGTTAACCGAGCCATACGGGAGAATCCGAGTATGCCTCGGACCCGTGTAAAATGGGTGAAGTTCGGGGGGGTTCGGTTTCCGAGGAACCGAACCCGCTCATCACTATATATATATATATATATATATATATATATATACACACACACACACACACACACACACGTGTGTATGTGTATAAGTGTGTATATATATATATATATATATATATATATAATTATTAACTCTCCCTAACTATCCCTCATCCCTGCCTCACCGTCCATGTGATCTCCATCACCACTGACCCGTCCACTGGTACAGAGCACATAGCAGAGCAGAGACATCCAGGATGATGCAGCGGCAAGAGACCTCCCCCCATTGCCAAGCCAGAAGATAAATGTATTAAGTTAGTCTACTATCCAAGGGCCTAATTCAGACCTAAGCATAGATGTACTAAATCTAGCACATCAGTCTTCAGAGATGAGGGTGGACGCCCAGCATAGGGCTAGTCCACCCCGCATGACTGCCCCGACCCCGCCCCCCCCCCCCAGCACAAGTACAAAAGCATCGCACAGCGACGATGCTTTTGTACTGGAATAGTAGCTCCCTACCAGCGCAGCTCCTGCGTGCTGACAGATAGCTACTCGTCGCTGACCGGGTCGCATGCCTGCGTTGCCCGGACCATGCCGCCTAAACGCCGGCCAAACACTGCCGGCCCGTCCAGCGACCGCCTCTGCCTATCAATCAGGCAGAGGCAATCGCAGGGCTAAGACAGCCATCGGCTGTCTGGCATGCCCGGTGCATGCGCAGTTCAGACCTGATCGCTGCTGTGCGAAAATGCAGCAATCAGGTCTGAATTAGCCCCCAAGTCAGGGCTGTTTCTAGCCAATTTGGCTCCCAGTGCGAGATTTAAAAATGCGCCCCCCCATGACATAAAAAATGTACCCCCCCCCCCCACACACACCTAGATTAAAAAAAAAAATTGTCTGCGCACCCGGCAAGGGGGCGTGGCCTCATCTAAATGGGTGTGGCCTCATTTAAATGGGCATGGCCTCTTCTGAAAAGACTACCTCACAATCCAGTTTTTGACCCTGCCCCAACAGATCACGACCACCACAGTAAAAAAAAATTCTACCATATTAAGCCCCACACAGTGATGCCCCCTGCACCATATTATGCCATACACCGCAATTCCCTTGATACATTAAATCCCCACACTACGGCAGGCAAGAGTCCCCATTTCACACATTACGGCAAGTGTCCCCATTTTACACATTGAGAGAGAGAAAGAGAGAGAATACTTGCAGAGGCGATTACCGCTCTTTGGCCCGCCTCACCAGTTGCTCCTCGCGCCGGCCTTTCCCTCTTCCTAACTTGGATCCCCCTCTGTACTCCGCTCGGGGGGGGGGGGGGGGGGGGGAGTTTCGCGGAGTGATGGGGTTGCGTTGTGACATAACGGCGCAACCGCCTCATTCCGTGAAACTCCGCCCCCCAAGCGGGTTATTCGGGTAGAAATAGGAGGGGGAAGCAGGCAGCCACAGTTAGTGCCGCGGCGGGCGCCCAGTGCGGTTGCACTGCTCGCCTGCCCCAAGAAACGGCCCTGCCCCAAGTGCAGTACTGGAGTAACCCCCAGAAACCCTATAGAAAAGAACTGTATAGAGGAGTATAATTGTGGCAACATTATCTGTGATTCCAGTAATGCGATGGATCAGACTGTTTAAAGCAGGTCCTGATGCTGAGTTGGACTTGGCTGATTTGTGAAGCATAGTATAAGCAATGCCCATAGAACAGGCTGCACTCATATGCACAAAAGCAGATCACGTTGAATCTGACACTAATACCTGTTTGTGAATCAAGAGACAAGAAGGGGAAGAAGGGGGCTGCCCAACATAGACCAAGTACAGTAAATGTGTGTTCATGTAATTCTGAACAAAGATGGACCCAGACAGAGACAAGTGGTGTAAGTTCGAGACGCAATCCAAATGTTTGCCTCCAAGAAGCCCAGTGTTTATGTGTGTTGTATGGGGGCATCAAGAAGGGGGTGAAGAGTATTTTTGGGAGCAGGTCTGAGGAGCTGTGGTACTGTGTACTCCTGTTAGCCTCTTCACTCACGCTGCTCCCAGGGCCGGTGCAAGGCTTCTCAACATCCTAGGCAAAATTTCAGCCTTTCCCCCTTCTAGCAACCCATCACCTCAACCTTTTATATATTTAAATATACACCCTCACCCCCGCCCTTTACTATATAGATTTAATGATCCTCCACCCCCAAAGTATTTCCCCCCTCCCACCCTGACCCTTATATATTAAATGGAGCCTTTACAATCGCTCGGGGCAGGGTGTAATATGTGGGGTGAGTTCGTGGCAGTTTCTTCTCGTGGTGCGGGGCGGGAGTATGACGGCCATTACCGCGGCGAGGAGCGGAAGACAGTTGCTATAGCAACTGTAACTATCCAGCAGCACGCTGCTTACTCTATGTGCATAAAGTATTAGAGCCGGCTGATAACAGTTGGGCGGCCGCGGCATCCCTTTAGCACGGACAGTGCCATTGTAACCCATCAGCAGCGGCTCCACATAGAGTAAGCAGCATGCTGCCGGATATTGTCACAGTTGCTATAGCACCGCGGCGAGGAGCAGAAGACAGTTAACGCCCATAATATTCCTCTTAAGGAAGAGAAGAATCGTTCATCGGCAGCGTGAACGTCAAGTGGCCGGCGCCCATAGGCAGCTGCCTAAAGCTGCTTAGTGGTGGCGCCGGCCCTGGCTGCTCCTCCTGTTTCTAAGCAATGGGCCAGTCTTGTCTCGATGTGTGTGTGTGTGTGTGTGTGTGTGTGTGTGTGTGGTGTCTTGATTCTAATTTACCTAGGTCCTAGATCCCTATTGAACGGGGGGCTTAATAACATGATTCACATTGATTCTAATAATAATTCCTTTGTCCCCTCATTTACAATGCAAAATCGTGTCACGTATAGTGGGGGTAGGCAGGGGCAGTTTCGGACTGGGGCATGAAGGACCCACCGGGAAATGCAGTGGTAGGGGCCCATGTTTAGGGGTGTGGTCAGTCTCCTGAGGGGGTGTGGCCAGCCGCTACATTGGTTTGCCCAACCATTAGTCAGTGGCGGATTTAGCGGGGGGCGATTAGGGTGAACGCCCCCCCCTACACATACCGGCACCGGGATGGAGGCCGGGTCCCGCCGCGGTGTTGGGAACGGGGTGGAGAGCGGTGCAGCGCGGTGGGGGAAGGGGAGAGAGAGAGAGCGTCCTGACGCGCATATAGCGGCCTCTGTTCTGACCACACCCCCTCCTCCCTGTACGCGCGTCAGGACGCTCTCTCTCTCTCCCCGTCCCCCGCCGCGCTGCACTGCTCTCCACCCCGTTCCCAACACCGCGGCGGGACCCGGCCTCCATCCCGACTCCTCATGCTGCTGCGGACAAAATATGAGTAGGTGTTACTGTCAGTGTATGCCATGTCTCCTCCCCTCCAAGCTAAAGTAAGTGTGTGTGTGTGTGTGCCCTCCTAACTAAAGCGTCTGTGTTTCATGTCTCCCCCTCCGCTCCTAGCTAAAGTGCCTGTGTGCCATTTCTCCCCCCTCTTCTCCTAACTAAAGTGTATATGTCCCCCCTCCTAGCTAAAGTGTGTGTGTTCCACGTCTCCCCCCCCCCCCCCCTTCCTCCCCTCCTAGCTAAAGTCTTGGTGTGCCATGTCTCCCCCCCTCTTCTCCTAGCTAAAGTGTGTGTGTGCCACGTCCCCCCCCCCCCCCTCCTAGCTACATATTGTTGCATTTCTGTACTTGGATATTTGATGAGGAATGCCAAGCAATATGTAATCTGTAAATCTGCTGCTGGACAAAGGGGCAGATTTATCAGTGAGTGATAATTTTGTTATCAATCGTTACGAATGAATAATGGTGCTCCAGCCAATCATCTTTGGTCATTTTTCAAACACATGACAGTTAGGAGCTGATTGGTTGGAGCACTATTTAACATTCTTAACGAGTGATAACAAGTACATCACTCACTGTTAAATCTGACCCAAAGTTTGCTTTTCTTACATCAAACTTTTTTGAACTTTGTTATTGAACCTAATTATTACATCTTACTTAGGAACAGCCCCACAGAGTGTGAGTGTTGTAAGCCTTGGGAATAGCGAATAGCTGAGCCTCTTGTGCTTTCTGTACCCCTCTAGCCACAGATAGCTACTGATCTGCCCTCAGGTGCACTGAATAGTTCATTGGAAACCAGGGCCGAATCGTAAAAATATATAATTTTGGAATTTCTATTAGGACAGCCTGTTATTAAATTGAATTTCTCTTACTTTTTGCAAAAAGGTATGAATGGACGTAGGAAAGAATGGGGACTTCAAACATGGGGCCTAATTCAGACCTGATCGCAGCAGCAAATTTGTTCTCCAATGGGCAAAACCATGTGCACTGCTGGTGGGGCAGATATAACATGTGCAGAGAGAGTTAGATTTGGGTGTTGTGTGTTCAAACTGAAATCTAAATTGCAGTGTAAAAATAAAGCAGCCAGTATTTACCCTGCACAGAAACAATATAACCCACCCCAACCTAACTCTCTCTACACGTCATTATGTGTATGGAATTCTCTTAGTTATTTCTCTTGGCAAAAGCAGGGTGCACCATTGTAATATTATCATGAATGCACTAAAACTATAGCATGAAATAACGCACAGAAAATAAAATGTGTCATTTGCTCCTTGTTTGCACTTTGCGGGTCAGCATTAGTTGCTGCATAGTTACTGTCAGTTACCCTAACCACCCCTGTCATCATCACCCACATGATCCTCTTCCTCAGAAACCTGTGGAGCCAGGACGCTGTATGCCTAATACCAAGGATGGCTGAGACAGCTTGATAAAAACAAATATAATTATTTAAAATACAAATAGATTTTAGTGACATATTTAAATGTGTAGTGGGCAGGGGGAGGAAATGAATGGTAATAACACAGTGAATGTTCTACTTTGCATATCTGCCCAGAAATGGTGATTGCAGCTGAGATAATGCATGCTGGGAAATGTGTGGTAAAGTAGGTTTGTGACACATAGTGGCATTTATATATGTATATCTCAGTAATATACTGTAGTAAAATAGCTATTTGCCGTAACAGCAAATGCACAGGAGAAAAATGTTTGCATTATCCACAATTGAACACATGCACTGGATTTTCATAAATACTGTATTATTATTATTATTATTACATTTTATTTATAGGGCGCCACAAGTGTTTCGCAGCGCCGTACAAAGGACAGTACAGGGAGACAAAACTTAGCATAACAGTAAATAAATAACAAAAATGGAGTGCAGGTAACAAAGAGCAACACAATTCTCAAAGCATAATACAGCTTAGATGTAAGTAGCGAAGGAGTAATCATTGTACTACTTGGGGCTGGCGGCCATAGATAGAGATGAGCCTTTACCAGCAGGAGAGAAAGCAGGTAAAGATGGTCGCTGAGTGAAATGTGTCAAGAAGAGGGTTTAGACAAGAGGAAAGAGGGCCCTGCTCTGAGGAGCTAACAATCTAGTGGGGAGGGGCAACAGACAGATGACATGAGGTGCAAGCAGGTAGAAGCCTGATGGTGGTATGCGAGCAAAGCAGAGATGTCCAAGGCATGGGGCAGGGGGATGGAGGAGTATGCCTGGATTGCCTTCACACATAAGGCCTAAATGAATCATGTATGTACACAATTGCAATTGCGATTTTCTAGGCTCAGAGCTGCTAATGTTAGCAAGTGAAGCTGCCACCCAGAAATGAAAAGAGACGCCCACCGGAGCCATGGCAAACTCATTTAAACACATTCACACTCTGGGGGTCATTCCGAGTTGATCGCTCGCTGACGATTTTCGCAGTGCAGCGATCAGGTGAAAAAACAGCATTAATGCGCAATGCGCACGCTCGACATACGGGTACAAAGCCCTTTGTGGTTGTGCTCAGGTTCTAGCGAAGTTTTTCTTCACACTGGATGCCGCTAGAAGATTGACAGGCAAAGGGGTGTTACTGGGTGTCAACTGACCGTTTTCAAGGAGGGTTTGCTTAAATGCAGGCGTGTCAGAAAAAACACAGACGTGGCTGGGCGTTCGCTGGGCGGGTGTATGACGTCAAATCCTGACATGAATAGGCTGAAGTGATCGCAAGCGCTGAGTAGGTTCAGAGCTACTCTGAAACTGCACAAACTGTTTTTGCAGAGTTCGGCTGCACATGCGTTTGCACTTTTACTAAGCTAAAATACACTCCCCAGTGGGCGGCGGCATAGCGTTTGCACGGCTGCAAAAACTAGCTAGCAAACGATCAACTCGGAATGACCCCTTCTATACGCAAAACAAAGAACATCATGTCTAAGGGTTGGTCCATGGCTACGCAGACTGGACACTGCAGTAGCAATGCAGGCACCAGATTTTTGCACGTATGATTTCGCAACTGACGGCAGATACATTCCCGGAAAACGGCAATGATATGCATCCATATTTCCAAGTATTCCCTTTTAACACCTCCAAACAGCCTCTTCCTGTCAGTCACTTCTCCATGAAATCCTCATTGCGATTGCAGCACATTTTATTATTTATTTTATTAACAGTTTCTTATATAGCGCAGCAAATTCCATTCCGCTGTACAACTGGACACAATTAGAAGACAAAACTGGGTATTAACAAACAATCATAGAGGTAGGAGGGCCCTGATCACAAGCTTACACTCCATGGGGAATTAGGTATTGATACACAAGGATAGGTGCTATCTATTTCACACAGTAGTTGTCCACCGGATTGTAAAAGGTTCTTGGGTTGCATGATATCACATCACAGCAGTGATGAACCAGGGTCTGGAGGAAGGGAGTGTGAAGGAAGGAAATATGTGGGGAATATGTGTGGACCGTACTGTGGGGATATAATTGGATAGGAGAGCTATGAAGGTAATGTGAGCGGTTCTGGAATTTGATAAGCTTGTCTGAATAGGTGGGTTTTCAGGGAACGCTTGAAGGTTTGAATGACTAGAGGAGAGTCTTATTGCACGTGGTAGGGTGCAGCCCGAAGAAAGTTCTGCAGTCGTGCATGGGAGCAAGTAATGAGTGTGGACGAGAGACGTAGATCTTGTGAAGAGTGAACGGGCCGGGTTGGGAGATATTTTGAGAAAAGCAAAGAGATGTATGTTGGTGTAGTTTGGTTAATAGCCTTGTGTGTGAGTAAAAGTGTTTTATACTGAATACGGTAGAATATAGGTTACCAATGAAGGGACTGATATAGTGGGACTGCAATATTAGCCTCGCAGCTGCATTCAGAATGGATTGTAAAGGTGAGAGTCTCTACTTAGTAAGACCAATAAGACTATTGCAATAATTAATGTGGGAAGTAATGAGAGCATGGATTAGGGTTGTAGCAGTGTCTTGTGTAAGGTATGATCGTATTTTGAATATGTTTCACCTTTAGATGCATGTAACATGATTTTGAGGGGAGACACTAAATATCCCGGCTGTCAGGATCCCCGCGATCTGCATACCGGCTCCGGGATCCTGATTGCCGGGATACCGACAACTATTCTCCCTCTTAGGGTGTCCACCGTGCCTGCAAGGGGCTTTTTCGCACTTGCCCCGCTGCCGGCATTCCGGTGGTTGGGATCCCGGCACCGGTATGCTGGACGGTCGGGATCCCGAGCGACTGTATATCGTAGTACACCCGATTTTGAGACAGATTGATTGTAAGGAGCAAAGGACAATTCTGAGTCAAGTATGACACCTAGTCAGTGAGCTTGTGGTGTAGGGTTGATTGTAGAGATCTTAACAGTGATAGAAATATCAGGATGGTAACAGCTATTGGCCGATGGAAATATAATTAACTCTGTTTTGGAAATATTAAGTTTGAGGTGGCGAGATGACATCCAAGATGAAACGGCAGAGAGGCATTCAGTGACACGGTCCAGTACAGATAGGGACAAGTCAGGGGAGGATAGGTAGATTTGAGTATCATCTGTGTACAGATGATACTGAAATCCAAAAGAGCTGATTAGTTTCCCAAGAGATGAGGTATAGATTGAGAAAAGCAGAGGACCTAAGACTGAGCCCTGCGGTACTCCAACTGCAGTGACGTGCGGTGAGGTCAATTACTGGGGAGGCACTGGCTAACAAAACTGGATTTACACCAACATACAGCTTGGGGTGAGTAGGGGGTGTTCTCCCCTTTCCCCAACCCCCTAACCCTCCCTTCCCGTAGCCTAACCCTAACCTCTCCCCAGTGCCATAACTAGACATTTTAACGCTGTGTGCAAGAAACAACATCGGTGCGCCACCCCTCCCCACATACAAACAAGAGCCAGTGCGCGCCGCAGGTGCGCAGCAAAAATCTAGGGACGTGGCTTCATGGGGATGGGGCGTGACCACAGAGCTTCCTTTTACATATTATGGCAGGCAGAGTCCCCTTTTACACGGCACGGCAGGCAGAGCCCCCTTTTACACATTAGGCAGGTAGAGCTCCCTTTTATAAATTACGGCAGGCATAGCTCCCTTTTATACATAATGGTAGGCAGAGCTCCCTTTTACACAGCACGGCAGGTAGAGTCCTCCTTTCACACATTACGGCATGCAGATTCCCCCTTTTTGACATATTAGACAGGCAGAGTCCCCTATTTTACACATTGTGGCAGGCAGTCCCCCTTTTTTACACATTATGGCATGCAGTCCCCCTTTTTTACACATTATGACAGGCAGTCCCCCTTTTGTACACATTATGGCAGGCAGTCCCCCTTTTTTTTTACACATTATGGCAGGCAGTCCCCCTTTTTACCCATTAGGAAGGCAGAGTCCCCTATTTTACACATTGTGGCAGGCAGTCCCCCTTTTTTACACATTATGGCACGCAGTCCCCCTTTTTTTTTTACACATTATGGCAGGCAGTCCCCCTTTATACACATTAGACAGGCAGAGTCCCCTATTTTACACATTGTGGCAGGCACTCCCCCTTTTTTACACATTATGGCATGCAGTCCCCCTTTTTTTACACATTATGGCAGGCAGTCCTCCTTTTTACACATTATGACAGGCAGAATCCCCTATTTTACACATTGTGGCAGGCAGTCCCCCTATTTTACACAATATGGCAGGCAGTCCCCCTTTTTCACACATTAGGCAGGCATAGTCCCCTATTTTACACATTATGGCATGCAGTCCCCCTTTTTTACACAATATGGCATGCAGTCCCCCTTTTTGACACATTAGGCAGGCAGAGTCCCCATTTTTTACACATTATGGCAGGCAGTCCCCCCCCCTTTTTTTTTACACATAACGGCAGGCAGGGAGAGAGAGAGAGAGAAAGAGAGAGAAGAGTGGGTTATACTCACCTTCATCTGTGACCTGCTATCCGGCATCCTCGGCAGGCTGTGTCGCTCCTGAGTCCCCTGCCGAGACGGCAGCAGCAGGCTTACTCGGAGGAGACTTAAGATCGCGGCCGTGAGGGAGGGGGTGAATTTGGCGCTCAGAGTCCTGGCGGGAGACAGACGGGCTCCGGCGGCCGGTGGGAGACAGGCAGAAGCGCTGCAGTACTGACAGTGAGAACTGAGTCTGACAGTGGCTACGGCCATTCGCGTGGGGTTGTGTGCTGCTGATGGTGCGCCTTCAGTGCATGTGCACTGTGGGCAAGGCACCATCGGCACACACCTAGTTGCGGCCCTGCCTCCCCCTATAATGCCTAACCCTAATATTCCTGCTGCATTGCCTAAACCTAACCCTTTACTCCCCACAGCCTAACCCTCCCCATGGGTGCCTAACCCCCCCTCCCTGCAGCCTAACACATCCACAGGCAGCAGCTGAGGGATTGAAAACAAAAGGCAGGAGCAGACAGTGACACACAGCCTGCTCCTGCCATAGCTCTGATCCTGACAGCAGCAGCCTGACTCTACTGTTAGTGGCTATAGCAGCCAGGTGCAGGGAACCAGAGCCCCCTCCCCCCCGCCCACCCCCTATAACAGTGCTACACAAGCTATAGATATGTGGAATTCTGCACCCTCATCTCCTTACCTCACCATCTGTACTGCCGCGACCAGCACCTGGGGAGGGAGAGAGAAATCCACACTCAGCACTAGCAGTGACACCAGGAAACAGTCACTGCTCAGTGCTGCAGCTGCTGACCAATCAAATCTGCCTCACTGACAGGGGCGGGCTCTGAAGTGGGATGCAGGCACGCCCCTGTCACTGAGGCAGATCTGCTGGTGCCTCTACTACGTTTTTTTCAATGGGCTTTTCCTGCCCTCCGTTTGGCCCCGCCCCCTGCCCGCCCCCAGCCTCAGGCACTTTACTATTGTCGGTGTGAGGCAGCGCTCTCAGCTGCCTCCCACCTTAATTTGGCTGCAGCAAATATCATTAGAAGAATGCAAAGAGGATAATTATGACACAGAACGTGTTATAAGTATCTTCTTTGTATTACTTAAATCATTATGACAGGGGAGGAACTGCCTCCCCTGCCTCCCCTGACTGCACGTCCCTGTCCAACTGATAGAGGTAGCAAAGAGGTGGATTCAGAGAAATGGACACTGAAAGAGCGATTAGATAGGTAGGATAGGAACCAAGAAAGGGCCGTGTCCTGAAGACCTAGGGATTGCAGTGTTTGTATGAGAAGCGAGTGGTCAACAGTGTCAAAAGCAGCAGAAAGATCTAGAAGAATGAGAAGTGAGTAATGGCCTTAAAGGGGGGTACTCACGGAGCAATATTCTAAGCAATCTGACTAGATTGCTTAGAATTTAAGCATTATCGCTCCGTGTGTACCCCCTACAGCGATAGAGATGTGCTGCCCCGCGCATCGCTATCGCTGGTGCTAGATTGGCCTGCTATGCACGCCAATCTAGCGAGTCGCTCACTTCACCCGCTGGGTGAAATGAGCGCCCCCCTGTCTCCCCCCGCACGCTCAGCACACATCGCACTGTGCTGAGCGGCTGGAGAGATGTGTGCTGAGCGGTTCGCTCAGCACACATCTCTCCCACATTTGCCCGTCTATATGGGCCTTTAGACTTTGCAGTGACCAGATCATTTACTACTTTAGTCAGTGCTGTCTCTGTGGAGTGTTGGGAGTGAAAGCACATCATCTACTGATAATCGGTCCGGTGTGTGAACTGTGCACAAACATGAATTACAGTATGACTATAGAATGATGTAGAGGTGCTATGAAAGAAAATGGCTAGAGGTGACTGCTCTTCTTTTTCTTGCATTAAAAATAAAATATATTTTATAGGTTAAATGAAATGCCTATTTATTAAGGAATTGGCAATGGGCAAATTTATATCTATTTTCTAGAGCTTTGTTCCTCAGTAAAATGTTTTGATTTGAAAGCACACTCCCCACCCACAAAAAAAACCTGGAAGCCAGCTTTGGTTGGGTATGGAATCCCGGTGTCAGAAACTCGACCATCAGAATGCCGATAACAGGATCCCGACAGTGAAAATGCCTGCAATCTTTGGCGGAGGCGGTGGAGGGGAGATGGTTAAAGTACGAGAGGGAGGGTTAGACTTCAGGGGGGGTTAGGGTTAGACTGCAGGAAGGGAGGGTTAGGGTTAGACTGCAGGGGGGGGTTAGGGTTAGACTGCAGGAAGGGAGGGTTAGGGTTAGTCACTAATGGGGGAGGATTAGAGTTAGGCTGCAGGGAGGAAGGGTAAGGGTTAGGCACTAAGTGGGGAGGGTTTGAGTTAGGCTGCAGGGGGGATGGTTAGGGTCAGGCTGTGGGTAGGGAGGGTTAAGGTTACAATATTTACCTAGCAGGTGTCAGGATTCTGCGCGTTGGGATGCCGCTGTCTGTATTCTGACCACCGGCATTCAAAGCAACGGGATCCCAATATCATCCCATCAAGACAGGGTAACATGAATTTTTTTTTTTTCCCATGTGTCCCTTCAATCTACAAGGTCCATTAGATGCCAGGATGCATTTGGAGAATCTCTAGATATGGCTCAGAGATGTAGAAGCAAAACACATTTATACTATACGGTGTCTCCTCTCGGCAGCCTGTCCTCACCTTCATAGTACAATCATCATCAAGCCATTGTGTTTTCCACTAGTGATGAGCGGGTTCGGTTCCTCGGAAACCGAACCCCCCAGAACTTCACCCATTTTACACGGGTCCGAGGCATACTCGGATTCTTCCGTATGGCTCGGTTAATCCGAGCGCGCCCGAACGTCATCATCCCGCTGTCGGATTCTCGCGAGATTCGGATTCTATATAAGGAGCCGCGCGTCGCCGCCATGTTCACTCATGCATTGGAAATGTTAGGGAGAGGACGTGGCTGGCGTCCTCTCCATTTATTAATGTTGCTGCAAATATTTGTGCTTATTGCTTAATTGTGGGGACTGGGGAGCAGCTGTATTATATAGGAGGAGTACAGTGCAGAGTTTTGCTGATCAGTGACCACCAGTTTTATCCGTTCTCTGCCTGAAAAACGCTCCATATCTGTGCTCAGTGTGCTGCATATATCTGTGCTCACACTGCTTTATTGTGGGGACTGGGGACCAGCAGTATTATATAGGAGGAGTACAGTGCAGAGTTTTGCTGACCAGTGACCACCAGTATTATACGTTGTCTGCCTGAAAAACGCTCCATATCTGTGCTCAGTGTGCTGCATATATCTGTGCTCACACTGCTTTATTGTGGGGACTGGGGACCAGCAGTATTATATAGGAGGAGTACAGTGCAGAGTTTTGCTGACCAGTGACCACCAGTATTATACGTTGTCTGCCTGAAAAACGCTCCATATCTGTGCTCAGTGTGCTGCATATATCTGTGCTCACACTGCTTTATTGTGGGGACTGGGGACGAGCAGTATTATATAGGAGGAGTACAGTGCAGAGTTTTGCTGACAGTGACCACCAGTATATATAGCAGTACGGTACGGAAGGCCACTGCTCTACCTACCTCTGTGTCGTCAAGTATACTATCCATCTAGATTCTATACCTTTGGTGCATTTTAGTTTTGCAGTTTGCTGACAGTGACCACCAGTATATATAGCAGTACGGTACGGAAGGCCACTGCTCTACCTACCTCTGTGTCGTCAAGTATACTATCCATCTAGATTCTATACCTGTGGTGCATTTTAGTTTTGCAGTTTGCTGACAGTGACCACCAGTATATATAGCAGTACGGTACGGAAGGCCACTGCTCTACCTACCTCTGTGTCGTCAAGTATACTATCAATCTAGATTCTATACCTGTGGTGCATTTTAGTTTTGCAGTTTGCTGACAGTGACCACCAGTATATATATAGCAGTACGGTACTGAAGGCCACTGCTCTACCTACCTCTGTGTCGTCAAGTATACTATCCATCCATACCTGTGGTGCATTTCAGTTGTGCGCAGTATATATAGTAGTAGGCCATTGCTATTGATACTGGCATATAATTCCACACATTAAAAAATGGAGAACAAAAATGTGGAGGGTAAAATAGGGAAAGATCAAGATCCACTTCCACCTCGTGCTGAAGCTGCTGCCACTAGTCATGGCCGTGACGATGAAATGCCATCAACGTCGTCTGCCAAGGCCGATGCCCAATGTCATAGTAGAGAGCATGTAAAATCCAAAAAAGAAAAGTTCTGTAAAATGACCCAAAAACCAAAATTAAAAGCGTCTGAGGAGAAGCGTAAACTTGCCAATATGCCATTTACGACACGGAGTGGCAAGGAACGGCTGAGGCCCTGGCCTATGTTCATGGCTAGAGGTTCAGCTTCACATGAGGATGGAAGCACTCATCCTCTCGCTAGAAAACTGCAGTGCCACTCCTAGATGGGCCAGGTGTTTGTGTCGGCCACTTGTGTCGCTTAGCTTAGTCACACAGCGACCTTGGTGCGCCTCTTTTTTTCTTTGCATCATATGCTGTTTGGGGACAATTTTTTTGAAATGCCATCCTGTCTGACACTGCAGTGCCACTCCTAGATGGGCCAGGTGTTTGCGTCGGCCACTTGTGTCGCTTAGCTTAGTCACACAGCGACCTTGGTGCGCCTCTTTTTTTCTTTGCATCATGTGCTGTTTGGGGACTATTTTTTGGAAGTGCCATCCTGCCTGACAGTGCAGTGCCACTCCTAGATGGGCCAGGTGTTTGTGTCGGCCACTTGTGTCACTTAGCTTAGTCACACAGCGACCTTGGTGCTCCCCTTTTTTTCTTTGCATCATGTGCTGTTTGGGGACTTTTTTTTTGAAGTGCCATCCTGTCTGACACTGCAGTGCCACTC
Source organism: Pseudophryne corroboree (assembly GCF_028390025.1). Classification (NCBI taxonomy): domain Eukaryota; kingdom Metazoa; phylum Chordata; class Amphibia; order Anura; family Myobatrachidae; genus Pseudophryne; species Pseudophryne corroboree. The sequence goes on along the minus strand of NC_086447.1, from coordinate 790,263,167 downwards.
CTAGATGGGCCAGGTGTTTGTGTCGGCCACTTGTGTCGCTTAGCTTAGTCACACAGCGACCTTGGTGCGCCTCTTTTTTTCTTTGCATCATGTGCTGTTTGGAGACAATTTTTTTGAAGTGCCATCCTATCTGACACTGCAGTGCCACTCCTAGATGGGCCAGGTGTTTGTGTCGGCCACTTGTGTCGCTTAGCTTAGTCACACAGCGACCTTGGTGCGCCTCTTTTTTTCTTTGCATCACGTGCTGTTTGGGGACTATTTTTTTGAAGTGCCATCCTGTCTGACACTGCAGTGCCACTCCTAGATGGGCCAGGTATTTGTGTCTGCCACTTGTGTCGCTTAGCTTAGTCACACAGCGACCTTGGTGCGCCTCTTTTTTTCTTTGCATCATGTGCTGTTTGGGGACTATTTTTTTGAAGTGCCATCCTGCCTGACACTGCAGTGCCACTCCTAGATGGGCCAGGTGTTTGTGTCGGCCACTTGTGTCGCTTAGCTTAGCCATCCAGCGACCTCGGTGCAAATTTTAGGACTAAAAATAATATTGTGAGGTGTGAGGTGTTCAGAATAGACTGAAAATGAGTGTAAATTATGGTTATTGAGGTTAATAATACTATGGGATCAAAATGACCCCCAAATTCTATGATTTAAGCTGTTTTTGAGGGTTTTTTGTAAAAAAAACACCCGAATCCAAAACACACCCGAATCCGACAAAAAAATGTCAGGGAGGTTTTGACAAAACGCGTCTGAATCCAAAACACGGCCGCTGAACCGAATCCAAAACCAAAACACAAAACCCGAAAAATTTCCGGTGCACATCTTTATTTTCCACACACCTTTATTCTTATGCCTAGTCTTTTTGTCTTCTTATTGGCCGCCTCAGCCTTTTGTACTCAATTGTATCCAGTCCCTGATCCCATCATTTATATATGCATTGTTTAGTTCATTTGAGTTTAGTGATTGTGTTAGTATAATTATATGTTATTACTTAATGTTTTGTTCTTATAATGATCCCCCTGAGAAGGACTTTTCATTCTACAGTACCTATTACAGATTATACATAAACACAGACAGATGACAAATCATCTTTAACTCTACTGTATGGTTGCGAAGCCAAACGTATTTGTACTAAATGCTATGTCATCTGGATTTTGGGGGGTGTATACTATTTTTATTTGTTTGTTTCCTATTTATGTGTCTATAGGCACTATTTATCAAGATTGCGATAAATGCCCCAAAATCTAACATTGCTATTCATCCTGAACCAGTGTCTGCCCTTGAGTCATTCAAAGTGGATATTACAGGCTGGCGTTATCTCTCTGCGCTCCTGATCTGCCAATGAGCGGCTTGGTAGCATAACCCAGGTAGAATAACCATGGTCTCATCCTTTGAGACTGCATTGTGTCTGTGTCGGTATCAGGTTTGACCCCGGTTGCAACCAGACCCTTTCACACCAAGACAGGACCCAGGTTGCCTCCCGCAATATCCCAGATCAGAAGCTTGGTATCAAAGGGGTATTATAATGCATGCTTCCCATATCTCCTTCCTGATGCACAGGTGTTGTAATTACTGACTGACACATTTAAAAAAATCCACGTGTGGTTCTAGGTCTAATTATGTCACTTGGGCTTCTGTGAAGAGCACAAATGTCAAAGGAGAAGTTCCTTTGGTAAAAAATCTGTAATGATACACTAAAATGCTTGTCTGATGAACAAACTTTAAAATATACCTTTTATTGACACAATCTAAAATAATATATCAGTAATAAAATACGTGTGCTCTAAGGTGAAATAAACCAAAAATATAGATGTGAAAGAAAAATAAAGATATGTTTAAAAACCACGCAGTTGTTCCCAGTTGTTTGTCTGAAATCTTTTCCTAATTAGTCTCTTCAATTACTTTATTAATTGCTGATATTTTTCAATGTATTGTTTTGTGTTCCTCCTAATATGCCAATATCCACTTCTGTGAGCAGACCTGGAAAACATGTACTGTTAGTGTGTCCTGAGGACTGGATTTGAGAAGAAGTTTTCCAGAATATATCAAAATCAGACTAAAGGCTCTAATAGACACATTTCTATTTAGTTAAATATGGATGACTTGTCCTTGATTGCTCCTTAAATCTAATCTACCCCTTTCACATCGCAATGCTGGGTCCCAAACGGGAATTGAAAACGCGTCGGATGCGGAGGCGGCGCTGGCAGATGACATCATCTCTGCGCCACCTCTCCCTATGCAGTGAACACGGTGCACTAATTGGGGTTCCCTGTAAGAATGCCAAATTGATCTCTCACAAATATTTAAAATGCCCGCTCTAATATATATTGTAAACGCCTGCACCTCTTATTACCATATCCCATGAATGTGCGCTATACATATTGCAAAACACTACATCCCATAAGAGAATACAATACACCCACACATTATCTGAGTTCCAAAGCTCATTGATGTATATATTTGTTATTAAAAGGATATGGATTCAATATATATTACAAAGTACAGTATACCTATAGTTACATGGTTACACTCACACAGTAAGCAGTTAATACATAAAGTTACATACAGTTACATGCCAGCATACAATATCATTATCCTTAAGTTATATAAATTCGTCTTTCCATATCTCTCTCTCTCTGTAAATAAATACAGGAACTGATCTGCCAGCAGGTCCATCATCGTCTGAGACCAAAAAGCCACACTTCCTGGTGGTCAATGTGTTATCTAGTTTCTGGGGGAGGGATTCACGATGAGTCACCAGTTCCTTTGTATATGCTGAACAGGTTCAGCCTTGGGGACGTCCAAAGGGGCTGGCCTGAGTTTCCTGTTCATTACCTGTGTGGAGTATCTATTGTTCTAATAAAAGTGATTTTAGCTTTTATACATATAATCATAACTATTTGTCACAATGTCCTACAATTTAATAACAAGTATCAAATTAATCTACACATTAAGCTGGTTGTTTTAATAGTAAACATGACCGGTCTATCTGGTTTCGTTCAAATAATACACATTCATGACATTACTTCTTTAGATAATTTTAAATCATCATGATGTCCGGCGCTTGATATTATAATTATGTACTGTATGAAATAAGTGTCGAATCCATCTCTGTGGCATGTCCGTGTAAATGCGGGTGTTACCATATATTGCTGCACATATTTGCAAGTATAGCTACTTATATGTGTGTAGTTTGTATGTTCTCTTTATGTAATTTTTTTACTTCGACAGTCCACCCTTTGGCAGTAAACAATAACTGCCATCAATTATTAACATAAGAAAAAAATATTTCATACCATAATCGGTGACCTAGACACAAGTATGTACGCATTTCGCAAATCAGACACTTGACTATATTTGGGGAAGACAGGGAGGAGGACGAGACATCCTCTATATGCACTCGGCGGTCACGGGACCACTGGTTGGGTGTGGGACAACATTCAACCTATAGAGTATGCTGGGACAGTGCTTTGGCCTATAATGTCTGATTTGCGACAAACATTTCACACATACATGTACCTACGTCTTTGTACACTGGTGTTTGGATTCGATTGAGGTTCTGCTGGGTAGATGAAGAAGACATAAACAAATCGTGGCAGTAACATATAAAATTTTCATGATCTACATATTCCTATCATTTTCTGAACATTGTTTCCATTTCTGGAATGTATGCTAGGTCTGTTTAACAATTGAACAAGGGTTATAAGTAGTGTCCTTCCTAAATAACATAAACCTTCGGAGTTCGGGGAGAGCCACTCATAAACCTTTCTTCCACATATATTAATGAGCTCTTTATCTGCAATGTGTGAATAGCCATTGTCTGATTGTTCCTGATTACCTCTGAACTCCATAACTACTAGAACTTTGATTTTTCTCTGACTTTAACAAACTGATCGGCTAATCCTGGGATCCTATAAGGAGATCACTCCTTCCTACAGAACCAGTTCCAGTCCCACACTTGACTCCTCATAAAAAAAAAAACCTCGCAAAAATAGAATATCCTGAAAGAAAATATTTGTCAGCGGGAAACAGAGAAAAGAGAAATAGAACAAAACAACTCTTGTTCATAACAAATCTAGTACAATGACTGGTCTTTCTGCAATCCTTTAGTCGCTCAGGTAGTGTTCAACAGTGCCGCCTCTCAGTCTTCACGGAACAGAGTCTCTGGGATACGAGGTTCTCTTTGCCTTGCTCTTTGGACACACAGTTCACTTGGAACACACCGTTCACTTTGCTCTCCACCTTGCTCTTTGAACACACAGTTCACTTGAAACACACAGTTCACTTCGAACACACAGTTCACAAACTCAATGAATGTGAGCAATAAACTACTTTGTCACGAGTTCTCTCCGGGTCAGTGACCTTCTTGCAGTGGGACGAGTGGACCCAAGTCTCTCTTTCGGCAACCTTTAATGCTGTCAACAAATCTTGGTATGGGCCTTCCCACCTGTCTATTAGGCAACCTGAGCGTAAGAACAATCACACAGTCTCTTGGTTCACAATCAAGACAATTAGTATTTGGCATACCAGCAATCGACAGTTTCAAGTTCTTTTGTCAAGTTCTCAAATGCTGGCTCATCTCAATAAGGTACTGTACTGTCACCTCATTGGTGTATTTCTGATCATTGTGCGGATCAATCATGACATGAGGTTGTCTTCCAAAAACAACCAAAAAACACAAATACCAAAACAAAACCAAATTTTGAAGAGGGTGATTCGTTAAGTGAAGATCTGGGAGTGGTTCCGAAGCTACAGAATACTAGTGGCAGTATCTATGATCACAATAGAACAATTTCAAGCTTTGCTCCTACTTCTAGGGGTACCATTATCTACACACAAATTTCTGTGCAATTTTTCTTTGCGGTAAACACAGAAGCATCCGTGGCGGCAGGAAATGCCTCTACCCCGTTTGAGAAAACATCAGTGCACACCAATACATAACAATAATTCCTAAAGGGTGTTAACTGTACGAAGTTGATTTGTATTTCCTGAAAAGATCCGTCTGCAGGAGGGATATGGGATGGCTCTGTTGGTATTGCTTTACCAATATTCTTCCTCAAGCAAGTAAGACAGGTCATTGCTCTCTTACCTGCATGAGAATAGAATCCTGGCGCACACCAGTAGGCTCTCATCAGCCTGCACCTACCCTCTTTGCCTAGATGAGTCAGACCGTGTGCCACCTCAGCTAGACTTGGAAGGTATGCTCTGGGGGCTACTGGCTTACCGTGTCCACCTGCCCACAGTTCTGAGGACTCCTGGCCATACCCCTTTGTCCTCCAGACTGCCTCTTCCTGCAGGGAACACAATTTTTTTTTGCATCTTAATTTAACTATCGTGTGTTTGCAATGTAGAGTACCATGAGCATAACTCAAAAAAAGAAAAAAAGAAACATCTCTAGAGGAGAGAAAGAAAGGAAACATCTCTTAGGAGAGAAAGAAGAAGAAAATGAAAAAGAAAATGTCAGGTTTGCCATTCACCAACAGGCATATCAGTGTCTATACAAAATTTCCCTTCACCAGTATTCCCATTCTCCACCCTTTGTGCATGACAAGGCACACTGCAGTAATACTGGTGTCATCGTGCTGTTGAGATATACTGGGTTCGGGCAGAACTCTGAAGGACCTAGGCATGTGGAGTTTGAACTGTACTTGGGTCCATGTATTGTGTCAGGTTGTCAGGATTCTAATTTAGTCTGTTCCCGGAGGGGGCACTAGTGGGTCAGTGTTGGAATGACGTATGAAACGTGGAGACTGAATAAAGTCCTGCGCATATGCGCTAATGTTTACTAAACACAAAAGTCACAGAACAATAATATAATAATAGATGGTACGTAGCATTGGTAGTAGCAGAAATGAAATGATAAACGGTAACTGAATCCAAGGTACTGATAAAAGTCTTAGGCAACACAGATATATCTTGGTGATAAGTTGATGGCTGAATGCAGAAGGTTTAAAGCAAATAAAGTCTCTGACAACAAAACGTGAAAATAACTTGATAACTGGATGCAAATGGTTTAAAGCAAAATAAAGTCACTGTTAAAATGTGAAATAACCTGGTAGCTGGATGTAAACGGATTTGTAAATAATAATTGAAACAAAGCAAAACTCCGGTAACGTGGAATAACTTGATAAATGCAAAAGGTTTGGAAGACAGAACTCTGGTAATACTTGCAAAGCACACAGTCTCTGATAATTAAACGTGGAATGACTTGGTAAATAAATGTAAATGGTTTAGAAAACAGAACTCCAGTAATACTTGCAAAAGCACACAGTCTCTGTAACATAAAATTCTTTAGCCAAGCAAGGCCCAGGCAGGAGACAGTCCTAACTCAGCATGCTTGTTAAGTGCTGGATGCAATGCACAGAATGGAATGCTGGTAATAAGGTGCACAAGTTAGGCAATGATTAACACCTGAGGAGAGTCTCTTACTGCTGATGAACTGTGGCAGGCTGTGGCTGGAGTCTGGAACAAGCAGGAGAAATGCAGAATGATGAATGGAATTAAATGATGAGAGGAACCACGGGGAACCACTGGAGACTGGAACACGGGGAACCACTGGAGACTTGACACACCATATGTGACTCATTGTCCAAGGCGATGAGAATGAGCCAGGAACTGGAGTTTATACCCCTTGCTCTGTGATGATTGGATGAATCTCTGTGAGAACACACCCTCCAGGATTGGGTGCCCAGATCAGCTGAGAGTTAACTGGAGCTGGTGATTAACCGGGAGAATAATTCTGTAGACAGTTAATGCAATGCACTGCTGGTTGCTGGCTGGGATCAGTAGTGCACCGGGAGTTAACGATGTTTAACTAGAAGCACTGTGTACTCCAGGCTGCTGGCTGAAACCCGTGGTTACCAAAAGATAGAACTGGTTAGGTGAAGCACAGTGAGCTGTGGGCTGCAGGAGACTGAAGACTGGTACTGCTGGGACCTGTAGTTCCACAGGTCCAATTCACAGGGAATACTTTGAAAACAGAGGACTGAAGCCAGGAGACGCCTGTTCACTGGAAGTGATGCAATGGAGAAAGCGGATTCCTGACAGTACCCCCCCCCTTTTATGGGTGGGCACCAAACACCCACGCTGGAACTTGGAGGATCCTTGAAAAAGAACTTAGGAATACACAAAATCAGAGGTCCTCAAAAGTCTTCCCAACTTTCATCTTCAGAAGACAGATTTTTCTCGTCAGAACAAGTAGACCATTCATGGTCATTTGAGACAGAATTTACTTCCTGGGAAAAGGCATAGCTAGGAAGGATAGAACCTCCCATAATGTAACTTGAGTCTTCATCAACAAACTCACTTTCAGAGTCAGAGTCCAGGTCTAGTGTGGTCATGGGAGCCTTTTGTTTAGGAACAACAGAATCTGAGACAACCTGTGGACCAGTGAATTTGAAGCTATATGAGACACCAGGACTAGGGTTAACGGCAGCATAGCCAACACTTACGTCAACAGATGGTAGACTTTGAACTGATTCTGGAGCTCTCCAATTCCTGTAATTCTTGAAATCTGATACATTGATTCAACAGAACCTGATCGTGTTTGGAAAGAGTTGAGTCGAAAAACTGAGAACTGGAAGACTGATCAGAAGACTGAGCAGATGTTGAATCCGGGGAGTCAATACTTTCAGAAGTGTTGCTGTAGGATGGAGACACGGAAGTATATGCAACTTTCAAATCTAAAGTCTGAGAACCTTGTCTTGAATTTGCAGCTTGGAAATCTTTAATAACTTGGTCTAATGTATCCTGATTTTGCACAGACAGAGATGTTGGAGAGAATTTAGCAGTATTAATGAGGGGGAGACAAATAGTCTAAGGGGTTATGCACAGGCCTGTTATAATCTATGAAAGATAAAAATGAGTATCTAAACTAGCCTTGAAAGAGATCTATTAAACTCCGTTCAATCCTAATGATCGTGGAATAGGCTGGAGGTGCGCCAGTAAGCAAGTACAGTAACTTAGAAAAAGGAGTATAGAGAGAGACCTTTGCTGGGTCACCCTCTAAGAAAGGCTTACTGTGTGGCGCACTCTTTTAAATATGTTAATGTATGTTATTCAAAACATATTACACAAACCTTTGTGTAAATGCAACATCTGTATTTTCTGCCCATATGGGCATTGTCATCACTTGGTTTTAGTACATTCTGTATAAAGGGTCTGTATTATACTATAATTACCATACCCTTAATATTATCAGAATGATTAATGACTAGTAATAGTCAATATACACAAGACCATTGGTTCAATTTTTTATGTTTGTTTGTCTTGGTGGCAATTACATTTAAATCACACTGTAATAAAAGTTAAGTTTTAATATGTTTTGAATAACATACATTAACATATTTAAAAGAGTGCGCCACACAGTAAGCCTTTCTTAGAGGGTGACCCAGCAAAGGTCTCTCTCTATACTCCTTTTTCTGAGAATTTAGCAGTAGACAGACTGTTGACAAATTGGGCAGAATGCCCGGATGACTTTGAATGCATTAACTTTGGAGCAAACTCCTGTTTTACTGCTTCACAGAAGGCGGGAAGATCACTCAGTAGCGGATCTTTAGATTCAATGAGAGGATTCGCCCAGTCCAGTGCTCTACCTTTGAAGATCAGGAGGAAGTATCTGATTGCATTGGCTGGAGTAATACTCACTGAAGATTCCGACTCAGTAAAAGCGAGGTATTGGCTCGCCACTGCACGGAACTGAGCATAGTCACCATCAAAGTAGACTGGAGCTTGTGTATCTAGTGGACACTTGGAAGGCTGAATGTCAGTTGAAGTCTCGGAAGACAATGTAGAACACTTGAGAGTAAAGGACTGGAATAAGCATTCAGAAGCAGGAGTAGAATCAACTTGAAATGCTCTAGGGTGGAGAGAGGACGTCATCTGGATTGACTGATGGGAATTCTCAGCTGAGGTTGACTGAACACTAGAAGCTTCATCTTGGGGTGAGATGCTTAGAGCCTCCATCTGGGTTGAGGCAACTGCAATATCTGCAAGAACTGTAGACTCTGGACATAGCGACAGGAGTTGCTTACTTGAAACACTGGAGAGAACCACACCGGGTTCGGAGGAACTGGAATTGGTAGGAACCGATGGCGACTTTGGACAGACGGATGGAACCAGGATTTGTCCAGGACAACTTAAATTGACTTCAACTGAAGGAGGCTGATCTGGACAGACGGATGGGACCGGATTGGGTCCAGAAAAGTTTGAACCGGCTGGAACCGGAGGAGTCTTCGGACTGACGGATAGGACCGGATTTGATCCGAAGATGCTGGAATCGGCTGGAACTGAAGGAGGTAGCCCATCATTGGAGCCACTCAGGCTGGCTGGAACCAGTGGAGTCTTACTGGAATCGGCTGGAACCGAAGGAGGTAGCCCATCATTGGAGCCACTCAGGCTGGCTGGAACCAGTGGAGTCTTACTGGAATCGGCTGGAACCGAAGGAGACTGATCTGGACAGACGGATGGGACCGGATTGGGTCCAGAAAAACTTGAACCGGCTGGAACCGGAGGAGTCCTCGGACTGACAGATAGGACCGGATTTGATCCGAAGATGCTGGAATCGGCTGGAACCAAAGGAGGCTGATCCGGACAGACGGATGGGACCGGATTGGGTCCGGAAAAGCTTGAATCGGCTGGAACGGGAGGAGTCCTCGGACTGACGGATAGAACCGAAAATGATCCGAGGATGCTGGAATCGGCTGGAACCGAAGGAGGTAGCTCAGCATTGGAAACAGAGCTACTTGGGCTGGATGGAACCAGTGGAATCTTCGGACTGACGGATAGGACCGGATTTGATCCGAAGAGGCTGGAATCGGCTGGAACCGGAGGAGGCTGAACCGGACAGATGGATGGGACCGGATTGGGTCCGTAAAAGCTTGAACCGGCTGGAACCAGGCTAGGTTCATTGACACTTGACTCTGTATAGACAGAATCCAGATGTTCTGATGATCCCTCTTGGAGTGGTACTGAGCTGGTAGCACTCTCTGAAGTTGGCAAACAAAAGTTCATGACTGTATCTGTGGCTTTAAGAATTCCTCCTGGGATCTTGGCCCTGGATTCCTCTTTTGAAGCTGAAACTCCAAAGACCCCTTTGGGGATAACAGTTTAGACACACTGTTTTGAGTTGCATGCCCGAATGCCACTTCTGGAACCTGAACATCAGATACCCCTTCTGGGGTCACAACATCAGACGCCCCTTCTCGGGCTGTAGACACAGATGCCCCTTCTCGGGCTGTAGACACAGATGCCCCTTCTCGGGCTGTAGACACAGATGCCCCTTCTCGGGCTGTAGACACAGATGCCCCTTCTCAGGCTGTAGACACAGCTGTCCCTTCTCGGGCTGTAAACACAGAAACTACTTTAGTTATGGGTAACATAGATAGTCTCTGTTGATTTCTGAACTTGGGATTGGGTCTATTTGTCACAGGACCCCAATCGTAGACTTTTTGGACACTGCTGTCCGGGGTAAAGGAACTTGAAACTGTAGAGGATACGTTGGAAGGTTTGCAGGTGAAAACACTGTGATGTTGGGACCTGTCACCAACTTTTGAGTTGCGGAAGGAACAGTCCTTAATAAGATGACTAGAACTCCCACAGTAAAAGCAGAGGTGAAGCTGCTTGCGATGCCGGTGTTCAGCTTCCGTGAGTTTGGAGCGAGGGTAGCTCTGGAATCTGCCCTCTCTCTGCATAGGAGAAGAGACTTGAGTTTGAAGGAAGCTTGACACGGAGGTTGCACTAGTCTCAATACATTGAGCAGGACTCTTCACTGTGTTTAAAGCACCACCTAGGATTTCTGGTATGATTGGAATGATTATTGATAGCAGACTTTGAAGTTGTTCCAATAGATAACAAAGAGTGCTTATAAGTTCAGGTTTTACAGCAGAAGACAGAGGAGTCCTGAAATTTGCAAAGGATGAAGTCGCCCTCTCAGGATTATCAGTTGTGAAGGGTGTACCATAGGGCTGACTTGAGCGAGGTCCATCTACAGGAACGAATTGTGCAGGGGAAGTTGGAATAACTGGAGCAGGAGTGACTTGAACTGGAACCGGAGGAACAACAGAACTTGGAAGGGATTGCTGCAAGGTATCCAAACGGGTAGACATTCCCTGTAGAAACAGGATCACTTGCTGTTGTGCAGCCTCGTAGCCATTGAGTCGTGACACCAAACTCTGGAGTGACCCTGACCCACACTCTGACCACCGTCCGGGTCCATGGGCCTTGGACAAACTGTCAGGTTGTCAGGATTCTGATTTAGTCTGTTCCCGGAGGGGGCACTAGTGGGTCAGTGTTGGAATGACGTATGAAACGTGGAGACTGAATAAAGTCCTGCGCATATGCGCTAATGTTTAATAAACACAAAAGTCACAGAACAATAATATAATAATAGATGGTACGTAGCATTGGTAGTAGCAGAAATGAAATGATAAACGGTAACTGAATCCAAGGGACTGTTAAAAGTCTTAGGCAACACAGATATATCTTGGTGATAAGTTGATGGCTGAATGCAGAAGGTTTAAAGCAAATAAAGTCTCTTACAACAAAACGTGAAAATAACTTGATAACTGGATGCAATAGTTTAAAGCAAAATAAAGTCACTGGTAACAAAATGTGAAATAACCTGGTAGCTGGATGTAAACGGATTTGTAAATAATAACTGAAACAAAGCAAAACTCCGGTAATGTGGAATAATTTGATAAATGCGAAAGGTTTGGAAGACAGAACTCCGGTAATACTTGCAAAGCACACAGTCTCTGATAATTAAACGTGGAATGACTTGGTAAATAAATGTAAATGGTTTAGAAAACAGAACTCCAGTAATGGTGAACAGATAAATTAGGTGCAATAGGATGCGCTAATTGTGAAAATAGCTTATACAATATAGATTTCACTTGTGTGCAATATTAGAAATTGATACTTCCCTTAATACTTCCTATATGCATATGCTCTTAAATTCATTCCACATGTAAAGAGATAGAAAAAAATGCATATAGTGTAGTATATTTAAATAGGGCAAGATTTAATACAATAATGGTCACAATATACAGTGTACATTTAAAAACACACATAAAATGCTGTTTAAATTTGCAAATAACTTTTTCACCCAAATGGAGGGTGATAAAGGTGGAGGATTACCAGATGGAAGTGTTCAGTGGGCGTTTCAGATGTAACCTTAGGGTAACTGGCTCCGGAACCGGGTTCCCTTGTCCACGTCCCAATCGTCTGGTCAGCCTTTCACCTGCTAAAGGTTCAATGGATACTCCACTCTCCTGCTGCTACGCGTTTCGGGAATGTCCCTTCGTCAGGCAGTGAGAGTGAAGTGAACAGGACATCCTGTTTATACCTTCAACCCTCTTAACTTCCGGTTCAGGGGTCATATCTCCACAATAATTAATATAACTAAAAATAATAATATAAAATGTCCAATGGACATTATCAAAATATAAATAAACATTAAAAATAGTGCTGTGCATAAAACATAAGATAACGTTATAGTCACCGGAAGTGGCATTAATGTGACTTCCGGTCCTGACAGTGACAGATAATACCATGAAGACCACAAAAATACCAAAATTCAAAAGCATCCCCAAAGTTTCTGTTCATAGTGCAATCGAAAGCCTCCCAGTCTGCACGCTGATCGTACCCGGCGAGTCCCGATCATGTATGACGGAATGTTCAGCGTATAACCTGCTGGAACGCATTTGAAGCGCACATCGGCTTCCGGTGACGTACTTCCGGTCTAGTAGTGGAACGCACTTGGAGCGCTTCGGGGTTTCTTACGACGCACTTCCGGTCGCGGCCACCAGCGTCGACGAACTTAAAACATGCTTTGTGCATCCGATTCAATACATGATCGGGACTCGCCGGGTACGATCAGCGTGCAGACTGGGAGGCTTTCGATTGCACTATGAACAGAAACTTTGGGGATGCTTTTGAATTTTGGTATTTTTGTGGTCTTCATGGTATTATCTGTCACTGTCAGGACCGGAAGTCACATTAATGCCACTTCCGGTGACTATAACGTTATCTTATGTTTTATGCACAGCACTATTTTTAATGTTTATTTATATTTTGATAATGTCCATTGGACATTTTATATTATTATTTTTAGTTATATTAATTATTGTGGAGATATGACCCCTGAACCGGAAGTTAAGAGGGTTGAAGGTATAAACAGGATGTCCTGTTCACTTCACTCTCACTGCCTGACGAAGGGACATTCCCGAAACACGTAGCAGCAGGAGAGTGGAGTATCCATTGAACCTTTAGCAGGTGAAAGGCTGACCAGACGATTGGGACGTGGACGAGGGAACCCGGTTCCGGAGCCAGTTACCCTAAGGTTACATCTGAAACGCCCACTGAACACTTCCATCTGGTAATCCTCCACCTTTATCACCCTCCATTTGGGTGAAAAAGTTATTTGCAAATTTAAACAGCATTTTATGTGTGTTTTTAAATGTACACTGTATATTGTGACCATTATTGTATTAAATCTTGCCCTATTTAAATATACTACACTATATGCATTTTTTTCTATCTCTTTACATGTGGAATGAATTTAAGAGCATATGCATATAGGAAGTATTAAGGGAAGTATCAATTTCTAATATTGCACACAAGTGAAATCTATATTGTATAAGCTATTTTCACAATTAGCGCATCCTATTGCACCTAATTTATCTGTTCACCATTTTCACATCGGTATAAGGGAATACCACTGGTGCAAAGGGGTAGCTGCTTTTTGTTATTGGCGCCACATTCGTTCTCTGCACCACCTTTATATCACAGAACTCCAGTAATACTTGCAAAAGCACACAGTCTCTGTAACATAAAAGTTCTTTAGCCAAGCAAGGCCCAGGCGGGGAGACAGTCCTAACTCAGCATGCTTGTTAAGTGCTGGATGCAATGCACAGAATGGAATGCTGGTAATAAGGTGCACAAGTTAGGCAATGATTAACACCTGAGGAGAGTCTCTTACTGCTGATGAACTGTGGCAGGCTGTGGTTGGAGTCTGGAACAAGCAGGAGAAATGCAGAATGATGAATGGAATTAAATGATGAGAGGAACCACGGGGAACCACTGGAGACTGGAACACGGGGAACCACTGGAGACTTGACACAGTGACACCATATGTGACTCATTGTCCAAGGCGATGAGAATGAGCCAGGAACTGGAGTTTATACCCCTTGCTCTGTGATGATTGGATGAATCTCTGTGAGAACACACCCTCCAGGATTGGGTGCCCAGATCAGCTGAGAGTTAACTGGAGCTGGTGATTAACCGGGAGAATAATTCTGTAGACAGTTAATGCAATGCACTGCTGGTTGCTGGCTGGGATCAGTAGTGCACCGGGAGTTAACGCTGTTTAACTAGAAGCACTGTGTACTCCAGGCTGCTGGCTGAAACCCGCGGTTACCAAAAGATAGAACTGGTTAGGTGAAGCACAGTGAGCTGTGGGCTGCAGGAGACTGAAGACTGGAACTGCTGGGACCTGTAGTTCCACAGGTCCAATCCACAGGGAATACTCTGAAAACAGAGGACTGAAGCCAGGAGACGCCTGTTCACTGGAAGTGATGCAATGGAGAATGCGGATTCCTGACATATTGTACCACCCTGTGTGAACGCAAAAGATGAAGAGGAAAACTGTAGAGAAACAGAATAGAGGTTGGTGACAGATGAGTTTGTAGAAGTGGAGAAGATTTTATAAAAATTTGACAACTGGATTGGGCACTACGGGGAAGTGATTCTCTACTTGGTCTATACCCCTTAAAAAAATTCTGTGTTTATCGTATCGCTATTGGGACTATCCCAGCCATCAATCCAGTGTCCTGTCCATCCTAAGTTCATAGGGAACCCGGTATCTGGGAGATAATTTCCTCTACCTGTGATGGACATGAATCTAGATCAGTAGAATGCGACATTAGCCTTTGAGGGGTGTCTAGTATATTTTGTACTTCTTGAGCATGGTTCTCAGGTATATCCAAGAAGACACCCTCAGGAGTACAGTATATGACACACCGCATTTTACACAATAAGTCTCTGCCGAGTAGATTAGTCGGAGTCAATGCAGCCAGCAGAAAAGACTGTTTGGTTTGCAAGTGTTATGAACCACAGGTAGTGGTTCATTCCTATCCTATGTTTATAGTTGTCTTGCAGGCCAGGATTTCCCGTTGCTCTGGTTTGAGAAGACTCTTGTTTGCTGCCGGTGGTGAGTCTGTGTGATTGCAGCTTGTTCCCATGTGTTCAGCCTCACCTGTCTGTTGATTGCACCTCTCAGTTGTGCAGCAGGACAGCTGCACGACATAATTAATTAAGACTCTCTGTTATATTCTGGCTCAGTGCAATTCACAGAGGCTGGTGATATTTCCAGAGTTCCAGAGTTCTTGAGTTCTGAGCTAGTCCCTGCCAGTTCCTGAGCTCCTGTCTAGCAGTGTCTGTCTAGCTGCTTCCTGTGTCGGTTCCAGTTTCGGTTCCAGTTTCGGTTCCTGTGTCGGTTCCTGTGTCTGATCCCGTGTCCTGCCGTGAAGCGTTCCTGTCCAGAAGTCCTGTGGCTTTGTCTGTGCCTGGTCGAGTATCTGGCTTCTTGGTGTCCACCAGTCTGTCGTTTGAGATTCTGCCTCTCCTCTGGTTCTGAGAGTCTGTGTCGGCTACATTGGAGGTTCCTGTCCGTTTGCCAGTATTGGTACCGGTTCCGTGAGTAGCGGCTTTGCCGCGTCCATCGACCTAGGCCGCAGTATTCTTTGGTTATATTTTGTTACTGGTGTTTTGCAGAGGGTTCTGCTTATGCTGTCACCACCGGTACACAACAGTATTGTGTCGGCTACATTGGAGGTTCCTGTCCGTTTGCCAGTATTGGTACCGGTTCCGTGAGTTTGCCGCGTCCGTCGACCTAGGCCGCAGTATTCTTTGGTTATATTTTGTTACTGGTGTTTTGCAGAGGGTTCTGCTAGTGGACAGCATTTCCTTTGTTGTTCTTTTCCTTTGGCGACGTGCCGCACATATATTTAGTTTTAGGGTTGTTAGCAGCCCCTAGCCTTCTGTTTGCTTTAAGTTAGAGGTCCCCTTGTTATTATCCTGTCTCGGTTCACGCCTTGTCTCACTCTAAGACCTGGGGGCATTGGAGTTGGGCAGACCTAATCCGCCCTTCAAACACGGCTGCCGTGGGCCCAAGAAACCATAGTCACTCAGGCGTGAACTGACCACACGGGTTAAACAATGGAGGTAGGGTGCTAGGGGCTATTTCCACACCACACCTTATTTCAGCGTCACGTTCTGGTGCTCTGGACTCACTACGCAACATCTCCCTTGTTCTGAGCACCAGGAACCTAACATTATCACCAGCCATACAACAAAAAAGAAACAAAGCTAAATAGTAGTTTTTTCTTTTTTGGTCCAGTGTCTAGTCTAGAATCCAGTCCTGTCAAGAATTCAGTCCTGTCTAGAACTCAGTGTGCAGAATCCAGTCCGGTGTTTAGAATCCAGTCCTGTCTAGAATTCAGTGTGCAGAATCCAGTCCGGTGTTTAGAATCCAGTTCTGTCTAGAATTCAGAGTGCAGAATCCAGTCCGGAGTTTAAAAATCCAGTCCAGTCTTGTCTAGTCTAGCTTAAAAATCCAGTCTTGTCTTGTCTAGAATCTTGTCTTAGAATCGTGTCTAGAATCTTGTCTAAGAATCTTGTCTAGAATCTTGTCTTAGAATCGTGTCTAGTCTTGTCTTGTCTAGTTTGAAATCCTCCTATGCCTACTATGCAAGCCCTGCAAGCATTTCTCTCAGCCCTGAACTCTGCTTTCAGTGCTTTGAAACCTGAGCGGCTGGAAGTTTTGCAGCAATCCTTAAAGCAACTGCAAAACCTTCTGACCAAAATTTTGCTTATTTTGCCTGAAGTAGTTGAGAGTTCATTCTCTAAAGAGACTCTTGTTCACAGTATGGTGACAAGTGAATCCTCAGGTTTAATTAGAGAGAAAGAGTTTTAAAGTTTTCTGCGGCCCAGGCTCCCAGAAGAGGAGCGTCTGCGTAGCAGAAACTTATATTTATGCCTATATTGTGGGGGTTTAGGCCACTATCTGCAGACCTGTGAGTTGCGCAAGCCAAATTGTGGCGACAAGTCCTGCCCTCTGGCCAAGTTGAGTCAGGATACAAGACCTACTCCTGTCTCTACTGTGGCAGAGATACTTGTCACACAACCCACACTAAAAAGCACTCTGTCCTATAATTGGGGTCCTTGGGCTAGGGAGCCCCATTATAGATTCAGGAACCAAAGGAGAATGTTTCTCTCCTCTCTTGATTTTCCTGTTGAAGCAGAGTTGCAAACCCCTGGAGCGGTGCCCGATGCCCGGGGTCCTGGAGTGGTGCCCGATGCCCGGGGTCCTGGAGTGGTGCCCGATGCCCAGGGTTCTGGAGTGGTGCCCGATGCCCAGGGTCCTGGAGTGGTGCCCGATGCCCTGGGTCCTGGAGTGCTGCCCGATGCCCAGGGTCCTGGAGTGCTGCCCGATGCCCAGGGTCCTGGAGCGGTACCTGATGCCCAGAGTCCTGGAGCGGTACCCGATGCCCAGAGTCCTGGAGCGGTACCCGATGCCCAGAGTCCTGGAGCGGTACCCGATGCTCTAGGTTATAGAGGGACATCGAATATTATAGCTCAGGTGTCAATACCAGAAGGGGTCTCAGAAGCTGTTACCCCAGGTAGAGACTTGAAAAGCGCAACTCCAGAGAAGGTGTCTAAAACCATAGTTCTAGAAGGGAACTCGAGAAGCAAAACCCCAGAAGGGATCTTTGAAGTACTATCCCCAAGTGGGGTCTCGAGAGACAAAGCCCCAAAGAAGGGTCTAGAAGTCGCTTCCCCAGGAAAGGACTCAAGAGGCATAGCATTAGTGGAGGTTCTGAAGGTTATAGCTTCAGCAAAAGTCCCGGAAGTCATTGTCTCGGGAGAAGTTTCGATAATTATCGACTCGGAGAGGGAGGCTGACGGCCCGGTCCCAGAGAGGGAGGCTGACGGCCCAGTCCCAGTAAAAGAATCCGAGGTGCTGACCCCAGCGGGGTTCCCGAAGGCCACTGCCCCAGCGGGGTTCCCGAAGGCCACTGCCCCAGCGGGGTTCCCGAAAGTCACTGCCCTGGGTGGGGTTCCGAGGGCCACTGCCCCAGGTGGGGTTCAGAAAGTCACTGCCCCAGGTGGGGTTCAGAAAGTCTCAGCCTCGAGTAAGGTCAATAGTGACCAGGTCCTAGCAAAGCACTCTAGTCAGTCAGATGGGAAGGAAGTAGATCCTGACTCTGTTGATATCTCAACATCTATAATCTTTGATGGGGACTTAGTCCAATTTCTGGCGCTTTACAAACACTATTACACCATTTTGTTGTCTAGACCATTTCTGGGCATCACTTCAGAGAACCTTGTGCTCTATCTGATATATTCCTTTAGAGGAGAGCCTTTTGAGTGGGCGACCAGCCTAATGAAAGCTGAAGATCCCATTCTTCAGGATCCCCCAGCATTCAGTGATGCAGTTATTAAAAGATATGGTTCCAAAGAAATTGGTTCAGGTTCCTCTAGGTCACCCGTCTTATCTGCATAGAGTTCACCGTATACTGTAAACTCGGCACAAGAGTCTCAGCCCGTTGTTTTGACTGCAGGATGTGCTTTTGTGTCTTCTTCTAATAGTAGTACTTTGCCTGAAAGTTCAGCTCCCAAGGTTAAGAAACCAATCTCTGATTTGAACCCAGCCTTGCTGGGAGGTACCATCAGTTCAGACAATGTTTGGGGAATTACCTTGGTCAGACCTCAAGAACTTTGTAAAAATAAGAAGAAGAAGAAAAAGAAATAATTATTGACTCTTGCCTTGATATAAAAAAAAAAAATGTTTTCCTTGTCGTGTGTCCAGTGGCCACCGTCAAGGGGGGGGGGGGGGGGGCACAGTTACAAGCTGTTGCCACAGCTTATTTCTGTTAGACCAGTGTGTCAGGTTTTTTTTTGTATCCCTTGTTTTGGAAAACCTGAATTTTGGGGTCCTTTGACCCCTCCTCAAGGGGGGGGGGGGGGTACTGTTATGAGCCACGGCTGTGGCTCATTCCTGTTTTGCATTTCGGTTATGTAATTTATGTTATACTTCTGTTTATGTTCCCCGTGGGTGTCATGGGGTGTTCGGAGCTCACCCTTAAGGAGAGGGTACTGTTATGAACCACAGGTAGTGGTTCATTCCTATTCTATGTTTATAGTTGTCTTGCAGGCCAGGATTTCCCATTGCTCTGGTTTGAGAAGACTCTTGTTTGCTGCCGGTGGTGAGTCTGTGTGATTGCAGCTTGTTCCCATGTGTTCAGCCTCACCTGTCTGTTGATTGCACCTCTCAGTTGTGCAGCAGGGCAGCTGCACAACATAATTAATTAAGACTCTCTGTTATATTCTGGCTCAGTGCAATTCACAGAGGCTGGTGATATTTCCAGAGTTCTTGAGTTCTGAGCTAGTCCCTGCCAGTTCTTGAGCTCCTGTCTAGCAGTGTCTGTCTAGCTGCTTCCTGTGTCGGTTCCAGTGTCGGTTCCTGTGTCTGATCCCGTGTCCTGCCGTGAAGCGTTCCTGTCCAGAAGTCCTGTGGCTTTGTCTGTGCCTGGTCGAGTATCTGGCTTCTTGGTGTCCACCGGTCTGTCGTTTGAGATTCTGCCTGTCCTCCGGTTCTGAGAGACTGTGTCGGCTACATTGGGGGTTCCTGTCCGTTTGCCAGTATTGGTACCGGTTCCGTGAGTAGCGGCTTTGCCGCGTCCATCGACCTAGGCCGCAGTATTCTTTGGTTATATTTTGTTACTGGTGTTTTGCAGAGGGTTCTGCTTATGCTGTCACCACCGGTACACAACAGTATTGTGTCGGCTACATTGGAGGTTCCTGTCCGTTTGCCAGTATTGGTACCGGTTCCGTGAGTTTGCCGCGTCCGTCGACCTAGGCCGCAGTATTCTTTGGTTATATTTTGTTACTGGTGTTTTGCAGAGGGTTCTGCTAGTGGACAGCATTTCCTTTGTTGTTCTTTTCCTTTGGCGACGTGCCGCACATATATTTAGTTTTAGGGTTGTTAGCAGCCCCTAGCCTTCTGTTTGCTTTAAGTTAGAGGTCCCCTTGTTATTATCCTGTCTCGGTTCACGCCTTGTCTCACTCTAAGACCTGGGGGCATTGGAGTTGGGCAGACCTAATCCGCCCTTCAAACACGGCTGCCGTGGGCCCAAGAAACCATAGTCACTCAGGCGTGAACTGACCACACGGGTTAAACAATGGAGGTAGGGTGCTAGGGGCTATTTCCACACCACACCTTATTTCAGCGTCACGTTCTGGTGCTCTGGACTCACTACGCAACATCTCCCTTGTTCTGAGCACCAGGAACCTAACATTATCACCAGCCATACAACAAAAAAGAAACAAAGCTAAATAGTAGTTTTTTCTTTTTTGGTCCAGTGTCTAGTCTAGAATCCAGTCCTGTCAAGAATTCAGTCCTGTCTAGAACTCAGTGTGCAGAATCCAGTCCGGTGTTTAGAATCCAGTCCTGTCTAGAATTCAGTGTGCAGAATCCAGTCCGGTGTTTAGAATCCAGTTCTGTCTAGAATTCAGAGTGCAGAATCCAGTCCGGAGTTTAAAAATCCAGTCCAGTCTTGTCTAGTCTAGCTTAAAAATCCAGTCTTGTCTTGTCTAGAATCTTGTCTTAGAATCGTGTCTAGAATCTTGTCTAAGAATCTTGTCTAGAATCTTGTCTTAGAATCGTGTCTAGTCTTGTCTTGTCTAGTTTGAAATCCTCCTATGCCTACTATGCAAGCCCTGCAAGCATTTCTCTCAGCCCTGAACTCTGCTTTCAGTGCTTTGAAACCTGAGCGGCTGGAAGTTTTGCAGCAATCCTTAAAGCAACTGCTAAACCTTCTGACCAAAATTTTGCTTATTTTGCCTGAAGTAGTTGAGAGTTCATTCTCTAAAGAGACTCTTGTTCACAGTATGGTGACAAGTGAATCCTCAGGTTTAATTAGAGAGAAAGAGTTTTAAAGTTTTCTGCGGCCCAGGCTCCCAGAAGAGGAGCGTCTGCGTAGCAGAAACTTATATTTATGCCTATATTGTGGGGGTTTAGGCCACTATCTGCAGACCTGTGAGTTGCGCAAGCCAAATTGTGGCGACAAGTCCTGCCCTCTGGCCAAGTTGAGTCAGGATACAAGACCTACTCCTGTCTCTACTGTGGCAGAGATACTTGTCACACAACCCACACTAAAAAGCACTCTGTCCTATAATTGGGGTCCTTGGGCTAGGGAGCCCCATTATAGATTCAGGAACCAAAGGAGAATGTTTCTCTCCTCTCTTGATTTTCCTGTTGAAGCAGAGTTGCAAACCCCTGGAGCGGTGCCCGATGCCCGGGGTCCTGGAGTGGTGCCCGATGCCCGGGGTCCTGGAGTGGTGCCCGATGCCCAGGGTTCTGGAGTGGTGCCCGATGCCCAGGGTCCTGGAGTGGTGCCCGATGCCCTGGGTCCTGGAGTGCTGCCCGATGCCCAGGGTCCTGGAGTGCTGCCCGATGCCCAGGGTCCTGGAGCGGTACCTGATGCCCAGAGTCCTGGAGCGGTACCCGATGCCCAGAGTCCTGGAGCGGTACCCGATGCCCAGAGTCCTGGAGCGGTACCCGATGCTCTAGGTTATAGAGGGACATCGAATATTATAGCTCAGGTGTCAATACCAGAAGGGGTCTCAGAAGCTGTTACCCCAGGTAGAGACTTGAAAAGCGCAACTCCAGAGAAGGTGTCTAAAACCATAGTTCTAGAAGGGAACTCGAGAAGCAAAACCCCAGAAGGGATCTTTGAAGTACTATCCCCAAGTGGGGTCTCGAGAGACAAAGCCCCAAAGAAGGGTCTAGAAGTCGCTTCCCCAGGAAAGGACTCAAGAGGCATAGCATTAGTGGAGGTTCTGAAGGTTATAGCTTCAGCAAAAGTCCCGGAAGTCATTGTCTCGGGAGAAGTTTCGATAATTATCGACTCGGAGAGGGAGGCTGACGGCCCGGTCCCAGAGAGGGAGGCTGACGGCCCAGTCCCAGTAAAAGAATCCGAGGTGCTGACCCCAGCGGGGTTCCCGAAGGCCACTGCCCCAGCGGGGTTCCCGAAGGCCACTGCCCCAGCGGGGTTCCCGAAAGTCACTGCCCTGGGTGGGGTTCCGAGGGCCACTGCCCCAGGTGGGGTTCAGAAAGTCACTGCCCCAGGTGGGGTTCAGAAAGTCTCAGCCTCGAGTAAGGTCAATAGTGACCAGGTCCTAGCAAAGCACTCTAGTCAGTCAGATGGGAAGGAAGTAGATCCTGACTCTGTTGATATCTCAACATCTATAATCTTTGATGGGGACTTAGTCCAATTTCTGGCGCTTTACAAACACTATTACACCATTTTGTTGTCTAGACCATTTCTGGGCATCACTTCAGAGAACCTTGTGCTCTATCTGATATATTCCTTTAGAGGAGAGCCTTTTGAGTGGGCGACCAGCCTAATGAAAGCTGAAGATCCCATTCTTCAGGATCCCCCAGCATTCAGTGATGCAGTTATTAAAAGATATGGTTCCAAAGAAATTGGTTCAGGTTCCTCTAGGTCACCCGTCTTATCTGCATAGAGTTCACCGTATACTGTAAACTCGGCACAAGAGTCTCAGCCCGTTGTTTTGACTGCAGGATGTGCTTTTGTGTCTTCTTCTAATAGTAGTACTTTGCCTGAAAGTTCAGCTCCCAAGGTTAAGAAACCAATCTCTGATTTGAACCCAGCCTTGCTGGGAGGTACCATCAGTTCAGACAATGTTTGGGGAATTACCTTGGTCAGACCTCAAGAACTTTGTAAAAATAAGAAGAAGAAGAAAAAGAAATAATTATTGACTCTTGCCTTGATATAAAAAAAAAAAATGTTTTCCTTGTCGTGTGTCCAGTGGCCACCGTCAAGGGGGGGGGGGGGGGGGCACAGTTACAAGCTGTTGCCACAGCTTATTTCTGTTAGACCAGTGTGTCAGGTTTTTTTTTGTATCCCTTGTTTTGGAAAACCTGAATTTTGGGGTCCTTTGACCCCTCCTCAAGGGGGGGGGGGGTACTGTTATGAGCCACGGCTGTGGCTCATTCCTGTTTTGCATTTCGGTTATGTAATTTATGTTATACTTCTGTTTATGTTCCCCGTGGGTGTCATGGGGTGTTCGGAGCTCACCCTTAAGGAGAGGGTACTGTTATGAACCACAGGTAGTGGTTCATTCCTATTCTATGTTTATAGTTGTCTTGCAGGCCAGGATTTCCCATTGCTCTGGTTTGAGAAGACTCTTGTTTGCTGCCGGTGGTGAGTCTGTGTGATTGCAGCTTGTTCCCATGTGTTCAGCCTCACCTGTCTGTTGATTGCACCTCTCAGTTGTGCAGCAGGGCAGCTGCACAACATAATTAATTAAGACTCTCTGTTATATTCTGGCTCAGTGCAATTCACAGAGGCTGGTGATATTTCCAGAGTTCTTGAGTTCTGAGCTAGTCCCTGCCAGTTCTTGAGCTCCTGTCTAGCAGTGTCTGTCTAGCTGCTTCCTGTGTCGGTTCCAGTGTCGGTTCCTGTGTCTGATCCCGTGTCCTGCCGTGAAGCGTTCCTGTCCAGAAGTCCTGTGGCTTTGTCTGTGCCTGGTCGAGTATCTGGCTTCTTGGTGTCCACCGGTCTGTCGTTTGAGATTCTGCCTGTCCTCCGGTTCTGAGAGACTGTGTCGGCTACATTGGGGGTTCCTGTCCGTTTGCCAGTATTGGTACCGGTTCCGTGAGTAGCGGCTTTGCCGCGTCCGTCGACCTAGGCCGCAGTATTCTTTGGTTATATTTTGTTACTGGTGTTTTGCAGAGGGTTCTGCTTATGCTGTCACCGCCGGTACACAACAGTATTGTGTCGGCGAGTGGACAGCATTTCCTTTGTTGTTCTTTTCCTTTAGCGACGTGCCGCACATATATTTAGTTTTAGGGTTGTTAGTAGCCCCTAGCCTTCTGTTTGCTTTAAGTTAGAGGTCCCCTTGTTATTATCCTGTCTCGGTTCACGCCTTGTCTCACTGTAAGACCTGGGGGCATCGGAGTTGGGCAGACCTAATCCGCCCTTCAAACGCGGCTGCCGTGGGCCCAAGAAACCATAGTCACTCAGGCGTGAACTGACCACACGGGTGAAACAATGGAGGTAGGGTGCTAGGGGCTATTTCCACACCACACCTTATTTCAGCGTCATGTTCTGGTGCTTTGGACTCACTACGCAACATCTCCCTTGTTCTGAGCACCAGGAACCTAACAGCAAGGGCCCTATCGTAATCTCTGCAGGTATACTCAAAGGGTATTGTTGCATTGTTCCTGTTACTCCTATTGCCCGAATCTGTGTTTTCTATATGGCTCGTGATTCCTTACTATATGTCCCTTGGTCCCGTCTATGTGTTTAATAATGTGGCTTGTGTTTTCTGTCTAGGGGCTCTATATTGACTATGTGTCCTACTACTCCAACAATCTCTGGCAAAATGCCCTTCCTTCCTACAAGTGTAACATATTATTGACCATTAGGGATCTGGGGTTTGGACTGATGAGTCTTTCCTGTATGTGCCAGTATACTTACCATCCTCAACCTCTCCACCTGTTGTTCTCTGCGCCTAGCACTATTCTTGTGATGTTCAATAGCACACTATCTAAGATTAGCTACTGTGACCTTTCCAATTTTGCAAAGAAGTCTGCACCTTGACACTCAATGCCTTATTGAACCCATCCATTTGCACAGAGACAGCCACCTCCCATTTGCCGAATTAGTGTTTACCAGTGGTCTTATCCAGATGGAGAGTTTTCTATTACTGCAAGAGACAAAAACAAAAAAAAAGTTTAACAAGCTTCTAGGTCATGCGAAGTATTTCATTCAATCCTTCTCATCCCGTATTAAGGGTCTGTACATGGTCCAACAAACATTTCCAAGCTCATCTTTACTAGGGGCATTACTAGGAATGAATACTTCTTATATGGTAACCGAAAGAAATACCCGGGGGTTACCTTGTCTCTGTCCGCTTTCGTACTGGCAAATACTAATGTGCGGACAGGTTTTTTCTCCATTTCTGACGTTACTTTCTTGATTTTTTTTATTTTTATTTTTATTTTTTTGGGTTTTACTATAGATGTACACGAATGATACCATACTTACCTGTTCCACTGGTCTCAGCAACTTCCCCCACAGGCTACTTCTCTTCTTTTACCAGTTGGATACTCCTCTGGGTGCATGAGAAATGGCTGAAAACGATCAGGTCACCTTCTACTCCTAAATAAAACTTCAACATTCATTAGTACATATATAGGTTACAGTCATATTTTCATATTTTTATTATTTTCTATAGTTTGTATGCTGGCCGTAACTACTACCACATCTACATAAGGCGGTGTACTTGCATTCTCTTTTTTTTTCTTCCTACTTATTTATTGTTGCTACAAGTTCAAACAGTTCTTATATTTCCATTCTTGTCTTATATGACTTTGGTTAAACATACCACCTGCAATACCTTAGGATCAAACTCACCAACCCCTCTTGCTGTCACAGGTTTAAACAATTTGTATGTCTGACCCTTTGTTTTCGGGATTTTATCAGACATATTCTTATCCTTAAGTTCTGCTATACCTCTGGTTCAAAGCTGCTCACCTTAGGGAATGGTACCCTATCTTTGTCAGTCATACGTACCCATTCATTGCAAAAAGCCTCCGTGTGTGAACCATATTGTTCACACCTAATAAACCTTGCTGACTCTCTTGGTCGCACCTCTTCAACCTGAACCCTGGTTACCAAATGCCCACTGCTTGTGCAATTGGATCCCATCGCGGACTTTTTGCCAATAAACGCAATCCCCAATGCACACCGCAGATAGACGGTGAAAGTTCTTAGAGCGCTTTCACCCACTCCTTCTCCACTGAGTACCACGACTCACTCCAATAATGACCACCGCGAACCCAGTGAGGCCCCTATCTGGTTTCTATTCACTGGAAGTGTTTAGGAGTGACTTACCTATTCCAGTGAATATACACCGCTGGAGATTTTCCTGAGAGAGACCAGCGAAAACTCCCTATACACTTATACACAAATCACGCTTGCGTATGCTCTACACAGCACAACTGATACCGCGATTTTACGCAAAACTTCGTAAAGGGGTATCAAGTTGCGCTGTATATATCGCACCCACAAATGCGCGGTCCAGTCGCACAGCATATAGGTACTTGTTACCTATCTGCCGTACAACCACTGGTCAATGTACAAACTGTGACCCTCAGCCCGGAGCGTAATACAAAAACCTTTTTACTTCAATACTTCGGAATACTTATGCACTATCACGCTCTTTTGCAAATCACCTCACAATTTGCGTATTAAACCTTATACTAACTTGAGTCAGCCACTTCACGCCACCAAGCCTCCTTTTACTTGATGTACCACACGACGGGATCCCGATTTCCCGGGGTTCAAATATCCACTCACTCCTACGTTCGCTCACTCAAATACACTTTGTTTTCCTGTACAGAAAATTTGGATTCATTCAGATAGGCAGCTTTACCCCAGAGGCAATACAGTTTTTTAAAACTAAATTTAAAGGAACCTGCTTTTGAAATCTGATAGTTATGTGCTATTGTATTAAATGTCTACTATCCCACCTTTGAACTAAACAACACTATTGTATGGTTTTATTAAGCGCACACAACCCTACGCAAGCTTGCGTAATTACGCAACCATGCGTACCTCTATGCCAGGTGTGCGGCCTTGCGCCACGTGCACGTTTTTTGTACGCTGTCCTCACGTTCCGTATCACGTGTACCAATGTGCGTACGCAATAAAACAACTCACACAACTTCTATAAATGACTCTAGCAATAATCAATAATTTAAATGATATGATTCAGATTGGATAGCTATCCTGCAGAACATACACTGATATAAACACACACATAATTATAATAATATTATATATATGTACCATTCACTGGTCTCCTATGAGACTCATTTACCCATTCAGTGCTTCTAATTTGCATATCAAAGCTATTTCAATGGCTCTCTTATAGCAAGCAGATTCTACAAGTCTTGGAAGGAAAAAGAAAAAAAAACTTTGTTTATATCTGTGTGTAATTCTTACATCAAGTATTCATCTATTAACTCTCACTAGGCCCAGCTGAAACTATTTGTAATTGACTATGGCATGGGTTAAATAAATGCATTGGTAATTCATAAATGGTGTTTGATGTGACCAAGGAAAGCTGATTATTCTGAGCAGTGAAAATCAGCCATTTAGAAAATGACCTTCCCAAAATGGCCGCTGCTCCTCCCCCTTCCACATCCATGAGGGTTACACAAAATGGTGGACAGGCCATGTGGCTAGTCCAAAATGGAGGACAGACCATGCGGCTTCCTTTGTCCTAAAGAAATCACATTATACAAGCACCAGAAGTTATTTTAGGCCTGAGTTTAAAATAAAAACTATATCAAGGCTATGCAGCAACTTTTAAATATACTTTTAAACCTACTTAAACAGATAAACAATACAATCTGAATCAAACACAATATGACTTATTTGAACCTTGTTTTGCAACAATAAAAATAAATTTTAGCATCTTAAATATTATGAGAAACGCATTGTCCCTTGAATTTCATATCATTGGCTTACTGATACCACAACAATACACTAACGTGTATGTTATTTTCATCAGCTTCGCAATGCGTCCATTGACGCCGGTCAATTACAGCCATGTTTGTAATGTACAGTGCATCATTAAGACCCTGATATCCCGTAAGAGCCCCCATCTAAGAATGCCAAATTGATTTCTCACAAATATTTAAAATGCCCGCTCTAATATAGTAAACGCCTGCACCTCTTATTACCATATCCCATGAATGTGCGCTATACATATCGCAAAACACTACATCCCATAAGAGAAAACAATACACCCACACATTATCTGAGTTCCAAAGCTCATTGATGTATATATTTGTTATTAAAAGGATATGGATTCAATATATATTACAAAGTACAGTATACCTATAGTTACATGGTTACACTCACACAGTAAGCAGTTAATACATAAAGTTACATACAGTTACATGCCAGCATACAATACCATTATCCTTAAGTTATGTAAATTCGTCATTCCATATCTCTCTCTCTCTCTGTAAATAAATAAATACAGGAACTGATCTGCCAG
Source organism: Pseudophryne corroboree (assembly GCF_028390025.1). NCBI lineage: Eukaryota > Metazoa > Chordata > Amphibia > Anura > Myobatrachidae > Pseudophryne > Pseudophryne corroboree. Next base: position 790,235,012 of record NC_086447.1, on the reverse strand, counting down.
CAAGTCCATCATCGTCTGAGACCAAAAAGCCACACTTCCTGTGTGGTCAATGTGTTATCTAGTTTCTGGGGGAGGGATTCACGATGAGTCACCAGTTCCTTTGTATATGCTGAACAGGTTCAGCCTTGGGGACGTCCAAAGGGGCTGGCCTGAGTTTCCTATTCATTACCTGTTTGGAGTATCAATTGTTCTAATAAAAGTGATTTTAGCTTTTATACATATAATCATAACTATTTGTCACAATGTCCTACAATTTAATAACAAGTATCAAATTAATCTACACATTAAGCTGGTTGTTTTAATAGTAAACATGACTGGTCTATCTGGTTTCGTTCAAATAATACACATTCATGACATTACTTCATTAGATAATTTTAAATAATCATGATGTCTGGCGCTTGATATTATTATAATTATGTACTGTATGAAATAAGTGTCGAATCCATCTCTGTGGCATGTCCGTGTAAATGCGGGTGTTACCATATATTGCTGTGCTCGCTGTGCATATTTGCAAGTATAGCGACTTACATGTGTGTAGTTTGTATGTTCTCTTTATGTAATATTTTTTTGACTTCGACACCTGTCACATTACGGAGAAAACGACACCAAAAAAACATAAAAAAACTCATGTCAACCTTTTTCCATGTCAACCTTTTGTCCATGTCGACCTATTTCAGGTGATGACCTAAGGTGTGTCGACTAATTAGTGTCAACCCAATTGGTGTCGACCTTGAGTCCCATACCCCGGGTCGATTCCGGGTTATTTTTGCGGTGTGAAAGCGGTGTGTGTTCAAGTGTATTTTTCATTCACTAATTCAGTCATACTGTACATACAGTAGACTTGCCATAATATCCCTGTAATCCAGGACACCTATGATAACAGGTTCTGTGGTTAACTAAAACTGTGTGAAATGTAGGCCTGAATTTAGCCAGCTACATAATCTGTGTAAATCATAGGATAAAAGGAATATTATAATATTATGGCCAGGGCCTGTGCAAAGTTTCTCAGCATTCTAGCAGTCTTTCTTCAGCCTACTTCCCCAGCCACCACTAATACCCACTTCCTAACCCTTTAGACAAAAGTGTGGCCACCACTTACATTAAGTACAACAATATCTCTTTCAAAGACTTCCTTCATTTTGTGATAAGCAGACTCAGTGGCACAACTCCCCCCCTCCCCCTGACCTCAGCATCATAGGCAGCTGCCTAGTGGTAGAGACCGCCATGATTATGGCAGGCCTAGTCATACATTACTCACACAAGTGAGAGGAACCTTTATATGAGTATATAAACTCTTAAGAATAATGGTAACTGGAGTGGTGTGGACTCAAATCTGCAATAGAATGGAAATAATTGGTGTGATCCCGCAACTCTTGTGAAGACGTAAGCTGTGACATAGGCATCTGTTGTTAATAATAACTAATCATAATAATTTTAATTATATAGCGCTGTTTTAAATCAAAGTTTTCTCTTACGTCCTAGAGGATGCTGGGGACTCTGTAAGGACCATGGGGTATAGACGTGCTCCGCAGGAGACATGGGCACTATAAAGAACTTTAGAATGGGTGTGCACTGGCTCCTCCCTCTATGCCCCTCCTCCAGACCTCAGTTAGATCCTATGCCCAGATGAGACTGGGTGCATTACAGGGGGGCTCTCCTGGGTTTCTCTGTAAAAAGAATTTTGTTAGGTTTTATTTTCAGGGAGCACTGCTGGCAATAGGCTCCCTGCATCGTGGGACTGAGGGGAGAGAAGCAGACCTACTTAAGTGATAGGCTCTGCTTCTTAGGCTACTGGACACCATTAGCTCCAGAGGGTCGGAACGCAGGTCTCACCTTTGCCGTTCGTCCCGGAGCCGCGCCGCCGTTCTCCTCACAGAGCCGGAAGATAGAAGCCGGGTGAGTAGAAGAAAAAAGAAGACTTCAAAGGCGGCAGAAGACTTCAGTTCTTCAGTGAGGTAACGCGCCGCAGTAACGCTGCTCACACACACACACACACACACACACACACACACACACACACACACACACAACAGCGGGCACTGTAAGGGTGCAGGGCGCAGGGGGGGCGCCCTGGGCAGCAATTAATAGCCTCAAGGGACACTGGCAGATGTAAATATACTGCGGAGGCAGTATATTATTAACCCCCGCCAGTTTTTTGATTATTTGAGGGGGCGGGGCTTGATCCTCCTGGACTAACCAGCGCCATTTTCTCCACAGCACATGCAGAGAATCTGGCTCCCCGGACTCTCCGCTGCTGAACACGGTCACAGAGGGCAAAAAAGAGAAGGGGGGGGGGGCACTTTTTATTGGCGCAGTGAGTGTATATTTATATATTTATATAAAAGCGCTGTTTGTCTGGGAATTTGGTTTCCAGTGTCAGTTGGCGCTGGGTGTTTGCTGGCATACTTCCTCTCTGTCTCTCCAAAGGGCCTTATTGGGAAACTGTCTCCATATAGATATATCCCTGAGTGTGTGGGGGTGTCGGTACGCGTGTGTCGGCATGTCTGAAGCGGAAGGCTCTTCTAAGGAGGAGGTGGAGCAGATGATTGTGGTGTCTCCGTCGGCTACGCCGACACATGATTGGATGGATATGCTGAATGTTTTAAATGCAAATGTGGCTTTATTACATAAGAGATTGGACAAAGCAGAGTCCAGGGATAAAGCAGGGAGTCAATCCATGGCTTTGACTGTGTCACAGGGCCCTTCTGGGTCTCAGAAACGCCCACTGTCCCAAGTAGCAGACACTGATACCGACACGGATTCTGACTCCAGTGTCGACTACGATGATGCAAGGTTACACCCAAGGGTGGCCGAAAGTATTCATTATATGATTATTGCAATAAATGATGTTTTAAATATCACAGATAACCCCTCTGTCCCTGACACGAAGGTACACATGTTTAAGGAAAAGAAACCTGAGAACTTTTCCCCCATCTCATGGGGTGTAGTACGGTTTGCCGGCAGTCGGGCTCCCGGCGACCAGCATACCGGCGCCGGGAGCCCGACCGCTAGCTTAACGACAGTGTGGCGAGCGCAAATGAGCCCCTTGCGGGCTCGCTGCGCTCGCCACACTATTTTATTCTCCCTCCAGGGTGGTCGTGGACCCCCACGAGGGAGAATAAGTGTCGGTATACTATGTGCTGGGATCCCGACAGCAGGCATACTGAAGACCACCCATCTCATGAGCTGAATGAGTTATTTGAAAAAGCTTGAGAAACTCCAGACAAGAAACTGCAGATTCCCAAGAGAATTCTTATGGCGTATCCTTTCCCGGCAAAGGACAGGGTACGGTGGGAATCCGCGCCCAGGGTGGACAAGGCTTTAACGCGCTTGTCCAAAAAGGTGGCGCTGCCATCTCTAGACATGGCAGCCCTCAGGGATCCTGCTGATCGCAGGCAGGAAACTACCTTGAAGTCAATTTATACACATACGGGTGCCTTGCTCAGACCGGCAATAGCGTTGGCTTGGGTTTGTAGCGCTGTAGCGGCTTGGACGGATACTTTGTCAGCTGACATTGATACCCTGGATAGGGATACCATGTTATTGACCTTGGGTCACATTAAGGACGCAGTCCTATATGTGAAAGATGCTCAGAGAGACGTTGGCCTGCTGGGTTCGAGAGCCAACGCCATGGCGATTTCTGCTAGGCGAGCCCTGTGGACCCGCCAATGGACCGGTGATGCCGACTCAAAGAGGCATATGGAGGTTTTGCCTTACAAGGGTGAGGACTTATTTGGGGAGGGTCTCACGGACCTGGTTTCCACAGATATGGCAGGTAAATCTACTTTTTTGCCTTATGTTTCCTCACAGTAAAAAAACCCGCCACAATATCAGATGCAGTCCTTTCGGTCGCATAAGTCCAGAAGAGGTCGGGGCTCTTCCTACCTCGCCAGAGGTAAGGGTAGAGGGAAAAAACAGCCGGCTACGGCTAGTTCCCAGGAGCAGAAGTCCTCCCCGGCTTCTACTAAATCCACCGCATGACGCTGGGGCTCCACGAAGGGAGTCCGCTCCGGTGGGGGCACGTCTTTGATTCTTCAGCCACGTCTGGGATCAATCAGAGGTGGATCCCTGGGCAATGGAGATTGTATCCCAGGGTTACAAGCTGGAATTCGAAGACGTGCCTCCTCGCCGGTTTTTCAAATCGGCTTTACCAGCTTCTTCCCCAGAAAGGGGGAGAGTTTTAGCGGCAATTCAAAAACTGTGTCAACAAAAAGTGGTTCCCCTAGTTCAACAGGGGAAGGGGTACTATTCAACCCTATTTGTGGTCCCGAAACCGGATGGCTCGGTCAGACCCATTCTAAATTTAAAATCCCTAAACCTGTACTTGAAAAAGTTCAAATTCAAGATGAAATCACTCAGGGCGGTTATCTCCAGCCTGGAAGGGGGGAATTTATGGTCTCACTAGACATAAAGGATGCATACCTTCATGTACCCATATATCCTCCTCATCAGGCGTACCTGAGATTCGCTGTACAGGACTGTCATTACCAGTTTCAGACGTTGCCGTTTGGGCTTTCCACGGCCCCGAGGATTTTCACCAAGGTAATGGCGGAAATGATGGTGCTCCTGCGCAGGCAGGGAGTCACAATTATCCCGTACTTGGACGATCTCCTGATAAAAGCGAGATCGAGAGAACAGTTGCTACAAAGTGTGTCGCTCTCCCTAAGAGTGCTGCAGCAACATGGCTGGATTCTCAATCTACCAAAGTCACAGTTGGTTCCAACAACCCGGTTGACTTTCTTGGGCATGATTCTGGACATGAAACAAAGGAGGGTTTTTCTCCTGATGGAAAAAGCCCAGGAACTCCAGAACATGGTCAGAGACCTGTTGAAACCGAAAAGTGTGTCAGTCCATCAATGCACTCGAGTACTGAGAAAATGGTGGCGTCCTACGAGGCCATTCCCTTCGGCAGTGGGACCTTCTGGACAAGTGGTCTGGGTCCCATCTGCACATTCATCAAAAAATCAGCCTGTCCCCCAGGGCCAGGGTGTCTCTCCTGTGGTGGCTGCAGAGTGCTCACCTTCTAGGGGGTCGCAGGTTCGGCATTCAGGACTGGGTTTTGGTGATCACGGACGCGAGCCTCCGAGGATGGGGAGCAGTCACACAAGGAAGAAACTCCCAGGGACTATGGTCAAGCCAGGAGGCTTGTCTACACATCAACGTACTGGAATTGAGGGCCATATACAACGGCCTGCGTCAAGCGGAGAATCTTCTTCGCGACCTACCGGTTCTGATTCAGTCAGACAACGTCACAGCCGTGGCTCATGTAAACCGCCAAGGCGGAACAAGGAGCAGAGTGGCGATGGCGGAAGCCACCAGGATTCTTCGCTGGGCGGAAAATCATGTAAGCGCTTTGACAGCAGTCTTCATTCCAGGAGTAGACAACTGGGAAGCAGACTTCCTCAGCAGACACGATCTCCATCCAGGGGAGTGGGGACTTCATCAAGAAGTTTTTGCAGAGATAACAAGTCATTGGGGACTTTCTCAAATAGACATGATGGCATCACGCCTCAACAAGAAGCTTCGGAGGTATTGTGCCAGGTCAAGGGACCCTCAGGCAGTAGCAGTGGACGCCATGGTGACACCGGGGGTGTTTCAGTCGGTCTATGTGTTCCCTCCTCTTCCAGTCATCTCAGAAATATTGAGAATCATAAGACGAAAAAGAGTGCAAACAATACTCATTGTTACAGATTGGCCTCGCAGGGCTTGGTATTCAGATCTTTAGGAAATGCTCACAGAAGATCCGTGGCCTCTTCCCCTCAGAGAGGACCTGTTGCAACAGGGGCCCTGTCTGTTCCAAGACTTACCGCGGTTGCGTTTGACGGCATGGCGGTTGAACGCCGAATCCTAGCTGGTAAAGGCATTCCGGAAGAAGTCATCCCTACTCTGATAAGGGCTAGGAAGGAGGTGACGGCGAAGCGTTATCACCGTATCTGGAGAAAGTATGTATCTTGGTGTGAAGCCAAGAATGCTCCTGCGGAAGATTTCCATCTGGGCCGTTTTCTCCACTTTCTACAGACAGGAGTCGATATGGGCCTAAAATTAGGATCCATTAAGGTACAGATTTCGGCCCTATCAATTTTCTTTCAGAAGGAATTGGCTTCTCTCCCAGAAGTCCAGACTTTTGTAAAGGGAGTGCTGCACATCCAGCCTCCTTTTGTGCCTCCAGTGGCACCATGGGACCTTAACGTGGTGTTACAGTTCCTGAAATCTCACTGGTTTGAGCCTCTTCAAACGGTGGAATTAAAATTTCTCACTTGGAAGGTGGTCATGTTGTTGGCCTTGGCATCTGCAAGGCGGGTGTCTGAATTGGTGGCTTTGTCTCACAAAAGCCCCAATCTGATTTTCCATGTGGATAGAGCAGAATTGCGGACTCGTCCTCAATTTTTGCCTAAGGTGGTTTCATCGTTTCATATGAACTAACCTATTGTGGTGCCTGTGGCTACAGGGGACTTGGAGGGGGCCTTGAAAATTTATGTAGCCAGGACGGCTTGGATTAGGAAAACAGAGGCTCTGTTTGTCCTGTATGCGGCCAACAAGGTTGGCGCTCCTGCTTCTAAGCAGACTATTGCTCGCTGGATCTGTAACACGATTCAGCAGGCTCATTCTACGGCTGGATTGCCATTACCAAATTTGGTAAAGGCCCATTGCACTAGGAAGGTGGGCTCTTCTTGGGTGGCTGCCCGAGGCGTCTCGGCATTACAGCTTTGCCGAGCGGCGACTTGGTCGGGGTCAAACACTTTTGCAAAGTTCTACAAGTTTGATACCCTGGCTGATGAGGACCTACTGTTTGCTCAATCGGTGCTGCAGAGTCATCCGCACTCTCCCGCCCGGTCTGGAGCTTTGGTATAATCCCCATGGTCCTTACGGAGTCCCCAGCATCCTCTAGGACGTAAGAGAAAATACAATTTTAAACCTACCGGTAAATCTTTTTCTCCTAGTCCGTAGAGGATGCTGGGCGCCCGTCCCAATGCGGACAAATTTCTGCAAGACTTGTATATAGTTTTTGCTACTTTGAATCAGTCTCGGGCTGATGCTGTTTTGTTTCATGCTGTTAACTGGTTCGTATATTCCATGTTACATGGTGTGGATGGTGTGGGCTGGTATGAATCTTGAGCTTAGATTAACAAAATCCTTTCCTCGTACTGTCCGTCTCCTCTGGGCACAGTTTCTGTAACTGAGGTCTGGAGGAGGGGCATAGAGGGAGGAGCCAGTGCACACCCATTCTAAAGTTCTTTATAGTGCCCATGTCTCCTGCGAGCCCGTCGATACCCCATGGTCCTTACGGAGTCCCCAGCATCCTCTACGGACTAGGAGAAAAAGATTTACCGGTAGGTTTAAAATCTTATTTTTTCACGGCACCCCTAGGCCAAAAGTTTCTTAGTGAGAAATTCAGACAAATATTATATTAAGTAAATTGTATTTATATGTCATCCTTAGGTTCAGTTATATGGTGAGGGACAGGATTAGCTTCTGTTTGGCCACATATTTTATGATAGGAAGCCACCAGCACTGGTTTTTCCTATTACATAATAAATCATTTGAATTGGTCCTTAGCTACCAACCCAGGGCACCCGTGCAAGTGCCCTGAGGCACCCCTAGGTGCCACGGCACACAGTTTGAGAACCACTGGGTTACGTAATTAAAGGATTACACTCAGGGGCGTTTCTAGAGAGGAGGAGGCCCATGTGCCGGCTCCTACTGGGCCCCCTCCTCTCTAACCGGCAGCGCTGTGTAGACTCTGGACACTAGGGTCCCTAGGGTGACCCTAGCACTGTCCCAGTCTACAGCGCATGCGCAGATCTCTGGGAAAATGGCGCGGTGGTTTTTTCCCCCTGTGATTTACCTACTGCGCATGCGCGAAACACCGGGAAAATGGCTCCCAGTGATTTCGACGGCATTGCTGCTGCGCCGCGGGACTCCGGAGGGTAAGTATTTCTATTAATGGGTGCTGGGTGTGCGGTGTGGGACCGCCTGGAACCCCAGGGGCCCGTGTGCCCCGCACACTGCACCCATTATAAATACGCCAGTGATAACGCTGACAGGCACATTAAATTGTTAAGTCATGTGTGCGAGACCACACTGTAGGGCTGAAATTCCACCGTATTTCTGCAGTGGTTCCCTCTGTACTGACCAGTTGTTCTGAAGATATGTTACATGCATTCCTGGTTGTTTAGCACAATGTATTCTAGTTGTCTGTCACATGCGAAACTTTGTTATGGGAAATGATCATTTGTAAGAGAACTGCTGATTACAAGCGGGGAGCCTGTAATGTTTCTTTCTTGTTTTATTTCTACGCGCTGATGATTTATATTGTGAATGGCTGTAATCTGGTGTCATAGAGGTTTACAGGAAACTGTAATATCAGTAATGGCAATGAGTGATAAATTGTTTCTATCTATTCAGCTTATAATAATAATAATAATAGACTGGAGGATTTCTGATTACATACATACACGGATTCAGTATGATATGCTGCCCACATACACACACATTACCTACATTCTTTCTCCATACATCTCTCTCTACTGAGACTAGTTTGTTAAAGGCATTGGTTTTGTATAATGAATTAAACAACAATTAAAGTCGTATTTGAACATTTGTATGCAAGTATAGATATATGGGGGGTACGGTTAAATGTGTCTCTTCATTGATTAATTATAAGCCCAGGCTAATAATGAACAGCAATTATCGATCAGGACAAAATGCCCACCCATCTTCTGAAATGCCCCTCAGCCAGGCTGCTAATATATATTGCCTAGCTAAAGTTTGATGCTTCTTATCTTATTTGGGAGTACCTAATCAATGAATAAATGACATGAGGTGACCCATGCAGTGTATTATAAACCTCTATATTTATTATTTATTTATTTATTAACACTTTCTTACATAGCTCAGCAAATTCTGTTGCACTTTACAATTGGAAACAACAGTGATAAAATAAAACAAAACAAAACAATTGGAAACAACAGTGATGAAATAAAACAAAATTAAACAACTGGAAACAACAGTGATGAAACATAACTGGACAGTCATAGAGGTAGGAAGTCCCTGCTTGCAAGCTTACAATCTATATGAAACACTGGCATTTGAAATGGAGAAGCAGCCTTGTTAAGAGAATAAATCCCATCATTCCTATTTTTTCCCTCACTATAAGGATATTCATATACAGAGAAAATTGTATGATTCACGTATTTATACCATCAAGTAAGATAAACATCCCAATATTTTTGAAATAAGCAACAGGTCCCTAACCTCCATAGTCACGTATATCATTTTTGAAGGTCAGAATTGATTCTCATGGGTTCATGGGCCCTGCTGTATGTTGCTGTCCAACAATGCCCATATTGCAATATGCTGTACTAGCAAACCAAAAAAGTTAGCAAGTGGGCAAAACCATGTTGCACTGCAGATGGGACAGATGTAACATGTGCAGAGAAATATTTAGATTGGGGGGGGGGGTTATATTGTTTCTGTGCATGGTAAATACTGGCTTCTTTATTTCTACACCGCAATTTAGATTTCAGCTTGAACAACACTCCACCCACTTCTAACTCTCTCTGCACATGTTACATCTGCCCCACCTGCAGTGCAACATAGTATTACCCAATTGCCCATTTAAAAAAAAAATTTGCTAACAAACCTGAGTAATGCCCATATACAATATTGGGGGTCATTCCGAGTTGATCGCTAGCTGCCGTTGTTCGCAGCGCAGCGATCAGGCTAAAAATCAGCACTTCTGCGCATACGTATGCGGCGCAGTGTGCACGTGCAACGTACTTTCACAAGAGCCGATGCAGTTTCACACAAGGTCTAGCGACGCTTTACAGTCGCACTGCTGATTGCTGAGTGATTGACAGGAATGGGGCGTTTCTGGGAAGTAACTGACCGTTTTCAGGGAGTGTGCTGAAAAACGCAGGCGTGTCAGATACAAACGCAGGCGTGCCTGGGGAAAAGCGGGCGTGGCTGGCCGAACGCAGGGCGTGTTTGTGACATCAAAACAGGAACTAAATAGTCTGAAGTGATCGCAAGGTAGGAGTAGGTCTGCAGCTACTCAGAACCTGCTTGAAAATTTTTTTGTAGCTGCGCTGCGATCCTTTCATTCGCACTTCTGTTAAGCTAAGATACACTCCCAGAGGGCGGCGGCTTAGCGTTTGCACGGCTACTAAAAGCAGCTAGCGAGCGAACAACTCGGAATGAGGGCCATTATTACAGCAATAGAGATAATACACAAGTGCCAGTTTTTACTGCACCTTTGCAATTTATTCACCAGGGCAATTATACATTTTACAATCTCCAAATGTGAAGCTCTGCAACGTATGCTGGCGCTATATAAATAATTATTCACAACAAAAATACTAATAGGACACGTGTAGAAATAGCACAGTGAGGACAGTCTCTGCAGCTATTTCCACACACAGTGCAGACATGACAAGAATCTGGAACAGGTGGACAAACTTGTTTTTTGTGTCATGATCTCTTGGTCATGTTATTGAACAGTTTGGATTTTATGCTTTTATTAAGCAAATAATGTAGACCTGCTTTACTTCATGTTTACCTAGATCAGTATGAACCAGAATTTTGTAAGAAAATAGAACAATAAAGTACTGTGCACAGAAATGTGCGGAAAGCAAACAAACTTGTTATTGCAATCTTTGTTGCTTGACGATGTCAATCAGCGTTCTGTACGTGTTCCTGCTCACATTGACTTCTGCTTGTGCAGTAACGTCACAGCAAAGTGAAATGAGCATTATTATATTTCTGCAGATTACAGCCGGTTAATAAGCTTCATGCTGAGTGCATTACATTATAGCACAACTGTGAAATATATTAGTGATATTATAATGACATGTTTTGTTCCTAGTTGGTCTCCCTTTTATACATTGAATGGTGCTATGTATGCGAGAGAGTCTGTTGCAGGTTACCAATAGAATACATTACCTCACTATTGAATTTCTGATTTATTCTGTTTGATGTTATAGTATTCCCCCAGACATAAAGTTACCCTTTATGCTTAAGTGGAAGAGAGAGAGAGACAATTGTTGGGAACTGATAGTAAATAAATAATGCAACAATCTTGCAATAAATTGTCAACCGTTAGTTCTCAAGTTACTTTAATATAGGCCTCTTGATAGAACTTAAAGGCAAATGTATCAAACCTTCTAAAGAGAGAGGTTGCCCATAGCAACAAATCTGATTCTACTGTAGCTTTCAGTTATCAAGTACATTCTATTGAAAGAGTCTTTGAAGCTGATTGGTTGTTTTGGTCACTTCTCCACTTGTCCAATCATTGGAAGGTTTGATACAGTACATTTCCCCTATAACCTTTAATCATATATAAAAAATCATTGGTCTGTTTGTTTGTTTGTTTGTCCAGTTATGCATTCGACACCCCTGCACCGATTGGGATGAAACCACTGGATGGATTTGGAAGAAAACTTTACAGAGTAGTAACATTGTACCCCAGAAGACATACTAAGGGGTTGGGGTCAGTCGGACCACATGACAGGATGCGCCAGGCAGAACTTTGACTCGGGAAGCCTGTACTGGGCCTTCCACTAGATGGATTTGGAAGAATACTGCACTGATTGGGATAAAACCAATGTGAGGGGGTCCAGTTTGATCCTGGCCAGGTTTTAGGGGTGCAACAGGCAGAGCATTCACCCAGGAAGCCTTTTCTGGGCCTTCTACTGGATGGATTTGGCAGAAAACTTAAAAGTGGTAACACTGGATCCCAGAAGACATACTAGGGGGTTGGAGTCTCAGTCAGACCTTTCGTTGGTGTACGCTGGCCAGAACTTTGTCCTGAGGCGCCTTTTCTGAGCCTGCCACTGGATGGATTTGGAAGAAAACATCACAGAGTGGAAACCTTGCATCCCAGAAGACATATTAGTGGGTACGGGTCCCAGTCAGACCTCCCGTTGGTGCACACTGGCCAGAACTTTGACCCAGGGAGCCTGTTCTGGGCCTGCCACTGGATGGATTTGGAGGAAAACTTCACATTGGGTCCCAGAAGACATACTCGGGGGTTTGGGTGCCAATCAGACCTCCTGCTGGTGTATGCTGGGAAGAACTTTGACACAGGGAGCCTGTGTCACTACGGCAATCCCACCATCTTCCATTTTGGTAGTAGTCACTCTTAGTGGTGCCACATATCACACTGCCTTAGCTATGACACTGTATATAGAACAATACGTTTTATTTCACTGAGCATATGAAGTAACGCATAACTGTTCAACTACAAATTTTTAATTTACATATGTTACAAAATGCACACCAACAACATGCTCTATGCAATCCAGCATGCCAGGCCCTACACATCTGATCGGTCCCCTCTTAACACTTTTTACTTACCTTTCTTCCTGCAGTGCTGCCAGACTTTTTAAAGGGGCAATCATTTACAGGGCTAAACCATGCCTTGTAAATTATTGCCCCTTTAAAAAAAGGGAGTTCATCCGGCATCCTGCATGGCTGCTGAACTCAGACTTCATTACATCCCGGCCTTTATCTCAAAAGTCACAAGATACTCCTTTTATTTTCAAACTTATATGACTCCCTGGGAAAAACTGTAGTGAGCCTCCTGATTAACCTATTATCTGAGGCATGTATCTGATGCTCTTTACGGTCACAGGTATATGTAATACACTATGTAACAAAAAATGAAAGAGGTTGTCCAAATCTGGAAACTTGATATATTTATTTATTTATTTATTTCAAATAAATGTTATTACATAAAGCACCACTAACGTCAATGATACATAAATCAATATACACAAGAATATTCCCTATGCATGGTGGTAGGCAAACATCCCAGCCGCATCGTGGCCCAAATCAGTGGCGTAACTAGAAATGTTTCTCCCCCGTGACAAAAAATTCTCTGTGGCCCCCTCCCCCTCATAACTGGCACTAGTAAAGTGATGAATCTGCGTGCGCTGAAGGCGTGCGTCGCAAAAAAGGGCGTGATCTTGCTGGAATGAGCGTGGCTTTGCAGGAAAATACTATCATATACCCCAGTTTTGCAACCTGCACACCCAGACGTTGGCCACCACAGGAAAAAAAATAATCCTGATTCATGCCCTTTACATTATTTGTCATTTTTCCTCCGTATAGTAATGCCCAGTATACATTATGCCACATACTGCAATGGCCCTTAGACATTATGCCACACACCATAATGCCCCCGACACATTATGCCACACACCGTAATGCCTGTGACACATTATGACAGGCATCGCAATGCACTTTATTTATTATGCTACACACTGCAATGCCCCTGATACATTATAGCACATACAATGCCTGTGACACATTATGACACACATCGTAATGTCCGTGATACATTATGACACACACTGCAATGTCCGTGATACATTATGCCACACACCGCAATGTCCGTGATACATTATGCCACACACTGCAATGTCCGTGATACATTATGCCACACACTGCAATGACCCTGAGACATTATACCACATACCACAATGCCCGTGATATAGTATACCACACACTGTGATGCATGTAACACATACCGGGGCCATTATACCCTATGCCACACACCGCAACGCCCATTAAACATTATGCCACACACTACAATGCCCCCGAGACATTATACCACATACCACAATGCCCATGATATAGTATACCACACACACCGTAATGCCTGTGACACATACCGCAATGCCCGTTATACCATATGCCACACACCGCAATGCCCATTATACATTATGCCACACACTGTAATGCCCCTGAGACATTATACCACATACCACAATGCCAGTGATATAGTGTACCACACACACCGTAATGCCTGTGACACATACCGCAATGCCCATTATACCCTATGCCACACACCGCAATGCCCGTTATACATTATGCCACACACTGCAATGTCCCTGAGACATTATACCACATACCACAATGCCAGTGATATAGTATGCCACACACCGTAATGCCTGCGACACATTATGACACACACCGCAATGTCCGTGATACATTATGCCACACTCCGCAATGCCCATTACACATTAAGTCATACAGTAAGGCTTCTAATTACTTTTAAATTACCTGCTCGTTGCCAGCGGTTTCATGCTCTTGGTTCCATGCACGGTGCCAGGGGTTTTTATGCTCAGGGTGTCATGCTCGATGCCAGGGGTTTCATGCGGTAGGTGTTATGCTTGTTGCTAGCGGGTAATGCTTGTTGCCAGGGATTTCATGAGCTGGGTGTTGTGCTTGTAACCAGGGGTTAATGCTTGTTGCTAGGGCTGTGCTCCCAGTGCCACATATGCCCCAGTGCCAAATATGCCCTCCCAGTGCCAAATATGCTCCCCCAGGGCCAAATATGCTCCCCCAGTGCCAAATATGCCCCCCCAAGTGCCAAATATGCTCCCCCAAGTGCCAAATATGCTCCCCCAAGTGCCAAATATGTTCCCCAGTGCCAAATATTTCCCCCCAGTGCCAAATATATTCCCCCAGTGCCAAATATGCTCCCCCAGTGCCAAATATGCCCAACCTGTGCCAAATATGCCCAACCAGTGCCAAATATGCTCCCCCAGTGCCAAATATGCCCCCCAGGGCTCCCCCGCTGCTGTGCTGTTTTGGAAAGGAGGGACACGGAGGGCACAGTGTGTGCCTCTCCTGTGTGTCCCTCCTGCGTCTCCAGCGGCATGTCTATCAAATGAAGTGCCAATTCATGAGCCAATCAGAGCTCACGAATGGACACTTCATTTAACAGACACGCCGCTGCCGCCGGAGACCAATGAGGGACACACAGGAGAGGTGCGCACTGTGCCCTCCGTGTCCCTCCTTCCCAAAACAGAATCAGTGGTGGCGGCTAGGGCGCCCCGCAGCCTTGCGCGCCTTCAAGTGATCGCAGTGGCTGTGGACCCCTAGTTACGCCACTGGCCCAAATGTATTAAGTCTTAAAAAGTGATATAGTAGAGATGGAGAAAGAGTGATAAATGTCCAGCCAACCAGCTCCTGTCATTTTTCAAACACAGCATGTGACATGGCAGCTAGGAAGCTAATTGGCCGGTACTTTATCACTCTTTGTCCATCTCTACTATAAGCTCCTTGAGTCCTGTTGGAGAAAGAGCGCTATATAAATAAAATTATTATTATTATTATTATTATTATCTCCACTTTAACTCTTCTTAAGGCTTAATACATTTGGGTCAATATACCAAGAACAGGAGAGAGGCAACAGTGTGTAAGGATAAATAAACAGTAATATCTGTCCACATATAATCAATCTAGAGTATACAGTTTGCCATAAATAGTGAATTAATACAATGAATGGCCATAGAAACACTATTATTGAGATAACAACAGTATTACTAGTCGTACAAATACCAAAAGACAATGCATATAAAGACAAGAGAAGGGGTGGGGCGGTGGGAGGAGCCGCACAGGACACCAGAACCCGGCCTCCAGATCTTCTACTAAGCCAAAAAGTTAATAGTAAATTCCCAATTATATCCTGAAAAGGAAGATCCTTAAGACTTGAAAACTTGATATTTAAGAATTCATCCCATCCTTTGCTGGAATGCAGCCACGGGTATGGTAGAACTGACTGCAATCCGAGGAGACAGCTGTCAGTACTAGGAGACCCAGCTGGTTCTAGCTGTTCATGAATCTAGATTAGGTGTTAAATACTGCTCAATAAAGAAAAATGCAGAAACAGCATTGTAACATTGGTTTTGCATATGTGTTATTCTGTACACAGGAGAGGATATTATAAACTTGTTACAGCGTGTTTGAAAAAGATAAGCGCGCTGTCTCATTCAGTGATCAGTCAGAGATACTTCCAGTTCCAAAATAGAAGTCTCAGTTCTCATTTCCATATCAATGGGTACGACGAGTTCCATCAAAGTCATGTAACTCCCATAACATTTTTCCTTTGAGCATGTGAAAACACCATTGTGAGTCATAACCGTACGCTTGTCGTTAACCTGTTTTTTCTTTTGCACTCCATCAGCAGATGATAAATCATCTTTGCTTTCAACCAGTCTCATGTTATGACATTTGAAATGCATTTCCACCTCACTTACTTTGCCCTTGCAATGCCAAAATAATCACTGTGCTACCATCACCCTCATGTCTTCTTGCTAATGCTCTTATCTGATTTAATTGTTGTGTCAAGTTATTTGACAGAATGATATGATTACCGTTCTACACACTTGACAACAATTTAAGGTATGTTCTGGAGCATGGGGTATCATTATTGCTAAATATGACGACTTTTACTTTAAGGGGGTTCCTCAATTTGATGAAGGCCAAAAACAGCTATTGCTGCAATTGTGCAAAGATTTAAGAAGTACAATAATTGGGGGCAATCTGGCAGGGTGTAACTGCCTTTATATATTTCTCAATACACTGTGTTATTTGTTTGCCGAATTTGGTACTATATGTTCATTAAACAGTACAGTATATCATGGGTGGCCCCATAACATTTGGCAATCCAACTTAATATCTAATAGGAGCAATCAGCCAGGAAGCCTGGTTTGTTATTGAGCGCTGTTTGTTGGGGGTGAAGTATTTAAACCCAACAATATTTTGGTCATAGCCGTGGCCAAAAGTTTTGAGACTGACGCAGGTATTGGTCTTCACAAAGTTTGCTGCTTCAGTGTTTTTAGACCTTTATGTTAGATGTTACCATGTATACTGAAGTAAAATTACAAGCATTTTATAAGCGTCAAAGGCTTTTTATTGACAATTACATTAAGCTTATGCAAAGAGTCAGTATATGCAGTGTTGACTCTTCTTTTGCAACACCTCTTCAATTTTCCCTGGCATGCTGTCAATCAACTTCTGGGCCATATACTGACTGATGGCCGCCAAATTCTTGCCTAATCAATGCTTGGAGTTTGTCAGAATTTGTGAGTTTTTGTTTGTCCACCCGCCTCTTGAAGATTGACCACAAGTTCTCAATGGGATTAAGGTCTGGGGAGTTTCCTGGCCATGGACCCAAAATGTTGATGTTTTGTTCCCCCCGAGCCACTTAGTTGTCACTTTTGCATTATGGCAAGCTGCTCCATCATGGTGGAAAAGGCATTGTTCGTCACCAAACTGTTCTTGGATGATTGGGAGAAGTTGCTCTTGGAGGATGTTTTGGTACCATTCTTTATTCATGGTTGTGTTCTTAGGCAGAATTGTGAGTGAGCCCACACCCTAGGCTGAGAAGCAACCCCACACATGAATGGCCTCAGGATGTTTTACTGTTGGCATAACACAGGACTTTTTGTAGCACTCACCTTTCCTTACTTTTGGCCACGGCTGTACATTGGCCATTGGGGACAAAAATATGTTGTTATATATACATTAGTGCAGTTTAGGATTATGGCACACATCTACAACTCTAACACTACATAGGACCAGTTCTAGTTACTTATAAACTAAGTTCTTCTTCAAAGGCTATTAAATAAAGCTGTTCAAAGGCAGCATGGAAAGTATGCAGACTTTAAACCACTCTATATGTCTGATTCAAATGCTGCTTTGACTGCGTTAGCGCGCTTTGCTATAGTTGCATCTGCGACTCTGTGCTATTAATATCAGTTCTCCCACTGGGGTACAGCTGTGCTCCTCCTGAATGCAGAAGGGCTGGGATGCCCACTTGAGTGGCTGCAGTCACAGTCATCGGAAGCACTATCAGGCTTTGAGCTAGCCCCATGCTAGAGCAGGTTCAGAAACTCTGAGTATGGCCTACAATGTGCTATGAGTAAGCATCCAAGGGGCCTATTTATCACCATCCGCATCCAGGATGCGGATGACAGGTGATAAAATCGCCCAAACTTGCACTGCGATAATTGACTACATCGCAGGGATGTATCAATTATCGCGTGCAGGGACAGAGCTTGCTGTCAAGCTCTGTCCCTGCGGTGATACTCCGCAGCATCATCGGGGTATTTTTAGGGAAAAATACCCCGATGTCCTACTGCGCATGTGCCGCCCCCGCCGATATTGCCGCTACCGCCGCCGCCCGGTCGACCCCCACATCGTGACTACCTCCGTGCGCCGCGGACCCCCCCCCCCCCCCTCAGAAGATCAATATACTCACCTATCCAGGGAGCCGGTTCATGCTGTTCCTGCTGGGCTGACCGGTGCCAGATCCTGTGTGCTGCGGTGACCCCCGGTGCTGTAAAGTGCGCTGCCACTTTGCAGCGTCACTTTACTGCACCAGGGTCACTTTGCAGCACATGGGGGACCCAGCGCCCGGCAGCGCTCACCGTAGCAGCGGACACCGGCTCCCTGGGCAGGTGAGTATGTTTATTTTTACATTTTTATACTGTGATCAGCTTGTGTGTCCATTGGACACACATACAGTAACTGATCACTCTGCCGCGTCCTCGCTCAGCTTTCCCTGCCAGGTGCAGAGAAAGCTGGGCAAAACGGTGCTTTACGCAGTGCTGCCCTGTGAACTCGCCAGCCTAAGCTGGCGAGTTTGTCACAGGGCACACTGCGGTATTTTTCCATTTTTTTTTTTAGTAAATTCGCCCACATCACATTTCCCATTGTAAGTATGGGGAATGCGATGTGGGTTACTAAAAAAAAGTGAATTAAAGGGTTTGGAGCAGTTTTTCATGAAAACTGCTCCAAATGCCCTTTAATACATTCAGGTGATACTAAAATAATGTGAAAAAGAGTGTTTTCACACCCTTTTCACATTATTTTAGTAAAAAATATTTAAATAAATAGACCTCTAAATCTGAAACCACTCCCATGAGATACATTTAAAACAGAATATCTTTGTGCGTCTGCATAGCCACCTCCCAGTCACCGCCCAGAAACCATACGCGCATGCAGGGGGGGTTCCGAGTACCTAGAAACCCCCCCTGGCCGCCGATCCATTGGCGCTGCCGTCCGATTTTTTTTATTTAATGAGGAGAAGCATATAAAGCAGCTCCCTCCTCCTTACACCGTCCGAGTGACAGTTAGAACCTGGCTGCTGGTGCTGCTGGCTGCCTGTAGGGGGAGCTGCAGTGGAAGTGCACAGCTCCTCTCAGGCAATTCAAGGGGCCATGAGAAAGAGCTACGTGAGGCAGTGGCTGCTGTCTTCGGCTGGTTGGTTCTAAATCGGAGTGGGTGAAGGGACCTCCTGACGTCACCAGGGGGAGGAGCTATGGCGAACAGGGTACCCAAAAAGTACCCTCGCGGGCTCGCTTCGCTCGCCACGCTTCGGGCTCGGTGGCTCGCTCCACTCCGCTTCGCTCGCCACCTGATTACTAAAGGTAATAGTTGGTGGCGTGGATAGTAGAGGAACTATCCCGCTGGCCTAGCTCCTCCCCCTTGTGTCGTGGCTCCTTTCCCTGATGTAAAAGGTCCCTTAGGCAACTTGAATCTAGCATCTACCATCTTCGGCTCCCACTGTAGTTTGTGAGTAGTATAAGGTGAGGAGGGGGTTTGCTTACTGTTAATGGGTGTGTGTATTGCTATGTAAATGTATAGTGTATGTGTAACTATGTATGTATGCTGTGTGCATGTATAGTGTGTGTGTGTGTAACTATGTATGTAGAGTATGCTGTGTGCATATATAGTGTGTGTGTATGTATATATGCTGTGTGCATGTATACTGTGTGTGTATATGTATGCTGTGTGCATGTATACTGTGTGTGTATGTACAGTATGGTGTGTGTGTGTGTGTGTGTGTGTGTGTGTGTGTGTGTGTGTGTGTGTAACTGTGTGTGCAACTGCATATGTGTGCATGTGTACTGTGTGTGCATGTATACTGTGTGTATGTATGCTGTGTGCATGTATACTGTGTGTGCATGTATATATGCTGCATGCATGTGTACTGTGTGTGTGTGTGTGTCTGTGTGTGTGCATGTATACCATGTGTGTATATGTATGTATTCATGCTGTGTGTATGTACAGTGTGTGTGTATGCTGTGTGCATGCATACTATATATGTATGTTTGCATGTATACTGTGTTAGTATGTATGTATACTGTGTGCACGTATACTGTGTGTGTATGATGTGTGCATGTAAACTGTGTGCATACGCATACATGCTGTGTTTGTAAGTATGCTACTGCACAGTATGTGTGTGTATACATGTCTGTGTACAGATGTTCTGTGTATATTTATATATATATATATATATATATATATATATACAGCTTGTGCAGTGTGCTGGCTACTCAATTACAAACACACACACACACACACACACACACACACACACACACACACACACACACACACACACACACACACGTACGGAAACCCCCCTATGAAAATCCTGCATTTGCCACTGAGAAACGCCCAATATATTCCACAGCTTGTCCGGCTCAACTGGTCCTGCAATCTTACAGTATGTTGTTAACATTGGCATTGCGTCCAACACAAAATCAATCCTTATTTGTGTATGGAATAGTTCTCATTTAAACTTTATTGTGTGTTGGTCATTGCAGGAAATTATATAATGACCATTGTGGAATACTTTCCTGGTCATTGCTGAGATATACAGTATAACTTTTGGTACTAAGCACAACTACCAAATGGCAAAAGTGTATTACTTTGATTAGAAACAACATTGCTTTCCAGGGCCGCCATCAGGGGGAACTGCCGGAACTGCAGTACCAGGCCGGGCAAAGAGGGGGCCCGCCTCTATTGATGCGAACAAGGATATATATAGGATTGTGTTTAACAAGATGGCCACCTCCACGACAAGATGGACAAACAAATACATAGCAATGCATGGAAGCATCATGTTTAACATAAGCCAGATAGAAGGCAACATTATGTCGGCAGGATCATGGTAAACCAAGTAGCACACTGGGAAACTCTGGCTGACAGCGGAGAGGCAGGGCTATGGTATCTATATTTGTGAGACGGAGGTGGCTGGGACAGGAGCAAATACGTGTGAAAGGTAGGTGGTTGGGGTATATGTGTGTGAGAGGGAGGGGTGTAGTATGGTATGCCGACGGCCGGGATCCCGGCGGCCAGCATACCGGCGCCTGGATCCCGACCGCCGACATACTGGAAGCTGGGTGAGTGCAAATGAGCCCCTTGCGGGCGCTCTGCGCTCGCCACGCTGCTGGCACGGTGGCACGCTAAGTGCGCCACACTATTTATTCTCCCTCCAGGGGGGTCGTGGACCCCCATGAGTTAGAATAGTTGTCGGTATGCTGGGTGTCGGGATTCCGGCACCAGTATACTGAACGCCGGGATCCCAACAGCCAGCATACTGAATACCACCCAGAGGGAGGAGGCTGGGGCTGGGCTAGGTATATATTGTATGTGTGAGAGGTAGGTGGCTTGGGTATATGTGTGAGAGAGGAAGGTGTCTGGGGCAAGGCTGGGTATATGTGTGAGAGGGAGATGGTTAGGGTATATATATGTGTGTGTGTGTGTGTGTGTGTGTGTGTGTGTGTGTGTGTGTGTGTGTGTGTGTGTGTGTGAGAGAGTGAGGTGGAGCTGCCATGAGGGTATTTATGTATTATACTGCGGCAGCTGAAATAGGGCTAGGGTATCATTTCATTTATATGATAGACTGACATGTTATAATAACACTCACCCATAGCCCAAAAGTTGAATAAAAAAAAAAAAATGGTTTACCCAACAATTGACGCCCCACCCCCACTGTAGCTCCACCCACAATTCCACCTCCAGGAGGGCCCTGCCTGTCAGTCCCAGGCCCCACAATTCTGATGTCAACTCTGTTGCTTGCATTCGTAGACACATGTGAAACTTGGTAGGCTTTGAGACAAAATGAACATAAAACTTAAATATACTATACAGGACTGCAAAGGTAAATAAATAGACAAGCAGGGATTTATTTCTGTTTAATTCAGCTGGACACTCAGACAATCAAGTGAAAAGCAGATTCTGCATAACAAATTTTTGCTGCCTTATGCGCCTGATTCACAGCTGCACACAATGCCGACGCAATGACGATGTTCACGTAGTTGAGTCATTATTTGCAACTGCGCATGCATGAGAAATCAGAACTCTCCTAGGGTGCATGCCTTACCCTCCGTGTCTGCCCAAAGGTGCAGTCGTGATCCATTCAGACAGTATCAGAAGTGCGGCGGGAACGTGATGGACTTTTCTGGGTCAATACAAGTGGCTGCGTTCACAGACGCACATAGGAGGCCATGGTAAGATTGAAATGCTGCACCTTCCAATGAGCTTGTGCAATTTTCGAAGGTGCAACCGACGATGATGTATAAGGATGCACCAATCGGTATCACAGCGTGCATGGGAACTAAATGTGGACAGCTTTTTTGCGCATTCGGGTGCACTGATGTACACAAGGGAAGGCATTTGTAGGCCATTTGCATCAACTTACTGATAGGCGACCGCCAATACACACTGCTGCGTTCACTTTTTGCGTGCAAATCAGGACGTATATGTTCTAGGCTTAAGTACTGTATATGCTCTGGTTTTCCTGAAGCTAATCAGAACCTGAATTCAAATTCAGTTGTTTTTAATTTTACACCGATAAAGGGGGTACACACAGAGAGATCAGTGCTTAAATTCTAAGCAATCTGACTAGGGCCCTCATTCCTAGTGGATCGCACGCTGCCGATTTTCACAGCGCAGCAATCAGGTTACTACTGCGCATGCGTATGCACCGCAATGCGCACACGCTTGTCGTACGGGTACAAACAGCATAGTTGCTGGGCAATGCTTCAAGCGACTAATCCATTCGTACGGGTGATCGTAAGGAGATTGACAGGAAATTATGGGTGTCAACTGACCGTTTTTGGGAGTGGTAGGGAAAACGCAAGCGTGTCCAGGCGTTTGCAGGGCGGGCGTCTGACGTCAATTCCGGGACCAGACAGGCTGAGTAAGTTCAGACCTACTCTGAAACTGCAAAAAACTTTTTCGTCCCGCTCGGCTGTACATGCGATCGCACACTTGCAAAGCGAAAATACACTCCCCCGTGGGCGGCGACTATGCGTTTGCACGGCTGCAAAAAGTAGCTAGCGAGCGATCAACTCAGAATGAGGGCCAAGATTGCCTAGAAATTAAGCACGGATCTCTCCATGTGTATGCCCATGGCGATAGCGATGTGCGGCCCCACGCGTCGCTATCGCGGACTCTAAATTTGGAATGCATGCATGCCAGATCTAGGGCCTAATTCAGACCTAATCGTAGCAGCAAATTTGTTAGCAGATGGACAAAACCACGGGGGTCATGCCGAGTTGATTGCTCGCTGACGATTTTCGCTGCGCAGCGATCAGGTGAAAAAACTGCATTTATGCGCATGCGTATGTCCCGCAATGCGCACGCGCGACGTACGGGTACAAATCTCTTTGTGGTTGTGCACAGGTTCTAGCTAAGTTTTCCTTCACACTGATGGACGCAAGAAGATTGACAGGAAGGGGGAGTTTCTGGGTGTCAACTGACCGTTTTCAGTGAGTGTTTGCAAAAACGCAGGCATATCTGAAAAAACGCAGGCGTGGCTGGGCATTCGCTGGGCGGGTGTATGATGTCAAATCCGGACACGAATAGGCTGAAGTGATCGCAAGCGCTGAGTAGGTTCAGAGCTACTCTAAAACTGCACAAAATGTTTTTGCAGAGCGCGGCTGCACAAGCGTTCGCACTTCTGCTAAGCTAAAATACACTCCCCAGTGGGTGGCGGCATAGCGTTTGCACGGCTGCTAAAACTAACTAGCAAGCGATCAACTCGGAATGACCCCCCATGTGCACTGCAGGGGGGCAGATATAACATGTGCAAAGATAGTTAGATTTGGGTGGGTTATTTTGTTTCTGTGCAGGGTAAATACTAGTGATGAGCGGGTTCGGTTTCTCGGAAACCGAACCCCCCCGAACTTCACCCATTTTACACGGGTCCGAGGCATACTCGGATTCTCCCGTATGGCTCGGTTTACCCGAGCGCGCCCGAACGTCATCATCCCGCTGTCGGATTCTCGCGAGATTCGGATTCTATATAAGCAGCCGCGCGTTGCCGCTATTTTCACTCGTGCATTGGAAATGTTGGGGAGAGGACGTGGCTGGCGTCCTCTCCGTTATTGTTGAACTTGATTGTGCACTATTGCTTAATTGTGGGGAGGGCTGGGGAGCAGCTGTATAATATAGGAGGAGTACAGTGCAGAGTTTTGCTGATCAGTGACCACCAGTATACGTTGTCTGCCTGAAAAACACTCCATATCTGTGCTCAGTGTGCTGCTTTATTGTGGGGACTGGGGACCACCAGTATAATATTATATAGGAGGAGTACAGTGCAGAGTTTTGCTGACCAGTGACCACCAGTATATAATATATAGCATTACGGTACAGTAGGCCACTGCTGTACCTACCTCTGTGTCGTCATTAAGTATACTATCCATCTAGATTCTATACCTGTGGTGCATTTCAGTTTTGCAGTTTGCTGACACAGTGACCACCAGTATATATAGCAGTACGGTACGGAAGGCCACTGCTGTACCTACCTCTGTGTCGTCATTAAGTATACTATCCATCTACATTCTATACCTGTGGTGCATTTCAGTTGTGCAGTTTGCTGACACAGTGACCACCAGTATATATAGCAGTATGGTACGGAAGGCCACTGCTGTACCTACCTCTGTGTCGTCATTAAGTATACTATCCATCTACATTCTATACCTGTGGTGCATTTTAGTTTTGCAGTTTGCCGACACAGTGACCACCAGTATACTATATATAGCAGTACGGAAGGCCACTGCTGTACCTACCTCTGTGTCATCATTAAGTATACTATCCATCTACATTCTTTACCTGTGGTGCATTTTAGTTTTGCAGTTTGCTGACACAGTGACCACCAGTATACTATATATAGCAGTACGGAAGGCCACTGCTGTACCTACCTCTGTGTCGTCATTAAGTATACTATCCATCTACATTCTATACCTGTGGTGCATTTTAGTTTTGCAGTTTGCTGACACAGTGACCACCAGTATACTATATATAGCAGTACGGAAGGCCACTGCTGTACCTACCTCTGTGTCGTCATTAAGTATACTATCCATCTACATTCTATACCTGTGGTGCATTTTAGTTTTGCAGTTTGCTGACACAGTGACCACCAGCATACTATATATAGCAGTACGGAAGGCCACTGCTGTACCTACCTCTGTGTCGTCATTAAGTATACTATCCATCTACATTCTATACCTGTGGTGCATTTTAGTTTTGCAGTTTGGTGACACAGTGACCACCAGTATACTATATATAGCAGTACGGAAGGCCACTGCTGTACCTACCTCTGTGTCGTCATTAAGTATACTATCCATCTACATTCTATACCTGTGGTGCATTTTAGTTTTGCAGTTTGCTGACACAGTGACCACCAGTATACTATATATAGCAGTACGGTACGGAAAGCCACTGCTGTACCTACCTCTGTGTCGTCATTAAGTATACTATCCATCTACATTCTATACCTGTGGTGCATTTTAGTTTTGCAGATTGCTGACAGTGACCACCAGTATATATAGCAGTACGGTACGGAAGGCCACTGCTCTACCTACCTCTGTGTCGTCAAGTATACTATCCATCCATACCTGTGGTGCATTTCAGTTGTGCGCAGTATATATAGTAGTAGGCCATTGCTATTGATAGTTACTGGCATATAGTTCCACACATTAAAAAATGGAGAACAAAAATGTGGAGGTTAAAATAAGGAAAGATCAAGATCCACTTCCACCTCGTGCTGAAGCTGCTGCCACTAGTCATGGCCGAGACGATGAAATGCCATCAACGTCGTCTGCCAAGGCCGATGCCCAATGTCATAGTAGAGAGCATGTAAAATCCAAAAAACAAAAGTTCAGTAAAATGACCCAAAAATCAAAAATTAAAAGCGTCTGAGGAGAAGCGTAAACTTGCCAATATGCCATTTACGACACGGAGTGGCAAGGAACGGCTGAGGCCCTGGCCTATGTTCATGGCTAGTGGTTCAGCTTCACATGAGGATGGAAGCACTCATCCTCTCGCTAGAAAAATGAAAAGACTTAAGCTGGCAAAAGCACAGCAAAGAACTGTGCGTTCTTCTAAATCACAAATCCCCAAGGAGAGTCCAATTGTGTCGGTTGCGATGCCTGACCTTCCCAACGCTGGACGGGAAGAGCTTGCGCCTTCCACCATTTGCACGCCCCCTGCAAGTGCTGGAAGGAGCACCCGCAGTCCAGTTCCTGATAGTCAAATTGAAGATGTCACTGTTGAAGTACACCAGGATGAGGATATGGGTGTTGCTGGCGCTGGGGAGGAAATTGACAAGGAGGATTCTGATGGTGAGGTGGTTTGTTTAAGTCAGGCACCCGGGGAGACACCTGTTGTCCGTGGGACGAATATGGCCATTAACATGCCTGGTCAAAATACAAAAAAAATCAGCTCTTCGGTGTGGAATTATTTCAACACAAATGCGGACAACAGGTGTCAAGCCGTGTGTTGCCTTTGTCAAGCTGTAATAAGTAGGGGTAAGGACGTTAACCACCTCGGAACATCCTCCCTTATATGTCACCTGCAGCGCATTCATCATAAGTCAGTGACAAGTTCAAAAACTTTGGGTGACAGCGGAAGCAGTCCACTGACCAGTAAATCCCTTCCTCTTGTAACCAAGCTCCTACAAACCACACCACCAACTCCCTCAGTGTCAATTTCCTCCTTACCCAGGAAAGCCAATAGTCCTGCAGGCCATGTCACTGGCAAGTCTGACGAGTCCTCTCCTGCCTGGGATTCCTCCGATGCATCCTTGAGTGTAACGCCTACTGCTGCTGGCGCTGCTGTTGTAGCTGCTGGGAGTCGATCGTCATCCCAGAGGGAAGTCGGAAGACCACTTGTACTACTTCCAGTAAGCAATTGACTGTCCAACAGTCCTTTGCGAGGAAGATGAAATATCACAGCAGTCATCCTGCTGCAAAGCAGATAACTCAGTCCTTGGCAGCCTGGGCGGTGAGAAACGTGGTTCCAGTATCCACAGTTAATTCAGAGCCAACTAGAGACTTGATTGAGGTACTGTGTCCCCGGTACCAAATACCATCTAGGTTCCATTTCTCTAGGCAGGCGATACCGAAAATGTACACAGACCTCAGAAAAAGACTCACCAGTGTCCTAAAAAATGCAGTTGTACCCAATGTCCACTTAACCACGGACATGTGGACAAGTGGAGCAGGGCAGACTCAGGACTATATGACTGTGACAGCCCACTGGGTAGATGTATTGCCTCCCGCAGCAAGAACAGCAGCGGCGGCACCAGTAGCAGCATCTCGCAAACGCCAACTCGTTCTAGGCAGGCTATGCTTTGTATCACCGCTTTCCAGAAGAGGCACACAGCTGGCAACCTCTTACGGAAACTGAGGAACATCATCGCAGAATGGCTTACCCCAATTGGACTCTCCTGGGGATTTGTGACATCGGACAACGCCAGCAATATTGTGCGTGCATTACATCTGGGCAAATTCCAGCACGTCCCATGTTTTGCACATACTTTGAATTTGGTGGTGCAGAATTATTTAAAAAACGACAGGGGCGTGCAAGAGATGCTGTCGGTGGCCCAAAGAATTGCGGGCCACTTTCGGCATTCAGCCACCGCGTACAGAAGACTGGAGCACCACCAAACATTCCTGAACCTGCCCTGCCATCATCTGAAGCAAGAGGTGGTAACGAGGTGGAATTCAACCCTCTATATGCTTCAGAGGATGGAGGAGCAGCAAAAGGCCATTCAAGCCTATACATCTGCCCACGATATAGGCAAAGGAGGGGGAATGCACCTGACTCAAGCGCAGTGGAGAATGATTTCAACGTTGTGCAAGGTTCTGCAACCCTTTGAACTTGCCACACGTGAAGTCAGTTCAGACACTGCCAGCCTGAGTCAGGTCATTCCCCTCATCAGGCTTTTGCAGAAGAAGCTGGAGACATTGAAGGAGGAGCTAAAACAGAGCGATTCCGCTAGGCATGTGGGACTTGTGGATGGAGCCCTTAATTCGCTTAACCAGGATTCACGGGTGGTCAATCTGTTGAAATCAGAGCACTACATTTTGGCCACCGTGCTCGATCCTAGATTTAAAACCTACGTTGTATCTCTCTTTCCGGCAGACACAAGTCTGCAGAGGTTCAAAAACCTGCTGGTGAGAAAATTGTCAAGTCAAGCGGAACGTGACTCGTCAACATCTCCTTCACATTCTCCCGCAACTGGGGGTGCGTGGAAAAGGCTAAGAATTCCGAGCCCACCTGCTGGCGGTGATGCAGGGCAGTCTGGAGCGAGTGCTGACATCTGGTCCGGACTGAAGGACCTGCCAACGATTACTGACATGTCGTCTACTGTCACTTCATATGATTCTCTCACCATTGAAAGAAAGGTGGAGGATTATATGAGTGACCGCATCCAAGTAGGCACGTCAGACAGTCCGTACGTATACTGGCAGGAAAAAGAGGCAATTTGGAGTCCCTTGCACAAACTGGCTTTATTCTACCTAAGTTGCCCTCCCTCCAGTGTGTACTCCGAAAGAGTGTTTAGTGCAGCCGCTCACCTTGTCAGCAATCGCCGTACGAGGTTACTTCCAGAAAATGTGGAGAAGATGATGTTCATCAAAATGAATTATAATCAATTCCTCCGTGGAGACATTCACCAGCAGCAATTGCCTCCACAAAGTACACAGGGACCTGAGATGGTGGATTCCAGTGGGGACGAATTAATAATCTGTGAGGAGCGGGATGTACACAGTGAAAGTGGTGAGGAATCGGAGGATGATGATGAGGTGGACATCTTGCCTCTGTAGAGCCAGTTTGTGTAAGGAGAGATTGATTGCTTCTTTTTTTGGTGGGGGCCCAAACCAACCAGTCATTTCAGTCACAGTCGTGTGGCAGACCCTGTCGCTGAAATGATGGGTTCGTTAAAGTGTGCATGTCCTGTTTATAAAACATAAGGGTGGGTGGGAAGGCCCAAGGACAATTCCATCTTGCACCTCTTTTGTCACAACTGAGGGCCTGAGCTGACGGGAGGCAGCCTCAGTTGTAGGGGCTGAGATGTAACGGAACCTGGGAGGTTGTATCAGACCCCTAGACATGTAAGTAACATGTAGAATAACTGCCCGAAGGCGTGACCACGACAACCAGGATAAAAGTCAATGATGTTTATTATGACAAACTCCGTAACACAGCAGCAGTAAAAGGAAACATAAAAGTCAACAGAGGATAAATACAATTCCTGGGTACTACAGGGTGGCAAGGGCCACAGGCACTGGTAGAGTGAGACAGTTCTTATAATCTTCTAGTTGGAAAGTCCTTACCAGGCCTGACTGTAGCAATGGAGAGAACCCAGGATCGTACCAGCTGATGTTCCAGGAAAGGCTGGGCTGCTGAAGGTAAAACGGCTGCTGTGGATACTGGCTGGAACCAGAGTGTTGTTGGTACGGAGTGGATACTGACTGGAACCAGTTAAATAATAAACGAACTTGAGAGCGATGAAATAATAATGAAGTTTGGAGTTTGAGAGCGGTGAAATAATAATACCGGTGGAGAGTGGTAAACTGCAGAAAAGGACACCGGCCCTTTAAGAGAAGCTATACACTGCTGGAAGCTGGGCTGGAAGCAGGTGATTGTTTGAGAGCGGTGAAATAATAATACCGGTGGAGAGTGGTAAACTGCAGAAAGGACACCGGCCCTTTAAGAGAAGCTGTACACTGCTGGAAGCTGGGCTGGAAGCAGGTGATTGTTGTAGCTGGAAACAGGTGAGTCCAGAATGGATCGGAGAGTCAGGCTACACCGCAGATGGAATGCTGGTGCGGGTCTCTATAGCAGAAGTCTGGAGACAGGAGCTGGAACCTGGAAGACAACCACAGGAGAGAGACAAACTGGAACTAGGTTAGACAACCAAAGCACTGACGCCTTCCTTGCTCAGGCACAGCATACTTATACCTGCAGCAAGGAAGGGGTTGGCTAGGCAATTATGCAAATCAACAATACAGACAGCAGATTGGTGGAAATAATCAGATGACAAAATCCAAGATGGCTGCGCCCATGCAGACACTTGGAGGGAAGTTTGGTTTGTAATCCATGTGAGAATTGAAACAGTAATGGCGACGCCGGCCACAGGAGACAGGAGACGCCAGACTGACAAGCGCACATTTAACCACGCGGGCACAGCGGAGGCCGCGGCTGATGAAATCACCACTCTGACATTCTGCATGTGGAAACTCAGGAACAGCGGAATCCGGTCCTGGAACGCTGAGCCAGCCTTAGGAGGCATCTGAAGGGTAAGTAATGGCGTCCAGATACCCGGATCGTGACAGCACCCTCCCCCCTTTAGGAGTGGCCCCAGGACACTTCTTAGGCTTTAAAGGAAACTTTGCGTGGAAATTTCGGACCAAGGCAGGAGCATGGACGTCTGAGGCATTGGTCCAAGAGCGTTCTTCAGGACCATAGCCCTTCCAGTCAATGAGGTATTGTAACTGACCGTAACGGAAACGTGAGTCCAAAATCTTGGCCACCTCGTACTCGACTCCCCGTTGAGTCTGAACTTTGGGAGCTGGAGGAAGTGCGGAATGAAACCGATTCAGGATCAGCGGTTTCAACAAAGAAACATGAAATGTCCTGGGTATTTTCAAGAAGGATGGTAACTGTAACCTGTAGGCAACAGGATTGATGACTTGTTCAATCTTGAAGGGTCCGATGTAGCGAGGTGCAAATTTCATGCTGGGAACTCTCAACCTCAAATTCTTCGTGGACAGCCACACACGATCACCCACCTTGAGAGCAGGAACCGCTCTACGCTTCCTATCGGCAAACTTCTTATACCTGAATGAGGCTTTAAGCAGGGCTGCGCGGACGTTCCTCCAGTTATTTGAAAACTGACGCAAGGTGACATCCACTGCTGGAACAGAAGTTGCGGGAAGCGGTTGGAATTCTGGGACTTTAGGGTGGAATCCATAATTAATGAAGAATGGTGTAGAAGAAGATGAGGAATGGTATTGATTGTTGTGGCTGAACTCGGCCCAAGGAAGGAGTTGAACCCAGTCATCTTGAGAGGAAGACACATATATACGGAGGAAGGCCTCCAAGTCCTGATTCACCCTCTCGGTTTGACCATTGGTCTGAGGATGGTAAGCCGTGGAAAACTTTAACTTGACTTGGAGGGCTTGACACAAACTTCGCCAAAATTTGGCTACAAATTGTACTCCACGATCCGAGATGATCTCTTCAGGAAGACCGTGAAGTCGGAAGATCTCTTGTATAAACACTTGAGCCAACTTGGAAGCTGACGGAAGACCGGTGAGAGGGATGAAATGTGCCATCTTGGTGAACCGGTCAACTACCACCCAGATGGTATTAAACTTGTTGCAGATAGGTAGGTCGGAAACAAAGTCCATCGACAAATAGGTCCAAGGTCGACGGGGAACAGATAATGGAACCAGTTGCTCCGCAGGCGACTGGCGGGAGACTTTGTGTTGGGCACACTTTGGGCAGGAGGCAATAAATTCCATAACGTCCTTCTTCAGAGTTGGCCACCAGTAGGACCTAGAAATAAATTCAAGGGTTTTCTGAATGCCTGTATGTCCAGCAAAACGGGAAGCATGGGCCCAATGCATGAGCTTCTTCCTTAGAACTGGCTTAACAAAACTTTTCCCTGGTGGAGGCGTAGAGTCCATCCCTACCGTGGAGAATGCCAACGGATTAATAATAGGATGCTTGTCTGCAGACTCGGACTCATTTTCTTGCTCCCATGAGCGGGAAAGGGCATCGGCCTTACGATTCTGAGAACCCGGACAGAACTGGAGTTTAAAGTCAAACCTAGAGAAGAAAAGTGCCCATCTGGCCTGACGAGGATTCAGACATTGTGCGCCTTTGAGATATAAAAGATTTTTGTGGTCGGTAAGTATGGTGATTGAGTGGGAAGCTCCCTCCAACAGGTATCTCCACTCCTCCAGAGCGAGCTTGATGGCTAGCAACTCCTGATCGCCAATGGCATAGTTGCGCTCAGCTGGGGAGAACTTCCGGGAGAAGAAACTGCAAGGATGTAGATGTCCATCTTTGGCCCTCTGGGATAACACTGCTCCTACTCCAACGGAGGAGGCATCTACCTCTAAGATAAAAGGAGAGTCGGTGTCGGGCTGTTTCAGAACTGGTGCAGAGATGAACCGTTGCTTCAGAAGGTGAAAGGCCTGTGTAGCTTCCTCGGACCACTTGGACGGATTAGCACCTTTCTTGGTTAATGCAGTGATAGGCGCCACGATGGTGGAAAAGTCTCGTATAAATTTTCTATAATAATTGGCGAACCCTAAGAACCTCTGGACCCCTTTGAGGCTTAAGGGTATAGGCCAATTCTGGATTGCTTGGAGTTTCTCAGGATCCATCTCTAGTCCGGAACCGGACACAATGTAACCTAGAAACGGAATGGTTTTAACTTCAAACACACACTTCTCCAATTTACAATAGAGGTGATTGACACGGAGACGGGAAAGAACCTCTTTTACCCAGAAACGATGATCTTCGAGATTATTAGCAAAGATGAGGATGTCGTCTAGATAAACCACGACATGGCGGTACAAGATGTCCCTGAAAATCTCATTCACGAAGTGCTGAAAGACTGCTGGAGCGTTGCTCAATCCGAAGGGCATGACGAGGTACTCATAATGTCCGTCACGGGTGTTAAAGGCGGTCTTCCACTCGTCACCCTCACGGATTTGGATGAGATTGTAGGCACCCCTCAAGTCCAGCTTTGTGAAAATAGTTGCACCACTAACTCTATCAAAGAGCTCGGTAATCAGGGGTAAAGGGTATCGGTTCTTGACGGTAATGTCGTTCAGACCTCTGTAGTCGATGCACGGACGCAGACCACCGTCTTTCTTCTTAACGAAGAAGAAGCCTGCGCCGGCTGGAGAAGAAGATGGTCGGATGAAACCCTTCGCCGGGTTCTCTTTGATGTACTCTTCCATGGAGTGTGTCTCAGGCAGAGACAACGGATAAGTTCGGCCTCGCGGTGGAACCTTCCCTGGAATGAGGTCGATTGGGCAGTCCCATTCTCTATGAGGAGGAAGGATATCAGCAGAGGCTTTACTGAACACGTCCGTGAAGTCTTGATATGGAGGAGGCGGAACATCAGATGACCTGGGGAAGGAAGAACAAACAGGAAGAACTTTGGCTAAACAAGTCTCAGCACAGGAGGGACCCCATGCCAGTATTTGCGTAGTTGTCCAGTCAATTGATGGGTTGTGGAGACGGAGCCATGGAAGGCCTAAAACCACTGGATGTGTGGCTCTTGGAATCACTAAAAAAGAAATATACTCAGAATGAAGAACTCCCACTCTCAGACGAACTGGAAGAGTCCTTAAGGAAATGACTGCGTCAAAAATCTTGCTGCCATCCACGGCAGTCAAAGAGATGGATGAGGACAGTCTCTCGGTGGGTAGGGACCACCGTTTAACATAAGCTTCGGTTATGAAATTCCCAGCTGCTCCGGAATCAAGGAGGGCAATGACGTTCCTGTAACGTTGAGCAATTTGGAGCGACACTGGGAGGTTACAGTCATGAGGAGATGGAGAGGAGATCATTACTCCTAGCCGGCCCTCTCCTTGGCGAGCTAGGATCTGGAGTTTCCCGGACGTTTGGGACAGGCATTGATAGTGTGCGACGGAGCTGCACAGTAGAGACAGAGAGACTCAGAGAGACGTCTTCGGCGCTCAGCGGGAGATAGACGGGAACGACTAATTTGCATAGGCTCATCCTTGGATGGAGATGGTTGACGAGGAGGAGGAGCAGAAGATTTAGGAGTAGATGATCTTCCTCGCTCGGTTGCTCTCTCTCTGAAACGTAGATCAACCTTCGTGCAAAGAGAAATTAGCTCATCCAACTTAGAGGGCAAGTCTCTGGTAGCTAACTCATCCTTGATGCGTTCTGATAAGCCATGCCAGAATGCAGCATACAGGGCCTCGTCGTTCCATGCCAGTTCGGATCCCAGGATTTTAAACTGTATAAGATACTGTCCCACAGTACGTGTTCCCTGGCGTAAACGGAGAATCTCAGATGAAGCAGATGTTATCCGGCCTGGCTCGTCGAAGATGCGCCTGAATGTAGCTACAAAGTCAGTATAGGAGGATAGCAGGGGATCAGACTTCTCCCATAAAGGTGATGCCCAGTCAAGGGCTGAGCCACTGAGAAGGGAGATGATATAGGCAATTTTGGTACGGTCACTGAAGAAATTGCCAGGTAGAAGCTCAAAGTGGATTTCACATTGATTGAGAAATCCCCTGCAGAACCTTGGAGATCCATCAAATTTTGCTGGCGTTGGAAGATGAAGATGTGGACTGGAAATGGGTAAGGTGGGTGGGGTTACAGCTGGTGTTACTGTAGTGGACGCACCGGACGTGCCAGGTCCACGGAGGGTCGTTTGAATCCCATCCAGCCGTGTAGAGAGATCCTGGAGACAGCGGATGATGTGGCCCTGTGCAGCCTCCTGATGTTCAAGTCGGGCTGCCAGTTCTTGCATCGGCCTGGCCGCTTGATCCTGGTCTCCGGCTGGATTCATTAGGTCAGTGCTTACTGTCACAACTGAGGGCCTGAGCTGACGGGAGGCAGCCTCAGTTGTAGGGGCTGAGATGTAACGGAACCTGGGAGGTTGTATCAGACCCCTAGACATGTAAGTAACATGTAGAATAACTGCCCGAAGGCGTGACCACGACAACCAGGATAAAAGTCAATGATGTTTATTATGACAAACTCCGTAACACAGCAGCAGTAAAAGGAAACATAAAAGTCAACAGAGGATAAATACAATTCCTGGGTACTACAGGGTGGCAAGGGCCACAGGCACTGGTAGAGTGAGACAGTTCTTATAATCTTCTAGTTGGAAAGTCCTTACCAGGCCTGACTGTAGCAATGGAGAGAACCCAGGATCGTACCAGCTGATGTTCCAGGAAAGGCTGGGCTGCTGAAGGTAAAACGGCTGCTGTGGATACTGGCTGGAACCAGAGTGTTGTTGGTACGGAGTGGATACTGGCTGGAACCAGTTAAATAATAAACGAACTTGAGAGCGATGAAATAATAATGAAGTTTGGAGTTTGAGAGCGGTGAAATAATAATACCGGTGGAGAGTGGTAAACTGCAGAAAAGGACACCGGCCCTTTAAGAGAAGCTATACACTGCTGGAAGCTGGGCTGGAAGCAGGTGATTGTTTGAGAGCGGTGAAATAATAATACCGGTGGAGAGTGGTAAACTGCAGAAAGGACACCGGCCCTTTAAGAGAAGCTGTACACTGCTGGAAGCTGGGCTGGAAGCAGGTGATTGTTGTAGCTGGAAACAGGTGAGTCCAGAATGGATCGGAGAGTCAGGCTACACCGCAGATGGAATGCTGGTGCGGGTCTCTATAGCAGAAGTCTGGAGACAGGAGCTGGAACCTGGAAGACAACCACAGGAGAGAGACAAACTGGAACTAGGTTAGACAACCAAAGCACTGACGCCTTCCTTGCTCAGGCACAGCATACTTATACCTGCAGCAAGGAAGGGGTTGGCTAGGCAATTATGCAAATCAACAATACAGACAGCAGATTGGTGGAAATAATCAGATGACAAAATCCAAGATGGCTGCGCCCATGCAGACACTTGGAGGGAAGTTTGGTTTGTAATCCATGTGAGAATTGAAACAGTAATGGCGACGCCGGCCACAGGAGACAGGAGACGCCAGACTGACAAGCGCACATTTAACCACGCGGGCACAGCGGAGGCCGCGGCTGATGAAATCACCACTCTGACATTCTGCATGTGGAAACTCAGGAACAGCGGAATCCGGTCCTGGAACGCTGAGCCAGCCTTAGGAGGCATCTGAAGGGTAAGTAATGGCGTCCAGATACCCGGATCGTGACAGCACCCCCCCCCCCTTTAGGAGTGGCCCCAGGACACTTCTTAGGCTTTAAAGGAAACTTTGCGTGGAAATTTCGGACCAAGGCAGGAGCATGGACGTCTGAGGCATTGGTCCAAGAGCGTTCTTCAGGACCATAGCCCTTCCAGTCAATGAGGTATTGTAACTGACCGTAACGGAAACGTGAGTCCAAAATCTTGGCCACCTCGTACTCGACTCCCCGTTGAGTCTGAACTTTGGGAGCTGGAGGAAGTGCGGAATGAAACCGATTCAGGATCAGCGGTTTCAACAAAGAAACATGAAATGTCCTGGGTATTTTCAAGAAGGATGGTAACTGTAACCTGTAGGCAACAGGATTGATGACTTGTTCAATCTTGAAGGGTCCGATGTAGCGAGGTGCAAATTTCATGCTGGGAACTCTCAACCTCAAATTCTTCGTGGACAGCCACACACGATCACCCACCTTGAGAGCAGGAACTGCTCTACGCTTCCTATCGGCAAACTTCTTATACCTGAATGAGGCTTTAAGCAGGGCTGCGCGGACGTTCCTCCAGTTATTTGAAAACTGACGCAAGGTGACATCCACTGCTGGAACAGAAGTTGCGGGAAGCGGTTGGAATTCTGGGACTTTAGGGTGGAATCCATAATTAATGAAGAATGGTGTAGAAGAAGATGAGGAATGGTATTGATTGTTGTGGCTGAACTCGGCCCAAGGAAGGAGTTGAACCCAGTCATCTTGAGAGGAAGACACATATATACGGAGGAAGGCCTCCAAGTCCTGATTCACCCTCTCGGTTTGACCATTGGTCTGAGGATGGTAAGCCGTGGAAAACTTTAACTTGACTTGGAGGGCTTGACACAAACTTCGCCAAAATTTGGCTACAAATTGTACTCCACGATCCGAGATGATCTCTTCAGGAAGACCGTGAAGTCGGAAGATCCCTTGTATAAACACTTGAGCCAACTTGGAAGCTGACGGAAGACCGGTGAGAGGGATGAAATGTGCCATCTTGGTGAACCGGTCAACTACCACCCAGATGGTATTAAACTTGTTGCAGATAGGTAGGTCGGAAACAAAGTCCATCGACAAATAGGTCCAAGGTCGACGGGGAACAGATAATGGAACCAGTTGCTCCGCAGGCGACTGGCGGGAGACTTTGTGTTGGGCACACTTTGGGCAGGAGGCAATAAATTCCATAACGTCCTTCTTCAGAGTTGGCCACCAGTAGGACCTAGAAATAAATTCAAGGGTTTTCTGAATGCCTGTATGTCCAGCAAAACGGGAAGCATGGGCCCAATGCATGAGCTTCTTCCTTAGAACTGGCTTAACAAAACTTTTCCCTGGTGGAGGCGTAGAGTCCATCCCTACCGTGGAGAATGCCAACGGATTAATAATAGGATGCTTGTCTGCAGACTCGGACTCATTTTCTTGCTCCCATGAGCGGGAAAGGGCATCGGCCTTACGATTCTGAGAACCCGGACAGAACTGGAGTTTAAAGTCAAACCTAGAGAAGAAAAGTGCCCATCTGGCCTGACGAGGATTCAGACATTGTGCGCCTTTGAGATATAAAAGATTTTTGTGGTCGGTAAGTATGGTGATTGAGTGGGAAGCTCCCTCCAACAGGTATCTCCACTCCTCCAGAGCGAGCTTGATGGCTAGCAACTCCTGATCGCCAATGGCATAGTTGCGCTCAGCTGGGGAGAACTTCCGGGAGAAGAAACTGCAAGGATGTAGATGTCCATCTTTGGCCCTCTGGGATAACACTGCTCCTACTCCAACGGAGGAGGCATCTACCTCTAAGATAAAAGGAGAGTCGGTGTCGGGCTGTTTCAGAACTGGTGCAGAGATGAACCGTTGCTTCAGAAGGTGAAAGGCCTGTGTAGCTTCCTCGGACCACTTGGACGGATTAGCACCTTTCTTGGTTAATGCAGTGATAGGCGCCACGATGGTGGAAAAGTCTCGTATAAATTTTCTATAATAATTGGCGAACCCTAAGAACCTCTGGACCCCTTTGAGGCTTAAGGGTATAGGCCAATTCTGGATTGCTTGGAGTTTCTCAGGATCCATCTCTAGTCCGGAACCGGACACAATGTAACCTAGAAACGGAATGGTTTTAACTTCAAACACACACTTCTCCAATTTACAATAGAGGTGATTGACACGGAGACGGGAAAGAACCTCTTTTACCCAGAAACGATGATCTTCGAGATTATTAGCAAAGATGAGGATGTCGTCTAGATAAACCACGACATGGCGGTACAAGATGTCCCTGAAAATCTCATTCACGAAGTGCTGAAAGACTGCTGGAGCGTTGCTCAATCCGAAGGGCATGACGAGGTACTCATAATGTCCGTCACGGGTGTTAAAGGCGGTCTTCCACTCGTCACCCTCACGGATTCGGATGAGATTGTAGGCACCCCTCAAGTCCAGCTTTGTGAAAATAGTTGCACCACTAACTCTATCAAAGAGCTCGGTAATCAGGGGTAAAGGGTATCGGTTCTTGACGGTAATGTCGTTCAGACCTCTGTAGTCGATGCACGGACGCAGACCACCGTCTTTCTTCTTAACGAAGAAGAAGCCTGCGCCGGCTGGAGAAGAAGATGGTCGGATGAAACCCTTCGCCGGGTTCTCTTTGATGTACTCTTCCATGGAGTGTGTCTCAGGCAGAGACAACGGATAAGTTCGGCCTCGCGGTGGAACCTTCCCTGGAATGAGGTCGATTGGGCAGTCCCATTCTCTATGAGGAGGAAGGATATCAGCAGAGGCTTTACTGAACACGTCCGTGAAGTCTTGATATGGAGGAGGCGGAACATCAGATGACCTGGGGAAGGAAGAACAAACAGGAAGAACTTTGGCTAAACAAGTCTCAGCACAGGAGGGACCCCATGCCAGTATTTGCGTAGTTGTCCAGTCAATTGATGGGTTGTGGAGACGGAGCCATGGAAGGCCTAAAACCACTGGATGTGTGGCTCTTGGAATCACTAAAAAAGAAATATACTCAGAATGAAGAACTCCCACTCTCAGACGAACTGGAAGAGTCCTTAAGGAAATGACTGCGTCAAAAATCTTGCTGCCATCCACGGCAGTCAAAGAGATGGACGAGGACAGTCTCTCGGTGGGTAGGGACCACCGTTTAACATAAGCTTCGGTTATGAAATTCCCAGCTGCTCCGGAATCAAGGAGGGCAATGACGTTCCTGTAACGTTGAGCAATTTGGAGCGACACTGGGAGGTTACAGTCATGAGGAGATGGAGAGAAGATCATTACTCCTAGCCGGCCCTCTCCTTGGCGAGCTAGGATCTGGAGTTTCCCGGACGTTTGGGACAGGCATTGATAGTGTGCGACGGAGCTGCACAGTAGAGACAGAGAGACTCAGAGAGACGTCTTCGGCGCTCAGCGGGAGATAGACGGGAACGACTAATTTGCATAGGCTCATCCTTGGATGGAGATGGTTGACGAGGAGGAGGAGCAGAAGATTTAGGAGTAGATGATCTTCCTCGCTCGGTTGCTCTCTCTCTGAAACGTAGATCAACCTTCGTGCAAAGAGAAATTAGCTCATCCAACTTAGAGGGCAAGTCTCTGGTAGCTAACTCATCCTTGATGCGTTCTGATAAGCCATGCCAGAATGCAGCATACAGGGCCTCGTCGTTCCATGCCAGTTCGGATGCCAGGATTTTAAACTGTATAAGATACTGTCCCACAGTACGTGTTCCCTGGCGTAAACGGAGAATCTCAGATGAAGCAGATGTTATCCGGCCTGGCTCGTCGAAGATGCGCCTGAATGTAGCTACAAAGTCAGTATAGGAGGATAGCAGGGGATCAGACTTCTCCCATAAAGGTGATGCCCAGTCAAGGGCTGAGCCACTGAGAAGGGAGATGATATAGGCAATTTTGGTACGGTCACTGAAGAAATTGCCAGGTAGAAGCTCAAAGTGGATTTCACATTGATTGAGAAATCCCCTGCAGAACCTTGGAGATCCATCAAATTTTGCTGGCGTTGGAAGATGAAGATGTGGACTGGAAATGGGTAAGGTGGGTGGGGTTACAGCTGGTGTTACTGTAGTGGACGCACCGGACGTGCCAGGTCCACGGAGGGTCGTTTGAATCCCATCCAGCCGTGTAGAGAGATCCTGGAGACAGCGGATGATGTGGCCCTGTGCAGCCTCCTGATGTTCAAGTCGGGCTGCCAGTTCTTGCATCGGCCTGGCCGCTTGATCCTGGTCTCCGGCTGGATTCATTAGGTCAGTGCTTACTGTCACAACTGAGGGCCTGAGCTGACGGGAGGCAGCCTCAGTTGTAGGGGCTGAGATGTAACGGAACCTGGGAGGTTGTATCAGACCCCTAGACATGTAAGTAACATGTAGAATAACTGCCCGAAGGCGTGACCACGACAACCAGGATAAAAGTCAATGATGTTTATTATGACAAACTCCGTAACACAGCAGCAGTAAAAGGAAACATAAAAGTCAACAGAGGATAAATACAATTCCTGGGTACTACAGGGTGGCAAGGGCCACAGGCACTGGTAGAGTGAGACAGTTCTTATAATCTTCTAGTTGGAAAGTCCTTACCAGGCCTGACTGTAGCAATGGAGAGAACCCAGGATCGTACCAGCTGATGTTCCAGGAAAGGCTGGGCTGCTGAAGGTAAAACGGCTGCTGTGGATACTGGCTGGAACCAGAGTGTTGTTGGTACGGAGTGGATACTGGCTGGAACCAGTTAAATAATAAACGAACTTGAGAGCGATGAAATAATAATGAAGTTTGGAGTTTGAGAGCGGTGAAATAATAATACCGGTGGAGAGTGGTAAACTGCAGAAAAGGACACCGGCCCTTTAAGAGAAGCTATACACTGCTGGAAGCTGGGCTGGAAGCAGGTGATTGTTTGAGAGCGGTGAAATAATAATACCGGTGGAGAGTGGTAAACTGCAGAAAGGACACCGGCCCTTTAAGAGAAGCTGTACACTGCTGGAAGCTGGGCTGGAAGCAGGTGATTGTTGTAGCTGGAAACAGGTGAGTCCAGAATGGATCGGAGAGTCAGGCTACACCGCAGATGGAATGCTGGTGCGGGTCTCTATAGCAGAAGTCTGGAGACAGGAGCTGGAACCTGGAAGACAACCACAGGAGAGAGACAAACTGGAACTAGGTTAGACAACCAAAGCACTGACGCCTTCCTTGCTCAGGCACAGCATACTTATACCTGCAGCAAGGAAGGGGTTGGCTAGGCAATTATGCAAATCAAAAATACAGACAGCAGATTGGTGGAAATAATCAGATGACAAAATCCAAGATGGCTGCGCCCATGCAGACACTTGGAGGGAAGTTTGGTTTGTAATCCATGTGAGAATTGAAACAGTAATGGCGACGCCGGCCACAGGAGACAGGAGACGCCAGACTGACAAGCGCACATTTAACCACGCGGGCACAGCGGAGGCCGCGGCTGATGAAATCATCACTCTGACATTCTGCATGTGGAAACTCAGGAACAGCGGAATCCGGTCCTGGAACGCTGAGCCAGCCTTAGGAGGCATCTGAAGGGTAAGTAATGGCGTCCAGATACCCGGATCGTGACATCTTTTTTCTTTAATTTTTCTTTGCATCATGTGCTGTTTGGGGACAATTGTTTTGAAGTGCCATCCTGCCTGACACTGCAGTGCCACTCCTAGATGGGCCAGGTGTTTGTGTCGGCCACTTTTGTCGCTTAGCTTAGCCATCCAGCGATCTCGGTGCAAATTTTAGGACTAAAAATAATATTGTGAGGTGTGAGGTGTTCAGAATAGACTGGAAATGAGTGGAAATTATGGTTATTGAGGTTAATAAAACTATGGGATCAAAATGACCCCCAAATTCTATGATTGAAGCTGTTTTTTAGTTTTTTTTGTAAAAAAACACCCGAATCCAAAACACACCCGAATCCGACAAAAAATTTTCGGTGAGGTTTTGCCAAAACGCGTCCGAATCCAAAACACGGCCGCGGAACTGAATCCAAAACCAAAACACAAAACCCGAAAAATGTCCGGTGCACATCACTAGTAAATACTGGCTGCTTAATTTTACACTGCAATTTAGATTTCAGCTTGAGCACACCACACCCAAATCTAACTCTCTCTGCATATGTTATATCTGCTCACCCTGCACTGCATATGGTCCCTCATTCCGAGTTGATCGCACCAAGCAACTTTTTGCTGCTAGTGCGATCAACTAATCTCCGCCTATGGGGGAGTGTATTTTAGCATAGCAGGGCTAAAAGTTTCTCACAAATCAAGACCAGCCCTGGACATACTTACGCTCTGCGACTGATCCAGCAATGATGGGTTCGGCTTTGACGTCAGACATCCGCCCTCCGTTCGCCTGGACACGCCTGCGTTTTTCTTACCACTCCTCGAAAACGGCCTCCAACGGTCAGTTGATGCCCCGGAACGCCTTCCTGCAGTCAATCTTCTTGCGATCGCCGATGCGACCGCTTTTTCCACTGTCTGCGTCATTGCCTGGCGACGGCTGTCGCTGGGCAACGATGCGCGTGTGCAATGCGCACGCCAGACCTGATCGCACCGCTGCGAGGAAGTGCAGCGTGCGATTGGGTCAGAATGAGGGCCATGGTTTTGCCCATCTGCTAACAAATTTGCTGCTACGATCAGGTCTGAATTAGGCCCCTAGTAAGATCGCTAATTTCACCGCTGGGTGAAATGAGTGCCCCCCTCCCTCGCTCAGCACACATAGCACTGTGTGCTGAGCGGGGGAGACATGTGTGCTGAGCGGTCTGTGCTAGATCGCTCAGCACACATCTACCCCGTGTGTACGGGGCTTAATAGGCCCTACACACTGGGCGATATCACTCAAAGATATGAACGATCTCGTTCATTATTGAACGAGATACCGTTCATATCTTTGAGAGTGGAGGCACCAGCATTGAACGATGCGCGGCCCCGCGCTCGTTCATCGTTGGTGCCCCGTCGGCTGTGCATGCAGGCCAATATGGACGATCTCGTCCATATTTGCCTGCACTTCTATGGAGCTGTGTGACGGGATGAGTGAAGTAACTTCACTCCCCCCGTCACTGCTCCCCCGCCGCCGGGTCGCCCATCGGCCGTATCCGCCGTTGGGCAGCTCGGCGGCGGATCTTTAAAATTGTAGTGCCCTTAGGAGTAAAGTCCTCATACATCAGCATTCACAATAAAACAATTCACAGATTCTGTGATTCTTCCCCCAGTGTAAAGATTCCAGACACCAATCTGTGCCCATACATTTCAGATAACTTTCAGTGATTTGCATATCATTTTCAGCAAATACAGATCTGCTGACTGGTACCATACACTAGCAATCTACAGCCCCAATTGATCAGTGAAATTAAACATGTTGATAAACCCGATTTAACAATCCAAATCGATTTTTGATCTCGGAACCCCATGCATTGCAGATTTATTTACACAATCTGCAAAACGCCAAATTGCCCCAATTGATTACTGATGCACAGTATGGGGGCCTTAACTCTGCTCTTTAAAATGAAAGACGGTCCTGTTTGTGTAGTGACTAATTTCTGATTGCACAGAACCTGCAGCTTGCCTTTGGCATTAAATACTTGTTACCTCAGTGAAATATCTGTTTTGTAGTAAGATTGTGGGTTTCCCTCCTACATCTCAGGAATTCATATGTAAAAAAAAAAAAAAAAAAAAAAAAAAGTATTTTATCGTCAGTGTTTCCTTATGACAGAAAATAGTTTTGGCTTGTTATGAAATGTTTGGTAGTGTGGCTCGGGGGCTGCTTACCGGAGATCTAATTGTGCTGATTTATTTGGTATGACAAGAAATCACTTGAGTTCAGAAAAAAACAAATTTACCCCATGGTCACACTGTGACAGAAGGATAATGTGTAACATGTGTACGTATCTTTACTTACATGCAGTTGTGTATGGTGCCATGCAATGTACACTGACAGGCTGCAACACGAGAGTAATTATTGTAACTGGAGAGACCAGGGGTAGTCAGAAGAGGCAGCTGCATTGGGCCAAGACACATTTGGGGGCCACAGTTCATGTAATAAGCGCATTAAGTTTCTCAGCTAACACAAGGAATCAGTAGTAGAATTCTCAGAAGAAAATAAAATCAACTTTTCGTCATCTAATA
Source organism: Pseudophryne corroboree (assembly GCF_028390025.1). Taxonomy (NCBI): domain Eukaryota; kingdom Metazoa; phylum Chordata; class Amphibia; order Anura; family Myobatrachidae; genus Pseudophryne; species Pseudophryne corroboree. The sequence continues at coordinate 790,191,116 of NC_086447.1, read as the reverse complement.
TTCTAGCCCTTGGTGGCTACAGAGTGGGACAACCTAGCATCACCGTGTAGTGTGATACTATAGCAGCCAAGTGGACTTATTTTTATTAATTTTTTTGTGGCAAGAAGGGTCATTCAGTAATCGAATTAGCCCAGTACACCAATTTGTGCACAATTGTGTCTAATCTCATGTCAAAATAACAACTAGCAACATGCAAATAGGAAGAACTAGGAGGATAAGGGGCGTTCCAACCTAAACCTGCAGTCTAGCCACATTCAGGCTCCTCGTTATAAGCCCATATGCAAAAATATTATTTTATGATGAGGGACAAAATATTTAAAGGAAATACAATGGGTGGAAAGATTAAGGGGGGCATTCATCAAAAATCTGATTTCCAATGCGATCTGGGAGCAATGTTACCGCCCAGGATCGCATTGCAGAATGCAATCACATTGGGTGAATGTACAGATGAAGCCAAGCTCATCATGGCTACATCTGACCTCTACATGCACTCCCATCGTGCCTAGGTGCATCATGGCTATATCTGTATCACCTGGCACAGCCAGGGACAGGGGCTCTGAAAGGTGCCTGTCTGTGATGTGCTCCATGTGCTGCCGGGGGTGCTGCACATGTGCAGTCCCCGCTGACCGTGCGTGCACTTCAGTCACTACACCCCCGATGTGTAGCCTATAGGCTACAATGGGCTACTGCCATGGTCAGACAGCGGAAGCTGTGGGTGCCAATTTTAGGAATGCTTCACATTCCAGAAATTAGTCAATTTAATGGCTGCCGGCGGGACAGTGTTTTCGGAGAAATAGCCGCAAATATTGTTTGATAAATGGGTCCCTAAAAGAGGTACTTTATGTTTAACAGGGGCAGGTTTAGACTGGCCTAGAGGGGCACAGGGGAAACCAACGATGGGCCCCACTGCCTGAAGGCCCTTCTCTAGGGACCAGGTTTTATATTGTGTACTTGATTATACATTATGCATATGTTACATTATACTACACAGGACTATAGTGTATTCATGGGATGTAGTTATGATCCTGGCTCCTGGGATCCTGGTGGTCAGAATACCGACACCGGCATCCCAGTCGCCAGAGTGCCGGCAGGGGGGCCAGGGCTATATCCACTCGTGAGTGTCCACGAGTGGGAACACCAAGCCCGCAAGGGACTTTATTGCGCTCGCCCCCCTGCCGGCATTCTGGTGGTTGGGAACCCAGCATCGGTATTCTGACCACCGGGATCCGGACCGCTGGGATCATATACCTAACGCGTATTCACTACAGTGCATTGCTGTTATTAATATGTTATGTTATCATGCATAATTATCTTTTTCTCTTTCAAAAGATCAGGGGTAGATTTACTAAAGGGTGGTTTGATATATGTTTTGCAAATTGCCTTACAATGGATATATTCCAATAGTTAAACATTTTAGAAATACCTAAATGTGGTAGTAGAATGTTGATTTTCAGCAAATTTTTGTAAAATTGTCAGTGAAAAATATTTCCAAGTTTTGGCAACCCTGCCATATCACCATACTGCCCATCTGTCAGAGTTTAGGCAGGTCAGTCCCTATACTAGTCTGTACTATGGGGGTAATTCTGAGTTGATCGCAGCAGCAAGTTTGTTAGCAATTGGGCAAAACCATGGGGGTCATTCCGAGTTGTTCGCTCGTTGCCGATTTTCGCAACGGAGCGATTAAGGCAAAAATGCGCATGGTACGCAGTGCACATGCGCTAAGTATTTTAGCACAAAACTTAGTAGATTTACTCACGTCCGAACGAAGAATTTTCATCGTTGAAGTGATCGGAGTGTGATTGACAGGAAATGGGTGTTTCTGGGTGGAAACTGACCGTTTTCTGGGAGTGTGCGAAAAAACGCAGGCGTGCCAGGATAAAACGCGGGAGTGTCAGGAGAAACGGGGAAGTGGCTGGCCGAACGCAGGGCGTGTTTGTGACGTCAAACCAGGAACGAAATGGGCTGAGCTGATCGCAGTGTAGGAGTAAATCTTGAGCTACTCAGAAACTGCTAAGAATTTTCTATTCGCAATTCTGCTAATCTTTCGTTCGCAATTCTGCTATGCTAAGATACACTCCCAGAGGGCGGCGGCCTAGCGTGTGCAATGCTGCTAAAATCTGCTAGCGAGCGAACAACTCGGAATGAGGGCCCATGTGCAGTGCAGGGGAGGCAGATTTAACATGTGCAGAGAGAGTTAGATTTGGGTGTGGTGTGTTCAATCTGCAATCTAATTTGCAGTGTAAAAATAAAGCAGCCAGTATTTACCCTGCACAGAAATAAAATAACCCACCCAAATCTAACTCTTTCTGCAAATGTTATATCTGCCCCCCCCCCCCCCCCCCCCCCCCTGCAGTGCACATGGTTTTGGCCAACTGCTAAAAAAAATTCTGCTGCGATCAACTTGGAATTACCCCCATTATTCCAATACCAGCAACAGGTCATCTGTGTGTGACATTGAATTGGTATCAAACATCCAAACTTTGCATAGCTTTAATGCATTAGGTTACATGCGCCTATCGCTGAAAACATTGCATTACTTATATATTGTATTGATGCTGATTCAAACTTGTTTTTGGGACTTTCCACCCCTCACAGGTCATTATCTGATTCCATGATACTAGAGTTGTCAAATAGCTGGTAAAACCTGAATTTGTCCTCATTTTAAGAGGTGGATCTACGGTCCAGGCAAAAATTGTAGTGAAGGAGCTTCTTCCTGCTGTAGTGTATAGTAGTTGCCAAGGGGCCTAATTCAGACCTGATCGCTGCTGTGTGTTTATGCAGAAATACACTAAAAACTGATTGTAAAACCGGATATATCCGAAGACGTCCTCTATAAAATCACAAAGACGTATTATGTTTTATTCTGTACTTTTATGAATACATTTTATTCTATGTAATTGAAAATTGTTTTGTTTTACTGATGTACTAACATTATCGAAACAGCACCATACATGTAAGCGCCCTCAGATCTGGTTGTTTTCTGTTTACCCCTGAACCTTTGCTAACAGTAGGATCTTCTAGAGTAGGAGTGGGCAACATGCGGCCCGCGGACCGATCCTGCCTGGCCCGCTGTGACCCATCAGAGTGCAATGACAAGCGGCCCGACAGGCTGAGCCGCTTGTCAATGCGCTACACTGCTCGCAGATGCGGCGCCGCTGAGGAAATCCCGGTCATGTCACAGGGTCAGCTGACCGAGATTTCCTCTGTTATGCGCTGGACGGCACGGGGGGGGCGGCCAGTGAGTAGGAGCGGCGGCCAATGAGCAGGAGCGTCGGGCAGCGAGCGGGAGCAGGTGCGGGCAGAGGCCACAGCAGCAGTGACTCCGGACAGCAGCAGCAGCGCGGATCATCGGACAGTGGGGATCGTCTGCCAGTGTGAAAAACAGGTAAACCCCCTGTCCAGCCAGCCCCTGGATCAGTGCTTAAGCTGCCATATAGGTTCAGGGGAGGGGAGGGAGGGGAGTTAAAAACTGCAATATGGGTTTAGGGGAGGGGAGGGAGGGGAGTTAAAAACTGCAATATGGGTTTAGGGGAGGGCAGAAAGGGGGGTAGGGACTGCTGTATAGGTTTAGGGGAGGGGGGAAAAGTGGTGTAGGCAGTGCCTTGCACTGGTGCCCGCCACTGTCCAGGGGCCCAAAGCATGTAATGAGTCAAACTGACTCATTACATGCCGCTGTGTGCTGCGGGCAACCGCCGCCCGCAGCACACAGCTGCCCGCCAAGGAGAGAAGAAGAGCGCAGAGGCACGGGGGAGAAGGAGGTGGAGAAGGAAGCCGCAGCAGCGCTGTGTAATTGGTAGAGGCGCTGCTGCTGCTGTCCCTCTGCTTCACCATAGGCTGCCCTCTGCCGCTGTGAATGCTGGGAATCGCATCCCAGCATTCACAGCGGCGGAGAACAGCCTATGGTAAAGCAGAGGGCCACAGCAGCAGCGCCTCCACCAATTACACAGCGCTACTGCGGCTCCCTCCTCCTCCTTCTCCCCTGCCCGTGATCTCTGCAGAAGCAGCACCAAGGAGCCTGAGCCAGCGGAGAGAGTAAGTATAATTCTTTCTTTATTTCTTTCTTTTCTGTCTGCCTTAATGTGAAAAAAGGAGGGTGCTGTCTGCCGTAATGTGTAAAAACGGGGGAGCTGTCTGCCGTAATGTGTAAAAAGGGGGATGCTGTCTACTGTAATGTGTAAAAAGGGGGACGCTGTCTGCCGTAATGTGTAAAAAGGGCACGCAGTCTGCCTTAATGTGTAAAAAAGGGCACGCTGTCTGCCGTAATGTGTAAAAATGGGGACTGTCTGCCGTAATGTGTAAAAAAGGGCACGCTGTCTGCCGTGATGTGTAAAAAGGGGGATGCTGTCTGCTGTAATGTGTAAAAAGGGGGACGCTGTCTGCCGTAATGTGTAAAAAGGGGACTCTGTCTGCCGTAATGTGTAAAAGGGGGGACGCTGTCTGCCGTAATGTGTAAAAAGGGCACGCTTATACAGTTTTTTATTTGTTTTTATTTGGGTATTTTTTTCCAGTAGAACTACAGGTACCAGCGGGCCCGTTTTTCTCCCACATGCTGGTACTTGTGGTTCTCCAAGTACCAGCTTGCGGGGGAGGCTTGCTGGGACTTGTAGTACTACTGGAAAAAACAATATTCTTTCAAATTTCTCAAGGCTATCAGCCCCCCATCCGCAGCCCTTGGATGGGGGGGACAGCCTCGGGCTTCACCCCTGGCCCTTGGGTGGCTGGGGGGGGGACCCCTTGATTGAAGGGGTCCCCACTCCCCCAGGGTACCCCGGCCAGGGGTGACTAGTTGGGTATTTAATGCCACGGCCGCAGGGCGCTGTATAAAAGTGACCCCCGGCTGTGGCATTATCTGTCCAGCTAGTGGAGCCCGATGCTGGTGTAAAAAATACGGGGGACCCCTACGCTTTTTGTCCCCCGTATTTTTTGCACCAGGCGCAGAGCCCGGTGCTGGTTTTAAAAATACGGGGGATCCCCTGTCATTTCCCCCCCCCCGGATTTTTAGAACCAGGACCGGCTCGAAGAGCCCGAGGCTGGTTATGCTTTGGAGCGGGGACCCCACGCCATTTTTTTCGGGATTTTACCATTCCATTTAAAAAAATTAAAATAAAAAAAATAATAATAATATTTTTAAAAATATATAAATAATACTTGTGCCTCCAAAATAGACAAACCAATTACCTAATCTCTTCTAATATAGGGGGTCATTCCGAGTTGTTCGCTCGTTATTTTTTTCTCACAACGGAGCGATTACTCGCTAATGCGCATGCGCAATGCCCGCAGTGCGACTGCGCCAAGTAAATTTGTTATGCAGTTAGGTATTTTACTCACGGCATTACGAGGTTTTTTCTACGTTCTGGTGATCGTAATGTGATTGACAGGAAGTGGGTGTTTCTGGGCGGAAACTGGCCGTTTTATGGGTGTGTGCGAAAAAACGCTACCGTTTCTGGGAAAAACGCGGGAGTGGCTGGAGAAACGGAGGAGTGTCTGGGCGAACGCTGGGTGTGTTTGTGACGTCAAACCAGGAACGACAAGCACTGAACTGATCGCAGATGCTAAGTAAGTGTGGAGCTACTCAGAAACTGCTAAGAAGTGTCTATTCGCAATTTTGCTAATCTTTCGTTCGCAATTTTGATAAGCTAAGATTCACTGCCAGTAGGCGGCGGCTTAGCGTGTGCAAAGCTGCTAAAAGCAGCTTGCGAGTGAACAACTCGGAATGAGGGCCATAAATAGATATGCTATTACCAATAAAAAAAAACACCAAAAAAAACATGTTTTAAATTTTTTTTATTAGATTCCCCCACCAAAGTGTGGCGGATTGAAAATGACGAATTTACTGTCTAAAAGCACTGTTGTCAAATTTCCAAACTTCAATTGAATATACTTTTGGCGAATTGCTGCATTTGTACCATTGCAGAAATGTCAAATTTGACAAATGTCGAATTTCAAAAAGTCGAATTTTGAAAGTCCGTTTTTTTGACGGAAAGTACTGAATTGCATTGTCGATTTTTTTTGGGGGGTGAAAAAGTCCCGTTTTTCGACAATTTCGGGAATTCGACCGCAATTGCATATACCTCATAGTGTGTAAAAAGTAGTGATGTGCACCGGAAATTTTTCGTGTTTTGTGTTTTGGTTTTGGATTCGGTTCCGCGGCCGTGTTTTGGCAAAACCACCCTGAATTTTTTTTGTCTGATTCGGGTGTGTTTTGGATTCGTTTTTTTTTACAAAAAACCCTCAAAAACAGCTTAAATCATAGAATTTGGGGGTCATTTTGATCCCATAGTATTATTAACCTCAATAACCATAATTTACACTCATTTTCAGTCTATTCTGAACACCTCACACCTCACAATATTATTTTTAGTCCTAAAATTTGCACCAAGGTCGCTGGATGGCTAAGCTAAGCGACACAAGTGGCCGACACAAACACCTGGCCCATCTAGGAGTGGCACTGCAGTGTCAGGCAGGATGGCACTTCAAAAAAATTGTCCCCAAACAGCACATGATGCAAAGAAAAAAAGAGGCGCACCAAGGTCGTTGTGTGACTAAGCTAAGCGACACAAGTGGCCGACACAAACACCTGGCCCATCTAGGAGTGGCACTGCAGTGTCAGGCAGGATGGCACTTCAAAAAAATTGTCCCCAAACAGCACATGATGCAAAGAAAAAATAGAGGTGCACCAAGGTCGCTGTGTGACTAAGCTAATCGACACAAGTGGCCGACACAAACACCTGGCCCATCTAGGAGTGGCACTGCAGTGTCAGGCAGGATGGCACTTAAAAAAAATTGTCCCCAAACAGCACATGATGCAAGGAAAAAAAGAGGCGCACCAAGGTCGCTGTGTGACTAAGCTAAGCGACACAAGTGGCCGACTGTTATGCACACCAGTGCCTGCAGGAAAGTACTGGTGTCAGAACTGTTATGCACTCCAGTGTCTGCAGGAATGTACTGGTGTTTGAACTGTTATGCAAAACAAATGGACTCACAGACAAACTGGGGAATATGACATAACGTACACAGAAGGTAATAGGGTAACAAAATACACACAAAGTGAACAGAGAAGCCCAGAGGCTAAGGAACTGGGTATCTCCCTTGTATTAGAACTGCACAGATGGAAAAAGCAAGATGTTGTGTTTTAATACATAGAGAACCCGAAATGCTGTTGCTAAGGGCAACAGCAAAACCCTAAAGGGTTACCAACGGGTGTGGCAGTAAACTCCTTGGTCAGAGATGGAATGATAGACACAAGGAGAGTCTCCACAATCCTATTTCTCACTTGCAGTGCACAGGTTTTAGCTTACTGCCACTAAACTGACCCCTGACACCTAGCACAGTGAGACAGGATTAGACAGGCAAGTCTTAGAATACAGCCGCAAACTTGCTAAGTTCACAGAGTAGTAACAGAACCCCAGCAAGCTAAACGACTGACTCCAGTCTTACTGCTAGGTCTGGATTGGCAGAGTGTAATACCAAATCCCCAGGCCTATTTGCAGTAAGCAACAAACAAATACAAAGCTACACAGTACTGGCTAACTTTCAGAAACTGACTAACCAACAAAGATTCAGCAGCATCTGCTTACCCTGAAAAGAGGCCTTATAAAGCAGGTGCTGTCCACGCCCCACTCAGACCTCACAGACTGTGAGCACAAAAACCAGCACCGGATCCCCTGCCATGCACAGAGCCTATAACCACTGCACAGCAAAAGACCCGAACCGGAGTATCAGCTGCGCTCAGGTTACTCCACTAGCACTTGTCTCCCGGTTGCCATGACGACGTGGCAGCACAGGGCAGGAGACCCTAACAGTACCCCACCTCTGACGAGGGGTCAAAGAACCCCTACCACCGGGTTTATCGGGGAACTGCGAGAAGAAAGAGCGTATCAGTCTGGGGGCATGAAGATAACAACTGCGCACCCACGACCGCTCCTCCGGGCCATACCCCTTCCAGTGCACCAAAAATGACAGCCGACCCCGAACCACCTTGGAGTCAAGAATCCTTTCAACAACAAACTCCCTCTGGCCACGTATCAGAAGAGGGGAAGGTCTTCCACTGGAAGAAGGATTACTAATCGCCCGTTTTAAAAGGGAACAATGAAATGTTTTATTGATACCCAAAGAACGGGGCAGATCTAACTGAAATGCCACCGGATTGATAACCCTGGTGATCTTATAAGGGCCGATGAACCGGGGCCCTAACTTATGAGATGGCTGTCTCAACTTCAAATTCTTGGTAGACAACCAGACGAAGTCTCCTAATTTGAAGCTGCAGGGTCTTTTCCGCTTATCAAAAACCCTTTTGGTCACTAATGACACAGACACAAGGGCTTTCTTCACTTTCCGCCAAATACCTCTAAGGACCGAAACCACAGAGGAACCACCAGGCGTGGAGTCCAGGGGGTCAAAAGAATTGGCCTTAGGATGATGCCCATACACACAAAGGAAGGGAGAGATCCCTGTAGCAGAGTGAGCCGCGTTGTTATAGGCAAACTCCGCCATGGACAGATGAGCAACCCAGTCAGTCTGACACTTGGAGACATAACACCCGAGGAACTGCTCCAAGGACTGGTTCACCCTTTCAGTCTGCCCATTAGACTGCGGATGGTAGCCTGACGACAAGCTGACAGAAATCTGGAGATCGGAACAAAATGCCCTCCAGAATTTGGCCACAAACTGGGATCCGCGGTCAGAGACCACATCAAGTGGCAACCCGTGGAGACGCACAACATGCAGCATAAATAATTCAGACAGGCGTCTGGCTGATGGCAGCCCAACCAGTGGAACAAAGTGCGCCATCTTCGAAAACCTGTCAACGACAACCCAGATGGCTGTCATCCCCGAGGATTTGGGCAAGTCCACCACAAAATCCATTGAAATGTGGGTCCATGGCTTAGATGGGATAGAGAGTGGATGTAATGGGCCAACAGGAACCCCTCTAGGAGTCTTATTTCGGGCACAGATGTCACATGCCCGAACCCACTGATCCACATCCTTAGCCACCGAGGGCCACCACACCGCCCTAGATAGCAACTCCCGAGTTCTGGCAATACCCGGGTGACCTGCCGACTTCTTGGCATGGAATTCCAGGAACACTCGCTGTCTTAACCTAGGAGGCACAAACAAAAGACCTACCGGAAGGTCTGGAGGAGCCTGCTCCTGTGCTCTAAGGACTAATGATAAGAGGTCCTGGGTAATGCCCACTTTAATACATGATGGGGAAACAATTGGCAACGGCTCCTCGGTGGTCTCCTGGATTGGAGCAAAACTCCGCGAGAGCGCATCGGCCTTGATGTTTTTTGACCCAGGGCGATATGTTATCAAAAAATTAAAGCAAGCAAAAAACAAAGCCCATCGTGCCTGCCTGGCATTGAGACGCTTCGCTGACTCTAAATATGCCAGATTCTTATGGTCAGTGAGAATTGAGACCACAAACTTAGCCCCCTCAAGCCAGTGTCTCCACTCCTCGAGTGCATCCTTAATAGCCAACAATTCCCGGTTACCCACGTCATAATTCATCTCGGCAGGCGAAAATTTACGGGAAAAGTAAGCACAGGGATGAAGGCGATTATCAGACACTCCCATCTGAGAAAGCACTGCCCCAATACCCATCTCAGAGGCATCCACCTCCACCACAAAAGGACGCTCTGGATCTGGGTGTCGCAGCACCTTGGCCGAAACAAATGCCCTTTTGAGACGGGCAAAAGCCGCTTTAGCCTCACAAGACCAGTGAGCAACATCCGCCCCTTTCTTAGTGAGTGCCACCAAGGGCGCCACTATAGACGAAAATCCAGCGATAAATCGTCTATAAAAATTCGCAAAGCCCAGGAAACGCTGAAGCGCCTTCAAACTAGTGGGCTGCACCCAATCCAGGACTGCCTGTACCTTGGAACCCTCCATTTGGAAACCTTCTGGGGAGATAATATATCCTAGAAATGCGATTTGCTGAACTTCAAATTCGCACTTCTCCAGCTTCGCCCCAAGCCGGTGGTCTCTGAGTTTCTGGAGGACTAAGCGTACATGCTTCCGATGTTCCTCCAGGGAATGGGAGAAGATTAGGATGTCATCTAAGTATACAACTAAGAATCTATCCAAATATTCCCTGAGCACATCATTCATGAAATCCTGGAAGACTGCCGGGGCATTACAGAGCCCAAAAGGCATCACCAAATATTCATAATGCCCTGAGTGGGTATTAAAGGCAGTCTTCCATTCATCCCCCTCTCTTATTCGGATTAGATTGTACGCACCGCGTAGGTCAATCTTAGAAAAAATGGTGGCAGTACGAAGCTGGTCAAACAAGACCGAAATGAGAGGCAGTGGGTATGAGTTTTTAATCGTGATATGGTTCAATTCCCTGAAGTCGATGCAGGGTCGCAACGAACCGTCCTTTTTACCCACGAAGAAGAACCCCGACCCAACTGGAGACTGTGAAGGTCTGATAAATCCCTTAGCCAAGTTCTCCTGAATGTACTCTGCCATAGCCTGAGTCTCAGGACGTGACAGGGAGTACAACCTGCTCTTGGGAAGCTTAGCATTTGGCAACAAATCAATGGCACAGTCATAGGGGCGATGGGGAGGTAGTACCTCTGCAACTTTTTTGGAGAACACGTCCGCAAAATCTGCATAACACCCTGGCAATCCTGGCAAACTTAGCTGCGAGAGCCTGACTGGAAGGCTCAAGCAACTCCTGAAACAATCAGTACCCCAACTAAGAATCTCCCCAGAGACCCAGTCAAATTGAGGATTGTGGGCCCTTAACCAGGGTAACCCCAACACCAATGGGGCAAAAGTACAGACAGTCACATAAAAGGACAATTTTTCAGAGTGTGTGGCTCCAATAAACAAAGAAATCTGGCTAGTGCAAGAGGTAATTTTACCTTGGGATAATGGTTCCCCGTTTAACCCACAAATCTCAATTTCCGATGCCAAGGGTACTAAGGGAACAGAGTGTTTCAGGGCGAATTGGCGGTCCATAAAAACCCCGTCGGCCCCACTGTCCACAAAGGCCTCAGTCTTGACAGTTTGACCGAGGATCTTCAAGGTCACCGGAATGATAAAAGTCTTCTTGGGAAATTCTGACTTCTGGCCTGACAGGATATTTCCCATCACCCTCAGGCCCTGAAGTTTTCCGGCTTTTCTGGGCATGATACTACCACATGACCTTTATTCCCACAGTACAAACACAACCCCTGCTGTCTCCTCCGCGTCTTCTCACGCGAGGAGAGGCGGGTAGCCCCAATCTGCATAGGCTCCTCAGAAAATTCCTCAGAGTCTGAGGTTCCCTTGGGAAGGAAGGAAATCTCAGTCTCCCTTTCAAGCCTACGCTCTCTCAGCCGTCTATCCACCCGGATGGATAACTGCATGAGCTGATCCAAGCTATCAGGCAAGGGATATTGTACCAGTTGGTCCTTTATCTGGTTAGAAAGACCTCTTCGGTACTGGTGTCTCAGGGCTGGGTCATTCCACTGGGTATCATGGGCCAACCTCCGAAACTCCGTACAGTAAACCTCAACTGGCCTTCGCCCTTGCTTAAGGATCGAAATCTGAGCCTCGGCTGAGGCCGTCTTGTCAGGGTCATCATACAACATGCCCAGTGCCGTAAAAAAAGCATCAACACTTTTAAGCGACGGACAGTCAGGCTGCAACCCATATGCCCAGACCTGTGGGTCTCCTTGTAGCAAGGAAATCACTATGCCCACCCGCTGAATCTCCGACCCAGAAGACTGAGGCCTAAGCCGGAAGTATAGCTTGCAGCTCTCCTTGAAACAAAAGAACTGCGAGCGATCTCCAGAAAAACGATCCGGGAGATTTACTTTCGGCTCCTTAACCCCTGCAGGTGCTGCTGCTGCGGGAGCTCCACCAGCAGCCTGGGAGGTGTGCATTTTAATGGACAAATCATTAAATTGTCGAGTCAGGACCTGCACCTGATCGACCACCTGTTGCAACGTATTTTGAGGGGTATGCTCCATATTCCCACAAAATTTCAACAGGAGTATTAGGCTGCTGAATATGTTATGCACACCAGTGCCTGCAGGAAAGTACTGGTGTCAGAACTGTTATGCACTCCAGTGTCTGCAGGAATGTACTGGTGTTTGAACTGTTATGCAAAACAAATGGACTCACAGACAAACTGGGGAATATGACATAACGTACACAGAAGGTAATAGGGTAACAAAATACACACAAAGTGAACAGAGAAGCCCAGAGGCTAAGGAACTGGGTATCTCCCTTGTATTAGAACTGCACAGATGGAAAAAGCAAGATGTTGTGTTTTAATACATAGAGAACCCGAAATGCTGTTGCTAAGGGCAACAGCAAAACCCTAAAGGGTTACCAACGGGTGTGGCAGTAAACTCCTTGGTCAGAGATGGAATGATAGACACAAGGAGAGTCTCCACAATCCTATTTCTCACTTGCAGTGCACAGGTTTTAGCTTACTGCCACTAAACTGACCCCTGACACCTAGCACAGTGAGACAGGATTAGACAGGCAAGTCTTAGAATACAGCCGCAAACTTGCTAAGTTCACAGAGTAGTAACAGAACCCCAGCAAGCTAAACGACTGACTCCAGTCTTACTGCTAGGTCTGGATTGGCAGAGTGTAATACCAAATCCCCAGGCCTATTTGCAGTAAGCAACAAACAAATACAAAGCTACACAGTACTGGCTAACTTTCAGAAACTGACTAACCAACAAAGATTCAGCAGCATCTGCTTACCCTGAAAAGAGGCCTTATAAAGCAGGTGCTGTCCACGCCCCACTCAGACCTCACAGACTGTGAGCACAAAAACCAGCACCGGATCCCCTGCCGTGCACAGAGCCTATAACCACTGCACAGCAAAAGACCCGAACCGGAGTATCAGCTGCGCTCAGGTTACTCCACTAGCACTTGTCTCCCGGTTGCCATGACGACGTGGCAGCACAGGGCAGGAGACCCTAACACCGACACAAACACCTGGCCCATCTAGGAGTGGCACTGCAGTGTCAGGCAGGATGGCACTTCAAAAAAATTGTCCCCAAACAGCACATGATGCAAAGAAAAATGAAAGAAAAAAGAGGTGCAAGATGGAATATTCCTTGGGCCCTCCCACCCACCCTTATGTTGTATAAACAGGACATGCACACTTTAACGAACCCATCATTTCAGCGACAGGGTCTGCCACACGACTGTGACTGAAATGACTGGTTGGTTTGGGCCCCCACCAAAAAAAGAAGCAATCAATCTCTCCTTGCACAAACTGGCTCTACAGAGGCAAGATGTCCACCTCATCATCATCCTCCGATTCCTCACCCCTTTTACTGTGTACATCAACCTCCTCACAGATTATTAATTTGTCCCCACTGGAATCCACCATCTCAGGTCCCCGTGTACTTTCTGGAGGCAATTGCTTCTGGTGAATGTCTCCACGGAGGAATTACTTATAATTCATTTTGATGAACATCATCTTCTCCACATTTTCTGGAAGTAACCTCGTACGCCGATTGCTGACAAGGTGAGTGGCTGCACTAAACACTCTTTTGGAGTACACACTGGAGGGAGGGCAACTTAGGTAGAATAAAGCCAGTTTGTGCAAGGGCCTCCAAATTGCCTCTTTTTCCTGCCAGTATACGTACGGACTGTCTGACGTGCCTACTTGGATGCGATCACTCATATAATCCTCCACCATTCTTTCAATGGTGAGAGAATCATATGCAGTGACAGTAGACGACATGTCAGTAATCGTTGGCAGGTCCTTCAGTCCGGACCAGATGTCGGCATTCGCTCCAGACTGCTCTGCATCACCGCCAGCGGGTGGGGTCGGAATTCTTAGCCTTTTCCTCGCACCCCCAGTTGCAGGAGAATGTGAAGGAGGAGATGTTGACGGGTCACGTTCCGCTTGACTTGACAATTTTCTCACCAGCAGGTCTTTGAACCTCTGCAGACTTGTGTCTGCCGGAAAGAGAGATACAACGTAGGTTTTAAATCTAGGATCGAGCACGGTGGCCAAAATGTAGTGCTCTGATTTCAACAGATTGACCACCCGTGAATCCTGGTTAAGCGAATTAAGGGCTCCATCCACAAGTCCCACATGCCTAGCGGAATCGCTCTGTTTTAGCTCCTCCTTCAATGTCTCCAGCTTCTTCTGCAAAAGCCTGATGAGGGTAATGACCTGACTCAGGCTGGCAGTGTCTGAACTGACTTCACGTGTGGCAAGTTCAAGGGTTGCAGAACCTTGCACAACGTTGAAATCATTCTCCACTGCGCTTGAGTCAGGTGCATTCCCCCTCCTTTGCCTATATCGTAGGCAGATGTATAGGCTTGAATGGCCTTTTGCTGCTCCTCCATCCTCTGAAGCATATAGAGGGTTGAATTCCACCTCGTTACCACCTCTTGCTTCAGATGATGACAGGGCAGGTTCAGGACTGTTTGCTGGTGCTCCAGTCTTCGGCACGCGGTGGCTGAATGCCGAAAGTGGCCCGCAATTCTTCGGGGCACCGACAGTATCTCTTGCACGCCCCTGTCGTTTTTTAAATAATTCTGCACCACCAAATTCAAGGTATGTGCAAAACATGGGACGTGCTGGAATTTGCCCAGATGTAATGCACGCACAATATTGCTGGCGTTGTCCGATGCCACAAATCCCCCGGAGAGTCCAATTGGGGTAAGCCATTCTGCGATGATCTTCCTCAGTTGCCGTAAGAGGTTTTCAGCTGTGTGCATATTCTGGAAAGCGGTGATACAAAGCGTAGCCTGCCTAGGAACGAGTTGGCGTTTGCAAGATGCTGCTACTGGTGCCGCTGCTGCTGTTCTTGCAGCGGGAGGCAATACATCTACCCAGTGGGCTGTCACAGTCAAGTAGTCCTGAGTCTGCCCTGCTCCACTTGTCCACATGTCCGTGGTTAAGTGGACATTGGGTACAACTGCATTTTTTAGGACACTGGTGACTCTTTTTCTGAGGTCTGTGTACATTCTCGGTATCGCCTGCCTAGAGAAATGGAACCTAGATGGTATTTGGTACCGGGGACACAGTACCTCAATCAAGTCTATAGTTGGCTCTGAAGTAACGATGGATACCGGAACCACGTTTCTCACCGCCCAGGCTGCCAAGGCCTCAGTTATCCGCTTTGCAGCAGGATGACTGCTGTGATATTTTATCTTCCTCGCAAAGGACTGTTGGACAGTCAATTGCTTACTGGAAGTAGTACAAGTGGTCTTCCGACTTCCCCTCTGGGATGCCGATCGACTCCCAGCAGCAACAACAGCAGCGCCAGCAGCAGTAGGCGTTACACTCAAGGATGCATCGGAGGAATCCCAGGCAGTAGAGGACTCGTCAGACTTGTCAGTGACATGGCCTGCAGGACTATTGGCTTTCCTGGGTAAGGAGGAAATTGACACTGAGGGAGTTGGTGGTGTGGTTTGCGGGAGCTTGGTTACAAGAGGAAGGGATTTACTGGTCAGTGGACTGCTTCCGCTGTCGCCCAAAGTTTTTGAACTTGTCACTGACTTATGATGAATGCGCTGCAGGTGACGTATAAGGGAGGATGTTCCGAGGTGGTTAACGTCCTTACTCCTTACCCCTAATTATTACAGCTTGACAAAGGCAACACACGGCTTGACACCTGTTGTCCGCATTTGTGTTGAAATAATTCCACACCGAAAAGCTGATTTTTTTTGTATTTTGACCAGGCATGCCAATGGCCATATTCGTCCCACGGACAACAGGTGTCTCCCCAGGTGCCTGACTTAAACAAACCACCCCACCATCAGAATCCTCCTTGTCAATTTCCTCCCCAGCAACACCCATATCCTCATCCTGGTGTACTTCAACACTGACATCTTCAATTTGACTATCAGGAACTGGACTGCGGGTGCTCCTTCCAGCACTTGTAGGGGTCGTGCAAATGGTGGAAGGCGCAAGCTCTTCCCGTCCAGTGTTGGGAAGGTCAGGCATCGCAACCGACACAATTGGACTCTCCTTGGGGATTTGTGATTTTGAAGAACGCACAGTTCTTTGCTGTGCTTTTGCCACCTTAAGTCTTTTTTTTTTTCTAGCGAGAGGATGAGTGCTTCCATCCTCATGTGAAGCTGAACCACTAGCCATGAACATAGGCCAGGGCCTCAGCCGTTCCTTGCCACTCCGTGTCGTAAATGGCATATTGGCAAGTTTACGCTTCTCCTCAGACGCTTTTAATTTTGATTTTTGGGTCATTTTTTTACTGATCTTTTGTGTTTTGGATTTTACATGCTCTTTACTATGACATTGAGCATCGGCCTTGGCAGACGACGTTGATGGCATTTCATCGTCTCGGCCATGACTAGTGGCAGCAGCTTCAGCACGAGGTGGAAGTGGATCTTGATCTTTCCCTATTTTTTTAACCTCCACATTTTTGTTCTCCATATTTTAATGCGCACAACTAAAAGCCACCACAGGTATACAATGTAGATGGATGGATAGTATAGTATTATATTACTTATGGACGACGACTGACGACACAGAGGTAGGTACAGCCGTGGCCTACCGTACTGCTATATATATAATATACTGTATAGTATAATAACGGACCCGGTGGACACTGTCAGCAGACTGCTAAACTAGTATGAAGAAAAAAAAAGCCACCACAGGTATACAATGTAGATAGATGGATAGTATAGTATTATATTACTTATGGAGGACGAGTGACGACACAGAGGTAGGTACAGCCGTGGCCTACCGTACTGCTATATATATATAATATACTGTATAATATAATAACGGACCTGGTGGACACTGTCAGCAGACTGCTAAACTAGTATGAAGGAAAAAAAAGCCACCCCAGGTAAACAATGTAGATGGATGGATAGTATAGTATTATATTACTTATGGACGACGACTGACGACACAGAGGTAGGTACAGCCGTGGCCTACCGTACTGCTATATATATATATATATATAATATACTGTATAATAATAACGGACCTGGTGGACACTGTCAGCAGACTGCTAAACTAGTATGAAGAAAAAAAAAGCCACCACAGGTATACAATGTAGATGGATGGATAGTATAGTATTATATTACTTATGGACGACGACTGACGACACAGAGGTAGGTACAGCCGTGGCCTACCGTACTGCTATATATATATAATATACTGTATAATATAATAACGGACCTGGTGGACACTGTCAGCAGACTGCTAAACTAGTATGAAGAAAAAAAAAGCCACCACAGGTATACAATGTAGATGGATGGATAGTATAGTATTATATTACTTATGGAGGACGAGTGACGACACAGAGGTAGGTACAGCCGTGGCCTACCGTACTGCTATATATATATATAATATACTGTATAATATAATAACGGACCTGGTGGACACTGTCAGCAGACTGCTAAACTAGTATGAAGAAAAAAAAAGCCACCACAGGTATACAATGTAGATGGATGGATAGTATAGTATTATATTACTTATGGACGACGACTGATGACACAGAGGTAGGTACAGCCGTGGCCTACCGTACTGCTATATATATATATAATATACTGTATAATATAATAACGGACCTGGTGGACACTGTCAGCAGACTGCTAAACTAGTATGAAGAAAAAAAAAGCCACCACAGGTATACAATGTAGATGGATGGATAGTATAGTATTATATTACTTATGGACGATGACTGACGACACAGAGGTAGGTACAGCCGTGGCCTACCGTACTGCTATATATATATATATATAATATACTGTATAATAATAACGGACCTGGTGGACACTGTCAGCAGACTGCTAAACTAGTATGAAGAAAAAAAAAGCCACCACAGGTATACAATGTAGATGGATGGATAGTATAGTATTATATTACTTATGGACGACGACTGACGACACAGAGGTAGGTACAGCCGTGGCCTACCGTACTGCTATATATATATATATATAATATATACTGTATAATAATAACGGACCTGGTGGACACTGTCAGCAGACTGCTAAACTAGTATGAAGAAAAAAAAAGCCACCACAGGAGTGTTTTTCAGGCAGACAAACGTATACTGGACTGGTGGTCACTGTCAGCAAAACTGTGCACTGTACTCCTGCTATAACTGCTCCCCAGTCCCCACAATTAGGCAGTGTGAGCAGTGCAGCACACTGAGCACAGATATGGTGGAGCGTTTTTTTCAGGCAGAGAAACAACGGATTAAATTCACTGGTGGTATTATAATCAAAACCCTGCACTGTACTCCCTAACAGCTGCTCCCCGTCCCCAATCCTCTCCACAATTATAACTAAGTCACTCTTTTCTACTATAACGGAGAGGACGCCAGCCACGTCCTCTCCCTATCAATCTCAATGCACGTGTGAAAATGGCGGCGATGCGCGGCTGCTTATATAGAATCCGAGTCTCGCGAGAATCCGACAGCGGGATGATGACGTTCGGGCGCGCTCGGTTTACCCGAGCCACACGGGAGAATCCGAGCACGGCTCGGACCCGTGTAAAAAGGCTGAAGTTCGGGGGGGTTCGGTTTCCGAGAAACCGAACCCGTTCATCACTAGTATATATATACATGTACGATGCACATGGACTTCCGGGGTCCAGAGGGACCCTCACCGCACAACCTGTACCCATTTCTTTCAATACTCACCCTCCGGAGTCCCACAGCGCTGCAGAAATTGCTAGGAAAATGGTACAGCACTATTTTGCCTGTGTTTTGCTCATCAGCTCCTAACTGTGGGGCAGGTGTATTAATCTGGAGAAGGCATAAGGAAGTGATAAACCAGTGATAAATGCAAGGTGGTAAGCACACCAGCCAATCAGCTCCCATATGTAAATTAACAGTTAGGAGCTGATTGGCTGGTGCATTATCACCTTGCACTTAACACTGCTTTATCACTGGTTTATCACTTCCTTATGCCTTCTCCAGGTTAATACATCTACCCCTGTGTTTGAAAAATTACAGGAGCTGGTTGGTTGGTATTTTATCTAACGGGTGAACAATAGAAATCTTAGTGTTATGGTTTAGAATTAGGGCTATGGTTAGGGTGAGCTGTTGACATTTCTACATGTTAAGATTGTGAACATGCCGACGTGGAGTACCTACTGACATTCTGGAGTCTGCATTATGATTGTTGAAATTATAAATGTCAACAAATAATACTAAAGCCAATACAGAGAGCATACTAATGTGCAATACAGAGTCTTATTGACAGTGGTGTATTTAGATGAGGTGGGCTGGGATGGACTACTGTAGCTCGAGAAGTGATAGACAAGTTATGAGATACTCCACTTTCTTACACACTAGAACACACGGTGCTGATAGACACAGCAAACACACAGACAAACATCACTGCATATAGTACACCATAGAAAAACACGATTCCGGAAAACACAGATTCATAGTAAATTCCTGTGTTTGATTTAGAAAAATTCACCAGTGTCGATCACCACCGTGTTTAAACTCGGACAATCATGGTTTAAACACGATTCTTAGTAAATTTACCCCTTTGTGTGCATGTACTTCTCTGTTCATTCATGAGTATAAAATAGTTACAATATCTGAATATACTAAACAACAAGATTGTGAAATAGATTTAAGAATATTGTGCAATGAGGGAAATATAACTATTTTTTTACTGTACATACAGTATCCTTGAAGACTTCTAGGCTTTTTCCACTGGTTTTAAAACCCTCAATAACACAGGGCCACAGACAGAAGAAAAAATCTAATTGTCTCAAAAGCCAATTTATTTGACGTAGTTAATTAAATTGAACAGAAATGCATAATTTAATTTGTATGCACAAAATTAAGATTGGCCAATTAGTGGTCAGCATTAGATGCCTACATCTACTGTGGAATCAATTATTGAGCCACATGTCACTGAATCATGTCTTAAAAAAAAATATGGAAGAAACTAAGGATAACAAAAAGTCAAATTGGCATAGTCGTATATCAGGTCTTGAGATTATATTTAATGCAATGGTGCAATGTCATACCCTCCAACCCTCCAATTGTAACTTCTTGGCCGGTACAGTACCTTTTTTATGGTCTGTACCGGCAAAGAAGGGTTTTGTTTTCGGTGTCTCCCAAACCTATTCATTCCAATAAGAGCGTTCTTTACCCGTGGCCACACACCCTTTCCGAATTTATACCGTTTTTCGGCACAGCAGTGTTGGAGGATATGCAATATACACAAACTAGTTATAAAGAAAATACTTAAGGCCAAATGTCATTTTGCCAAATGTTTTACATACCCGTTTCAAAAGTTTGATGCCTTTCTGGTTTCGATCTATAGGAATCAGATTCTTGTCGAAATATGTGTGTACTGTTGGTGGTGGTACTGTATGGCAGAGTAATAGTACATAACATTGGCTCTCCCAAATCAATAGGCAGTACTTAACCAATAAAGTGGTTTACTCGGCAGTAATGTGCAAGTACACTCGTACACACAGATGGGGTGTCGTTATGTCACAGTATCGGCACCCACATACCGAACCCTCACTATCCCGACGGTTGGCATGCCAACCAACAGGGACTATGCCCACTCGTGGGTGTCCACGAAACCCATAGAGTGGGAATAGAACCCACCCAAGAGGCTTCGTTGCGCTCCCCCCCATGGCCATCTAAATGCCGGGATCCCGCCGTCGGTATTGTGAGGTCACACATACCCAACCCCTCACAGATATTACCCACACATATTTAAACATTTCGATTACAGATATGACTGTACAGATATAGCCATGCTCATCGTGGCTACATCTGCTGTAAAAACGTACACTTTTGGCGTGGCTAGGTGCGCCCGCACCTAGCCATGCTGAGATGTGGCATTTGCCACTCCCATTCATGCGAATAGAGTGAGTGCGCATGTCTAAGACGCATATGCATCCCAGAAGTACAATCGCGCTGAGACGTAGCCACGATGAGGGTGGCTACATCTGTATGTTGGTAGCACTGTATGATTCAAACAGTGAATAGCATGTGGAATGCAGTATATTGCAGGGTCTCACTGAGCTAAATTGAACATATCCGTGTCCCACTCTGGCGCTCTATGTCATTGAAAAGATGGCTTTGAGCATGCGTTGAAGACCAAATGGCAGCCAACTTGGTAAAGGATATGATGCCTCCCCGTAGAAGCTTCAACAATTCTGTCAGCTCTTCGTAATTCTGAAAATGACAGCCAACTATTGGGTACACATAATGCGTAGAGTGCCATCTAAGGAGGCAGCCTTGATAATGCAGTGGCCAGCCACACCTGGATTAGACTACAATGCACAGAGTATAGTTCCGGCCCTACGCTGACTGTGCCAAAAGAGTTACGACACAACCCCTGGAGGCAGAGCAGCTTCAGATCTGAAAGTACACAAAAGCTAGCCTGAATGTTTACATTGCACAGCATAGAGAAATCCAAGTAAGATCATGATAAGTGAACCAGACATCAGACACTAAAACAAACATTATGCCTTGGCTAAATGTGAGTCATCTGAATCTCTGCAATGCTATTACATTGTGATCTGCAAAGTTAAAAGTAGAAAAAAAACATTATTAAAAATAGCACCAGAACCTCTCAGAGGGCCAAGCCGATTCACCCCCTAAACACATCCAGAAAATTATATTTTTATAGACTTTTCCTTTTTTTTCTTGCAAAATCAAGGAGACAGAGAAGTTAGTACAGCACAGGGTGATCAAAGAGTCTATGTATGAACGGCCTAATTCAGCATGGATTGCTATTCAGAGAAACTACAGTTGTCTGCGAGTAGAAAGGCGCCGCCCCGTCAGGAGGAAAAAACGCCCCGTGCAAAATTGCGAATGCATCGCAGATCGCTATCCACTCGCAGATGCATACGCCGGTACATCAAAGAATCTGTGCTGTCTTGGCAAATGTGAGTAGGTCTGAGGCTGCCACTAATCTGCGACTGAGACGGCCTGGAAGTGGTCTACGCTGACGTCAAACACCCTCCCTAAAATGGCCTGGGCATGCCTGTGTTTTTTCTGACACACCCAGAAAATGGCAGGTTTCCACCCAGAAACGCCGGCTACCTGTCAGTCAAACAGCAGCTACATTGCGATAATGATCCGTACGCAATTTCTGTTGCTATTACCCCTCATGCGCACGCAATGCGAATGCTACGCATGCACAGTCGCATGATAATCGCTCAATTTTCGATTTCTCTGAATAGTGAATCATGCTGAATTAGGCCCCAAGGCACAAATGGATGCAAGAGTAGCACATGTCCCCTCTGTCCTCCATATTTCCATCCTCTCAATCACTTGCACGGCTGTTCTGTGTCATCTTTGCTCTGTTTTTGAGCCCGGAGGAGTAGGTGAGGAGCTAATATTTGCAAGCTCAGTATGGAGATCAGTCATTACCATGTTTGTTACAACATCACTTCCTTTATGCACCAAATTCATTTGTCACCTCTAGCGAGATGTAGTCTGCATTCCGGCAGATAGGATGCCGACAGTCACAACACCGAGAGTGGCATCTCGACTGTCAGAATCCCGATACATTCAAGCGGTAAGTATTAGGATTGGGCTGGGGTCGGGGGGGGGGGAGGGATGGGGATAGAGGGGAGGTTAGGGTTAGGCTGCGGGAAGGGGGTGGTTATGGTGTTGGACAGGGGTTTAGGGTGTGGGAGGGGAGGTTATGGTTAGGCTGCGGAAGTCATGTGTTAGGATGCGGGAGGGGGAGGATAGGGTTCAGGGAAGGGTTATGCTGTGGGAGGTGGAGGTTAGGATTAGGGTACGGGAGAGGAGGGTTAAGGTGTTGGAGGGGGGTGTAGGGTTAGGCTGCAGACGTCATGTGTTAGGGTGCAGGAGGGGGAGGTTAGGGTGCAGGGAAGGGTTATGCTGTGGGAGGTGGAGGTTAGGATTAGGGTACGGGAGAGGAGGGTTAAGGTGTTGGAGGGGGGTTTAGGGTTAGGCTGCAGAAGTCATGTGTTAGGGTGCGGGAGGGGGAAGGTTAGGGTGCAGGGAAGGGTTATGCTGTGGGAGGGGGAGGTTAGGATTCGGGCACGAGGAGGAGGGTTAGGGTGTTGGAGGGAGGTTTAGGGTTAGGCTGCAGAAGCCATGTGTTAGGGTGCGGGAGGGCGAGGTTAGGATGTGGGAGGGGAGGGTTCAGCTGTGGGATGGGGAGGTTAGGATCAGGGTGTGGGAGGGGAGGGTTAGAGTAAGACTGCAGGAGAGGATGGTTAGGGTTAGGCTGTGGGGGGATTAATGGATAGGCTGTGGGAGGGGAGGGTTACGGCTGGCCTGTGGGAGGAAGGGCTAGGGTTTGGCTGCAGGAGGGGAGGTTAGGGTTAGGAAGCGGGAGGGGGTGATTATGGTTAGGCTGTAGTAGGGATGGGATAGGCTGCAGGAGGTGAGGGTTAGGGTGCGGGAGCGTTGAGTTAGGGTTAGGCTGTGGGATGGGTGGGTTAGGATGTGGGAGGGGAGGGTTAGAGAGAGGCTGCGTAAGAGGAGGGTTAGGGTGCAAATATTACTGTCAGACAAAAATGGAATTCTGCAACTCTGTGAAGAATACCTTTCAAGCCTTCTCAAGAGGAAATCAGATTCTAGCTATCATTTTATAGAATGGACTAGATAAATGACAGCTAGAATCTGATTGGTTGCTAGGGTCAACATCTCCACTTGGCGTCTTTAGTTGGTTTGATAACATCCCCTATACAGCTTTAAAAATAAGGCCCCAACTATTATTGAAAGTACATAATTTATTGTCAGAGCAAGGAAATGATTTATAGGCTTTGTACAAGCAAAGTAACATGGAAACTATGAAGTTAGAGAGAGACCAGGCCAATAAGTTCACTGTTTAGAACAGGCCTTTCAGACGTTTATTAGTGCCAAATGTAATAGGGTGCGGGACTCTGGAAGTCCTGAGATTTTGCTAAGTGAAAAGTAGAGATGAGCAGGTTCGGTTCCCTGAGAACCAAACCCCCCCGAACTTCACACTCTAAGCAGGTATCCGAACCCGGCTTGGGACTTCCCGCCAGACGCGGAAACCAGAACAAGGCAAAATGTCATCATCCCGCTGTCGGATACTCGCGAGTTTTGTATTCCATATAAACAGCTGCACGTCGCCGCCATTTTCACTCTGGACTTGTAGTCTCTCGTGACCTCTGTCTCTCTCTGTGGGTGGTGGCAGAGGCAGAACTCTGGGAGGCAACGGAGTCATCTGCCGCCGGGCTCCTGCTCTGAAGGGGGGCACCTCTCCTCCCATTCTGTGACACCATTGAATTAAGTTAATTTATAGCTGTCGCTGTCTTTTCAGTGGCCGACTTCCTCACTGGTCCCTACACCTTACAAATCACACCCTCTTTATTATACTGAATATACACATTTTACAAGTATAACACCCAGGATTAGAAACCAAGACCTATCACACTGGAAGCAGACACCTTACTGATGAAGCTGTTTGCTCCTGTATAGGAAATATGAGAATTTTAACTACTGTATATGAAGACACTTCTCTGACAATTACATGTAACTTCATATAGTTATAATTCTCATGCTTCCACTACAGGAGCAAATAACTCCATCAGTAAAGTATCTGCTGTTAGTGTAACAGGTCATGGATTCTAATCCTGGGTGTGACTGCTAAGAAATGTGTGATTTAAAATAGAAGACAATCAAATGTATAAATACAGAATATAATTTTTTTTCAGAACACTCCATATACACACACACACACACACACACACACACACACACACACACACACACACACACACATATATACACACTCACGTACACATACATACATATATTTATCTTGATATAGGAAATAGAGGGGCACCAATATTTATCTTGCCTCTGGGCATCTGTGACGAACTTACGCCACTGGGTGGTGGTGTCGGGTGGGGTTAGTGTGTGCTCTGTAGGGGGGCTGCTGCAGTCACTGTGGTGTACCTGTGCTGTGTTAGGGGTGCTGTCTTGGCTGTGACTGGTGTTTCATGTGCTGTTATGGACGAGTTCTGCAGCTGTACATGGGTGTTGCTGTCACTTTGTTGTACAGGGTGCAGGGGCACTGTCCTCCTCCTGCATGCTGTACTATATAGGGGTGCTGCTGGCCCTGTATGTTGTAAAAATTCTGTGGTGCAGTTGTTAAAAATTAAAAGCACACTGCTCCTGTATGCTGTAAAATATAGGGGTGCTGCTGTTCAAATCACATTACACTGGCCCTGTATGCTATTAAAATTCAGGGGTGCAGTTGTTAAAAATTAAAAGCACACTGCTCCTGTATGCTATTAACTATAGGGGTGTTGCTGTTCAAATAATATTACACTGGCCCTGTATGCTATAAAAATTCAGGGGAGCAGTTGTTAAAAATGAAAAGCACACTGCTCCTGTATGCTGTAAAATATAGGGGTGCTGCTGTTCAAATAACATTACACTGGCCCTGTATGCTATTAAAATTCAGGGATGCAGTTGTTAAAAATTAAAAACACACTGCTCCTGTATGCTAACTATAGGGGTGTTGCTGTTCAAATAACATTACACTGGCCCTGTATGCTGTAAAAATTCAGGGGTGCAGTTGTTAAAAATTAAAAGCACGCTGCTAATGTATGCTGTATAGGGGTGCTGCTGTTCAAATAACATTACACTGGCCCTGTATGCTGTAAAAATTCAGGGGTGCAGTTGTTAAAAATTAAAAGCACACTGCTCCTTTATGCTGTATAATATAAGGATGCTGCTGTTCAAATAACATTACACTGGCCTTGTATGTTGTAGAAATTCAGGGGTGCAGTTGTTAAAAATTAAAAGCACACTGCTACTGTATGCTGTATAATATATGGGTGCTGCTGTTCAAATAACATTACACTGGCCTAGTATACTATAAAAATTCAGGGGTGCTACTGCTGTGAAAATAAAGGGGCACTGTTCTGTATGCTGTAATAATAAAGGGGTGCTGTCCTGTGAAATGGAGAACAACAATTTGGAGGAAAAAATAGTGGAAGATCAGGAACCACTTCCAGTTCCTAGTACTAGCGCTGAAGCTGCTGCTGCCACCACTCATGACATTGACAATGCAATTCCATCAATGCCGTCTGCTAAGTTGGATGCCCAATGTCATAGAGGGCATGTCAAATCCAAGATGCAAAAATTAATAATCAGAAAAAAAATTATTATCTGACGAGAAACGTAAAATTGGCAGTATGCCATTCACGACACAAAGTGGCCTATGTTCATGACTGGTGGCTTAGTTTCTCATGAGGATGGAAGCCCTCCTCCCTCTCGAAATATTAAAAAAATTAAGCCTGTTAAAGCACAGGAAAAAACAACTGTGAATTCAGAGATATCACAAATCCCCAAGGAGAGTCCATGTGAAAAAAAGAGGAGGCTCCTACTACCATTTTCATGCCCCCTGCAAATGCTGGGAAGAGCACCGCCATTCCAGTTGCTGATATTGAGATTGAGGATGTCACTGTAGACATACACCAGGATGAAGAGGATATGGGTGTAGCTGGCGCTGAGGAGGAAGTTGATGATGAGGATTCTGATGGTGATGTGGTTTGTTTGAATAAGTCACCAGTGGAGACAGTTGTTGTCCGGGGGATGAGAAAGCCCATTGTCATGCCTGGGCAAAATACCAAAAAAGCAACAGGTGTCAAGCCATGTGTTGCCTTTGTCAATCTGTAAAAAGTAGGGATAAGGACGTTAACCACATAGGAACATCCTCCCTTATATGTCATCTGCAGCACATTCATCAGAAGTCATTGTCAAATTCAGAAACTTTGAGTAAGAGCGTAAGCAGTCCACTGACACCTAAATCCCTTCTTCCTGTTGTACCCAAGCTCCTGCAAACCACACCACCGACTCCCTCAACGTCAGTTTCCTCCTCACTGAGGAACGTAAGTAGTCCTGCAGGCCATGTCACTGGCATGATTGACGAGTCCACTCCTTGAGTGGTACGCCTACTGCTGTTGCTGCTGGGAGTCTATCTTCATCCCAGAAGGGAAGTCAGAAGTCCGCTTGTAATACTTCAACTAAGCAATTGACTGTCCAACAGTTCTTTGCGAGGAAGATGAAATATGACAGCAGTCACCCTGTTGCAAAGCGGATTACTGAGGCCATAACAACTATGTTGGTGTTAGACGTGCATCTGGTATCCGCCATTAGTGCAGTGGGATTTAGACAGTTGATGGACATACTGTGTCCCCGGTACCAAATCCCATCTAGATTCCACTTCACTAGGAAAGCGATTCCCAGACTGTACAGGGACATTAAGAAAAGTGTCCTTAGTGTCCTGAAAAATGCGATTGTACCCACAGTCCACTTAATCACGCACATGTGGACAAATGGATAGGGGAAAATTAAGGACTACATGACTGTGACAGCCCACTGGGCAGATGTATTGCCTCACACAGCAACAACAGCAGCGGCACCAGTAGCAGCATCTCACAAACACCAATTCGTTCCCAGGCAGGCAAAGCTGTGTATCACCTGTCTCCGTAAGAGGCACACCACTGACAACCTCTTACGGAAACTGAGGGACATCATCGCAAAAACTGAGGGCATCACACAATGGCTTACGCCACTTAGACTCCCCTGGGGATTTGTGATATCAGACAGCGCCACCAATATTGTGCATGCATTACATCTGGGCAAATTCCAGCATGTCCCATGTTTTGCACATATAATTAATTTGGGGGTGCAGATTTTTTTTATTAAATGACAGGGGTGTGCAGGAGATGCTGTCGGTGGCCCAAAAAAATGCGGGCTACTTTCGACATTTAGCCACTGCGTGCCGCAGACTGGAGCGCCAGCAAACACTCCTGTACCTGCCCTGCCATCACCTGAAGCAAGAGGTGGTAACCGGGTGGAATTCAACACTCTATATGCTTCAGAGGATGGAGGAGCAGTAAAAGGCCATCAAGCCTATACAGCCACCTATGATATAGGCAAAGGAGGGGGAATGCACCTGACTCAAGTGCAGTGGAGAAAGATTTCCGAGTTGTGCAAGGTTCTCCAACCCTTCAAACTTGCCACACGTGAAGTCAGTTCAGACACTGCCAGCTTGAGTCAGGTCATTCCCCAAATCAGGCTTTTGCAGAAGCAGCTGGAGAAATTGAAGGAGGAGCTATATCGGAGCGAATCCGCTAAGTATGTGGGACTTGTGGATGGAGCACTTCATTCGCTTTGCCAGGATTCAAGGGTGGTCAATCTGTTGAAATCAGAGCACTACATTTTGGCCACCGTGCTCGATCCTAGATTTAAAGTCTACATTGCATCTCTCTTTCTGGCAGACACAAGTCTGCAGAGATTCAAAGAACTGCTGTTGAGAAAATTGTCAACTCAAGCTGAACATGACCCGTCAACAGCTCCTCCTTCATTTTCTCACGCAACTGGGGCGGCGAGGAAAAGGATACAATTTCAGAGCCCACCCACTGGCGGTGATGCAGGGCAGTCAGGAGCAAGTGTTGACATCTGGTCCAGACTGAAGGAGCTGCCAATGATTACTTTCATGTCTACTGTCACTGCATATGATGCTGTCACCATTGAAATAATGGTGGAGGATTATATGGGTGACAGCATCCAAGTAGGCATGTCAGACAGTCCGTATGTATACTTGCAGGAAAAAGAGGCAATTTGGAGGCCCTTGCACAAACTGGCTTTATTTTACCTAAGTTGCCCCCCCTCCAGTATGTACTCTGAAAGAGTGTTTAGTTCAGCCGGTAACCTTGTCAGCGATCTTCATAGGAGGTTACTTCCACAAAATGTGGAGAAGATGATGTTCATCAAAATGAATTATAAATTCCTCCGGGAAGACCTTTACCAGCAATTGCCTCCAGAAAGTATACAGGGACCTGTGAAGGTGGATTCCAATGGGGATGAATTAATACTCTATGAGGAAAAGGATGTACACACTGAAAGGCATTAGGAATCGTAGGATGAGGACGACATCTTTTGTTTGTGCAAGGAGAGATTAATTGCTTATTTTTTGGTGGGGGGATTCATTGCTTCTTTTTTTGTGGGAGCCCAAACAAACCAATAATTTCAGCCACAGTCGGGTGGCAGACCCTGTCGCTGAAATTATTGCTTTGTTAAAGTGTGCATGTCCTGTTTATACAACATAAGGGTGGGTGGGTCTTTGCAATGACATACACAGTTGAAAAATGAGGGCACCTCTTGCACCTCTTTTTTTTTCTTTGCACTATGTTCTCTTTGGGGCCTAGTTTTCAAAACTGCCACCCTGTCTGCCAGTGCAGTGCCACTCCTAGATGGGCCAGGTGTTTGTGCCGCCCATTTGTGTCGCTTAGCTAGGCATCCAGCGACCTCAGTGCACCTCTTTTTTTTTCTTTGCATGCAGTGCTCTTTGGGGCCTAGTTTTTAAAACTGCCATCCTGTCTGCCACTGCAGTGTCACTCCTAGATGGGCCAGGTGTTTGTGCCGCCACCTTGTGTCACTTAGCTTAGTCATCTAGCTACTTTGGTGCAACCTTTTGGCCTAAAAACATTATTGTGAGGTGTTCAGAATAGACTGGAAATGAGTGGAAATGAATGTTATTGAGGTTAATAATACCGTAGGATCAAAATTACCCCAAAATTCTGTGATTTTAGCTGTTTTTATGTTTTTTTCAAAAATCATCCAGATTCAAAACCAAAACCCGAAAGGGTGGTTTTGGCAAACCAATCCAGATCCAAAACACGAGCGTGGATCCAGATCCAAAACCAAAACACAAAACCTGAAAAGTGTCCACCGCACATCTCTAGTTAAAAGTCATATTCTAAATCGGGAATGTTTAATGAAGCGTAACTAACCTTAAATTTGACTTCTTGAAATCGGCACCTTCAGCATCCAGCACACTATTACGTATGGCCCAGATTTCCAGGTTCATAAGACCCATAAACTAGTCCCAAGAGGAGTAGTAGGAAGATAGAAGCAAACTAAAGTGTGTAAAATGTTGAAATATGTGTGTATAATAGCACACACCAGCAGAATAACCAGATGCACTAGACAGCCCAATCCTTAACCAGTACTTTAATTATTTATTGTGTAGTGGTCTAATTATTTAATCACAATTATTTAGACTTAGGGGCCCATTTATCAATGAGCGCTAAAACTCGTAAATGATAAAACTCATTGCAGATGATAAATGGCTCCAGCCAATCAGCTCCCATCTGTCATTTTTCAAGCACATAACAGTTAGGAGATGAACACATGACCGTTAGGAAATGAACACATGACAGTTAGGAAATGAACACATGACAGTTAGGAAATGAACACATGACAGAAACTGATTGGCTGGAGTACCATTTGGGTGCTACAGTAGCTTTCCTAATGGAAACGACTAACAGTATTATTATTTTCTTCCTTTCTTTCTTTCTTTCTTTCTTTCTTTCTTTCTTTCTTTCTTTCTTTCTTTCTTTCTTTCTTTCTTTCTTTCTTTCTTTCTTTCTTCAAAAACGGCATTGGTGGCAAATGAATTCAGCCTTTACTGTTGTATCCTGGTCATTATTAAGTGTTAAATGGAGACACATTCAAGACATATCTGTAATTTTATCCGCAGACCCTATATTACCATACCTCCCAACTTTAGAAAGTTGGCAGGAGGGACACACATACGTGGCAAAGTCGCTGTGTGAGCTGCTGGCATGCCCGTCGTTCCTCTCTCCAGGTGACATGAGCACAGCATCTATTCACCGTTGCTCTGCCGCAGATGAGAGGGTCTCCCAACTACCCCCTCTCACCGCGGAACACTGCGACCCACGGGTAGTACATGTCCAGCCAAGAAATAAATGACTAATTTTACAATCACGTTTTTCTCCAGGTTTTATTTTTCTTTTGTTGAGATGATTGTAGCCCAATATAAACTGTTCCTCACCGCTGTTCTGATGGATGTGGAGCATTTGATTATCTCGGAGTTGGTGTTTACAGAATGCCCTGGTTAATGTTGGCCAGATGTTCGATCTGTGGGAACAGAGAAAATCCATTGCTCTCTGCAGCTTCATCTGTTGCTTACAGAATGCTGTGTTCTTATCCTAGTTGTAAACTGTTCTACCGAGGTCTCACCATTCCCACAAAGAGTGTGAATTGGCATTTACACCACAACACAGAACGCTAACTTCACAGGTTTCACATTTCTCTGTATTGATTATTAAATGTTTTGACAACTAAGCATAAACTTTGAATTGTTTGTCTGCTAAAAGCAGTAGCAGAAACAACACCCAGCAAACAAATCCACTTCTTTTAATTTGCCGCTGTACTGTAGCCTCTATGAACATTCCGAAATGAACAAAGCGTTCCCTAGGTTTGACAGTGTTTCCCCTTTCCTCAGAGCCAATCTAGGCCCTCATTCCGAGTTGTTCGCTCGTTCTTTTTCATCGCATCGCAGTGAAAATCCGCTTAGTACGCATGCGCAAAGTTCGCACTGCGACTGCGCCAAGTAACTTTACTATGAAGAAAGTATTTTTACTCACGGCTTTTTCTTCGCTCCGGCGATCGTAATGTGATTGACAGGAAATGGGTGTTACTGGGCGGAAACACGGCGTTTCAGGGGCGTGTGGCTGAAAACGCTACCGTTTCCGGAAAAAACGCAGGAGTGGCCGGAGAAACGGTGGGAGTGCCTGGGCGAACGCTGGGTGTGTTTGTGACGTCAACCAGGAACGACAAGCACTGAACTGATCGCACAGGCAGAGTAAGTCTGGAGCTACTCTGAAACTGCTAAGTAGTTAGTAATCGCAATATTGCGAATACATCGGTCGCAATTTTAAGAAGCTAAGATTCACTCCCAGTAGGCGGCGGCTTAGCGTGTGTAACTCTGCTAAATTCGCCTTGCGACCGATCAACTCGGAATGAGGGCCCTAGTCCAGAGAATTGAGAAATGTTCATGTAACTGCAGGAATAATCGCAACACTCCACTTCACATATTATCACTTCACATTTGTCTGGTTTCCAAAGTCAGATTTTGAAATCTACTAGTAGGCATTTTGCAATGTTCAGTTGCGAAATTGAGTGTGGAGTTAAAAACATATCCTACTGTGATTATATACTTAAAAGTGACATTGATCCTAAATATTTTGTATGCATCCATATTCCCTGTACCATAATAAGGAGAATAGATGATTATTGCTATGATTTCTGCATTCTCCTTGTATGAAAAACTTTTTTAAATGTGTGTTTTGCCATATTGGCCTGTCTGCAGGAAACTGCAGGCCTCGTGTGCCAGGTGAGTTTGAGAAAATAATAGTCTGAGTTTTCATTTCATCATTTTATTACCTATTCCCTAAACAAAATCTTTTTTTTTTCTATTAAAGTTTGATCATCTTTAAAATGTTGGTATGGCTATATATATGGCAGGACTCACTCTGTAATAAAGGAAAAGGATCCACAAGAACCATCGATTCCGTTTTACTTGAAGAAACTTTCCTCAGGAAAAGTTTTTTTTAAGTAAAAGTGAAACATTGAATGCAGGTGGTTCTTGTGGATCCTTTTGTCCTAAATTATTCTGTGAATGCCATCATCCTAACAGCATATTTTCTAATACTAGTGGAGGGCACCTGGAGAGTTGCATCATGTATGAAAAGAAATGTGTGAGTGTGTGTGTGTGAGTGTGTGTGTGTGTGTGTGTATAAATATATATATATATATATATATACTTTTATATAAAATGTAGGGTAAGCGGCACTCACAGGACTTCCATCCAATGTACAGATGAGGCGCTGAACACCATTATACTGTCAACGTTTCAGATTTATTAAGCAAATCTTTTGTCAGGACTTTCTTTCGAAAGATTTGCTAGATAAATCTGAAACGTTGACAGTATACTGGTGTTCAGCGCCTGATCTACAGGTGTATAGTGGATGAAAGTAGAGATGAGCGGGTTCGGTTTCTCTGAAACCGAACCCGCACGAACTTCATGTTTTTTTCACGGGTCCGAGCAGACTCGGATCCTCCCGCCTTGCTCGGTTAACCCGAGCGCGCCCGAACGTCATCATGACGCTGTCGGATTCTCGCGAGACTCGGATTCTATATAAGGAGCCGCGCGTCGCCGCCATTTTCACACGTGCATTGAGATTGATAGGGAGAGGACGTGGCTGGCGTCCTCTCCATTAGAAATTAGATTAGAAGAGAGAGAGAGATTGTGCAGAGTCAGACAGAGTTTACCACAGTGACCAGTGCAGTTGTTGTTAGTTAACTTTTATTTATTTTAATATAATATATCCGTTCTCTGCTATATCCGTTCTCTGCCTGAAAAAAAACGATACACAGCAGCAGCCAGTCACACAGTGTGACTCAGTCTGTGTGCACTCAGCTCAGCCCAGTGTGCTGCACATCAATGTATAAAAGGCAAAGCTTATAATAATTGTGGGGGAGACTGGGGAGCACTGCAGGTTGTTATAGCAGGAGCCCCCAGGAGTACATAATATTATATTAATTTAAAATTAAACAGTGCACACTTTTGCTGCAGGAGTGCCACTGCCAGTGTGACTAGTGGTGACCAGTGCCTGACCACCAGTATAGTAGTATATTGTTGTATGTATTGTATACTATCTCTTTATCAACCAGTCTATATTAGCAGCAGACACAGTACAGTGCGGTAGTTCACGGCTGTGGCTACCTCTGTGTCGGCAGTCGGAACTCGGCAGGCAGTCCGTCCATCCATAATTGTATTACAATATATACCACCTAACCGTGGTATTTTTTTTTCTTTCTTTATACCGTCGTCATAGTGTCATACTAGTTGTTACGAGTATACTACTATCTCTTTATCAACCAGTGTACAGTGCGGTAGTTCACGGCTGTGGCTACCTCTGTGTCGGCAGTCGGCAGGCAGTCCGTCCATCCATAATTGTATTATTATTATAATATATACCACCAAACCGTGGTTTTTTTTCCATTCTTTATACCGTCATAGTGTCATACTAGTTGTTACGAGTATACTACTATCTCTTTATCAACCAGTGTACAGTGCGGTAGTTCACGGCTGTGGCTAACTCTGTGTCGGCAGTCGGCAGGCAGTCCGTCCATCCATAATTGTATTATTATTATAATATATACCACCTAACCGTGGTTTTTTTTTCATTCTTTATACCGTCGTCATAGTGTCATACTAGTTGTTACGAGTATACTACTATCTCTTTATCAACCAGTGTACAGTGCGGTAGTTCACGGCTGTGGCTACCTCTGTGTCGGCAGTCGGCAGGCAGTCCGTCCATCCATAATTGTATTATTATTATAATATATACCACCTAACCGTGGTTTTTTTTTCATTCTTTATACCGTCGTCATAGTGTCATACTAGTTGTTACGAGTATACTACTATCTCTTTATCAACCAGTGTACAGTGCGGTAGTTCACGGCTGTGGCTACCTCTGTGTCGGCAGTCGGCAGGCAGTCCGTCCATCCATAATTGTATTATTATTATAATATATACCACCTAACTGTGGTATTTTTTTTTCTTTCTTTATACCGTCGTCATAGTGTCATACTAGTTGTTACGAGTATACTACTATCTCTTTATCAACCAGTGTACAGTGCGGTAGTTCACGGCTGTGGCTACCTCTGTGTCGGCAGTCGGCAGGCAGTCCGTCCATCCATAATTGTATTATTATTATAATATATACCACCTAACTGTGGTATTTTTTTTTCTTTCTTTATACCGTCGTCATAGTGTCATACTAGTTGTTACGAGTATACTACTATCTCTTTATCAACCAGTGTACAGTGCGGTAGTTCACGGCTGTGGCTACCTCTGTGTCGGCAGTCGGCAGGCAGTCCGTCCATCCATAATTGTATTATTATTATAATATATACCACCTAACCGTGGTTTTTTTTTCATTCTTTATACCGTCGTCATAGTGTCATACTAGTTGTTACGAGTATACTACTATCTCTTTATCAACCAGTGTACAGTGCGGTAGTTCACGGCTGTGGCTACCTCTGTGTCGGCAGTCGGCAGGCAGTCCGTCCATCCATAATTGTATTATTATTATAATATATACCACCTAACTGTGGTATTTTTTTTTCTTTCTTTATACCGTCGTCATAGTGTCATACTAGTTGTTACGAGTATACTACTATCTCTTTATCAACCAGTGTACAGTGCGGTAGTTCACGGCTGTGGCTACCTCTGTGTCGGCAGTCGGCAGGCAGTCCGTCCATCCATAATTGTATTATTATTATAATATATACCACCTAACCGTGGTTTTTTTTTCATTCTTTATACCGTCGTCATAGTGTCATACTAGTTGTTACGAGTATACTACTATCTCTTTATCAACCAGTGTACAGTGCGGTAGTTCACGGCTGTGGCTACCTCTGTGTCGGCAGTCGGCAGGCAGTCCGTCCATCCATAATTGTATTATTATTATAATATATACCACCTAACTGTGGTATTTTTTTTTCTTTCTTTATACCGTCGTCATAGTGTCATACTAGTTGTTACGAGTATACTACTATCTCTTTATCAACCAGTGTACAGTGCGGTAGTTCACAGCTGTGGCTACCTCTGTGTCGGCAGTCGGCAGGCAGTCCGTCCATCCATAATTGTATTATTATTATAATATATACCACCTAACCGTGGTTTTTTTATACCACCTAACCGTGGCAGTCCGTCCATAATTGTATACTAGTATCCAATCCATCCATCTCCATTGTTTACCTGAGGTGCCTTTTAGTTCTGCCTATAAAATATGGAGAACAAAAAAGTTGAGGTTCCAAAATTAGGGAAAGATCAAGATCCACTTCCACCTCGTGCTGAAGCTGCTGCCACTAGTCATGGCCGAGACGATGAAATGCCAGCAACGTCGTCTGCCAAGGCCGATGCCCAATGTCATAGTACAGAGCATGTCAAATCCAAAACACCAAATATCAGAAAAAAAAGGACTCCAAAACCTAAAATAAAATTGTCGGAGGAGAAGCGTAAACTTGCCAATATGCCATTTACCACACGGAGTGGCAAGGAACGGCTGAGGCCCTGGCCTATGTTCATGGCTAGTGGTTCAGCTTCACATGAGGATGGAAGCACTCAGCCTCTCGCTAGAAAACTGAAAAGACTCAAGCTGGCAAAAGCACCGCAAAGAACTGTGCGTTCTTTGAAATCCCAAATCCACAAGGAGAGTCCAATTGTGTCGTTTGCGATGCCTGACCTTCCCAACACTGGACGTGAAGAGCATGCGCCTTCCACTATTTGCATGCCCCCTGCAAGTGCTGGAAGGAGCACCCGCAGTCCAGTTCCTGATAGTCAGATTGAAGATGTCAGTGTTGAAGTACACCAGGATGAGGAGGATATGGGTGTTGCTGGCGCTGGGGAGGAAATTGACCAGGAGGATTCTGATGGTGAGGTGGTTTGTTTAAGTCAGGCACCCGGGGAGACACCTGTTGTCCGTGGGAGGAATATGGCCGTTGACATGCCAGGTGAAAATACCAAAAAAATCAGCTCTTCGGTGTGGAGGTATTTCACCAGAAATGCGGACAACAGGTGTCAAGCCGTGTGTTCCCTTTGTCAAGCTGTAATAAGTAGGGGTAAGGACGTTAACCACCTCGGAACATCCTCCCTTATACGTCACCTGCAGCGCATTCATAATAAGTCAGTGACAAGTTCAAAAACTTTGGGTGACAGCGGAAGCAGTCCACTGACCAGTAAATCCCTTCCTCTTGTAACCAAGCTCACGCAAACCACCCCACCAACTCCCTCAGTGTCAATTTCCTCCTTCCCCAGGAATGCCAATAGTCCTGCAGGCCATGTCACTGGCAAGTCTGACGAGTCCTCTCCTGCCTGGGATTCCTCCGATGCATCCTTGCGTGTAACGCCTACTGCTGCTGGCGCTGCTGTTGTTGCCGCTGGGAGTCGATGGTCATCCCAGAGGGGAAGTCGTAAGCCCACTTGTACTACTTCCAGTAAGCAATTGACTGTTCAACAGTCCTTTGCGAGGAAGATGAAATATCACAGCAGTCATCCTACTGCAAAGCGGATAACTGAGTCCTTGACAACTATGTTGGTGTTAGACGTGCGTCCGGTATCCGCCGTTAGTTCACAGGGAACTAGACAATTTATTGAGGCAGTGTGCCCCCGTTACCAAATACCATCTAGGTTCCACTTCTCTAGGCAGGCGATACCGAGAATGTACACGGACGTCAGAAAAAGACTCACCAGTGTCCTAAAAAATGCAGTTGTACCCAATGTCCACTTAACCACGGACATGTGGACAAGTGGAGCAGGGCAGGGTCAGGACTATATGACTGTGACAGCCCACTGGGTAGATGTATGGACTCCCGCCGCAAGAACAGCAGCGGCGGCACCAGTAGCAGCATCTCGCAAACGCCAACTCTTTCCTAGGCAGGCTACGCTTTGTATCACCGCTTTCCAGAATACGCACACAGCTGAAAACCTCTTACGGCAACTGAGGAAGATCATCGCGGAATGGCTTACCCCAATTGGACTCTCCTGTGGATTTGTGGCATCGGACAACGCCAGCAATATTGTGTGTGCATTAAATATGGGCAAATTCCAGCACGTCCCATGTTTTGCACATACCTTGAATTTGGTGGTGCAGAATTTTTAAAAAAACGACAGGGGCGTGCAAGAGATGCTGTCGGTGGCCAGAAAAATTGCGGGACACTTTCGGCGTACAGGCACCACGTACAGAAGACTGGAGCACCACCAAAAACTACTGAACCTGCCCTGCCATCATCTGAAGCAAGAAGTGGTAACGAGGTGGAATTCAACCCTCTATATGCTTCAGAGGTTGGAGGAGCAGCAAAAGGCCATTCAAGCCTATACAATTGAGCACGATATAGGAGATGGAATGCACCTGTCTCAAGTGCAGTGGAGAATGATTTCAACGTTGTGCAAGGTTCTGATGCCCTTTGAACTTGCCACACGTGAAGTCAGTTCAGACACTGCCAGCCTGAGTCAGGTCATTCCCCTCATCAGGCTTTTGCAGAAGAAGCTGGAGGCATTGAAGAAGGAGCTAACACGGAGCGATTCCGCTAGGCATGTGGGACTTGTGGATGCAGCCCTTAATTCGCTTAACAAGGATTCACGGGTGGTCAATCTGTTGAAATCAGAGCACTACATTTTGGCCACCGTGCTCGATCCTAGATTTAAAGCCTACCTTGGATCTCTCTTTCCGGCAGACACAGGTCTGCTGGGGTTGAAAGACCTGCTGGTGACAAAATTGTCAAGTCAAGCGGAACGCGACCTGTCAACATCTCCTCCTTCACATTCTCCCGCAACTGGGGGTGCGAGGAAAAGGCTCAGAATTCCGAGCCCACCCGCTGGCGGTGATGCAGGGCAGTCTGGAGCGACTGCTGATGCTGACATCTGGTCCGGACTGAAGGACCTGACAACGATTACGGACATGTCGTCTACTGTCACTGCATATGATTCTCTCAACATTGATAGAATGGTGGAGGATTATATGAGTGACCGCATCCAAGTAGGCACGTCACACAGTCCGTACTTATACTGGCAGGAAAAAGAGGCAATTTGGAGGCCCTTGCACAAACTGGCTTTATTCTACCTAAGTTGCCCTCCCACAAGTGTGTACTCCGAAAGAGTGTTTAGTGCCGCCGCTCACCTTGTCAGCAATCGGCGTACGAGGTTACATCCAGAAAATGTGGAGAAGATGATGTTCATTAAAATGAATTATAATCAATTCCTCCGCGGAGACATTGACCAGCAGCAATTGCCTCCACAAAGTACACAGGGAGCTGAGATGGTGGATTCCAGTGGGGACGAATTGATAATCTGTGAGGAGGGGGATGTACACGGTGATATATCGGAGGGTGATGATGAGGTGGACATCTTGCCTCTGTAGAGCCAGTTTGTGCAAGGAGAGATTAATTGCTTCTTTTTTGGGGGGGGTCCAAACCAACCCGTCATATCAGTCACAGTCGTGTGGCAGACCCTGTCACTGAAATGATGGGTTGGTTAAAGTGTGCATGTCCTGTTTTGTTTATACAACATAAGGGTGGGTGGGAGGGCCCAAGGATAATTCCATCTTGCACCTCTTTTTTCTTTTCTTTTTCTTTGCATCATGTGCTGATTGGGGAGGGTTTTTTGGAAGGGACATCCTGCGTGACACTGCAGTGCCACTCCTAGATGGGCCCGGTGTTTGTGTCGGCCACTAGGGTCGCTAATCTTACTCACACAGCTACCTCATTGCGCCTCTTTTTTTCTTTGCGTCATGTGCTGTTTGGGGAGGGTTTTTTGGAAGGGACATCCTGCGTGACACTGCAGTGCCACTCCTAGATGGGCCCGGTGTTTGTGTCGGCCACTAGGGTCGCTAATCTTACTCACACAGCTACCTCATTGCGCCTCTTTTTTTCTTTGCGTCATGTGCTGTTTGGGGAGGGTTTTTTGGAAGGGACATCCTGCGTGACACTGCAGTGCCACTCCTAGATGGGCCCGGTGTTTGTGTCGGCCACTAGGGTCGCTTATCTTTCTCACACAGTCAGCTACCTCATTGCGCCTCTTTTTTTCTTTGCGTCAT
The DNA here is from genome assembly GCF_028390025.1 of Pseudophryne corroboree. Classification (NCBI taxonomy): domain Eukaryota; kingdom Metazoa; phylum Chordata; class Amphibia; order Anura; family Myobatrachidae; genus Pseudophryne; species Pseudophryne corroboree. The sequence continues at coordinate 790,151,737 of NC_086447.1, read as the reverse complement.
GTGCTGTTTGGGGAGGGTTTTTTGGAAGGGACATCCTGCGTGACACTGCAGTGCCACTCCTAGATGGGCCCGGTGTTTGTGTCGGCCACTAGGGTCGCTTATCTTTCTCACACAGTCAGCTACCTCATTGCGCCTCTTTTTTTCTTTGCGTCATGTGCTGTTTGGGGAGGGTTTTTTGGAAGGGACATCCTGCGTGACACTGCAGTGCCACTCCTAGATGGGCCCGGTGTTTGTGTCGGCCACTAGGGTCGCTTATCTTACTCACACAGCTACCTCATTGCGCCTCTTTTTTTCTTTGCGTCATGTGCTGTTTGGGGAGGGTTTTTTGGAAGGGACATCCTGCGTGACACTGCAGTGCCACTCCTAGATGGGCCCGGTGTTTGTGTCGGCCACTAGGGTCGCTAATCTTACTCACACAGCTACCTCATTGCGCCTCTTTTTTTCTTTGCGTCATGTGCTGTTTGGGGAGGGTTTTTTGGAAGGGACATCCTGCGTGACACTGCAGTGCCACTCCTAGATGGGCCCGGTGTTTGTGTCGGCCACTAGGGTCGCTTATCTTACTCACACAGCGACCTCGGTGCAAATTTTAGGACTAAAAATAATATTGTGAGGTGTGATGTGTTCAGAATAGGCTGAAAATGAGTGTAAATTATGTTTTTTGAGGTTAATAATACTTTGGGATCAAAATTACCCCCAAATTCTATGATTTAAGCTGTTTTTTAGGGTTTTTTGAAAAAAACACCCGAATCCAAAACACACCCGAATCCGACAAAAAAAATTCGGTGAGGTTTTGCCAAAACGCGGTCGAACCCAAAACACGGCCGCGGAACCGAACCCAAAACCAAAACACAAAACCCGAAAAATTTCCGGCGCTCATCTCTAGATGAAAGTCCTGTGAGTGCCGCTTACCCTACATTTTGCTATTTAGATAATTGTATATGTGCATAATCTGCATATGTGATCTTAAGAGGGCACTATGGCGGATTATTCTACAAGATGGACTTAGTGCCAGCGCACCTTGCATGTATATATATATATATATATATATATATATACTGTGTGCACATTAGTGACGTGCAGTGGAGTGAGGCAGGTGAAGCAGAGCCTTTCCTGTCATACTCAAGTATACACCAGAGCTTTGACTATATAAAAAATAAAAAAAATAAAAATAAAATATAAATTTCTTCTTTGTATTATTCTAATAATTTGTAGAGCAAAACGTCTATGACAGGTGAGGCTGCCTACCTTTTCCACATATCTCTGATGAAAACTCTCCTAATTTCCAGCAGTATATACTGCTGCTCCTGTGTATAATGCCCAGATGTACACTTGGGCTCATATATTGTGTGTAAATCTGGCTCTGGTACTAGCCAGTGCCTCCTTAGCCATTTACCTCACCGCACATCCCTATAAATAAACGGAGAATGTACATGTACTTTTGCTTTTAGGGGGTATACAATAAGGTCAGGTAATCTCGGAACAATTGATTTTGCCCCCATGCCTATTCAATTATGGCCTGTTTTCGCCTGTTTTTAAAGCATATTTGTCAATGCCTTTTCACCTTTTTGTTTTGTGAAAAGGCATTGGCGAAAAATGCTTTAAAATCAGCAAAAACAGACCCCATTTTTGCCGGCGCAGGTGAGGAAACATGTGGATTCGCCGATCCACATGTTTTTCGCTCCTGCTGAATTTTTTACCTAGGCAAAAAAACGGCCCTGCTATTGAATAGGACAAATCTACATTCGCCCTAAAAATAGCGAAAAGTCCTGTTTTTTCGCTTAGGCGAAAAAAAAAAGGACCTAATTGAATACCCCCCTTAATGTTAAATCTGTGAAAGTAGCCTAACACATCACATGTGAATAACTTCCTCAAAACATTGCCATCCTGTGATACAGTAGATTGCTCAAAATACTTGAAAACCACAGAAAGGTTTCTGTGAAGCTACTTAGAGACCCAGTCCTCAGTCTCCAGACCTGGATTAGGACAAGGTAGTACGGGATGTAGTTAATATCCCTGCGGTCGGAATCCTGTTGGTCAGAATACCGAAGCCGGGATCCCGACCGCCGAGGATGCCGACAGCTGCGCCAGGGCTATTCCCACTCATGGGTGTCTACAACACCCATAGAGTGGGAATAGAACCTGTGATGAGCGCAGCAAGCCACCGAGCCCGCAAGCGGCTTTCTAGTGCTCGACCCGCTGCCGGAATTCTGGCGTCTGGGATCCCGGCATCAGTATTCTGACCGCTGGGATCCCTGCCGCCAGGATTCCATACTCAACCCGGTAGTACATGTAAGGTAGACAAAATAAGAGCATAAGTGAAAAAGAAGGGTCAGGAGCACCCTGGCCTTGAGAGCTTACAATTTAGTAGGGGATAAGCACAGAGGAGACGAGAGTGGACATTGACACAGTGTAATTGTACATTACAGCCTACAAATATAAACCTGTATGCTTGTATTTCACAGGATTGAGAGTGTTTTCTCATTATTTTACAATATAGACCGTTTGCATGTTATCTGCTGACAACTATATGGAATGAAAGAGAAAAGAAATCACGTCTGATTTTGCAATAATGAATGACTGAACATGTACCTTTCTATTTTTTCTTTTTTAAACCTGATGCAATTAAGCAGCTATGACTGAAAAAGTCATGAATAGGCCTGTATGTATTGAGCAATCCTGTAACATACAAGCATAAAAGGCCTGTTTGAATAAATGACATGACAAAGTCTGCAGAACATAAATCAATTGCAAACAAACGCTGAATAGTCAGGGAAAACATTTGGTTCTAACGGAAGACATGTTGTCTCCAAATTAAACATCTGCTTGTGTTTTTCAATGTGCATTTTAAATTCCATTAGTGACTCCAAAGGCTTCTTCACACCCAGATTCCTTTCTAAAACATCCTTAGCCGTCAGTAGTCATTATATTTTGTAATGTGACTGTCAGACGTCAGAAAGTAAGCGGCTTGGTACGACAGTATATTGTCTGGCATACTGACATGGCTGCTGCTTTCAAGTAACTTTATCAATATTTATACAAAAAGGTGAAATGGAACCTGTCACAATCTTCCCAATCCCAGGTCAAAGTAGAGTCATTCATTTATTCACTCATTCACTGATGGCAGAAAGGTGATTGCAATAGTTTTATCATCCGTCTATGCTTCATAATATAACTATGACTAGCTTACCATGCACCTAGGCCTACTTATGCAATTTAACAAGAGACATGCAGTTAAAATAGCCGCCTGTGTGTAGTGGTGGAGCAAAGGTTATAGACAAAGTTTTCTGGTTCAAACCAGAGTTTGGTTTCAACATTTGTTCTACAAATACCAAAGGACATCTAATGGAAGGATACAATATGCTATTATATGAGAGAACAGTGAGATACTCTATCTAATCTCTATGTAGTAAAACCTTTATTGAGTTGAGTTAAGTTAGAAATACCAGTGTGCATCTGAACCCGTGTGTTTGATCCAGGTCTGAAAGAGCTGCAAGAGTTGTTACTGCAGTTGGACAGTGACAACAGTCTGACCGCATCTGCCATCTATATTATTCTTAAGGGCCCTACATATTGGGCAATTTGGGCAATTTTTTGCATACACACTGAACGATTTGTATGAACGATTTGACATTGCAAACATCGATATTGTCCAAATTGGCTTGCAATGATAAACGATGATAGACCAACAATGAACGACTGCAGGGATGTGCATCGTTCATTGTCGGGGGCCTGAACGATATAAACGATATATCGATCTTTTTTTGTTGTAAATATTTTATTGAAGAACTGCATATGTATACAAAACAAATTCGTCAAGACAGGTTTACATCTGAAATCCATTCGAATTTCAAACATTAGCATGAACACTAATAGGAACAATGTTTACGATAAGCCTGTACAATGTTGTATGGGTCAAGCAAAAAATATACAATATACAAAATATAAACAGCAGTATAAATTTCTGTAAGAGACGTATACCTTTCAAAACCAGATTAGGTTAGAAAGGTTGAGTGCCAGTTGCAAACATTTCAAGATTGTACCAGGAAGTTAACGATATAGCATTTCGCAACGTGTTTTTTAGCGATGAGGGAAGAGATTTCACATGAGGTAACCATATGGAAAAGATTTTATCGGCCCGTTTCTCCTTACTGAGTGACATTTCGAGCCAATCCATTGAAAATAAGTGTGATACCCTAAGTAAAAATAAAGGCAACGTGAGCATGTCTGACTATATCGATCATTTTGAAAGATATCTTTCATATCTTTCTATAATGTCGTCCAGTGTGTAGGGCCCTTTACTATCGGAGGTAGATTGGGATTAGTGTTTTTTTCCCGCCTATTCCTTCTAAAGGTTTAAAACAGCCCAAATGTTTGTTCAAACCACAAAGTGTTTGGCAACTTTTAGTCTTAGTGAAGGATGGTTTCATTTAAGTTTATTCCTGATATATGTTGGTAAAGTTGGAAAAAAAATTGCTAAAGAAAATGTGGAGGAGAATAATCCAATATCCCTATTTTTGTTAAAGTTTAATAAATAATTAATGAAAAAAATCTATCCAATGGTGACTTTTTACAAGTCTGACACACATAAAGTGCACTTGTTAGTCCCTGTATATACATTGAGAAATTGTATTAGAATTTCATCCCAGTATTATACAGTATGAACTACATACTGTATAATGGACTTCCTCTACCGCTGCACTGATTTCCAGTTTTCAGAAGACAGCGATAAAAGGTCATTTATCTCCACTAGAGGGCACTGTGGGATCTGCCCAGTGTCAGAAGTCCATGTCTGGGCAATAATGGAGTAGGAATGTTGTCATATTAGACAGACAGATCTTGTTCCTAGTAACAGATGAGAAACAGAATATTAGGACAAAATCCCAGGTGGGGTTCAAGGGCAGTGGCACTGGGCTACAACACTTTGACTATGGACTTTGGGTTTGGGTTTGTGAGGGACAGGTCATGTCAGACTAACTTAATTAGCTTCTACGAGGAAGTGAGCAATAATCTGGATCAAGGAAAAGCAGTGGCTGTGGTCTTCCTAGATTTTGCAAAGGCCTTCGATACAGTTCCTCACAGGAGACTGATGATCAAATTAAAGGAGATTGGCCTAGGAAAAACTATTTGCACATGGATAAGCAGCTGTTTGGATAGCAGGGTACAGCGAGTAGTGGTCAACGGGAAGTCCTCAACCTGGTCCCCAGTAGTCAGCGGAATACCACAAGGGTCCGTACTCGGACCACTACTGTTCAACATATTTATCAATGACCTAGAAATAGGCCTGGAAAGCACAGTGTCAAGCTTTGCAGATGATACTAAACTGTGTAAGGTAATTAGTTCCGAAATGGATGTGGAGTCCTTGCAGAATGATCTATCTAAACTTGAACTCTTGGCGTCTAAATGGAAAATGAGGTTCAATACAGACAAATGCAAGGTTATGCATTTTGGGACTAAAAACAAACTTGCATCCTACATATTAAATGGGGAACGCCTAGGGGAAACAGAGTTGGAAAAAGATTTGGAGGTATTCATTGATAATAGGCTTAATAACCGTACACAATGTCAAAACGCAGTAAAAGAAGGCAAGTAAGGTGCTAGCGTGCATAAAAAGGGGAATTGAGACAAGGGACTCGGATGTAATCATGCCGCTGTTTAAGGCATTGGTACGTCCGCACCTGGAATATTGTGTTCAGTTTTGGGCACCATTGTATAAAAAAGATATCAGTGAACTCGAAAGTGTTCAAAGGCGAGCTACTAAATTGATTAAAGGCCTAGAAGGACTGGACTATAAGGAAAGACTTACTAGGCTGAATATGTATACACTAGAAAAGAGGCGCCTAAGAGGAGTTATTATTAATATCTTCAAATATGTAAAGGGACATCACAAAGAGTTATCAGAGGAATTATTTATTAAAAGAACACAGTTTAGGACACGTGGGCACTCGCTGCGACTGGAGGAGGGAAAGTTCTGAACGCAACGGAGGAAAGGGTTCTTCACTGTTAGGGCAATCAGGATGTGGAATTCCCTGCCAGGGAAGGTGGTAATAGCGGACTCTGTAATTGGATTTAAAAAAGGAATGGATAAATTTCTGAATGAAAAAGCTATCCAAGGTTATAATACTTAAAATATCAATGTGGTTAATCCGGGGGTAACATGAGTTATAGTAGCTAACTAGTCATAAAACATTATTTAGCAAGTATGTAGAATCATCACAACTTAAAACAGGTTGAACACAATGGGCAATTTGCCTCTATTCAACCTCAAATACTATGTTACTATGTTACTATAACTTATCTTAGTGGTAAATAGTTAATATATGCTTAGTGTGCCACAAAATATCAACAGAAAGGTTAATATTAATAACATGGCAGTCATTTTATTCTCTATGTAGGTTGTGAGTTAAAAAAACTAAATGATGTGGACATTTGAGCTCCAGTTTGTTCAATGTCTAAATTTCATGTCATCCAACCTGAAATCATAGACACAGAATTTCACATGGACATGTATCAGATTATCAACAGCATTTAGAATAACCTGGGTACAGAAAATTGATTGGCTACAACCAGGGCCGTAACTACGTGTGTGCCAGGTGTGCCTGGCACACAGCGCAGTTGCCCTGAGGGCGCAACGGCCAGCAGCATGTAATGAGTCAAATTGACTCATTACATGCCGCCTCTGCTGTGTGCGCCATGCGCCGCCACCGTGCTGTGGAGGAGAGAGCAGCGCCGGGCAGCGGAGAAGGTGGAGGAGGGAGGGGAACTGGAGCCGCAGCAGCACAACAATGTATTTGGTAGTAAGCGCCACTGCAGCAGTCCCCTCTCCTTCCGTATTGGCTGCCCGGCGCTGCTGTGGAAGCTGGGATGCGGTTCCTTCATCCCAGCATCCACAGCAGCGCCGGGCAGCCAATACGGAAGGAGAGGGGACAGCTGCAGCAGCGCTTACTACCAATGAAATAGCACTGCTGAGGCTCCAGTCCCCCTCCCTCCTCCTCCTTCTCCCCTGCCTCTGGAGCTGCCAGCACGAGGAGCCTGACTGCCAGCGGGAGAGATGGTAAGTATCTCTCTCTGTCTCTCTCTCTCTCTCTCTCTTGTCTGCCTTTATGTGTAAAAAGGGGGACTGTGCCTGCCGCAATGTGTAAAAAGGGGGACTGGCTGCCGTTATGTGTAAAAAGGGGGACTGTGCCTGCCACAATGTGTAAAAAGGGGGACTGGCTGCTATTATGTGTAAAAAGGGGGACTGTGCCTGCCGCAATGTGAAAAAAAGGGGGACTGGCTGCCATTACGTGTAAAAAGGGGGACGCTGTCTGCCGCAATGTGTAAAAAGGGGGACTGGCTGCCGTTATGTGTAAAAAGGGGGACTGTGCCTGCCGCAATGTGTAAAAAGGGGGACTGGCTGCCGTTATGTGTAAAAAGGGGGACTGTGCCTGCCGTAATGTGTAAAAAGGGGACACTGTCTGCCGTAATGTGTAAAAAGGGGACGCTCTCTGCCATAATGTGTAAAAAGGGGACGCTGTCTGCCGTAATGTGTAAAAAGGGGGACTGTCTGCTGTAATGTGTAAAAGGGGCTCTACCTGGTGTAGTAGCACAACTGTACAGCGTAATTTGAATAATGGAGACTACTGTGCACCGTAGTATGGATTGGTATTATTTTGTGGCCACGCCCCTTCCCCATGAAGCCACACCCCCATATATTTTTTGCGCGCCTGCGCCGCACACTGCTCCTATCTTGCATGGGGGGGGGGGGAGGGGGACACCAATGCTGTTTCTTGCACACAGCACTAAAATTTCTAGTTACGGCACTGGCTACAACTCTGTCGTTTTCTGTTTGTGTTGAGTGAGCCAGTTTGGACAGTTTTGAATTTGGGTAAATGTTGCTGTTACGCTGGTACAAAGATAATAGACTGCGCCTTCTATCCTTCTGTCTAGGCAGACTCCAAGGTCATGGTAGAGATAAAAGTATATAATACGAGGGTGGTTCACTTTGAAAGGTAACAAGACCTCTCATATGTGTAATGTGCTCTATTTCATTCTAGTCTCCCACCAGGCCAGAGCAGGTAGACCACTTACTCGCACGGACATGAGACTGCACCTCATATCAGTCATACAGTACTTGGCCCTCTACTGTTCAATATATTTATTAATGATCTAGGAAAAGGCCTGGGAAGCACAGTGTCAATCTTTGCAGATGATACTAAACTGTGTAAGGTAAATAATTCAGAAATCGATGTGGAGTCTCTACAGAATGACTTATTTAAGCTCGTAACCTGGGCGTCTAAATGGGGAATGAGGTTCAGAGGTTCAATATAAAAAAAATGCACAATTATGCAATTTAGAGCAAAAAACACACATGCATCCTACACTCTAGATGGGGAAAATATAGGGGTAACTGTGGTGGAAAAAGATTTGGGGGTGCTCATAGATAATAAGCTTAATAACAGTACACAATGTCAAAATGCAGCAAAAAAGGCAAGTAAAGTGCTTGCTTGCATAAAACGGGGCATTGAGACAAGGGATGAGGATGTAACCCTGCCGCTGTACAAGCCATTGGTACGTCCGCACCTGGAATATTGTGTTCAGTTTTGGGCACCATATTTAAAACAGATATCGGGGAACTCGAAAGAGTTCAAAGGCGAGCTACTAAATTGATTAAAGGGTTAGAGACACTGGAATACGAGGAAAGGCTTACTAGGTTAAATATGTATACACTAGAAAAGAGGCGTCTAAGAGGAGATATTATATCTTCAAATATGTAAAGGGTCATTACATGGAATTAGCAGGGGATTTGTTTATTAAAAGAGATCTGTATAGGACACGTGGGCACTCGCTGAGGCTAGAGGAGAGAAAATTCCGTACACAACGTAGGAAAGGGTTCTTCACGGCAAGGGCAATAAAGATTTGGAACTCCCTGCCGGAGAAGGTAATAATGGCAGACTCTGTAAATGCATTTAAAAACGGATTGGACAAATTTCTAACTGGAGAAAGTATCCACGGTTATAGCATTTAACATAGTGTCAGTTATATCTAGGAGTGGTAAGAATCATAGTTGTCAATTGGTAACTAAACCATTACTTCAGCAGGTGCATTATAATATGAACAGCTTAACACAGAATACAGGTTGAACCCGATGGGCAATTTGCCTCTTTTCAACCTCACTAACTAGGTAACTATGTAACATCAGCTGTAAGATGGCGGGACTGGCGGACACATGGTCAAACATTGAGGTGCGTAGTGTGCTCAGATTTCTGAGTCTATAAGACACATCAGCAGCTGAAACTCATCTCCAGCTTGTCGATGTGTACGTGATAACATCATGTCATGGAAACAGGTTTGGTGCACTGCCCGTGGTGTAAGTGTTTTTGGCCGGACAGATTGCCGCTAATCTTGAATGTCTGTACTGCCATTATCAACGTCAGTGCAGCAAACCCAAACCTGTTTCCATGACATGACGTTACTACCATACACCTCGACAAGTTGGTGATGACTTTCAACTGCTGAGGTGCCCTTTAGAATTTTGATCACACTATGCACCTCAATGTATGAGTCTAATGACTGTGAGGGGAAGTAGTGGTCTGTCTGCTGTGGCCTGGTGGGAAATTAGAATGACTTGGTGAATATTACACATGAGAGGTCTTGTTGCCTTACTTATTGAACCACCCTCATATTTGTTTTAATTGTCCTCAGAGGGGGAAATTCAGTTGTATGCAATGTGCCGCCGGTGAACACGGCGATGCCTGGCTGTGCACATATCAACCAGTTACAGTAGCGCCAACTTCCCAAGCAATGTGCCATCCCAGTATAGCACTCTGAGTCTATCACATATAATTAAATTCCCCAAAGAATCTTATAATACTATATAATGTGCTACATAATAAATAATATACATTATATATTTTCCTCATTAATGTGATCGGTCATTTTGCTTGTGTCAGAGCTTAAAATTAATTATCAGCTAAAATTATAAGCAATTTAAAAGCCATATCAAATAAATATATATTAACTGTGGTTTCAGCACGACTACCATAAACATAAAAATTACAATTTACAGTAACAAAGGGGTCTATTTACTAAGACTTGGATGGAGATAAAGTACCAGCCAATCGGATCCTAACTGCCATGTCACAGGCTGTGTTTGAAAAATGACAGTTAGGAGCCGATTGGCTGGTACTTTATCTCCAGCAACTTTATCTCCACCCAAGGCTTAGTAAATAGACCCCTAAAGCCCCATACACACAGAGAGCTGTGTGCTGAGCGATCTAGCACAGAATGCTCAGCACACATCTCTCCCCCAGCTCAGCACACAGCACGGTGTGTGTGTGGGAGGGGCGCGCTCATTTCACCCACTAGAGTTACTAGATTGTGCCTACATGCAAGCCAATCTAGTACCGGCGATAGTGACGCACGGGGTCGCGCATCGCTAAGGAGCATACACACGGAGAGATCCATGCTTAATTTCTAAGCAATCTAGTAACTCTAGTAAGATTGCTTCAAATTTAAGCACGGATCTCTCCGTGTGTACCCCCCTTCCATATGTATAATTCCATATCCCCTGGACACTGTGGCTCAGAAAAAAGATTAGAGACTATGATTACACCAGCAACAGTGGATGATAAGACAGATTGTTAAGAAGGGTTTGTTGTAAATTGGCCAGAACACGATTAAAGATTGACACATGCTGACAGTTTAATTCAATTATCCTTCAGCTTTCCGAATTAGTTTCAAATAACCCCTTCCCCAATAATAGACAGAGTAACTGCAATACAATATGTCCTGGTGATGTTCTTAGGGATCCCATTGTGTAACATCTTAAAATATTTATGTCCTGTTCACAAAAGTTATCTTTTAGAAAGGAAACAAAAGAAAAACATCTAAATTAGCTGACTAGTTATATTGTGATGGGTTCATAAAATATTGCACGTATTTTAGTATCTATCATCTATCTATCTATCTATCTATCTATCTATCTATCTATCTATCTGTCTGTCTGTCTGTCTGTCTGTCTGTCTGTCTGTCTGTCTGTCTATCTGTCTGTCTGTCTATTACCATTGTAGTGAGTGTGGATTTATGTAATCGTTTCAGCTATATTTATTGCATCTATTATCACCATCTAATAAAAGTGATATGGACATCACAAATGCTGAGGCATAATAGGCTGTAGCTTCAGAACACTGGCGACTGAATATTCTCATAAAGCCTCTTAGGGGTCAGCTAGATGGACTGACCGTAATGGGAAGCCTGAACTAGGTGCCACTCTGGTAAACGGGCTCAGAATGTTATTTGGATGTGTCCAAGTGAGAGGTTGGGAGTTGGAGTAGGTGGAGCATGTCACCAAGGGCGGGTAATGGACAGAAGCAATTGGTGCAATCACCTCCCTCCCTTTCCAGAAAATCGCGTGGAAGCATACCCTGTGCAGCTCACCCAGATAAGAAGGATGTTGATGAGAGACTGGGCTGCTGGCGGTACTGTCCATGTTTTATTGTAATGTTCTTTTAAAAAAGGGAAAGAAATAAAAACTATGTATAAAAAAAGAAAAAGAAAAGGAAATACTGAATACATTGTATGAAAAGAATGAATAAATTCTAATAAATAATTTAGCATAACAATATAAAAGGAGGGCTTGTTGTTTGTCCATCTATCTATCTATCTATCTATCTATCTATCTATCTATCTATCTATCTATCTATCTATCTATCTATCTATAGTGTAAGGTCTTGCGCTGCATTTATGTACTAAACCAGTGCTTCCTTACCTGGTGCAGAGGGGCACTTGCAGGGGTGCCGCAGGTTGGTGGTCCAGGACCAAATAAAATTTATGGTCAAAGTGACTGACAGCCACCAGCACTGGTTTTGCCTAACATAAAATACGTGGACAAACAGAAGCACAATTTACTTAATTTAATAAACTTTGCAGAATTTCTTAATAAGAAAAATCTGGCCTAAGGGTGCCATGAAAAGCAAGGTTAATACTACAGAGAGCCGTGATTCAAGAAAGTTTGGGAACCACTGTACTAAACAATTCCCAACAAATCAGATGTTGCTGTATTCTACAAGGTTACAAAAGTTGTACTGTTTGTTTCCAGAACAATGATGTAGACAAATACAAAAGCACATTTATTATTAGTTTTTTGATAATTCTAAGTCTATACGTTGTTCCTTAATAAATAAGCAGAATATTGTGCACATGACTAGCTTATGCTAACAATCCTAGTCCTGAACAAACATAAAAGAACTGCACAACACAATGGAACAGAGACCTCATGCTACCTGCTATTGTACAGCACGAGCAGACTCTATAGAGATGCCTTTACAGGTGTGTTTGTAAACTGAGCAGCAATACCCATGTTGTGGCTCACATAATATTCTTCAGATTCTCAAGTTAAATTTGTTCAGTGTATCTGTATTTGATGTTGGTATTCTGAAAGCCTGCAATGAGTCCTTATCATTTGTAGGAACATTCTTAAAAGTCACTTGCAAAAGAATTCTTTTTCTTGTCTATGGTACCTGGTGTTCCAGAACAGCTAATCCTACTTGATTTGACCTTTTGTGTGGGCGGGGTAGCGGTGGTGGGGGAGCACAAACCGGGTCAAACTGGAGCACAGGGGCACACAGAAAATTCCTGGTTTGCCACACTGCCTTTCTCTAATGTCAGGTTCCAGGCTGTGCACTAAAATGTTACATTGTTACTCTACTAGAGGGTCAGTTACGTCATCTCTAATGGCTGTACAAGCATTTGTGGGGCTGGTCTCATCCTGTAGTAACTGGCCACAGCCTTAAGTAAGGGTCCCTACTACTGCATTCCCATCATGCTCAAGTCCGACACTGGGCACAAAGCATATTTTTGCACCTGGGCCCATCACTATCTAATTCTGCCACTGACGGGAAGGACATATTAAGTCCAAACCCATATATTGATGGATAGATCTGACCCAGCCACTGTACTACCCATATATGCAAATAACCATTTGCACCAACATACCAACGTCCAGTAAAGGCTCTAGGGCCAGTTTGAGGGACCAGATACAAGTTTAAAACTGGTTCTAATGATCACCATCTCTGCCTTCTGCAGGCTCATAGAGCACTAAGGGGTCTATTTACTAAGCTTTGGATGGAGATAAAGTGGACGGAGATAAAGTACCAGCCAATCTGCTCCTAACTGTCATGTCACAGGAAGGGAGGCCAATCCTGGGATAGGGATTGGCGGGATCCCGGGATTGGAGCCTCCAATCCCGGGATTCACGGGATTATATTGCGCATGTGCGGGAGGGTGGGTGTAAGTAATACTACTCACTATTAGGCGGGCGGCAGCCATGGACACACGCTGAACGCGGCGGCACTTCAAATGTAGTGCCGGCCGCCAACCAATCAGAGCTGGCGGACCGCCAGCCAATAAGGGAAGCTGCCGCAGCAGTGGCACCCAATCAGGAGCGACTGCTGCGGCCGCTTCCCTGATTGGCTGCCGGTCCACCAGCTCTGGTTGGCTGGTGGCCGGCTCTTCATTTGAAATGCCGCCACGTTCAGTGTGTCCATGGTTTCCGCCCACCTAATAGTAAGTAGTATTACTTTCACCCACCCTCCCTGCGCGCAGTGCTCTCTAACAGCCTCCCTCCCGCGCCGCTACCTACACCAATCCTCCCTCCCGCACCGCTAACTACACCCTCCCGCGCCGCTACCTACACCCTCCCTCCTGCGCCGCTACCTACACCCTCCCTCCCTTCTGCGCCGCTACCTACACCAACCCTCCCGTGCAGCTACCTACACCCTCCCTCCAGCGCTGCTCCCTACACCCTTCTCCACTGCCCTTCACTGATCCCTACTGCAATCCCGGGAATCCCGTGATTGAGCGTTTTTCAATCCCGAATCCCGGGATTGAAAAAATGGCCCGGGATTGGCCTCCCTAGTCACAGGCTGTGTTTGAAAAATGAAAGTTAGGCGCTTATTGGCTGGTACTTATCTCAGTCCACTCTATCTCTCTCCAAGGCTTAGTAAATAGATCCCTTAGTCACAAAAACTCTGGTAAGCCAAATCCTTAGTACTGTCAGTATAGTAACTCATATTTGAAAATTAATGTAACACAGCTCCCAGGCCAACAGACTTATGGGCCCTACACACTGGCCGACCCGCCGCCGAGCTGCCCGATGGCGGATACGGCCGACGAGCGACCCGGCGGCGGGGGGGGGCAGTGACGGGGGGAGTAAAATTTCTTCACTCCCCCCGTCACGCGGCTCCATTGAAGTGCAGGCAAATATGGACGAGATCGTCCATATTGGCCTGCATGTACAGCCGACGGGGGACCAGCGATGAACGAGTGCGGGGCTGCGCATCGTTCATCGCTGGAGCCTCCACACTGAAAGATATGAACGAGTTCTCGTTCATTTATGAACGAGATCGTTCATATCTTTCAAACAAATTGGCCAGTGTGTAGGGCCTATAAGGTGGGGATGTTTGGATACCAAAGTGAGACCTATCTATTTCTAATATGCAGTCAATGAAAATTCTTATCAGGAGCTCCCAAACCTATTGCACTTTGGGTTGCCAAATTATTTGTCATAGTATGATAGTATCTTCAAATCAATTAGCTAATATTTTATTTCTTTTTCAATTGTAAAAAGTTATTTAAAAAGTAATTGTGAACTGCAAAAGGAGTTTGTTTAAAGAAGAACATTGCCAACTACATTTCCCCCAAAAACTCTCTATGAGCCAATTTCTTCAAAGTCAGTTTGATCATTGTTTCAGGATCCCCAAAGTGACCGAAATTAAATGAATTTTAAACCCTGCCGAGCTGTTATTCTTATCTTTAGTTCCATCACTTTTAAGCCTATATGTGCTTTGGAAGGTTTCTACTCTGTAAAGTATAAAAGTTAATTGCAAATAAATAATTAACATGACAACAAAAAGTAAGGTGCTTATAAAGTAGTAGAATGATGGGAAAAAGCAAATGGACTTTGGTCTGTTTATACTATCGTGTTTCTGTTACTGTGCGTAGTGCAGCTTCATTAAACTCTTTGCAGTGACTTATTGAAGATAAAGTAACCATCTCTCCATGATATCGCAGAAAGGCCAGAAGGATTTGTACTCCTGATCAAGTCATAAAAGAGAAAATGAGTTTTTCTTTTACAACTATCTTGTTTCATGATCTTTTGCAGGGCAAGGCTGAAAACCAGGTGATTTCCATCTGCTATAAAAGCTCAACGTACAGTAATAAATATTATCCGTGAGATTTCAATGCTTATTTTATTCCTCCCTGTCGGCATCAGGATAGATTTCTTAAAACAAAGCATATGCTGTATAAATTTTATAATTACGTACCATGTATAAAATTTGCTAAATATTTAGAATGTGACATGACTACTGCCACTTGATGAGTAGCAAATGTCTGTGCTGTGATGAGTTGTGCAGGATTAAGAAATACCAATAGAAAAACATCACCTATGCAAACCCCTGAACCAGTGGTGCAAGTAGAAATATTTTCTTAGTGGTACTGAGTGCTGAAAATGGGCGTGGTCATGTGTTGTGAGGGGGGGTGGGGGTGGCCACATGCTGCTAGTGGGAGTGGCTACATGACACTAGTGGCGTGGCCACATGACACAGCCCCTTTTTCTTTTTTTATCTGGAGGCAAGGCTAAAAATATATAGTAATGCCTCCAGTATAATAGAAATATACAGTGATACCTCCAGTATAATAGAAATATATAGTAATGCCCCAATTTAATAACAATATATAGTAATGCCTCCAATATAACAGGAAAATACAGCAGCCACTGTCGCACTCCCAGTAACCCTGACAAAGTGGGAGGAGCCGTCATGCTGCCAAGCACCATGGTCTTGTTGCTTTGTGGCACATTATAATTGTGGTAATGGCAAAGTGTGTGGCAGGTGGTACTGAGTAACCGCTGCCAAATTCTTAAGGGTACTCCGTACCCAAGCGTACCAGCTTACTTGCACCACTGCCCTGAACACACAAAAAAAACAACGTAAATTATCTAAAGTAAGTAAAACATGCTGGATAAAGTTTGATATACAAGAGGTGTGCAATAAGTTTCCAGATGCGCAAAAAGTACATTTACAAACAAAGTGAACCTTAGATTTTTTTAGTATTCACCAGAGGAGTCTATGCAGAGTTGTATGTGCTCAAGCCATTTGGTGAAACAGCTGGACCTGACTGAACCAGTCTCCTACATGTTGGATGAAAGTCTCCACTGCAGTTTCCGGTGACTCAAAATGTATCCCACACATCTTGCACCTGCGCTTGCTTTGCGGGAAGATGAAGAAGTCGTAGGAGGCCAGGTCTGGAGTGTACGGCAGATGACCAAGCTCTTGGATGTGTTCATGGGCCAGAAAATCCACCACTATACTGGACTTGTGGGCAGGTTCATTGTGGTGATGGAAAAGTGCACCACGAGTGCGAGTTCTTGGACGATACCTGGAAATGGATTCCAGCACTTGCAGCAGGCATTAGGGTGTCCATGACACCCATAGAGGGAGAATAGAACCTGTGGCGAGCCCACAAGGGGCTTTGTTGCGCCTGCCCCCTGATGGCATTTCACCGCTTGGGATGCCGATGACGGTATACTTACAATCGTTATCCCATGTGGCGCAATATCATACCGAACCCGGCAATAGCCCGGCTGGCTGTGGTCATGTCCTATGCGATTGTGCCAGTTACAGTAAGTGGCTGAGTTCCCTGTATTTCACTGTTTAAGTGTGTTACAGAAAATCATGGTGCTATGGGTGCATTGAATACAGCTATTTTCTTGAACCCCGGGTGTATATGTCATCATTTACAAAGAACCGGAACTTATTGATTCGTTTACTAACAGTGAACGCAATGCAACAGAGAATGACGGGTGCAAAGATACCCTCATGTATGGACCATTATATTCCTGTTCAAATTGTATTTCTTTGTCTTTTCCATAAATCAATGAGTAGGAATGCTTAATATTAGATTGATAAGTATTCATACAATATGGACATATTGTTTCCCCCATGGACTATTATTGCTGCTTTGTGCTATCAGAACTGGGCAGTGAATTGGTTAAACACAGAAGAAAAACAACACTATTAACCGGACAGAAGGCTTAATGCTTTGTGAGTATTTACATTATAAAACAGATTAGCTGTTCTACATACCTTAGAAATAAAGAAGATTAACAGGGAAATTGAGGTAGAATAATATTAGATCCCAAAACAAAAGAAACAAAGAGATATCAATATGGGTTTAAGTGCCAGGCAAACTGTAGTTTTCAATTGCTGTGTCCCATATAAACTCATATCGCATATGGGAACAATTACGTGATATAGGTATTTCATATAGCGTAATATGTAAGGAGAGAAGCCTACGGTCCTTCCTCATTCTGGGCCATAGGAGTTTTGCATTCAATAATATGATAAACGTTTTTTGCAGTATAAAAAGGGAACAATTGCTTGAGCTTAGAAGGGAGTAGGAAACAATGTAGCAATGACTGCTTATTGAGGGACCTTTAAGGTACAAAGGGGAAAAGTGCTACAGTCCATGGCAAAAATTATTTTTATTTTATAAATTGCACTAGAAAAATGATTGCATCTCAGGCTAACTGTAGGCTACAGTCACGGAAGGATTGGCCATAGACTTCTTTAGTGGGGAAATGTATCCTGAAGCCTTGGAGAGAGACAAATGGGTCTATTTACTAAGCCTTATAGAGAGATAAAGTACCAGCCAACCAGCTCCTGTCATTTGCTTGTTGTAACATGGCTGTTAGGAACTGATTGATTGGTACATCTCCGTCCACTTTATCTCTCTACAAGGCTTAGTATTATAGACCAAAGCTGCCCAAGCTGCCCAAAGCAAACCAGCCCCTGCCAGTTTACAGGCTGTTTGAAAAATGAAAGATACATGTAGGAGCAGAGTCGTCACTTACCTAGGTAACACCCGGTGCGGCGCCATGGAAAATGGGTGGGGCTTCGTGGGAGGG
Organism: Pseudophryne corroboree; assembly: GCF_028390025.1. Classification (NCBI taxonomy): domain Eukaryota; kingdom Metazoa; phylum Chordata; class Amphibia; order Anura; family Myobatrachidae; genus Pseudophryne; species Pseudophryne corroboree. The sequence continues at coordinate 790,133,793 of NC_086447.1, read as the reverse complement.
ATGGGGCTTCACGTCCTGACCCCTGTTTTCAGGGTACAAGAGCTGCGGGCTGGCCCCGGGAAGTGCTGTGGCTGCAGTGCCGGCTCCTACGCACTGAATGGAGCCGGGTGTTGCACATAATGTTACAGTGCAGCACTCGGCTACTATCACTGAGTAGGAGCTGGCATTTTGGTGTCACCCCTCGATGGCTGACAACCGAGTGTGGGCCGCACCTATTCAGTGACATCACAAGGGGGGTGCGGGGAGCAGGGCCACTGGATAGAAGCTAATTTGTTGGTACTTTATCACTCTCCACTTTTATCTCTCCAAGCTTTGATAAATTACCCACACAGTCGTTCAAATGACAGTCCGGAGCTGATAGATTGCTTTGGGCAACTACTCCATTCTATCTCTCTCTCTCTTCGAGGCTTGATTCATCCCACCCTGGGAGTGTAGCTTGTAGGCTCGCTGCCCAAATGACATAATAAATTATGACCTCATAGTTACATAATTACATAGTTGTTGAGGTTGAAAAAAAGACAAATGTCCATCAAATTCAACCTGTATTATAATTTTTTATATTAATTAAATGCTGTATCCTTGGATATTTTTTTCCGCTAGGAATTTATCTAATCCATTTTTAAACTTATTGGGGGAAATTCAAATGTTTGAAAAGTCGGTTGGTTGTCTGTTATTTCCTGTCTATTATATAAGAAAAAACAGACACTGTCAAAGTCAGAAAAATATCCCCATACACGTTGCCATATTTGCACCGCACACTGGTCCGTGCTGCGCATGCGTACGCTCTCCCGTGAAGGCGCATACCCGCAATAGCATGCACTCGCAGGCGCGGTATGCGTATTTACGGTAGAGTTTATGTAGTCGTAGCGTGCGACTCATTCGTTACATATTTTCACAATTAATGTAGTTTATAGATCATGATCCCTTTGATAGTTTCTGAAAGTTTGGTTAATATAGAAGGTCCCTGTTTAAAGTAATCCCTCTTTGTATTGTACGAAGGGTCTAACAGGAATCATACAGCAGTGTTTGGTACCCATCGGAAGAGTATTTAATTAGCAATATTCCGGTGTTGGTTTGGAGCGTATTAATCGCTCGTGCGAATAGTTATGGACATAAGAAGTTTATGTCCATTTCTATTATTTACACATACTCAGGTATGCGGCGGGAAACCTAGTTTCCCACCCACCTGAGCTGTTGGAAATCGTCACAGCCCACCTGTATGAATCAACCTATGACCTTTTGTTGTGATACAGGGTCGAATTCCTTCATCCAATGGACAATGGGATTGTAGGGACTATGAGATTGCATTGTGTGTGGGGCATAAATAGGCAGGCCGACCACATCCAGCTCTCACTCTTCAACGGTTCTCATTGCTGAAAATTGGGTGCTGGATGTCCAGGCGCATGCGATCGTTTACCCTTGTGCGTAAGTTTCTCTCCGTAATCATTGTCTTTCTGTGAGCCAATTTCTCTCATCTCTCTCCGTCTCTCTCTCTCTTTCCCTTCTCTTTCTCTCGTATCTCCCCTAGACTAGTATTGTATTGTATTAGATAGTATTGTATTTTGGTTAGGAAGTCTCTGTTATATTGTAGTGTATCATTTGTACTGTTATCCCCTTTTACAAATACATTAGATATAATACAGTTAATAGGCTTTGGACCCTAAACCAGTATCTGTGTATTTCCTATAGTGTTAAGTGTTCACTTGAGCGTCGGTGACGCTCAAGCAGCTTTGTAGTTAGTCAGGTTACCCAAGGTTGCACTTACACCCTGTATTCACATTAAGGTATTCCGTGTATTTCATTGGTATAAAGTTTAGACATAAAGGTATAGCGTTGTGAGCGTCTGCGCCGCTGGTGATCTCCTCGTGGTCTCGAGCGTCCGCTACGCCATAGCGAATCATTACTCTAGTCATAGCCAATAACGTGTCCTGTGATCACTGGGCCGTGAGCGAACGTGATGCTTGAGCGTCTCGCCTACGGCTGAGCGATCGTTACGCAACTAGCGTACCATTACGGTACTTCTTAAGCAAACAGCGTACAGTGTTCTTAGACTTCATAAAGGGTTGTTTATACGACAAGGGAATTTAGCATTGTCAATTGGGGGCTCGTCCTATCCTTCTCATATCTGCACTAGGTAGATCAGCAGACATTATCCCCCCAGCAAAGGGTGGGAGGTTGTCTCGCAGTGCTGACGGGATAAGCGTCTGCTTCGCTTAGATAAAGAGTGCTGAAGGAATCCGGGAACCGGAAGTAAGAACAAAACGCTTGTGTCTTTTAAAACTGTTTTATTTCTCTTCTGTCTTGCGTATACACGCACGCATACATTTATCTGCATTTCTTTTTCAAATTTCGTATATCACTATTCCTGTTTGCCAATTTTTATAGTTGATAGAAAGTGCTAAAAGAGATTTGCTGTTATTTCATAGTAGAGGTAATAGTTAAAGTATAGACCAACACACGGCTTGTCTGGGAGATAAGACAGTCAGTGTGGTGTGCGGTAGATGATCAGGGATCACCTACATTGATAAAGGTAGAAATTGTGTTACGGTGGATCTTTGTTTTGCGTACACGTGTCCCTAACAAAAGACTTGCGTACGCAATCCAAACGGCAGACGCACGCAGCGTACATTACGCAACGTAGCGTCTGGTTACGCAACGTAGCTCAAGTCACGAAAAGTTGAATTAGCGCAAAGCGATAATTAGCGCAAAGGCGATAAGTAACGCACAGCGGTAAATAACGCGACGCGGTAAATAACGCAAATCTATTTTTGGAAAAATCTGAAATTTAGTTTAACAGATCCTGCTCCTAATTGGTAACACTGTTGGACTGAAGACAATTTCTGCGCAGAAATAGATATAGAAACAAAGTGTACATGTGTTGAGTGAGTGTGTTTTTATTACATAAGTTTATATAACTTAAGAGGTTGAACCAAAAGGAAAGTCGGGTACTCGTCAAGGGACACACGTGTAAGTGACATATACGGTGGCTAGGGAGGCATCCTTGGTTAAATAATATTTGAGCATTAGAGTATAGCGGACCATAAGGTAACAGACCAGGAGGTCATAAGGTAACAGACCAGGAGGTCATTAACAGACGGTAACAGACCAGGAGGTCATAAGGTAACAGGTAAAATAGACAAAGAGGTCCGCTATAAAAGTCCAGTGGCACAACCCCTGGGGGCGTTGGTGCAGAACCCATATAGGCCATAAGCTCTTGCTGAAGGAATCGCGGCCGGAAACATCGATTCCATTGATCTTTCAGTACATGACAAGTAGTGCTTATGTACTGAACGATTGGACCGCACGTAATTGTGTGCAGTAGTTAGTAATCTGACCTAATACCATTAGAGTAAAGTGGTCACAAACGCTATCTGTACATTCTGACGTGATTTGTGTAATTTTTTATTTTTAAAGGGAAGTTCGCTGGTCACTCAGGAACTATCTAACAACCCCAACTTTACTGGAAAGAGTAAGTGTCCTTCGGGTAACCCTCATATGTTCCAGTAAACAGAAGGTTCACAGGGGCCCTGGGTTGGGTACAGCAGCTCTGGTTACAGTTATTGCAGTACTGGCCAACGTGGGCGAGAAGTAAGTGGGGTACTTGGTAAACCGCCACCGCCGGCCTGCCCAGGACATCTTGGTTTGTTTGTAAGGGTTCGCTGAAAACCTTGAGATAAAGATCCAAGGAGGAATAAGCAACACCTGCAGAATTATGGGGGCCAGTTGTTCAGGTAGGGGGCGATCAACCTCGGTTCGGGTTGATTCAGAGAACCGACCCGTTGGGTCGGCAAAGTACATCATGTGTGAAAAATACGGAAGTCACACAGAATCTTTATGTGATGAATGGGAGAGAATGACTGTACAAGACAGGGACAAATTCCCAAGAATAGGTAGCTTCAGTCCAGACGTGTTACAAAATTTAAGGAGGAGGATATGTCTCATTGAACCAACAAAGAGACGAAGTAAACATTATGATTATGTGCAGTTAGGGCAACAGGAAGGTGAATTACAAAGAGAGTCAATTGACTTTTCTGAATCTTATCTTGAGAGGAGAGACATGGCATCGGGGAGGATTATGGTTGCGGAGAAAAGCACAAGGTTGAACAATAAAAACGCTCTTAGCAACTGTAGTATAGATTATAAGAATAAGTGTAATAACTGTAACAATGATTATTGTAATACTGTTGAATATACAACTATTAACCTATGCAAGTTGCACCCCATGTCAAACTTCCCTCAGGAATACAAACAAGAAAGTGAGCCCAGAACGATGTCAGCACCTCTTCCAGCAACCATCACAAAAGCCATCCAGGTGGACGCGACCAAATTGGTAAAGGCAATAATCGAACCCCCTAACGGAGGGTCAGGTGAGGTCGTGTCCACAGGTACGTACAATGTTTTATATCACGCACAAACAGATGTACCCCAAAATAATAAGACCAACACAAGATGATGTAACTGAGCTCGATCTGGCCAGGGTGATCTCAGTCCCCAATGGGAAGACTGACGATCAGGGAATCATTCCCGTCAAGGACAGTGCAATGCGCTGTCTCTGGTCCCGGACCGAATTGAGATCAATTGTGTCTGAATTTCCTGATCCTAGGAAAAATCTAGTCAAATGTCAAAAGTTTATTAAAGAACTAGGAAACGCCACAGAACCCACCAACAAAGAATGGCGGACAGTGCTGAGGGCATGTTTGCCCTCCAGTGTTGACCCTGAAAAGTTCATTGCTGATCGTAAATTAAACACGGAGGTACCTTGTATGGAAGAACACAATCAGGAATGTATTAGGCAGATTAACCGACAGTTAGGAATATATTTCCCAGCTACTGTCAAGTGGAATGACATTTTCTCCATAAGGCAAAACGAAAGGGAAAATGTTTCTAATTATTTCAATCGAGCACTGCAAATAATGGCTAGAAACACTGGGATCGCAGACATCAAGGCAAATGCACAACATAAAGAAATAGCGGTTAAGGTATTAATGAATGGTTTAAAAGATGAATTAAAAACAAGGGTACAGACCACCAACCCAAACTGGAGAGATATCTCGGTGACCGCACTAAGAGAGGCCGTCATCAATCATGATCAGAATATCACCAGATACAGAGAGTCACAAAGAGATGAGTTAATGGCAGCAAATATACAGGCCCAAAACACAAGACCACCCCAACAAAAGCCCCACACCCCTGTGAGAAATCCAGATATGGAAGTCTGTTACAATTGTCATAAAAAGGGACACTTTGCAAGAGATTGTAGATCAAGAGAAAGACAACACCATAATCATAAAATCCAAGGAATCAGGGAAGTACAGGGGAAACGATTGATGATGATGAGCATCCGAGCGTTTGAGGAGGCATCAAATCAACCAAAACCTCAGGTCATTGACACGTGGAGGAAGCCCAGGATTTGTTATCATTGTAGGAGAGAAGGGCATTATGCTAGCAACTGTAATAACCCACATAAAGTTAGACCCCCTAGACCAAGAAATGAGCAAAATTACAATACACACCATTATAATCAGGGATCACATAGGCAGGAAAGGTGATTATTAGGAATAGAGGCAAGCCTGAGGTAACGGTTAATGAAGTGGGAGGTCATTCACTGAAGACACAGGAATGACCAGGTGAAAAGTTGTAAATGTATTTGTGAAAAATGTTTTTTTTTCTCTCTCTCTCTCTATCCCCATCTCTGACTAGTATTGGTAAGAATTCACACATTGCATATCCACTTGGTCCTTGCAGAAGTCTACCAAACCCCAGCATGACCTATCCGCCACAATGTATTTCTGGCCAGATACAGACAGTGGAGTAATGCAGGTGCTGATGGGGAGGGACTGCTCAAGGAGACCATTAGACACATAGATATGACAGCCTAATAAGTCTGACAATGTTTTTTCTAATGCTAACAATGTTTTCTTAATGTTGACAATGTTTAAAAATGTTTTGTTTCTCTTTTCTCATTGGTGGTTATTGTCGAGTTATGTAATGTATATATGCACATGAATTGTTCTCTACCTCTTTTGTTTTTTTTGTTATCTCTCTCTTCCCACTCATGTTTCCATGGTTTAAAGATGGTATGTCACCCCTCAGTTGGACCAATGGTAATGCCAGATTTTTGCTCCTTACAGAAAGATCGTCGGTTGGGAAGGAATATTGCATCACCAGAATGTTCGTTTGGAAGACTGAGAGACAGCACCTTTGAGAAGACAGCAGAACAAGAAGAACAACAAGACGAGAGAACTTATTATCGTAACAAGTTCTCTCCCCCTCAAACTGTTTTCTTATACCCCCTTTACAAATTTCTTCTTTTCTCCTCCTGTAAGATGGACTTGCCCCAAGAGACTGCAATATGGATTTTCCCGTTAACCAGGATGTTGACCAGAGCAGTCTGTTTCGGTGAGAGTACCAGTGAGGTCGAGAAAGGATCCAGAAAGGTTCTAATGACTGAGACGGAGGTGTAAATTTCCAATAGCAACCCAATCACCAAGCAAAGGCGAGTACCGGGCACGATCTAACAACCATGTTATCTGTAAACATTTTCTTTGAAGGATTGTTAGCTCAAAAAGAAAATTGTATCTGTAGGCTCTGTGATAATCTGGTTGAAGATGGATGCATAAAGAAATGCCAATCCAGTTTTAATATCCATATGGACCGGCATCCATTGAGTGACTATCACTCCTTAGTGGGTAACGTGTTAAACCAAACAGATTGTTGGGTATGCTCTCAAGTACCTCAGGGTCATAGCAAATCAGGGCTAGTACCATTTCCTTTAACGTTAGGGGAGGTACTTGAGCTAAGTGGTGGGAGACCGGTGGACCGGAGGTTTAACATCTCCAGCCCTCCTAGTTTGAAGCTCCACCAATACCATGTGGATAGGTCCCTCTTATGTTTTAATATCTCCAACCCCCGTAAGCCGGGAAATTGTGAAGTGTCATGGAGCAACCTTACCATGACCTTTTCACACAGAGCAGATAGAATGCCTACAGATACAGAGCTTGTACGCCACATAGCCAGTAGAGGAAAATCTTTCCGGTATCGATATACCTTAGGAAATAGGATTACTAGAGTTGGAGAGGTATCACCAGGATACTGTGCACATATCGTACAAACTGATACGTGCATTAAGCAGATGGAAGAATTAGGGTCAGGAGATTTCACCTGGAAGGTTTGTAACATGGTAATGTCCTTCTCCGTCCCATATGTTCTCCCCGATGACGCATATTTCATATGCGGGAGAAAGGCGTACAAGTGGCTTGCCCCAAACTCTGAAGGATTGTGTTATATTGGAAAAGTATTGCCTGAAGTGATGACTGTAACACATGACAAAATGAAAGACATACACCGTGGTGCCCAAGCTCCTTATACTCACACTCATTACGAGCACCGAGTTAAAAGACAACTGTCAGAAAGGTTAGAGCATCCGGCCTCTGATCTTATCCATGAATCCACCGGGATTCAGGTCCTGGTAGCGTTAGATTTCACTCGCACCGCTCGAGGAGTGATGAATTATAGATACATTTCCGCACTCGCCAATTTGTTAGATAATATCACTGAAATGTATGATGACACGTTTAGATACACTGGAAGAGAACTTCAAGCTTACAAAACGGAACTAGTTCAGCATAGGATGGTTCTTAATTATCTTACAGCAGTAACAGGCGGATATTGTGTTACATTGGCAACACAGTACGGCATAAAGTGTTGCACGTATATCACAAATAGCACCGAGGATCCGGTAGAGGTCATAGACCAAAAGATGGACGATATTCTGCAATTAAAGTGGGAATTTCGTCGAAAACACAATCTCACCCTTGCTGCTGTAGGTAATGAGCTGACTGGTTGGGTGTCATGGTTGAACCCGCGAAATTGGTTCTCCGGTTTAGGAGACTGGGCTCAAGGAGTCATAATGGATGTTGGAAAGTTTCTACTATGTATCTTGGGTGTCATTATATCAATTGGATTGATATTTAGATGCGGACAGGCTTTAATGAGGTGCAAACAAAGTACAAAAGTGATGAGCGTGAGGAGTGAGGAAACTGTAATTAACCTGGATTTGATTTATGACCCAATAATAGAAACCCGAATGTGATGAAAATGCGATTATACGGTCCGTTTCTTTCACCTGTTTTTCTGCTTTTCTCCAAGATACAAAGACCCCCTTGGACGAGGAAGTTGACGAGACGCTATACAGACAACAGACAAGCACCAAAGATGAAGTTTTGACCACTTGAGAAATGGACACTTGATGAACTTTGCCATGGATCCCCAGTTTCCCTAGTACATTTAAACTCACGCTAGCCCAACATTTTTTTGTAAATCCGATGGCTCTGACAAAGCTATTTGCTCATGCCCAAGGAGCAATACAGCGCAAAGAAGACGACTCTCAACAGATACCGAACACAACTTCGACGACAGATGTACATTTCCCTGACATAGAATATCATTGCATTTTCCATAAGTGTTCTTTATCTTCATCTCTACAACCCTCAGGTAATGACACACATAGACGATAGGGAATACAGGCACAGATATCAGCAACCACATACCTCCCCCATTCATGTATCATCAACTAAAATGTGCTCCCCATTTTGTTCAAAATCCGAAAAGAGCTCGGTAAAGTTTGACAGCCCATCCACAGACCTGTACCACAGGATAAGAAGGAATTCAAATGTATACTTCGCAATACCTCGAAGCTTGATTTACAACACGTACGGCACGATGATACATGACCCTCCAAACATGGACTCATACACACATGCTTCTGCTATCACACTAGGTCATACCCTCTTCACACCTACTCCTCTCTCCTCCCTCACCCAACCATGGAAATGAATTAACCCCTGACATATATTTTTCTCCTTTTGAAATGTTTTAGAAGGTGGCAGTTATTATTGACTGCCAAAGGGTGGACTGTCAAAGTCAGAAAAATATCCCCATACACGTTGCCATATTTGCACCGCACACTGGTCCGTGCTGCGCATGCGTACGCTCTCCCGTGAAGGCGCATACCCGCAATAGCATGCACTCGCAGGCGCGGTATGCGTATTTACGGTAGAGTTTATGTAGTCGTAGCGTGCGACTCATTCGTTACATATTTTCACAATTAATGTAGTTTATAGATCATGATCCCTTTGATAGTTTCTGAAAGTTTGGTTAATATAGAAGGTCCCTGTTTAAAGTAATCCCTCTTTGTATTGTACGAAGGGTCTAACAGGAATCATACAGCAGTGTTTGGTACCCATCGGAAGAGTATTTAATTAGCAATATTCCGGTGTTGGTTTGGAGCGTATTAATCGCTCGTGCGAATAGTTATGGACATAAGAAGTTTATGTCCATTTCTATTATTTACACATACTCAGGTATGCGGCGGGAAACCTAGTTTCCCACCCACCTGAGCTGTTGGAAATCGTCACAGCCCACCTGTATGAATCAACCTATGACCTTTTGTTGTGATACAGGGTCGAATTCCTTCATCCAATGGACAATGGGATTGTAGGGACTATGAGATTGCATTGTGTGTGGGGCATAAATAGGCAGGCCGACCACATCCAGCTCTCACTCTTCAACGGTTCTCATTGCTGAAAATCGGGTGCTGGATGTCCAGGCGCATGCGATCGTTTACCCTTGTGCGTAAGTTTCTCTCCGTAATCATTGTCTTTCTGTGAGCCAATTTCTCTCATCTCTCTCCGTCTCTCTCTCTCTTTCCCTTCTCTTTCTCTCGTATCTCCCCTAGACTAGTATTGTATTGTATTAGATAGTATTGTATTTTGGTTAGGAAGTCTCTGTTATATTGTAGTGTATCATTTGTACTGTTATCCCCTTTTACAAATACATTAGATATAATACAGTTAATAGGCTTTGGACCCTAAACCAGTATCTGTGTATTTCCTATAGTGTTAAGTGTTCACTTGAGCGTCGGTGACGCTCAAGCAGCTTTGTAGTTAGTCAGGTTACACAAGGTTGCACTTACACCCTGTATTCACATTAAGGTATTCCGTGTATTTCATTGGTATAAAGTTTAGACATAAAGGTATAGCGTTGTGAGCGTCTGCGCCGCTGGTGATCTCCTCGTGGTCTCGAGCGTCCGCTACGCCATAGCGAATCATTACTCTAGTCATAGCCAATAACGTGTCCTGTGATCACTGGGCCGTGAGCGAACGTGACGCTTGAGCGTCTCGCCTACGGCTGAGCGATCGTTACGCAACTAGCGTACCATTACGGTACTTCTTAAGCAAACAGCGTACAGTGTTCTTAGACTTCATAAAGGGTTGTTTATACGACAAGGGAATTTAGCATTGTCAACACCCAACTGACTTTTAAAACAATTGACTATCCCCCATTGATTGAGTCCACCATTACTACCTTCTCTGGCAGAGAATTCCAAATCCTTAGTGTTCTTACTGTGAAGAGCCCTTTTCTCCGTTGTGTATGGAATTTTTTTTCTTCTAACCTCAGGGGATGTCCTTGTGTCCTATGTAGTTTTTTTTTTATAAACAAATCGTTTGATAAATCCTTGTATTGTCCCTTAATGTATTTAAAAATATTAATAATGTCTCCTCTCAGTTGCTTCTTTTCCAGTTTAAACAAATCTAACCTTTTAAGTCTTTCCTCATAATCCAGTGCCTCTAACCCCTTAACCAGTTTAGTGGCTCGCCTCTGAACCTTTTCGAGTTCCAAGATATCTTTTTTATAGTGAGGTGCCCAGAACTGTACACAATATTCCAGATGTGGCCACACCAATGATTTATACAGTGGCAGGATTACACTCTCATCCCTTGTCTCCATTCCCTGTTTTATGCATGCTAACACCTTATTTGCTTTTGTTGCTGCATTTTGACATTGGGGGTCATTCCGAGTTGATCGCTCGCTAGCTAGTTTTAGCAGCCGTGCAAACGCTATGCCGCCGCCCACTGGGGAGTGTATTTTAGCTTAGCAGCTGAGCTCTGCAAAAACAGTTTGTGCAGTTTCTGAGTAGCTCTGAACCTGCTCAGCGCTTGCGATCACTTCAGCCTATTCGTGTCCGGATTTGACGTCATACACCCGCCCAGAGAATGCCCAAACACGCCTTCATTTTTTCGGACATGCCTGCGTTTTTGCAAACACTCCCTGAAAACGGTCAGTTGACACCCAGAAACGCCCCCTTCCTTTCAATCTTCTAGCAGCCACCAGTGCGAAAACTTTGCTAGAACCTGAGCACAACCACAAAGGGCTTTGTACCCGTACATCACGCGTGCTCATTGCGGGGCATACACATGCACAGAAATGCCGTTTTTTCACCTGATCGCTGCGCTGCAAAAATCAGCAGCGAGCGAATAACTCGGAATGACCCCCATTGTGTACTGCTACTAAGTTTATTATTGATGAGCCCTCCCAAATCTTTTTCAACTACTGTTATCCCAGCATTTTCCCCATTTAGTTTATAGGCTGCCTGATTGTTCTTAGTCCCAAAGTGGCTTACTTTACACATGTGCTGCGGAGAGCTGGGTTGCTGCTGAAACACTGGGGATGTGTGGAGCAGGGCCTTAACTAGGTGTGCTGATGGTGCCTTACCCACAGCGCACATGCACTAAAGGTGCAACATCGGCAGCACAACCCCCCCCACCCCCACGCATGGCCGCAGCCACTGTCAGTACTCACTAGACAGTCCAGCGCTGCCGCCTGTCTCCCGTCGCCCGCCAGAGCTGCCGCCTCTGAAGGGACTCTGAGCGCCGCATTCCCCCCCACACTGCAGTGATGTCAGGTCTCTGAGTCCTGCCAATGCCTGTCTCCCACCGCCTCTGCAGGCGACTCAGGAGCGCTGCCGCAGCCACTAGCTCCCGGGACTGCACATGTCCAATCCCTGTACTGCAACAGTGCTCACATGATCATGGCAGCTTATGCACTTTCACTGCTGTCTACTTAAACATCTTCAGGAGAACAGCACATTGCTAGAGCAATGTCTTACTGAGATAGTTCCTGGTCCCCAGGCTTCATTCATTTCTGTGTTGTTCTATTGTGCTTCTGCGTCTGACCATCTACAGTTTTCCACCTGTCAGCTGTATCCTGTTGAGTAGACTACTGTTATCTACCAGTAATCCTGTGTCTGCAGTCCTCAGCAGCCTACAGCTATGCTGCCTTCCTTGCCTGGACCCACTGTTTGCATATGCTGTGGTTGTTAAGGAGGTCCCACAGCACTGAGCACATATCTGGACTCTGGCTGATATCCATAGGTTGGTACAGGAGTTTGATTTTTCCTGTTCTGAGTTTCTACACTGGGTCTGTTCCTAAGTGTCAAAGTCTGATTGCAGGTTGGAACGTGGTTTCCTGGTTCATCCAGCTCTGTCAGTTGGGTGTCTGAGGTGACGCATCTCCACTTTCAGTTTCTGAGTTCCAGATTCTGATTCTAGTTCCAGGTTTGTGAATCAGGGTGTGGGTTCCAGGATGATTTAACCCTTGTGGTTGTTCTCCCTGAGTTCCTTCCTGACATGGGTTTTGAGTTTATAGGCTCCAGATTCGGTACTATGCACCTCTGAGTTTCTCCAGTTGTGTTTGTCAGAGTTCGCAGTAGTGGATCCCAGCCTTTAGTTTCTGTTTCAGGGGCTGGGGTTGAGTTATGTATGACTGGTTTCAGGCTCTCTCGGCTGGGATCCCAGTTCTGTATCCAGTCCAGAGTGCCACTCTGTGTTTTTGAGATTGCCATGGATGTCTGAGCTTGTCAGCTATAGTCTATATCTGCTTCATGAACCAGGGCTGTAACTAGGTGTGTACCAGTGGTGCTTGGTACACAGTGAACTGTGGGTGCAGAACTGCTGGCAACATCCGCATTTTAGTGCCGCAATGTGTGTCCCCGGTAGTTAGCTGATACAGATGGCTACTTGTTATGGCCAGGCAGCGCTGTAGTTTGGCAGGCACAATCTGGTTCTTCTGGCTTCAGATGATAGTTAGCTGCTGAGGGCAGCTACTTGTTAAAGCCGGGCAGCACGTCCAGTTCTTGCAGCGTTAACTGTGAGGTAAAGTGCGCTTTGGTGACAGACAGGGACAGACACACATACTCTCTCTCGTTCAAAATGTGGTCTCTACCTGGCATTATGTGTATCAGGGGCTCCACCTGGTACAATGTGGGCTCTACTTGGCATAATGTGGGCTCTACCTGGCATAATGTGTATCACAGGCTCAACTGTCATAATGTAGGCTCCACCTGGCACAATGTTTATCAGGGGCTCTATGTGGCATAATGTGTATCAGGTGCTCTACCTGGCATAATGTGTATCAGGTGCTCTACCTGTCATAATGTGTATCAGTGGCTCTACCTGGCATAATTTGTATTGGGGGCTCTACCTGGCATAATTTGTATCGGGGGCTCTACCTTGCATAATGTGTATCAGGGACTCTACTGTGGTGTAATGTGTACAAGGGATACTACTGTGTGGTATAATGTGAACAACGGTCACTACTGTGCCATGTAATGTGAATTGCTATTATTATGTGGCCACGCTGCTTCGCCATAAAGCCATGCCCCTATATTTTTGTTGCACACCTTCAGCGCACACTGTCCTTATTTTAAATATGGTGGGAGAGGGGGCACCAATTCTTTTTTTAGCATAGGGCACCAAAATGTCTAGTTACGGCACTGCCATGAACAGATCGTTCATCAGTTCTCCTAGGTTCACTTACACTAATGCTTCAGCTGGTCCCAAGGGTCCCAAGATGGCCCGTTAGTCCAATGATAGTGAGAGAGTGTTTGCTAAAGTGAGACAAAAGGAGGACAGAGTGTATGCTGACTCTGTATGCTGACTCCAAACAAGTATCCCTGAGAGCTGTAAGAAGTCAAGTGTTGTTGAGGCTTTTTCCATAAAGAGCCAGCAGTGTCCATCTTTTGGATGGGAAAACTATTCTCTACTTCAGGTGTCCTGAATAGTTCATGTTATGTCACATTGTAGGGCTGACAGTACACATTATGCAACACAGTACCCCAATTCACATTATGACATGCAGTGTCCCCAGTTCATATTATGCCACATTACAGTGATGCTCCAAGTTCATATTATGTCACACTATAGTGCCCCTACTTCATATTGTGCCACCTTACAGTACTGCCCCAGTTCATATTATGTCACACTATAGTGCCCCCACTTCATATTGTGCCACCTTACAGTACTGCCCCAGTTCATATTATGCCACACTATAGTGCTTCCACTTCATATTCTGCCACATTACAGTGTCCCAGTTCATATTACTGTATGTAAAATTACAATGCCCTCCAGTTCATCTTATACCACATTACAATGAGCGGTTCCAGGGTCATATCTACATATATTGTAGGCCCCATGGCAAAAGTTTAAAAGGGCACCTATATACCAACCAATGGATATAACACATGTAACTTTGACAGGGAAGGTGGGCCCCTCTCAGCCCTGGGCCCCATGGCTGCTGCATTCCCCTTGGTAAGGGCCCAAACTGTGCACACAAATGCAAACTGCATATGCCAACTGCCAAGCCCTCTAGGAGGAATCATCTGGTGAATTTTGTGCTGGACATTTTAGATAGTTTAAAAGACAGTGTAACTAAGGTAAAATGCATTGTACAATAAAACCACAGTAAATTGCCACTGTATCTGTGAAGTGATATTAAGTCAACAATTGATATCCGGATCAGTGAATGAGTTCCTAATAATAGTTTGTGTTACACATGCTTTAGTTAGCGTATAATGGACCTAATTCAGATTGGATCATAGTGTGCGATCCAACCGCAAAACCCGTCCTGTGCATTTTCTGCGGGGGGTGCGGGGAGAAAATGCGATCACCCCTGCCTGTCAATCAGGCAGAGGCGGTCGCGGGGCGGGGGAGGGGGGGGGGGGGGCGGCAACGCTCTGTTTCCAGGGCGGAGACAAAGCATTGCGGGAGCAGAGGCAGCCAAATGGGGGGCAGTGCGGCGCGAATGTAGGCGTGTTGGGAGCATGATCGTGGCGGCTGCGTGACATCACACACAGTCACCGCATTTGGGAAAATGGAGGTGGGCCTCCTGCGGGTGCAGCTAAGCTGTGGTGGCAGGAGGCATCCTCTATTTCTGCTAACCAGCAGAAATTGCGATGCGTTCGCAATTTCTGCTTGTTGAAGGGGGGAGGCGGCGGTCAGCATGCTAGCATATGTGTTGAAGGTCATGAGTTGTCCTCCCACCAGCAGAGGTTGGTTGAAGATATAGAACAGAATTACTAACCCTTACAGATTTGCATAGTAACATTCATAAAAATAAATAACTGGCAGGGAATCCCATGGCCCATATCTTCCACTCCACATGCTAATTATGATAGCACTGGGGATTTATAAAGAGGAAAAAGCTGTTAGGAACCTTTAATTTACTGCCCGCATTAAATGAACTATATCACTATTATCAGATTTTTTGACACCAGTTTTCCATGTCATAAACAGCCAGCCAATCAAGAGCACTCTTTCATCTTTTCTCAGTTTCTCTGCTTCATGAACCCACAGTCCATCAGCAGTAGTCTATTCCACTCTCTGCTGTCCTCCGACACCGCTGCATATACATATCACTCCGCCTCCTTGGATTTGCAGACTTCCCTCTGTGCCTCCATCTTGCTAATGTGCAGACGCCAGACTAGCCTCCCTCAAATCTTGTGTGGGCTGCAGTCCCAGGGCTTGACATGGCAACCGTCAAACTCCGTGACACCTTGCCAGAGCCGGCCCTAATCAATATGATGCCCTAGGCAAGATTTGTGCTGGTGCCTCCTAGCACTGCCGCTAGTTCTGACTTTGACCCTGCACCCCTTTCCTAGCACCATCACCCCTCAGTCATAGCAGTCCTCATTTTGGTGCTCCTACACTCGGCACACAGCTCAAAAAGGGGCATGTTCTTCCTGGGAAGGAGCATGGCCACGCAATAGTGCCCCAAATTCAAATTACACCATATTGCTCTTTATTCACATTACGCCACACAGTAGTGAAACTTTATTCACATTTTATCATGTGATAGTGTCTCTTATTCACGTTACATCACACAGTAGTACCACTTTACCTTATATACATTATTCCTCACAGTACTGCCCCTTATTTACATTACATCACACTGAATTGCTCCTTATTCACAGTACACCACACCATATTACTCTTTATTCCCATTGGACCACACCGTAGTGCCCTTTCTATACGTTAAGCCACACAGTAGAGCACCTTATACACATAATGCCATACATTAGTAATGCATTTATACACATAATACCACACAGTAATGCCCCTTACACATATGACACACATCATTAATGTCCTTATAAACATAATGCGCCTTACACATTATTAATTTAAGAGATAATATCCCGCACCAGAACTAATTATAATAAATGGTAATATAGGGGATTGTATGTTTAATTTCTAATGTGCATAATCCGCATACATTGAAAACACTGGTGCTACCCACTGATCCAAAAGATAAGTATGAAATAGCTTGTGACAGGGATCAGTTTTTCTGGATGCACTCTATCCCATTCACATATATTGTATGTAGCGTTAATGTAAATTCTTGATTTTATTGTATTTATTTGTTGTTAAATAAACATTTCAGGAAGTAGAGATAAATATCAATACCCACGTGGAATATAATTTATATTTTTATTCGTAATCCCACATGTAATATTATTATGACCTAGGTATGAGGTCATACAAGGCGAAATATTTAAAAACAATGGAAAGATAGAAAAACGTGATAAGAAAAGTTTTTAGACAAATTCTTGTCTGTGTGAAAAATAATAAAATTGAAAACCAAATCGTGTACCGTCTCTATTTCTTATATATAATAATTGTACTCTTATGATGAGTTATGATGTTATTATGCTCCAATATTTCTATATATTATATTTAGGTCCCAACACTGTATTCTCTTGTCTGACACACTGTTCTCTTGTCTGTCTCTTCTTTCTTATAGTGTATCCATTGTGCAACAATAGGTATGCACACTTGCAGATAAAGGGCCCTACACACATGCCGTTATCACTGCACGATATGAACGATCTCGTTCATTAATGAACGAGATAACGTTCATATCGTGCAGTGTGGAGTCACCAGCAATGAACGATGCGCGGCCCCGCGCTCGTTCATCGCTGGGGCCATGTCGGCTGTGCATGCAGGCCAATATGGACGAGATCGTCCATATTTGCCTGCAAGTCTACGGAGCCGGGTGACGGGGGGAGTGAAGAAACTTCACTCCCCCCGTCACTGCCCCCCCGCCGCCGGGTCGCCCATCGCCCGTATCGCCGGTCGGGCAGCTCGGCAGCACATCGCCGAATGTGTAGGGCCTAGCGCCCTACACATTAGGCGATGTGCCGCCGAGGTGCCCGACGGCTGATACGGCCGACGGGCGACCCGGCGGCGGGGGGGGGGGGCAGTGACGGGGGGAGTGAAGTTTCTTCACTCCCCCCGTCACCCGGCTCCATAGACGTGCAGGCAAATATGGACGATCTCGTCCATATTGGCCTGCATGCACAGCCGACATGTCACCAGCGATGAACGAGCGCGGGGCCGCGCATCGTTCATCGCTGGTGACTCCACACTGCACGATATGAACGTTATCTCGTTCATTAATGAACGAGATCGTTCATATCGTGCAGTGATATCGGCATGTGTGTAGGGCCTATAAGGGTAACTGTATATTTACTGGAGTGATTTGTTCTCTACAGCTGTCAGTACAATATGTTGCCCTTCAAGTGGATACATTTAACTGGTTCTTTCTAACCATGTATCTATTAGTAAACCAGACACATATGTATCTAGTGCACCATAGCACTGTTGTGCTGATGAAATAAACACTGACAAAATACAGTTGAAAATGGTCTGACCGTATTCAGTGATAACTAAAAATGTGTATCACATAATAGTACATAAAGAACTTCTATGAAAATGTCCCTTATAGGATAATGTTATATTCCCTGAAATCGGGTAGAAATATACTTAGAAGCCCTCTTTATATGTCAGTGCTGTACAGTGAACAGGACATTGATCATATATATTTCTGTACGATTGCATGCTCATTTGTTGCTATGCGATCAAAGTGCTCAATACACAAAACTGTATTTCACCATTACTCACGTATATACATTATCAATTCCCTTGGAACAAAGTAGTGTATTTCTTGTGCACACTTTATTTCCCGTTGGGCTATTCAATCAAATTATAAGTTAATAAGTGCTGTTTTGTAGTTAATGACTCCTCTGTCATATATTGAGGTATTGTCAGAGTGATAACTATATACTGTATGTGACTCAGCTGCTGGCTATCAGTGTATGGTGCCGATGTACACTTATTGTGTGTTGTCTGTCATTCCATATTTAGTAAATGACAACGGAACCACCCTTTATCAGATAATAATATACCAGTAATCTGCTATAGTGATTCTACATTAACATTTGCCTATGCGGCATGCACAGTACATGGTGCAGTTGTAGTGATATTCATCATGCCTTTAATTACATGCCACATTTGACTATGTGGCATGCACAGTGCAATTATAGTGGGACCTCAATATAATATATAGAAATATTGGAGCATAATAACATCATAACTCATCATAAGAGTACAATTATTATATATAAGAAATAGAGGCGGCACACAATTTGGTTTTACATTTTAATATTATTTTTCACACAGACAAGAATTTGTCTAAAAACTTTCCTTATCACGTTTTTCTATCTTTCCATTGTTTTAAATATTTTGTCTTGTATGACCTCATACCTAGGTCATAATAATACCACATGTGGGATCACGAATAAAAATATTAATTATATTCCACGTGGGTATTGGTATTTATCTCTACTTCCTGAAATGTTTATTTAACAACAAATAAATACAATAAAATCCAGAATTTACATTAAAGCTACATACAATATATGTGAATGGGATAGAGTGCATCCAGAAAAACTGATCCCTGTCACGAGCTATTTCATGACTTACACATTATTTATTAATGCCCTTATACACATAATGCCCCTTACATATATTCCGAACACTACTGCACAACCAACCCACCCGCACACAGCACTCACATGACCGCTAACACTGCACCGCTGCCACTGCTTGGATGCAGATGTGTCCTCATACATCTTGCCTCAATACGCCATGCAGCAGGAGATGTCTGGCATGAGTCAGCTGGCAGCTCTGCTAACGTTGGGCTCCTTTTTTTTTATGAAAATGTGTCTTATTTGCATTACTATGTGGCTAGGATTCACAAGCAGCTTCTACTGATGAATATGATATGCAGCATGCCTATATTCTGTGTGCGACTGTGGCTGTATCTGCATACGAAATGATTTCCAGGAATACACTGTAACATAACATTTCATATGCAGATACAGCCGCAGTCACACACAGAATATAGGCATGTCACGTATCATTTTAATCAGCAGAAGCTGCTTGTGCCCTTAGGCATACCAAATGCCCTAGGCATTTGCCTAGTTTGCCTATGCCTAGGGCCGGCTCTGCACCTTGCAGACACATACTGTACACATAGTGTAGGGTTGCCATTTATTAGGACATTTACAGCTGTAGGAGTAGGAGAGAGGGTTACATGTTGCCAGTTTGACAGTCCTGTTATAGCACAACAGATGATACTTGATATTCAGGTGATATTCATCTACATTCTGGTGTTTTTGCTCTGCTCCACATACCTTTACAAATGTCAGGTCTCAGTGCCGGTGCAAGGCTTCTCGGCACCCTAGGCAAAACCTCTGCCTGCTGCCCCCCTACCCCCACACCCACCCACCCCTCATGAAAAAGTGTTGCAGTGACTTCTTAGAAGTTCCACAGTTGTCAAAAAGAGACCGTCCCTTAAAAAAAATATATATATATGTAAAAAAAAAAGCACACTCACTGACACAAATTCCGCTGACACAAACACACTGACACATATACACTACCACTACTTACTGACACAGACATCACTTGTTGGCACATACATACTTACTGACAGACACCCCCTAACTGACATAGACACTAGTTACTGGCAGATACCTCTTACTGACACAGATGCCCCTTACTGACAAATACCCCTGACAGACACCAGTTATTGGCATATACATACCCAGACATACCTTACTGACACAAATTTACTGACACAGATACTTACTGACATATACCCTTTACTGACACACACACACACTACTTACAGATATACAGTACACCCCTTACTGACACCACTTACTGGCATGTACATAGACACCCCTTGCTGACAAAGATACAACTTACTGACACACACACTACACAGACACCACTTGCCGACACAAACTCTTACTGACACACACACACACACACACACACACACACACACACCACTTACTGACACAAATGCACATACTACACAGATACCACTTACTGGCACACACAAAAACACTACTTACTGACATAAATGCACACAGACACCACTTACTGCCGCAAATACACACACCACTTACTGACACAAATGCACATAGACACCACTTAGTGACACACACACATACACCCTACATAGATACCACTTACTGACAAGAATGCAGACACCAACTACTGACACACAAACACCACTTACTTACACAAACACACTAAACAGACACCACTTACTAACACAAGGTCAGAGGGTAACCCCCCGGCTGTGCGCCACTCCACGCAGATGTCAGCTCGCTTTGCCATCCACGGACCCGGCTGTCATCTTCTCAGTGCAGCCTCCTCTTCCGTGTCCAGGTGTTGGTCCTACTGGCAGGCGGGGGCCGGGTTCTCTGGGACACCCAGTGCCAGATTAAGGTCCTCATGGGCCTGGAGCTGAAATCTATGAAGGGCCTATTGTGTGCCACCACAAGGGGTGTGACCAGCATGGTGGGGGTGTGGCCACTGGTATGGGGGTGGGAACAGCGCTGTATATATTTTTGTGTATGTATGTATGTATGTATGTATGTATGTATGTGTGTTTGAAACAGAAAAATCTCAGCGCTTTTCTTATTATATTACAAAAGTTATTTTATTAAAAGGGAAGGAAAAAGGGAGAAGAACAGTGGAAGATGGGAGGAAGACAGGAGGAAGAATAGGGTCTAAATGGGAGGAAGACGGGAGAGACAGGGAAACGAATAGGGGCTAGATGGGAGGAAGACGGAAGGGATACAGGGGGAAGAACAGTAGGAGATCGGAGAGAGAAGGTAAGATGGCAGGAAGAATGGAGGGAGACGGGAGAACAGGGGAAGATGGGAGGCACAAGGGGGATGGGAGAAAGAACAGGGGGCTAGATGCGATGAAGACGGGAGAGATACAGGGGAAAGAACAGTAGGAGATTAGAGAGAGAAGGTAAGATGGCAGGAAGAAGGGAGGGAGACAGGTGGGAGAACAGGGGAAGATGGGAGGCAGAAGGGGGATGAAAGGAAGATCAGGTGCTAGATGGGAGGAAAACAGCAGGAGATATGGGGAAGAACAATAGAAGATGGGAGAAAGATGGGGGGGGAAACAGTCTGGTGTTCTGGTGAGTAAGTGGGGGATCAGCCTGGTGACAGGGGAAGAGGGGTATTAGCCTGGTGACAGGGGAAGAGGGGTATTAGCCTGGTGACAGGGGAAGAGGGGTATTAGCCTGGTGACAAGGGGAAGAGGGGGGATTAGCTGGGTGACGGAGGGAAGAGGGGGTATAAACCGGGGGAGGGGGGGATTAGCCTGGTGAGGGGAAGGGGGGTGTTAACCTGGTGACAGGGGGAGGAAGAGTGATATGTCTGTAAGGGGGTTAGCCTGAACATTGGGAGTAGGGGGGGTTATGCTGGTATGGGGGGGGGGGGGTTAGCCTAGTAGTGACAGGGGGAGGAGGGGGATTAGCTTGGTGACAGGGAGGGGAGGGGAATTAGCCTAGTGACAGGGGGAGGAGGGGGAATTAGCCTGGTGAGAGGGAGAGGAGGGGGATTAGCCTGGTGACAGGGAGAGGAGGGGGATTAGCCTAGTGACAGGGGGAGGAGGGGGATTAGCCTGGTGACAGGGAGAGGAGGGGGATTAGCCTAGTGACAGGGGGAGGAGGGGGAATTAGCCTAGTGAGAGGGAGAGGAATAGGAATTCATTTGGGGAGGGGGGTGGGTTAGCCTGCTGACAGGAGGAGGGGGTTAGGCTGGTGAGGGGGCGAGGAGGGGGGATTAACCTGGTGACAGGGGGAGGAGGGGGATTAGTTTGCTGAGGGGGTGAGCCTGGTGACAGGGGGAGGAGGGGGATTAGGCTGGTGAGGGGGGTTAACCTGGTGAGGAGGGGTGATTAGTTTGGTAAGGGGGGGTGGGTCAGCCTGGTGACAGGGGGAGGAGGGGGATTAGTTTGCTGAGGGAGTTAGCCTGGTGACAGGGAGAGGAGGGGAGATTAGGCTGGTGGGGGGGGGGGGGGGCAGGGGGGATTAGCCTGGTATCAGGGGGAGGAGGTGTGGTCAGTCTCGAGGGTGGGTTAACCTGGTGGGGGGGGGGGGGGGTCTGTGGAGGAGATTAGCCTGGTAACAGGGTGAGGTATGGTGGATTAACCTGGTAATAGTGGGAGGAGGGGTTAGCCCATTCACTTGTGCTGCTGCTACATAATATATTCCATATATTACCTGTCACTACCAGATGGTGGCTCCGGAAATGCAGGAATATGGGGCTCCAGGTTATCTTGCTTACCAGGACCAGACACAGTTTTACTAACACGCAAGGCCCTGCCAATCGCCGCACAGCCGCGGGCCGCCCGGCGTCTAGAGTGAGCCGCCGCTGAGAAGCCGACAAAGCCGGGGATGCAGCTTGGCCTTCCAGATAGGCTGGGGGCGTGGCCCAGGCTGCCCGGCGCCCCTCTCACTGTCACATACGCTAGTAACTCTTCCCCTCAAAGCTCATCTCTACCCGCGATAGTGCCAGCAGCGGAGAAAAAGATGCAGGAGGGGGGCCGGTAACATTCATGAACACAATTACGGGGGGAGCGGGTAACATACAGGGGAGTCCAATCGCAGAGAGCGGGGAGGGAAACGGGCAACATGACGTGCGAGCCAATCGCGGGGGTGAGCTGCCAGCTTTTAATTTATTCAGTGTGTGGTGCCGCCCTCCAGTGGTCGCCGCCCCTAGGCAGCTGCCTAAAGCTGCCTAGTGGTAGCGCCGGCCCTGCGGCCGCGATAGTGCCAGCAGCGGAGAAAAAGATGCAGGAGGGGGGCCGGTAACATTCATGAACACAATTACGGGGGGAGCGGGTAACATACAGGGGAGTCCAATCGCAGAGAGCGGGGAGGGAAACGGGCAACATGACGTGCGAGCCAATCGCGGGGGGGAGCTGCCAGCTTTTAATTTATTCAGTGTGTGGTGCCGCCCTCCAGTGGTCGCCGCCCCTAGGCAGCTGCCTAAAGCTGCCTAGTGGTAGCGCCGGCCCTGTCAGGTCTCTTTCAATATAGGAATAGTATTGTCAAATTAGTAATTTAACACAAAAATTCACTAGAACTTTTTATGGTGGAAAGAAGAGTTTTCTAATTGTGCACATAGAATATGAACTTCCGGACATTGAGTTCAGACACTGAGACATGGGCTCTCATTCCGAGTTGTTCGCTCGCTAGCTGCTTTTA
This sequence comes from Pseudophryne corroboree, assembly GCF_028390025.1. Lineage (NCBI taxonomy): Eukaryota > Metazoa > Chordata > Amphibia > Anura > Myobatrachidae > Pseudophryne > Pseudophryne corroboree. Next base: position 790,110,252 of record NC_086447.1, on the reverse strand, counting down.
GCAGCATTGCACACGCTAGGCCGCCGCCCTCTGGGAGTGTATCTTAGTTTAGCAGAATAGCAAACGAAAGATTAGCAGAACTGCTACTAAATATTTCCCTGCAGTTTCTGAGTAGCTCCGAACCTACTCACAGATTGCGATCAGCTCAGTCCGTTTAGTTCCTGGTTTGACGTCACAAACACGCCCTGCGTTCGGCCAGCCACTCCCCCGTTTCTCCAGACACTCCCGCGTTTTTCCCTGACAAACCGGCGTTTTTTAGCACACTCCCGGAAAACGCTGTTACCTCCCAGAAACGCCCCTTTCCTGTCAATCACTCACCAATCAGCAGTGCGACTGAAAAGCGTTGTACGAACACCAGCAAATCTACTAAGTTTTGTGTTAAATAACTTAGCGCATGCGCACTGCGTACCATGCGCATGCGCATTTAGCAACAAATCGCAGCATAGCGAAAATCGTCAACGAGCGAACAACTCGGAATGACCACCATGGAGTTGAGCTACTTTTTGTTGCTGCACATGCATGAAAAAATCCCTGTTCTTCCTCTGGCATGCAATACACTTTGGAAGCCAGACTTTATAAGTAGGCTATTAGAAGGTTAATTTAGTTTTGGAGTGTGTGGAAATACCATGCTGAATGCTGAACCAGATACTCTAGTGCAGTACAGATGTGACGCCAAAGGGGAATTATTCTATGGGTGGGATGTAATAAGCATCACATCTGCAATGCAATACATCCTGCCACTTATCGGGTACATACCAGTGTTAACAGAGGCGTCACCCGATGCGCACCCTTGATATGCTGCAAAAGGGGGCGTGGCCGCAAAGAAAGGGGGCGTTGTCCTCATGGATCGTCACTCCTGGGGCGTACTTACTGGGCTGCCCCCGGAGACTGTCTGCAGCGCTGTCGGCTCTTTTGCTATGACAGGAGCCAGGTGCTGTAGCAGAATTTCACACTGCAGCACCTGGCTCCTGTCACTGCGGAGGAGCCCCCAGATTGGTGTCACCCCCTTTTAGGTGTCACACATGGGTGCGGGCCGCACCCCCTGCACCCGCCTTGTAACGCCACTGGGTGTTAATAACCAAGCTGTCCTTTGCGATAGAAGGACTTCCAGGTTTAGGACCCAGAAGTCCTTCTACAAATGCGCAGAGTGATGCAGCGGCCACAGGGGGTGCTGGGAGGCATCCGATTTCCTTTAAGGGGGAAATGCAAAAATAAGCTTCTATTGGGTGGCGTTGCCCACCTCATCCAATGCATTCTGGAGCTTGGTACGTGTGGAATTGTGGGCAAAACGCAAAAAAAGGGACTTTCCGAGTTTTGGCTGGATTTTCTGCTTTAGTATATCTCACCCTATGAGAGAAATACTGGGTGCTGGTCCTAACAATAAAATCACCCTACAGAACATTAGTAGAAGACAGAGAAATAGCACGATTCTCTAAATGTCACACCTCATACTAGCAAACACTGAATAATAGAAAGGAAAAAAAAGCAAGTAACTGTGAGCCGGATTCATGTTTGTAAGTAAAGCAAAAACAGCAAGTAACTGTGTCTGGAACAAACCATGTTACCTTGCAAGGGGAGCAAATACAGTAAAACTTTTTCTGCGCAGGGTAAATACTGGCTGCTTTTGCATGTAGCCCACAAATGTTAGACAGCTTTATTTTTACACTGCAATTTAGATTTCAGTTTGGACACAACCCACCCAAATCTAAATGCCTCTGCACATCTGCCCCACCAGCAGTGCAACATGGTTTTGCCCAGTTACTTGCTTTTTTTACTTTACCTACAAACATGAATCCGGTCCTGTATACCTCGGCAGTGCAAGCGGTGCAAATGCAGAAATAATTTTTCATGCAGGGTGCCCACAAATGCTGGACTGCTTTATATTTACAATGCAATTTAGATTTCAGTCTGGACATGCATCACTCATATATAAATCTCTTTGCACATGTCACATCTGCCCCACTAGTAGATTAACATGTTTTTTATTTACCAAGGAGCATGGTTGCTTGCAGGGCCGGTTCTAGACCTTGTGGCGCCCAGGGCGAAAGTTTCCTTTGGCGCACCCCTAACCCCTCCCCCTGACAGACAAAACAGGGTTAGAGCAAAAAATAGGGGCATGGCTTCAGAATAGTACCGTGTGCCACCCTAAATTTGCCCCCTGTAGATTTGCCCCCAGTAGATTTACCCCAATAGATGTGCCCCAATAGATGTGCCCCCTGTAGATTTGCCCCAGTAGATGTGCCCCCTGTAGATTTGCCCTCAGTAGATGTGTCCCCTGTAGATTTGCCCCCTGTAGATTTGCCTCCAGTAGATGTGCCCCTTGTAGATGTGCCCCCTGTAGATTTGCCCCAGTAGATATGCCCCCTGTAGATTTGCCATCCAGTAGATTTCCCCCCAGTAGATGTGCCCCCTGTAGATATGCCCCTGTAGATTTGCCACCCAGTAGATTTGCCCCCAGTAGATGTGCCCCCAGTTGATTTACCCCCCTATAGATGTGCCCCCAGTTGATTTGCCCCTGTAGATAATAATAATAATAATAATAATTTTATTTATGTAGCGCTCTTTCTCCAACAGGACTCAAGGCGCTTTACAGATATCAAAAACAATGCACATGATACAGAGGATTTGAGTAATACTACAATAGGCAAGCAACACAGACATAAAAGAAAACCTTAAGCACACAGAAAGCATAATGCAGGATTGGTGTAGGCATTTTGGGTAATAACTTCCAAGGGTTGTGTATTCCACCCTCACAAGGTACCAGGTGCGGCAGCCATCTTAGTCCACCCCTAGAAGAGATGACACAAAATGGGGGTGATTTCAGAGTCCTACAGTTCAGAGTAGGGTTCCATCAAAACCATCAGGCCTATGTATTTTTCAACCCATCCACAAGTGTACCATATGGGGCAGCCATGTTGGGCGCACTTTCAAGGTTACACTGTGTGAGGTGAGCCATAAAAGGGCCAAGCTCATATATGGGAAGACTGATGCTTATATAGTAGTATGATGTACCCTGCATGTAGGGCACAATGGAAAGGTGTGCAATCAGTGGAGGTAAACATTACAGGAAAAACACATGGTGGGGTGGAAGCGAGCAATGAAGAGAAAAAAAAAAAGACACAATAGCAGGTAACTAGTGGCAGAAGTAGGATTGTGCCCCCTAGTAGCGCCACTTACACACAAAAAACAAAAACACACACACACACAATACTCACCAGCCCCGCTCCTGCTCCTGACCACTGCTGCTCTCCGTCTCCAGCCGCCCGCATCTCGGAACTATGGGAGAGACGTCATGACGTCTCTCCCATAGCGCCACACAGACACTAGAGGTCAATTATGACCTCTAGCGTCTGACAATGGCGCCGGCTGCAGTGGGCGCCCACACAGCCCACGGTGCCTGCTGCAGCCGGGGACTGAGGGCTATGGGTGGGCGCCTGCGGGGCCGCAGCACCCTGGGCACAGGCCCGGCTTGCCCACGCCTAAAACCGCTCCTGGTTCTTGCTCTTTCTTACTTTATTCCCAAACTAGAATCAGGTTCTTCATCACTATGAGATTGAGATATTCAGTTTGTTGGGATGAGAATCTGGCTAATTGAAATACACCATATTCAGTGTCATGCGCTGAGTGAAATGATAATCAAGTGGAGGGGGGAAAATAGAGTTCAGCATTTTGTGGATTTATATATCCACTTTCTCAACAGCATATTGTTTATCATGTGATCTTTTTGCTCTTGAGAAAGATCTATGGACACACTATTGACTCATGCGAAGGCTTAGGAGGCTTAGTAAGTATATATTAAACAAACACTTTATCGCGGTGTTAGCAGGATAACTTTGTAGGAGCTTTTCCAGACACAGAACATGAACTCTACAAGAATGTGCAGAAGAAAGTTGAGATGACGTAGAGCACAAAGCAGCCATCCAGTGTTCAGTCAGTTCAAAACCCCAAAGAGGACCAGGCACAAGAAAAGGTCCCAGCCTCAAATGTATTTGTTAGTATTTTAATATTCAAATCTGAGTCTTTGACCTCTGTCACTATTCTCCCACATGACCAGCCATGAACTAGACTAATCCTATATCTTGTTTTGGGGCTACCCTACAGGTACATAAGGTCTTCAATTCACACAGTCATTTAGAAAACATATTAAGGTGGGTACACACTGATCAATATTTTGTCGGATCGGACCAACATATCACTAACATCGGTGCATATTGGGCAATGTGTATTCATGATATACGGGCGCCTGTGGTTGCTAGTGTACCCATCAGGTTTGATGTGTTGTACATCAAACCTGATAATATCGCTAGTGATGACATGTATGCTAACGAAGGATGGAACAATGATCACTCCGTCCTTCATTAACCTCTCTTGTGAGCCCAGTTTCCAACATGACGTCTGGGTACACATCGCTCCAGTGTGTACACAGCATTAAATTATAGCAAAAATGTACCTTAAATTATAATAGAACCAATATTTGTGCTAATAACATGAGGGTAAATAAGAACCACTTGGCCCATCTAGTCTGCCCTAAACACATGTACACACACACTAGGGTTAATTTTTTCATCAGAAGCCAATTATCCAACCAGAACATATTTGGATTGTGGGAGGAAAGCCATGCAAGCACAGGGAGAATATGCAAACTCCACACAGTTATGTCCATGGTGGAAATCGAACCCATGACCTCAGTGCTATGAGGCAGTAATGCTAACCATTACACCGTCCGTACTGTCCAGTTAGTATTCCCAGTCTATTCACCCTAAGTTTATGTGGCTTCATAGTTGGTACTAAAAGTGGAAAGCATTTAGTCATGATAATTAGTTAGTCATGATAATTGTAATACAAAAACACAAAGATCAATCTGTGTTAAATACTAGAGATGAGCGGGTTCGGTTTCTCTGAATCCGAACCCGCCCGAACTTCATGTTTTTTTACACGGGTCCGAGCGACTCGGATCTTCCCGCCTTGCTCGGTTAACCCGAGCGCGCCCGAACGTCATCATCACGCTGTCGGATTCTCGCGAGGCTCGGATTCTATCGCGAGACTCGGATTCTATATAAGGAGCCGCGCGTCGCGGCCATTTTCACACGTGCATTGAGATTGATAGGGAGAGGACGTGGCTGGCGTCCTCTCCGTTTAGAAATTAAAATAGATAGGAGAGTGAGAGTGAGACACTTCATTTACTTACTGGAGCTTAGGAGGAGTTATACTAGTGACTGATGACCAGTGACCTGACCCACCAGTGCAGTTTTATAATTTATTATTATTTAATAATCCGTTCTGTTCTTGTTCTCTGCCTGAAAAAAACGATACACAGTGACTCAGTCACACTCACATACCATATCTGTGCTCAGCCCAGTGTGCTGCATCATCTATGTATAATATCTGACTGTGCTCACACAGCTTAATTGTGGGGGAGACTGGGGAGCAGTTATAGGTTATAGCAGGAGCCAGGAGTACATATTAAACAGTGCACACTTTTGCTGCCAGAGTGCCACTGCCAGTGTGACTGACCACTGACCACTGTGACCAGTGACCTGACCACACTGACCACCAGTATAGTATATTGTGATTGTCTGCCTGAAAAAGTACACTCGTCGTGTGACTTGTGTGGTGTTTTTTTATTCTATAAAAATTAAAAAACTCATTCTGCTGACAGACAGTGTCCAGCAGGTCCCTCATTATATAATATATACCTGTCCAGCTGCAGTAGTGATATATATATATTTTTTATATCATTATTTATCATCCAGTCTATACTAGCAGCAGACACAGTACGGTAGTTCACGGCTGTAGCTACCTCTGTGTCGGCACTCGGCAGTCCATCCATAATTGTATACCACCTACCCGTGGTTTTTTTTTTCTTTCTTCTTTATACATACTACATCTCATTATCATCCAGTCTATATTAGCAGCAGACACAGTACAGTACGGTAGTCCACGGCTGTAGCTACCTCTGTGTCGGCACTCGGCAGTCCATCCATAATTGTATACCACCTACCCGTGGTTTTTTTTTTCTTTCTTCTTTATACATACTACATCTCATTATCATCCAGTCTATATTAGCAGCAGACACAGTACAGTACGGTAGTCCACGGCTGAAGCTACCTCTGTGTCGGCACTCGGCAGTCCATCCATAATTGTATACCACCTACCCGTGGTTTTTTTTTCTTTCTTCTTTATACATACTACATCTCATTATCAACCAGTCTATATTAGCAGCAGACACAGTACGGTAGTTCACGGCTGTAGCTACCTCTGTGTCGGCACTCGGCAGTCCATCCATAATTGTATACCACCTACCCGTGGTTTTTTTTTCTTTCTTCTTTATACATACTACATCTCATTATCATCCAGTCTATATTAGCAGCAGACACAGTACAGTACGGTAGTCCACGGCTGTAGCTACCTCTGTGTCGGCACTCGGCAGTCCATCCATAATTGTATACCACCTACCCGTGGTTTTTTTCTTTCTTTCTTCTTTATACATACTACATCTCATTATCAACCAGTCTATATAAGCAGCAGACACAGTACGGTAGTTCACGGCTGTAGCTACCTCTGTGTCGGCACTCGGCAGTCCATCCATAATTGTATACTAGTATCCATCCATCTCCATTGTTTACCTGAGGTGCCTTTTAGTTGTGCCTATTAAAATATGGAGAACAAAAATGTTGAGGTTCCAAAATTAGGGAAAGATCAAGATCCACTTCCACCTCGTGCTGAAGCTGCTGCCACTAGTCATGGCCGAGACGATGAAATGCCAGCAACGTCGTCTGCCAAGGCCGATGCCCAATGTCATAGTACAGAGCATGTCAAATCCAAAACACCAAATATCAGTAAAAAAAGGACTCCAAAACCTAAAATAAAATTGTCGGAGGAGAAGCGTAAACTTGCCAATATGCCATTTACCACACGGAGTGGCAAGGAACGGCTGAGGCCCTGGCCTATGTTCATGGCTAGTGGTTCAGCTTCACATGAGGATGGAAGCACTCAGCCTCTCGCTAGAAAACTGAAAAGACTCAAGCTGGCAAAAGCACCGCAAAGAACTGTGCGTTCTTCGAAATCCCAAATCCACAAGGAGAGTCCAATTGTGTCGGTTGCGATGCCTGACCTTCCCAACACTGGACGTGAAGAGCATGCGCCTTCCACCATTTGCACGCCCCCTGCAAGTGCTGGAAGGAGCACCCGCAGTCCAGTTCCTGATAGTCAGATTGAAGATGTCAGTGTTGAAGTACACCAGGATGAGGAGGATATGGGTGTTGCTGGCGCTGGGGAGGAAATTGACCAGGAGGATTCTGATGGTGAGGTGGTTTGTTTAAGTCAGGCACCCGGGGAGACACCTGTTGTCCGTGGGAGGAATATGGCCGTTGACATGCCTGGTGAAAATACCAAAAAAATCAGCTCTTCAGTGTGGAGGTATTTCAACAGAAAAGCGGACAACAGGTGTCAAGCCGTGTGTTGCCTTTGTCAAGCTGTAATAAGTAGGGGTAAGGACGTTAACCACCTCGGAACATCCTCCCTTATACGTCACCTGCAGCGCATTCATAATAAGTCAGTGACAAGTTCAAAAACTTTGGGCGACAGCGGAAGCAGTCCACTGACCAGTAAATCCCTTCCTCTTGTAACCAAGCTCACGCAAACCACCCCACCAACTCCCTCAGTGTCAATTTCCTCCTTCCCCAGGAATGCCAATAGTCCTGCAGGCCATGTCACTGGCAATTCTGACGAGTCCTCTCCTGCCTGGGATTCCTCCGATGCATCCTTGCGTGTAACGCCTACTGCTGCTGGCGCTGCTGTTGTTGCTGCTGGGAGTCGATGGTCATCCCAGAGGGGAAGTCGTAAGCCCACTTGTACTACTTCCAGTAAGCAATTGACTGTCCAACAGTCCTTTGCGAGGAAGATGAAATATCACAGCAGTCATCCTGCTGCAAAGCGGATAACTGAGGCCTTGACAACTATGTTGGTGTTAGACGTGCGTCCGGTATCCGCCGTTAGTTCACAGGGAACTAGACAATTTATTGAGGCAGTGTGCCCCCGTTACCAAAAACCATCTAGGTTCCACTTCTCTAGGCAGGCGATACCGAGAATGTACACGGACGTCAGAAAAAGACTCACCAGTGTCCTAAAAAATGCAGTTGTACCCAATGTCCACTTAACCACGGACATGTGGACAAGTGGAGCAGGGCAGGGTCAGGACTATATGACTGTGACAGCCCACTGGGTAGATGTATGGACTCCCGCCGCAAGAACAGCAGCGGCGGCACCAGTAGCAGCATCTCGCAAACGCCAACTCTTTCCTAGGCAGGCTACGCTTTGTATCACCGCTTTCCAGAATACGCACACAGCTGAAAACCTCTTACGGCAACTGAGGAAGATCATCGCGGAATGGCTTACCCCAATTGGACTCTCCTGTGGATTTGTGGCATCGGACAACGCCAGCAATATTGTGTGTGCATTAAATATGGGCAAATTCCAGCACGTCCCATGTTTTGCACATACCTTGAATTTGGTGGTGCAGAATTTTTAAAAAAACGACAGGGGCGTGCAAGAGATGCTGTCGGTGGCCAGAAGAATTGCGGGACACTTTCGGCGTACAGGCACCACGTACAGAAGACTGGAGCACCACCAAGAACTACTGAACCTGCCCTGCCATCATCTGAAGCAAGAAGTGGTAACGAGGTGGAATTCAACCCTCTATATGCTTCAGAGGTTGGAGGAGCAGCAAAAGGCCATTCAAGCCTATACAATTGAGCACGATATAGGAGGTGGAATGCACCTGTCTCAAGTGCAGTGGAGAATGATTTCAACGTTGTGCAAGGTTCTGATGCCCTCTGAACTTGCCACACGTGAAGTCAGTTCAGACACTGCCAGCCTGAGTCAGGTCATTCCCCTCATCAGGCTTTTGCAGAAGAAGCTGGAGACATTGAAGGAGGAGCTAACACGGAGCGATTCCGCTAGGCATGTGGGACTTGTGGATGGAGCCCTTAATTCGCTTAACAAGGATTCACGGGTGGTCAATCTGTTGAAATCAGAGCACTACATTTTGGCCACCGTGCTCGATCCTAGATTTAAAGCCTACCTTGGATCTCTCTTTCCGGCAGACACAAGTCTGCTGGGGTTGAAGACCTGCTGGTGAGAAAATTGTTAAGTCAAGCGGAACGCGACCTGTCAACATCTCCTCCTTCACATTCTCCCGCAACTGGGGGTGCGAGGAAAAGGCTCAGAATTCCGAGCCCACCCGCTGGCGGTGATGCAGGGCAGTCTGGAGCGACTGCTGATGCTGACATCTGGTCCGGACTGAAGGACCTGACAACGATTACGGACATGTCGTCTACTGTCACTGCATATGATTCTCTCACCATTGAAAGAATGGTGGAGGATTATATGAGTGACCGCATCCAAGTAGGCACGTCACACAGTCCGTACTTATACTGGCAGGAAAAAGAGGCAATTTGGAGGCCCTTGCACAAACTGGCTTTATTCTACCTAAGTTGCCCTCCCACAAGTGTGTACTCCGAAAGAGTGTTTAGTGCCGCCGCTCACCTTGTCAGCAATCGGCGTACGAGGTTACATCCAGAAAATGTGGAGAAGATGATGTTCATTAAAATGAATTATAATCAATTCCTCCGTGGAGACATTGACCAGCAGCAATTGCCTCCACAAAGTACACAGGGAGCTGAGATGGTGGATTCCAGTGGGGACGAATTGATAATCTGTGAGGAGGGGGATGTACACGGTGATATATCGGAGGATGATGATGAGGTGGACATCTTGCCTCTGTAGAGCCAGTTTGTGCAAGGAGAGATTAATTGCTTCTTTTTTGGTGGGGGTCCAAACCAACCCGTCATTTCAGTCACAGTCGTGTGGCAGACCCTGTCACTGAAATGATGGGTTGGTTAAAGTGTGCATGTCCTGTTTATACAACATAAGGGTGGGTGGGAGGGCCCAAGGACAATTCCATCTTGCACCTCTTTTTTCTTTATTTTTTCTTTGCGTCATGTGCTGTTTGGGGAGGGTTTTTTGGAAGGGACATCCTGCGTGACACTGCAGTGCCACTCCTAGATGGGCCCGGTGTTTGTGTCGGCCACTAGGGTCGCTTATCTTACTCACACAGCTACCTCATTGCGCCTCTTTTTTTCTTTGCGTCATGTGCTGTTTGGGGAGGGTTTTTTGGAAGGGACATCCTGCGTGACACTGCAGTGCCACTCCTAGATGGGCCCGGTGTTTGTGTCGGCCACTAGGGTCGCTTATCTTACTCACACAGCTACCTCATTGCGCCTCTTTTTTTCTTTGCGTCATGTGCTGTTTGGGGAGGGTTTTTTGGAAGGGACATCCTGCGTGACACTGCAGTGACACTCCTAGATGGGCCCGGTGTTTGTGTCGGCCACTAGGGTCGCTTAGCTTAGTCATCCAGCGACCTAGGTGCAAATTTTAGGACTAAAAATAATATTGTGAGGTGTGAGGTATTCAGAATAGACTGAAAATGAGTGTAAATTATGGTTTTTGAGGTTAATAATACTTTGGGATCAAAATGACCCCCAAATTCTATGATTTAAGCTGTTTTTTAGTGTTTTTTGAAAAAAACACCCGAATCCAAAACACACCCGAATCCGACAAAAAAAATTCGGTTAGGTTTTGCCAAAACGCGGTCGAACCCAAAACACGGCCGCGGAACTGAACCCAAAACCAAAACACAAAACCCGAAAAATTTCCGGCGCTCATCTCTATTAAATACATGACTTTATATTAAGCCATATGTAGACTGTGTGAACATCATCGGCTGCTATCCCATTTCCAGTCCTTCTGAACCTATCAGGTTGAGACACTGCCAGCTGCCCCACACCAGGTGGTACAGTACATTATCGAGGTGTGCAGTTTCCATCAGTGTTGTTCCTATGGGGCCTGATTCAATTACAGTACATACACGGTGGTCCACGAAGTAGTCATATTTTCAGTTACAGTTTGATTTCCCATAGCACTTAGGTCAGGAATCCTTTACATCAAACAAATACATACAGCTCTGACTTACTGTTTTCCTTATCTTATATGTTGGCAAAACTAGTATTTCCTTAAGCCATAGACTGTATAATGCACTCTCCATAAAGTAAATTATCAAACAACCTGGTGCATCTGTATTAAACAGAACTGCTCCTTAACATATTAAATCAATACTTATATACTTAATTAGTATAACATTAATAGCAATTTTGGTGTATAAGTTTGGCATATAAATATTAGGGAGTTTTACACTGCCTCATTTTTGCAACATAATAACAACTCTGGAGGAACAGCTGCTTTGAGATCAGTTTGAGTTCCAACAAGCAGGAATTGTATATATGTGTGATTTTATCTGTTTTTCACTTTACTTCACTTTTTGGATATTTTATTAGGTGCTCCGTTCCCTCTCCATGACGCTGTCCCCGGCACCCCATGATAACGTCATGATTGGCTAAGCGGGATGTGGCGGGTGTGCGGCGCCATGGTCAGATGAGCGGGGGGTATTTAGGTAAGAGGTTTTCTATTGTATGTATCTGTCCTGATGAAAATGTTCACCAAATAACATTGAAACGTTGACCACCGGACTTGGAGTCTGTTTCTTTTGTGCCGTGAGTGCCGCCGACCACCCACCTGTACAGCCGCCTGTGCTGTTCCAAATGGAGGGCACTGGCTTCATTCTTTAATGTATACTCTTTTCTATTGGAGAGCTGCTGACTGCTGCTGGATAATTATTATATGATTTACAGGCCACTGCACCCCCAATCTAGCATACCATACTCACAGTGACAAGTGCGATATCAAGCAGCTGCCTTGAAAAAGACTGCTCTGCAGTTGAAACGCGTTGGACCGGGGCGCCTCAAACTTTTATCCATACACCTGCATGTTAAGGTATTCTTTTGTTTTCAGTGACATACCAGATGGCCACTTGTGCCACATAGATTACAACTGTTTCCATCTACCACATGTATTGGTGTTTATACTCATTTATATTAAAGAATACATTTTAATTAAGCCATTTTTGTGTTTTATGATATACTTCTGTTCGGAGGAAAAAGGTCTTGCTAAGAGGGGGGACCTAAAGATACCGCTACGTGATTGATATCGCACTTGTCAGTGTGAGTATGGTACGTTATGTACCTTCATGATGGTTTATAAGGTGAACTCTCTCCTAGAAGATTTATCCACTTGAGGTGTGACATACATAGATACCTTTTATAGGGGACATTCTTTTTCAGGCTGTGTAAGTACGGTACATCTGTACCTTATCACATCTCTCTTGGTGACTCTTTTAGAGTTAAAAGATACCCTTATGTGACTATTTTCATCTGCTTTCATGTGAGTTTTGGTACGTAGTGGCCCTTACATACGAATATTATCGGATGACCATATCTGGAATTACTACACCATGGTCTGGTTTGGTGTTTTTTTGTCTCCCTTTCTGAGGATACTGCAATAATAAGACATACAGAGAAAATCAATCACCTATCACCATTACCCTGGGACTCTCACAGGCACCTACGGGACACATTTAAGAGACTTGGTGAATTTTATTTCCAGCTGTTATCTGTTTGAAACAGGACTAAGCGCCCATTCTGTATTTTGTTGTGTATTAGTATTACCACAGGTTAGATACCTTGGCGACAAGCTGCACCTACCTTGTTTTCTGTTGTATCTGACCATTGCCACAAGTCATACTTGCCTACCTGACCCTCTCCATGAGGGAGAAAATGCTCTGTTCCTGGACTTTCCTGGTAATGTATGATTGCCATCACCTGTGGTGAGCTAGTTAATTGATAAGAAAGGTGTTTCACCACAGGTGATGGTAATCATACATTACCAGGAAAGTCCAGGAACAGAGCATTTTCTCCCTCATGGAGAGGGTCAGGTAGTCAAGTATGCCACAAGTGTACAATTACTTCAGCATCAAATTGCTGAAATAATGGTTACACTCTAACCCTGAGAGGGATGGTGTCCAACTGCGCACAGCCCCAAACACTCAATATGTTTGAGCTCACAAACACAACTATGAATCACCACTATTTGTATTTCCTCTGGAAAACACAAACTGACCCTCCATTTTCCTTTGAATGTCCCCTTGTAATGCCCGTTGCTCCATGCCAGGACTTAGAGCCCCATGGCAATATCAGATTCACTCATCTATTTGTGGTATTTTTACATGTCAAGCATCTGACAATGATGCAAGGCTGTTTTTCAGAAATCCTGGCACCTCTAGGTGCTGACATTGCCGCAAGTATGTGTCAAATGGAAAAAAAAAAGGCCAAAAGAAGCTAATACTAGAAGAGGATAACTTGATTCAATGGACCTCTCTAGAAAGATGACTGTGGGTTACTTAATAAACTCCAGTGAAACAGATAAACCATTATCCCCTGCCTAAAACCCTTAAAGCAACATAAACTGGGCTTAAAGTAAAATCACTCAGACAAGTAGCACCTTGTCAGGAATGCTTAATACCTTGAACAATAATGTTTTACTGATGTAGGTGAAACTACAGCTATAAAATCCAGTTTCCTTAAGGGGGAATGATCTAAATGTTTGTAAAACTTATCAAAGTTTTTTTTTTTTTTTTGCATATTTAGGTTTTGTCTCATGACTGAAGAAGATGTTACTTGGCAATAGGCTAATCCATTCCTCGAGGGAGGTAAATGGTTCCCCTGTGGTCGTACAGGTACAGTCAAATATTTTAGCTGTTTGTACTCCTAGGTAATATCAGTTGTTCTATAAAAGCAGATACATATGCAAAGCACCAAAACACACAGCAATTTTGGGCCTCATTAAATAATTTCGGTCCACACATACATATTATTAACCAATACAGTATGGTATTTTCCATTATTTAGGAATGTACAGCAATCTGCAAACTTCTACAATGTTAAATTGTTTGCTTTGGTTGCTCTGGGTAACAGATACGGCTATACTGCCTTGAGATTGTGCGGTCATCGCCCTACCAGTTCAAACTCCATTTTGTGTTACCTTCTCTGCAGCTCTTACTTGTGGCTGTGCAGATTTACAACATTAGCTGATACGAGATGGCAGCTTGGTGATGGAGTCAGAGGGGAGAGACAGGGGCGGATTTAGGGGTCAGTCCGGCCCTAGGCACAACATTATTAGTCGCCCCCATCACGTCACTGCCCCTTTCATGTTGGGGTTAGACCTGATGCTTCTGGACTAGAAAAGCAACCCCAAACTCACCCCCTTTGCCACCACCTCCCACACTACAATTTGCTGCCCATTGCCCCCTCACGCCCCTCCTGCTACTTGCAAAAGAAAAAAAAAATAGCATGCAGGGCTGACGGAGGATGTCACTGACATAGGGTCTAATTCAGACCTGATCGAAGCAGCAACATTTTTCTCTAATGGCTACAACCATGGGGGTAATTCCAAGTTGATCGCAGCAGGAATTTAGTTAGCAATTGGGCAAAACCATGTGCACTGCAGGGGAGGCAGATTTAACATGTGCAGAGAGAGTTAGATTTGGGTGGGTTATTTTATTTCTGTGCAGGGTAAATACTGGCTGCTTTATTTTTACACTGCAAATTAGATTGCAGATTGAACACACCCCACCCAAATCTAACTCTCTCTGCACATGTTAAATCTGCCTCCCCTGCAGTGCACATGGTTTTGGCCAATTGCTAACTAAATTCCTGCTGCGATCAACTTGAAATTACCCCCCATGTGCACTGCAGGTAGGGCAGATATAACATGTGCAGAGAGAGTTAGATTTGGGTGGGGTGTATTTAAACTGAAAATTAAATTTCAGTGTAAAAATAAAGCAACCAGTATTTACCATACACAGAAACAAAATAACACACCCAAATCTAACTCTCTCTGCACATGTTACATCTGCCCCACCTGCAGTGCACATGGTTTTTCCCATTAGAGAAAGATTTTGCTGCTGTCATCAGGTCTGAATTAGGCCCATAGTGGGTACACACTAGGAAATGTGCCCAATATGTCGGATCCACCGTAACGGACGACATAAAGTCTAGTATGTACCCAGTTTAAGATTACTATAGCTTCATCTGCCTCCATAAGGTTGTTTATCAAACGGAACTCTGATGGACTCTATTAAAATATGCTTCCGGAGCAATGTGAAAGCAGTCACAATATCACCTGGAATGCTGGACCTGGTTTTCTCATTTTTACTACACCAGTAACGGTGTGACACGTTTCTACTCCCTAGGTCACATGGTGGGGTCATGTGACTAGCAGGTAATCACACTTGCCACCAAGATTCAGTAAAGGCATCGATCTATTTTGTGTACCAAATTAATATTTATGGTAACTCAGCCCATTAATTAAATTGGGACTTTTATTGCCTTTATTTTTTTCCTATTTGTACTTATAAATTGCTCTTAAAATAATAAAATATATTTGTTAAAGAATACTTGCAAAAGAAAAAAAACAGAAATCACTGGTAGATTTAAAAACATTGGGGGTCATTCCGAGTTGATCGCTCGCTAGCAGTTTTTAGCAGTCGTGCAAACGCTATGCCGCCTCCCACTGGGAGTGTATTTTAGCTTAGCAGAAGTGCGAACGAAAGGATCGCAGAGCGGCTACAAAGTTTTTTTGTGCAGTTTCAGAGTAGCTCAAAACCTACTCAGCGCTTGCGATCACTTCAGACTATTCAGTTCCTGTTTTGACGTCACAAACACGCCCTGCGTTCGCCCAGCCACGTCTGCATTTTCCCTGGCATGCCTGCGTTTTTCAGAACACTCCCTGAAATGGTCAGTTGCCACCCAGAAACGCCCACTTCATGTCAATCACTCTGCGGCAGCCAGTGCGACTGAAATGCATCACTAGACCCTGTGCAAAACTGCATCGGTCGTTGTAATAGTACATCGCACGTGCGCATTGCGCCAAATACGCATGCGCAGAACTGCCATTTTTTTTGCCTCATCGCTGCACAGCGAACGAATGCAGCTAGCGATCAACTCGGAATGACCACCATTGTATTTGGCAATCTTAACGCATTACCTATAAACTGATATGTAGAAAACGGGATCCGGTATTTAGGTTGACACTCATTAGTTCTACCACTATTGGTCTACATGCATTAGGTCGACATGATCTATAGGTCGACATGGAAAAGGTCAACATGGAAAAATGTCGACATGAGTTTTCACATTTTTATGTTTCCTTTTTTTAACTTTTTCATACGAACCACGTGCACTACCATTGGGAATAGCACTAATTGGGGTTCCATGTCACTTTACGAAGAAAATGACAATAATTTTTTGAAAAAAACAAAAACAAAACTCATGTTGACCTTTTCCCATGTCGACCTTGTTCACGTCGACCTAATGACCGTGTCGACCTATTTCAGGTGTCGACCTAGTCACTGTCAGCCAATAGTGGTCGACCTTATGATTGACCTAGTTACTGTCGACCCTGTGTTCCACACCCGTAGAAAACATACTGTATACACCTGTATAAACTAGCAACTGTCTGATTGGGTGTAGTAGGGTATGCCGACGGCCGGGATCCCGGCGACCAGCATACCAGTGCTGGAATCCCGACCGCCGGCATACCGACAGCTGGGCGAGCGCAAATGAGCTCCTTGCGGGCTCGCTGTGCTCGCCATGCTGCGGGCACGGTGGCGCGCTACGCTATCTATTCTCCCTCCAGGGGAGTCGTGGACCCCCAAGAGGGAGAAAAAGTGTCTGTATGCCGGCTGTCGGGATTCCAGTGCCGGTATACTGTGCGCCGAGTTCCCAACAGCCGGCAAACTGAATACCACCCATCTGATTATGTCTGCCTGAATCCTAGATTATATCAGTTCAATTCTGCTGAAATATAAAAACCTCAGTGTTGTTTGCACTGCAGGATGACTTAAGCTGTCTTTTAGGACAATATACAAGGGGCTGCCACATCCAAGAAATGTCTTACAGATAGAAGATGAGGGAAGTAGCTGCAAACCACGATTTCCTTTATTACCTGGGGATTCAGGTGTTACTTGGAGATGAGTGATCTGGGAACACCCCATGCATGCTCAGTCCTTTATTCATCCACACAAAGTAGACGATGGAACAGTAGAACGCTGGCTCTGCAGACATTCACTTTGATTAATCTTCTGGGCTGTGTTTCAGATGGTTGCCACAGGAATACATCCCCCTTGTCTTTGTCTGTGCTTCTACATTGTGCCAGAAGACAGCTAATTCTAGGAAACAGGATAGTAAAATATGCCTGGAGAGCAAATGTGCTTCTTCAGTATCACCTACTTTACTGGTTTAGGCTTGTTCAACGTCTTCTGTATTAATGGGAGAACAACACAAACATGATATCTATTATTAACAGACTGGGTACGACATGTAAGGACGAGTGACATTTTCATCAGTGTGAAGGGAGAAGCTAAGGGAAGTTCCACATAGTGCTGTCTTCACTGGAACTGTGGAAATCTTGGCCCTCATTCCGAGTTGATCGGTCGCAAGGCGAATTTAGCAGAGTTACACACGCTAAGCCGCCGCCTACTGGGAGTGAATCTTAGCTTCTTAAAATTGCGACCGATGTATTCGCAATATTGCGATTACTAACTACTTAGCAGTTTCAGAGTAGCTCCAGACTTACTCTGCCTGTGCGATCAGTTCAGTGCTTGTCGTTCCTGGTTGACGTCACAAACACACCCAGCGTTCGCCCAGGCACTCCCACCGTTTCTCCGGCCACTCCTGCGTTTTTTCCGGAAACGGTAGCGTTTTCAGCCACACGCCCCTGAAACGCCGTGTTTCCGCCCAGTAACACCCATTTCCTGTCAATCACATTACGATCGCCGGAGCGAAGAAAAAGCCGTGAGTAAAAATACTTTCTTCATAGTAAAGTTACTTGGCGCAGTCGCAGTGCGAACTTTGCGCATGCGTACTAAGCGGATTTTCACTGCGATGCGATGAAAAAGAACGAGCGAACAACTCGGAATGAGGGCCCTTACCCTAAATTGTAGCAAAAACTTTCTAAACAATGTAATGTAACAAAAAAAAAAAAGACTGAATACATTTTAAAGCTTATAGAGCCTGATTCATATTTGTAAACAAGGCAGAAAAAGCAAGTAACTTTGTGTCTGGGACAATACATTTTGCAATGCAAGGGGAGGAAATATATTTATATTTTTTTGTGCAGGATAATACTGTCTGCTTTTGCATGTAGCCCACAAGTGTTAGACAGCTTTATTTTTACACTGCAATTTAGATTTCAGTTTGGACACGCACCACCCAAATCTAAATCTCTCTGCACATGTTACAGCTGCCCCACATGCAGTGTAACATGGTTTTGCCCAGTTGCTTGCATTTTTGCTTTGCTTCCACATCTGAATAACGCCCATTGGCATTGACTATGGGCCTAATTCAGATCTGTTCGCTCGCTAGCTATTTTTTGCAGCGCGGCAAACAGATAGTCGCCGCCTATAGGGGAGTGTATTTTAGCTTTGCAAGTGTGCGAACGCGTGTGCAGCCATCCTGTACAAAAACAGCTTGTGCAGTTTCTGAGTAGCTCTGACCTTACTCAGCCGCTGCGATCACTTCAGCCTATTCAAGCTCTGAATTGACGTCAGACACCCGCCCTGCAATCGCTTTGACACGCCTGCATTTTTCCAAACACTCCCAGAAAACGGTCAGTTGACACCGACAAATGCCCTCTTCCTGTCAATCTCCTTGCAAACGGCTGTGCGAATGGATTCTTCGCTAGAACCAGTGTACAACAACAATAGGCTTTGTAACCGTACGGCGCTCCTGCGCATTGGGGTGCATACACATGCGCAGTAGTTACCTGATCGCTGCGCACTGAAAAACGCTAGCGAGCGAACAGATCTGAATTAGGCCCTATGTCCGCTGACAAAAATCTTAAGTTTTCTAACATCCAGTAAAATCATTCAATGAATATCAGTGCTTTAAACCATTAAATTGTACAGATTACTATATATACTCTTTGAGAAGGATGAAGGGGGCATTAGGGTGGAAAGACTGCAGAGATGTTGGTATATTACTTCACAATATTGAGGTTCTTATAAAAACTTTGGTGAGAGGGGTGGTATTTAATAATGGTAAAAAAGATTATTCTATCTGAATTAACAGCCATGTTGAAATAAACATTTAAAGCATGTAAAAAACATCTCATTAAAAAATATTATGTGCATAAGGGAAAAACATGCATTGCTACAGTTACAGATCTAATTACACCTCTGAAAATATTATTGATGCATTTTCCAGGGCAGCATTTTAGGCCACGTTTTCCCATTTATTTAAGTGTAGACAGTACTTCAATTTTATTATTACAGCGCATGTAGAAATATAGAAACGGAATATGATTGCAGAAAATAACTTACAGGTCTGTCTAGCCCATGGGTCTGCAATAACTGTCCCTACCAGCTGCTTCTGCTTTCTTGTGTGTTTACTTTTTTGTTTCTTCTTAATACCTTGTTATGGGCCGATTTATCAAAGACTGTTTTTCTCCTGGTGCAGTGGGTTTTGCAATCAGACATCACCAGCAATGATACAGATATTTACTCGCTCATCTTACCCGCAAATGGGTCACACATGGATACCCTCTAACATTTTACACATAAAAATCGGTACAAATTAGAAAAATTGGCGTGGCCAAGTGTAAAGGGGACGTGGCCACGCCCCTTTTCCTATAGTTTCAATGGAAGTTTGGAGAGCCAAAAATCGGTACAGACCTTAAAAAAAAGGTACTGTACCTGCTAAAAAGGTACAGCTGGAGGGTATGCACATGTGTACGCATCACTACCTGTCCAGCGAGCGGCGGAGCAGCGGATGCGCGAGTCAGTGCCCCCACACCCAGGAGCGTAGTAGTCTCCCCTCTCCCGGTGGCTCAGCTGTTCATTAACAGCACCGCCGAGGAGGTGTTCCTTGCACAGCATTTCATAATCTCGCGGGATGCTGCATTGAAATCCTGCGAGACTATGAAATGGTGTGCAAGGAACACCTCCTCGGCGGCGCTGTTAATGAACAGCTGAGCCGCCAGGAGGGTGGAGACTACTACGCACCTGGGTAGAGGGCCCCAAATGTGTGGGGGCCTCGAGACGACCGCCCCTTTCGCCCCTCCCTTAATCCGGCCCTGTTCTTATTACCTTGTCATGGGCCGATTTATCAAAGACCGTTTTTCTCCTGGTGCAGTGGGTTTGCAATCAGACATCACCAGCAATGATACAGATACTGTATTTACTCGCTCATCTTACCTGCAAATGGGTCGCACATATGTATGCATCACGATTGCGACTAATCGCACTTGCATGCAACCTATTCAATGGAGACTATGCACCATGCAATCCTATGGATTGTGGTTTTGTACGCAGTGCACACACACGGTCCCGAGCACACTAGTCATGCAAAACAACCTTTGATTATTATCATTTGTGGGTAAGATGAGGCTGACTTATCTGTCACATTTATTATCCAGCAGTTTGGAGGGATGTGTAATGCTATCAAAAACTGAAACTCACAGGCCAAAATTTACTAATATTCGTGTTTTAGCCGTTTTTAAGGGTGTTTGAACTCGAATGGTATCGGGTGCATTTTACTGCAACTTTTTGAATCCTGATACGGTCAGTTACTAAGCTGCCGAGTTTTACACATTCGTTTTTTCCGATGTCGATGTGATTCGTAATGTCAGGCAGTGTTTTACGGGATTGATGAGTAAAACACTGCCTGACAAAACACAAGGAATCCCGGCCGGATCTGTGAGATCCGTGCAGGGCTTCATTGTGCACCTTTTTTTAAAAAAAATAAAGTGTTAAAAATCAAGAAAAAAATTGTGTGGGGTCCCCCCACCTAAGCACAACCAGCCTCGGGCTCTTTGAGCCGGTCCTGGTTGCAAAAATATGGGGGAAAAATTGACAGGGGTTCCCCCATATTTTAACAACCAGCACCGGGCTCTGCGCCTGGTCCTGGTGCCAAAAATACGGGGGACAAAAAGCGTAGGGGTCCCCCATATTTTTGGAACCAGCACCGGGCTCCACTAGTCAGAGAGATAATGCCACAGCCGGGGGACTTTTTTTATATAGGTCCCTGCGGCCCTGACATTAAATCACTAACTAGTCACCCCTGGCCGGGGTACCCTGGAGGAGTGGGAACCCCTTAAATCAAGGGGTCCCCCCCTCCAGCCACCCAGGGGTGAAGCCCGAGGCTGTCCCCCCCCCATCCAAGGGCTGCGGATGGGGGGCTGATAGCCTTGTGAAAAAAATAGAATATTGTTTTTTGTAGCAGTACTACAAGTCCCAGCAAGCCTCCCCCGCAAGCTGGTACTTGGAGAACCACAAGTACCAGCATGCAGTGGAAAAACGGGCCCGCTGGTACCTGTAGTACTACTACAAAAAAATACCCAAATAAAAACAGAACTCACACACCTTGAAAGTACAACTTTATTACATACATGCACAACTACATTCACACATACTTACCTATGTTCACACGAGGGTCGGTCCACTTCTCCAAGTGGAATCCATGGGTTACCTAAAATTAAAATTATACTCACAAAAATCCAGTGTAGATCTGTCCTCTTCTGAGCTTGTAATCCACGTACTTGACAAAACAAACAAACCGGAAACCCGACCACGCACTGAAAGGGGTCCCATGTTTACACATGGGACCCCTTTCCCCGACTGCAAGGATCCCCCCTGACTCCTGTCAAAGAGGGTCCCTTCAGCCAATCAGTGAGCGCCACGTTGTGGCACTCTCTTGATTGGCTGTGTGCTCCTGTAGTGTCAGTGAGGCTGCACACGGCAGAGATACAATGTTGCACCTATGCGCTCCATTGTATCCAATGGTGGGAACTTTGCGGTCAGCGGTGAGGTTACTTTCGGTCAACCGCTGACCGCAAAGTTTCCACCATTGGATACAATGGAGCGCATAGGCACAACATTGTATCTCTGCCATGCGCAGCCTGACTGACAGCTCAGGAGCACACAGCCAATCAGGAGAGTGCCACGACGTGGCGCTCCCTGATTGGCAGAAGGGACTCTCTGTGACAGGAGTCACGGGGGGTCCAGGCAGTCGGGGGAAAGGGGTCCCATGTGTAAACATGGGACCCCTTTCAGTGCGTGGTTCGGGTTTTTCGGTTTGTTTTTTTGCCAAGTACGTGGATTACAAGCTCAGAAGAGGACAGATCTACACTGGATTTTTGTGAGTATAATTTTATTTTCAGGTAACCCATGGATTCTACTTGGAGAAGTGGACCGACCCTCGTGTGAACATAGGTAAGTATGTGTGAATGTAGGTGTGCATGTATGTAATAAAGTTGTACTTTCAAGGTGTGTGAGTTCTGTTTTTATTTGGGTATTTTTTTTGTAGTAGTACTACAGGTACCAGCGGGCCCGTGTTTCCACCGCATGCTGGTACTTGTGGTTCTCCAAGTACCAGCTTGCGGGGGAGGCTTGCTGGGACTTGTAGTACTGCTAAAAAAAACAATATTCTATTTTTTTCACAAGGCTATCAGCCCCCCATCCGCAGCCCTTGGATGGGGGGGACAGCCTCGGGCTTCACCCCTGGCCCTTGGGTGGCTGGAGGGGGGGACCCCTTGATTTAAGGGGTTCCCACTCCTCCAGGGTACCCCGGCCAGGGGTGACTAGTTAGTGATTTAATGCCAGGGCCGCAGGGACCTATATAAAAAAGTCCCCCGGCTGTGGCATTATCTCTGTGACTAGTGGAGCCCGGTGCTGGTTCCAAAAATACGGGGGACCCCTACGCTTTTTGTCCCCCGTATTTTTGGCACCAGGACCAGGCGCAGAGCCCGGTGCTGGTTGTTAAAATATGGGAAAACCCCTGTTAATTTTTTCTCCATATTTTTGCAACCAGGACCGGCTCAAAGAGCCCGAGGCTGGTTATGCTTAGGAGGGGGGACCCCACGCAATTTTTTTTCCCAGTTTTTACATTAAACAGACCCTTTCCCATAGATAACCATGCACAGATCTCACTGATCCGTGCATGGTTATCCAAACTCGACTGGAAAAAGCAGGTCTATTTTTTTGCTGCTTTTTTTTAACGATTCGCAAAAAAATACACCCGCACTTGAGCACTCAGAGACTAACACCCAAATACGAATGAATAGTGAATACCCGTGTTGTAGGAAATAACAGCCGCGTTTGACCGATGGTCTATTCATTCGTATTTCTGAACTTTGCCAATCAAACCATTACGAATAGCCGAAACACTGCCGAGATTTGTGCTTAGTGAATTCCCGTGTTGGGACTTAGAAAAAAAAACACAAATTGGACAAACTTGGATTTTTAGTAAATATTGGCCACAGTTTGGGGTTAAGGTTATATGAAATGCCAACATTCTGTAAGGACCGGTAGTGGTGGGTTAGGGATAGGCAGGGCTGTAACTAGGTGTGTGCGGAGGGGGCACCGCACATAGCGCTGCAGGGTAGGGGGCGCGTTTTCGGCACTTGTCAATTATCTGTTTTAATTACTTTCACTTGAAACTTCCCCCCTTTTTAAAGGCCAGAATCTCCTGACCGCCCCTGTCTCCTACCCTGACCCCTTCTGTTGCTAATATCTATACAGCATTCATGAATTTAACTTGATATTTCTTTGTTATTCAGTCACACTGTCCTTTATTACATTTTCAAGATGCTGTCATACCCGGGATTCTAACCCATTGCCTGTGGCATTGCAGTCAGACAATCTATTCATTGAGCTATCTGCCCTTGCATAGAAAGGTAGAGAATCCTAAGCTAGAGAATTCTAACTATTAGAAGCTTACCTTGTACTTTGTGAAAAAATGATCAGCATTGCGGCTGAGCAGATCTATGTAGTGTGTGGCTGCAAGGGATTGGATGTGTGGCTGCACGCTACATAGATCTGCTCAACTGCAATGCTGATTATTTTTTACAAAGTACAATTAGCTTCATATTGTTAGGAATCTCATAGTTTCTATGCAGGATCAAATAGACCAATGAGTAGGGTCTTTAATTGGAATGCAACAGGTTATAGGTTTGAGTCCTGGGTATGGCAGTATATTGAAACGAGTTATTTAATAAAGGGTATTGTTCCCCACAAGGCATGCCACCTTATGCCCCTATTGGAAAAATGGGGGGGGGGGGGGGCGCCAATCTCTTTCTGGCACAGCGCACCAAAAAGTCTAGTTACGGCTCTGGGGATAGGCTACGGGAGGGGAGTGTTAGGGTTGAGCATTATGGTGAGGGATAGGATTAGGCTATGTGAGGGGAGGCTAGGGTTAGGTACTGGAGGGGGATAGGATTAGACTACAGGAGGGGAGTATTAGAGTTAGGCATTAGGCGGAGAGGTAGGATTAGGTTATGGGAGGGGAGGTTTATAGTTAGGTACTGGGGGGGTAGGATTAGTCTTATGGAAGGTAGTGTTAGAATTAGGCATTAGGGGGAAGGATAGGATTAAACTATGTTGCGGAGAGGTTAGGACTAGGTACTGTGGGGGAGATAGGTTTAGGCTATGGGAGGGGAGGTTAGGGTTAGGCACTGTGGGGGAGATAGGATCAGGGCCGGCGCTTCCATTAGGCAGCTTTAGGCAGCTGCCTATGGGCGCAGGGACCTGAAGGGCGGCCCGCTGAGGTTGCCTGGGGTAAAGATGAAGCAAACGATTGGCAGGCACTGATCTCTCGCATGCTGCAGTCTGTGCGCCCGCCCATCTCTTTTCTAATTTGCCAGAGGGAACATCAGTGGGTCAGCGTGCATAGGTCAGGTGGTCCCCCCATGTGCTTCATACACCGTGACCTGATGCCGCCCCCCCCCCCCCTCCCCTAATACCTGGTGTTCCTTCGCTCCTGTTCTGAGGACAGGCTGGACAGCCACTTCCGCCGGGACCCCGCCCCCCCCCCTGCATGATGACCGCGCTGATGGATCCCGGGCAGCACTGAGCAGGGGCACCAACTGGAGGACATATGGTGAGTGTGACTATGGCAGCGCTGGGGACACTGGGAGTTTCTTCCCCTGCAGCTGGAGCCTGGCCTGGTGGGGGCACTGCTAAGGCTCCGTAGTGCCGGCATGCTGTGTATGTGTGCAGGGCCGGATTGTAGGACAGGCGGGCGGTCATCCAGGGGTCTCCAGAACGCAACAAATATTGCTGGGCCGGTGGGACCATTCTACCTGGCCGGCTCCTGTCAGCAGGGGAATGCATTGCCGCGATTCGCGGGTGGAAAGGTGGCGGGGCCTAATGCCGTGAAGTGCCCGCCCCCATCAGAGACCTGTGCTGATGCCTAGCAAGGTTGGGACAGGTAGTGTATCTCTCCTTATCCCTCTTCCCTCTCTATCGCTACCTCACTCTCTCTTTCCCCTCTTTCTCCCTCCCCCTCTATCTCCCCCCTCCCTCTATCTCCCCCCTCTCTCTCCCTAGCTCACTCTCTCACCCTTCTCCATCTCCCTCTCTATCCCCCCCTCTCTCCATCTCTCCCCTTCCTCTCTCCCTCCCCCTCTCTCCCTAGCTCTATCTCTCCCTTCTCTCCATCCTTCTCTCTCTAGTTCTCTCTCCATCTCCCCCCTCCCTCTCTCCCACCCCTCTCTCTATCCCTGATGCACTCTCTCCTACTCACTACCCCTCCCTCTCTCTGGGCGGGATGTACTAAAGCAAAAATGCGGTAAAACCCCCGAAAAACGGGGGTTTTACCGCATTTTCAAATTTACCCTTGTTCATACTGCAGCGTTTTCGCCGTCCAGGGTATCGCCATCTCTGGATGGCGATACCCTATAGAAGCCTATGGGCTTCTTTTCGGCGACCGCCGCAACCCGCCGACACCGCCACAGACGCCGACCCCCCTCCCCCCTGGCTTACCTTCCTCCAGGCTGCCCTGGACCTGGAAGGTAATCTACTCCTCCCCCTAGCAACGCAGCCGGAGGTCCTTCCGGCTGCAGGAGGGAGGAGGAGGCGCCGGGGGCAGCCTGCTGCTGCTTCCCGGCATCTAGCCAGTGTGGGGACCCCTGGGAGGTGACGGAGACCCCCCACAGACCACCTGACAGGTATCGCGGGGGGCCTCCGTCACCGCATCGCGATATTGATCGCATATGTTAGTACATATGCTATCAACATCGCTGCGGTAACCGGCGAGGGGCGGCGATGTATCAATACATCCCGTCCTATGTGTCTTTCCTCTCTCTTTCACTCTTGCTCCGCTCAATCTGTCCTCTTTCTCTCCCCAACACTCTCTCCCTCTCTTTTTCTCCCCCCTTTCTGTCTCTCTCCATTCCTGACACCCTCGCTCTCTCCCCCTTGCCCCCCCTCCCTCTCTCCCCCTTTGTCTCACTGATACGCTCTCTCTCTCTCTTCTTGACACCCTCTGTCTCTCACTCTAGCTCGATCCCCCTCCCTCTCACTGGCTCTCACCTCTCACTCTCTCCCTGACATGTTCTCTTGCTCCCCCCCTCTCTCTGTCTCTCTCTCTCTGACACCCTCTGGCTCTCTCACTTGCTTTCCCTCTCTCCCGGACACTGTCTTTCTCCCTCCTTTCTGCCCCCTCACTCTCTCTCCCCTCTCATCTCTTTCTTTCTCCATCACTCTCTCCCCCTTTCTTTCTTTCCTTCTCTCTCTCCCTAACACCCTCTCTCTCTTGCTCTCCTCTTTTTCTCTCATTCGCTCTCTTTCCCTGACACTGTTTCTCTCTCTCCTTTCTGCCCCCTCACTCTCTCTCCCCTCTCATATCTCTTTCTTTTTCTCCATCACTCTCTCTCCCCTTTCTTTCCTTCTCTCGCTCTCTCCCTAACACCCTCTCTCGCTCTCCTCTTTCTCTTATTCCCTTTCTTTCCCTGACACCCTCTCTCTCTCTCTCTCTCTCTCTCTCTCGACAAAAAGAGAGAGAAAGAAACTCTCTTGTTGGGGCAAAAATTGAATTACTTAAAACTTTACTTTCATTTGTTATAATTAGAATAGAGATACGATAGTCTCTGAGATAAATTTCACATGGGGCATAACTCTAGAAATAAATGTCTAGGGTTGGCGAAAATATCAAGAATAATGTTAAGAAATTAAAGTTCAATGATTCAATTCAAAACAGGGCACTGCAACAGGGTACACTGCTGACTCGACCACTCTCCACAGCCGCCCACTCTTTCTTCCTTCTATCCGGTCACAGCTGCAGCAGGACCTGTGACTATACTGTGACTATACATCACATATAGCAGGCGGCAGCGGCTCTCCACAACCTCACCGGAACTTTGTTCTACCCCTCTCCAGCTCTATTCCTCTCCTCTGCCTGCACCTCTTCTCATCTCTCTATCTCTCCTCTCCAGAGTGCTGTCATTGAATCATGGGTCAGCAGTGTCCCTGCGCTGAATTTAATTCATTAATTGAATTCAACAGTGACAATCTGACTTAATTTTTCCAATAGCAGACATTCTATATACCCCCCTGTCTCCTCTCTAGAGTGCCGGCTCTACGGCTACAGGGGGTGATTCAGACCTGATCGTAGACGTGACCTCACACAGCTGCTGCAGCCCGCCCCCCCCCCCTTCAACGTTCTGGGCACGCTTGCGTTGCCCAGACCGCGCACCCTAAACGACGACTAAATGCCGCCGGCCCACCTTCTCCCACCCAGCGACCGACTCTGTCTGCCAGTCAGGCAGAGGTGATCACTGGGTTGAGACAGCCGTTGGCTGTCTGGCATGTGCAGTTCAGACCTGATTGCCCGCTGTGCAAAAAAACGCACAGCACCGATCAGGTCTGAATCAGCCCCATAGTCACTCATCACTGCGACCCATTGCATATGACAGAGCAGCATCTGCCCTACAGAGCTCATACACGTGAGACCTTCTTTTCTATCACCCTGAGTGTGCCCGGTATCCGGTCTTTAAGTGGACATGGACAAGGTCGACATGAGTTTTTCACATTTTTTTTTAAACTTTTCATTCTTTACAATCCTCGTGGACTGTACGTCCACGTACGATTGGGAACGGTAACCTGTGCCAAGCGCAGCGGTGCGAGGCATTTTGCCCAAAGCACGGCGAGCAAAGCGAGCCATGCGAGGGGACACAGTGCACTAATTGGAGTTCCCGGTCACTTTACGAAGAAAACGACACAAAAAAAACATTAAAAACCCATGCCGACCTTTTTCAGGTGTCGACCTAGTCACTGTTGACCAATAGTGGTCGACCTAGTGACTGTCGTCCTAGTTACTGTCGACTCTATGATCCACACCCAGTGTGCCCATGCAGGGTTTTATTATGGTAGATACATCATTGAATCTAAACTAATCAGTAATATTTTTACTGCTAGCTATCTTATACATTGTATCCATCTATGCGGCAGACTTATACATTGTATCCACCTATACGGCAGACTTATTTTGAACTGCACTGTATCACACTACGTTTTTACATTGTCACAGTGGGGGTAATTCCGAGTTGATCGCACATAGCAACTTTTTGCTGCTCGTGAGATCAACTAGATCCTTCCTATGGGGGAGTGTATTTCTGCATAGCAGCCCTGCTATGCTAAAAAAGTTTCCTGCAAAACAAGACCAGGGTCAGACCTACTTACCCTGTGCGACGGATCCAGCGATGAAGGTCCAGAGATTGACGTCAGACATCCGCCCTCCAAACACCTGGACACGCCTACGTTCGCCTCACCATGCCTTGAAAACGGTCAGTTGACGCCCCATAACGCCTCCCGCCTGTCAGTCTTCTTGCGATCACCACTGCGATCACTTTTTCTGCTGGCGGCATCACTGCTGTCGCCGGGCAACAACGCGTGTGCCCAATGCGGCCACCGTGCATGCGCAGTTCTGACCCATTCGCACCATTGCTACAAACTGCAGAGTGCAAACGGGTCGGGCCCCCATTGTTAGACAGTTCAACAACACTGTTTGTTACCATACAGAGGGAATCTGTTAACCATTACCATCCAGGTTATTGAGATGGACTGCATATGCCACTCATGTATTTTGTGACTGCACGTGTTACTAATTGATTGTGTCTGTGGAAATTACTTCGGCCTAATATAGTGTCAGTCTGACCTACAATTGATGAAACTCCTTATATTGAAGCATCCTGCTTTTTAAATTATCTATATTTCAGGTTTCAGACAATTTTATAACCGTATCAGACTGTCAATATATTTATATAGGACTGCCTATATGTTTTGAGTTGAGTCATTGAACTCAAACTTCTTAATATTATTTCTGATATTTTTCACCAACCCTAGACATTTCTAGTTTTATGCCCCATGTGAAATTTTTCTCACAGGCTATTGTATATCTATTATAATTATAACTAATAAAAGTAAAGTTTTAACTAATTCCATTTTTTCATAGACAAGAGTGCCCCAAATAGAGAGTTTCTTTCTCTCTTTTTTTCTGTCAATACTATATTTACTCTCTGGGCGCACCTCCACCTGCTATATTAAATATACGCTAGTTATTTGATGTCATTTTGATGTGGACTGTTCTATGACCCTTCTCTAACTACTTCGACTTAAATTGCTGTGCTCATTGACGGTTTCCCAAAACTTCCTTTCTCCTTGGTTGACACCCCCTCTCTCTCCCTGACCCCCCCCCACCCCATTTACCCTGACACCCTCTCTCTCGTCTCTTTCTCGCTCCCTGACACCCTTTTTCACTGTCACTCCTCTCAATATCCCTGATACAGTCTATCTCTCTCTCGCTCATTCTCCCCTCTCTCTCCCTTGCTCCCCCCTCTTTTTCTCTCTCTCCCTGAAACCCTCTTTGTCTCTCACTCTCTCCTGCTCCCCCTGCTGCCTTATATCCACCCCTCACACACTGACTTACAACTCACCCCTCTCCCCTTTCCTGGGTGGAAGGAGGGTTGTTGTTTTTGTTTTTTGTTGGGGGGGGGGGGGGCAGTATACAGAAGTTTTGCCTAGGGTGTTGAGACACCTTGCACCGGCCCTGGATAGGATTAGGCTATGGGACGGGAGGTTAGGGTTAGGCACTAGGGGGAGGGATAGGATTAGGCTACGGGAGATGAGGTTAGGGCTAGATACTATCGGGGGATAGGTTTAGGCTATGGGAGATGAGGTTAGGGCTAGATACTATCGGGGGATAGGTTTAGGCTATGGGAGGGGAGGTTAGGGTTGGGCATTAGCGGAGGTATAGGATTAGGCTATGGGAGGGGAGGTTAGGGCTAGGCATTAGGGGACGTATAGGATTAGGCTACTGGATGGGAGACTAGGGTTAGGATTAGTCATACTCACTACCAGATGCCACGCAGGATCCGGAGGAAGTCATAATGATATCACTGCTGGACCTGGAAGACACTGCTGGAGCTGCTGCAACCGGTAGGTACTGTATGTCACCACTAGAACACCAGGGACATGAGGAATGTCATTGTAGTCAATGTCAACATGTCATGCATGTCAACATGCTGCATGTTGACATTATACCCCCATTTAGGATATCTGGCTATTCACAACTGTGACACACAAAACAATCATTAATTATTGCTGACAATGTTTCACTAACAGTACACGTTTTACATTAACCACCTGATGATCGCTCACATGGCTTCCATCGATTAATATAGTGCATCTAGCAGTATGAATAGGTAATAATGGTGCTGGCAATGGTATACTTTCTTACTCATGAATGACTCACTTGCCAATAGAATTCAGTAGTGCAGTCTTTGAGTCCTAGGTTAACTGAATATATTGTCATACAACCCATTAAGAACCTAGCAATCTGGTGGATCATTATGCAATAGATAACATCTATCCTTGTGTATCAATGTCTATTTCCCTATAGATTGTAAGCTTGCGAGCAGGGCCTTTCTACCTCTATGTTTGTCTGTCTTTGCCTAGTTTTGTTCTATTACTGTTGTTCTAATTGTAAAGCACAACGGAATATGCTGCGCTATATAAGAGACTGCTAATAAATAAATAATAATAAATTGTCTCCTTCTTTAACACTGTAACTCACTGGTCACTGAAATGACTAAAGATGGGTATACAATGAATGATATATCAGTTAGAGATGTGCACCGGAAATTTTTCGGGTTTTGTGTTTTGGTTTTGGATTCGGTTCCGCGGCCGTGTTTTGGATTCGGACGCGTTTTGCCAAAACCTCCCTGAAAATTTTTTGTCGGATTCGGGTGTGGTTTGGATTCAGGTGGTTTTTTTTTTACAAAAAACCCTCACAAACAGCTTAAATCATAGAATTTGGGGGTCATTTTGATCCCATAGTATTATTAACCTCAATAACCATAATTTCCACTAATTTTCAGTCTATTCTGAACACCTCACACCTCACAATATTATTTTTAGTCCTAAAATTTGCCCCGAGGTCGCTGGATGACTAAGCTAAGCGACACAAGTGGCCGACACAAACACCTGGCCCATCTAGGAGTGGCACTGCAGTGTCAGGCAGGATGGCACTTCAAAAAAATAGTCCCCAAACAGCACATGATGCAAAGAAAAAAAGAGGCGCACCAAGGTCGCTGTGTGACTAAGCTAAGCGACACAAGTGGCCGACACAAACACCTGGCCCATCTAGGAGTGTCACTGCAGTGTCAGAAAGGATGGCACTTAAAAAAATAGTCCCCAAACAGCACATGATGCAAAGAAAAATGAAAGAAAAAAGAAGTGCAAGATGGAATTGTCCTTGGGCCCTCCCACCCACCCTTATGTTGTATAAACAGGACATGCACACTTTAACGAACCCATCATTTCAGCGACAGGGTCTGCCACATGACTGTGACTGAAATGACTGGTTGGTTTGGGCCCCCACCAAAAAAGAAGCAATCAATCTCTCCTTGCACAAACTGGCTCTACAGAGGCAAGATGTCCAACTGATCATCATCCTCCGATTTCTCACCGCTTTCACTGTGTACATCCCCCTCCTCACAGATTATTAATTCGTCCCCACTGGAATCCACCATCTCAGATCCCTGTGTACTTTCTGGAGGCAATTGCTGCTGGTGAATGTCTCCACGGAGGAATTGATTATAATTCATTTTGATGAACATCATCTTCTCCACATTTTCTGGAAGTAACCTCGTACCCCGATTGCTGACAAGGTGAGCGGCTGCACTAAACACTCTTTCGGAGTACACACTGGAGGGAGGGCAACTTAGGTAGAATAAAGCCAGTTTGTGCAAGGGCCTCCAAATTGCCTCTTTTTCCTGCCAGTATATGTACGGACTGTCTGACGTGCCTACTTGGATGCGGTCACTCATATAATCCTCCACCATTCTTTCAATGGTGAGAGAATCATATGCAGTGACAGTAGACGACATGTCAGTAATTGTTGGCAGG
This sequence comes from Pseudophryne corroboree, assembly GCF_028390025.1. NCBI lineage: Eukaryota > Metazoa > Chordata > Amphibia > Anura > Myobatrachidae > Pseudophryne > Pseudophryne corroboree. The sequence continues at coordinate 790,078,061 of NC_086447.1, read as the reverse complement.
TCCTTCAGTCCGGACCAGATGTCAGCACTCGCTCCAGACTGCTCTGCATCACCGCCAGCGGATGGGCTCGGAATTCTTAGCCTTTTCCTCGCACCCCCAGTTGCGGGAGAATGTGAAGGAGGAGCTGTTGACGGGTCACATTCCGCTTGACTTGACAATTTTCTCACCAGCAGGTCTTTGAATCTCTGCAGACTTGTGTCTGCTGGAAAGAGAGATACAACATAGGTTTTAAATCTAGGATCGAGCACGGTGGCCAAAATGTAGTGCTCTGATTTCAACAGATTGACCACCCGTGAATCCTGGTTAAGCGAATTAAGGGCTCCATCCACAAGTCCCACATGCCTAGCGGAATCGCTCTGTTTTAGCTCCTCCTTCAATGTCTCCAGCTTCTTCTGCAAAAGCCTGCTGAGGGGAATGACCTGACTCAGGCTGGCAGTGTCTGAACTGACTTCACGTGTGGCAAGTTCAAAGGGTTGCAGAACCTTGCACAACGTTGAAATCATTCTCCACTGCGCTTGAGTCAGGTGCATTCCCCCTCCTTTGCCTATATCGTGGGCAGATGTATAGGCTTGAATGGCCTTTTGCTGCTCCTCCATCCTCTGAAGCATATAGAGGGTTGAATTCTGCCTCGTTACCACCTCTTGCTTCAGATGATGGCAGGGCAGGTTCAGGAATGTTTGCTGGTGCTCCAGTCTTCGGCACGCGGTGGCTGAATGCCGAAAGTGGCCCACAATTCTTCGGGCCACCGACAGCATCTCTTGCACGCCCCTGTCGTTTTTACATAATTCTGCACCACCAAATTCAATGTATGTGCAAAACATGGGACGTGCTGGAATTTGCCCAGATGTAATGCACGCACAATATTGCTGGCGTTGTCCGATGTCACAAATCCCCAGGAGAGTCCAATTGGGGTAAGCCATTCTGCGATGATGTTCCTCAGTTTCCGTAAGAGGTTGTCAGCTGTGTGCCTCTTCTGGAAAGCGGTGATACAAAGCGTAGCCTGCCTAGGAACGAGTTGGCGTTTGCGAGATGCTGCTACTGGTGCGGCCGCTGCTGTTCTTGTTGCGGGAGGCAATACATCTACCCAGTGGGCTGTCACAGTCATATAGTCCTGAGTCTGCCCTGCTCCACTTGTCCACATGTCCGTGGTTAAGTGGATATTGGGTACAACTGCATTTTTTAGGACACTGGTGACTCTTTTTCTGACGTCTGTGTACATTTTCGGTATCGCCTGCCTAGAGAAATGGAACCTAGATGGTATTTGGTACCGGGGACACAGTACCTCAATTAAGTCTCTAGTTGCCTGTGAATTAACGGTGGATACCGGACACACGTTTCTCACCACCCAGGCTGACAAGACCTGAGTTATCTGCTTTGCAGCAGGATGACTGCTGTGATATTTCATCTTCCTCGCAAAGGACTGTTGGACAGTCAATTGCTTACTGGAAGTAGTACAAGTGGTCTTCCGACTTCCCCTCTGGGATGACGATCGACTCCCAGCAGCAACAACAGCAGCGCCAGCAGCAGTAGGCGTTACACTCAAGGATGCATCGGAGGAATCCCAGGCAGGAGAGGACTCGTCATACTTGCCAGTGACATGGCCTGCAGGACTATTGGCTTTCCTGTGTAAGGTGGAAATTGACACTGAGGGAGTTGGTGGTGTGGTTTGCAGGAGCTTGGTTACAAGAGGAAGGGATTTAGTGGTCAGTGGACTGCTTCCGCTGTCATCCAAAGTTTTTGAACTTGTCACTGACTTCTGATGAATGCGGTCCAGGTGACGTATAAGGGAGGATGTTCCTAGGTGGTTAACGTCCTTACCCCTACTTATTACAGCTTGACAAAGGCAACACACGGCTTGACACCTGTTGTCCGCATTTGTGTTGAAATAATTCCACACCGAGGAGGTGATTTTTTTTGTATTTTGACCAGGCATGTCAATGGCCATATTCGTCCCACGGACAACAGGTGTCTCCCCGGGTGCCTGACTTAAACAAACCACCTCACCATCAGAATACTCCCTGTCAATTTCCTCCCCAGCGCCAGCTTCAACAGTGACATCTTCAATTTGACTATCAGGAACTGGACTGCGGGTGCTCCTTCCAGCACTTGCAGGGGGCATGCAAATGGTGGAAGGCGCAAGCTCTGTGGGAAGGTTGGGAAGGTCAGGCATCGCAACCGACACAATTGGACTCTCCTTGGGGATTTGTGATTTAGAAGAACGCACAGATCTTTGCTGTGCTTTTGCCAGCTTAAGTCTTTTCATTTTTCTAGCGAGAGGATGATTGCTTCCATCCTCATGTGAAGCTGAACCACTAGCCATGAACATAGGCCAGGGCCTCAGCCGTTCCTTGCCACTCCGTGTCGTAAATGGCATATTGGCAAGTTTACGCTTCTCATCAGACGCTTTCAATTTTGAATTTTGGGTCATTTTACTGAACTTTTGTTTTTTGGATTTTACATGCTCTCTACTATGACATTGGTTATCGGCCTTGGCAGACGACGTTGATAGCATTTCATCGTCTCGGCCATGACTAGTGGCAGCAGCTTCAGCACGAGGTGGAAGTGGATCTTGATCTCTCCCTATTTTAACCTCCACATTTTTGTTCTCCATTTTTTAATGTGTGGAATTATATGCCAGTATCAATAGCAATGGCCTACTACTGTATATACTGCGCACAACTGAAATGCACCACAGGTATGGATGGATAGTATACTTGATGACACAGAGGTAGGTAGAGCAGTGGCCTTCCATACCGTACTGCTATATATACTGGTGGTCACTGTCAGCAAACTGCAAAACTAAAATGCACCACAGGTATAGAATCTAGAAGGATATATACTTGACGACACAGAGGTAGGTAGAGCAGTGGCCTTCCGTACCGTACTGCTATATATACTGGTGGTCACTGTCAGCAAACTGCAAAACTAAAATGCACCACAGGTATAGAATCTAGATGGATAGTATACTTGACGACACAGAGGTAGGTAGAGCAGTGGCCTTCCATACCGTATTTCTTTATATACTGGTGGTCACTGTCAGCAAACTGCAAAACTAAAATGCACCACAGGTATAGAATCTAGATGGATAGTATACTTGACGACACAGAGGTAGGTAGAGCAGTGGCCTTCCGTACCGTACTGCTATATATACTGGTGGTCACTGTCAGCAAACTGCAAAACTAAAATGCACCACAGGTATAGAATCTAGATGGATAGTATACTTGACGACACAGAGGTAGGTAGAGCAGTGGCCTTCCGTACCGTACTGCTATATATACAGGTGATCACTGTCAGCAAACTGCAAAACTAAAATGCACCACAGGTATAGAATCTAGATGGATAGTATACTTGACGACACAGAGGTAGGTAGAGCAGTGGCCTTCCGTACCGTACTGCTATATATACTGGTGGTCACTGTCAGCAAACTGCAAAACTAAAATGCACCACATGTATAGAATCTAGATGGATAGTATACTTGACGACACAGACGTAGGTAGAGCAGTGGCCTTCCGTACCGTACTGCTATATATACTGGTGGTCACTGTCAGCAAACTGCAAAACTAAAATGCACCACAGGTATAGAATCTAGATGGATAGTATACTTGACAACACAGAGGTAGGTAGAGCAGTGGCCTTCCGTACCGTACTGCTATATATACTGGTGGTCACTGGTCAGCAAAACTCTGCACTGTACTCCTATATAAAATACTGGTGGTCCCCAGTACCCACAATAAAGCAGTGTGAGCACAGATATATGCAGCACACTGAGCACAGATATGGAGCGTTTTTCAGGCAGAGAACGTATAATACTGGTGGTCACTGGTCAGCTAAACTCTACACTGTACTCCTCCTATATAATACTGCTGGTCCCCAGTCCCCACAATAAAGCAGTGTGAGCACAGATATATGCAGCACACTGAGCACAGATATGGAGCGTTTTTCAGGCAGAGAACGGATAATACTTGTGGTCACTGATCAGCAAAACTCTGCACTGTACTCCACCTATATAATACAGCTGCTCCCCAGTCCCCACAATTAAGCAGTAAGCACAAACGGAGAGGACGCCAGCCACGTCCTCTCCCTAACATTTCCAATGCACGAGTGAAAATGGCGGCGACGCGCGGCTCCTTATATAGAATCAGAATTTCGCGAGAATCCAATAGCGGGATGATGCCGTTCGGGCGCGCTCGGATTAACCGAGCCATACGGGAGAATCCGAGTATGCCTCGGACCCGTGTAAAATGGGTGAAGTTCGGGGGGTTCAGTTTCCGAGGAACCGAACCCGCTCATCACTAATATCAGCCCAAATGTATTAAGCCTTAACAAGAGATAAAGTGGAGATGGATAAAGAGTGATACATGACCAGCTAACCAGCTCCTGTCATTTATTAAACAGCCTGTGACATGGCAGTTAGGAGCTGATTGGCTGGTCATTTATCACTCTTTATCCATCTCCACTTTATCTCTTGTTAAGGCTTAATACATTTGGGCCATCATCTGTTCAATTGAATATATCGTTTACTGATTGATGGGTGTGTGCAAACAATATGTCTGTGAGCGTTGGCGCTGTGTTAATGGCAGGTATAACAGCGCATCTGGCTGTGTGTACAGGCGATCAGTCACAGCTGGGCGGGCATTTGATCAAATGCCCATCCAACTGTGACATGATGACCCATCTAGCGGCCGACTGTAACTGTATATGTTTACCTGGTTCAGCAGCTTGGTCAGTGTGTCGATGGGTCCGCAGACGTGTCGGCCAAGTGTCTACCCAGCTTAAGCCAGTGTTTCTTAAACTCAGCCCTTAGGAACACTAACAGCTCATGTGCATACTGTATATTTGATTGATGCTAGCAAAGTCCCTAAAATGATCCTAATCTGCTTGTTTATAGGTATAGATATAAATTGAAGAATCAGAATCTGAAATAAAGTGGTCAGTCTCTTAAGAAATAAGTATTAACTACAAATCTTTACCCATAGTCTCAGCAAAGTCTGTAGAATGGTTCTTAATGGTAGACAGCGGGATACTCAGAACACATATCAGTGGTATAATCAAGCCTAGGTTGTCACAGTCTGCATTCAGGGGCCCCCTGTCCCTCTGTTGCTTGCTCAACCCTGTGGCAGTTCTGAGTTCGTGGGGGCAGATGTACTAAGCTTTGGAGAGTGATAAACTGGAGAGACATCAACTACCAACCAATCAGCTCATAACTGTCATTGTTCAAACACAGCCTGTCACATGGCAGTTCAAAGCTGCCTGACTAGTACTTTATTTTTCTCCACTTTTAGTACTATCTCCCCCATTACTATAGAACTTTCAGTGCTGCTAGACAATTTGAAGTGACATTTGTTGGCTCCATTTCTCAACTGCGAATAGCAGATGCTCCCTGTACTGATCAGTTGATGGCTGCTGTTATAATAATCAGCCTATACTGTTAACCAATCACATGCTTTCTTTTGCTTACAATGACAAGAGTAATGAAGCAATAAAGGGAGCTTCAATAAGCCAGAGGAGTGATTAAATGACTCTAGACCATCTGCATTAGCTTCTTCACAAACCAAGTACCTGCACACATTATGCTGGTAACGCAAGGGATAGTACACTGATGACTGCACAGAGGCCTCATTCTTTCACCACTTCCTGATGATCAGGATTATGGGAGATGTAGTCTTTTCAGTAACTAATAACATATGACAACAGCAAGAACCCTAAGTATATGAGGGGGTTTCAATAATAAGGCCTCTATAAGGTCTCTCCTGTAATGTTCTAATTTCCCGGCAGGCCAGAGCAGGCAGACCACTGCTTCCCCTCATGGCCATTATACTGCACTTCATATCAGTCATACTGTCCCAACATCAGTTGTAAGATAACGTGGCTGACAGACACATGGTCAAACATACCTCAATGTGCACAGTGTGATCAGATTTTTGCATCTAAGGGGCACATCAGCAGCTAAAATTCATCGTCAACTTGTCTAGGTGTATGGTAATAACGTCACTACATGCTTCTCTGTATGTTTGGTTTCAAAATGAAGAGCTCTACTAATATTACATGCAAAGTCCCTCATGTTTTGCACTTGTTAGTGCAGCTTTAAATTTTAGATCAAACATGCTGCTTTGGAAATAAAACCTTCAGGGGTAAATGTAATAGGGTCCAAGTTGCCAGAGGTCAGGGATTTTGTCCAAAAATGGCTGTATTTTTAAAGCGGCAATCATTTACAAGGCAAAACTAGGTTTGCCTTGTTTACGATTGGCACTTTAAAACTATGGCCATTCTCGGCTGATATGTCGGACCTCTGGCATCTTGGATCCTATTACATTTACCCCATAGTGTTTAAAATAACATGAAAATAATAGAAACCCACAGTGACATACAGACATCATAATTTATACAATAAGAGTCTTTTATGAAAAAATTCAGAAGTACATTATGGAAGTCACTATTCCAGGCCCCCATTCCACATTTTGGAAGCTCCTATTCTAATGTATTTAGCTTAGTGATCCACAATAGGACCGTGAATGTCTCTATAGGTGACACCATCCCAAGGGTCATTGGGCTTGATTAATTTTCACCTATCACATCTGTAAATGTTGTCTTACTTTATCATATACATCCACATAAATACATTCTTCCTGTGCAAAGTATACCTAGACATGCCATGCCATGATCTCATCTGTGCTTACACTGTGCAAACGTAGACGCAAACCTACACAAAATTTGTATACTACAAGAATGCATTCCTCCAGCTTCGTAAAGGCTCTTAAATTTTACAATTAGAACATAGTTGGTTTTGCCTCTGTTTGTGAAAATTATTGGTGAGGAACAAAAATATGAAGAATTTCACAGCAGTGGACAACAACATGGAGAGGATGGTCCCCCTGGGGGAAATAGTGTATCAGTTTTACACGTGTTTTAGAAATCAGATGTCATCAAAAATATACAAGTATTAGCTTAATGGTTCTTACAAGTACTTATCATCCAGGACATGTTAGAACACAGATGCCCCGCAGGCAGTGTCTTCAGTGTTTAAGAAATTATAAAAATAGCTCTAAATGTCTGTTGTGAGAAGTGTGGGTATGTTAAACTGAACCTGTCTCCTTCATATAAAACTACATACATGGCTTCAAAACATCAGCCTATGTTTTAGCTGGGTGACTTTCTGCTTTATTTTTTTTAATTTTTTTTTAATCCTATAACTTTTCAAGCATGCCCTGGTCTCTCCATTCTTCTCTTGACCTTCTCCCTAGCTAAATACCATCCAATTTATTTTCTCCCTTGTGCCTCCAAGTTCTGCTAGAGGGTAGAGTATGACTATTTCAACTACTTTCGCTCTTCCTGCTATCTCCTAGATTATCACTAATGACCTCCTCCTAGCCAAATGTATAGTTCTCTATTCTAATATTATTTCACCTTACAGCTGCATTTGGCACTGTTGACCACCCCATTCTCCTCCCAACACACCACTTAATTGCGCTTTGTGACTCTGCTAGTTCACCTCCTATTTGTCAAACAGCTCCTTCTCTGTATCTACACTCACCTCCACCTCCATGTATCCTCTGCTTCACCTGCCTGTTGGGACCCCCAAGAGTTTGTCCTTGATCATCTGTTGTCTCTTTCCATGTCTTCCTGCTGCAAGTTTATCAGTTCCTTTGGACTTTGCTACCATCTCTACGCCGAGAATACCCAACTTTGCATTCTTCTTTGGATCTCTCTTCCACCTACCCCACCCTCTCTCTCTCTGTTGGGAATGTGTCACAACTCTTGCAGAGATGGTATGGATGGTGACTGTACCTGTAGGATTGGCATAGATCCAGAACAGAGGAGTGAAATCTTATGTATCAGTGGTTTTCACCAGGGACCCCCGATACACAGTTTGTGGGCCACTGACAAGAGACTCATCAGATGGCCTGGATCAGAATGCTGGGTTTTACACTGGGAGTCAAAACAAACTAGACAATGCAGTACTGGATATGATTTAATTCTCTGACACAGGTTAATGCCCAGACGGGGTGCGGTTTAAATTTGGTGCCATCTTGACTTCACGCTTTTGGCATGACTGTCCTTTTAGATCTAAAACAGAGCTGCATGCACAGCTGTAAGGGAACAGCAGCCATCTGTACAGAGCTATCCACAGCAGCAGGAGGAAGGAAATGCCGGCAGTCCCCCACAACAGACGGCGAGAGGGACCACTGGTCAGCTAGGGAAGCACTTCAGCATGTGGATGCTGCTGACCAGCAACCATCCACAATGCAGACACTGCTGTCCTGAGGGACCAGCTCCATATGACCCAGTAAGCAAGGGTGGGGCTTCAGCATGCTGATATACAATGTTTCAGTCATCTCTGTTCCCCAAGTCTGAAATCCTGCTGTCTCCAATGGTGCTGAGGAGGGGTGGTCTTCAGTATGCGGGCTCTTTCCTCTAGTAACATAGTAACATAGTATCTAAGGTTAAAAAAAGACAATTGTCCACACCTCCCCTGTGTTTGCACCCCCCCCCCCCCCAGTACCAGGGCCCGGCAGAGCTGTCGTGCCCCTGACTGTCTCCACTACTGCAATATTTTCAGAATCAGGTCCTTCCTCTACCTGCATGCTACAGTACTAATGCTCTCATAATTTTCCCCCTGAATTACTGTAATCTACTCCTATCTGGCTCTGGCCATTGTAACTCCCACCAAGCCCCTCTTTAATTTATCCTCAAATCCGCCTAATTTTCCTTTTTCATCCCTCAAAATCTGCGGAGTCTCCTGCAGAATGCGGGAGGGTAGGCAATTATAACTTGCAATGTAAGTATGCATTAATTTTTTATTTTCTCAGCTTCTCTCCAGCCAAAACAACGTATTGGTTTTGGGGGTAGTGATCCTTTAACTCCATTTTCAGATCCCTTTTTACCATTTGTTGAAGCCTAATTTTTGTGCTAAACTCGCCATTAGGTATGTATTTATATTTATGTCACATTTGTACATATAAATAGCTTTTGCCTTTTCCACGCATGTAATGCTCCTTCTTGTATAAAATGCATCGGTATGGAGCATATTGAACAGGATGACTGACTTCCCTGGACATACAGTAGGGTACAACAACCCATACTAGTTTTTTTTTCAGACATTCAGGAATTTATAAATGGCACCAGGGTCTGTCTAGAGCTGCATTGATCCCTGACGAGGACATTATAGGGGGTGGGTGAAGTGAATTTAGTAAGTTTGCTCTGTATAGATTCATCTGTGTCATGGCTCCCAGATCGCTCCCTCATCCCAGTGCTCACTCTGCTCAGTGAATGATGTGAGTACTGGAAACAGAAACAACAGGTCGCAACAGCCCCTGCTGCTCTGGAAGTGAGACTGTGAATCTCAGGAGCGGTTCTAGGCACGAGCAAGCCGGGCGGGTGCCCATCAGCGGCAGCCGCTGGAGGCTGGAGCTCACTCCTGACTCAGCCAGTGTGCGGCTGTGCGACGCTATTGGAGAGACATCAATATCAGAGGAGCGGGCGCCAGACAGAGGGCAGCAGCGGTCCGGAAGCAGGAGTGGGGCTGGTGAGCATTGTGTGTTTTTGTGTGTGTGTGTGTGTGAGCTGTGCTACTAGGGGATATCTCTACAGGGGGCATCTCCACTGGGGGCATCTCTATAGGGGGCATCTCCACTGAGGGCATTTCTACTGGGGGCATCACTACAGGGGGCATCTCTAATGGGGGCATAACTACGGGGGACATCTCTACAGGGGGACATCTCTACTGGGGGTATCTCTACTGGGTGCATAACTACAGGGGGAATTCTACTGGGGGCATAACTACAGGGGTCATCTCTACTAGGATAATCTCTACTGGGTGCATAACTACAGGGGGAATTCTACTGGGGGCATAACTACAGGGGTCATCTCTACTAGGATAATCTCTACTGGTGGTATCACTACTGGAGTAATCTCTACTGGGGGCATAACTGCAGGGGGCATATCTACAGGGGGTATATCTACACGGGGCATAACTACACTGGGGGCATTACTACTGGGGGCACTACTAGTGAGGCCATTGCATAGGGGGCACTTAATAAGTGCAATGTTCATATGGGTCTACCTGGTGCATTGTGTATAAGGGGATACCTGGTGCAATGTGTGCAAGGGGCTACCTTGCATAACGTGTATAAGGGGCTCTGCTCTACTGTGGCGTAATGTGTGTAAGGGGCTCTAACATGGTATAAGGGGTACTACTGTGTTTTGTAAAGTGACTGACGGACTCTACTGTGTGGTGTAATGTGACTGACGGACACTACTGTATGGTGTAATGTAAATTGGTACTATTCTGTGGCCACGCCCCTTCTCTATGAAGCCACACTTCTATTTTTTAGACGCGCACTAACCCTATTTTGCCTGTCAGGGAACTTTCGCCCTGGGCGCCACAAGGTTTACAACCAGCCCTGACTGTGATGATTGTGATGTGTTGAGTAACAGGCAGGGAGTAGGCATAACTATCACAAATTCCCACGAGGACACCTGCTGCTGTTCTCATAAGGGAAATGGTCAGAACACATGTCAGCTGGAGAGTAGCCCAGGACTTCCTACTGTAGCTTGCCTCTCGTGAGGAGAGTGGTCTCAGAGCCCTGCAAAGACAGGACAGGACACTGTGAACTTGTAAATCATATTATTAAAACTAAGAAAAGGATAAATGATAAAACAAATTTAATAGAAGATTATGAATCCTGTCTTTTACACTTTAATTATTCCAACAAAAAGTACAAAACGGACTTCCCACCCCTCCCCTCTATGTAATAACATCCATATTATATATTAGAGATGTGCGGCGGGCACTTTTGTGTTTTGTGCTTTGGTTTTGGTTTTGGATCTGGATCCTCGCTTGTGTTTTGGATCTGGATTGGTTTTGCCATAACCACCCTTTTGGGTTTTGGTTATGGATCTGGATGATTTTTGAAAAAAAACTCCATAAAAACAGCTAAAACACAGAATTTTGGGGGAAATTTTGATCGTACAGTATTATTAACCACAATAACATTCATTTCCACTCATTTCCAGTGTATTCTGAACACCTCACACCTCACAATATTGTTTTTAGGTCAAAAGGTTGCACTGAGGTCGCTGGATGACTTTGCTAAGCGACACAAGTGTGCTGCACAAACACCTGGCCCATCTAGGAGTGGCACTGCAGTGTCAGATGGGGTGGCACGCAGTGGCTGAATGTCGAAAGTGGCCTGCAGTTTCTTTGGCCACCGACAGCATCTCCCGCACGCCCCTGTCATTTAAAAAAAAAATTCTGCACCACAAAATCAATTGTATGTGCAAAACATGAGACGTGCTGGAATTTGTCCAGATGTAATACACGCACAATATTGGTGGACTTATACGGCAGTACCACTGGACTTATACGGCAGTACCCCTGAACTTATACGGCAGTACCCCTGAACTTATACGGCTGCACCACTGGACTGGACCTATACGGCAGTAGTACTGGACTTATACAGCAGTACCCCTGAATTTATACGGCAGTACCCCTGATCTTATACGACCTCACCACTGGACTGGACTTATACGGCAGTACCACTGGACTTATACAGCAGTATCCCTGGACTTCTACGGCAGTACCCCTGAACTTATACAGCTGCACCACTGGACTGGACTTATACGGTAGTACCACTCTACTTATACGGCAGTACCCCTGAACTTATACGGCTGCACCACTGGTCTGGATTTATACAGCAATACTACTGGACTTATACGGCAATACCCCTGATCTTATACGGCTGCACCACTGGACTGGACTTATACGGCAGTACCACTGGACTTATACGGCAGTACCCCTGAACTTATATGGCTGCACCACTGGACTGGACTTATATGGCAGTACCACTGGATTTATAAGGCAGTACCCCTGAACTTATATGACAGTACCGCTGAACTTATACGGCTGCACCACTGGACTGGACTTATATGGCAGTACCACTGGACTTATATAGCAGTACCCCTGGACTTATACAGCAGTACCCCTGATCTTATACGGCTGCACCACTGGACTGGACTTATACGGCAGTACCCTTGAACTTATACAGCAGTACCCCTGGACTTATACGGCAGCAGCACTAGACTTATGGTAGCACAGGACACCACCACTGGACTTATGGCAGCACAGAACACCACCACTGGACTTATGGCAGCACAGGACACCACCACTGGACTGATGCAGCACAACACAGCACTGGAATGACACATAAGAGCAGATCGCCTCGTTCTGGTTTCTGAGTCTGGCGGGAAGTTCCGTGCCAGACTCAGATCTGGGCTCGGGACATGATGTTCGGTAGGGTTCGGTTCTCAGAGAACTGAACCCGCTCATCTCTGCTATATATACAGTAATGTTTTCTGATTTGTGCATTTTTCCTCTTCCTGTGCGGGTTGCATCAAACATTGCATTTTGCATGAGATGCATACCGCCAGTCATCGTAAGCATAGTGGCATTCTTTACCGCCATATGCCCCCCCAAAAATTACAAAGGACAGCTCTCCCGACAACAGCTGTTCTTTTCTATAGAAGGAATCCTGTGTAGACCTGGTAGTCCTTCTTTGATGCATGCTGCCATGGGGATGGGGGATCGGGGTGCTAGGAGGGATCCGACTGGATCCTTCTCAGAGGGCAGGCGAAAAAAAGCACATAGAAGGGGCTAATACTGTGCTGTATCTTAATTTTGTTTTAAATTTAGTTGGAACAACCATTTTCTGGCGTCTTTCACCGTGTGAGAGCAAATGGCTGATTATCGTTTGCCCCCACACACTGACAGATTATTATTCCAACCAGTCAACTAATACTCTATATGGCCAGCATTAGTCTTGAAGAGAAATAACATGGATGACTCACAAATGTCGACATGTTAGAATGTTGAATCACTCACAAATGTAGAATGTTGACATTTAGGGGTCTATTTACTAAGCCTTGGATGGAGATAAAGTCGACAGAGTTAAAGTACCAGCCAATCTGCTCCTAACTGTAATTTTTCAAACACAGCCTTTGACATGGCAGTTAGGAGCTGATTGGCTGGTACTTTATCTTCATCCACTTTATCTCCATCAAATGCTTAGTAAATAGACTCCACAGTCCCTGGTGGCCCATTGGTGACTCATCTGCTCCCAACAGCCGCAGTGGCCCCAGCGCGGTTTTTCTGGGACCTGACGGTTAAGTGAGTTTGACTTTCTGAGCAGACCTCACTGAATGGTGCTGGTGCTGTTCCATGGAAATATATATATATATATATTTTTTATTGTTAGAGGTTATATAAAGAAGTGATGACTCCCCCCTGACCCCACACCTCTCAGATACTGCACCTCGCCTGAATCTTTATGCCATATCAAACAGGGAGTATGGTGCTTGGATTATTGGATTAGATGGATACATTTTGGGGGGATGTGGGGTATCCATAAATTTGAGGCCATAAAGCTATTTTTCAGTCATTAGTACAGTCTGAAAATGATTGCCTTAAGCCACACACCCTGGTTACACTCCTGGCCACACAATCTGTTTGGAAATCTGCCAATCACAAGGTCGGAATTAACTGGCAAAGTATAGTCTGTGCACAATTTGCTGAGAGATTAACTCTTATCAACAAATTTCTGACCACATATCTGGACCACCATGCTGTCATTACCAGTGGTGGTCCAGTAATGGGTCAATGAGCAGGTCTACCTCCTTTAAAAACCCTATATATCAAGGTGCCATACAGGGGCACTTAAAAAGAGGAGGAGGCCTGTGTGCAGACTCCATCTGAGCCCCCTCCTCTGTAGCCGACAGCGCTGTAGACTCTAGTGACCCTAGTAGGGTCACTAGGAGATATTATTACATTTGTCATGCTATCTATTTTTTTCAGCACCTACTTTACTTTAATAATATGTCAATATCTTTAAATTAAATTCTTGAATAGAAAATAAAAAACACCCCCTAAACAAAATATAGATAAAAAAGTAGATGTGCCCTGGCCCCTCATTGTTTAAATAAAGTACATACTATAAATAAGTTATTTCATACAAATGGTTATTCGCCCCAACAGAGACATGCTGGAGAATCAATGCTCAGCGATTCTGCCTCCCCACCCTCCTGCATCAGCTTTCTTCTTGTTTTGCCTTAAATTATGATTCACTGGGTTGGGGCTGCAATGCCGGTGGTTGGCATTTCCAAATACTGACCATGGCATTCTGATTGTTAGAACCTGACAGGGGTCGGGAAACAATTATAACTAACCCCCCTAACCCCTGCAGCCTAACCCTAACCCTTCCTGGTGGTGCCTAACCCTAATGCCCCTTTCCCACAGCCTAAACTTGACCCCCCCCCCCACAGCAGCCTAAACCTAACCCTCCTTCCCGCAGCCTAACCCTCCGCCCCCCCGCCAGCCTAAACCTAACCTCTTTCCATGAGGCTCTCTGACATCCCACCAGTTCTTCGGTTGGGATCCCGGCTGTCAGGATACTGGCGCCGGCGTTCTGATCCATGTCGGGATTCCGGCGTTATGACAGCCGGAACCGGGATCCCGACCGTCATGATCCTGACCAAATACCCTTTCGCTGATTCACTGATTATTTTTCTTATTTTTGGTTGGGAAAGCTAAGTAATAATATTGTAGTCACAATCTGATTTTCAAAGAAGGAAATATAAAGGTGCTTCCTATGATGTCAGAAAATATAAAATTGAACAATATTACACAATACTATATTTACAAGCAGTCTAATTTGTATGTGACAACTTTATTTTCATGACAAGCTGACAGATGAATGTGATGATATCTGTTATGGACTACAAACATTTACGCTGAGTTCTAGGTAAAAAGGTTTCTTGAAGGGGAAAGGTTAGCTCATTAACACCTTCAATCAAAACACACGTTCTTCTTTCTAATATATAATACATTATTTTTCACGCATACCCATAATGCATCTGCTGATTTCACACCTCCATGCTTTAAACATTGCAGCACAGATCTCTCGTTTATAAGGGACTTTCAAGATGTTCGGCTGATGTCACAGGTCGGCATTTAAAATTCAGTTTTCTGATTCTATCATGCAATCGCAATTTACTGCCCTGTGAATACTGCGGATGTGAAGCAACTGGGACCCCACATTTTAGGTCTAATGAAAGCAGCTCTTTCTTAGCTTAAAAACAGCCAAATGTAACCATGCAGTTCACTAAGCTTTTGGCAGCGTGTTAGAAATGCTATTTATTCCCAGCTGGCAGGGTCTGTGGCAAGCTATGTATATGTAGAAGTGCAGGGCTATTTAGAACTTCCCTTGCAATAAGTTGTTGGAGTTATTCCCAAATCACTTTTGCTTTTTAGAAAAACTTCCCCACAAGCATCAATAACAGAAAATAGCAGCACAACTGTTCTTAAGGCTGTATTGCTAGTACAATGGCGATTCTATGCAAGGTATGCTCAGTAGCCTCCTGGAAATAACACCTTTAGTGTATTACATTCTATGGCAGCAATATTAGAGGGTTGGGATTCGGGGGCCTGGCATTTGGAATCCTGCCGGTCAACATACCGACGCTGGAATCCCGAGTGTCGGTGCGGGAGCGCAACGAAGCCCCTCAGCGGGCTAGGTGACTTGCTGCGCTTACCACAGGTTATATTCCCATTCTATGGGGGTCGTGGGAATAGTCCCTGTCAGTTGGCATGCCGACTGTTGGGCTGTTAAGCAGGCGGGATCCTGGTGGTGGTATAGTGACCGGCGGTCTCCTGTAACTAGATCCCATATTAGAGATATTCAAAACGCCAGGTGTTTTATTTTTGTATATGGATTTCACCCCAAAATGTATTAGTATTTATATAATTTGCACTAATGTACTAATCTATTTTATAATGACCACCTCTCTTAATTATCAGTCATTTGACCATGAGCCTCATTGTTCAAGTTGGCTGGCTGAAACTGCTATTTATACCCAGCGCCGGAGGAGGGCCCTCCGACACCCAGTGTCAGCTCTGCTCCCGAACACGTGATGTCATGTCAGAGGACAGGCCGCTGGCAGGAGAAAGTGTGGAGCTGCCTGGATGCACTACACACTGCAGGGTGCATGGCCGGGGCATATTTTGGACGTTCCGAGCAGCATCACGACTAATCCATTCATACCTACTTTTAATTTCTCCTCTCCCGGAGGAGCCCAGGGAGCAGACTCTGTGGGCCACTTATGGGAGGCAGGGCCGGGCAGCCACCCCATTGTGGCAAAGTGCCATGAATCACAAGTCTGCTGGCAGGTGGTGGGACTAAATAATATGATGTGTGTTATTTAGCCCTGCCCCCTCTACACAAAGCCTCAAATACTAGGTATAATCTCCTCATCCTGCCCCCTTCACTAGGAAACAGGTGGGATGCGGGAAATGTGGCCGCACTTCTGTGGGTGCGGGAGAATAGGCAAGTATGTACTAGCCGCAGGGTGCCATTCCAGAGGCCGTGGGGCAACAACTGTGCCATCTCCAGGGCCCTGCTCTCTGTGTCATCACAGCCTCACCTCCCATTGCACAGAGGGTGGTGGGGCTGCGATGACACAGTTCATGGTGCCATCACCCCCACTAATGACACTTGGGCTTTCGAGTATAGGGTCGGCAGATTGAATCAGCCTATGTATTATAGTATCTAATATGCCCCTGAAAATTAACATTCCTTATCGTTGCATATGGCGGCAATAAGCAATATCTTCTCAGGAATGTTCCCTATATAAATAAACATTATGAAAAGAATATTGAAGATTAAACAGGTCATGCTGAGGAATCCAATAGCAAGAATGTCATTTCTGTGCCTGATTTATTTGCACCATCACAAAATAAGAGATTTGTATATTTTGGGGCATTGATATTGTTTCGGGATAAGAGCCTGTACAGCATGAGCCTTATAGAATAGCCTGTGAGAAGCAGGAGCAGCTGTGATTCCGGCCCAGGTAGCACACAGAGATGCATTTCTTAATAATACAAATAATTCCCATGCTTAGGTTGTAGATTAAACAGGACATGCATGGTCGGGTATGGGTCGTTGTGTCGACTCAACTTAGGTCGACAGTCATTAGGTCAACCACGGAAGGTCAGCATGGGCATTAGGTCGATGTGAACTAGGTCGACATGGGCATTATGTTGACATGTACTAGGTCGACAGATGAAAAGGTAGACATGAGTTTTTGGACTTTTTTTGGTGTTGTTTTCTTTGTAAAGTGACGGGGGAATCCCAATTAGTGCACCGTGTCCCCTCACATGGCTCGCTTCGCTCACCATGCTTTGGACTAGGTTGACATGGGCATTAAGTCGACATGTACTAGGTCAACAGGTGAAACGGTCGACATGAGTTTTTGGACTTTTTTTGGTGTCGTTCTCTTCGTAAAGTGACGGGGGAACCCCAATTAGTGCACCCTGTCCCCTCACATGGCTCGCTTCGCTCACCATGCTTTGGACTAGGCCAACATGGGCATTAAGTCGACATGTACTAGGTCGACAGGTGAAACGGTCAACATGAGTTTTTGGACTTTTTTTGGTGTTGTTTTCTTCGTAAAGTGACAGGGGAACCCCAGTTAGTGCACCGTGTCCCCTCACATGGCTCGCTTCGCTCGCCATGCTTCGGGCAAGGTGCCTCGCTTCGCTCGGCACAGGTTACCGTTCCAATCATAGTCCACGTGGATCGTCAAGTATGAAAAAATTAAAAAAAATGGAGAAAAATGTGAAAAACTCATGTCGACCTTTTGGCCTGTCGACCTAGTACAAATCGACCTAATGACCATTCGACATATTGATCATGTCGACCTAATGCATGTTGACCTTTAGTGGTCGACCTAATGACTGTCGACCTAAGCTGTGTCAACCTAACGACCATATCCCCGCATGGTCTATGACAGAGAATGCCACTGTTGTCGCTGAAGTTCTTGCTTAGTTTGGGCCCTCACACAGTGAAATATAATAGATTTTGGGCTGTGGATTCGTTTTCAAGCTCAACATCCTCACTCTCGTCTGTGTCAGTTATTATTCTTACAGCTCATTTTTCCCTTAGCATTCAAAATAGTTGTTGCTGTGAGAGAAATGTTTTCTTACATGACTTTTACCTAAAAGTAAAACATGGACCCATTCCTACGCAGGATATACACGGCTGCAGCGGCGCCATGTTTTCAATCGCAGTTGATATCAGAAAATGGCCATGACACACCTGTGTTTTTCATCCACTCCCCGCAAATGCCATGTAACCTACCACAAACAAACGGACACTTCCTGGCAATTGCTATGTGATCGCAGATTGCTGACCATGCGATTGCATTGTATTTGCATTTTGCGATTTTACTAAATCACAACTGAAGCTGAATAAGGCCCTATAAGTGACTTTGTATTTGGCTACAAAGCGAATAAGACACAATATTTAGGATAAGATGTAGAATGCGTCATACCTAAAAATGCCGGGTTCGTAGGTGTGGCCGCTTACTACATATGTACCAAGCTCCGTAATGCAATACACTCCAAAGCTTGGATGCGGTAGGCAACGTCATCTCTTGATGGCGTTACCCTGTTGAAGATTATGGACTTCTTTCCATCTTTCCCCCTGAGAGGGATCCAATCTCTACCAGCACACCCGTGGAGCGTATGTCACTAGACGCATGCGTAGACAGACTCCCGGATCCTTAGCCCTGGAAGTCCCCAGCTGCAAAAGAAAGCTCTCATTGGGAGAGGAGTACCTTGCTAAATATTCATCTATACGGCGTTATTAAACATTGATGCACCTGCGTCATGCATTGCACCCAAGGCATGAAAATCCATGAAATGTTACCCATGGCGGGGCGTCTGGGTTGCACCATGCATCTCACAAAATATGGCATAAAAAGGATAGGTGTATAAAGGTGTTCGGTATGGTATACCACCGCACAGGATGCCAAAGGTCAGTATACCGACATCGGCATCAGGGGGGCGAGCGCAACTACGCCCATTGCGGGTACGCTGCATACTCGGTGGCGATCGCCACAGGTTCTATTCTCCCTCTATGGGTGTCGTGGACACCAACACATGGGGAATCACCGGCGGCGGTATGGTGCTCCAGTCGGGATCCCGGCGTTGGTATTGTAACAGCCAGGATCACGAAGAGCGGTACGCTGACCACATACCGTATAAAGACATATCTGTATAGCATTTCAGGCTTATCAACCAGACTTCATTAGTCAATCTAGGGTGGTCATTCAGACCTGATCGCACGCTAAATTTTTTTGCTGCGCTGCGATCAGGTCAGAACTGCGCATGCGTATGCACCACAATGCACAGGCGCGTTGTACGAGTACAAAGCGGATCATTGCTCTGCGATGGATTTTACGAAGAATCCATTGCACAGCCGATCGCAAGGAGATTGACAGGAAGTTTGTGGGTGTCAACTGACCATTTTCTGGGACTGTTTGGTAAAAAACAGGCGTGTCCAAGCATTTGCAAGACGAGTGTCTGACGTCAATTCCGGGACCTGACAGGCTTAAGTGATCGCAGCGGCTGAGTAAGTTCTGGGCAACTCAGAAACTGCACAAAACTTTTTTGTAGCGCCCGGCTGCACATGCGATCGCACACTTGCAAAGCAAAAATACACTCCCCTATAGGCGGCGACTATCTGATCGCAGTGTTGCAAAAAATAGCAAGCGATCAGGTCTGAATTACCCCCTAAAGTACAGTAATTACTATAATTTGGGAAATTGATTTCTATTAATTATAATTAAGAATGAAATTCTCTATTGTTATTCTATAAAACTGATCAAACATTTCAATATAAAATGTATTATTATTAGTAATATTATTATTATTATTATTTGTAATATTATTATTATTATTATTATTATTCACAACAACAGTTATATGCAGAGCTATCAAATTTTAACTCATTGATATTGCTATTTGCTAGCAGACCTTTTATTTTGCCTGGGAGAGCTGAGTTGTTGCCGTCACCCCACGCCCCTGTACGCATATGTAGGAAGAGTTGCACAGCAGATTTGTGTGTCCTGCTATCTCCCACACCCATACTGCATGCTGGCTGATAATGGGGAAACCGGGGAAGACAAGCCATCTCCCTTTAACAAAGTCGAGTCACATGACTGACTTCCATCACCAGCACCTCAAAGAATGCGATAAGCTCTATCTTGAAATTAGAGGATGCTTATGGAAATTTCTCCAGATATTACGTCAGCTGTTGTCACAGCTGCCGAGTCAGTCTACAAGACTGAGCCTGTTCTGCCCATACATATTTCACATAGAGATAATGTCAGAACTAAGAAAGCCTCCTGTACTATATGTGATCTGCGTCATCTAACCAGTTGATAGATTGTTGTTAGTATTAACTTAAGAAAAGTACTTTTTTTTTTAGTATTAACTTGTGTTTTGCCTTAATGAAAAGCCTCAGGGTGACATGGCAACAATTAGAAAGGCATGCTTATTTTGCAGATTTCACATTGAGCAACTTCGGTTTATTTAATCTCGATGGTTTTGACAATTCAAAATAGAGTTGTACAGTTATTCAGGTAACTCTAGAAAATTAGATGTTGACCATAGCAACCAATCAGAGTCCTGACATTTTTTCTAATGAAGTTTATAAAATGAAAGCAAATGTCTGATTGGTTGCTTTGGGTAGTACAGTTTCACTTATTCTATGCAGTTTCACAACATTTATCATTGTACCTCATTATAGGGTAGATGCATCCAGAGAGAGAAAATGAAGTAGTTTCCCAAAGCAATCCATCCGCTTCTTACTGTCAGTACAAAGACTCTGGGGTCTATGTACTAAGCTTTGGAGGGAGATAAAGTCGACACAGATAAAGTACAAGCCAATCGGCTCCTTACTGTCATTTTTCAAACCTATCCTGTTACATGGCAGTTAGGAGCTGATTGGCTTGTACTTTATCTCTCTCCACTTTATCACTGTCCAAGTTAGTACATAGACCCATGTGTTAGATAAATGATAGCTAGAAGTTGATTAGTTCCTTTGGCCAACTTACCTACGTTACCTCTCTTCAAGGCTTGATATATCTCCCCCTTTGTGTAGCAGAGATCACTGAAATCTCTGTATACTGTTCTTGATTATAACATGCACTGTATATTTTTGATTAAGTGGTGTAAATAGGAATTTGTGCCCCATGGGCACAGAATTTGTAATTATGCCAACATTATTTGCCAAATTATTCCTTTTTTTCCATGTCATGCCCCTTTTCTCCATGTAACAACTATGAAAGGTTATAGTTCTCTTGGACTGGCACTACAGACCCTCCAACATGATCCGCCCCACTAGGCACAAAATGCTCTGTTTCTGGACTTCCCTCTTAATTTATGATTTCCATCATCTGTGTTGAACTAGTTAAATGATAAGAAAGCTGTTTCTTCACAGATGATGGCAATAATAAATTAAGATGGAAGTCCAGAAACAGAGCATTTTGTACCTAGTGGGGCGGGTCATGCTGGAGGGTATGGCACTATAGATTTGTCTCTATATACAGTATGTGGGGGAAACAACAGATTCAAGGAATGACAACGTCATTCACATTGGAAACGCCCAACTGCATAGTCAGCCCTATTTTTATTTTCTTCATTTCAAACCCTTCCTCTGCTTGATCCTTGTTTTGCAGTGATATTGGTCACTTATTGTAACATGTCTTGGCTCCTGCCCATGTGCACGCCACTAGTTACACCTCTGCAATGTAATTGTTTTTAGTTGCTGTAATTTATAGCATCACTCTGATTCTAAATTGCAGTGTAAAAATAAAGCAGCCAGTATTTACCCTGCACAGAAACAAAATAACCCACCCAAATCTAACTCTCTCTGCACATGTTATTATGCCCATACCCCCCCCCCCCCCCCCCCCACACACACACACACACCCCCTGCAGTGCACATGGTTTTGCCCGTTAGAGAACAAATTTGCTGCTGCAATCAGGAGCGTAGGGAGGGTGGAACAAGTGAAGCTTGAGCTCCAGGCGCCACTGGGGACAGAAGGTGCCAGCTCACTGCACAGCTGAGAGCCGGGATCTCAGGCAGGGGTAGGAGGAGATGATTAGAAGAGAGGGAAGGGGTGGCCACCACACTGCCTGCATGTTGCATATCACTGATTCATTGCACAGTACAGAGAGTCCAGTGCAGTGCAGTGGGGTGCGGAGTGTTGTTAAGGAAGAGGGGAGGTTTGTACGTTTGTCAGAAGAACTTTCCTGGCTGTCAGGGATCTGCATTCAGTGATCTGGAACATGCAGGCAGTGTGGTGGCCACCCCTTCCCTTTCCTCAGTCCTTTCCTTCTACCCACGAGGCCCAGCCTGTCAATCACATAGAAGCTCTGCCCCTCCAGGCTGGAACGAGGAGCTGCTCTGCTGCTGCCTCTTGGTGAGAATTAATGTGTGTATACAGTGTGTTTATGTGTATATGTCTGTGTTTGTGTGTAAATGTGTGTATATGTCTGTGTGCTAATGTGTATACATGTGTGTGTGTGTTTATGTGTATATATCTTTGTTTACAGTATGTGTGAGTATTTGTGTGTGTTTATGTATGTCTGTGTGTATATGTGTATGTCTGTGTATATCTGTCTGTGTATATTTGTGTGTTTGTGTGTGTGTGTGTATATCTGTGTATATTTGTGTGTTTATGTATGTCTGTGCCTAAATGTGTGTGAATCTATGTAATGTATGTATGTATGTATGTGTGGTGGTGGGTGGGGGTGCCGTGACATGACCCTGCTCCGGGTGTCATGTCTCCACGCTACGCCTCTGGCTGCAATCAGGTCTGAATTAGGCCCAATACATCGGTGGACACTGTTCACAGACATCAGTGGTTGTACAGTACTTGTTTGGCAAATAGAGAATTGTTAGGTAGCCCGATACATTAAGAGAAAGTGTTCCAGAGGTAGAATTTTCAAAACTAAAAGTTCTAGCAGCTGATATAGTGCTATGGAAACACATTGCTTAACGAGTTTGTACATTTCTGATTTGCAAAAGGCCTTTAGTGAATGTGTTAAGTAGTGATGAGCGGGTTCGGTTCCTCGGAAACCGAACCCACCTCGAACTTCACCCATTTTACACGGGTTCGAGGCATACTCGGATTCTCCCGTATGGCTCGGTTAATCCGAGCGCGCCCGAACGTCATCATCCCGCTGTCGGATTCTCGCGAGATTCGGATTCTATATAAGCAGCCGCGAGTCGCCGCCATTTTCACTTGTGCATTGGAAATGTTAGGGAGAGGACGTGGCTGGCGTCCTCCGTTTATTAATCTTGAATTCTTGATGCAAAAATATTTGTGCTTATTGCTTAATTGTGGGGACTGGGGAGCAGCTGTATTATATAGGAGGAGTACAGTGCAGAGTTTTGCTGACCAGTGACCACCAGTATACGTTGTCTGCCTGAAAAACACTCCATATCTGTGCTCAGTGTGCTGCATATATCTGTGCTCACACTGCTTAATTGTGGGGACTGGGGAGCAGCTGTATTATAGGGTGTAGTACGGGTGACCGGCGGTCTCCTGACCGCCGGTCACCTTACCGACGCTGGGATCCCGGCAGCATACCGACGCCGGGATCCCGGCGGGGAGGGGCGAGTGCAGCAAGCCCCTTGCGGGCTCGCTGCGCTCGCCACGCTGCGGGCTCGGTGGCGATCTGCGGTCGCCACGGGTTCTATTCCCACTCTATGGGTGTCGTGGACACCCACGAGTGGAAATAGTCCCTGTTGGTCGGCATGCCGACCATCGGGATAGTGAGCCGTCGGGCTCACGAAGGAGGTCATGTGACTGTCGGTCAGCCGACCGGCGGTCACATGACTTCCACCCGTATTATATAGGAGGAGTACAGTGCAGAGTTTTGCTGACAGTGACCACCAGTATACGTTGTCTGCCTGAAAAACACTCCATATCTGTGCTCAGTGTGCTGCATATATCTGTGCTCACACTGCTTAATTGTGGGAACTGGGGAGCAGCAGTATTATATAGGAGGAGTACAGTGCAGAGTTTTGCTGACCAGTGACCACCAGTATACGTTGCCTGCCTGAAAAACACTCCATATCTGTGCTCAGTGTGCTGCATATATCTGTGCTCACACTGCTTAATTGTGGGGACTGGGGAGCAGCTGTATTATATAGGAGGAGTACAGTGCAGAGTTTTGCTGACAGTGACCACCAGTATACGTTGTCTGCCTGAAAAACACTCCATATCTGTGCTCAGTGTGCTGCATATATCTGTGCTCACACTGCTTTATTGTGGGGACTGGGGACCACCAGTATATTATATAGGAGGAGTACAGTGCAGAGTTTTGCTGACCAGTGACCACCAGTATATATAGCAGTACGGTACGGAAGGCCACTGCTCTACCTACCTCTGTGTCGTCAAGTATACTATCCATCTAGAGTCTATACCTGTGGTGCATTTTAGTTTTGCAGTTTGCTGACAGTGACCACCAGTATATATAGGAGTACGGTACGGAAGGCCACTGCTCTACCTACCTCTGTGTCGTCAAGTATACTATCCATCCATACCTGTGGTGCATTTCAGTTGTGCGCAGTATATATAGTAGTAGGCCATTGCTATTGATACTGGCATATAATTCCACACATTAAAAAATGGAGAACAAAAATGTGGAGGTTAAAATAGGGAAAGATTAAGATCCACTTCCACCTCGTGCTGAAGCTGCTGCCACTAGTCATGGCCGAGACGATGAAATGCCATCAACGTCGTCTGCCAAGGCCGATGCCCAATGTCATAGTAGAGAGCATGTAAAATCCAAAAAACAAAAGTTCAGTAAAATGACCCAAAAATCAAAATTGAAAGCGTCTGATGAGAAGCGTAAACTTGCCAATATGCCATTTACGACACGGAGTGGCTAGTGGTTCAGCTTCACATGAGGATGGAAGCACTCATCCTCTCGCTAGAAAAATGAAAAGACTTAAGCTGGCAAAAGCACAGCAAAGAACTGTGCGTTCTTCTAAACCACAAATCCCCAAGGAGAGTCCAATTGTGTCGGTTGCGATGCCTGACCTTCCCAACACTGGACGGGAAGAGCTTGCGCCTTCCACCATTTGCACGCACCCTGCTAGTGCTGGAAGGAGCACCCACAGTCCAGTTCCTGATAGTCAAATTGAAGATGTCACTGTTGAAGTACACCAGGATGAGGATATGGGTGTTGCTGGCGCTGGGGAGGAAATTGACAAGGAGGATTCTGATGGTGAGGTGGTTTGTTTAAGTCAGGCACCCGGGGAGACACCTGTTGTCCGTGGGACGAATATGGCCATTGACATGCCTGGTCAAATTACAAAAAAAATGTGGAATAATTTCAACACAAATGCGGACAACAGGTGTCAAGCCGTGTGTTGCCTTTGTCAAGCTGTAATAAGTAGGGGTAAGGACGTTAACCACCTAGGAACATCCTCCCTTATACGTCACCTGGTCCGCATTCATCAGAAGTCAGTGACAAGTTCAAAAACTTTAGATGACAGCGGAAGCAGTCCACTGACCACTAAATCCCTTCCTCTTGTAACCAAGCTCCTGCAAACCACACCACCAACTCCCTCAGTGTCAATTTCCTCCTTACACAGGAAAGCCAATAGTCCTGCAGGCCATGTCACTGGCAAGTCTGACGAGTCCTCTCCTGCCTGGGATTCCCCCGATGCATCCTTGAGTGTAACGCCTACTGCTGCTTGCGCTGCTGTTGTTGCTGCTGGGAGTTGATCGGGATCCCAGAGGGGAAGTTGGAAGACCACTTGTACTACTTCCAGTAAGCAATTGACTGTCCAACAGTCCTTTGCGAGGAAGATGAAATATCACAGCAGTCATCCTGCTGCAAAGCGGATAACTCAGTTCTTGTCAGCCTGGGTGGTGAGAAAAGTGGTTCCGGTATCCACCGTTAATTCAGAGGCAACTAGAGACTTGTTTGAGGTACTGTGTCCCCGGTACCAAATACCATCTAGGTTCCATTTCTCTAGGCAGGCGATACTGAAAATGTACACAGACCTCAGAAAAAGAGTCACCAGTGTCCTAAAAAATGCAGTTGTACCCAATGTCCACTTAACCACGGACATGTGGACAAGTGGAGCAGGGCAGACTCAGGACTATATGACTGTGACAGCCCACTGGGTAGATGTATTGCCTCCCGCAGCAAGAACAGCAGCGGCGGCACCAGTAGCAGCATCTCGCAAACGCCAACTCGTTCCTAGGCAGGCTACGCTTTGTATCACCGCTTTCCAGAAGAGGCACACAGCTGACAACCTCTTACGGAAACTGAGGAACATCATCGCAGATTGGCTTATCCCAATTGGACTCTCCTGGGGATTTGTGACATCGGACAACGCCAGCAATATTGTGCGTGCATTACATCTGGGCAAATTCCAGCACGTCCCATGTTTTGCACATACATTGAATTTGGTGGTGCAGAATTATTTAAAAAACGACAGGGGCGTGCAAGAGATGCTGTCGGTAGCCCGAAGAATTGCGGGCCACTTTCGGCATTCAGCCACCGCGTGCCGAAGACTGGAGCACCAGCAAACAGTCCTGAACCTGCCCTGCCATCATCTGAAGCAAGAGGTGGTAACGAGGTGGAATTCAACCCTCTATATGCTTCAGAGGATGGAGGAGCAGCAAAAGGCCATTCAAGCCTATACATCTGCCCACGATATATGCAAAGGAGGGGGAATGCACCTGACTCAAGGGCAGTGGAGAATGATTTCAAAGTTGTGCAAGGTTCTGCAACCCTTTGAACTTGCCACACGTGAAGTCAGTTCAAACACTGCCAGCCTGAGTCAGGTCATTCCCCTCATCAGGCTTTTGCAGAAGAAGCTGGAGACATTGAAGGAGGAGCTAAAACAAAGCGATTCCGCTAGGCATGTGGGACTTGTGGATGGAGCCCTTAATTCGCTTAACCAGGATTCACGGGTGGTCAATCTGCTGAAATCAGAGCACTA
Organism: Pseudophryne corroboree; assembly: GCF_028390025.1. NCBI lineage: Eukaryota > Metazoa > Chordata > Amphibia > Anura > Myobatrachidae > Pseudophryne > Pseudophryne corroboree. The sequence continues at coordinate 790,051,194 of NC_086447.1, read as the reverse complement.
CATTTTGTCCATCGTGCTCGATCCTAGATTTAAAACCTACGTTGTATCTCTCTTTCCGGCAGACACAAGTCTGCAGAGGTTCAAAGTCCTGCTGGTGAGAAAATTGTCAAGTCAAGCAGAACGTGACCCGTCAACAGCTCCTCCTTCACATTCTCCCGCAACTGGGGGTGCGAGGAAAAGGCTAAAAATTCCGAGCCCACCCGCTGGCGGTGATGCAGGGCAGTCTGGAGCGAGTGCTGACATCTGGTCCGGACTGAAGGACCTGGCAATGATTACTGACATGTCGTCTACTGTCACTACATATGATTCTGTCACCATTGAAAGAATGGTGGAGGATTATATGAGTGACCGCATCCAAGTAGGCACGTCAGACAGTCCGTACGTATACTGGCAGGAAAAAGAGGCAATTTGGAGGCCCTTGCACAAACTGGCTTTATTCTACCTAAGTTGCCCTCCCTCCAGTGTGTACGCCGAAAGAGTGTTTAGTGCAGCCGCTCACCTTGTCAGCAATCGGCGTACGAGGTTACTTCCAGAAAATGTGGAGAAGATGATGTTCACCAATATGAATTATAATCAATTCCTCCGTGGAGACATTCACCAGCAATTGCCTCCAGAAAGTACACAGGGATCTGAGATGGTGGATTCCAGTGGGGACGAATTAATAATCTGTGAGGAGGGAGATGTACACAGTGAAAGGGGTGAGGAATCGGAGGATGATGATGAGGTGGACATCTTGCCTCTGTAGAGCCAGTTTGTGCAAGGAGAGATTGATTGCTTCTTTTTTGGTGGGGGCCCAAACCAACCAGTCATTTCAGTCACAGTCGTGTGGCAGACCCTGTCGCTGAAATGATGGGTTCGTTAAAGTGTGCATGTCCTGTTTATACAACATAAGGGTGGGTGGGAGGGCCCAAGGACAATTCCATCTTGCACCTCTTTTTTCTTTCATTTTTCTTTGCATCATGTGCTGTTTGGGGACAATTTTTTTGAAGTGCCATCCTGCCTGACACTGCAGTGCCACTCTTAGATGGGCCAGGTGTTTGTGTCGGCCACTTGTGTTACTTAGCTTAGTCACACAGTGACCTTGGTGCTCCTCTTTTTTTCTTTGCATCATGTGCTGTTTGGGGACTATTTTTTTGAAGTGCCATCCTGTCTGACACTGCAGTGCCACTCCTAGATGGGCCAGGTGTTTGTGTCGGCCACTTGTGTCGCTTAGCTTAGTCACACAGCGACCTTGGTGCACCTCTTTTTTTCTTTGCATCATGTGCTGTTTGGGGACTATTTTTTTGAAGTGCCATCCTGCCTGACACTGCAGTGCCACTCCTAGATGGGCCAGGTGTTTGTGTCGGCCACTTGTGTCGCTTAGCTTAGCCATCCAGCGACCTCGGTGCAAATTTTAGGACTAAAAATAATATTGTGAGGTGTTCAGAATAGACTGAAAATGAGTGTAAATTATGGTTATTGAGGTTAATAATACTATGGGATCAAAATGACCCCCTAATTCTATGATTTAAGCTGTTTTTGAGGGTTTTTTGTAAAAAAACACCCGAATCCAAAACACACCCGAATCCGACAAAAAATTTTCAAGGAGGTTTTGCCAAAACGCGTCCGAATCCAAAACACGGCCGCGGAACCGAATCCAAAACCAAAACACAAAACCCGAAAAATTTCCGGTGCACATCACTAGTGTTAAGCCTTTAGCTAACCTTGTAAACTAGGAACATTTGGCAGTCCTGATATACAGTATGAGCGCGGGTCATAACTGAGCAATACACAGCACAGAGCACATTGATGATAAAGATTTTGGAGTTTTAGATAATTGTATCACAGTGTATATCTATAATCTAATCACTGGGCCTGATTCAGAGATGGAGGCCGCTCTAGTACCAGTTGGAGTCACGGCTATGACAATATGCAAATGCTAGTTTTAGCCTCCCCCCTGTACACTAGAATGTGTCTGAATAGTGCAAGCGGTGAGGCTCCCACTTTCTGCACCCCTTCATAATATAATACTGCCAGTGACAGACAATGAAGCTGCATCTACCATAGGGCTGGTGCAAGTTTCTATGGTGTGACCGATGGTGGCATACAAGGACACACCAATTATATTACTATGTGTACAGACACTAAAAGTGGGTGCCTCAGTCCTAGTTCATTCGACCACATGGATGTACAGGAAGGAGATTGTAAAGTTGCAGATGGGCGACGACAGGGACATCGAGATCTCCGATGGGTCTGGGTACTGGGAGGGAGTGGCCAAATCTGGGCGGTGTACCCACACCCTTTCCCGCAAAAGTGTTAACAAATAGTATGTGCAGTTCCGATTCGCTCTGCACTTGTCTTCACTACCCACTATCATTGCTGCCATATCTGTACAGCAACGGAGCTGAACTGCACATCGGGCAGTGAGAGGAAACTGCTGCCCCTGAGCAGCAGCAGTTTCCTGGTTCAAGGATGCAGCTAGGAGGAGTGGACTGTTACTTGCTTCTCCAGCTCCGGCCAATCACAGCCAGCCCAATGTGATCAGGAATGTAGACTCCTAAATAAACAACACCAAATGCCATCATTTTCCTCCCAGCCAATCACAGCTGTTAGAAGAAGACACATGGGAAAAAGTTTGTCAATAGCAAGGGGGCTCCGTGCTGTGGGTACTGGCCAATTATAGTGGCCAGAGGAGAACACGGGGGTTATGCCTGACCAATCAGCAATCAGTGCCTTGGTTGTGTTGGGTAACCATTCTAAGTGGCAACGTTGTTGTTACTTGTAAGTGAACAACATGGACATAAATAAAGAGGACAGAGCTTATTCATGCTGGTGTAACAAAATAAGATTTTACTCACCGGTAAATCTATTTCTCGTAGTCCGTAGTGGATGCTGGGACTCCGTAAGGACCATGGGGAATAGCGGCTCTGCAGGAGACTGGGCACAACTAAAGAAAGCTTTAGGACTATCTGGTGTGCACTGGCTCCTCCCACTATGACCCTCCTCCAGACCTCAGTTAGGATACTGTGCCCGGAAGAGCTGACACAATAAGGAAGAATTTTGAATCCCGGGTAAGACTCATACCAGCCACACCAATCACACCGTATAACTCGTGATACTATACCCAGTTAACAGTATGAAATATAACTGAGCCTCTCAACAGATGGCTCAACAATAACCATTTAGTTAGGCAATAACTATAAACAAGTATTGCAGACAATCCGCACTTGGGATGGGCGCCCAGCATCCACTACGGACTACGAGAAATAGATTTACCGGTGAGTAAAATCTTATTTTCTCTGACGTCCTAAGTGGATGCTGGGACTCCGTAAGGACCATGGGGATTATACCAAAGCTCCCAAACGGGCGGGAGAGTGCGGATGACTCTGCAGCACCGAATGGGCAAACTCTAGGTCCTCCTCAGCCAGGGTGCCAAACTTGTAGAATTTAGCAAATGTGTTTGACCCCGACCAAGTAGCTGCTCGGCAAAGTTGTAGAGCCGAGACCCCTCGGGCAGCCGCCCAAGAAGAGCCCACTTTCCTCGTGGAATGGGCTTTCACTGATTTAGGATGCGGCAGTCCAGCCGCAGAATGTGCAAGCTGAATCGTACTACAGATCCAGCGAGCAATAGTCTGCTTAGAAGCAGGAGCACCCAGCTTGTTGGGTGCATACAGGATAAATAGCGAGTCAGTTTTCCTGACTCCAGCCGTCCTGGAAACATATACTTTTCAGGGCCCTGACTACGTCCAGTAACTTGGAATCCTCCAAGTCCCAAGTAGCCGCAGGCACCACAATAGGTTGGTTCACATGAAAAACTGATACCACCTTAGGAAAGAATTGGGAACGAGTCCTCAATTCCGCCTTATCCATATAAAAAATCAGATAAGGGCTTTTGCATGACAAAGCCGCCAATTCTGATACACGCCTGGCCGACGCCAAGGCCAACAGCATGACCACTTTCCACGTGAGGTATTGTAGCTCCACGGATTTAAGTGGCTCAACCCAATGCGACTTCAGGAAATCCAACACCACGTTGAGATCCCACGGTGCCACTGGAGGCACAAACGGGGGCTGACTATGCAGCACTCCCTTAACAAAAGTCTGAACTTCAGGCAGTTAAGCCAGTTCTATTTTGGAAGAAAATCGATAGAGCCGAAATCTGGACCTTAATGGAACCCAATTTTAGGCCCATAGTCACCCTGACTGTAGGAAGTGCAGAAATCGACCTAGCTGAAATTCCTCCTTTGGGGCCTTCCTGGCCTCACAGCACGCAACATATTTCCGCCATATGTGGTGATAATGGTTTGCGTTCACTTCTTTCCTAGCTTTAATTAGCGTAGGGATAACTTCCTCTGGAATGCCCTTTTCCTTCAGGATCCGGTGTTCAACCGCCATGCCGTCAAACGCAGCCGCGGTACGTCTTGGAACAGACAGGCCCCCTGCTGCAGCAGGTCCTGTCTGAGCGGCAGAGGCCATGGGTCCTCTGAGATCATTTCTTGGAGTTCTGGGTACCAAGCTCTTCTTGGCCAATCCGGAACAATGAGTATAGTACTTACTCCTTTCCTTCTTATTATTCTCATTACCCTGGGTAAGAGAGGCAGAGAAGGGAACACATACACCGACTGGTACACCCACGGTGTTACCAGAGCGTCCACAGCTATCGCCTGAGGGTCCCTTGACCTGGCGCAATATCTTTTGTAGCTTTTTGTTGAGGCGGGACGCCATCATGTCCACCTGTGGCTTTTCCCAACGGTGTACAATCATTTGGAAGACATCTGGGTGAAGTCCCCACTCTCCCGGGTGGAGGTCGTGTCTGCTGAGAAAGTCTGCTTCCCAGTTGTCCACTCCGGGAATGAACACTGCTGACAGTGCTAACACATGATTTTCCGCCCATTGGAGAATCCTTGTGGCTTCTGCCATCGCCATCCTGCTTCTTGTGCCGCCCTGTCGGTTTACATGAGCGACCGCCCTGATGTTGTCTGACTAGATCAGCACCGGCCGGTGTTGAAGCAGGGTCTAGCCTGACTTAGGACATTGTAAATGGCCCTTAGTTCCAGAATATTTATGTGTAGGGAAGTCTCCTGACGTTTCCATAGTCCTTGGAAGTTTCTTCCCTGTGTGACTGCACCCCTGCCTTGAAGGCTGGCATCCGTGGTCACCAGAACCCAGTCCTGTATGCCGAATCTGCGGCCCCCTAGAAGCTGAGCACTCTGCAGCCACCACAACAGCGACACCCTGGCCCTTGGAGACAGGGTTATCCGCCGATGCATCTGAAGATGCGACCCGGACCACTTGTCCAACAGATCCCACTGGAAGATCCTTGCATGGGACCTGGCGAATGGAATTTCTTCGTAAGAAGCTACCATCTTTCCCAGGGCTCGCGTGCATTGATGCACCGACACCTGTATTTGTATTAGGAGGTCTCTGTCTAGAGACGACAACTCCTAGGACTTCTCCTCCGGGAGAAACCCTTTTTTTTTTTTCTTGTTCTGTGTCCAGAACCATACCCAGGAACAGTAGACACGTCGTAGGAACCAGCTGCGACTTTGGAATATTCAGAATCCAGCCGTGCTGTTGTAGCACTTCCCGAGATAGTGCTACTCCGACGAACAACTGCTCCCTGGACCTCGCCTTTATAAGGAGATCGTCCAAGCACGGGATAATTATTTCGGCCATTACCTTGGTAAATACCCTCGATGCCGGGGACAGACCAACGGCAACGTCTGGAATTGGTAATGACCATCCTGTACCACAATTTTGAGGTACTCCTGGTGAAGCGGGTAAATAGGGACATGCAGGTAAGCATCCTTGATGTCCAGTGATACTATGAAATTCTCCAGGCTTGCAATAATCGCCCGGAGCGATTCCATTTTGAACTTGAACCTTCGTATATAAGTGTTCAAGGATTTCAATTTTAGAATGGGTCTCACCGAACCGTCTGATTTCGGTACCACAAAATTTGGAATAGTAACCCCGGCCTTGTTGAAGGAGGGGTACCTTGATTTCACCTGCTGGAAGTACAGCTTGTGAATTGCCGCCAGTACTACCTCCCTTTCTCCGAGGGCAGCAGGCAAGGCTGATGTGAGGTAACGGCGAGGGGGAGTCGCCTCGAACTCCAGCCTGTATCCCTGTGATACTACTTGCAGAACCTAGGGATCCACCTGTGGGCAAGCCCACTGGTCCCTGAAGTTCCCGAGACGTGCCCCCACCGCACCTGTCTCCACCTGTGGAGCCCCAGCGACATGCGGTGGACTCAGAGGAAGCGGGGGAAGATTTTTGATCCTGGGAACTGGCTGTCTGGTGCAGCTTTTTCCTTCTTCCCTTGTCTCTGTGCAGAAAGGAAGCGCCTTTGACCCGCTTGCTTTTCTGAAGCCGAAAGGACTGTACCTGAAAATACGGTGCTTTCTTAGGCTGTGAGGAAACCTGAGGTAAAAAAATTTCTTCCCAGCTGTTGCTGTGGATACGAGGTCCCAGAGACCATCCCCAAACAATTCCTCACCCTTATAAAGCAGAATCTCCATGTGCCTTTTAAAGGCAGCATCACCTGTCCACTGCTGGGTCTCTAATACCCTCCTGGCAGAATGGACATTGCATTAATTCTGGATGCCAGCCGGCAAATATCCCTCTGTGCATCCTTCATATATAAGACGACGTCTTTAAAATGCTCTATGTTAGCAAAATATTTTCCTGTCTAGGGTATTAATATTATCTAACAGGGTATCAGACCACGCTGCAGCAGCACTATTTATGCTGAGGCAAATGCAGGTCTCAGTATAGTACCTGAGTGTGTATATACAGACTTCAGGATAGTCTCCTGCTTTTTATCAGCAGGCTCCTTCAAAGTGGCCGTATCCCAAGACGGCAGTGCCACCTTTTTTGACAAACGTGTGAGCGCCTTATCCACCCTAGGGGATATCTCCCAACGTGACCTATCCTCTGGCGGGAAAGGGTACGCCAGCAGTAACTTTTTAGAAATTACCATTTTCTTATCGGGGGAACCCTCGCTCTTTACACACTTCATTTACTCATCTGATGGGGGAACAAAACACTGGCTGCTTTTTCTCCCCAAACATAAAAACCCTTTTATGTGGTACTTGGGTTCATGTCAGAATGTGTAACACATTTTTTATTGCCGAGATCATGCAACGGATGTTCCTAGTGGATTGTGTATATGTCTCAACCTCGTCGACACTGGAGTCAGACTCCGTGCCGACATCTGTGTCTGCCATCTGAGGTAACGGGCGATTTTTGAGCCCCTGATGGCCTTTGAGACGCCTGGGCAGGCGCGGGCTGAGAAGCCGGCTGTCCCACAGTGGTTACGTCATCCAGCCTTTTATGTAAGGAGTTGACATTGTCGGTTAATACCTTCCACCTATCCATCCACACTGGTGTCGGCCCCACAGGGGGCGACATCCCATTTATCGGCCTCTGCTCCGCCTCCACGTAACCTTCCTCATCCAACATGTCGATACAGCCGTACCGACACACCGCACACACACAGGGAATGCTCTGACTGAGGACAGGACCCCACAAAGTCCTTTGGGGAGACAGAGAGAGAGTATGCCAGCACACACCAGAGCGCTATATAATGCAGGGATTAACACTATAACTGAGTGATTTTTCCACCAATAGCTGCTTGTATACACATATTGCGCCTAAATTTAGTGCCCCCCCTCTCTTTTTAACCCTTTGAGTCTGAAAACTACAGGGGAGAGCCTGGGGAGCTGTCTTCCAGCTGCACTGTGAAGAAAAAATGGCGCCAGTGTGCTGAGGGAGATAGCCCCGCCCCTTTTTCGGCAGACTTTTCTCCCGCTTTTTTCATGGATTCTGGCAGGGGTAATTTATCACATATATAGCCCTGGGACTATATATTGTGATGATTTGCCAGCCAAGGTGTATTTTATTGCCCTCAGGGCGCCCCCCCCCCCCAGCGCCCTGCACCTATCAGTGACCGGAGTGTGAGGTGTGCATGAGGAGCAATGGCGCACAGCTGCAGTGCTGTGCGCTACCTTGTTGAAGACAGAAGTCTTCTGCCGCCGATTTTCCGGAACACTTCTTGCTTCTGGCTCTGTAAGGGGGCCGGCGGCGCGGCTCCGGGAACGAACACCAAGGTCGGGTCCTGCGGTCGATCCCTCTGGAGCTAATGGTGTCCAGTAGCCTAAGAAGCCCAAACTACCACCAGTTAGGTAGGTTCGCTTCTTCTCCCCTTAGTCCCTCGCTGCACTGAGTCTGTTGCCAGCAGATCTCACTGTAAAATAAAAAACCTAAAATATACTTTCTTTCTAGGAGCTCAGGAGAGCCCCTAGTGTGCATCCAGCTCAGCCGGGCACAAGAATCTAACAGAGGTCTGGAGGAGGGTCATAGTGGGAGGAGCCAGTGCACACCAGATAGTCCTAAAGCTTTCTTTAGTTGTGCCCAGTCTCCTGCGGAGCCGCTATTCTCCATGGTCCTTACGGAGTCCCAGCATCCACTTAGGACGTCAGAGAAAAGGGGGTGATCAATGTCCTGGGCCCCCGCTGGGACTCTCCAATCAGACAGGGCCTGGGTCAGTAGTACCTGCCATCCACACTCTCTGCACCTCAGGGACCTGCCAATAGACATTGCTGCAAGCGCTTCTGCATCTGCCTCAGAATCAGGCCCTATGAGTAACAAGTAACCATTCAGAAAGTACCTTGTTTTATACAGCTGAAAGATGATATATGATTCATTATTCACAGCTATAGCCAGAGGCATCTGAAGAGAGGAGGGAATCCATGGGGGTCATTCCGAGTTGTTCGCTCGGTAAATTTTTTCGCATCGCAGCGATTTTCCGCTTAGTGCGCATGCGCAATGTCCGCACTGCGACTGCGCCAAGTAAATTTGCTATGCAGTTAGGAATTTTACTCACGGCTTTTTCATCGTTCTGTTGATCGTAATGTGATTGACAGGAAGTGGGTGTTTCTGGGCGGAAACAGGCCGTTTTATGGGTGTGTGGGAAAAAACGCTACCGTTTCTGGGAACAACGCGGGAGTGGCTGGAGAAACGGAGGAGTGTCTGGGCGAACGCTGGGTGTGTTTGTGACGTCAAACCAGGAACGACAAGCACTGAACTGATCGCAGATGCCGAGTAAGTCTGGAGCTACTCAGAAACTGCTAAGAGGTGTGTGGTCGCAATTTTGAGAATCTTTCGTTCGCAATTTTAAGAAGCTAAGATTCACTCCCAGTAGGCGGCGGCTTAGCGTGTGCAATGCTGCTAAAAGCAGCTTGCGAGCGAACAACTCGGAATGACCCCCCATGTGCAGACTCTCTGTGGGCCCCCTACTCTCTGATACGCTGTAGAACCTATGCATGCGCAAATCTCTGGAAACATGGAGCCTGCCATGTTACCGGAGACAAAGTTGTACTGTACATGCGCTAACCACCAGAAAAATGGCCACAGTGCCATTTTCAGAGTGATTTATCCGGCATCAGTGTAACACCCCGGGGTTGGCGGGTATGTCTAATTGGTTGAAAGGGGTATCACAGGTGTTGGGTGGCTAAGTGACAGACCTATCCCCTGAAATGTTTCTCCCTAACCGTGTTCTGCAGTACCGTGTTCAGAGAGGTAGGATAGATTAATACGAAACAGGAGTGAGTCACCAATTTCAACAGGATGTCTTTTTATTTAGCCGCAATGAACTCTGTATTGAAGATGATGATTGGTTAATTGTAATTACATTTAAATAATCACAAAAAGAATTTGTCATCAAAGAAGAATAATGAGAAGACAATTGGCTACAGTTCAAATCACAATGGATCATTCAAAAATGCAAAAGACAACTGAATCACAGATATTGGCAGATTAGAATCGCAATTACAATTTGTAATGTGGTAATGAGGAGAGTGAAGAAAAACACTTAACAATAACAATTACTAAGTTTCTAGCTTTCCCTAGCCAAGGTGTAATTATCTTCACCGGTAAATAACGTTGCAGCTCTTGTAAAACGTCTGTGGTGCCATAGCATTGTAATGGGGGAATTGACACACAATTATATAAAAAAATCCTTGATTGTATTCCCACAGCGATAGAAGATTAGCTATCAATGCAAGTTATGAGTAAAATCTTGAGCAGATTAGCAATACTGATTGGCAGTTACTATAGGGCCCTATGTAACAAAAAGAACACATAATATAACTGGCTAGTGTTATCTGGGCTCTAGGCAGAGCCTAAATTGTCTTCTGGGTGATCTAGCTCTGGGCAATGGTAAGAATAATCTTACCGCTTTGCCTGTCAGTCTTGAGGCACATGCGTGGCCCAGCATTGCCAGTTCACATGTGCATTGGGACTGCTAGCAATGGTATGGGCTTACAGTTCTACTTCTAACAATAATAATAATAATAATAATAATAATAATACGTAAAAGTAAAAAAAAAAATAAAATAAAAAAATATATATATATGTATGTTTATATATATATATATATAAACATAAAGGAGGATTGCAGTGGTGCATTTACTGCAGCGGTTCCTGTTCAATAGGCTTTCCCTCGTCGGAATAACTTATTCTTTGATAGATAAGGAAAAGATCTATTTCTGGTGGAAACACCCATTTTCGCCAGAGAGAGCTTTTCACTATTTAGTAAGTAGGGCTCTAAGTAATCCCCATGTTCATGTACACACAGGTATACTCAAATGCAGACAGTGCCGCTTTAAAATCTGATTTATTGTCAATGCTGGAATACAGCTTCAGACTCTGCACTCATGAAAAAGCAACTGGTGTTTATCACACATTTTAATGATTTCATGAGACATTTACTAAGATCCTAGAAACATAGAAAATGGCACAGACCTCTCTGCCAGGATTGCTAAATCAATGGCTGCTTGTGTTTTTTCCTTTAACGAGGACAGAGTAAATAGCATTTGGAAAGCTGTCAATGGCCACTCTTTAATTGAGGCTAATACCAAATCTACTGCACGTTTTTTTCTCAGAATTGAACACACAGTTAGTTTTGGAAGGACATCAGATACTCTGTTATTCTGTGATCAAATCAAATGACAGGTACTGCAACCAGAATGACTATCCCCTCCGGCAGGACAGAGGGGGCCAGAGTCATTAATGTCCACACTATACCATTGCTAAACCAGCATAAATGTCTGGAAACAGTGGCTTTCTTGCGAACAATAGATACCAACGGATGGACACATTCTGAGTCAATACTATAGAAGATTTGGCCACACAATAGATATGATTCATGAAATCTCTTTGTATTATGGATTACTACATTTCAATGCAGGGTGGACTTCAGTTTGCCGACTGTCGGGATCCTGGCACACAGTATACCTGCGCCGGAATGCCGACAGCCGGCATACCAACACTTTTTCTCCCTCTTGGGGGTCCACGACCCCCCTGGAGGGAGAATAGATAGCACGGCGTGCATAGCGCGCCACCGTGCCCACAAGCGGCTCATTTGCGCTCGCCCAGCTGTCGGTATGCCGGCGGTCGGGATTCCGGCGCCGGTATGCTGGCCGCCGGGAGCCCAGCCGCCGGCATACCCTACTATACCCTTCAATGCAAATACATTGTTTTGAGAGCGTGAAGTTCCGGCATTACAATCTTCAAGTTTTGATTTTGTGTCGCCGTGCTTATGCTCTGTATTTGTAACGTTGCAGAATTTATATCCTGCAAACAGGACCAGATTAACAATGGGGGGGATGGAGCTACAGCTCCAGGCCTCCACATAAAAATAGTCCCATCATCATGGCAGCATGATGATCACTAGCCACCAGCTGGCCACAAGGTTGGTCATAAATCAGAACTATTAAGATTGCATTTCTAATTTTCTCACAAAATGATGCTATTTTTTATATTGTTACATATTTAGGGAGACATTGAACCTTATAGTGTAGAGGATGTACACACCCATATGGCTCTGGCCACACCCACATAGCACTGATTGCACCTCCCCCATTTCTCACAGTAGGCCCTTAAATATTTTCAGCCCCAGGCCCATGTGGCCCTTAATCTGGCCCTGCCTGTGAATATAGCAGGGAAGGGGGTGGCCAATTTATTCACCTGTGTGGGGCAGTGGGTGAAAACTGGGAACACATAAGGGCAAATTTCACGTGAAATGCTGAACATTTTGTGGACAATTAACTGGATGAGGCAAATTTTATTTAGATAAATTGTGAAAATTGTGCTCATCTTTACTTTGTGCCCTCAGTGTGTAGGTGAAAATCACCAAGGTTAGCAAACCTCAGAGTCTCTCCCACTTTATCCTTTTCCCCTACAGTTTCTCACTTGGGAAGATGTAAGAAGAGGTGGTAAGTACATCCATAGAGAGTGAGACACAAGCCACACATATGTCCATAGAGTGAGACACAAACCACATGTACAGTATACAGAGCAAGACATAATAAACGTGTGTATACAGAGCAATATTACAGCAATCCTATTGGTGTGAGAAAGTCGCAATGTGTGAGTGAACAGTGTGTTTCTGTGTCTGTGTGCCTCCCTGAGAGAGGGGAACCTGGGGCAAATGCTGCCTTTGCCACCTTTAATCCAGGTTTATCCTCCGGAAAAAAACAACCAACACAGAATTAAAAAAAATAAAAGTAAACCTTTATTCATCAGACAGTGTTTGGTTTGGAACTTGTAGGTCCACCCTTGGTAAATGGAAAGCAAAAGGATCCAGGCCTAAGCTTTCCTCAGTACTGTAATATGCATGAAGTAAAAAGCAAAAAATGTAGGTTGTCAAACAAAGAAGCGTGCATGGTCAGTGGGAAAGAGGCAGTTTTCTTCTATTGTCCTTTTGGATCAAGCTGTGGAATCTTGTTGGGGGTATGTAGTCTTTTATTTATTTTCTTTGGAGCTGTAGGAAATGATGTGTGTAGGTGTTGATTTTCCGGTAAATTGACTGCCTCCTGTGTAGGCACACACCAGCAGATGACTCTAACTATTTATGGATAGATAGCAGGTACAGCCGTACTTACTGATACATGTACTTGTGATGGAATGGAGCTTTAGCAGAGCAGGGCAACATACTACTCACCAACCAGTGACTTTTAGGAAGCACTGTGTAGAGGTACAGGAACACTTGAATCATTGTGGAGTGCAGGTAATTGCAGGTCTCTCTCATATTCCAATATCTTCCACTGTGATGCTGTGACACAGTCTCACACAGTAGATGGCCACCAAGATCACTATTGAGCATGTACGGGAGCCATCTTGGTATAGGGCATGAAGCCTCCCTTGAGAACAAGAAGACTGGAGTCCTCTTTCAACAGGAGGGAGAGGGGTAAATGGTGTTTGCTTTTGGGATTTCATGATTTGGGTGATGGAGTGTGTACTGTGTTTTAACGATTTGCTGATTGCTTTGTTGTGTCTGATTTAATTTAATTAAGCAATATTCCCTGTCTATTGTTAGACATCAAAGTGAATCGTTAAAGCATATTACAAGCTTCTATAGCAGGAATGACTTTAATAAAACCATACATTATCTGCAGGAGTATACAGTACACAGTAGGAGACAATAGGATACTCAGCACTGGAAGTTCAGATATACCCAAGCAGATGTATTTTTGTCCATCCCTAAAGGAAACGTCTGAGAGTTTTAAATATTCTCTATAAACCGTATTTTACCTGTCTAGCCTTGGAGATCATGTTATCTTAATGATTCTTTATGACATAGTAGACATATTAGTCAGTGCATAACAGATGGGCTATAAAACAGATTTGTATAGATTGATGGTGCCCTATTGCAAGCCAGAATAATGAAACATCTGAACTTCCCGTAAGACAAAGATCTATGTTGAGATATAGATATGGAATAAGTACCATGGGGCATATTTAGCAATATTATTTAAAAAAAACTAGGGTGAGATTCAAATGACATATCACGCCCAATTTCCTTTCTAAAATGATCTCCGTTATCACGCATATTGCGCCCACAGTAATCAGGTTTACTGTGTAATGGGTTGGGTGCCTCGCTACTCCAGGGGTAGCGAGCTGAAATAATGATACAACGTCCCTGAGGGCAGAAACAGAACGAGTGTGGAAAGGAGTGAAAAGAATTGAATCCCACCCATTATGTGAAAACTGGTGTTTTCACACCCTTTTCACATTATTTCAGTATCACAGAAATGTATGAAAGGGCAGTTGGAGGAGAATTTGCAAAATTCTCCTCCAAGCCCTTAAATTTTTACCATGCAGTTCGCATTGCCCATTTTTGTAATGGAAAATGTAATCTGCTCAAATTAACTAAAATATAATTGTAAAAAAATACCAGAGGGAGCCCTGTGATATTAACACCATCTTCAAATATGATACATTCCAGAGCTTGGACCCTGTAGATGGTGTTACTAATAGAAGCCTAGGGGTTTCTTTTTGCAATGTGCGGTGATCCCTCCAAGTGTCCCCCGTGGCAAACACTTCGGGCCTAATTCAGCATGGATCATAGATGTGTCAAAATCGCGCATTTACAATCCAGTACTCTGACATGCGGGGGGCGACCAGCACAGGGCAAGTCCACCCCGCATGCCTGATACAGCTCCCCCCGCACACATGCAAAAGCATTGCACAGCGATGCTTTTGCATGTTTTGGGTTGCCTTTTTGCCTGCGCAGCCTAGCTGCTAATGCAGACGGCAACCTGTCATCTTTTGGGTCGCAGCAGTCTGGACATGCCTGCGTTGTCCGGACCGTAACCCCCCCGCCCCCCCAATGCTGCAATACCCCTTAAACATTGCAGCGACGCCCCCTTCTGCCATCGCATCTCACAGTGTGCGCACGCGCAGTGCGGCTTCTGCGTGTGCGCACACTTCACAAGGCATTAGCATGCGAATGCTGCCGCAGCAGCGTTCCATACTGAATTAGGCCCTTCATCCGACACATGCGCAGAAGGACTCCTGGGTCCTAAACCCAAAAGTCCTTTTATCGCAAATGATAGATCTTATTGGGAGAGCTGTCCTTTGCGATTTTTCCAAGCCTATGGTGTTACTAATTGCTGCTATGCTTGCAGTGAGTGGTGGAATGCTTCTTATGCAAAATGCAATGCTTGATACATCTGCCCAAACTCGGAAGGGTCAGGATTAATGATGCTAAATACAATTCTCTGTTGGTGCTATTCAAAATAAATATATAAGTAATAAAACATTTTTATTTGAACAAAATGAAGTAAATATTCATTAACATTTCATATGTGTCTTCAGACAAACAAGTTCACTTGGGCACACGGGCCAGTCCCACGAAGGAAGGAGAAGCGTAGGGAGGGACTGGAATGTGTACGTATCACCAGTACTTGTTGCCACTACTGTGCAACATTTTTTACTTTTTTTATTCACAAAGACCTTACAAAAACAACATGAGTACCTATTGGGATACGGATAAAGCTTCCTCTGTCTAAGTGACGTTTTCACATGGTATCTTCACTATCTTTATTTTGCTTCAGCGAGAAGAAAAACGCTTTCAGAACTAAGTGTTAGCATTGGTATATTCTTGGAAATGTTACACTTCACTTGGAAAATAGCACGGAGCACAGCTAAAGGAAAGATCTGACAATGATAGTGTTGAAAATTTGAAGGGATATGGTGTACCATAATGTGCATTACTATGCTATTCAATTATACTGTGTGTTTTCAGCTCAAATAAATATGTATACTTTGGGAACTTCTTTCAAAGGGATGTGGCAGGCCTAGGAGGAAATTATAGATTTCCACTTGTCCTATTACCAACTGAGCCAAAATACATATATTAGAGCACAGAAGTACAGCAAGCTTGAGTTCATTATGTTCTATGTTTTCAGTGGTTTCCTCATGGTTTTACCGTTATAGTTATTTAAAGTTATGAACTAAGGGGGAAATGTACTAAGCAGTGAAAAGAGTGGAGAAGTGAGCCAGTGGAGAAGGTGCCCATGGCAACCAATCAGCTGCTCTGTATAATTTTATAGTATGTAAATTCTAAATGCTACTTCAATGCTGATTGGTTGCCATGGGCAACTTCTCCACTGGTTCACATCTCCACTCTTTTCAATGCTTAGTACATATCCCCTAAGTGCTATATTTATCTCAGGGATCAGAAAAGGCATGTCTTGCGTATGTGCAATACAGGTTAGATCAGGGGCCCATACTCTCTTTATTATTCCCCATTCCCGCTTTTACTGTATTTACACCCATTTTGTGAACAAGTCTTCATCAGCCCTTATTGTATCAATAAAGTATAACAGTTAGTTATACTGTATGGAGGAAACTATGAGCAATGCATGCACCATTTCCTTATTTCCCTAAAGACAAAAGAGGCAGCCATTTTGAGTTATTAGTTCTTTAGAAACCAGTGACATCACTAAGAGATACAGTTGTGTACCTGGTATCTCCTTTTAACAACATAATGACAAAATGGTATATTTGCATTTCGGTGAATTAAATCCTTCTTCTAGTTGATAAGAAACTATACTACCATTATTGTAATGGCCCTGGCACCTAAGTAGTATCTAAAGTATCTGGTAATAGAAACCACATCCTTGCAGTAGATAACCTGAAAACCTTTATGATAGACTACAGCTAAATCTGTGAAATGGACCCATGGTTATCATAATAATGATGATGATGATGATGATGATGATGATGATTTTAGTTATTTCAATTATATTTCCCATTAAATATTTATCTAAGAATGCCACTATATTGCATTCCAATCCATGAGAAGATTTGTAGACTTAAAAAAAGTAAATAAACCAAGGGGTAGATTTATCAAACTTTTGAGAGGGATAAAGTACCAACCAATCAGCTCCTAACTGCCATGTTACAGGCTGTGGAGGGGTACTCAATTACTGCCGGATTTTTCGACCAGTTGAAAAATCGGTAATTTTTGACCGTCTTTAGGGCAAATTAGATTCGCCCTATTCAATGCCAGTGACGATTTTTCGACTGGTCAAAAAATCCGGCACTAGCGAAAACCATTTGGTTCGGCGCCGATACACGTATTTTGTCTAGTCTGTGTCTGAAAAATGTCAGGAGCTGATTGGTTGGTACTTTATCTCTCTCCATGTTATCTCTCTCCAAGCTATAATACATACGTTGCGTTTCACTACTTGTCAGAATGTATCCAATGCTACTTGTATCTTATGTCTTCTTTTTTTTTAGCAGGTAGGAGACAGAATGCAGTCCTTCTTTGAAACAGGTGCCCTGACATATTTAATATATTTTCTCTGTGCCCCTAAAACCTATAAACGTCTCTTGCTCTAAGAACAACTGTTACCCCACACATAAGGATTTCAAGATCAATGTAGCAATCATATTAAGTAGAAACTATCTCTTACTCAACAAATTGTACTCCGGCAATTTCTTACTCGTCAAGCTTTGCCAGGTCAATTGCCTGAACCCTAGAGGCAAAGATGAGCCCCAAGCACAAGCCAGTTCATGTTTCACACTAACTCACCAAATAATTCCCTGACTCCAAAGAACAGATTTAATAATAACCAATCACTAAGGAAGAAAGGTAATTTATAAGCAAACCTGGCAGGCTGCGTGTGTGGTTTGGGAGCTTAGGTAGTGGGAAACAAGCCATACATAATATATAATTTCTGTGTAAAATGATACGATCTCAGCAAATCATTGATTTTGTACAGTATGCCTATTTTCACTCTTTGAATCATTGAACCCTACACATGAAACATGTATAAAGCTCATTGGTTAAGTATAGCTCTTGATCCTATCTAATTTGAAAATAAAAATCTATGGCTTTGTATACGGCTTACAGAATTATTTTCCTCATTGGACATTGACAGATGTATCTGTCACTTCATTTAATCTATGTAGGGAATAAATCATTACTGAACAAAAGTTTCTGACAAGATGGGTTTACTGTCGTTTCAGCATGTACACTTTTATTATTAGGTAGGGCATATTATAACCTTTGGCTAAATAATAAGGATACTTGAAGTCACAAATGAGTTTCCAGACTAAATATAAATGACTTCTACTGCTTTGTACAGGGCATGGCAGTCTGTTGCTGTTGTTATTATTATTGTTCATTTATATATCACTACATTACATAGTACCATACGCAGTGGTGCAAGTAGAAATAGTTTCTTAGTGGTACTGACTAACCGGAAAATGGGCGTGGTCATGTGTTGTGAGGGGGAGTGACCACATGCCACTAATGGGAGTGGCTACATGACACTAGCGACGTTGCCATATGACACAGCCCTTTTTATTTGCAGTAATGCCTACAGTATAATAGAAATATATAGTGATACCCCCAGTATAATAAATATATGTAGTAATGCCCCCAATGTAATAACATTATATAGTAATGCCTCCATTATAACAGGAAATATACTGTAGTAGTGCCCTTGGTATAACAGAAATATATAGTTATGTCCACATTACAATAGAAATATATAGTTATACCCCCATAATAATAGAAATATATAGCAATACCCCTATAATAATAGAAATATATAGTAGTGTCCACATTATATTAGAAATGAATTACCCCACATAGTGAAGCCAGAGACGTGCCCAGCAGCCCAGCCTGTGAAGAACAAAAGCTGCTCAGTGCCGATGCAACAACCGAGCCGAGTGAATGGAAACAGCTGCACTGCTGCCCCCAGCAAGGGACGCTGCGGGAAAGTACAATCAGGCTCCTCTCTACATGCCAGCCACAGCCACCAGAGGAGGAAGTGTGATGTGACACCATGACGTCATCATCATGCCCCAGTAACCCTGACAAAGTGGGAGGCTCCGTCATGCTGCCAGGCACCATGGTCTTGTTGCTTTGTGGCACATTATAATTGTGGTAATGGCAGTCATGGGTGCAAAGTGTGTGGCAGGTGTTACTGTGTACCCACTGCCAAATTTTTAAAGGTACTCCGTACCCAAGCGTACCCGCACGCTTGCTCCACTGACCATACGGAGATAATGTGTTATCACCACATCAATCCATTTCCCATTGGTAGCTTCCCTAGCAAACCTACACACCCTAGGCAAAGCAACAGGTAGAGAGGGCCTCCCAGTCTAACCCCCCCCCCCCCCCCCACAACCACCACCGCCATCACCACAGGACCTTGTGGCTCATGAGAAAAGCGGAACAGTCCCGTCACAATTGGGGCGGTTGGGAGATATGCAATTAGGTAAACTAGATGCTACTCAAGCTCACCTGAGGATGGAGTGAGAGAGGGGCTTGAGGCTGGAGAGACAGCAGATTCTTATCTTCTGGTGTATTGTATATTTCTAGGAGTATTGTATTTCTTCTTGTCTATGAATTTATCATCTGGTTTATTTGTGTTTTTTGGACTGCCCACTCCCTATGTGCATTTGCAAATATATAAGAGATGAACAGTTCCGTTTTGTTCAAAACAGAACACGGACGAACTTTGCGGATCTGAGTAAAACCAAATCCCAGCTCGGATTCATTTTGGGAATTCGAGTGGTCTGAATCCCAAGTCAGGTCTTCCCTAGAGGTCGGAAATCAGATTTAAAAACTGAATTTGGGTTTTGGATTGCATGTAAGTCCCTGCCTCGTGATTTCAGGTGCTATTTCACTCAGGAGATTGTATGGTGAAGTGGGCAAAATTAATTGGAAATTACTGAAAATTAATGTTATTGATAGAAATAATACTATAGCAACAAAACAGGGCCAAGTTACATGATTATAGCTGTTTTTATAAATTAAAAAAAAACCCAGATCCAAAACACTTGAGGGTGGTTTTGCAAAACCAAAACACAATGATGATTTAGTACCAAAACCAAAACATGGGGGTCTGCGCACACCTCTAAAATATAAAGAATATGTGGAAAGGAAAGGGTCTGTTGTGGCAGAATTATAAGTATAGCAGATGCTACTAAAGTAACTGGTAGAAGTTTGCAGTTCAATGTGTATGTCAGTATCCATGCAGTGTGTTGATTGGGGTGTGGAGAAATTGGGAACATGGAACTCTGTGGTCAGAACTGTAGGGAGAGAGGGACATTAGAAAAAAGGCCTAAGGGTCCAACATTTAGATGTGGACCTGGTGAGTGTCACAACTGAGGGTTTTGGCTGACAGGAGGAAGCCTCAGTTGTAGGGGCTGGAATGAAATTAAACCTGGAGGGTTTAATCAGACCCCTGGACATGTAAGTGTAAAAGATTACCCGAAGGTGTGACCATGACAACCAGGTTAAAAGTCAATAGAAGGTTTTATTAACAGACTCCGTGTATAACAACAGTATTCACAGTTGATAAAAGCAAGTGGCATATAACACAGTTCCTGGATCACTTGTAACCATAAAAGCTATCACAGAGCACTGGTAGGTTAAGGAAAAGATGTTAAAGTCCCTTGATGGATTAACCTTACCAGGCCTGGCTGTAGTAGTGAAGATAGCCGAGGAACACGCCAGTGGAGGTATAGATGTAGTTGGTAACTTGAACAGACTGTTGTAGATACTGGATGGAACCAGACAGGTGATGAAGACACGGAGTGGATGCTGGATGGAACCAGACAGGTGATGAAGACACGGAGTGGATGCTGTAAGATGCTAGGGAGCGTGGAAACAGGAGAGTAGTGTAGAGATTACCGGTGGTAGTGGATGCTGCTGGTAAGTAGGGATCCGCTGGAGTAACACCGGTACTTTGAAGAAAGTGAATACTGCTGAAAGCTGAACGCTGGAAGCAGATGATTGTAGCTGGAAGCTGGAATAGCCACTAGTGATGAGCGGGTTCGGTTCCTCGGAATCCGAACCCCCCCGAACTTCAGCCTTTTTACACGGGTCCGAGGCAGACTCGGATCTTCCCGCCTTGCTCGGTTAACCCGAGCGCGCCCGAACGTCATCATCCCGCTGTCGGATTCTCGCGAGGCTCGGATTCGATCGCGAGACTCGGATTCTATATAAAGAGCCGCGCGTCGCCGCCATTTTCACACGTGCATTGAGATTGATAGGGAGAGGACGTGGCTGGCGTCCTCTCCGTTTAGAATAGAAATAGATAGAGAGTGAGAGTGAGACACTTGATTTACTGGAGCTTAGGAGTACTCAGAGAGTGCAGAGTTTACTAGTGACTGACCAGTGACCACCAGTGCAGTTTTATTATTATTTAATATAATCCGTTCTCTGCCTGAAAAAAAACGATACACAGTGACACAGTATACCATATCTGTGCTCAGCCTCAGTGTGCTGCATCATCTATGTATATCTGACTGTGCTGAGTGCTCACTGCTCACACAGCTTAATTGTGGGGGAGACTGGGGAGCAGTTATAGCAGGAGTACATTAACAGTGCACACTTTTGCTGCCAGAGTGCCACTGCCAGTGTGACTGACCAGTGACCACTGACCACCAGTATATTGTGATTGTCTGCCTGAAAAAGTTAAACACTCGTCGTGTGGTGTTTTTATTCTATAAACGCATTCTGCTGACAGTGTCCAGCAGGTCCGTCATTATATAATATATACCTGTCCTGCAGTAGTGATATATATATATTTTTTATATCATTATCATCCAGTCTATATTAGCAGCAGACGCAGTACGGTAGTCCACGGCTGTAGCTACCTCTTTGTCGGCAGTCGCTCATCCATCCATAATTGTATACCACCTACCTGTGGTGTTTTTTTTTTTTTCTATCTTCTTGATACTAGCAGCTTACTTTAGGAGTCTGCAGTGCTGACAGTGTCCAGCAGGTCCGTCATTATATAATATATACCTGTCCGGCTGCAGTAGTGATATATATATATTTTTTATATCATTATCATCCAGTCTATATTAGCAGCAGACGCAGTACGGTAGTCCACGGCTGTAGCTACCTCTGTGTCGGCAGTCGCTCGTCCATCCATAATTGTATACCACCTACCTGTTGTGTTTTTTTTTTTTTCTATCTTCTTGATACTAGTAGCTTACTTTAGGAGTCTGCAGTGCTGACAGTGTCCAGCAGGTCCGTCATTATATAATATATACCTGTCCGGCTGCAGTAGTGATATATATATATTTTTTATATCATTATCATCCAGTCTATATTAGCAGCAGACGCAGTACGGTAGTCCACGGCTGTAGCTACCTCTGTGTCGGCAGTCGCTCGTCCATCCATAATTGTATACCACCTACCTGTTGTGTTTTTTTTTTCTATCTTCTTGATACTAGTAGCTTACTTTAGGAGTCTGCAGTGCTGACAGTGTCCAGCAGGTCCGTCATTATATAATATATACCTGTCCGGCTGCAGTCGTGATATATATATATTTTTTATATCATTATCATCCAGTCTATATTAGCAGCAGACGCAGTACGGTAGTCCACGGCTGTAGCTACCTCTGTGTCGGCAGTCGCTCGTCCATCCATAATTGTATACCACCTACCTGTTGTGTTTTTTTTCTTTCTATCTTCTTGATACTAAAAGCTTACTTTAGGAGTCTGCAGTGCTGACAGTGTCCAGCAGGTCCGTCATTATATAACATATACCTGTCCGGCTGCAGTAGTGATATATATATATTTTTTTATATCATTATCATCCAGTCTATATTAGCAGCAGACGCAGTACGGTAGTCCACGGCAGTCGCTCGTCCATCCATAATTGTATACCACCTACCTGTTGTGTTTTTTTTTCTTATATCTTCTTGATACTAGTAGCTTACTTTAGGAGTCTGCAGTGCTGACAGTGTCCAGCAGGTCCGTCATTATATAATATATACCTGTCCGGCTGCAGTAGTGATATATATATATTTTTTATATCATTATCATCCAGTCTATATTAGCAGCAGACGCAGTACGGTAGTCCACGGCTGTAGCTACCTCTGTGTCGGCAGTCGCTCGTCCATCCATAATTGTATACCACCTACCTGTTGTGTTATTTTTTTTTGTTCTATCTTCTTGATACCAGTAGCTTACTTTAGGAGTCTGCAGTGCTGACAGTGTCCAGCAGGTCCGTCATTATATAATATATACCTGTCCGGCTGCAGTAGTGATATATATATATTTTTTATATCATTATCATCCAGTCTATATTAGCAGCAGATGCAGTACGGTAGTCCACGGCTGTAGCTACCTCTGTGTCGGCAGTCGCCGTCCATCCATAAGTATACTAGTATCCATCCATCTCCATTGTTTACCTGAGGTGCCTTTTAGTTGTGCCTATTAAAATATGGAGAACAAAAATGTTGAGGTTCCAAAAATAGGGAAAGATCAAGATCGACTTCCACCTCGTGCTGAAGCTGCTGCCACTAGTCATGGCCGAGACGATGAAATGCCATCAACGTCGTCTGCCAAGGCCGATGCCCAATGTCATAGTACAGAGCATGTAAAATCCAAAACACCAAATATCAGTAAAAAAAGGACTCAAAAATCTAAAATAAAATTGTCGGAGGAGAAGCGTAAACTTGCCAATATGCCATTTACCACACGGAGTGGCAAGGAACGGCTGAGGCCCTGGCCTATGTTCATGGCTAGTGGTTCAGCTTCACATGAGGATGGAAGCACTCAGCCTCTCGCTAGAAAAATGAAAAGACTCAAGCTGGCAAAAGCACAGCAAAGAACTGTGCGTTCTTCGAAATCACAAATCCACAAGGAGAGTCCAATTGTGTCGTTTGCGATGCCTGACCTTCCCAACACTGGACGTGAAGAGCATGCGCCTTCCACCATTTGCACGCCCCCTGCAAGTGCTGGAAGGAGCACCCGCAGTCCAGTTCCTGATAGTCAGATTGAAGATGTCAGTGTTGAAGTACACCAGGATGAGGAGGATATGGGTGTTGCTGGCGCTGGGGAGGAAATTGACCAGGAGGATTCTGATGGTGAGATGGTTTGTTTAAGTCAGGCACCCGGGGAGACACCTGTTGTCCGTGGGAGGAATAGGGCCATTGACATGCCTGGTGAAAATACCAAAAATATCAGCTCTTCGGTGTGGAAGTATTTCAACAGAAATGCGGACAACATTTGTCAAGCCGTGTGTTGCCTTTGTCAAGCTGTAATAAGTAGGGGTAAGGACGTTAACCACCTCGGAACATCCTCCCTTATACGTCACCTGCAGCGCATTCATCATAAGTCAGTGACAAGTTCAAAAACTTTGGGCGACAGCGGAAGCAGTCCACTGACCAGTAAATCCCTTCCTCTTGTAACCAAGCTCACGCAAACCACCCCACCAACTCCCTCAGTGTCAATTTCCTCCTTCCCCAGGAATGCCAATAGTCCTGCAGGCCATGTCACTGGCAATTCTGACGAGTCCTCTCCTGCCTGGGATTCCTCCGATGCATCCTTGCGTGTAACGCCTACTGCTGCTGGCGCTGCTGTTATTGCTGCTGGGAGTCGATGGTCATCCCAGAGGGGAAGTCGTAAGACCACTTTTACTACTTCCACCAAGCAATTGACTGTCCAACAGTCCTTTGCGAGGAAGATGAAATATCACAGCAGTCATCCTGCTGCAAAGCGGATAACTGAGGCCTTGGCATCCTGGGCGGTGAGAAACGTGGTTCCGGTATCCATCATTACTGCAGAGCCAACTATAGACTTGTTGGAGGTACTGTGTCCCCGGTACCAAATACCATCTAGGTTCCATTTCTCTAGGCAGGCGATACCGAAAATGTACACAGACCTCAGAAAAAGACTCACCAGTGTCCTAAAAAATGCAGTTG
This sequence comes from Pseudophryne corroboree, assembly GCF_028390025.1. Classification (NCBI taxonomy): domain Eukaryota; kingdom Metazoa; phylum Chordata; class Amphibia; order Anura; family Myobatrachidae; genus Pseudophryne; species Pseudophryne corroboree. The sequence goes on along the minus strand of NC_086447.1, from coordinate 790,026,682 downwards.
TACCCAATGTCCACTTAACCACGGACATGTGGACAAGTGGAGCAGGGCAGGCTCAGGACTATATGACTGTAACAGCCCACTGGGTAGATGTATGGACTCCTGCCGCAAGAACAGCAGCGGCGGCACCAGTAGCAGCATCTCGCAAACGCCAACTCTTTCCTAGGCAGGCTACGCTTTGTATCACCACTTTCCAGAATACGCACACAGCTGAAAACCTCTTACGGCAACTGAGGAAGATCATTGCGGAATGGCTTACCCCAATTGGACTCTCCTGTGGATTTGTGGCATCGGACAACGCCAGCAATATTGTGTGTGCATTAAATCTGGGCAAATTCCAGCACGTCCCATGTTTTGCACATACCTTGAATTTGGTGGTGCAGAATTATTTAAAAAACGAGAGGGGCATGCAAGAGATGCTGTCGGTGGCCAGAAGAATTGTGGGACACTTTCGGCGTACAGGCACCACGTACAGAAGACTGGAGCACCACCAAAAACGCCTGAACCTGCCCTGCCATCATCTGAAGCAAGAAGTGGTAACGAGGTGGAATTCAACCCTCTATATGCTTCAGAGGTTGGAGGAGCAGCAAAAGGCCATTCAAGCCTATACAACTGAGCACGATATAGGAGGTGGAATGCACCTGTCTCAAGCGCAGTGGAGAATGATTTCAACGTTGCGCAAGGTTCTGCAACCTTTTGAACTTGCCACACGTGAAGTCAGTTCAGACACTGCCAGCCTGAGTCAGGTCATTCCCCTCATCAGGCTTTTGCAGAAGAAGCTGGAGACATTGAAGGAGGAGCTAACACAGAGCGATTCCGCTAGGCATGTGGGACTTGTGGATGGAGCCCTTAATTCGCTTAACAAGGATTCACGGGTGGTCAATCTGTTGAAATCAGAGCACTACATTTTGGCCACCGTGCTCGATCCAAGATTTAAAACCTACCTTGGATCTCTCTTTCCGGCAGACACAAGTCTGCTGGGGTTCAAAGAACTGCTGGTGACAAAATTGTCAAGTCAAGCGGAACGCGACCTGTCAACATCTCCTCCTTCACATTCTCCCGCAACTGGGGGTGCGAAGAAAAGGCTCAGAATTCCGAGCCCACCCGCTGGCGGTGATGCAGGGCAGTCTGGAGCGACTGCTGATGCTGACATCTGGTCCGGACTGAAGGACCTGACAACGATTACGGACATGTCGTCTACTGTCACTGCATATGATTCTCTCCCCATTGAAAGAATGGTGGAGGATTATATGAGTGACCACATCCAAGTAGGCACGTCAGACAGTCCGTACTTATACTGGCAGGAAAAAGAGGCAATTTGGAGGCCCTTGCACAAACTGGCTTTATTCTACCTAAGTTGCCCTCCCACAAGTGTGTACTCCGAAAGAGTGTTTAGTGCAGCCGCTCACCTTGTCAGCAATCGGCGTACGAGGTTACATCCAGAAAATGTGGAGAAGATGATGTTCATTAAAATGAATTATAATCAATTCCTCCGTGGAGACATTCACCAGCAGCAATTGCCTCCACAAAGTACACAGGGAGCTGAGATGGTGGATTCCAGTGGGGACGAATTGATAATCTGTGAGGAGGGGGATGTACACGGTGATATATCGGAGGATGATGATGAGGTGGACATCTTGCCTCTGTAGAGCCAGTTTGTGCAAGGAGAGATTAATTGCTTCTTTTTTGGTGGGGGTCCAAACCAACCCGTCATTTCAGTCACAGTCGTGTGGCAGACCCTGTCACTGAAATGATGGGTTGGTTAAAGTGTGCATGTCCTGTTTATACAACATAAGGGTGGGTGGGAGGGCCCAAGGACAATTCCATCTTGCACCTCTTTTTTCTTTCATTTTTCTTTGCGTCATGTGCTGTTTGGGGAGTAGTTTTTGGAAGGGCCATCCTGCGTGACACTGCAGTGCCACTCCTAGATGGGCCAGGTGTTTGTGTCGGCCACTTGGGTCGCTTATCTTAGTCACACAGCTACCTCATTGCGCCTCTTTTTTTCTTTGCGTCATGTGCTGTTTGGGGGGTGTTTTTTGGAAGGGCCATCCTGCGTGACACTGCAGTGCCACTCCTAGATGGGCCAGGTGTTTGTGTCGGCCACTTGGGTCGCTTATCTTAGTCACACAGCTACCTCATTGCGCCTCTTTTTTTCTTTGCGTCATGTGCTGTTTGGGGGGTGTTTTTTGGAAGGGCCATCCTGCGTGACACTGCAGTGCCACTCCTAGATGGGCCAGGTGTTTGTGTCGGCCACTAGGGTCGCTTATCTTAGTCACACAGCTACCTCATTGCGCCTCTTTTTTTCTTTGCGTCATGTGCTGTTTGGGGGGTGTTTTTTGGAAGGGCCATCCTGCGTGACACTGCAGTGCCACTCCAAGATGGGCCAGGTGTTTGTGTCGGCCACTAGGGTCGCTTAGCTTAGTCACACAGCTACCTCATTGCGCCTCTTTTTTTCTTTGCGTCATGTGCTGTTTTGGGGGTGTTTTTTGGAAGGGCCATCCTGCGTGACACTGCAGTGCCACTCCTAGATGGGCCAGGTGTTTGTGTCGGCCACTAGGGTCGTTTAGCTTACTCACACAGCTACCTCATTGCGCCTCTTTTTTTTCTTCTTTGCGTCATGTGCTGTTTGGGGAGTAGTTTTTTGAAGGGCCATCCTGCGTGACACTGCAGTGCCACTCCTAGATGGGCCAGGTGTTTGTGTCGGCCACTTGGGTCGCTGAGCTTAGTCATCCAGCGACCTCGGTGCAAATTTTAGGACTAAAAATAATATTGTGAGGTGTGAGGTGTTCAGAATAGACTGAAAATGAGTGGAAATTATGGTTATTGAGGTTAATAATACTTTGGGATCAAAATGACCCCCAAATTCTATGATTTAAGCTGTTTTTTAGGGTTTTTTGAAAAAAACACCCGAATCCAAAACACACCCGAATCCGACAAAAAAAATTCGGTGAGGTTTTGCCAAAACGCGTTCGAACCCAAAACACGGCCGCGGAACCGAACCCAAAACCAAAACACAAAACCCGAAAAATTTCCGGTGCTCATCACTAATAGCCACGGAGGGCTGCAGAGTCAGGCTGCACCGCAAGATGGAAGGCAGGTGCGGGTCTCCTAGTAGCTGCTGGAGACAGAAGCTGGAACCTGGAAAAACAACCACAGGGAAGAGACACTGGAACAAGGTTTAAAATACAAAGCACTGACAATTTCCTGGTTCAGGCACAGGATACTTATACCTGCTGCAGGGCAGGCATTGGCTGGCCAATCATGCAGGTTCACTGTGTAGCAGATTGGTGGAGAATGGACATGTGACTAAGGCAAACATAGCTGCGCCCATGTTAGTACTTGGAGGGAAAGCTGGTTTGGAAAACCATGTGGAATCATAACAGTAATGGCGGCGCCGGCCGCGGAGGACAGGAGACGCCAAACTGACAACTGCACCCTGAGACACATGGATGACATCGGAGGCCGCTGCAGGCATGGGGCACCACTCTGACAACCTGCATACTGTAACACAGGAGCGGCGGCGGAGGCCGCGGAGGACGGGAGACGCCATGCTAGATTCAAACATGGCGCCGCTGTGACAGCGTCTCAGAGTGACAGGAGGGACATGCATAGTGTGGACATCAGGAACACAGATGAGATCGCTGAGCCAGCCTCAGAGGGCATCTGAAAGGCAAGTGATGGCGTCCAGATACCCGGATCGTGACAGCACCCCCCTCTTTAGGAGTGGCTCCAGGACACTTCTTCGGCTTTTGAGAAAACTTAGAGTGGAAATTCCGGACCAAGGCAGGAGCATGGACATCTGAAGCATTGGTCCAAGAGCGTTCTTCAGGACCATAGCCCTTCCAGTCAACAAGATACTGCAATTGAGTCCAGAATCTTGGCCACTTCATACTCAACTCCCCGTTGAGTTTGGACTTTCGGAGCAGAAGGAAGTGCAGAATGAAACCGATTCAGGATCAGCGGTTTCAACAGAGACACATGGAATGTCCTGGGTATCTTTAAGAAGGGAGGTAACTGGAGTTTGTAGGCAACAGGATTGATGACTTGTTCAATTTTGAAAGGACCGATGTAACGAGGTGCAAATTTCATGCTGGGAACTCTCAGCCTCAAATTCTTCGTGGACAACCACACACGACCACCCACCTTGAGAGCAGGAACTGCCCTACGCTTCCTATCAGCAAACTTCTTGTACCTGAATGAGGCTTTGAGCAGGGCCGCTCGCACATTCTTCCAGTTATTAGAAAACTGACGCAAAGTGACATCCACTGCTGGAACTGAAGTTGCTGGAAGCGGTTGGAATTCTGGAACTTTAGGGTGGAATCCATAGTTGATGAAGAATGGTGTTGAAGAAGATGAGGAATGGTATTGATTGTTGTGGCTGAACTCGGCCCAAGGAAGAAGTTGAACCCAGTCATCTTGAGAGGAAGACACATAAATGTGGAGGAAGGCCTCCAAGTCCTGATTCACCCTCTCGGTTTGACCATTGGTCTGAGGATGATAAGCTGTGGAAAACTTTAACTTGACTTGGAGGGCTTGACATAAACTTCGCCAAAACTTGTCTACAAATTGCACACCACGATCGGAGATGATCTCTTCAGGAAGACCGTGTAGTCGGAAGATCTCTTGAAAAAACACTTGAGCCAGGTTGGAAGCTGACGGAAGACCGGTAAGAGGTATGAAATGTGCCATCTTGATGAACCGGTCAACTACCACCCAGATGGTATTAAACTTGTTGCACATGGGCAGATCTGTAACAAAGTCATCGACAAATGGGTCCACGGTCGACGGGGAACAGATAATGGAACCAGTTGCCCAGCAGGCGACTGGTGGGAGACTTTGTGTTGGGCACACTTTGGGCAGGAGGCAATAAATTCCATGACGTCCTTCTTCAGAGTTGGCCACCAATAGGACCTAGAAATAAACTCAAAGGTCTTCTGGATGCCTGCATGTCCGGCAAAACGGGAAGCATGAGCCCAATGCATGAGCTTCTTCCTTAACACCGGCTTCACAAAACTTTTCCCTGGTGGAGGCGTAGAGTCCATCCCTACCGTGGAGAATGCCAACGGATTAATAATAGGATGGTTGTCCGAAGACTCTGACTCATTTTCTTGCTCCCATGAGCAGGAAAGGGCATCGGCCTTGCGATTCTGAGAACCCGGACAGAACTGGAGTTTAAAGTCGAACCTGGAAAAGAAAAGTGCCCATCTGGCTTGACGAGGGTTAAGACATTGTGCGCCTTTCAAATATAAAAGATTTTTGTGGTCGGTAAGTATAGTGACTGAATGAGACGCTCCCTCTAACAGATATCTCCATTCTTCCAGAGCAAGCTTGATGGCTAGCAACTCCATGTCGCCAATGGCATAGTTGCGCTCAGCTGGGGAGAACTTCCGGGGGAAGAAACTGCAAGGATGTAGATGACCATCTTTAGCCCTCTGGGATAACACCGCTCCTACTCCAACGGAGGAGGCATCTACCTCAAGGATGAAAGGAGAGTCGATGTCGGGCTGTTTCAGAACTGGTGCAGAGATGAAGCGTTGCTTTAATAGATAAAAAGCTTGCGTAGCTTCTTCAGACCACTTGGACGGGTTAGCACTCTTCTTGGTAAAAGCAGTGATAGGCGCCACAATGGTGGAAAAGTCTCGTATAAACTTTCTGTAGTAATTGGCGAACCCTAAGAACCTCTGGACCCCTTTGAGGGTTAGGGGAATCGGCCAATTCTGGATTGCTTGTAGTTTCTCAGGATCCATCTCTAGTCCGGAACCGGACACAATGTAACCTAGAAACGGAATGGATTTTACTTCAAAAACACATTTCTCTAATTTGCAATAGAGATGATTGACACGGAGACGGGACAGAACCTCCTTTACCCAGAAGCGATGTTCCTCTAGATTATTGGCAAAGATAAGGATATCATCTAGGTAAACTACGACATGGCGGTACAGGATGTCTCTGAAGATTTCATTTACGAAATGTTGGAAAACGGCTGGAGCGTTGCTCAATCCGAAGGGCATGACGAGGTACTCATAGTGTCCATCCCGGGTGTTAAAGGCGGTCTTCCACTCGTCACCCTCACGGATCCGGATGAGATTGTAGGCACCCCTCAAATCCAACTTTGTAAAGATGGTTGCGCCGCTAACTCTATCGAAGTGCTCTGTAATCAAGGGTAAAGGATAACGGTTCTTAACGGTAATGTCGTTCAAACCTCTGTAGTCGATGCACGGCCGCAGGCCACCATCCTTCTTTTTAACGAAAAAGAAGCCTGCGCCAGCTGGAGAAGAGGAAGGTCGAATGAAACCCTTCGCCAGGTTCTCTTTGATGTACTCCTCCATGGAATGCGTCTCTGGAAGGGACAACGGATAAGTTCGGCCTCGAGGTGGAACCTTCCCTGGGATGAGATCAATTGGACAGTCCCATTCTCTATGAGGAGGAAGGATATCAGCGGAGGCTTTACTGAACACATCTGTGTAATCTTGATATGGAGGAGGTGGAACATCAGACGACCTGGGGGAGGAAGAACAAACAGGAATCACTTTGGACAAACAGGTCTCAGCACAGGAGGGACCCCATGCTAGTATCTGCATAGTCGTCCAGTCAATCGATGGATTGTGAAGACGGAGCCATGGAAGGCCCAAAACCACTGGATGTGTGGCTCTTGGAATCACTAAAAAAGAAATAAATTCTGAATGAAGAACTCCTACTCTCAGACGAACTGGTAGAGTCCTTAAAGAAATAACTGCGTCAAAAATCTTACTGCCATCCACGGCAGTCAAGGAAACAGACGTAGGAAGTCTCTCGGTGGGTAGGGACCACCGTTTAACATAAGCTTCAGTTATAAAATTCCCAGCTGCTCCGGAATCAAGGAGGGCAATGACGTTCTTATAACGTTGAGCAATTTGAAGCGAGACTGGGAGATTACAATCATGAGGAGATGGAGAGGAGATCATTACTCCTAGCCGGCCCTCTCCCTGGCGAGCTAGGATTTGGAGTTTCCCGGACGTTTGGGACAGGCATTGATAGTGTGAGACGGAGCTGCACAGTAGAGACAGAGAGACTCAGAAAGACGTCTTCGGCGCTCAGCGGGAGATAGACGGGAAAGGCCAATTTGCATGGGCTCATCTTTGGATGGAGACGGTTGACGAGGAGGAGGAGAAGACTTTGGAAAGGATGATCTTCCTCGCTCAGTTGCTCTTTCTCTAAAACGAAGATCAACCTTTGTGCATAGTGAGATTCCTCATCTCACTTAGAAGGCAAGTCTCTGGTAGCTAATTCATCCTTGATGCGTTCTGATAAGCCATGCCAGAATGCAGCATACAGGGCCTCGTCGTTCCATGCCAGTTCGGATGCCAGGATTTTGAACTGTATGAGATACTGTCCCACAGCACGTGTTCCCTGGCGTAAACGGAGAATCTCAGATGAAGCAGAGGTTACCCGGTCTGGCTCATCGAAGATGCGCCTGAATGTAGCTATAAAATCAGTATAGGAAGACAACAGGGTATCGGACTTCTCCCATAAAGGTGATGCCCAGTCAAGGGCTGAGCCACTGAGAAGAGAAATAATATAGGCAATTTTAGTACGGTCACTGGGAAAATTGCCAGGTTGTAGCTCAAAATGGATTTCCCACTGGTTGAGAAATCCCCTGCAGAATTTTGGAGATCCGTCAAATTTTGCTGGAGTTGGAAGATGAAGACGTGGAGTAGAAATGGGTAAGGTGGGTGGGGTTACAGCTGGTGTCACTGTTGTGGACGCACCGGACGTGCCAGGTCCACGGAGGGTCGTTTGAATCCCATCCAGTCGGGTAGAGAGATCCTGGAGACAGCGGATGATGTGGCCTTGTGCAGCCTCCTGATGTTCGAGTCTGGCTGCCAGTTCTTGCATCGGCCTGGCCGCTTGATCCTGGTCTCCGACTGGATTCATATGGTCAGTGCTTACTGTCACAACTGAGGGTTTTGGCTGACAGGAGGAAGCCTCAGTTGTAGGGGCTGGAATGAAATTAAACCTGGAGGGTTTTATCAGACCCCTGGACATGTAAGTGTAAAAGATTACCCGAAGGTGTGACCATGACAACCAGGTTAAAAGTCAATAAAAGGTTTTATTAACAGACTCCGTGTATAACAACAGTATTCACAGTTGATAAAAGCAAGTGGCATATAACACAGTTCCTGGATCACTTGTAACCATAGAAGCTATCACAGAGCACTGGTAGGTTAAGGAAAAGATGTTAAAGTCCCTTGATGGATTAACCTTACCAGGCCTGGCTGTAGTAGTGAAGATAGCCGAGGAACACGCCAGTGGAGGTATAGATGTAGTTGGTAACTTGAACAGACTGTTGTAGATACTGGATGGAACCAGACAGGTGATGAAGACACGGAGTGGATACTGTAAGATACTAGGGAGCGTGGAAACAGGAGAGTAGTGTAGAGATTACCGGTGGTAGTGGATGCTGCTGGTAAGTAGGGATCCGCTGGAGTAACACCGGTACTTTGAAGAAAGTGAATACTGCTGAAAGCTGAACGCTGGAAGCAGATGATAGTAGCTGGAAGCTGGAATAGCCACGGAGGGCTGCAGAGTCAGGCTGCACCGCAAGATGGAAGGTAGGTGTGGGTCTCGTAGTAGCTGCTGGAGACAGGAGCTGGAACCTGGAAAAACAACCACAGGGAAGAGACACTGGAACAAGGTTTGACATACAAAGCACTGACCATTTCCTGGTTCAGGCACAGGATACTTATACCTGCTGCAGGGCAGGCATTGGCTGGCCAATCATGCAGGTTCACTGTGTAGCAGATTGGTGGAGAATGGACATGTGACTAAGGCAAACATGGCTGCGCCCATGTTAGCACTAGGAGGGAAAGCTGGTTTGGAAAACCATGTGGAATCATAACAGTAATGGCGGCGCCGGCCGCGGAAGACAGGAGACGCCAAACTGACAACTGCACCCTGAGACACATGGATGACATCGGAGGCCGCGGCAGGCATGGGGCACCACTCTGACAACCTGCATACTGTAACACAGGAGCGGAGGCCGCGGAGGACGGGAGACGCCATGCTAGATTCAAACATGGCGCCGCTGTGACAGCGTCTCAGAGTGACAGGAGGGACATGCATAGTGTGGACATCAGGAACACAGATGAGATCCGGCCCTGGAACGCTGAGCCAGCCTCAGAAGGCATCTGAAAGGCAAGTAATGGCGTCCAGATACCCGGATCGTGACAGTGAGTAGTGAGCAGGGCCGGCTCCAGGCCTACTAGCAACCTGAGCGAGAAAATTTCAAAGCGCACCCCACCCCTCTATGCGCATGCCGAAGGCGCACATGCTCCTGGAAAAGTGGGTGTGGCCTCTGGAAAAGTGGGCGTGTTCTTGCAACTTCATATTATCACACTATAAATAAATATATTTTCACACCCCCTCTAGGCACACAGTTAGCAGCCTTACACATAACACAGTAGTGTTCCTTACACACAATGTCTCCAGTATAGTGCCAGATACACATAATGTCTACAGTAGTGCTGTGCCAGATAGACATGACATGCCCCCCAGCAGTGCCAGATAGACATGACATGCTCCGCAGCAGTGCCAGATAGACATGACATGCCCCCCAGCAGTGCCAGCTACACATGACATGCCCCCCCCAGCAGTGGCAGCTACACATGACATACCCCTCAGCAGTGCCAGCTACACATGACATGCCCCCAGGAGTGCCAGCTACACATGACATGCCTCCCAGCAGTGCCAGCTACACATGATATGCCCCCCAGCAGTGCCACCTACACATGATATGCCCCCCAACAGTGCCAGCTACACATGATAGTGTTCACTCTAGGATTTTTTTAGGGCAGGGTGCTGATCACGGGGAGGGCACATTTTTAAGTTAGAAGGGCAGAATTATGTACATACTGTAATGCTTGGTGCTCCCCTTCCTACATGCTAAAGCATGGACAGTGTGCACCGAAGGCGCGCAACAAAAATTTAGGGGCGCTGCTTTGTGGGGAAGGGGCGTGGCCACATAATAGTGGCAATTCGCATTACACCACACAGTAGTGCGGCTAATACACATTGCACCAGGTAGAACCTCCTATACACACTGCGATAGGTAGAGCACATTATACACATTGCACCATGTAGAGCACTTGCACACTTTGCGCCAGGCAGAGCACGTTATACACTTTGCGCCAGGCAGAGCACGTTATACACTTTGCGCCAGGCAGAGCACTGAGACACCTTTCACCAGGTATTGCACTGAGCAACCATTGCCTAGCCACAGACGCCTAGCAGGAACACTACATTATATGCCCCCCAGCAGTTCCAGATACACATGACATGCCCCCCAGCAGTTTCAGATGACATGACATGCCCCCCAGCAATGCCAGATACATAAATGCCCCCCCCCATTGTCAGATACATAAATGCCCCCACAGTGCCAGATACATAAATGCCCCCACAGTGCCAGATATTTCCCCACAGTGCCAGATACATAAATGCCCCCACAGTGTTAGATACATAAATGCCCACACAGTGCCAGATATGCTTCCACAGTGCCAGATATGCTCCCACAGTGCCAGATACATAAATGCTCCCACAGTACCTGCTGTGCTGGGAGGGGGAGTGCTGAGGGCCGCGGGCGGACTCTTCCTAAACTATACAGTGCACGCTGCGCAACGCCGGTGTCTGACGTCAGACGCCGGCGCCACACAGCGCGTATAGCGCGTACTTGGTAGTTTTGCGCTGACTGCTGGCTGGGAGTGGGACTGGGAGACCGGACGGATGCTGCAGTGCTGGATCTTGGAGGCAGACACAGGACCAGGCTCCAGGCACGAATATGGCATGCCAGCGTGCGGCGCCCATTAAGGATGGGGCCCTGCGCGGCCGCTCTATTCGAACATGCCTGGAGCCGGCCCTGGTAGTAAGGTTTTCTTTAATCAATTCTTTCACTTCATGGAAAGTGGTGTATTTTGGGGTTTTTCATGTTTTCTGTTGATATTCAAGTGTGAGACTTGTAGCCTGGATCACATTTTAAATTGAAATGATTGTTCTCATTTTAAATAGTTTCATTAGTACAGGTAATAAACCAACTCCCTCAGCCAGTAACATCTCACTAAATGTCACATTTGCTGCCTGTAACTAAAGCAAATTTTCAGCTCAACAATGAGAATGTCATATATAGATAATAATAAATACATACACACAGATAAAGTGTGTGTGTGTGTGTGTGTGTGTGTGTGTGTGTGTGTGTGTGTGTGTGTGTTTATATGTAAACTTTTTATTAGATACAGTTATGATTATATTTTGCATTATGTTAAGTTTCAGGGTAAAAGATATAGGGGGTCATTCCGAGTTGTTCGCTCGCAAGCTGCTTTTAGCAGCTTTGCACACGCTAAGCCGCCGCCTACTGGGAGTGAATCTTAGCTTATCAAAATTGCGAACGAAAGATTCGCAATATTGCGATAAGACATCTCTGTGCAGTTTCTGAGTAACTCGAGACTTACTCGGCATCTGCGATCAGTTCAGTGCTTGTCGTTCCTGGTTTGACGTCACAAACACACCCAGCGTTCGGCTAGACACTCCTCCGTTTCTCCAGCCACTCCCGCGTTTTTCCCAGAAACGGTAGCGTTTTTTCACACACACCCATAAAACGGCCAGTTTCCGCCCAGAAACACCCACTTCCTGTCAATCACATTACGATCACCAGAACGAGGAAAAAACCGTGAGTAAAATTCCTAACTGCATAGCAAATTTACTTGGCGCAGTCGCAGTGCGGACATTGCGCATGCGCACTAAGCGGAAAATCGCTGCGATGCGAAGAAATTTACCGAGCGAACAACTCGGAATGACCCCCATAATTTGTTCTCCAAATATTTGCTACAAAATTGTGCACATTTCTCTGGCAGAATTTGGCTTTAAGTGTCCCCTTCATACCCCAAATACACCACCCAGCAGAATGAATTGCCCACTTAAAGTGCAACGGAATATGCTGCGCAATACAAAAAACTGTTAATAAATAAATAAATAATTAATAGTTTTTATCACAGCTCCTTGCAAGGACTATAAGTTCAAAGAGCTACATTATGGATTTACAAACACAGTGTAGACTGGCACCTACATCCTGAACCCTCACTATTCCGACAGTCGACAAGGGGCTTTGTTGCGCTGGCCATCCCCCGCGCTGGCCATCTAACAGCCGGGATCCTGACCGCCGGTTACACATACCCAAACCTTGAACATTGCTGCATCAGCGGTCATAACACTTAAATAAGCATCAGGGTGGCATAAACCAAGGGGTAAGGTGCCGTTGTATGGAGTATACAGTAGATGATAGTATAAGTAAGGGAAGGAAAAGTGCATGAAGGGAGAGGTCCCTGCTTGTGAGAGCTTACATTCTGAAGCCAAGGGGCAGACACATAGGGGTGACACACATGGGGTGGATAGTGAGAATGAGACATAGCGTTATGATGGGAGAGGGATGGATTTGATAAAGAAGTGGGTCTTGAGAGACCATTTGAAGTTTTCTAGGGATGTGGATAGTCTGACATGGAGACTCCTAGAAACAGTCTGTTCCACACTGAAATTTAACTAGGGTTCAATTTTTTTCTATTTACTATTTTACTTGTCTATTTAAAATAAAAAATACAGGTCTTACCTCGTTACTGGCCCATGTACATGGGTGGAACCTGACGCCATGTGAATCTTTATGTCTCACTGTGACTGTGCCACGGCACTTAGTTTCTCTATTGTATAGACATTGTCTCACCAGCCTTCCTCTTCAGCCTCATCCATTTGATGTAGCCTGGCAGAGAGACCTACAAAGGGAATTAACTGCTGAACAATGGTCTTGTGTGTACCGCTTCACCTTTGCCAGCTCCACTTCACTCCAGGTAGTGGAAATGCAATATAATATTGTGTCTATAAACTATCGCTGCCCTGACCGTGTCCATCAAATATTTCCAAGTATATCCGCACTCTGCTGGAGGTGTGGTCAATCGCAGGACACCCCCTCCACATATGGTAGCAGTGCTCGAAATTGGATAGTTTCCGGCAGCAGGTCCAATCTATCACTCGGCAGCTCACTAGATATCCAGTCTCGGAGACTCCTGAGTTTTGGCTTCCCAGCTTAATGGATGTCCCCCTATTCTAATTCAAGAAATCTTTGCTGTGACACCTTGTGAACACTGCTAGAGCTACCATTCCGTGCTTCCGGCGGTCTACTGTACAACCCCCCATTTCCAAGAATTTCCAAAGGATTGACTTATATATTGCTATGGAAGACCTTACATCCTCCTTAAGCCATTCCTTCTCCCAGTTTACCGCTACCTGGTTTGAATGGTTGAACTTCAAGGAAAGACCGGCATATGCGGCACACATGTTACCTTCTCCCCCCACTATGCAATAGGGTTGTGATGAGGATGGGGATATTCTCTCACCCTATTATTCCTACCTTTTCTCTAATCTTGTGCTTTTCTTTTCTATTTTTCTCTTCTTTCTGCCTCCTTTCTTGCCTATTTGATGCAGCTCTTCTTTCTTGCTTTTATACATTTGTCATTATCCTTGTGTTTTTCTTTTTTCCATTTCTGTATTACTGTTACAAGAAGACAACCTAGGCCATTGTTCTATTTTACGTAGACTGGGGACTTATTTTGAGCTCTAATCACTGCGGCTCTTTGCATTTATCAATGTGACAATTTATTCTGCCCTAGGCCTGCTCTATATCTTTATTGTCTTTTGTTGTATATTGTATTCCTTAATAAAACAGAGTTTGCAATAAATCTATCTATCTATCTATCTATCTATCTATCTATCTATCTATCTATCTATCTATCTATCTATCTATCTATCTATCTACAGTATCTATCTATCTATCTAGATAGATAGATAGATAGATAGATAGATAGATAGATAGATAGATAGATAGATAGATAGATCTTTACAATGTAATCCACGAGAATCATAAAATAAAAGTAACCACAAAGATTTTCATCATCTTTCACAATTGTTGTTTTGTCTCTCTATTTAGCAATAGCCAGCCAAAACTAAAGCAGAGTTGCCAACAAGTAACTCCGTCCCTTCTCTGCTTGTGGCTGAAGAGGTGTAATTGGGTGGCAATGGAGTGTTCGCATGTAGGCTAACCTTAAGGTGCCCATACACTAGGATGATTCATCAATGCATCGGGCTGACGTATCCAGAGTAAGTGGATCACATCTTGTGTGGTCCACTTACGGTTATGATCAGAGGCGCACTCCTGGGGGTTGTAAGTAGGGTTTTCAGATTTCAGATCTTACCTGCAGTAGGGAGGATCTTCCCATTGGCTACATCGCATGCGATCTATCCACTGGCGTATCTATAATGGGTGCAGTGTGTGCGGTGCACACGGGCCCCTGGGTCCAGAGGGGGCCCAAACCGCACCCATTTATTCTAAATACTTACCTTTCTGGTGTCCGGGTGTGGGCCCCTCCTCTCCTGTCCCGTAGCTGGCAGCAGCGCTGTTAGTGCTCTGTCCGCGCCATTTTATTGGAGACTTGCGCATGCGCTGTAGACTCTGGCACTGTGCCAGAGTTTCTAGCGCTCAGACAGAGCGCTAACAGCGCTTCTGCCAGCTGCGGGACAAGAGAGGAAGGGGCCCACACCAAGAGACTGCACACGGGTCCCCTCCTCTCTATATATGCCCCTGGATCTATCATTAACACATCTTTAGTAGAAGCACTTGGAAACTCAATGTTGTGAGTCCAGGAGCTTCCGGGAGCAGGTGGGGAGTTGAAGGGGTATCGCATGCGATTTAGCGCATGCGATACCTGTTCCTAGTGTATGGGCACCTTTATAGAGGGCATGTTGAGAACATCTCCATGGAACTGCGGGCTACGCAGCAATATGCCAGTATTCAGACGGATCTCTAGCATCAAGAGTAGTGATCGCATACAATCGCAATTTGAGAGCTGGCAGGGGGCAGCGACGGTATATTGATGCTGTGTTTTGTGGGTGTCAATGCATCGTTTGCAGGGGCGCGGTCTGGACAATGCAGATGTGTCTTGGCCATTTGCAGGGCGGGCCGTGGCAGCTGCGTGATGCCACACGCAGCCGCTGCGACCCAAAAGATGGATGCCCTGTGACTGATTTCGCAGCTAGGCTGCGTAGGCAGGGGGCAATCCTAATCATGTCAGTACATCGCTGTATAGCGATACACTCGCATGTTAGCGCGGGGGGGCAGAACCCGGCATGCAGGCTTTTAGCAAAACTACAACTCATGCTGAATTAGGCCCATAATCCCACAATCTTGCAAATATAATTTTTGCTCTACTTCAGTAAGCAAAATTGAGGCCTACTCTGAATGGGTGGTCTTCAGTTTGCCAGCGGCCGGGTTCCCGACGGCCAGCATACCGGCGCCGGAATCCTGACCGCTGGCATACCGACAGCTTTTCTCCCTCTTGGGGGCCCACGACTCCCCCTAGAGGGAGAATAGATAGCATGGCGCGCGTAGCGCGCCACCGTGCCCGCAGAGTGGCGAGCGCAGGGAGCCCGCAAGGAGCTCATTTGCGCTCACCCAGCTGTCTGTATGCCGGCAGTTGGGATTCCGGCGCCGGTATGCTGGCCGCCGAGAGCCCGACCACCGGCATAACATACTACACCCCTCTGAAAAAGTTCTGTTCTTCTTTTTTCTTTCTTTCTTTCTTTCTTTCTTTCTTTCTTTCTTTCTTTCTTTCTTTCTTTCTTTCTTTCTTTCTTTCTTTCTTTCTTTCTTTCTTTCTCTCTATATATATACACACTATATGGACAAAAGAATTTGGCCACACCTATTAATTATTGAATTCAGGTGTTTCAGTCAGACCCATTGCCACAGGTGTATAGAATCAAGCACCTAGCTGTGCAGTCTCCATTTGCACACATTTGTGATACAAAATGGGCCATTCTGAAGAGCTCAACGACTTCAAGCTTGGTACTGTGATAGGATGCCACCAAGATTGTTCATGAAATGTCATCCCTTCTGGATATTCCAGGTCATCTGCAAGTGATATTAATAGAAACAACAGCAACTCAGCCATGAAGTGGAAGACCACGTAAAATCACATAGCAGAATCAACGACTGCTAATGCGCATGGTGTGTAAAAGTCACCACCGCTCTGCTGATTCCATAGCTGAAGAGTTCCAAACTTCCACTGGCGTTAATGTAAGAACAAAAACTGTGCGGCTGGAGCTTAATGGTATGGGTTTCCATGGCCGAGCAGCTGCATGCAAGCCTCTCATCAACAAGTCCAATGGCAAGCGTCAGATGGAGTGGTGTAAAGCACTGGACTGTGGAGCAGTGGAAACTGGAGTAATGAATCACGCTTCTCTGTTCGGAAGTCAGATGGGCGAGTCGGGTTTAGCCGATGCTGGGAGAACGTTACCTGCCTGACTGCACTGTACCAACCGAAGTTTGGTGGAGAAGGGATAATGGTATGGAGCTGTTTTTCATGGTTTGGGCTAGGCCCCTTATCTCCAGTGAAGGGCAATCTTAATTCTTCAGCATACCAAGACATTTTGGACAATGCTATGCTTCCAACTTTGTGGCAACAGTTTGGGGAAGGCCCTTTTCTATTCCAACATGACTGTGCCCCAGTGCACAAAGCAAGGACTATAAAGACATGGTTTGATGAGTTCGCTGTGGAAGAACTTGACTGGCCCTGACCTCAACACCATCAAGCACCTTTGGGATGAACTGGAATGGAGATTGCGAGCCAGGCCTTCATCCAACATCAGTGCCTGACCTCATAAATGTTCTACAGAATGAATAGGCACAAATTCCCACAGAAACACTAAAGAATCTTGTGGAAAGCCTTCCATGAAGAGTGGAAGCTATTATAGCTGCAAAAGGGGGACCAACCCCATAATATACAGTAGTATATATATTTGAAAACAATGTCATTACAGTTCCTATTATACATTATATAATATAGCCCATATAGTGTATATCTGTAGTTCTGCATGTCTTCATTTGTTTTTTTCCCAATTAAATGAGATCATAAAATTGAAAGACAAAAACAAACAACAAAATTGTGTGGACAGTTACTGGTTCCAGATTGATAAAATCTGACACCAGCTACTTTCAAATGTAGGAAGCCATTTATCAATCATTGTATTTGCAATACGATCTGGGTGCGATGTTAGCACCCAAGATCACATTGCAGGATGCACATCCATCAGCCAGATGTATGAAGTGTCAACAGCAGGGACAAGGGTCTCTGAAATGAACCTGTCCCTGCGATGTGCTCACTTAAGTGGGGTGCTGCGCATGAGTGGTGCATTGGCAATTGGCAAGGAGGGTTCCAGGGGAAACCTCTCTTGGTGATTCTTGTGATTTGTATCCCATAGACTATAAAGGGCTAACGCCATCTTTAGATGACGTTAGCTGTGAGGGCCAATCTGGCAGCATTGCATCCCCTATAGAAATCTTTGGGGGCTGCGTCTGCTGTTGGTCAAGGAGGTATCGCAACAGATCTTCCTTCACATTTAGTAATGCCAAATATTTTCAGTCGGTGTTTTCGGGGAATAAGCTGCAAATATTCTTTTTGGTAGATGGGCCCCTAAATCTTCCACAGTCACCTTTCTCACTAATAAGGGGAACATGTACTAAGCAGTGATAAAAGTGGAGAAGTGAGCCAGTGGAGAAGTTGCTCATGGCAACCAATCAGCTGTTCTGTACAATTGTATAGTATGCAAATTAGAAATGTTACATCAATGCGGATTGGTTGCCATAGGCAACTTCTTCACTGGCACACTTCTCTACTTTTATCACTGCTTAGTACATGTCCCCCTTCTGCCAGCAGCCACTGACTTAGCTCACTTGTAGGGTTCTGCTGAAACCTGAAGAAGAGGGCCTGATGTCATAAGAGTGATTGTTTAGCAATGCTTTCATCACCTGGAAAACTTCTCCTCCCCACTAATCAAATTTCTCAGGAGGAATCTATAGCACTAAAATCATTATCACTGCTGCCCACTCAACCCCTTTAGCTTTTATTTGTGCAGTATGGTTGGTGTAATGGTCAGTATTACTGACTCACAGCACTAACTGTGTGGCGTTTGTATATTCTCCCCTTGCTTAAGTGGGTTTCCTCCCACAATACAAAAATATACTGGTAGGTTAATTGGCTCCTGACATGTAAATGTACCCTAGTGTGTTTGTGTATACATGTACATGTGATTAGGGAAGACTAGATGGGCCGAGTGGTTCTTATCTGCCGTCAAATTCTATGTTAATATAAATTTCTGCTATGAAATATTTAAACAAGATAATTCAACAAAGATAAGACAACAGGATTAGAAACATCTTTATATACTGTATATATAACATTCCTGGCTATACTTAATTTTAATATACATATTGTATGCAGACAGGTATTATTTAACATAATAACATGGAGGAATATTTATTTTACTGACCTTTAAATCAGTTTATTTTGATTAAGTCTTTTAATAAAAGGTCTGTGATACTGTTTAGTCTAGGCAAGTTGTTGGGAACGTCGTTCCAGGTCATAGAACAGACAGTCTAAATATCTGGGCTGTTTTAAAAAGCAGAGATCTGCTAAGTAGCATCTTTATCGCATTTCAGCTGATGTTGTCAGGGGGGGTTAAATAAGTTTTCATTGCCCACATTTCTGTTCTGAAGCAGACTGAGACAAATGAGTGTTAAGTAAACTCAGTGACAGACTTGCTAACGTAAGCATTCCAGACTACTGCATGCTCCTGCCTGTAACATAGCTTTAGATTATGACACCTCCAGCAAAGTCTAAATTAATACACATACAGCTGTCAGTCTTTACCTCCTGCAACAGCTGAAAGCAAGCCCTGGGACAGTGTGGACACAAGTCTCCATCTTACTGATGTTTACATTGTGAGTGATCTTGTACACACAGGGGGTCATTTAAGAACCCAAATATAAGTTCCATAAGCAAATGTGCTTATATTTCTATTATGCATTTACGCTGATGTACGCTGAGGCAAATAGCCAATCTGCTTCTTCACGGTCATCTGCATTTTGGGGGTCATTCCGACCCGTTCACACGCTGCACTTCTTCGCAGCCGTATGATCGAGTCGGAACTGCGCATGCACGGCAGCCGCAATGCGCAGGTGCGTCATTGCCCGTCGCCGACCGTCGCCAGGCAGCCACGCCGCATACGAATAAAGAAGATTGACAGGAGGAAGGTGTTTTCTGGGAGTGGTTTGGCGAGCGCAGGCGTGTCCAGGCGTTTGGAGGGCGGATGTCTGACGTCAATTCCGGGAACTGCATCGCTGAAATCATCGCACCAGGTAAGTACAGTATGTCTAGGGCTGGTCTTGTTTTACACAAAACTTTTTTAGCATAGCAGGGCTGCACAAGCGATTGCAGCCTTGCTATGCTAAAATACACTCCCCCATAGGCTGCGTCTAGTTGATCGCACGAGCAGCAAAAAGTTGCTACGTGCAATCAACTCGGAATGACCCCCTAAAGCGTATCAGCAAAAGTAAAAAATCTATGGTGGTTATGTTCTAGGGTCCTAGATTACGGAACCGGTGTGAGTTTGCAGCTAAATTTAAAATGGCAATCATATCAGTGAACTGACTGATATCACCAGGGTTCCGTAATCTCAGAAGCTATTGTAGAACCCCCTACATCAGAAGACTGACGCAGTAGAGCAGACTTAGAAAATACATTTACGTAATTAAATGTAACTTTTCCCTCATGTTAGATTAGGAAATACACGGGAAGAACACTCCCATGATTACCCAAGAATATTTGACACCAGAATGTCTTCTGTGTCTGAAATTTAAACTTTCGTATTGTGATATATAATAGAAAAACATAAGGGGGTCCCAGAAATATATTGATGCATATGAAGCACTGTTATTTTTACAAAAAAATTTGAACTATATACATTTTTGTGGGGAGGCCCACAGCGTACGGTACATTACCCTCTAATAATGGTGACCACACGTGGTCTCTGGTTGTGCTTACTGCAGGGGGTGTGAATCTGGTTGTTCTTAGTAGAAGGAATAAAAAAACATAGTGTAGTGTACTCCTCCTCGGACAATTGCTGCTAGCCCCAGCTGTGAGAACTTCTTAGTCAACCTGGTGTAAGAAATATTAAGAAATCCCGAGGTGTTCTTGTGTAATGAGCAAGGAGTCTATAGCAAGGGATAGAGAAGATGGCCGTGCACAGGTGCAATAATTTTTACTTGCGTCACTATCTCTTTACATTCATGTTTTAATATCTGCTTATCAGGACATCTTGAAAACCTATGTACAGAGTTACAGAAAGTGAAAGCGGACATGCACCAGGGTAGCACACAGTTTCTTCACAATGCGCTAGAATAACAATTTCTTCCCAGGGCCGTCTTAACAGCACTGTAGGCCCCGGGGGCAAAGCAATGCACTGAGGCCCTTACCCATCATCCAGCGGCAAGGGTGGGGGTGCTATCAGTGGCAGCTTTGATGCCCTGCTAGCGGTAGGGGGTGTTCTATCTTCCACTCAGCATGTAGGACCTGGAGAAGAAATTTCTGCTAATTACTCCTTTACTGCACATATGGTGAAAGATGGGGCGGGAGGTAGAACACTAAACTGTAGAAGGGGGCATTGGGCTGAGTAAAGGAGCCCCGGTACATGACTTCCAGGGTGGTAGGGGGTGTTTAATATGCTGGGGAGGGGTGGATAGTGGAGTGGGCTTAATATTCATCATTTTCCAGATGAGAGGTCAGCTTGCTTGAATGCAGATATCTCCAGTTTCTGGAAACAGATCTCTTAGCTTTCAATTGAATAAAAGGTAGAGAGTCCCACTGTCAATAGGTACTGGGGACTTGGGGATCATAGTTCAGGAGCCACAGCAATCCACCAACGAAAATATAAAACTGCGTATTATACGTGTGGAGCCGGAGCAGGGACCAGCTGCTGGAAGGCTGATATCTCTGGTTGTGGGCATAGTAGAGACAAGCTGCCAGAGTCCACCGAAAGAGGAAAGTCCCAGCTTTTGGAGTATAAAATCTCTAAGTCAGACAGAACCCAAGATATTTGGCTGGGAAGAGCAATTAACAGGCTCGGATAGGGACCACTGCTTTGAAGTAAGATATCTCCGGTTCCCAAGGGCCGATTTTCAAAAATCTGGTACCCGTGAAAATAGGGGACTCTTAATTATTAGCCTAGGGCCCTTATACTCCTGGAGCTCTTGGGCAACTGCCCACTGAGCCCATACAAAAAGATGGCACTAGTTCTTCCACCAGCAAAGGAGCCCAAGCTCTCTGTGGCCCTCTTTATGTATTGTACACTGGTTCTCTTTTATTCACTGTAAGTTTAAGATACATAGTATTTAGGCACCAATGATTCTGGTACAAATGTAGCCAAGTTGTTGATTAAGTTAAAGATAGGTCCAATGTGTACAATGCACATTCCTTTCTGTTAATTTATTATTGTACTACGTTATACTGTATTTATAACTAAGTACTGTCAGGGGTTTATTAATCTTGCTGAACGTTTTTCATTGCAGTTAAAACTGGACCAAATGTGAGTTTTTATCATTTTTGTTTTTTGATCCGCAGATTTGCTTCCAATCTCCGAGGCATGGGATTGTTTGGGCCTGATTCAACTGGAGATAAGTCAGGTTGTGTAGTGTAAGATGTGCGTTCTTGCACGTGTTCTTGCTCAGAAACAGACGGACACATTTCACCCTTATGACCCCTTAGTGAGGCAAGATATTAGAGGGACCTATTCAGAGTTGGAGATCTGTGACAGAATGCCTGTCTGTAGCAGGATCCGCTGTAGCTGCTCACCCTCTGTGGGTGATTACTACAGTAGTAATGACAATATTAATGATGCTGAATTTCTCAACAAGTTGGCTTCTTCTGATTGGCTACTTCGCTATTCACTCCTCACGCTGCTAATCATGTTGCTAGTATCTAAAACGCAGCTTTCTGCTTCCACTACAGTTTAAGGCCCTTCTCTCATTTCCTCTGGCTATTTAAGTATACTTAAAAGTAGAGATGAGCGCCTGAAATTTTTCGGGTTTTGTGTTTTGGTTTTGGGTTCGGTTCCGCGGCCGTGTTTTGGGTTCGAACGCGTTTTGGCAAAACCTCACCGAATTATTTTTGTCGGATTCGGGTGTGTTTTGGATTCGGGTGTTTTTTTCAAAAAACCCTAAAAAACAGCTTAAATCATAGAATTTGGGGGTAATTTTGATCCCAAAGTATTATTAACCTCAAAAAACATAATTTACACTCATTTTCAGCCTATTCTGAACACATCACACCTCACAATATTATTTTTAGTCCTAAAATTTGCACCGAGGTCGCTGTGTGAGTAAGATAAGCGACCCTAGTGGCCGACACAAACACCGGGCCCATCTAGGAGTGGCACTGCAGTGTCACGCAGGATGTCCCTTCCAAAAAACCCTCCCCAAACAGCACATGACGCAAAGAAAAAAAGAGGCGCAATGAGGTAGCTGTGTGAGTAAGATTAGCGACCCTAGTGGCCGACACAAACACCGGGCCCATCTAGGAGTGGCACTGCAGTGTCACGCAGGATGGCCCTTCCAAAAAACCCTCCCCAAACAGCACATGACGCAAAGAAAAAAAGAGGCGCAATGAGGTAGCTGTGTGAGTAAGATTAGCGACCCTAGTGGCCGACACAAACACCGGGCCCATCTAGGAGTGGCACTGCAGTGTCACGCAGGATGGCCCTTCCAAAAAACCCTCCCCAAACAGCACATGACGCAAAGAAAAAAAGAGGCGCAATGAGGTAGCTGACTGTGTGAGTAAGATTAGCGACCCTAGTGGCCGACACAAACACCGGGCACATCTAGGAGTGGCACTGCAGTGTCACGCAGGATGTCCCTTCCAAAAAACCCTCCCCAAACAGCACATGACGCAAAGAAAAAAAGAGGCGCAATGAGGTAGCTGTGTGAGTAAGATTAGCGACCCTAGTGGCCGACACAAACACCGGGCCCATCTAGGAGTGGCACTGCAGTGTCACGCAGGATGTCCCTTCCAAAAAACCCTCCCCAATCAGCACATGATGCAAAGAAAAAGAAAAGAAAAAAGAGGTGCAAGATGGAATTATCCTTGGGCCCTCCCACCCACCCTTATGTTGTATAAACAAAACAGGACATGCACACTTTAACCAACCCATCATTTCAGTGACAGGGTCTGCCACACGACTGTGACTGATATGACGGGTTGGTTTGGACCCCCCCCAAAAAAGAAGCAATTAATCTCTCCTTGCACAAACTGGCTCTACAGAGGCAAGATGTCCACCTCATCTTCACCCTCCGATATATCACCGTGTACATCCCCCTCCTCACAGATTATCAATTCGTCCCCACTGGAATCCACCATCTCAGCTCCCTGTGTACTTTGTGGAGGCAATTGCTGCTGGTCAATGTCTCCGCGGAGGAATTGATTATAATTCATTTTAATGAACATCATCTTCTCCACATTTTCTGGATGTAACCTCGTACGCCGATTGCTGACAAGGTGAGCGGCGGCACTAAACACTCTTTCGGAGTACACACTTGTGGGAGGGCAACTTAGGTAGAATAAAGCCAGTTTGTGCAAGGGCCTCCAAATTGCCTCTTTTTCCTGCCAGTATAAGTACGGACTGTGTGACGTGCCTACTTGGATGCGGTCACTCATATAATCCTCCACCATTCTATCAATGTTGAGAGAATCATATGCAGTGACAGTAGACGACATGTCCGTAATCGTTGTCAGGTCCTTCAGTCCGGACCAGATGTCAGCATCAGCAGTCGCTCCAGACTGCCCTGCATCACCGCCAGCGGGTGGGCTCGGAATTCTGAGCCTTTTCCTCGCACCCCCAGTTGCGGGAGAATGTGAAGGAGGAGATGTTGACAGGTCGCGTTCCGCTTGACTTGACAATTTTGTCACCAGCAGGTCTTTCAACCCCAGCAGACCTGTGTCTGCCGGAAAGAGAGATCCAAGGTAGGCTTTAAATCTAGGATCGAGCACGGTGGCCAAAATGTAGTGCTCTGATTTCAACAGATTGACCACCCGTGAATCCTTGTTAAGCGAATTAAGGGCTGCATCCACAAGTCCCACATGCCTAGCGGAATCGCTCCGTGTTAGCTCCTTCTTCAATGCCTCCAGCTTCTTCTGCAAAAGCCTGATGAGGGGAATGACCTGACTCAGGCTGGCAGTGTCTGAACTGACTTCACGTGTGGCAAGTTCAAAGGGCATCAGAACCTTGCACAACGTTGAAATCATTCTCCACTGCACTTGAGACAGGTGCATTCCATCTCCTATATCGTGCTCAATTGTATAGGCTTGAATGGCCTTTTGCTGCTCCTCCAACCTCTGAAGCATATAGAGGGTTGAATTCCACCTCGTTACCACTTCTTGCTTCAGATGATGGCAGGGCAGGTTCAGTAGTTTTTGGTGGTGCTCCAGTCTTCTGTACGTGGTGCCTGTACGCCGAAAGTGTCCCGCAATTTTTCTGGCCACCGACAGCATCTCTTGCACGCCCCTGTCGTTTTTTAAAAAATTCTGCACCACCAAATTCAAGGTATGTGCAAAACATGGGACGTGCTGGAATTTGCCCATATTTAATGCACACACAATATTGCTGGCGTTGTCCGATGCCACAAATCCACAGGAGAGTCCAATTGGGGTAAGCCATTCCGCGATGATCTTCCTCAGTTGCCGTAAGAGGTTTTCAGCTGTGTGCGTATTCTGGAAAGCGGTGATACAAAGCGTAGCCTGCCTAGGAAAGAGTTGGCGTTTGCGAGATGCTGCTACTGGTGCCGCCGCTGCTGTTCTTGCGGCGGGAGTCCATACATCTACCCAGTGGGCTGTCACAGTCATATAGTCCTGACCCTGCCCTGCTCCACTTGTCCACATGTCCGTGGTTAAGTGGACATTGGGTACAACTGCATTTTTTAGGACACTGGTGAGTCTTTTTCTGACGTCCGTGTACATTCTCGGTATCGCCTGCCTAGAGAAGTGGAACCTAGATGGTATTTGGTAACGGGGGCACACTGCCTCAATAAATTGTCTAGTTCCCTGTGAACTAACGGCGGATACCGGACGCACGTCTAACACCAACATAGTTGTCAAGGACTCAGTTATCCGCTTTGCAGTAGGATGACTGCTGTGATATTTCATCTTCCTCGCAAAGGACTGTTGAACAGTCAATTGCTTACTGGAAGTAGTACAAGTGGGCTTACGACTTCCCCTCTGGGATGACCATCGACTCCCAGCGGCAACAACAGCAGCGCCAGCAGCAGTAGGCGTTACACGCAAGGATGCATCGGAGGAATCCCAGGCAGGAAAGGACTCGTCAGACTTGCCAGTGACATGGCCTGCAGGACTATTGGCATTCCTGGGGAAGGAGGAAATTGACACTGAGGGAGTTGGTGGGGTGGTTTGCGTGAGCTTGGTTACAAGAGGAAGGGATTTACTGGTCAGTGGACTGCTTCCGCTGTCACCCAAAGTTTTTGAACTTGTCACTGACTTATTATGAATGCGCTGCAGGTGACGTATAAGGGAGGATGTTCCGAGGTGGTTAACGTCCTTACCCCTACTTATTACAGCTTGACAAAGGGAACACACGGCTTGACACCTGTTGTCCGCATTTCTGGTGAAATACCTCCACACCGAAGAGCTGATTTTTTTGGTATTTTCACCTGGCATGTCAACGGCCATATTCCTCCCACGGACAACAGGTGTCTCCCCGGGTGCCTGACTTAAACAAACCACCTCACCATCAGAATCCTCCTGGTCAATTTCCTCCCCAGCGCCAGCAACACCCATATCCTCCTCATCCTGGTGTACTTCAACACTGACATCTTCAATCTGACTATCAGGAACTGGACTGCGGGTGCTCCTTCCAGCACTTGCAGGGGGCGTGCAAATAGTGGAAGGCGCATGCTCTTCACGTCCAGTGTTGGGAAGGTCAGGCATCGCAAACGACACAATTGGACTCTCCTTGTGGATTTGGGATTTCAAAGAACGCACAGTTCTTTGCGGTGCTTTTGCCAGCTTGAGTCTTTTCAGTTTTCTAGCGAGAGGCTGAGTGCTTCCATCCTCATGTGAAGCTGAACCACTAGCCATGAACATAGGCCAGGGCCTCAGCCGTTCCTTGCCACTCCGTGTGGTAAATGGCATATTGGCAAGTTTACGCTTCTCCTCCGACAATTTTATTTTAGGTTTTGGAGTCCTTTTTTTTCTGATATTTGGTGTTTTGGATTTGACATGCTCTGTACTATGACATTGGGCATCGGCCTTGGCAGACGACGTTGCTGGCATTTCATCGTCTCGGCCATGACTAGTGGCAGCAGCTTCAGCACGAGGTGGAAGTGGATCTTGATCTTTCCCTAATTTTGGAACCTCAACTTTTTTGTTCTCCATATTTTATAGGCAGAACTAAAAGGCACCTCAGGTAAACAATGGAGATGGATGGATTGGATAGTTTACTAGTATACAATTATGGACGGACTGCCACGGTTAGGTGGTATAAAAAAACCACGGTTAGGTGGTATATATTATAATAATAATACAATTATGGATGGACGGACTGCCTGCCGACTGCCGACACAGAGGTAGCCACAGCCGTGAACTACCGCACTGTACACTGGTTGATAAAGAGATAGTAGTATACTCGTAACAACTAGTATGACACTATGACGACGGTAAAAAGAATGTAAAAAAAACCACGGTTAGGTGGTATATATTATAATAATAATACAATTATGGATGGACGGACTGCCTGCCGACTGCCGACACAGAGGTAGCCACAGCCGTGAACTACCGCACTGTACACTGGTTGATAAAGAGATAGTAGTATACTCGTAACAACTAGTATGACACTATGACGACGGTATAAAGAATGGAAAAAAAACCACGGTTAGGTGGTATATATTATAATAATAATACAATTATGGATGGACGGACTGCCTGCCGACTGCCGACACAGAGGTAGCCACAGCCGTGAACTACCGCACTGTACACTGGTTGATAAAGAGATAGTAGTATACTCGTAACAACTAGTATGACACTATGACGACGGTATAAAGAATGGAAAAAAAACCACGGTTAGGTGGTATATATTATAATAATAATACAATTATGGATGGACGGACTGCCTGCCGACTGCCGACACAGAGGTAGCCACAGCCGTGAACTACCGCACTGTACACTGGTTGATAAAGAGATAGTAGTATACTCGTAACAACTAGTATGACACTATGACGACGGTATAAAGAATGAAAAAAAAACCACGGTTAGGTGGTATATATTATAATAATAATACAATTATGGATGGACGGACTGCCTGCCGACTGCCGACACAGAGGTAGCCACAGCCGTGAACTACCGCACTGTACACTGGTTGATAAAGAGATAGTAGTATACTCGTAACAACTAGTATGACACTATGACGACGGTATAAAGAATGGAAAAAAAACCACGGTTAGGTGGTATATATTATAATAATAATACAATTATGGATGGACGGACTGCCTGCCGACTGCCGACACAGAGGTAGCCACAGCCGTGAACTACCGCACTGTACACTGGTTGATAAAGAGATAGTAGTATACTCGTAACAACTAGTATGACACTATGACGGTATAAAGAAAGAAAAAAAAATACCACGGTTAGGTGGTATATATTGTAATACAATTATGGATGGACGGACTGCCTGCCGAGTTCCGACTGCCGACACAGAGGTAGCCACAGCCGTGAACTACCGCACTGTACTGTGTCTGCTGCTAATATAGACTGGTTGATAAAGAGATAGTATACAATACATACAACAATGAATATACTACTATACTGGTGGTCAGGCACTGTGGTCACCACTAGTCACACTGGCAGTGGCACTCCTGCAGCAAAAGTGTGCACTGTTTAATTTTAAATTAATATAATATTATGTACTCCTGGGGGCTCCTGCTATAACAACCTGCAGTGCTCCCCAGTCTCCCCCACAATTATTATAAGCTTTGCCTTTTATACATTGATGTGCAGCACACTGGGCTGAGCTGAGTGCACACAGACTGAGTCACACTGTGTGACTGGCTGCTGCTGTGTATCGTTTTTTTTCAGGCAGAGAACGGATATAGCAGAGAACGGATATATATTAAAATAAATAAAAGTTAACTAACAACAACTGCACTGGTCACTGTGGTAAACTCTGTCTGACTCTGCACAATCTCTCTCTCTCTTCTAATCTAATTTCTAATGGAGAGGACGCCAGCCACGTCCTCTCCCTATCAATCTCAATGCACGTGTGAAAATGGCGGCGACGCGCGGCTCCTTATATAGAATCCGAGTCTCGCGAGAATCCGACAGCGTCATGATGACGTTCGGGCGCGCTCGGGTTAACCGAGCAAGGCGGGAGGATCCGAGTCTGCTCGGACCCGTGAAAAAAACATGAAGTTCGTGCGGGTTCGGTTTCAGAGAAACCGAACCCGCTCATCTCTACTTAAAAGTAAGCAGGAGGTTCTTTGTGGGATTACTTGATGGTGGTTTTTGGCCTTGGATAAAGTGGGGTTAAATGGGAATGTGGTAATCCATTATAAATAAGCAGTGTAAATGTTAATTTGTGTTTTAATGCATAATGTGTGGTTAGAGTTAATATGGTTTAATTGTTAAATGTGAGTAAATTCTAATCCACATGGAGAATCAACTCTGAATCAGTCCTCATTTGAAGAATCAACTCTGAAACAGTCTTCATTCGCAGATTCAACACTGAATCAGTCTTCATTCGCAGATTCAACTCTGAATCAGTCCATATTCAAAGATTCAACTCTAAATCAATCTGCATTCACGGACTAAACTCTGAGTCAGTCCTCGTTCGCAGATTCAACTCTGAATCAGTCCTCACTCATAGAATCAACTAAAAATTAGTCCTCATTCACAGATTCAACTCTGAATTAGTCATCATTCACAGATTCAACTCTGAATCAGTCCTCGTTAGCAGGTTCAACTCTGAATCAATCTGCATTAGCAGACTAAACTCTGAGTCAGTCCTCGTTCACAGATTCAACTCTGAATCAGTCTTCCTTCTCAGATTCAACTCTGAATCAGTCCTCATTCACAGAAACAACCCTGAATTAGTCCTCATTCACAGATTCAACTCTGAATTAGTCCTCAATCACAGATTCAACTCTGAATTAGTCCTCATTCACAGATTCAACTCTGAATCAGTCCATATTCAAAGATTCAACTCTAAATCAATCTGCATTCGCGGACTAAACTCTGAGTCAGTCCTCGTTCGCAGATTTAACTCTGAATCAGTCCTCACTCATAGAATCAACTAAAAATTAGTCCTCATTCACAGATTCAACTCTGAATTAGTCATCATTCACAGATTCAACTCTGAATTAGTCCTCAATCACAGATTCAACTCTGAATTAGTCCTCATTCACAGATTCAACTCTGAATCAGTCATCATTCACAGATAAAACTCTGAATCAGTCCATGTTCGCAGATTCAACTCTGAATTAGTCCTCTTTCACAGATTCAACTCTGAATCAGTCCTCTTTCGCAGATTTAACTCTGAATCAGTCCTCGTTCGCAGATTCAACCCTGAATCAGTCCTTCGCAGATTCAACTCTGGGGTACATTTACTAAGATTCGTATTTTCCCGTTTCAGGTCAAAGTTCAATCACGAATGACATCGAAAGTGTAAAACTGCAACTTTTTGAATTTGTTACGATGGATTTACTAAGCTGTCGTATTCGGGTTTTTCTTTTCTTCCGATGTCGATGTCATTCGTGTTTTTTTTGTGTTTTTTACGGCAGTGATTAGCAAAACACTGCCGACTTTTTTACAATTAATCTCGGCCGGATCTGTGTGATCCGTGCTGGGGTTCTATTTTTTTTTTTTTTTTTTAATTAAACACTGTAAAATTTTTTAAAAAAATTGCGTGGGGTCCCCCCTCCTAAGCATAACCAGCCTCGGGCTCTTTGAACCGATCCTGGTTGCCGAAATATGGGAAAAAATTGACAGGGGTTCCCCCATATTTAAGCAACCAGCATCGGGCTCTGCGCCTGGTCCTGGTTCCAAAAATACGGGGGTCAAAAAGAGTAGGGGTCCCCCGTATTTTTAAAACCAGCACCGGGCTCCACTAGCTGGACAGATAATGCCACAGCCGGGGGTCACTTTTATATAGTGCCCTGCGGCCGTGGCATCAAAAATCCAACTAGTCACCCCTGGCCGGGGTACCCTGGGGGAGTGGGGACCCCTTCAATCAAGGGGTCCCCCCCCCCCAGCCACCCAAGGGCCAGGGGTGAAGCCCGAGGCTGTCCCCCCCATCCAATGGGCTGCGGATGGGGAGGCTGATAGCCTTTTGTGATAATGAAAAGATATTGTTTTTAGTAGCAGTACTACAAGTCCCAGCAAGCCTCCCCCGCATGCTGGTACTTGGAGAACCACAAGTACCAGCATGCGGCGGAAAAACGGGCCCGCTGGTACCTGTAGTACTACTACTAAAAAAATACCCAAAAAAACACAAGACACACACACCGTGAAAGTATAATTTTATTACATACATACACACATACATACATACTTACCTTATGTTCCCACGCAGGTCGGTCCTCTTCTCCAGTAGAATCCAAGGGGTACCTGTTGAAGAAATTATACTCACGAGATCCAGGGGCCCAGGGTCCTCGGAGAAATCCTTTGTAATCCACGTACTTGAAAAAAAAAAAAAAAACGCTTACCCGAGCCACGCACTAAAAGGGGACCCATGTTTGCACATGGATCCCCTTTTCCCGACTGCCAGAAAACCCACTCTGACTGATGTCTAAGTGGGTTTCCTCAGCCAATCAGGGAGCGCCACGTTGTAGCACTCTCCTGATCGGCTGTGTGCTTCTGTCCTAACTGACAGGCGGCACACGGCAGTGTTACAATGTAGCGCCTATGCGCTACATTGTAACCAATGCTGGGAACTTTCTGCTCAGCGGTGACGTCACTTTAGGTCAACCGCAGGGCAGAAAGTTCCCACCATTGGTTACAATGGAGCGCATAGGCGCTACATTGTAACACTGCCGTGTGCTGCCTGTCAGTCAGGACAGGAGCACACAGCCGATCAGGAGAGTGCTACAACGTGGCGCTCCCTGATTGGCTGAGGAAACCCACTTAGACATCAGTCAGAGTGGGTTTTCTGGCAGTCGGGAAAAGGGGATCCATGTGCAAACATGGGTCCCCTTTTAGTGCGTGGCTCGGGTAAGCGTTTTTTTTTTTTTTTCAAGTACGTGGATTACAAAGGATTTCTCCGAGGACCCTGGGCCCCTGGATCTCGTGAGTATAATTTCTTCAACAGGTACCCCTTGGATTCTACTGGAGAAGAGGACCGACCTGCGTAGGAACATAAGGTAAGTATGTATGTATGTGTGTGTGTATGTAATAAAATTATACTTTCACGGTGTGTGTGTCTTGTGTTTTTTTGGGTATTTTTTTAGTAGTAGTACTACAGGTACCAGCGGGCCCGTTTTTCCGCCGCATGCTGGTACTTGTGGTTCTCCAAGTACCAGCATGCGGGGGAGGCTTGCTGGGACTTGTAGTACTGCTACTAAAAACAATATCTTTTCATTATCACAAAAGGCTATCAGCCTCCCCATCCGCAGCCCATTGGATGGGGGGGGACAGCCTCGGGCTTCACCCCTGGCCCTTGGGTGGCTGGGGGGGGGGACCCCTTGATTGAAGGGGTCCCCACTCCCCCAGGGTACCCCGGCCAGGGGTGACTAGTTGGATTTTTGATGCCACGGCCGCAGGGCACTATATCAAAGTGACCCCCGGCTGTGGCATTATCTGTCCAGCTAGTGGAGCCCGGTGCTGGTTTTAAAAATACGGGGGACCCCTACTCTTTTTGTCCCCCGTATTTTTGGAACCAGGACCAGGCGCAGAGCCCGATGCTGGTTGCTTAAATATGGGGGAACCCCTGTCCATTTTTTCCCCATATTTCTGCAACCAGGATCGGCTCAAAGAGCCCGAGGCTGGTTATGCTTAGGAGGGGGGACCCCACGCAATTTTTTTAAATAAAATAACAACTTTCCCACCCCTTCCCACTGATATACATGCACGGATCTCATGGATCCCTGCATGCCTATCCAATCACGGAAAAAAAAAGTAGGTCTGTTTTTTTTTAGCACTTTTTTACGAGTTGTAATTTTTCACGGCAGTGTTTGTTTTTTTTTTGCTGTGCACTTCTTAGTAAATGACCGAGATTCATACTTAAACAGCCGCGTTTTGACCGATGGTGTATTCATTCGTGATTTTTTTCTTGGACTTCAAAATATTACGAATGCCCTCATCACTGCCGTGATTATTGCTTAGTAAATTACCGAGATGACACTTTGATGAAAAAACGGCATCTCGGTCAAAATCGGGAGCTTAGTAAATTTACCCCTCTGAGTCAGTTTTGTTCACAGATTCAACTCTCTATCAGTCCTCACTGAAATAAACTTGTTCCTAGTACTGTGATAGCCTGCACATAGTTTCAGCCAATAGCAGTGGCAGCCTTCACTGTGTGTAGATAGTGGGCATCCTTTAACTTTGGACTCCTGTCCAAAGTGAGTAAGATACTGCCCTAGATGGTAAGTGATAAAGTGAGTCCTTCCCTTTTTTTTTTTTATGGTAAAAATGTTCTAATTCATTTTTTTTTTAAATATTAATGTTTATACTGTAGTGGTTTTTATTTCATTTGCAATTTGATGTACAATATTTATCTAGTGTTTGAAATGTTATCATTAAAACTATTAGTGTTACTGTACCATGTTTACTCCCCTTTGTTCTGTGCTGACTATGCTAATGTTAATTAGAATAATACTGTCTAACATCCATTTAAATCTTATTTTTAAACTATACAAAACACATTTCCCATGCTGCACCCTATCAGAGGAATGTCACCCCATCAACCTTCAGACCTCAGGCCTGAAACACACCCTGAAAATGCACCACTTCGAGGAAATTTACCCAGTGTCATCATTATTTAACAAAACCAACACCCAACACTAATCAGACTCTATTGTTTATCTATTAGTAATAAGAATATTTAGTCATTACAGTTCTTTGAAAGCAGAAACTGTAATGTTTAATTCAAGCTTTGTTATTACGGGAGGATTGAAAGCTCAATGTCCATTTTAGTAGACACATGGTACTGCTGCATCTGCCCATGATAAGTGTATGTTGTGTTAAGGACCGTGTCAGAATGAGGAGACAAAATTAAGTATTCACAATGTAATAAGCCATTAAGGGGTCTATTTACTAAACCTTGGATGGAGATAAATCCGACGGAGATAAAGTTCCAGCCAATCAGCTCCTAACTGCCATGTCACAGGCTGGGTTTGAAAAAGTACAGTTAGGAGCAGATTGGCTGGGACTTTATCTCCGTCGGATTTATCTCCATCCAAGGCTTAGTAAATAGACCCCTAAATGAGTTATAAAGGAACATTTTACATCAGGAAAACTTCAACTACATTTTTGTATTTATGGCCAATTTTTACAGTAAATAAAATGTTACATTTCTTTATGCAAGAACAGCAAAATGCCATAAGAGCAATATAAGTGTATACTAATCTGAAAGGTCTAAGAGGCATTGGATGCCTTATGGCCTC
The DNA here is from genome assembly GCF_028390025.1 of Pseudophryne corroboree. NCBI lineage: Eukaryota > Metazoa > Chordata > Amphibia > Anura > Myobatrachidae > Pseudophryne > Pseudophryne corroboree. The sequence goes on along the minus strand of NC_086447.1, from coordinate 789,993,126 downwards.
AAACACAAGTGTCACTCTCTGAACAAGCCCAGGATCCTGTGGCAGGCAAATGTTATATAAAACTGTTCTTAGATATTAAGAACAAAATAATTAGTCTTATCGAGATCTCTATCAACATTCAGTTTTATTTGAAAATTCAATTCGACTGGCGCCCAAGATGGCTGCCTCACCTTTTGTATGCTCCTGATCATCTCCATAAAACATCTTAAATTCACCACAACTGACCTATGAATCATCATAAATATCCATGGACTTACCTTTAACTTGTACTACTCTACGCGGACATTTCATCAAAACCAACGGATTGCATTCCTGCGCTGAGATACACACTGGATTGAATCCTGGACTGAATCCTCTGCACATCTCCACTGAGAAATCCTTCAGTTTAGCAGCTGCTGTACTCTGCATTGGACATTACCCAGATAAGGTACTGTGGATTACAACCTATCTTTGGCTACATCCAGCCCCTCACTTAGACATCATCCACCTCTGTTCTCTGAGCAACAAATAACTGACTTATTGCATTAATCTACTAATATCAGTATATTCAGGCTCTGAATTGCTGAAGGCTCACTGTTTAAAATCAGGATCCATTTCCAGGACACGTTATCACTACTACCCCCACAAAAAAAAAAAAAAATCTACTTCAAAGGCCTCTCACACTGAGACTTTTCACACCTACACAGTAGGAATTGGCTTCTAACACCTTCCAAAAGACTGCCTATCCTAGGATAATTGACTAAATCAGCAGTTATTTTATTTATTACTTGCTTCAAACACACCCAATAGGTTATAGCAATAACTTTGTTCATATGCCATTATAATTTTGGATCACATACCGAATTGGGGGAAAACAAATCACAAAAAGGAAAAACAAAAACAAAAAAAACAAAACAAAACATTGCTTTCTCTCCCTCTCTCATCATCATATGCAGCTCAAACTTATAGTAATCTGTCATTGATGACCAAATGTATACGTATTGCTCCAGCTTCATTCTTTCACTCCGCCAACCACGTTCTGCAGTTCCTATCACACCATCACAGGCTTCTATTCTCCAATCCCTTGGCATTTTAAAAAGAAAACACTGGCGCATTCGTGGGAAGCGAGCAGGCCGGAAATGTATTTCCCCCGGTAACCATCTAAGTCCTTTGCCCACCTGCTCACCCTCATACTCAAAGAACAATCAAATAGAAGTGATACCCAAAAGACGGCCCTGTGTTTGGAAGGACAGAACTGTCAACTCTCACTTTGTGACCCCCATACCCAGAGCTCCTGCACTTAACATAAAGAAAACTGAAGGCCCTCTGGTATGCCCAATCAGGTCAGTCCTTTGTAATGCCAGATCTATAAGAAACAAGACTGCAACAATTGCTGACCTTATTGAATCTGCAGATCTAGCCTGTATTACAGAGACCTGGCTAGATGAAAATGCAGCACCTATATTGGAGGCTGCAGTACCAACAAACTACTCTGTCATCCACAACCCAAGACTGGACCGCAGGGGTGGCGGGGTGGCTATCTGCTTCAAAAAAGAACTTAAACTTAGGGTCCACCCTATTGAAACTACTCGCTCATTCGAGTGCATTGCTGCCCGGAGTTCGACAGGATTAGGTTTCAGAGTACGTCTCATTTACCGGCCACCTGGAGATGGAAAGATATTTCTACAAGAAATTGCAGACACTGTTGCTGGCCTGGTTCTGGAACATCAAAGATGGCTCATCCTCGGGGATTTCAATGCATGGGTGGATGATGAGCTCTCACGCCTTGGCCAAGACCTCCTGTGCACAATGAATGGTCTGGGCTTCACACAGGTCGTTCCCTCTGCCACACATAAAAGTGGTCACACTCTTGACCTTGTCTTTCAGATTGGATTAGAAGTCACTGGCCTAAAAATAAACCCAGTCATCTGGTCAGACCACTACTCCCTCTGGTTCTCAGTTGCAACCCCTCAAATAAGATCTCTGCCCGTGGAGTTGACCAGGTATCGTCCAAGGAGGGGTATGACTCCCCAGGCTCTTGCAGCAAATCTGGATCTCTCTGCTATACTGGGTGCCTGTGAAGATCCCTGTTCCCTAGTCCGTTATTATAATAGGGATGTTATGGCTGCAATTGATGTTATCGCCCCTGTGCGTTTAAGACCTCGTAAACCACAACGTCAAGCTCCATGGTTCGACAACAGTGTTAGTGAGCTCAAGAAAAGGGGGCGTAGACTGGAAAGACGATGGAGGAAGACTAACCTAGTGGATGACAATAAAGCATAACGAAGAATATCAATCGACAATCACTCGTAAGAAGGCACAGTTCCTGTCAAATGAGATCACAGCAGCAAACAATAGGCCAGCTCAGCTTTTCCGCACAGTGGAGATGCTTTGCAAGCCAGCATGCCTGCAGACTGATGAGACCCTCTCCCAGGCAAGATGCAACGAGTTTGCAAACTTCTTTGCAGATAAAATATCCACCATCCGGGCTGGAATCTCCACAGTGCCATCAAAGGAGTGCCAAACTACAAAGCCTGCCAATATAAGCTACATGCCTTCATGGACCAGCTTTGACCCAGTGGATGTAAAGGACACTGCTGAAATTGCTCGAATTTTGCGTCCCACCACCTGTGATCTGGACCCAGCCTCAACCAAGCTTCTAATAGGTTGTATGGATATAATTGGTCCTGTCTTTACAAAAATTGTTCAATGCTCTTTGCAGACAGGCATTTTTCCTGGACCCCTAAAGGAAGCAATTGTTAGACCGCTTCTTAAAAAACCTAATTTAGATCCCGACTGCATGATCAACTACAGACCGGTATCAAACCTTCCTTTCCTAGGAAAGGTTATTGAGAAAGTCGTTGCAAATCAACTGGAAACCCGCCAGTGACAACCCATGATATTTATGATCCATTTCAATCAGGATTCAGGAGAAGACATAGCACTGAAACAGCCCTGGTGTGTGTGTCAAATGATCTTCTAATGGCAAAAGACAGAGGTGACTGTTCAATATTAATCCTTCTGGATCTCTCGGCAGCATTTGATACCGTGGACCATGGGATTCTGATTGAGCGACTGATACATTTCTGTGGTCTGGATGGCACAGTCCTAAGCTGGTTCAAATCATTTCTCACAGGCAGGTCACAGAGAGTATCATCTGGATTATACTCATCACCACCAGTGCCATTGCCATGTGGTGTCCCACAAGGTTCTATACTATCCCCCATGCTTTTTGCAGTATACATGCTCCCATTGGGCGAAATAATCAGGCGCCATGGCCTGGTCTACCACTGCTATGCAGATGATACACAACTGTACTTGTCCTTTGCTCCGGGCACTGATAACCCAATAGCAACCCTAAATGGCTGTCTAGCTGAACTACAGGAGTGGATGAGCGCCAGTTGGCTGCGACTGAACCCGGATAAAACAGAGGTCCTTTTGATATGACCGCAACATCAAAGGACAAGACTGCAGCATAGCCAACCAACTGGACTTACACTGGGGGATTCAGAATTACAGACCAGTGATCGTGTGCGGAATCTTGGCGTTGTCCTGGATGGTGGCTTGACACTTAAACATCAGATATCAGCCACAATCAAATCCTCATTCTTTCACCTGAGGAACATAGCCAGAATCAAGCACTTAATTCCCTCAGATGACATGCCAAAAGTCATACATGCATTTGTATCATCTCGTTTAGACTACTGTAATGCCCTCTACCTTGGTCTACCAGCAAAAGAATTGCAACGCTTACAGCTGGTGCAAAACACAGCTGCCAGGCTATTAACCAACCAGCCCCGTTCTAGCCACATAACACCCATCCTCTACTCCCTTCACTGGCTGCCTGTAAGATGGCGAATCATCTTCAAGATTGGCTTACTGAGTTTCAAAGCATTACATGACCAAGGCCCAAGGTACCTGAAACAGCTTCTGACCCCATACTGCCCCACTCGATTACTGCGATCTGTAGATGAAGGACTTTTAGCAGTACCTAGAATCTACCGTAATTCATCTGGGGGTCGAGCTTTTAGTCATGCGGCTCCGACTCTATGGAACTCACTTCCCCGCACAGTGCGAGAGGCCCCAACTATAGAATCCTTCAAAAGTAGACTCAAGACTTTTCTGTTTACTAAAACATTTCCATAGTGTCCTTTTTAGTATCTTCATGCTTCTGTATTTTATGAAAATGTACTTCATTATTTTCTGTACTATATTATGCTATGTATCTGTTAAGCGCCTTGAGTCCTATTGGAGAAAGAGCGCTATATAAATAAAATTATTATTATTATTATTATAATTCTGTTTGAAAGTTATAATTGGACAAAATCAACATATTGTAAATAAATAATTCTAAGCTCTCACAAGCAAGAGTCTCGCTTCCACTGTCTCATGTCTGATCCTTATTGGTTAATCTAGTACTTTACGTCCTTGTTCTATTTCTAGGTATGATTTGTTTGTTTTTTGTATTTGTTACAATGAGGGGTATTCAATTAGCCTGATGCGGCGCGCTCCTCCCCCCGATGCCGGCACTTGTCAGGGATTATGGTTCGGGTGCCTCACGCACCCGAAGCATAGTCCGTGATAACTGGCCGCTGAAGCCGCGATGACACATGGGATCAGGGAGGATATCCCCGATCCTATGTATTATCACACAATCGCAGTTCCATTTTCCGGCCGTTCAAAACGCCCTCTAATTGGATACTGTGTTACTGACCATCGTTCAAAAATCACAGTATCAGGCCATTTTGATCTGCTGAAAACGGATCACATCTAATTGGATACCCCCCATGACTGTCTGACATAGCAGAGCTATGTGGCATAATGTAAATAAATGATGATGATGATGATGATGATGATGATAATAATAATCATACCCCAAACTATAAAAATGTCCAGCGACAACAATGCAATGAAAACTACCATATAGCTTTACAACTACCAGCATGGAATTGATGGCTATGTGGTTTTACAAGCATGACTATATAGTTATTGGTTACTGGCTGCCACAACTTGCTGGGACTTGTAGTTCAGCACCAATATTTAATGTGTTTACTATTTAAAAAAACTAAATGTATTTATAGTACATGTTTACTCAGAGCACCATTTTCTCAATAATTTCAATTGACAACAAATACAGTATTTATGGGCTTTGGCCCCAGTGAAATACATTGTCCATTAAAACAACTCTTCTCGCTGTCTTCCATGCATCTAAAATCGGTCTGATTATTTTTGGTGGTTCCCACTGTCAATTTACATTTTGTCAGTTGATATACCCGACACTGCTTCATAATCGCAACCAATGGTTCCAAAACTTGGTGCCATGGCACTTGCAGGCATGCCACGTGTTGGTGATCCAGAACCAAATTAATTATAGTCCTAGGTATAGGCTATAACCAGAGCTGGTGGATGCCAGTCATAAAATATGTGAAAAAACAGAAGTGCAGGCATGAACACCACCACCACCACCACCACACAGCTGAACCTAAGGAATAACAGGTAAGCAAGTGACTTGATTTAATAACATTTTCTAAATTTTTCAATAAAAAAACTTTGGCCCTAGTGGTGCTGTGATACAAATGTTGATACACTAGGGTGCTGTATCAAGAAAGTGTGGGAACCACTGGCTCTGAACACAAAATAGGTGACTTGTGTTTTTGATATGTACAGTATGGTGATCTATCTATATGGAAGGCAATTAATTTACCACCGGTCAGGATACCGACGACGGAGTCCTGACCGCCAGTTATTTCCCCCACTTGGGTGGTGTTCCATGGCAACACCCGAGGGGGAATAGAACCCTGTAGCGTCCGAAGGCCGCCACCGGCATCCCGACTGCCCGGATCTCATACTGATCCCATCTATATAATAATTTACAGCTGTATGGCGTTTTGCCTTTATGAGAATTACAAATCACCATGTATTTCACTAAAAAAGGGATATTTGGACAAAATCAGTATTTGATAGATCTCCTTCTGTATATCTGTGCTACTGTAATTCCCAGTCTTTTCTTGCAGTATATTTCCTGCATCCAAAAGTCCGTCTCTCTCTGTGATCTGTCATCCTTCCTTCTTGCTCTGATGTCGTATAGTGCAAATAACATACAGGAGTAGCACTGTTTTCCATATAACCACAAAGTACCCCCATTACACTGACATATCATTTATTCACAAGCATTGTCTTACTTTATGTATTTATTATTATTTAGATAGTACATCTTTGGTTCCATAAGCCATAGAATTACATTGTTTAGGAAACTGCCAGTGTTCTCTGTGTAGTGAAACAATAGGTCAATTTACCAGTGACAGTATCACAATATCACAATATCGCCCTACTACAATAGCACTGAATAACAATATCACATCCCAGCTCGCTGTCTCCTGGCAAGTGATAACCTGGCTATATTTTTCTGCATGCCGTGGCTACTTTCTAATGCTGTGAAAGATACTGTTGTGTTTAGCAATAGTGTCAATGGTGAAGGGAAAATATAAGCATAAATATAAGCCTGATTTCCAGCACTCAACTGATTTAATCTAAGCTGTTCTGTGCCATTATAATCCCTCCTTTCAGGTCTGCCCTTTCCCCATGGGTCAGATGAACAGAAACCCCATTCCTGATGCATCAATTTGCTAAAACTTGCTGAGACTGTAATTGTCCCTGGCAGCGTCAGACTGGGATCACACTTATGTAGATGGTAACAGGGAAAGAACCTGTTTGATAGCAGGAATAGCTCCTATGTATCTCAGTGCGTGTTACAGAACAACACAGACAAAAGACATTACATTAGGATAATAAGTTACAGATTGAGAGGAAAGTACAGAAAGTGACCAGTAATGACCAGGGCACATATTGGTCAGTGGCACTGAGCTGGCCGTAAGTAATATGACCATCTATGCTGTTCTTGCAGGTACGAGCATGTCCTATCTGAAAGGGCAGAGGGATTTGTTTTAATAAAGAAAGTTAATGGCGTGAAAATACATACAAGGCAATAAACTCTCCTGTTATATGATGTGGTTCAAAACGTCAACATTCAAAAAGTCAGCATGAATGGGATGTTGACATGTCAGTATATGGGATGTCGACATGTCAGTCGACAGGCAATGCAATGTTGTGTAGACTTATCTAACTCTAAACCTAATCGCAGTCTAATCCTAACATCAGTTAAAATTGTTTATATTCTGTCAATATTCAAATGTCGACAATTTGTCAGTGTCAACATTCTGACTATTAACCATGTGACATCCTGGGGTTGACATTCTTATTGCTGATAGGATGATAGCCTTAAGTTTTAGCTACTGTATATTAATATAACAAAAGTATATAGAATTTGGGATTGCGATCAGGCATGCACTTTTGCTAAATTCAATCATGTAAGTGATACATAGGAGTCATTAGGACTGATTTACAAAGCAAAATTAATATGCGTTTCAAATCCTCTGCTATGCACCAATTCACTTGGATGGTACATACAGCTAATGCCATAGCAAGGGGTGGTCCAGTCAGTGCTGCCATTCTGGGTGCAAGTCATAGCAGTACAGTTGGCAATCACAATCCCAATGGTCAGGATGCCGACTGCGCCATCCCAACGGTCAAAAGCTCGACCCTAACGCACTCCTCCCACAGTCTGACCCTAACCACAGCATCACCTAGTCCGCATAGCTGCCCCCCACCTCCTGCACCGCCGCATAAACCTAACTTGCCACACACACACACGCAGCCTAACCTAGGCAGGAAATGTGAAACAGAAATACTATTCTAAGCAAATGTGTAAATATAACATTAAGGCCCAGAGTTATCAAGCCCTGGAGAGTGATAAATTGCACGGTGATAAAGGGGGTCATTCTGACCTGATCGGTCGCTGCAGTTCTTTGCAGCGCAGCAATCAGGTCAGAACTGCGCATGGCGCTGGTGCATGGCTGACAGCCGATGGCTGTCGTTGCCTAGTAATCGCCTCTGCCTGATTGACAGGCAGAGGCGGTCGCTGGGCAGGAGGAAGCAGCATGGGTTCGTTTGGCCGTCGTTTTGTGGGCGCGGTCTGGCCAACGCAGGCGTGGTCGAACTGAGCCAAGGGGCGGGCCGCAGCGGCTGCTTGAAGTCACATGCAGCCGCTGCGACCCGGGCAGCGACAAGTAGCTCCTGGCCAGCACGCAAATTCTGCGCTGGCCGGGAGCTACTCCTGAAGTGCAAAAGCATTGACGCTGTGCGATGCTTTTGCACTTCTGCGACGGGGCAGGGACTGACATGCGGAGCGGGTTAGCCCTGTGCTGGGCATCCCCCCGCATGTCTGTGTTCCTGATCGTAGCTGTGCTAAATTTAGCACAGCTACGATCAAGTCGGAATCACTCCCAAAGTACCAACCAATCATCTCCTAACTGTCATTTTTCAAACACAGTTTGTAACATTGCAGTTAGGAGCTGATTGGCTGGCATTTTCCATTTCCATTTTCTACTACCACTGTACATAGCTGTCTAGTAACTTATTTGTATCTTAAATGAATCATGTTAGTGAAGGGAATTGTGTCCCTTCTGTGTGCAGAAAAGGAAATTGGCAGCGTTTTCAGATTCCTATATGGTAAAATAAATTCAGTTCACCAGCAAATGAACCATAAATATGACATTTATTTCAATATAATCAGTATCACATATAGGTCCTTATTCAGAGTCAGTATTAAACTTAATTGCAAATTGAGATTTTTGTTAAAGTCTCTTTGACATCTATTCACAGTCAGTTGCATCTGTAAAACTCAAGAAGCATCTCCCTCCTCTTGGTGCACCTGGCTGAGATGAGACTATATTGTGACTGGAGGCGACGCTTCATGGACAGTACAGAAAATGCTAAAAATCTAGGTACACAATAGAAATACAGTGATGGCCGGAATGTGCAGGTAATAAGTACCTAACTGGCTTGAAGCATCTGTATTGCTCCTCAAAGCAAATGTCATTATTTTTCCATTTCAGTACTTTTAGGTTCCTTGCAGTGTAAAATGACTTCTTGATCACTGCTCCTGATATTTTACTACATGTGAATAAATGAGAGACCTCTACTAGAGGCTGCGTATGAGTCGTGTTGGCGGTCATGTTAGTCTCAGTTTCAGAATACCTTTTCCGAAACCCCGCCCTACTGTTCCAATATCAGGTGTAAGATGGCGGGGTTGGCAGAAATATGGTCAAACATTGAGGTGTGTAGTGTCATCAGATGCCAATGTTTAAAGGGCATCTGAAATTCATTGCCAGCTTGTTGAGGTGTGCGATGATAGTGTCATGTCGCAGAAATAGGTTTGGGTTTGGTGCACAGCCTTTGTTATCCGTGGTGTACTGTATGTGCTTGGCCAGCCGGATCGCTGCTCATCTTGAATGTTCGTCTTTCCGTTATCAAAGGTAGTGCACTAAACCCAACCTGTTTCCGTGACATGACGTTATCACCGTACACCTCAACAAGTTGGCGAAGATTTTCAGCTGTTGATGAGCCCTTTAAACGTTGACATCTGATGACACCAGCGGCGGGTCCTGCTTACTTTAAGTAGGGGAGCTACCACTACCCCCAGCCTGGAGAATAGAGAAGACATAGAACCCCAGGTCATGGCACCTGCACAGTCGATCCAGCAAGTTGCAGGGACTGATGCATGCACAGATGGCGTGGTGTGACTGCGCATGCACAAACCCCCGGCTGCTATGGACTGCATCAGCTGCAGCCCATAGAAGACAAATTACTACAGGAAGCCATCTCTCTACCTACATCTCCCAATGCTATATGTTACATACAATGTAACTGCTGAACTAAAAGTATCTAATAGACACAAAAAATAACTTTTCATACTCTACACTTTCCAGGCCTGCCATACATAAATCTGGAACACAAAGAACAAATTGATTGGGCAGCTGAGCTATTAACACTTAAACGTTGTTCTTACCACTCTGCCTACTGCGCTATAGGATGACAGGAGGTCTCACACGTGTTACACTGTCATAAATTATAAAATAATAATTTGACAACTAATGGGAATCTTGTGTCAATGTTTGCACTGCATAGAGGTTTTTGTTGTGTTTGTGTCACCCATTCAAGCTGTGGATCATTGCAGCGCAAAAAGTCACACAGCAACTTAAATCCTCTTGTTCTTCCTTATTCAGATTACTATTTCCAGTCCACTACAGCCGTCACTCAGTGTGCGGCCTCTTTGAAGGGAACAAATGAGCCAGATGGACTGCTCAATAGCCAGACACCTCAAGTCATAACAGTCTAGTGAGGCAAGTTAATTCTGCTTGCAAAAGAATTAGCCTTTATTAGCCACTAATGCCAGTTTTTGCTCTGTGTGGGATTGAACAATGGGCATCCCTTTATTGCACACACTGGCAAAACGCATTAGTGATATGTCGGATGGAAAATTGCCTGGGTACTTGCGTAGAATTGCCCATTTGCTGCTTGATATAATCAATTTCAAACCTCCTGTATTTCTGATGCTTATCTCTTTAGATGGACATCAGAATGTATTCCGTTTTGTATTCCGTTTTTCAGATTCAACAAAAATTATTTATATAATATATTGGTTACACAAATGCTAATTATTTGTTATATACAGATGTGTCCGCATACATCTAGCCTCAGTACACCATGTGATGCGAGACGCCTGGTGCAAGCAAGCTGCTAGGTCCTGTGCGACTCTGCTAGCTGCGGGCATCTGTATACGTAGCATTGTAGCACTTCGTATACAGATTCAAGGGTCTATTTACTAAGGGATCCAGTCTTTAGGTCAACAGTAAGTAGGTCGACCACTATTGGTCGACAGTAAGTAGGTCGACATGGTTTCTAGGTCGACAGAGACTCTAGGGCGACATGTTCTAGGACGACATGAGTTTTTCAAATTTTTCTTCATTTTTTTAACTTTTTCATACTTTACGGTCCACGTGAACTACAATTGGGAATGGTAACCTGTGCGGAGTGCAGCGGTAGCGGAGCGAGGCACCATGCCCGAACACGAGCCATGCGAGGGGACACAGTGCACTAATTGGGGTTCCCGGTCACTGTACGGAGAAAACAACACCAAAAAAAGTAAAAAAACTCATGTCGACCTTTTCTCATGTCAACCTAGTACATGTCCTACAAACCATGTCAACCTACTTACTGTCGACCAATAGTGGTCGACCTAAGTCTTGATAAAGCTAAATATTTATCTTATATAAAACCCTTAATGAGGTCTAAGAACACTGTACGCTATTTACGTATGAAGTACCGTAAGGGTACGCTCGTTGCGTAACAATCGCTTAGCTGTGGTCGAGACGCTCAAGCGTCACGTTCGCTCACGGCCAAGAGATCACAGGCAGGCACGCTATTGGCTGCCGACTAACGTAATGATTCGCTATAGCGTAACGGACGCTGTATCGGGAGCGGGCTGCTCGAGCGGTACAGACGCTCACGAGAATACGCTGTTGGTATCGGGCACACTTATAGGTGAGCGACTACCGTAATGCTACGCTATCAGCGTAGCGGACGCTCGAGACCACGAGGAGATCACGAGCGGCGCAGACTCTCACAATGTTAAACCTTTATATCTAAACCATAAACAATGAAATATGCTGTAAAACCTTAGTGTAGAGATAGGGTGTAGATGCAACACAGTCTAACCTTATTAACTTAAAAGCTGTTTGAGCGTCACCGACGCTCTGAGAATACTTAGCACTATAAGAAATACACAGATACAGTGCTTAGGGTCCAACGCCTAATATATATATATATTATGAATGATATACTTGCAAAAGAATTAACACAATACAAGTCATACACTACAATATAACATAGACTACCTAACCAGATAACTACACATGAAATACAATACAATACTATTACGTTTAAGAGACTATGAGAGAAAGAGGAGAAGAGAGAGAGAGAGAGAGATATGGCCCATAACAACAAGGAAAGACAATATGATTGCGGAGAAAACTTACGCACAAAGGAAACGATCGCATGCGCCTCTGGACATCCAGCTCCCGATTTTCAGCAATGATAACCGTTGAAGAGTGAGCTGGATGTGATCGGCTTGTCTATTTATGCCCCACACACAATACAATTCAATGGTCCCTACAATCTCATTGTTCATTGGACACAGGAATTCGGCTTCGCATTATAACAAAAGGTCATAGGTTGATTCATACAGGTGGGCTGTGACTATTTCCAACAGCTCAGGTGGGAGGGAAACTGGGTTTCCCGCCGCATGGATAATTAAGTGCAAATAATAGTAAATGGACATAAACTTCTTATGTCCATAATTATTCGCACGAGCGATTAATCCGCTTCAAACCAACACCGGAATATTGCTAATTAGATACTCTTCCGATGGATACTAAACACCACTGTATTACTCCTGTCTGACCCTTCGTATCAAACAAAGGGGGATTTCTCTGTTCATGAACATTCTACATTAACCAAACTTTCAGAATCTATCAAAGGGACCATGATCTACAAAATACATTATATAGTGAAAATATGTAACGATTGAGTCGCACGCTACGAACACATGAACTCTACCGTAAATGCACATACCGCGTGCCCGCGGGTGCCCGCAACAGCGAGTATGCGCACGCACGGGGGAGCGCACGCATGCGCAGCGCAGACCTGTGTGAGGTGCAAATATGGCAGTGTGCATAGAGATATTTTTCTGACTTTGACAGTCCACCCTTTGGCAGTCAACAATAACTGCCACTTCCTAAAACATTTCAAAAAGAGAAAAATATATGTCAGGGGTTAATACATTTACATGGTTGGGTAGGGGAGGAGAGGAGAAGGTAGGAAAAGGGTATGACCTAGTGAGATAGCAGAAGCATGTGTATATGAATCCATGTTTGGGGGGGTCATGTATCATCGTGCCGTACGTGTTTTAAATCAAGCTTCGAGGCATTGCGAAGTATACATTTGAATTCCTTCTTATCCCGCGGTACGGGTCTGTGGATGGGCTGTCAAACTTTACCGAGCTCTTTTCGGCTGTGGTTGTAACAAAATGGGGAGCACATCCTAGTTGATGATACATGAATGGGGGAATATGTGATTGCTGATATCTGTGCCTGTATTCCCTATACTATGTGTGTAATTACCTGAAGGTTGTAGAGATGAAGAAAAGACATAATTACGGTAAATGCAGTGGTATTCTATGCCAGGTAAATGAACATTTGTCGGTTGAAGTCTTGTTCGGTGTCTGTTGAATGCAGTCTTCTTTGTGCTTTTGCCCATAAGGTGCGAGCAAAAGCTTTGTCAATGTCCATAGATTTACAAAAGTGTTGGGCTAGCGTAATTTTAAAATTTCTAGGGAAACTGGGGATCTATAGCAAAGTTCATCAAATCTCTGTGTATAAGGTTGTCAAAACTTCTTCTTTAATCCATCTGTTGTCTGTATATCGGCTCATCAAATTCCTCGTCCAAGTGGGTCTTTTTACCTTGGAGGAAACGGAAAAACAGGTGAAAGAAACGGACCATAGAAATCGCATTTTCATCACATCATTGTTTCTACATTTGGGTCATAAATCAGATCCATGGGAATTACAGTTTCCTCACTCCTTAAACTCATTACCCTAGTACGACGATTGCACTTCATTAAAGCCTGACCGCATCTAAATATCAAACCAATTGATATGACAACACCTAAGATACATAGGAGAAACTTCCCAACATCCATTATGACTCCTTGAGCCCATTCTCCTAAACCAGAAAACCAATTTCGCGGGTTCAACCATGACACCCAACCAGTCAGCTCATTACCTACAGCAGCAAGAGTGAGATTGTGTCTCCTGCGAAATTCCCACTTTAGTTGGAGAATATCGTCCATCTTTTGGTCTATGACCTCGACCGGGTCCTCGGTGCTATTCATAATATATGTGCAACATTTCACGCCGTATTGTGTTGCCAGTGTGACACAATATCCGCCTGTCACTGCTGTGAGGTAATTAAGAACCATTCTATGCTGTACCAGTTCTGTTTTATAAGCTTGAAGTTCTCTTCCAGTATACCTAAACGTGTCATCATACATTTCAGTGATATTATCTAACAAATTTGCGAGCGCAGATATGTATTTATAATTCAACACTCCTCTGGCGGTGCGAGTGAAATCTAACGCGATTAGAACCTGAATCCCGGTGGATTCATGGATCATGTCAGAGGCCGGATGCTCTGTTCTTTCTATCAGGTGCCGTTTAACTACGTGCTCGTAATGGGTGTGAGTATAAGGAGCTTGGGCAACACGGTGTATATCTTTCATTTTGGCATGTGATACAGTCATTACTTCAGGCAGTACTTTTCCAATATAACACAATCCTTCAGAGTTTGGGGCAAGCCACTTATACGCCTTCCTCCCGCATATGAAATATGCATCATCGGGGAGAACATATGGGACGGAATAGGACATAACCATATTACACACCTTCCATGTGAAATCTCCTAACCCTAATTCTTCCATCTGCTTAGTACACGTATCAGGTTGTACGATATGTGCACAGTATCCTGGTGATACCTCTCCAAATCTCGTAATCCTATTTCCTAAGGTATACCTATACCGGAAAGATTTTCCTCTACTGGCTATGTGGCGTATAAGCTCTGTGTCTGTAGGCATTCTATCTGCTCTATGCGAAAAGGTCATGGTTTGGTTATTCCATGACACTTCCCAATTTCCCGGCTTTCGGGGATTGGAGATGTTAAAACATAATAGGGACCTATCCACATGGTATTGGTGGAGCTTCAAACTAGGAGGGCTGGAGATATTAAACCTCCTGTCTCCCACCACTTAACTCAAGTACCTCCCCTAACGTTAAAGGAAATGGTACTAGCCCTGATTTGCTATGACCTTGAGGTACTTGAGAGCATACCCAACAATCTGTTTTATTTAACACACTACCCACTAAGGAGTGATAGTCACTCAATGGATGCAGGTCCATATGGATATTAAAACTGGATTGGCATTTCTTAATGCACCCATCCTCCACTACGTTGTCACAGAGCCTACAGATACAGTTTTCTTCAGCTAACAATCCTTCACAATTCCTTCTATTGTCAATGCTATCGGATCGTTTTCTGATACTCGCCTTTACTTGTTGGTTAAGTTGTTCTTGGAAAACTACGCCTCCATTTTTATCATCAGAACCCATTCCAGAACCTCTCTCGACCTCCATGGTACTCTCGCCGGAACAGACTGCTCTGATCAACATCATGGTCAACAGGAAAATCCGGATCACAGTCTCTTGGGGCAAGTCCTTCTTGTAGGAGGAAACAGAGAAGAATGAGAAGGGGGGAAAAATAATTTGAGGGAGAGGGGATGGGAAGTTGGAGAAAAACAATAAAAGGGAACAGGGGATCGACAACTGCTTTTGGTCTTGTGATTTTCAATGCTCAGGTGCCGCCTCAATCCTCCTGGAACAGACACTCCAGTGATACAACCTCTACCGTCTGTTCCTTATCACGGGACCTCTCTGGATCAGCAACCTTCTTACAGTGGGACGAATGAACCCAAGTCTCTCTCTCAGCAACCTTCAATGCTGTAGTGCTAGTCAATAAGACCTGGTATGGTCCTTCCCATCTGTCAATAAGGCAACCTGAGCGTAGAAAATTCCGTATCATTACATAATCCCCAGGTTCAATGTCATGGCAATTACTATCTGGTAAATCAGGAATCACTAACTTCAGATTATCATTTTGATTCCTTAACTGTTTACTCATGTTAATCAAGTATTTTACTGTCACTTCATTGTTACACTTCAAATCATCCTGAGGGTTAATCATAACATGCGGTTGTCGACCAAACAAGATTTCAAAGGGAGACAGATTAAGAGGGGACCTGGGAGTGGTTCTGATGCTGTACAGTACAATGGGTAAAGCTTCTGGCCATGTCAATCCTGTCTCTGCCATCACTTTACTCAGTTTATTTTTAATAGTGCTGTTCACTCTTTCCACTTTCGCGCTCGCCTGTGGACGGTATGGAGTGTGCAGCTTGCTATCAATTCCCATCAACTTACACATTCCTTGAAAGACATCACCTGTAAAATGGGTACCCCTATCACTTTCAATTATTCTAGGGATACCATATCTACATACAAATTCCTGCACAATTTTCTTAGCAGTAAACATAGCGGTATTTGTGGCCGCAGGAAATGCTTCGACCCAATTTGAAAAAACATCTATACAAACAAGTACATATTTCAAATTCCGACAAGGGGGTAATTGTATAAAGTCAATCTGTATTACCTGGAAAGGGCCGCCGGCAGGTGGGATATGAGATGGTTCTGTAGGTATTGCCTTTCCGATGTTCTTTCTCAAACAGGTAAGGCATGACATTGCTCTTTTACTCGCATGAGATGAAAATCCTGGGGCACACCAATATGCTCTTACCAACTTGCACATCCCTTCCTTGCCCAGATGAGTCAGCCCATGAGCTGCCTCAGCTAAACATGGAAGGTATGCTCTGGGGGCCACTGATTTACCGTGTCCATCCGTCCAGAGTCCTGAGGACTCCTGGCCATATCCTTTTGCCTTCCAGACTGCCTTTTCCTGTGTGGAACACAAATTTTGCATCTCACACAACTTCTGTGTGTTGATGGTATTAAATACCATCAGTTGTGTGGTGTCCGTCTGTCTGGGGGTACCGGCTGCTAACTTAGCAGCTTCGTCTGCTCGGCTGTTACCAAGTGATACTGGGTCTTGGCTATATGTGTGTGCTTTACATTTGATAACAGCCACTCTGTCGGGTTCCTGTATCGCTGTTAGAAGCCTTTTTATGTGAGCTGCATGCGCTACCGGTGTACCAGCTGCCGTCATGAAATTTCTGAGGCGCCATAGGGCTCCGAAATCATGGACTACCCCGAATGCGTATCTAGAATCGGTGTAGATATTGGCTGACTTACCCTTAGCCAATTCACATGCTCTGGTTAGGGCGACCAGTTCAGCAACCTGGGCTGAGTGAGGTGGGCCTAGCGGTTCCGCTTCTATGGTGCCTTGGTCGTCTACGACTGCGTATCCAGTACACAAGTCTCCCGAGTCTGACTGTCTATGACAACTACCGTCCGTGTAGAACGTAAGTTCTACATCTTCCAGTGGGTTGTCACTGATGTCAGGCCTTGCGGTAAAATTTTGGGTCAAATATTCCATACAATCATGTGTGTCTTCCTTTGTGTTAAATTCTCCTTCCCCACCACTCTCATCCTCCACCCTTTGTGCCTGTCCAGGCACACCTGGGAGATATGTTGCAGGATTTAATGCACTGCATCTCCTTATGGTGATGTTTACGGGGGCCATTAGTGCCAATTCCCATCTTGTAAACCGCGCTGATGAGACGTGCCTGGTTTGGGCAGAATTTAGCAAGGCTGACACTGCATGTGGTGTATGAATTGTGAGGTTGTGACCTAGCACTACGTCTTCGCTTTTCGTTACTAGCAATGCTATCGCAGCAACGCTTCGCAAGCATGTGGGGAGGGATCGCGCTACCGTGTCTAGCTGAGCGCTGTAGTATGCTACTGGCCTGCTGGCATCACCGTGCTTTTGGGTTAGGACGCCTGCCGCGCAACCAGCACTTTCTGTTCCGTATAGTTCAAAGGGTTTCCCATAGTCTGGCATACCTAATGCTGGTGCCTGCGTTAGGCACTGTTTAAGTCTCTCAAATGCCGTCTCAGACTCGTCTGTATGCGAAATCCGATCAGGTTTGTTTGAGGAGACCATCTCCTGCAAGGGTAACGCTAGAATGGAAAACCCTGGGATCCAATTACGGCAATACCCACACATTCCTAAAAATGTTCTGATCTGTTGCTGGGTTTGTGGCAGAGTCATGTCTCTAATTGCTTGAATTCTATCAGCGGTCAGGTGTCTCAGTCCTTGTGTTAGACAGTGTCCCAAATATATTTTACCTTAGTTTGGCATAATTGCAACTTGTCTTTGGAAACCTTGTGTCCTGTGTCTGAAAGATGAAACAGGAGCTGTTTCGTATCCTTCAGGGATGCTTCCAATGAATCAGAACACAGTAGTAGATCATCCACGTACTGTATTAATACTGATCCACTCTCTGGTTGGAAAGACTGTAAACAATCATGCAAAGCCTGGGAAAAGATACTTGGACTATCTATGAATCCTTGTGGTAATCGAGTCCATGTGTATTGGACTCCTCTGTATGTAAATGCGAACAAATATTGGCTGTCAGGGTGCAGAGGTACCGAAAAGAAAGCGGAGCAGAGGTCAATAACAGTGAAAAATTTCGCAGTGGGAGGGATTTGCATTAGGATGACAGCTGGATTTGGCACTACGGGGAACTGACTCTCAACTATTTTGTTAATCCCCCTTAGATCCTGCACTAGCCTGTAACCCCTCCCCCCACTCTTTTTCACAGGGAAGATGGGACTATTGGCAGTGCTGGACGTTCTTACCATAATGCCCTGTTGTAGCAAGCGCTCTATTACTGGGTACACTCCTAACTCCACCTCTGGCTTCAGAGGGTACTGTGGGATTTTTGGAGCTATCCTACCATCTTTTACTTGTACAACTACCGGAGCTACGTTTGCCATTAATCCAGTGTCCTGTCCATCTTTAGTCCAAAGTGACTCTGGTATCTGAGATGTCATTTCTTCTATTTGGGAGGGAGTCCTATTTGTCATAATGGTATGTGACATTAATTTTGATGGGGAGTCTAACATGTCTCGCACTTCCTGAGCGTGATTCTCAGGTATGTCCAAGAATACACCTTCAGGAGTACAATAAATGACGCACCCCATTTTACACAGTAAGTCTCTTCCCAGGAGATTGGTCGGTGCCGATGCAGCCAGCAAAAAGGAATGCTTGGTATGTAAAGGCCCTACTGTAATCTCGGCTGGTTTGCTAACAGGGTAGTGCTGGACTACTCCTGTTACTCCCATGGCTGGAATTGTCCTACCAGTGGTTCTCATGCCCACTGTCGAATTTATCACTGATTTGGCCGCCCCCGTATCTACAAGAAAGTTTAATGATTTACCAGCTACATTAATTGCAACTTCGGGTTCACTTCCAAGGCTTGCAATCAATTTTACTGGCTGCAGATTACAGGTATGGCCACACCCCTATTGGGTATGGTGACCTCCCTGAATCCCGCTGGCAGCAACTATTTGTGAGGGAGTTAGCTGGGAACTACCAGAGGCGTGCCAGTCTCTGTTCGGGGGGTATCTTTTTGTTTCCCCTGTATGTGGCTCATAACTCCGTCTCTGTGGACCCTGATCCCAATGTCGTGTGTCGTGTCGTTGTCTAGGGGGTTGATAAGATTTTTGTACATTTCTCGATCTACAGTCTCGTGCAAAGTGTCCCTGTTTGTGACAAAAATAACATGTTACCACATTTGACTTACCCACAGGGTTTGGTGATATTAACACAGGCTGTTTTGTGGTCAGGGCCTGTATACTTACTGACATTAACTTATCACCTTGTGACTCCCTGTGTCTGGTGATATTCCGGTCGTGATCAATAGCAGCCTCTCTCAAAGTAGCCACAGACAGACCTCGCCAACATGGTTGTGTGGTCTGTACCCTAGTCTTTAATGACTCTTTTAAACCATCCATCAGTACCGATACTGCTACTTCTCGATGGTTTATGTTTGTTCTAATGTCCTCTATGCCTGTGTATTTTGCCATTTCTGATAATGCTCTGTGAAAATACTCTGCAGCTGTTTCTGACTCCTTTTGTTTAATGGAGAATATCTTGTTCCATTTAACTACCGCTGGGAAATACTCCTTTAACTGTAAGCTTATTCTTTTTACATTATCTTTGTTGTACACATCTGTAAGAGGTACATCCTGATCTAATCCACAGTCAACTAAAAATTGAGTTGCGTCGACGTTGGAGGGTAAACAAGCTCTTAGCAGTACTTGCCAATCTTTATTATTGGGCTCTAAAGTGTTTCCTAGGTCTCTGATGTATTTTTGGCTAGCAACTAAATCTTTTCTAGGGTCAGGGAATTCAGACACTATGGTCCTTAATTCCATTCGGGTAAACGGGCTATACATGGCGATGTTCCTAACAGGAGTGACTCCTGAAGTGTCCGTTTTCCCATTTGGCACTACTATTACCTTAACAGGATTAATTCTAACAACATCATTCTGTGTAGATTCTGCAGTTTGTGGTGAAATAGTTTCAGCATAGTGTATGGTGCCGTACTTACCCGTTGATACGACCTCACCTGTCCCTCCGCTAGGGGGCTTTGTTACTAATCTTATGGGTTGGGCCGTGCCTACTGTTGTTTCTGATATGGTGGCTGCTAGAGAGAGCGCTGATATTGTTGCCGATTCGTCCTCTTGATCACACTCCTGGGGAAAGTTCAAAACAGGGTACAACTTGCATGGGTTAATACTTGCATTGGTTAATTGGTTAACATTATCTTTAACATTTACACAGTTGCTAAGTGTTTGTTTGTTACACCTTAGTGCGTCATTCTCCACAACCAATTTCTCTCCTGGTATGTATGGTGGCGGTGGGGCCGTGGCTATCATATCCTTCTCCTTAAATTCGTTAACACTTCTGGGCTGAAGCTACCTATTCTTGGGAATTTCTCCCCGTCATGCATTGTCATTCTCTCCCATTCATCACATAAAATTTCTGTGTGCCTTCCGTATTTTTCACACATTACGTACCTTGCCGACCCGATTAGTCGGTTTATAGAATCAACCCGAACCGAGGTTGATCGCCCCCTTCCTGAACAACTGGCCCCCATAATTTGCAGGTGTTACGGAACCTTACAAAAAACCAAGATATTCACGATAGGTTGGCGGTGAAGTTTACCGAGCACCTCACTCACTCGCCCACGCCGACCAATACGACCTGATCACACTGATATAGTGCTGGCGTACTCGACCCAGGGCCCCTATTAACCTTTGTTTACTGGAACATGTGGGTGTGATCCGAAGAGCATTAACCCTTTCCAGTAAAGGTGTGGTTGTCAGATAGTTCCTGAGTGACCAGCGAACTTCCCTTTTTGAAAAAATAAAAAATTAAACAAATCACGTTAGAATGTACAAATAGCGTTTATGACCTTCGTACACAAATAGTACCGGTCAGGTTTACTAATGCACACAATTACGTGCGGTACAATCGTTCAGCACATAAGCAACTAATCTTATGTACGGAGCGACCAGCGGAATCGAAAATTGCGGCTGCGAATTCCTTCAGCAAGAGCTTGTATGGCCTATATGGGTGTTGCACCAACCCTTTTCTTTGGTGTTGTGCCTGTGGACTCTATAGCGGACTTCCTTGTCTGCTGTACCTAGACCTCCTGGTCTGTTATGCGACCTCCTGGTCTGACCTCCGGGTCTGTTACAGTATGACCTCCTGGTCTGCTACACTCTAATGCTCAAATTTTATGTTTAACCAAGGATGCCTCCCTAGCCACCGTGCATGTCACTTACACGTATGTACCTTCACGAGAACTCGATGATTTCTTTTGGTTCAACCTCAAAATTGTATAAATGTATGTAAAAACACTCACTCACCACATGTACACTTTTGTTTCTATTTCTATTTCTGCGCAGAAATTTCTCTTTAGACCAGATGTGTTACAAATTAGGAGAAGGATCTATTAATTTAAATTTCGAATTTAAAATAGATTTGCGCTATTTATCGCCTGTTGCGTTACTTATCGCCTGTTGCGCTATTTAAAAATCAACACTATCGTGTGACTTGAGTTACGTGGGCGTACTCAGACGCTCCGTTGCGTAATTTACGCTGCGTGCGTCGGCCTTTGCGCACGCGAGTCTCTCCCTTTGTTAGAGACACGTGTACACCAGTCTTTGTCCACCGTAACACAACTAACACGTTTTATCAATGTAGATGATCCTCGATCATCTACCGCACACCACACCAATCTCTCCTTTTACCTTTAGGTAGAGCTGTGTGTATTTCTATACCTTAACTGTATTACCTTTACCTTTTAACTATGAAATAGCGGCAAATCTCTCTTAGTACGTTTATCAATTATACAATGGCAAACAGGAGAGTGATATATGAAAATACACGAATGAAAAGAAATGCAGATATGCGTGCGTGTGTACGCAAGACAGAAATAAACAGTTTTAAAAAGACACTATCGTTTTGTTCTTACCTCCGGTCCCGGATTCCTTCAGCACCCTTTACTAAGCGAAGCAGACGCTTATCCAAACAGCACTACGAGGAATATGACCTCCCGCCCTTTGCTGCTGGATAATGTCTGCTGAAATTACCTAGTGCAGATATGTGAAGGACGGGCGAGCCGCCAATTGATAAAGCTAAATATTTATCTTATATAAAACCCTTTATGAGGTCTAAGAACACTGTACGCTATTTACGTATGAAGTACCGTAAGGGTACGCTCGTTGCGTAACAATCGCTTAGCTGTGGTCGAGACGCTCAAGCGTCACGTTCGCTCACGGCCAAGAGATCACAGGCAGGCACGCTATTGGCTGCCGACTAACGTAATGATTCGCTATAGCGTAACGGACGCTGTATCGGGAGCGGGCTGCTCGAGCGGTACAGACGCTCACGAGAATACGCTGTTGGTATCGGGCACACTTATAGGTGAGCGACTACCGTAATGCTACGCTATCAGCGTAGCGGACGCTCGAGACCACGAGGAGATCACGAGCGGCGCAGACGCTCACAATGTTAAACCTTTATATCTAAACCATAAACAATGAAATATGCTGTAAAACCTTAGTGTAGAGATAGGGTGTAGATGCAACACAGTCTAACCTTATTAACTTAAAAGCTGTTTGAGCGTCACCGACGCTCTGAGAATACTTAGCACTATAAGAAATACACAGATACCGTGCTTAGGGTCCAACGCCTAATATATATATATTATGAATGATATACTTGCAAAAGAATTAACACAATACAAGTCATACACTACAATATAACATAGACTACCTAACCAGATAACTACACATGAAATACAATACAATACTATTACGTTTAAGAGACTATGAGAGAAAGAGGAGAAGAGAGAGAGAGAGAGAGATATGGCCCATAACAACAAGGAAAGACAATATGATTGCGGAGAAAACTTACGCACAAAGGAAACGATCGCATGCGCCTCTGGACATCCAGCTCCCGATTTTCAGCAATGATAACCGTTGAAGAGTGAGCTGGATGTGATCGGCTTGTCTATTTATGCCCCACACACAATACAATTCAATGGTCCCTACAATCTCATTGTTCATTGGACACAGGAATTCGGCTTCGCATTATAACAAAAGGTCATAGGTTGATTCATACAGGTGGGCTGTGACTATTTCCAACAGCTCAGGTGGGAGGGAAACTGGGTTTTCACGCCGCATGGATAATTAAGTGCAAATAATAGTAAATGGACATAAACTTCTTATGTCCATAATTATTCGCACGAGCGATTAATCCGCTTCAAACCAACACCGGAATATTGCTAATTAGATACTCTTCCGATGGATACTAAACACCACTGTATTACTCCTGTCTGACCCTTCGTATCAAACAAAGGGGGATTTCTCTGTTCATGAACATTCTACATTAACCAAACTTTCAGAATCTATCAAAGGGACCATGATCTACAAAATACATTATATAGTGAAAATATGTAACGATTGAGTCGCACGCTACGAACACATGAACTCTACCGTAAATGCACATACCGCGCGCCCGCGGGTGCCCGCAACAGCGAGTATGCGCACGCACGGGAGAGCGCACGCATGCGCAGCGCAGACCTGTGTGAGGTGCAAATATGGCAGTGTGCATAGAGATATTTTTCTGACTTTGACAGTCTAATCTACCTAACATACACACCCATTTACTAAGCCTTGGATAGAGATAAAGTTGCTGGAGATAAAGTACCAGCCAATCAGCTCCTAACTGCCATGTCACAGGGTGTGTTTGAAAAATGACAGGAGCCGATTGGCTGGTACTCTATATCCAGCGACTTTATCTCCATCCAAGGCTTAGTAAAAAAACCCCTCAGACTCAGTCGCACACAGATATACAAGTGTCGCATATCAAACTAACCAGCACAGTCTCCTTGCGTGTCCTAGTCCAATTGCATTGCGCTTAAAATGCATTTTCAGGTAAGAAGAGTCACACGGAACCTGGTGTGCCAAGAGGGGCTGTTTGGTGCGACAGCAGCAATAATGTATGAGGACACATCTGTACATTTCTGGTTTATAATATTTATTCTATAAATAATAACTTCTTTGAAATGACCGCTGTAGATAGATTCAATTGATCTAATTGAAAACAAATCCGGCTCTGGTCATTGTAGCACTGTGGGCAGACAGGAAGATTAAATACACAAGTTTGCATTTGTTTTTCGTTATTATTATTATTATTATTATTATTATTATATTATTGACAGTTTAATATTATTGGCTTTCAAAATGTGAAATGACCCTCATCCTGTCACACCCCTTCCCACCTTGCCACCCGCCACTTACCTTAACTCTGTGCCTCTCAGCATCCCCCCTTTACTCTGTGCCTCTCAGCCTCCCCCTTCACTCTGTGCCTCTCAGCTTCCCACCCTTCACTCCATGCCTCTCACCACCCCCTAACTTTGTGTCCCTCAGCCTCCCCCTTTACTCTGTGCCTCTCAGTCTCCCACCGTTCACTTTGTACCTCTCAGCCTCCCACCCTTCACTCTGTGTCTCTCAGCCTCCCACCCTTCAGTCTGTGCATCTCAGCCTATACTTCACTCTGTGCCTCTTGGCCTTCCACCCTTCAGTTTGTGCCTCTCAGCCACCCCTTCAGTCTGTGCCTCTCAGCCTCCCCTTCAGTCTGTGCCTCTCAGCGTCCCCTTCAGTCTGTGCCTCTCAGCCTCCCCTTCAGTCTGTGCCTCTCAGCCACCCCTTCAGTCTGTGCCTCTCAGCCTCCCCTTCAGCCTGTGCCTCTCAGCGTCCCCTTCAGTCAGCTTCCCCATTTTACCCTGTTTCTATTAGCCTGCCCCCCCTCATTTTGTGTCTATCAGCCTACCCTAGACTACACTACACTCCCCCTCCTCCCCAATTCTGTGTCTCTTAGCTCTCCCCCACCCCCATTAATTGGCAGAACACACCCATAGGGGTATATTCAATTGCAGTCAAAAGCTGCCGTCTGTCGAAAAGACGTCAGTTTTTGACTTTTTTAGGTCGGTAGGGGTTCCGACCTATTCAATACACCCCAAAATTATCCGACAAGTCAGGAATTCCAAATTGTTGGAAAGCACGTGGATCGGTGGAATAGACGCTGGTCCGCGTGCTTCCGTCGGAAACGGAGCCAAATCTGACAGGTTTTGGCCCCCTTTCCGACCATCTCAATCTAACTTTAAAAAAAGTCGGATTGAGATGAGGGAGCTGAGAGGAGGAGACGGAGAGAGCCGCGGAGAGACAGGAGAGCAGCGGGAAGACGGGGGAGAGCAGCGTCTACAGCAGCGCAGCAGGAGCATGGTGCACCGCCGCTGCTCACGGCAGCATCCACCCGGCTCCAGCAAGCGAGGTCCCACTTGCTGGAGCTGGGTGGATGCTGCCGTGAGGTCTGGCGGCGGTGCCACATGCTCCTGCTACACTGTGCTGTAGCCGCTGCTATCCCCCATCTCCCCACTGCTCTCCCCTGTCTCCCCGCGGCTCTCCCCGTCTCCTCCTCTCAGCTCCCTCATCTCAATCCGACTTTTTTTTTAAGTTGGATAGAGATGGTCAGGAAGGACCTAAGCCGAATAGCCCTTGTTGGATCCATTCCAACAAATGCATGTTGGCAAGGATCTGACTTTAATTGACTATACCCCATCAGCTGTAGTCTTTGACTCTGTGTGAGCCAGCAGATGGTGAGGCCAGCCACGCACTGTTAGAACAGAAAAGGCAGCAGAAGTCACACAGACCGTTCAGGGAGCGTGATGTAATGTCAGCATCGCGCTCCCACCTCTCGGCAGCCTCCTACGCTCCTCCTATGCCTCTTTCATGTTTGAAGGGGAGCTCAGCTGACCCTTTGCCTCCCGCGATATGTAAGACTCTGTGATCACTGTGTTGGTGGGTGTGCCCTGCACTACGCAAGATGCGATCGCAGAAGGGTGAATACACAGTGCCGGGGGTGCTTATTGTCATGCGGGGCGGGAATATGCCGGCTGCTATATGTTGGGATCAGAGACAGGAGCAGACAGTAGCACAGTGCAAAGCACGAGCCGGCATATCACCAGCACGGAGCTTACTTGAATAGAGCAGATAGGTATAGTGAAATGTTCCGGCATCCGCAGCACTGCAGCCCTGTTCCTCGTCTGACTCTCTCCTGAAGGAAGAGGCGATCTGCTAAGTAATACTAGAGGAAGCCATTCATCAGAAGCATGCAGCGCCCTTCAGTGGCCGGCGCCCATAGACAGCTGCCTAAAGTTGCCTAATTGTGCGCAATGTGCGCAGCCACATGTTGCAATCTCATGCTTAATTTAATCTACCCTTGTAGTCAAAAAGGAAAAAGATAAATAGTATCATATAAATCACTGGCTGTTAAACCTTTCTAAAGTACCAGCTCTAGATCATTTGTACACAGGGCCGGCGCTACCACTAGGCAGCTTTAGGCAGCTGCCTAGGGGCGGCGACCACTGGAGGGCGGCACCACACACTGAATAAATTAAAAGCTGGCAGCTCCCCCCCGCGATTGGCTCGCACGTCATGTTGCCCGTTTCCCTCCCCGCTCTCTGCGATTGGACTCCCCTGTATGTTACCCGCTCCCCCCGTAATTGTGTTCATGAATGTTACCGGCCCCCCTCCTGCATCTTTTTCTCCGCTGCTGGCACTATCGCGGGCAGGGCCGGCGCTACCACTAGGCAGCTTAGGCAGCTGCCTAGGGGCGGCGACCACTGGAGGGCGGCACCACACACTGAATAAATTAAAAGCTGGCAGCTCACCCCCGCGATTGGCTCGCACGTCATGTTGCCCGTTTCCTCCCCGCTCTCTGCGATTGGACTCCCCCTGTATGTTACCCGCTCCCCCCGTAATTGTGTTCATGAATGTTACCGGCCCCCCTCCTGCATCTTTTTCTCCGCTGCTGGCACTATCGCGGGTAGAGATGAGCTTTGAGGGGAAGAGTTACTAGCGTATGTGACAGTGAGAGGGGCGCCGGGCAGCCTGGGGCCACGCCCCCAGCCTATCTGGAAGGCCAAGCTGCATCCCCGGCTTTGTCGGCTTCTCAGCGGCGGCTCACTCTAGACGCCGGGCGGCCCGCGGCTGTGCGGCGATTGGCAGGGCCTTGCGTGTTAGTAAAACTGTGTCTGGTCCTGGTAAGCAAGATAACCTGGAGCCCCATATTCCTGCATTTCCGGAGCCACCATCTGGTAGTGACAGGTAATATATGGAATATATTATGTAGCAGCAGCACAAGTGAATGGGCTAACCCCTCCTCCCACTATTACCAGGTTAATCCACCATACCTCACCCTGTTACCAGGCTAATCTCCTCCACAGACCCCCCCCCCCCCCCACCAGGTTAACCCACCCTCGAGACTGACCACACCTCCTCCCCCTGATCCAGGCTAATCCCCCCTGCCCCCCCCCCCCCCACCAGCCTAATCTCCCCTCCTCTCCCTGTCACCAGGCTAACTCCCTCAGCAAACTAATCCCCCTCCTCCCCCTGTCACCAGGCTGACCCACCCCCCCTTACCAAACTAATCACCCCTCCTCACCAGGTTAACCCCCCTCACCAGCCTAATCCCCCTCCTCCCCCTGTCACCAGGCTCACCCCCTCAGCAAACTAATCCCCCTCCTCCCCCTGTCACTAGGTTAATCCCCCCTCCTCGCCCCCTCACCAGCCTAACCCCCTCCTCCTGTCAGCAGGCTAACCCACCCCCCTCCCCAAATGAATTCCTATTCCTCTCCCTCTCACTAGGCTAATTCCCCCTCCTCCCCCTGTCACTAGGCTAATCCCCCTCCTCTCCCTGTCACCAGGCTAATCCCCCTCCTCCCCCTGTCACTAGGCTAATCCCCCTCCTCTCCCTGTCACCAGGCTAATCCCCCTCCTCTCCCTCTCACCAGGCTAATTCCCCCTCCTCCCCCTGTCACTAGGCTAATTCCCCTCCCCTCCCTGTCACCAAGCTAATCCCCCTCCTCCCCCTGTCACTACTAGGCTAACCCCCCCCCCCCCATACCAGCATAACCCCCCCTACTCCCAATGTTCAGGCTAACCCCCCTACAGACATATCACTCTTCCTCCCCCTGTCACCAGGTTAACACCCCCCTTCCCCTCACCAGGCTAATCCCCCCCTCCCCCGGTTTATACCCCCTCTTCCCTCCGTCACCCAGCTAATCCCCCCTCTTCCCCTTGTCACCAGGCTAATACCCCTCTTCCCCTGTCACCAGGCTAATACCCCTCTTCCCCTGTCACCAGGCTAATACCCCTCTTCCCCTGTCACCAGGCTGATCCCCCACTTACTCACCAGAACACCAGACTGTTTCCCCCCCCATCTTTCTCCCATCTTCTATTGTTCTTCCCCATATCTCCTGCTGTTTTCCTCCCATCTAGCACCTGATCTTCCTTTCATCCCCCTTCTGCCTCCCATCTTCCCCTGTTCTCCCACCTGTCTCCCTCCCTTCTTCCTGCCATCTTACCTTCTCTCTCTAATCTCCTACTGTTCTTTCCCCTGTATCTCTCCCGTCTTCATCGCATCTAGCCCCCTGTTCTTTCTCCCATCCCCCTTGTGCCTCCCATCTTCCCCTGTTCTCCCGTCTCCCTCCATTCTTCCTGCCATCTTACCTTCTCTCTCCGATCTCCTACTGTTCTTCCCCCTGTATCCCTTCCGTCTTCCTCCCATCTAGCCCCTATTCGTTTCCCTGTCTCTCCCGTCTTCCTCCCATTTAGACCCTATTCTTCCTCCTGTCTTCCTCCCATCTTCCACTGTTCTTCTCCCTTTTTCCTTCCCTTTTAATAAAATAACTTTTGTAATATAATAAGAAAAGCGCTGAGATTTTTCTGTTTCAAACACACATACATACATACATACATACATACACAAAAATATATACAGCGCTGTTCCCACCCCCATACCAGTGGCCACACCCCCACCATGCTGGTCACACCCCTTGTGGTGGCACACAATAGGCCCTTCATAGATTTCAGCTCCAGGCCCATGAGGACCTTAATCTGGCACTGGGTGTCCCAGAGAACCCGGCCCCCGCCTGCCAGTAGGACCAACACCTGGACACGGAAGAGGAGGCTGCACTGAGAAGATGACAGCCGGGTCCGTGGATGGCAAAGCGAGCTGACATCTGCGTGGAGTGGCGCACAGCCGGGGGGTTACCCTCTGACCTTGTGTTAGTAAGTGGTGTCTGTTTAGTGTGTTTGTGTAAGTAAGTGGTGTTTGTGTGTCAGTAGTTGGTGTCTGCATTCTTGTCAGTAAGTGGTATCTATGTAGGGTGTATGTGTGTGTGTCACTAAGTGGTGTCTATGTGCATTTGTGTCAGTAAGTGGTGTGTGTATTTGCGGCAGTAAGTGGTGTCTGTGTGCATTTATGTCAGTAAGTAGTGTTTTTGTGTGTGCCAGTAAGTGGTGTCTGTGTAGTATGTGCATTTGTGTCAGTAAGTGGTGTGTGTGTGTGTGTGTCAGTAAGAGTTTGTGTCGGCAAGTGGTGTCTGTGTAGTGTGTGTGTCAGTAAGTTGTATCTTTGTCAGCAAGGGGTGTCTATGTACATGCCAGTAAGTGGTGTCAGTAAGGGGTGTACTGTATATCTGTAAGTAGTGTGTGTGTGTGTCAGTAAAGGGTATATGTCAGTAAGTATCTGTGTCAGTAAATTTGTGTCAGTAAGGTATGTCTGGGTATGTATATGCCAATAACTGGTGTCTGTCAGGGGTATTTGTCAGTAAGGGGCATCTGTGTCAGTAAGAGGTATCTGCCAGTAACTAGTGTCTATGTCAGTTAGGGGGTGTCTGTCAGTAAGTATGTATGTGCCAACAAGTGATGTCTGTGTCAGTAAGTAGTGGTAGTGTATATGTGTCAGTGTGTTTGTGTCAGCGGAATTTGTGTCAGTGAGTGTGCTTTTTTTTTTACATATATATTTTTTTTTTAAGGGACGGTCTCTTTTTGACAACTGTGGAACTTCTAAGAAGTCACTGCAACACTTTTTCATGAGGGGTGGGTGGGTGTGGGGGTAGGGGGGCAGCAGGCAGAGGTTTTGCCTAGGGTGCCGAGAAGCCTTGCACCGGCACTGATCGCGGGTAGAGATGAGCTTTGAGGGGAAGAGTTACTAGCGTATGTGACAGTGAGAGGGGCGCCGGGCAGCCTGGGCCACGCCCCCAGCCTATCTGGAAGGCCAAGCTGCATCCCCGGCTTTGTCGGCTTCTCAGCGGCGGCTCACTCTAGACGCCGGGCGGCCCGCGGCTGTGCGGCGATTGGCAGGGCCTTGCGTGTTAGTAAAACTGTGTCTGGTCCTGGTAAGCAAGATAACCTGGAGCCCCATATTCCTGCATTTCCGGAGCCACCATCTGGTAGTGACAGGTAATATATGGAATATATTATGTAGCAGCAGCACAAGTGAATGGGCTAACCCCTCCTCCCACTATTACCAGGTTAATCCACCATACCTCACCCTGTTACCAGGCTAATCTCCTCCACAGACCCCCCCCCCCCCACCAGGTTAACCCACCCTCGAGACTGACCACACCTCCTCCCCCTGATACCAGGCTAATCCCCCCTGCCCCCCCCCCCCACCAGCCTAATCTCCCCTCCTCTCCCTGTCACCAGGCTAACTCCCTCAGCAAACTAATCCCCCTCCTCCCCCTGTCACCAGGCTGACCCACCCCCCCTCACCAAACTAATCACCCCTCCTCACCAGGTTAACCCCCCTCACCAGCCTAATCCCCCTCCTCCCCCTGTCACCAGGCTCACCCCCTCAGCAAACTAATCCCCCTCCTCCCCCTGTCACCAGGTTAATCCCCCCTCCTCGCCCCCTCACCAGCCTAACCCCCTCCTCCTGTCAGCAGGCTAACCCACCCCCCTCCCCAAATGAATTCCTATTCCTCTCCCTCTCACTAGGCTAATTCCCCCTCCTCCCCCTGTCACTAGGCTAATCCCCCTCCTCTCCCTGTCACCAGGCTAATCCCCCTCCTCCCCCTGTCACTAGGCTAATCCCCCTCCTCTCCCTGTCACCAGGCTAATCCCCCTCCTCTCCCTCTCACCAGGCTAATTCCCCCTCCTCCCCCTGTCACTAGGCTAATTCCCCTCCCCTCCCTGTCACCAAGCTAATCCCCCTCCTCCCCCTGTCACTACTAGGCTAACCCCCCCCCCCCCCCCATACCAGCATAACCCCCCCTACTCCCAATGTTCAGGCTAACCCCCCTACAGACATATCACTCTTCCTCCCCCTGTCACCAGGTTAACACCCCCCTTCCCCTCACCAGGCTAATCCCCCCCTCCCCCGGTTTATACCCCCTCTTCCCTCCGTCACCCAGCTAATCCCCCCTCTTCCCCTTGTCACCAGGCTAATACCCCTCTTCCCCTGTCACCAGGCTAATACCCCTCTTCCCCTGTCACCAGGCTAATACCCCTCTTCCACTGTCACCAGGCTGATCCCCCACTTACTCACCAGAACACCAGACTGTTCCCCCCCCCCATCTTTCTCCCATCTTCTATTGTTCTTCCCCATATCTCCTGCTGTTTTCCTCCCATCTAGCACCTGATCTTCCTTTCATCCCCCTTCTGCCTCCCATCTTCCCCTGTTCTCCCACCTGTCTCCCTCCCTTCTTCCTGCCATCTTACCTTCTCTCTCTAATCTCCTACTGTTCTTTCCCCTGTATCTCTCCCGTCTTCATCGCATCTAGCCCCCTGTTCTTTCTCCTATCCCCCTTGTGCCTCCCATCTTCCCCTGTTCTCCCGTCTCCCTCCATTCCTCCTGCCATCTTACCTTCTCTCTCCGATCTCCTACTGTTCTTCCCCCTGTATCCCTTCCGTCTTCCTCCCATCTAGCCCCTATTCGTTTCCCTGTCTCTCCCGTCTTCCTCCCATTTAGACCCTATTCTTCCTCCTGTCTTCCTCCCATCTTCCACTGTTCTTCTCCCTTTTTCCTTCCCTTTTAATAAAATAACTTTTGTAATATAATAAGAAAAGCGCTGAGATTTTTCTGTTTCAAACACACATACATACATACATACATACACAAAAATATATACAGCGCTGTTCCCACCCCCATACCAGTGGCCACACCCCCACCATGCTGGTCACACCCCTTGTGGTGGCACACAATAGGCCCTTCATAGATTTCAGCTCCAGGCCCATGAGGACCTTAATCTGGCACTGGGTGTCCCAGAGAACCCGGCCCCCGCCTGCCAGTAGGACCAACACCTGGACACGGAAGAGGAGGCTGCACTGAGAAGATGACAGCCGGGTCCGTGGATGGCAAAGCGAGCTGACATCTGCGTGGAGTGGCGCACAGCCGGGGGGTTACCCTCTGACCTTGTGTTAGTAAGTGGTGTCTGTTTAGTGTGTTTGTGTAAGTAAGTGGTGTTTGTGTGTCAGTAGTTGGTGTCTGCATTCTTGTCAGTAAGTGGTATCTATGTAGGGTGTATGTGTGTGTGTCACTAAGTGGTGTCTATGTGCATTTGTGTCAGTAAGTGGTGTGTGTATTTGCGGCAGTAAGTGGTGTCTGTTTGCATTTATGTCAGTAAGTAGTGTTTTTGTGTGTGCCAGTAAGTGGTGTCTGTGTAGTATGTGCATTTGTGTCAGTAAGTGGTGTGTGTGTGTGTGTGTGTGTGTGTGTGTGTGTGTGTGTGTGTGTGTGTGTGTGTGTGTCAGTAAGAGTTTGTGTCGGCAAGTGGTGTCTGTGTAGTGTGTGTGTCAGTAAGTTGTATCTTTGTCAGCAAGGGGTGTCTATGTACATGCCAGTAAGTGGTGTCAGTAAGGGGTGTACTGTATATCTGTAAGTAGTGTGTGTGTGTGTGTGTGTGTGTGTGTCAGTAAAGGGTATATGTCAGTAAGTATCTGTGTCAGTAAATTTGTGTCAGTAAGGTATGTCTGGGTATGTATATGCCAATAACTGGTGTCTGTCAGGGGTATTTGTCAGTAAGGGGCATCTGTGTCAGTAAGAGGTATCTGCCAGTAACTAGTGTCTATGTCAGTTAGGGGGTGTCTGTCAGTAAGTATGTATGTGCCAACAAGTGATGTCTGTGTCAGTAAGTAGTGGTAGTGTATATGTGTCAGTGTGTTTGTGTCAGCGGAATTTGTGTCAGTAAGTGTGCTTTTTTTTTTACATATATATTTTTTTTTTAAGGGACGGTCTCTTTTTGACAACTGTGGAACTTCTAAGAAGTCACTGCAACACTTTTTCATGAGGGGTGGGTGGGTGTGGGGGTAGGGGGGCAGCAGGCAGAGGTTTTGCCTAGGGTGCCGAGAAGCCTTGCACCGGCACTGTTTGTACATCTCTGCTAGCAGCATAGGTGTATTGAATATTTTAACTAAGGGGGTAATTCAGACCTGATTGTTGATGTGCGAAAAAACGCACATCTATGATCAAATTCTTTGCCATGCGGTGGGACGTCCAACACAGGGCAAGTCTGCCCCGCATGCTGGATCCAGCCCCCTCCCCCCGCCGACATGCAAAAGCATCACATGGCCGCGATGCTTTTGCATGTTTCGAGTAGCCTAGCTTTCATGTTAATTATTCATACATTCAATCATCCATCTGAGTGGCCCTGTAACAAAGCAATAACAAGATGCTACCCTGTAAGCAAAATCATGGCTGAAAAGCAATCTGCAGACAGAAAAGTTTACGTACTAGCGGCAGCCAATAGCTTTATAACATCGATAGGTGGATTACTGTACTATTGTAAACCTATATACTTACTGTAGGAAAAATTCTGGTATTTGTGCTCATGTTTCACCAAAGAGGACACTTGGAGAAGTTTCCCATAGGACTGGGCATATTATAATTAGAGATGAGCGGGTTCGGTTTCTCTGAATCCGAACCCGCCCGAACTTCATGTTTTTTTTCACGGGTCCGAGCGACTCGGATCTTCCCGCCTTGCTCGGTTAACCCGAGCGCGCCCGAACGTCATCATGACGCTGTCGGATTCTCGCGAGGCTCGGATTCTATTTCGAGACTCGGATTCTATATAAGGAGCCGCGCGTCGCCGCCATTTTCACACGTGCATTGAGATTGATAGGGAGAGGACGTGGCTGGCGTCCTCTCCATTTAGATTAGGGTTGAGAGAGAGAGAGAGAGATTGACCTGAGGCTGTGATACTGTAGAAGAGAGTGCAGAGTTTAGTGACTGACGACCACAGTGACCACCAGACAGTGCAGTTGTTTGTTTTATTTAATATATCCGTTCTCTGCCTGAAAAAAACGATACACACAGTGACTCAGTCACATACCATATCTGTGTGCACTGCTCAGCCCAGTGTGCTGCATCAATGTATATATATATCTGACTGTGCTCAGCTCACACAGCTTATAATTGTGGGGGAGACTGGGGAGCACTGCAGTGCCAGTTATAGGTTATAGCAGGAGCCAGGAGTACATAATATTATATTAAAATTAAACAGTGCACACTTTTGCTGCAGGAGTGCCACTGCCAGTGTGACTAGTGACCAGTGACCTGACCACCAGTATATATAATATTAGTAGTATACTATCTCTTTATCAACCAGTCTATATTAGCAGCAGACACAGTACAGTGCGGTAGTTCACGGCTGTGGCTACCTCTGTGTCGGCACTCGGCAGCCCGTCCATAATTGTATATACCACCTAACCGTGGTTTTTTTTTCTTTCTTTATAGTCATACTAGTTACGAGTATACTATCTCTTTATCAACCAGTCTATATTAGCAGCAGACACAGTACAGTGCGGTAGTTCACGGCTATGGCTACCTCTGTGTCGGCACTCGGCAGCCCGTCCATAATTGTATATACCACCTAACCGTGGTTTTTCTTTCTTTCTTTATACATACATACTAGTTACGAGTATACTATCTCTTTATCAACCAGTCTATATTAGCAGCAGACACAGTACAGTGCGGTAGTTCACGGCTGTGGCTACCTCTGTGTCGGCACTCGGCAGCCCGTCCATAATTGTATATACCACCTAACCGTGGTTTTTTTTTCTTTCTTTATACATACATACTAGTTACGAGTATACTATCTCTTTATCAACCAGTCTATATATTAGCAGCAGACACAGTACAGTGCGGTAGTTCACGGCTGTGGCTACCTCTGTGTCGGCACTCGGCAGCCCGTCCATAATTGTATATACCACCTAACCGTGTTTTTTTTTTCTTTCTTTATACATACATACTAGTTACGAGTATACTATCTCTTTATCAACCAGTCTATATATTAGCAGCAGACACAGTACAGTGCGGTAGTTCACGGCTGTGGCTACCTCTGTGTCGGCACTCGGCAGCCCGTCCATAATTGTATATACCACCTAACCGTGTTTTTTTTTTCTTTCTTTATACATACATACTAGTTACGAGTATACTATCTCTTTATCAACCAGTCTATATATTAGCAGCAGACACAGTACAGTGCGGTAGTTCACGGCTGTGGCTACCTCTGTGTCGGCACTCGGCAGCCCGTCCATAATTGTATATACCACCTAACCGTGGTTTTTTTTTCTTTCTTTATACATACATACTAGTTACGAGTATACTATCTCTTTATCAACCAGTCTATATATTAGCAGCAGACACAGTACAGTGCGGTAGTTCACGGCTGTGGCTACCTCTGTGTCGGCACTCGGCAGCCCGTCCATAATTGTATATACCACCTAACCGTGGTTTTTTTTTCTTTCTTTATACATACATACTAGTTACGAGTATACTATCTCTTTATCAACCAGTCTATATATTAGCAGCAGACACAGTACAGTGCGGTAGTTCACGGCTGTGGCTACCTCTGTGTCGGCACTCGGCAGCCCGTCCATAATTGTATATACCACCTAACCGTGGTTTTTTTTTCTTTCTTTATACATACATACTAGTTACGAGTATACTATCTCTTTATCAACCAGTCTATATATTAGCAGCAGACACAGTACAGTGCGGTAGTTCACGGCTGTGGCTACCTCTGTGTCGGCACTCGGCAGCCCGTCCATAATTGTATATACCACCTAACCGTGGTTTTTTTTTCTTTCTTTATACATACATACTAGTTACGAGTATACTATCTCTTTATCAACCAGTCTATATATTAGCAGCAGACACAGTACAGTGCGGTAGTTCACGGCTGTGGCTACCTCTGTGTCGGCACTCGGCAGCCCGTCCATAATTGTATATACCACCTAACCGTGGTTTTTCTTTCTTTCTTTATACATACATACTAGTTATGAGTATACTATCTCTTTATCAACCAGTCTATATATTAGCAGCAGACACAGTACAGTGCGGTAGTTCACGGCTGTGGCTACCTCTGTGTCGGCACTCGGCAGCCCGTCCATAATTGTATATACCACCTAACCGTGGTTTTTCTTTCTTTCTTTATACATACATACTAGTTACGAGTATACTATCTCTTTATCAACCAGTCTATATTAGCAGCAGACACAGTACAGTGCGGTAGTTCACGGCTGTGGCTACCTCTGTGTCGGCACTCGGCAGCCCGTCCATAATTGTATACCACCTAACCTTTTTCTTTGCATCATGTGCTGATTGGGGAGGGTTTTTTGGAAGGGACATCCTGCGTGACACTGCAGTGCCACTCCTAAATGGGCCCGGTGTTTGTGTCGGCCACTAGGGTCGCTAATCTTACTCACACAGTCAGCTACCTCATTGCGCCTCTTTTTTTCTTTGCGTCATGTGCTGTTTGGGGAGGGTTTTTTGGAAGGGACATCCTGCGTGACACTGCAGTGCCACTCCTAGATGGGCCCGGTGTTTGTGTCGGCCACTAGGGTCGCTAATCTTACTCACACAGCTACCTCATTGCGCCTCTTTTTTTCTTTGCGTCATGTGCTGTTTGGGGAGGGTTTTTTGGAAGGGACATCCTGCGTGACACTGCAGTGCCACTCCTAGATGGGCCCGGTGTTTGTGTCGGCCACTAGGGTCGCTAATCTTACTCACACAGCTACCTCATTGCGCCTCTTTTTTTCTTTGCGTCATGTGCTGTTTGGGGAGGGTTTTTTGGAAGGGACATCCTGCGTGACACTGCAGTGCCACTCCTAGATGGGCCCGGTGTTTGTGTCGGCAACTAGGGTCGCTAATCTTACTCACACAGCTACCTCATTGCGCCTCTTTTTTTCTTTGCGTCATGTGCTGTTTGGGGAGGGTTTTTTGGAAGGGCCATCCTGCGTGACACTGCAGTGCCACTCCTAGATGGGCCCGGTGTTTGTGTCGGCCACTAGGGTCGCTAATCTTACTCACACAGCTACCTCATTGCGCCTCTTTTTTTCTTTGCGTCATGTGCTGTTTGGGGA
Source organism: Pseudophryne corroboree (assembly GCF_028390025.1). Taxonomy (NCBI): domain Eukaryota; kingdom Metazoa; phylum Chordata; class Amphibia; order Anura; family Myobatrachidae; genus Pseudophryne; species Pseudophryne corroboree. Next base: position 789,955,837 of record NC_086447.1, on the reverse strand, counting down.
GGGTTTTTTGGAAGGGACATCCTGCGTGACACTGCAGTGCCACTCCTAGATGGGCCCGGTGTTTGTGTCGGCCACTAGGGTCGCTTATCTTACTCACACAGCGACCTCGGTGCAAATTTTAGGACTAAAAATAATATTGTGAGGTGTGAGGTATTCAGAATAGACTGAAAATGAGTGTAAATTATGGTTTTTGAGGTTAATAATACTTTGGGATCAAAATGACCCCCAAATTCTATGATTTAAGCTGTTTTTTAGTGTTTTTTGAAAAAAACACCCGAATCCAAAACACACCCGAATCCGACAAAAAAAATTCGGTGAGGTTTTGCCAAAACGCGTTCGAACCCAAAACACGGCCGCGGAACCGAACCCAAAACCAAAACACAAAACCCGAAAAATTTCAGGCGCTCATCTCTAATTATAATACACACTGCCAGCTTTATCATCTGTAATACCCTACCTGAGCAAGGTATCAAGTATATAGCTATCTGAGGAGGAAAGTGACAGTCAAGCAGAAGTGTGAGCTGCAGCATATAAGAGTAAAGAAACAGTTTAGCTCCCATTTTGAGTGTGCTACCTGAGCAGAGGAGGGCTGCATTGGCCAGCAAGTCTGACAATCTGGGCAAACTCTGCATCAGGGAGCAGAACTGAGAGGCAGATGCAGTGTTCATGGAGGAACATAGCCAGAGGCTTCTGCAGTGACAGGCTTTGCAGTAAGCTGACTAGAGGCAGCATCCACAGTCAGAGCAGCGGTCTCAGTAACACAAACTCTCCAGGTAGGCGGCATTCAGTTAACACAGCAGCTCACCCAATTGAACAAATCCCGGTACTGAGCCCTGGGGGTAATTCAGAGTTGATCGTAGATGTGCTAAATTTAGCACATCTACGATCATGTACTCTGACATGCAGTGGTACACCCAGCACAGGGCTAGTCCGCCCCGCATGTAAGTCCTTACCCCCCTGCACAGGTACAAAAGCATAGCACGGCAGTGATGCTCTTGTACCTGAGGAGTAGCTCCCTACCAGCGCAGCTCCTGCGCTCTGGCAGGAAGCTACTCGCCACGCCCCGGGTCACAGCGGCGGCATGTGACATCACGCATCCACCGCAGACACCCCCCCCAATTGTCCGGACACGCATCCCGTCAATGGCATTCTAACGCCATTGGCACGCCCCCTCCCGCCCCGCGACCACCTCTGACTGTCAATCAGGCAGAGGCTATCACAGCCAGTGAGATGCTGATAGCATCTCACTGGGCTCCTGTGGTGCACATGCGCAGTGCGGCCGCTGCACATGCGCACTCCACAAAGTAATATCCCCCTGTCCGTTGGAGCCAGATAAAGAGCAGCAAATACATCATTGTGAGAAGAGGAATATCCAAGGTAACTGCTCTCACATGACTTGGATAAACCAAATAACCTTCTTATTTTCCTAAAGACAGCTACAGATCTAACAATACAGCTTGGGAAAACTGCCCTCTTAAAATACTTGTAGGTAAATACTACTGCCCAATTTACTGTTAGTTCAGGAGACAGATACTCCACAGTTTGAGGACAGATAAAGCAATACAAAGGTACAGATTCTCAGATTCAAATGATAGATTGAAAGAATTAAAGCTTACATAGAATTGTCTAGTGCAGTGGTTCTCAAACTGTGCACCATGGCACCCTGGGGTGTCTCAGGACATTTGCAGGGGTGTCTTGGATTTGTGGTCGTTGACCAATTCAAATTATTTAAGGTCATATAATGTATTAGGCAAAACCAGTGCTGGTGGCTGCCAATCATAAAATATGTGGACAGACAGAAGCAAATCCTGTCCCCCACCACATTACTGAACATAAGGATGACATATAAACACAATTTACTTAATTTTATATTTTTTTCTAGATTTCTATGATTTGCCATGAAAAAAGATTCTGATACTCTAGGGCGCCGAGATACAAAGTTTGGTAATACTGGCCTAGAGGTAAACCGTAGACTGTAATCTTGGAGGAAACTTAAAGAAACGGGTGGTTCGCCTGGTGGTGAGTATGTGATTCCTCCTTTGTTAATTGACACTGATTGTTGTACCTCTGTCAGCCATTCCAGCTATTAGCCAGTGGAAGTCCTCCGCTCGCCGTTCTCATTTAGAGGCTTTAAAGTTGTGTTTTTCATGCCCAAAAAACGTTGTTTACGTGTCAGTTTTTGAATGGATCTCATTTGAGAACTGGGGGTGTGAAGGGATTTTTTTAAATTTTCCTCTGAGGGGGCCTTAATTCAATTGACTTATACTTATCATGGTCCACGTGAGTTTTTTTTAGATTTTTTCCTTCACTTGGGTCTGCAGTTACAGCAACTTCCACTTCTTTTGGTTGCCATTCTTTCTTTAATTCTTTTGATTTCTTACTGGCATTTTGGTTCTGCGTTGTCCGTATGGCTGGTGGACCATTCCTTTATTTTAGGGCGGAGGGAGAAGCATGATGTGACATAAACGGCATCCCTGTTGTTAGTGAGTCATTGGGTTCAAAAGTTTGGGGTCCAGGGTCTGTGTTGGTCTGACCTGTTGGACCTTGTTCTTCGGTGTTAGCTGCACTGGGGACGCCCGTCCTTGATTCCTCTTGGTGGCGTTGATGTTGGGCAATTGGAAGGGCATTGATTTGCTCTTGCGGGTGATGGCTGATTTGACCTCTCTTCAGGCTTAGTGGCCAGAGGTGCCGGTGGTCTTGTCAGAGATTGTCCCTCGGCTTGTGTGGCAGGGTAATTGGGGCACTATTGCCTTGGATAGGGCAAGTAGGCAGACCAATGTGGCTGTTTCTTGATTTGTTTTCGGTTCTGGTGGTTTGGGGGTTTTGCACCCACGGTTAGAGTCAGCAAGTTTTTTTCTTTCATTCCACCCTCCTGGGATCCATTTGTCTAATTTGGATCTCTCAGTTTTCTTGGGGGATGTGTTATTTATTTTCTGGAGTCAGTTTGGTTGGTGGTTTTGAGGTGGCATGCAGCAGTTCTTTGAACCTAGAGGTGACGGGAAGGCGCTACAAACCAGCGGCCATGTAAGGTGTAAGTAGCCATTGTGGAGCACATACCCTGTGAAGAGCAGCTAGTATGGCTTACTTCTGCTGGAGGACTCTGGGCATATGAACTTGCGGACGTGCTCGTAATATCTGTAAGAAGGGGTTGTGGGTCTTTGCAGCTTAACTAACACATGTCACAAGGGGGGCATATCAGTTGCTTCCTAATTTAGCTTAGTATGATATGGCTGGAGCTGAGTGTTTGTAGCATCCCTCTTTGCTCCACAAAAATTAAATAAAAGTTCATACCTTTAATAAATCAAGTTATGACCTTTAAACCAAATAAGCCTGGTCTATGTGGTTATTTTTAGTGGTAAGATAAGGTAAATAAGTTGTACATATTGTTTAATTGCAATAAAGTTATGGATGCCTTAAATAAGACGAGAGAGCTGACTAAGCTCAAGGCTACAGTATATAAGAGTCCTTAACTTTTTGCAATTGGTTTACAATTTGTCACATCATTTTGAGATTAATAAGATAGCAGGGAGTACCCAAGTACAACAGCAAGACAACAGGGGTTTGACTTAAACTAAAGTATTTACATACAGTATACATTTAGAAAGTTTGGGGAACTTGCCTCTCTGCCATCGATAGAGATTTGAGGGGGAGGTTAATTAGGAAGGTCAGAAGAGATCCCTCGCCTATCCCTTCCTGGTGTATTGAACCTGTAAATAACTCAATAGTGTTTACAGCAGTAGTGGTATACCACACATAGCCGCATCCAGGCTATGAAGTCATTGTACTGTACGTACAATTAAGCTTGCTCTATCCAGTAAAGGGGAGTTGCGAAAGGATTGCTATTAGTAGATGTATGGGCACTTTAGCATAAAAATAGGAAGCTACACTTTTTATATCAGGCTTGTAGTGTACGGAATATAGGCCCTCATTCCGAGTTGATCGGTCGCAAGGCGAATTTAGCAGAGTTACACACGCTAAGCCGCCGCCTACTGGGAGTGAATCTTAGCTTCTTAAAATTGCGACCGATGTATTCGCAATATTGCGATTACTAACTACTTAGCAGTTTCAGAGTAGCTTCAGACTTACTCTGCCTGTGCGATCAGTTCAGTGCTTGTCGTTCCTGGTTGACGTCACAAACACACCCAGCGTTCGCCCAGGCACTCCCACCGTTTCTCCGGCCACTCCTGCGTTTTTTCCGGAAACGGTAGCGTTTTCAGCCACACGCCCCTGAAACGCCGTGTTTCCGCCCAGTAACACCCATTTCCTGTCAATCACATTACGATCGCCGGAGCGATGAAAAAGCCGTGAATAAAATTACTTTCAACATAGCAAAGTTACTTGGCGCAGTCGCAGTGCGAACATTGCGCATGCGTACTAAGCGGATTTTCATTGCGATGCGATGAAAAATACCGAGCGAACAACTCGGAATGAGGGCCATAATGTATATATGCATCTTACAATCCTCCTCCTCCTACACAGTATCCGTACATTTGGTTTGATGTCCTTTATCATCACCAATGCACACTTACACCAACCTATAGTTGGTGCAAAAACATGTCTATCCTCATGAACAGAAACATTGCAGTAATAGGAAGCTGTGCTTCCTCCCCCTTCTGAAAAGCTGTCAGTATTACCTGCTACAGAATTCATAAAGCCTTAGGAGAAAAAAAAATAAGCTGAGATATTTACTGAAATCTCTTTTGCTTTCAGCAGAGTTTTGTTTGTTCTAGCTCACCTTGTCCTGATTTGCCAGCTGTGATAAATGGCTTCTTTAGAACAAGGGGGGTAATTCCAAGTTGATGGCAGCAGGAATTCTGTTAGCAACTGGGCAAAACCATGTGCACTGCAGGGGTGGCAGATATAACATGTGCAGAGAGAGTTAGATTTGGGTGTGGTTTGTTCAATCTGCAATCTAATTTGCAGTGTAAAAATAAAGCAGCCAGTATTTACCCTGCACAGAAATAAAATAACCCACCCAAATCTAACTCTCTCTGCACATGTTATATCTGCCACACCTGCAGTGCACATGGTTTTGCCCAACTGCTAAAAAAATGTCCTGCTGCGATCAACTTGGAATTACCCCCAAAGTCATTTGTGTACAGAAATTTCGTCACTAGAACTGTACTTGTTTTGAATTATAAAAGCTATAGTAATATGCGCACTCTTATTACAATGTTACAGGTGTGAATGAGATCTAACAGAGAAATCCTCCTTATTCTGCCTAAGGTTTGCACTAAAGACACAATTTGTGCAAGTTTACACCTTCTTACATTACACTGATATCATGCAATATTTGAATTAAAAATACTGCAAGAAGATGATGCTAGTGTAGCACTGTTCAAATTAAAGGCCCATACACACTGGGCGATTTTGAGCTGAAAGCAGGTCACTTTTGGTGTGTTGAGCTGCTTTCAGCTCAAAGCTGCCCAGTGTGTATGGACAAGTGACGAGCAGTGCCAGATTAATGTCCACATGGGCCTGGAGCTGAAATTCATGAAGGGCCTATTGTGTGTCAATGCAGCAGAGCTGGATTAAGGGGGGGTAGCCAGGGTGCGTTATTTCTCGGGAGCCCCGCGTGCCTGCCATCAACCACCAGCCAATTGAACGTATTATTCTTTTTTAATGAAGATATTCAATAGCCTAATGGCCAGGCCCCATGTGTTCAGTGGTTTCCTCCAACTCTCCCATCGTGCACCTTGAAACTGAGACACCTGGGACAGAGAGAGAGAGCGAGAGGCACCTGGGGCAGAGAGAGCGAGAGACACCTGGGGCAGAGAGAGCGAGATACACCTGGGGCAGAGAGAGAGTCAGAGACACCTGGGATAGAGAGAGAGTCAGAGACACCTGGAGCAGAGAGAGAGAGAGAGAGACATGGAGAAAAGAGAGAGATGTGGAGAAGAGAGAGACACCTGGAGCAGAGAGAGACATGGAACAGAGAGAGAGACGTGGAGCAGAGAGAGAGCGAGAGAGACGTGGAGCAGAGAAAGAGACATGGAGAAGAGAGATACTTGGAGAAGAGAGAGACGTGGAGCAGAGAGAAAGAGACATGGAGCAGAGAGAGAGATGTGGAGCAGAGAGACATGGAGCGCAGAGAGAGAGAGCAAGAGACACTTGAAGCAGAGAGACATGGAGCAGAAAGAGAGAGAGAGAGAGATACTTGAAGCAGAGAGAAAGAGACACTTGGAGCAGGGAGAGAGACCCGGGGCAGTTAGAGATAGAGACGTGGAGCAGAGAGAGACATGGAGCAGAGAGAGAGAGGAAGATGTGGAGTAGAGAGAGAGACATGGAACAGAGAGAGAGACGTGGAGCAGAGAGAGAGACGTGGAGCAGAGAGAGAGACATGGAGAAGAGAGAGATACTTGGAGAAGAGAGAGACGTGGAGCAGAGAGAAAGAGACATGGAGCAGAGAGAGAGATGTGGAGCAGAGAGACATGGAGCGCAGAGAGAGAGAGCAAGAGACACTTGAAGCAGAGAGACATGGAGCAGAAAGAGAGAGAGAGAGAGATACTTGAAGCAGAGAGAAAGAGACACTTGGAGCAGGGAGAGAGACCCGGGGCAGTTAGAGATAGAGAGAGACGTGGAGCAGAGAGAGACATGGAGCAGAGAGAGAGAGAGGAAGATGTGGAGTAGAGAGAGAGACGTGGAGCAAAGAGAGAGAGATAGAGAGGGAGATGTGGAGTAGAGAGAGATGTGGAGCAGAGAAAGAGAAAGATACATGGAGAAGAGAGAGAGATACATAGAGCAGAGAGAGATACGTGGAGCAGAGAGAAGGAAACATGGAGCAGAGAGAGAGACCTGGGGCAGAAAGAGAGAGAGCAAGAGACACTTGAAGCAGAGAGACATGGAGCAGAGAGCGAGAGAGAGAGAGAGAGAGAGAGACTTGGAGCAGAGAGAAAGAGACAATTGGAGCAGGGCGAGAGACCTGGGGCAGTAATGGTGCCTATACACTTGTGCGATGCCCCGCAACATCGCAGGGCATCGCACCGGTAGTTCAGGTGCGATGAAATCGCACCTGAACTGCCAAAGTTATTACCATGCGATCATGCGATAGGTCGCATGGTAATCACGTGATGATCACGTCACCACTGAGTGGGAGTGGCCCGGCGGGTGCCCATCGCAGTGCAATATATTGCATGTGTTAAAAAAAACACATGCGATCGCACTGCGATGCGATAAATATTAAGTGCAGCACATAATATCATGAGATGCGACATTCGAGCAGTGTGCCCGCGCATCGCGTCACATGGTACCTTAAATGTGCATACAATCCTTCCATTTATCTCACAGATGCGATTGAAATCGAAGTATTGTACCTGATATCTCACAAGTGTATGGGCTACAATCAGTAGCGGATCTTGCCACGGGCAAGCAGGACTTTTGCCCGGGGCGCCGCCTTCCGGAGGGCGCCGCATCATGGCCAGATCCGCTACTGTACCCTCAGCCGCTGTGCTCCCTGCTGTGACCCTCGCCGCTGGTTCCCTTCGTGGAGGGGACCTTTGTTGTGCGGTGCGCGATTACGTCATCGCGGCACCGCACAGCATTGTGGCACATAATTGACCTCTAGTGTCTATGCTGATCCGAGGAGAGGAGCGGCGCCGGCGGCTGTCTGCAGTGGTCTGGAATCAGGAGCGGGGATAGTAAGTATACATTTTTATTTTTTTTTCTCTTCCAGCGGCGCTAAAGGGGGCACAAATGGGGGCGTAACTGACCATGCCCCCATATGAAGCCACGCCCCTATCGTTTTGCTCGGGGCGCCACAAAGGCAAGAACCGGCCCTGGCTACAATAGAGAGAGAGAGACGTGGAGCAGAAAGAGACACTTGTAGCAAAGAGAGAGACCTGGGGCAGTTAGAGAGAGAGAGAGAGAGAGAGGGGGGGGGGGGCAGTGAATGAGGAAATTAATCTTGGGAGTGTAGGTGAGGCAGTAAATGAGGGATGGGATAATGAGAAGTGACATGGCAGGCAGAGCGTTTGGGGTTGTGACAGGCTGGATGGAGTAGACAGGACACCGGAGGTGGGTGACGGCTGTATGGGGGCCCGATAAATGCCGGCGCTGACCCCACCTGCTCTGCTTACCTCATACCTGGCTGTAGCAGCTCCCACTCTCTTTCGCCAAAGCCTACCGCGGTTCTGACGTGCCAATGGAGGGGGCGTGTCTGAGGAGTCAGGACACTAGCACAGTCAGCGGTTCCCCTTCCTCCAGGTCTCAGCACATTTCTTCCGTTTTTTCAGCAGCTCCCCTCCGTGCGCCGCACTGCTTGATGACTGCCCTTCCTCTCGGAGCTCACAGGTCTGCGGGCATTGAATGAGGCGCAATGCATACCCCAGCTTGCTGCTTTGCGCCGACTCTGGGTGGGTGATCAGTATGCTTAATAAGCCTTGCTCCAGCATCCCGCACAGGCCGGCGCCCAGGGATTATGCCCTGGCATCGTTACACCACTGCTGCCATGATGTTGCCACCAGATACCACTCTAGACGCGGGGCATAGAGCAGCCAGTGACAAACAGCAGCTGCAGAACACCTCACACCACTGTTTGGCAGCATATTAAATATTTTTAAATAGAGGACTGGCCGCTAAAGCAGCAGGACAGGACTACAGATGAAGCAGGGAGCATGAGACTGAGACAACGCTGCGCGCGGTCCAGTGGGCAGAGCTTCGGCTGATAGGGTGCTCAGTAACGTTGGGCCATGGGGCGGAGCTTAACATGGGCCAGCGGTGGAGATCGGGTGAAAGGGGAATCGAGTGGAAGAACCAGGGGGCGGAGCTTAAGGTCCGGATTCACAGCTTTGGATGCTGTATGTGAGAGCAGAGGAACTATTCAGGTACAGCAGCAGATGGACTAAGGGGGCGGAGCTTATCGCGGCCGGGGGGCGGAGCTTATCACGGACCTGGGTGTAGATTGCTTTGGGGAGACACTGAGGGTGAGAGGTTGGTTGTGCAGGGCTGCTAGTGGCTTGGGAGGGGATGGGCAAAGCTTTGGACTGGACTGGCGGAATGCTGTTTGTGATTACAGGAGAAAAGTTTTTTTTTCTCCTGACAACACTATCTGCGTTGCAGGAGATCCTGTGGGCCTATTTTCAGTGAGGGCTTGGAGCTGCAGCTCCATCCGCCCCATTGTTAATCCGGCCCTGGTGACGAGCGGTGAGCGCTGATGCGCGCACCCGCTTCATCGCTGGCGGCCGCCGTTCATACTGGTATTACCAGTAGATGAACGGCGGGGTGAGCGGCTTTCCATAGCGTCCTGCTATGGAAAGCCGCTCACCCCCACTGACATCACTGGGCAGGGTGGAAAAGCGCTCAGTGTGTATGCACTGAGCGCTTTTCAGCCCAGTGATGTCAGTGATCATCGCTGTGCATACACGCTGGGCAAAAACGCCCAGTGTGTATGCACCTTAAGACTTATTGTTGAACACCACGTACACAAGTAGGAAGATACAACTCAGATGTCCTAGTAGGTAAAGGTTTGTGGTCATTAGATACAGGTCCTAAATCACGCATAATCTGCACACAATGCCTATGTTCACGTAGTTGAGCAAATATTCCTACGAAATCCCTACAACGCATGCATTACACAGAGTGTACGCCAGTGTGTCGCAAACTGTATGCCTGGGCACCCTGGGGTGCCGTGAGGCTTTTGTAGGGGTGGCTCGGGTTGGTGGTCCAGGACCAAATCAAATTATTTATGATCAAAGTGATAGTCAAAACCAGTGCTAGTGGCTGCCAATCATAAATCAGAAGCAAAACTGTACACCACCACATAACTGACCTAGGGGATGAGAGGTAGGCACAATTTACTTAATTTAATATTTTAATATCAATACAAAAACTTTCTTCCTAGGGATGCCATGAATAAAATGCTGATATTGTAGGTTGCCATGATTCAAGAAAGTTTGGGAACCACTGGTGTACCCACAAGTGTGATGATAACAGAAAGGTGGAAGAAAAGTGATGGTGTTCCTGGGAGATGACTAGTAGTGTACGCAAAATTGGTCCATTTAGTATTATGGGGACATGTACTAAGCAGTGATAAAAGTGGAGAAGTGAGCCAGTGGAGAAGTTGCCCATGATAACCAATCAGCTACTCTTTATACTTTCATAGTATGCAAATTATAAATGTTACATCAATGCTGATTGGTTGTCATGGGCAACTTCTCCACTGGATCACTTCTCCACTTTTATCACTGCTTAGTACATGCCCCCCATGTCACAGGTGTGTCTATGCAAGAGGCTTGCTTTTGCAGACACACAGATGCAAGCATAGGAGGCCTTTGTCAGACTGAGAAACTGCACCTCCATAGGGTCAGTGCAATTTTTGATGGTAAGACCGACAGTGACCTACAAGGATGCACCAGTTGGTATTATAGTGCGTAAAGGTGCTAAAACTGGGCTTCCCCAACCTTGCACATTCAGCTGCATGGATATGTACAAGGGAAGGAGTTTGTATGCCATTTGTAAAAACTTGCAGATGGGCAACCGCCAATACACACTGCCCCAAAATTTTGTTTGGCCATAGTTGAAAGTACTATGTGTGGAACAAACTTACTGCCAGTGCCACAGGAAACACTATTCAATACATATGTAATGAAATACTAGGGCTCACCCAATTAGCAGCTTGACAGCCAGAAAACACATTCTTGAGGGGAGTTTTCAAATGTTTGATTTTGAAACAAAACTTGAACACTGAAATAACTCTGCAGCATACTGTAAATACACTATTTATAGAGTCATATTGCTTTACTGTAAATAATGTGTAAGCTTGACTCACACAGTGTTGTTATTCAAATAATATAAAATGTGATTTTCTACCAAGATTGAGACGAACAGTGTTTGTTTTACACTTTTGGTCAGGTCATGAGCTTTATATTATATATATTTTCATGCTAGCTAGTTTACACTAAAGCAGCGGTTCCCAAACGCGGTCCTCAAGGTACCACAACAGTCCAGGTTTTAGGTATATCCATGGCTCAGCACAGATGGTTAAATCAAATTGACTTAGGTGCTAATTAAGCCACCTGTAGCCAAGCATGGATACATTTAAAATCAGGACCGTTGGGGTGCCTTAGGACCACGTTTGGGAACCTCTGCACTAAGGGGTAAGTTCAATTAGGGGCAAGTTGCTGTTGCAATGCTGTATAAATGGTGGCAATGGAAATTAAACTCGCCCCCCCATGTGGCCTTATCTCGTACTAGACTTGCTGATTTTTGTACAGTGCTATGAGGCTCCTACAAAAAATCAGTACGTCCAGCAATACCGTGAGTGCGGCATATAGCTGCACTTACTTGTGGGGGCGAGAACATTGCCACTAATTAAATTGACCTCATATAGTATTATATATATTTTGGGCTTGCCCTTCTCACTAACATTAGGTTGGTCTGGGGAGTGTCACCCCTCCATACCTTAAGTAACAGCATTCTCTAAACAAAGAGTAATTAAACCTAATTATCATTTATACAAGCCAATGAGCCAGCAGAAGGGGGGCTGTGGGATAGCCCTGGTAGACATTGAATACCATGTAGAATGCTGAAACTTTGAACAATTTTTGGGAGCCAGTCTTACCTTGGGAGTTTCCCCATGTTACTGCATCTCCATGCAAACAGATTAATTTAAGAGAGATAGTTTATTCTTTCCTCTTTTTTTAATAAAAACTATTTTTGTCTAAAACAATCTTGTCTTGTATGTCATTCTTATTCATTGTTTTTGTGTATACAGTACTGCAAGCATTGTTTCTTCCTCATATTAAACTTCATATAATAAAATGTTCCTCTGTGATTCTTATTGGATCCAATTTTCCTGTGAATTTGGCAAATCCATGCTACATATCTGTACTACAGTGTATAATTTGGGTAATGATAAGTGGGACTTAATTGTAGTTGTAGACAGGACATAAGACAGCCTATTTGGAGTGAGTTGCTCCTGAAACAAACTTAAGTGGTGGCAGATAACTTAATAGTGAGTGGGAGAGATACTGGGGAGTGTAATTATTACTATAGGCAGACAAGGTGAATGTTTTTTGATTAACTCTGTGTCAAACTCATGTCATGAAGACTCAAGTGAGGGCTGCTCTTGACAAACTTACAAGCAGTAATGGAGATTGCAGCATCTTGGAACCAGGTCTGTGACAGCAGCATCAAGGTAACATTGGAATCTATTATCTGATGAGAATGCATTCCAAGGTTGGGCATGCTCTTTGGACTAGAGTTCTTCTTGTCGTAGATCTAAAATATCTTTTCCTAAATCATGTTACTAAAATTTAATTCATTATTCATTTTAGTTATGTAACAATAACTTTGTGCAAAGACTTTACTATTGGTTCACCCAAGTCTATTTGTATGTCTTTACAGTCTCAGCTCATCCACCTACCCATCACTATAAACACAAAGCTCACCTGAAGAGCTGCCAATTGTAACTACCATAACTTGATTTATATGCCAATTGCCACTTAAATGAGTGCTTTATTCTGTACTTTCAAAGTGCTAAGTTCTGTTATGTCTCGTCAGTCTTTTATCACCTCTTGAGCAATTTCATATATTTAATTCTCAACTGTCTGAGAAGCATTAATTGCAGCCTGCAAAAGGCTCAACATTAAGTGAAAGGTCAACAACAGCATTTTAAAAAATTGTAGCAATCTTCCTTTAGTTTGTATTCACAAAAGTGTCGATTAAACAATTACTTGGTGCTTTTGTCATCAACATTATGCTAAGGGATTAAAGAGACAATAATAAAAAAGGTAATTGTTGACTTTATGAATAAGACATAAATACACCTGTTTGTTTAAAACAGAGCAAGGTTTACATCTCAAGAGCCTGTAGGGTGTTAATGTGCCACACATGAGGTGATCAGAGAGGAAAGATAGGAGAGAGGGTGCAAATGGATCTCCAGCATATAGAGAAAGTGGCTGATCCCAGCAGAGGGTGGCAGTATGCCACGAGTAGCACAGAGAAAGCTGGGAGATTAAAAAGAATGAGATTACTGACAGGTGGTCCCTGGATAACACCCTGTTTCCCTTATTTGAGTCACATGTTATGTGGCCGAGATACAGTTCTGCCTTAGGCTTCCCATATCCAATCACCTTCTAGGAGAAGTGATTTCCTTCATGACTTTCTAGGCCCCCACTTAGTGACTGGACATTCACCACCCTCAAGACTTGAGAGAGACCCAATGCATGTGTGTGGTACAGAGATGTCAGCTTGGGAGGACAAAATTGGTGTTATTTGTTTGACGTGAATGTGAGTCCATTCAGACGATGGCCTCATCCTGTTAACTACGCCAAAATCTAAGGTTGCCTACTAGATCTAGATATGAAAAGAGACCCTCTCATCAGCAGCTCTACCCATGCTGACTAGCACCTTACATCTGCAAAAGAAAGCAAAGGGCAAGAAAACATATGGGATAAGGCAACACAACCTTTCACAGTTCTCTTGCATTTGTTTGTTCTGTACGAGGTGTCTGTCTATACAAGAGTTTATCTGTAGGCAACTTACTTGAGTGAGAGTGTCAGGAAAGGAGTGAAAGCAACCAAACCAAAGTGAAACACCAAAGATCCACGCACCCTTGATTGCTGCTTACTGCTCTACCGCATGACACATGCAAGACACACAACAGTCTAAACTAACTACCCGGTAATGTGTTCTACCCACAGTCCATGAATTTGAACCTACTAGGCTAGTGGGATCAGTATGTGATCCCGGCGCACACGGGATGCCGGCTGTCAGTATACTGACACCGGCATCCCATGCGGCAGAATGCCAGCAGGGGGGTGAGCGCAATGAATCCCCTTGCGGGTTCGCTCGCCACAGGTTCTATTCTTCCTCTATGGGAGTCGTTGTGGACACCCATAGAGGGGGAATCATCTACATCAATGGTATTTCGGTGGCATGTCCCAGCGTTGGTATTAAGACAGCCGGAATCCCGACGAGCAGTATACTAACCGCATAACAGTATGCCTAAGGCCTAGTGCCTTTAATACGCACATCAGGTCTAGCACCTTTTATACAGTGGAAATTTTTCGGTGGCATGGAGCCTTTATGAAACCCATATCCTTATGTCAAAGTATGACTTCTAAGCGCATTGGTTGATTTGGGCTTGTGGTGGCTTGTACTGGTGTCCTGGACCACACACTGGAGGACATGTTTCACACCAATTTATTATCACACATTAATTTATTATGCAAAAGGGAAGCATATTGGATATTCTGCCTATGTACGCTTCACCCGCAGAGGTTAAACAACATGGTAGAATTAAACAATGTATAAGATAGATTATTCTGTTTCCCTTATATACACATTTTAGAAAGGAATGATCTATACCCCTCTATTTGGTTTGAAGTATATGTTTATAAGTATGTATACAAGTGGGAATATGAGACATTTGGCTTTATTTACCTCTCAATGTAATTCACTGTGTATAATGTAGGATGTATGTACTGTATGTATATGTATTTATCATTGTTGCTGTATTGTTTGTTTTGATTATGTTCAGAATAATGATTAGTTGGTACCCGGATTATGTATCCGGTAAATGAGACGCAGGTGGAACGCATTGGAATGCGCATGCGCTATTGTGTGGCAGGAGAAAATTGAGATCCTCTGTCTATTTAAATCCTGGTCTGAGCAGAGAGGCTCATTCTTCTGATGAAGCCGCTGATGATTGGAGGCGGAGAAACGTGTAAAGATTATCAAGCGTCTGGTGTTGCTATACGTACCAGGGCCCTCATTCCGAGTTGATCGCACGTAGCAACTTTTTGCTGCTCGTGCGATCAAGTTGACGCCACCTATGGGGGAGTGTATTTTAGCATAGCAGGGCTGCGATCGCTTATGCTATGCTAAAAAAGTTTCCTGCAAATCAAGACCAGGGTCAGACTTACTTATCCTGTGCGACGGATCCAGCGACGAAGGTCCCGGGATTCATGTCAGACATCCGCCCTCCAAACGCCTGGACACACATGTGTACGGATCCTCAGGCCCGGAAAATGGTGAGTATCCGCCAGGAAACCCTCCCCGCTGTCAATCTTCTTGCGATCACGCTAGTGATCACTTTCTTCTTTATTCTGGCAATGACGCGCATGCGCATTGCGGCCGCCGCACATGCGCAGTTCTGACCCATTTGCACCACAGCGAAGAACCGCTGTGTGTGAACGGGTCGGAATGACCCCCTAGGTCTGTCGGAGGGAGCTGCTGCCTAGTGGGAAAGGAAACTCTTCACTATTACTGCTCGGCTGGAGCGGGTGAGATGAATGTAGGAGTCTGCCGTTAAGTACCCATATCACTGCTGGAGCGCTCACCCGGGACTTCCTATCTGCAAATTGAGCTTGTTTAAGTACTGTTGGAATTTAGCAGTGCCTTCTGATAAATATTTGAATATACGCTTTTTTTGGATCCGATTAATTGATGGTCAGAGATTCTGACTGTAACTGTGACATATGCGAGTGGGTCACTTTTAACATCCCTTGAATATAGTCTGATGACCAGTGAATCAGTATTTGGAAATAATCTTCTTGGGCAGAGATTGTAAAAGTGTTGCGTGGACACTATAACCGTCTTAGTTACCATTGTGTTATATGGACACATGAAAGCCCTGGAACATTGCTATAATTGTCGCTGATACTGAGGAATATAAATTGCCACTGTATCAGTGATATTGAAGTAGAGTAAAAAGAGACCTGATATTGGCAACATTGAATGTTGCAGAGTTTATGCTTTGTGGGAATTTTATCAATGCGATTATTAAGCCGTGTGTAATATAGAGATGAGCGAGGTTCGGTTTTACTCGGTTTTACTCGGTTTTACTCGGTTCTCAAAACGGCATCTTATTGGCTATCCAAAACACGTGACATCCGTGAGCCAATAAGATGCCGTTTTGAGAACCGAGTAAAACCGAGTAAAACCGAGTAAAACCGAACCCGCTCATCTCTAGTGTAATATGTGTTTAATAAATTTTTAACTTATATATAAATTGTTATAATTGTTCTTTCTGTTCTGGGACGGCAGTGCTCAATTTGTGTATGTATCACACCATTTAAAGAGAAGAGGTGGACCAGTGGAAACGTTGCACACAACAACCAATTCACTTCTTCTTATCAATTTACAAAATATATTTGATAAATGCTAGCTAGAAGTTCATTGGTTATTTTGGGCATTTTCTCTATTTGTCCTCTTCTTTACGTTTTAGAAAGCTTGATACATTTGCCCCACTTGGGGGATTGTTGCAGTTCTTTTTCCTTCCACAGTTGTTTCCATTGCTGAAGGGCTCTTTTTCTTTCCTTCTTCTGGTTCATAGCACCTCCTACATACATCCTCCATTATACACAGTGAATTTCTCTATTCTTGTTTATCCTGACGTTAGACACAACATTAGACACGAGATGCTTTCATACTGTACCTTAGCGTATCAGATCCCAATGCTTACTGTACATTCATAAGTCACTATGTTGCAATCTTTGAATAATAGAAGACTGATAGTTATTAGTTAACTTTTGACATAGTAAACACAGTGTAACCTTTCATACATTATTGCATTGACATCACATGCTCTCTAAGTAATGATAACTGCATGATCATGACAGCGTTGTGCTAGTAAACTGTATACATAAAAGAAAGGGAGAGGTCATTTAAGATCTACCTCTCATTTACAGTTCTAAAATGTATTTATCATTTATTTATATGACACTAGCATTTCTGCTTAATACTTTAGAATTTGTCTCAAACCCAGTCAGTTACCAAGGGCGTAGCTACCATAGGTGCAGGCAGTGCAGCTGCTATGGGGCCCACAGCTGAGAGGGGCCACCTTCCCTGTCACAGTTACATGTGTTATATACATTTTTCGCCATTGGGTGGTACGTAGGGGTCCATTCAAACTTTTTCCTTGGGTCCTACAATATATCTAGGTATGCCCCTGGACCTGGTCATTGCAGTGTGGTATAAAATGAGCTGGAGGGCATTTTAATGTTATATAATATGAACCAGGGCATTGTAATGAGGCACAGTATGAACAGGGAGCACTGTATATAATAGTGTGAATTGGGGCTTCTGTGTGGCATAATGTATATTGGCAGCTCTGAAATGTGACGTAGGGTGAAATTAAGCACTACTGCGATTCATAAAATAAACTAGGGCACTACTAGGGCACCAGTGGGTGTTGGGCAATGGGTAGAGTTTTAATTAGTGAACCTATACCTCACACATGTTTATGTTAGTTCATATTAGAGTACAGTTGGCTGATTAAGCCTGGCTGATTGATCCAGGGTGTAGGACTCAAAGGGAGTAGGCTCAAAGGGAGAACACATATAATTTTAATATCAAAGCCTTTACTTAGCCTGGACTTAAACTGGAAGAAAAACTGAAAGAAAACATCAAACAACACAAGCAACAACAGATGAACTACTTATCAATATCAACTGTATATGCAAATTTATCACCCTCCAACTTTCACTCTGTGAACACTAGGCAACCCATTTGCAGAAAGGAACATATGTAAGATCAAGTTTCCATCCATAATCAGGATCACAAAGAGCTTTCTTGGGACAATTGTGAGTTCACCTTCTTATCACACCTAACAAATCCTGTCTGTGTAACCGGGACAATAAGCACTGTATTTCCATGTTTTTTGATGCACTTACAATTTTTAATTTCTCCTTCAGTTACTTGTATGCTTATTCACAAACATCTTCAAGCACATGCTGAAACTATATAATTTTGTCTTTACACGCCTGCAAATCCAGTCTGAATTACCTTTGCTTTTTGCTAACCCTCTTATGTCTTCTCATTTCTAACACCTCCTTCTACTTCAATTTCTGCAACTACATAAACTTTCTGCTGTAACCAAATTACTGCCACTGAACACTTCCACCACTGCCCTTTCACCTGTTTTTCTGCTATCCTACTGCTCTGTTCATCTTACAATCACCACTCCTATTTCCAAATTTGTCATACTATTTACCTCCTCCGCACTACAGCATGTCTAGCCTGTCACTATCACCCCCCAACACTCCAAGTCTGCCCTATCCTTTTCTCTGTCCCCTGCTCCCACCTCTATCCTTCTCCCCTAGTCTCCTACATTTCCTCCTCTCTCCCTTCCTTTGTCTCCCATCCACTCCTCTACCTCTCTTTCACTCCTCCCCTGACACCCCACTGTCATTAACCTCTACCCTACCTTGGGCCCAATCATCCACCACTCTGCCCTGCTCCCTCCTTCCTCTACCTACCTCACCTTATACCCCTCTGTACCACACTTCGCTCCCTCCATGCTCAACTGCTGCAGTGTCCCGTCCTAGCCCAGGAGCCAGCACCCTCACTACACCCTCTGTATCCCTGTCTTCTAAATCCATCTCACCTCTTTGCTACAGCAACCTTGATAATCTCATTCACATCACTCCCTCAGACTCTCTCCCTCTCTCCTGTGCCCTCTGGAATGCCAGATCTGTCTGTAATACACTGGTCCCCACCAATGACCTTTTCATCTCAAATTACTTGCATCACCTAGCCATCACTAAAACTTGGATTACCCCCTCTGACACAGTTTCTCCCGCTGCTCTCTCTGCAGGGGTCTCACATTTCCCCTCACTCGGCCTGGGGGTCGCCACAGTGGTGGTGTTGGGCTCCTACTACCCTCTAGCTACTCATACCAACTCATACCACCAGAACCATCCCTTACATTCTTACATTTGAGGTCCATGCCATATGCCTCTTCCAACCTGTTCATCTTCGAGTAGTTGTCATTTACCACCCCACTGGCATGTCCTCCAAATTCCTTGACAACTTTGCTTCCTGGCTTTCTCACTTCCTCTCTTCTGACATTCCCTCCATTATCCTAGGTGATTTCAACATCCCTATCGATAAACCCACAAAATCACCTGCCTCTAAGCTCCTTAACCTCACCTCTTCTCTTGGTCTCTCCCAGTGGACCTCTACCCCCTCCCATTGAGTGGAAGCTCACTGGGTCTGGTTTTCACTCACCGCTGTGATCTCTCTGATTTCGCTAACTCCCTGTTCCCCCTCTCTGAAAATCACCTGCTCAATTTTAACCTATCTCTATCTGCTTCTCCATCTTTACCACCTAAGCATAACATTGAGGCTATTGACACCACTTCCCTATTTCCCTGTTTGACTCACTGCTCTCTCTTATTCTCTCTCTTTCTTGCCCTGAACAAGCTACTTCCCTTTACAATGCATCCCTTACCTCTGCTCTTGACTCTGTTGTCCCACCAACCACAATTCACCCTTGCAGATCAACACCTCAACCCTGGCACACCAAATGCACCAGATATCTGCAAAAATGCTCATGTACCGCTGAGCGAAAGTGGAGGAAATCACGCAATAAGACCGACTTCCTCCACTACACCTCATCTCCTCCCAATCCTCAAACCCCAGGCTCCTCTTTGCCACTGTCAACTCGCTCCACTGCCCACCCCCGCCTCAACTCCCCTCTTCACTTTCTGCTTTTGACTTTGCCACCTACTTCACATCCAAAATTGACTCTATTCGTCGGGACATAACATCCCACCACAACCTGAGCAACCATCCTCCTTCATTTCTCAACCCCCCCTCTCCTTCCCTCCTACCATCTCTGACATCTTTCTTCCCTGTATTTGGAGAGGAAGTCATGGTCCTCATCTGGTCCTCACCCCCTCCTCCTCCCGCCTTTTCCGCTTCCTCTCTTCTTTTGCCTGTTCCCATCTTGCCCATCTATTCATTCTCTCACTCTCATAAGGCACTGTCCCTTCTGCTTTCAAGCATGCACTTGTCTCCCCTATTCTTAAAAAACTGCCTCACTGTCTTTCTTTCTTTCATCCCACTCCCTGCTTGACCCTTTCCAGTCTGGTTTCAGTCCTCAGCACTCCACTGAAACTGCCCTCACGAAAGTCTGCAATGACCTCCGTGCTGCAAAATCCAGAGGCCACTACTCTCTGCTAATTCTCCTTGACCTCTCTGCTGCTTTTGACACTGTAGACCACCCTCTCCTCCTCCAAATCCTTTACTCCCTTGGTTTGCGTGATACTGCTCTCTCCTGGTTGTCCTCCTACCTTTCTGACTGTTCTTTCTCTATCTCCTCTCATGGCTCCACCTCCCCCCACTTCCTCTACCAGTAGGTGTCCCCCATGGTTCTGTCCTTTGGCCTCTCCTTATCTCTCTCTACACATCCTGATTAGGCGAGCTCATTAGCTCTTTTGACTTAAAATATCATCTCTACGCTGACGATACTCAAATCTACCTTTCCTCCCCTGACCTCTGCCCTGCTCTCCTCACTCGTATCTCCAGCTGTCTCTCTGTTATCTCCTCCTGGATGCCCCAGCGCTTTCTTAAACTTAACATGTCTAAGATTGAGCTGATCATCTTCCCTCCCTCCCGCATAACCTCACCTCCCACAATTTCATTATCCATTGATGGCACAACTATCTCCTCTAGCCCCCAAGTGCGATGTCTTGGAGTAATCCTTGACTCCTCCCTCTCCTTCAAACCACACATTCAGTACCTCTAAAAAACCTGCCATTTCCATTTCAAAAACATCTCCAGGATCAGACCGTTTCTCACTCAGGATGCTACTAAGACCCTCATCCACTCACTGGTCATCTTTAGATTGGACTACTGCAATCTCCTCCTATCTGGCCTCCCTCAAAAATGCCTCTCTCCACTTCAATCCATCCTCAATGCTGCTGCCCATCTCATCTTCCTCACCAAACGTACTACATCCACATCCCCTCTCTTGCAGGACCTTCACTGGCTACTCTTCAGAATCCAATTCAAGCTTCTCACACTCACCTACAAAGCCCTCACCCACTCCTCTCCCTCTTACATCTCTGACCTTATCTCTCTTTACATTCCCAACATCCTCTTCGCTCTGCTAATGCACGCCGTCTCTCCTGCCAACTGATTACCTCCTCCCACTCCTACCTACAAGATTTTGCACGTGCTGCTCCCTATCTCTGGAATGATCTACCTCTCCCCATCTGACACTCCACCTCTCTACAAAACTTCAAACGGGCTCTCAAGACCCACTTCCTAACCCTCTTGTCTATGCTCACTGTCTACCCCTTCTGTGTTACTCCGGTCTGTTAGCCCCTCACCTTTTAGATTGTAAGCTCACAAGAGCAGGGACTTCTTTCCTCATGTGCCTTTCCTTTTCTTACTTACACTATCTTATACTCCATACTCCCTTTGATGGCACCTAACCCCGGGTTTTCTATACCTGTCCTATATTGTCTTGTTCTGTAAGTGCTGTTTTTTTGTTTGCTCATTTGATTATGTACTGTGTAATGGGTGCTGCGGATCCCTTGTGGCGCCATATCAATAAAGGATAATAATAATAAATACTATGGGGCATAACATTAAATAAGGCTCTACGATGGTTCAGAAAATTAACTAGGGCACTATTATAGGGCATACAATTAACAACTGCTACAGAGAAGTGTCTCTCTAAAAGCATTGGGACCGGGGCCCCTTCAAAATGTTGCTATGGGGCCCACAAAGTTCTGGCTACGCCCCCGCCAGTAATAGAATGAGACTGGTTGCTAACACACAGACAAAATAATATAATAAAGGACAGTTATGTTTACCTGCAGGCTACCATTGTTAGGTTTCAACAGTGACTGGTTCTTTTACTGTGTCTTCACCTTGTACTGTATTTCCTTGTCTTACCCTTGACACACCATCAGTGCCTGCACAGAAATGCCATTCACCAAGGACTGGTTTAGTATTGGCAACTGAAAACATCAACTACCCTGTCCAGCTCCTACAATTGTTATACTGATTCTACAGGATATGTATCAAGTGTTCTCCAAACATTTTAGACAATAAAATCATCTAGTAGCTCATCTTTACCTTTCAGATGAAGGGTCTGAAAAGGAGAACAGGTGCTAAATGACCCCTGTCCTCAGCTGAATGTGCACCTTCTAGATTCAACTAAGGATAACCCTCCATTTCAGCCTCAGAGTCAGCCTGCAGCTTTCACCAAGTAACCTTACACAGGTGCTAGGCACACTTCACCCAGGAAAGAAGGGGCAATCAGCCAGTGCCCTGCCAGCTCATCCAATGACCACTGTTTACCGCGATCTGGCTCTAAGAACCCAGGTCGCATCCTTTCAGACTGCCGGCAACCCGTGTCTGATCTGGAAAAACTGGATTGAAGTCCCAGGATTTTTGACCCAGTTTCACTTTTTCAGACAGAAAAATGTTCTGTGTCGACCCGGTTCATCCCGTAAAATTACCGGGTAATTTTGTCTGTATGAAAGGGGTATTAGTGATTCATGGGCAGATTGGAGGAACTTGGAAGGAGTGTAGGAGAGGTGGGAAAAAATAAAAAGTGCAATTCTAAAGGCAACAGTTCTTTGTATCAAAAAGGTTAGGAAAGCACCAGGAAAAGGAAGCCAGTGTGGTTTATGAAAGAAGCAGCAACTAGTGTGAAAGTAAAAAAGATGGTCTTTAGGAAATATAAACAGACTCAAAACAATGAGGACAAAGAGGTGTATCTTGTCAAGTGGAAGGAGGCTAAGAAGGCTAAGAAGGCAATCAGATGTGTAAAGGCACAGGCTGAAGAGAAAATGGCCCAGCCAGTAGGTAAAGGGGGCAAAAACCAAGTACAGTATATAAATGAAAGGAGAAAATGAAATGGGGAATAATAAGTCTTAAGATGGGGAATGGGATTCTGGTCGAGGAAGACAAGGCAATAGCAGATCATCTAAATAATTATTTTTGCTCAGTATTCACTACAGAAGGAGAGGAGAAGGGGCCACAGTTACTATAAGTTGATAGGACACTTATAAAAATATGGTAGAGAAAAGTACATTTACAGAGGAGAAGATCCTCACAGAACTCTCCAAACTGAAAGTGAATAAATCAATGTGGCTAGATGAGATACATCCAAGGATACTAAAAGAGCTTAAAGAGGTTCTGGTAACACCATTTACAGAATTATTCAACCAGTCGCTAGCTACAGCAGTAATTCCAGAGGACTGGAAAAGAACAAATGCATTCCCACTGCACAAAAGTGGAAGCAAGGAAGAAGCAAACAACTACCGACCAGTGAGCCTTACTTTAGTAGTAAGGAAAATAATGGAAACACTATTAAAAGAAAGTTTTGGAATTTCTCAAATCCAGCAATTTACAAGTTTTGGATTGGATTCTAAGACAGTTGAATGGATAAGAACTTGGTTGCAGGATAGGAAACAAGAGAGGGTCGTAGTAAACAGAGTGTATTCACATGATCGAAAGAATACCATTGAAGTACCCTGGGAATCTGTAATTGGTACAGGAGGGGGATTTGGTTCCGCACTGGGTTATTTCAGACATGCAGACCTCAAAGAGGATATATGTCTGGTACCGGCTATATTTGAAATATGCTGTGTTTCTGGTGTCAGTGGTGCTCCCAGAGTCAGTAGAGATTATAGTATGCTCAAAAGGAGAAAAAAGAAAGACTCTTCGTTGGGGCACTCTTGTAAACAAAAAAATTGAAAAATTGATAAAGGATAAAATGTAACTTTTAATTATATTTATGTAAAATTATTGTGGCAAAAGACAAACAGACATTAATAAAAATTAAGAATAAATACCACACATGAACTTTACGTTAAAATGCATCCTTATAATGGTAGCCCTGGTGAAAATATTCTTAGAAAAAAATTATTTTTTAATTCAATATATCTTGTCTTATTATAATTATGATTGATGGGTCAGTCAATATCCTACGGGTACCCTTACTTCTTACCACAGTAGTGTTATCTCATATCTGTAATTGGGCCAGTGCTTTTTAATATTTTTGTTGATGACATTGCAAATGGTATTGAAGGGAAAGTATGCCTTTTTGCAGATGACACATAAATGTAGGTATGCAACAGGGTAGACACAGGAGGGGTAAAAAAAATTATTGAGTATCTAGGTAGACTAGAGGAATGAGCAAAAACGTGGCAAATACAGTTTAATGTAATGTACTGTAAAAACAAAAAATCAAAATCATGCATTTTGGTCTTAAAAATCCAAAGGAAGGTAGGTACAGAGGAAATCTGAAGAAATATTACTTCACAGAAAGGGTAGTGGATAAATGGAATAACCTCCCATCAAAGGTGGTAGAGGCTAAGACAGTAGAGCAATTTAAATATACTTGGGATAGGTATAAGAATATTCTTACACAGACACAAGGAACAAATAAGGTTGAAATTGCCAAAAGGATAAAAGAAAAAAAGACAAGAGGTTCTTATCTGCTGTGAAAATTCTGTTTCTTGTTTCATATACAAGGTTCATTTTAGTAATGAATCCTATATTGTATTAACAGGAGCAATGGCGCACTAATGTTCCACAACAGTCCACTATATTTCAGGCAAGAATTTATTTTCAGACAAAAAAATGGATGCTACCTAATACCGATTTCACATCGCAAACCAGGTTGGACCCGGCTTTTGAATTTGGGTCTGACCGGGGTCCGAGCAGCCTCAGACCCTTTCACAGTGCAGTTATTCCCGGGTTGGTGCCTTTCACACTGAACCCGGGTCACCCATGTTAAACACTGTGATGTGATTTAAAATGGACTTTTCTGGCTCACAGTGATGAGGTTTCAAAGAAAATGAAAGGAGGGGCTGGGGACTGCTCTGAGCACACATAAACAGCCAAACAGCACCTTTTTCTGAGACCCGGGTTGAATATCCCAGGTCAGAGGCTTTCACACTGCACAACCCCCGGGTCCGACCCGTGTTTAACCCTTTTTTTAAATACCCCTTTCCCACCGCCAATGCTGTCTCCCACCTGGGAATTGGAAACGGGTCCTTCCAGGGTGGGATCTGGCATTGGACGCTGCTGCTGGCTTTTCCGACCCGGACGGGTTGCCATAGCAGCAGGGGGGGATGGAGGGGGGGGAGGCGGATCCAGCAGCGGGGGTGGAGGCGGCGCTGGGAGATGAGATCATCTCCGTGCCCTCTCTCCCTGTTGTAGTGAACGGGTCCTGGGTCGCTGTCATTGACCCGGTATTCAACCTGGGAATAACACTACTTTATTCCCGGGTTGAATTGCCGGGTCAGGCGACCCGGGATTTCAGCAATGGCGCTTTCACACGTCGGCCCGGCAACAACCCGGGAATAACCTGGGTCATTTTGGCGATGTGAAAGGGGTATAAGTTAGTTACGTTAAGAAGACAATTTAATTTAAAGCTAAACCTTTGAAGAAAACAACATTTGACTGTACATTGGTTTCTCATTTTATAACGTGAATGAATTTGCAGCCAAGCCTATTATTTTAATACTTCTCCTACAATACAGCAGTGTACAGCAAGCTAAGGAAGTGTTGAACATAAATAGCACATTATTAGAAAACATTGTGTGAAATGTAACTGCTTTCTGTGGAATCTCATGTGAAAGCCAAAACTGGGTTGTTTGTTTTTGTCTCACCTCATCTTACCTTGTCACATATCATGCTAAAACTAGATGAAATTAACTTGTTTATTGAAGTTTAGACAGCTCTGCTTTCATGGCAATTTATTGACTGGACCCGGGCGCTGGGAAGGCCTGTTTTTTTCCAGATCTACAGGCAAATATAAACTTCTATATAGCCGGCAAAAGTGCTAAATCTCACGGAACTTTCCGACCAGTAAACACAACTGCAAGTCTAGATAAATAAGAACTTTCTACTATCTAGACATTTTTAGTCACAATTATTTCTCTGAATCTCACATCTGGTCTGTCTCAGGCTTAGGCACAATTGCTCTTCTGTCATATGGTCTCCCGAAAAAGTTTTACATTGTAAGAAAGCTATAGAATACACTGGAACAGTTAGTCTAATTGAACTGTGTTTCCTTCATTTTTTTTTCAGAGCTTTTGACAAAAGATTCTTTTCAGTGGTGACTGATAGGGACACTTGTTGAACGTACTGCGCAGAAATACAACATACATTTTTTTCCATGGAAAACAGAAAAATGGCCGTATGGAAACACTTTCATTACTGTGGGGCTTTGATTGAAAAATTAACATATATTATGTGGAAAATTGATTTTTGCAGTATACAAAAATGTAAATGGAAAACACAATGCTGGGAAAAGCATGGCACTATAACTAGGGTATCCGGTCTTTAGGTCGACGACACTTAGGTCGACACTCATTAGGCTGACCACTACTGGTTGACATGCATTAGGTCGACATGTTCATTAGGTCGACATGGCAAAGGTCGACACATGAAAAGATCGACATGCTATTTTAAAAATTTTTTTTTTTTTTTTTACATCCTTTACGATCCATGTGTACTACAATTGGGAATATTAACCTTCGCAAGCCAGGCGAGGGGACACGGTGTACTAATTGGGGTTCCCAGACACTTTCCGGAGAAAATTAAACAAAACAAAAATAAATAAAAAAAAACTCATGTTGACTTATTTCCATGTCAGATAATGTTCTAGTATTTGCTGTGGTGCGCTCCCTGGGTTCTAGGAACAGTATTCTCAGTCCAATGAAGGAGGATAAAGGTCCACAATCAATATTTCAAATGGATAATAAGTTCATAATTCTTTTATTCGGAAAATCTTCACCACTCCAACGAGTGGAGAATCCCCAAAATATAAGGAGAAAGGTACATATGGTGAAGTACAATTTTAATACATTTCCAATAAAAATTACAAGTGTGCAAATAGCATGAGATTACAACTGTGCAAAATCAAGATCCTACTCTACACCCCAATGTTAATCCTTGTGGAGCCCAGTGTACCCCGCAGCAGAAAGATGTTTTAGAAGAATCAAAACACAACATAGTTCGTGCTTTTGGTTCCTGATATGTGATATGAATACGGACTTCTGAACAGCTTTGTGTACTTGAAACTTCTGACCGAAAATAGAATTCCTCTCCTAGCAATGACCTTCCATTGCCAGAGGGGATTCAAGCAGCCAAGAACCCACATCTGCTGACTGTTGCTGAAAATCCCGGGAAGTAACATCTCATGCGATCTTGGGTGGGCATTCTTGACACCCCACACTCTCTGGTACGCTGGTCTGCCAATCTGTGGTGGATTCCATATATATATTTCTTTGCCATTTTGCACAGTTGTAATCTCATGCTATTTGCACACTTGTAATTTTTATTGGAAATGTATTAAAATTGTACTTCACAATATGCAACTTTCTCCTTATATTTTGGGGATTCTCCAATCGTTGGAGTGGTGAAGATTTTCCGAATAAAAGAATTATGAACTTTTTATCCATTTGAAATATTGATTGTGGACATTTATCCTCCTTCATTTGACTGAGAATACTGTTCCTAGAACCCAGGGAGCGCACCACAGCAAATACTAGAACATTATCTGAAATATATAGGGGTACAGATGACCACCCTGTCTCATGGGTTGCAGCACCTTTGAAGTGAAGCGCCATCTTTTCATTTTTGTTTTCTATTTCCATGTCTACCTTATGACTGTGTCAACCTATTTCGGGTGTCAACCTAGTCACTATCGACCAATAGTGGTCGACCTAATTCTGTCAACCCAATGATCCACACCTATAACTAGCACATGTCTAAACGTGTTGCTTGGTACACTGTAGAGTCATATATTATGGATTTTTGTCTGCATTTTATACTGGTGTAAAACACACTTACCTAATCTCTCCAAACATCCAGGGGACTGTCGGAATTCTAGGCGTCCCGATGGACTTCAAGAAGAGTGGGTTACTCTCTCCAACTTCCTAGTAAAATGGGCAGGACGGGTGGCATGGTGATGTGATTCTCTGCATATAGTGTTATCGTGAATCCCAACATCTCCTTGCTGTGATTGCTGTGGTATTGCACAATGGGGGCCAGGTCATAATGATGGAAATTGTGTTGTGCTTCCCCCCCAGCATGGGTCACCAGCATCTCCCATTTGGGATCACTCAGAGGGGAGCCTAATAAAGGGCCAGATTCAACCACACACATGCTGCCATCAGCAGTGTATTTTGCACATTTTCCAGCCAGTTATGGTACACTGATTGTACTTGCACCTCCATAGGCAGCAACTGAAATATAACGTGTGAAGCCGCAGGAGGCTCCCGCAGCTAACTAAATCTGTCAAGTATGGTGCAATCAAATTTTACAATGTGGACAATAGATGCAAACTCAACAATTTGTGTACATGCTAAGAGAAAAATAAACAATGGCAGGAGGTAATGACGTCCAAGTTCGGAGGCCATGCGGGATGCCGGCCGACGAATCTTATTGGCTATCCAAAACACGTGACATCAGTGAGTCAATAAGATTCGGTTTTGAGAACCGAGTAAAACCGAGTAAAACCGAATCCGCTCATCACTACCGAACACAGATGTTTTTTTTAAAGGGCCTATCACTTTCAAGGCAAAACCATGCCTTGTTAGTTATAGCCTCTTTAAAAAAAGTTCAAGTTCAGCCGGCATCCCGCACGTCCGCCGTACTTGGGCATCATCATTACATCCAGCCCCATGTCTTGCTAGATATGATCCTGTATTTTTATGATAGACTCTGTAACATTAATTTACAAAACTGAAAGAGCGCAGTGGAGATGCTGTTTTGTGACATCATTTAAACAGTAAAAGGTAGAAGGTAAGAAGTGAAGGGACAGAGAATTGATCAACTTAGTGCTAGCTGATCCTGTTTCCTGGAAATAGAATAGCGCAAACAGGACCAAAGCTGCTGAGCGAGATAGGAAACAATTCAGGTGATGAAACAACCAAGGGAAGAAGTGTACAGGGAGAAGAGAAGGGGAATAGACCCTTCAGGAACATTAACAAAAAGATGGGGGATGTGGAGTAAAGTGTAGAGACACAGATGGAACAGTTGGAAAGGTATGAGGACAATCAAAATAGGACAATGGGCCTAATTCAGAGTTGATCGTAGCAGCAAATTTGTTAGCAGTTGGGCAAAACCATGTGCACTGCAGGTGGGGCAGATGTAACATGTGCAGAGAGAGTTAGATTTGGGTGGGGTGTGTTCAGTGTAAAAAGAAAGCAGACAGTATTTACCCTGCAGAGAAACACAATAACCAACCCAAATCTAACTCTCTGCACATGTTATATCTGCCACACCTTCAGTGCACATGGGCCCTCATTCCGAGTTGTTCGCTAAGTTTTTCGTTCGCACAACCTATCAGTAAAGTTGCGTTAATGTAGTAAATTTGCGAACATCCGCCCCCAACGTATTTTTGCTCATTCGCACGCATTATTACACAAAGTGGGCGTACGGCAAATGACATCGCAGCAATGCGAAATCCTCGCAGCAATGCGAACCCATCGCATTAACACATACTTCTTCGTAAAAATACTAAGTTGTAGTAGATTTACACATTTTTCAGTTAAAGTGCTCACTTTTGCTGAGAAACGCAGCACAATTTGTTTTTATACTATTAAGTGGACTAACACCTTCCAATTAAAAGTCCACAAGCACTCCTCAAAAACAAATCCAATTAGTGAATGATTTGAAATGTTCATGATCAATTAAGTATTTGTTTAAATACCTGAAGTGCACTTTGTAGCCATAAAAGAGCCTCCTTTTATTTACATGTTTAATATAAATATAGATGTTTGCAATGTGCTTGGTCTAATGTGTTTTCTGAATTTATTAAAGTAGAGTTTTTGTATGTGAATGAAGGTGTTTGCATGTTTATTTAGCCAATAACATGTTTTATTTGGTGTTTTAAAATAACTTACGTTAGATGTTTGAAATGTTTAAGGTCAAAAATGTTTGTTCTGCAATCTGCTGTTCCTTTATTGCATTAATAAATAATAAAGAGCCGCTGAAGTATTTAAATTTAGTAGTTTATTTATTTTTTTTACTGTAATAATGATAATATCCTTTTTTTTTTTTTTTTGTAAAATCACAAAATTAACAAAATTTTTCAATTGCGTCCACAAGACCCAACAAGGCCTGGAGATGGAGCCTCATGTTGGAAACAAGCTCCTGCAACGATGTGGGATCTCCAACGGCAACATCTGAAATTAAGAGATAACATAAACATTACTAACTTACTCACATTGCTTATTATCCAAGCAAGGCACAAAGCACACTTTAATGCAGGCAGGTCCAAACTGCATCCCTCAAGCTTGTGTGAAACTACATATACCAGCATGCGTTGACTCAGTTTTGGGGCCAGGGAATTCCAAACCTGTGTCAGGGCATGCTGGGATGTGTAGTTTCTCAACAGTTGCAGTTGCGCAGTTTGGACAGGCCTGCTTAATGGCAAAGTTGATACATCATGCTGTTTTATGGTACAATCATTAGCCGAAAAACACACAAGCCTGCTCAGGCTTTTTTTGTTACTTATTACAGTTTTCTTGACCATGGGCTGCATTTACTACTATGTGAGTTCATTTTAAGATGTAGCGTCGCCCATAGCAAACAAGCCAAAATAAGATTATTATCTTGTAGAAGTGGTTCCCCAATTGTAAAGATTAATTGTATTGGTTGTTATGGGCGACATCCCATGTTAAAGATAACTTCCATCTTCGTCACTGTTACACCATGTTGGCATTCATTCTCATCTTTTTTTTTTTTTTAAGGGGTTTGGTCCTGCCTCATCACACTGCATATCAACATCTTCAGAAGGCCAACATATCATAGCATTCCCACACTCCCTGAAAGCTGCCCTTACTAAATAAGTGCAAACAGGTTTGACTTGAACAATTAGTCATTTTGTGAATGTAACTTTCACACCACAAATCAGTGTGTCATTAGGCTGCATAACAAAGTGAAGCATGTGATTTGTAAGTGCAAATATTAAGACTACACAGGCACAAGTGTAAAAGACCAACATCATACTAAACTCCACTCAGGTCTAACTGTTTACCAGAAAATCTAACACATATAAACCCTGTTGTCCTGGCAACCCTGGCTACCTAATGAGTGTCAACCTAGAGTGGACACACAAAACATTGCACACATACACACTGTACATATAATGACACTCACAAATATGTAAAGGCAACATGTACACCATGAAGAAAAACACAAATATTTGTCCTTGGCCCAAGAATTCAAACAGTACAACACTGCATGTTTTGTCATTGTAAGTGTAAGTGGGTAATAATTTGTAAAAATTTTTAAAAAAACTTACTTTCCACGGCAACCTGAAGACTCCCTGAACGGTCTTCAGGGGCTTCCTCTGCCCATTCACTGGGTGGGGATGTTGGCTGGATGGGGGAAGGCGGCTGGATGGGGGAAGGAGGAGGGATTGGGGAAGGAGGAGGGATTGGGGAAGGAGGCTGGATGGGGGAAGGAGGCTGGATTTGGACTGCAATTTCAGAGGGGGGGTCTGATTGAGAGGGCGA
Organism: Pseudophryne corroboree; assembly: GCF_028390025.1. Taxonomy (NCBI): domain Eukaryota; kingdom Metazoa; phylum Chordata; class Amphibia; order Anura; family Myobatrachidae; genus Pseudophryne; species Pseudophryne corroboree. The sequence continues at coordinate 789,924,611 of NC_086447.1, read as the reverse complement.
GGGGGGCGGAGAGAAAGTTAATGCAATAGAGGGTGAGGGGGGTTGAGATGGTGATGTAGAAGTTGAAGGAGAAGGGGTATGGGAAGGAGGAGAAGGGGTCCCAGAAAGAGATGGAGAGGTGTGGTGAGAAGTGGAGTGGAAAGTGGAGTGGGCCAGGGAAGCTGAGGGGGACTGGGAAGCTGATGGGGACTGGGAAGATGAGGGGGACTGGGAAGATGAGGGGGACTGGGAAGCTGAGGGGGACTGGGAAGCTGAGTGGGACTGGGAAGGGGAGGGGGACTGTGAAGGGGAGGGGGAGTGAGAAGGGGAGGGGGACTGGGAAGGGGAAGGGGGCGGAGAGTTGTGCCGTTGTTGTTGTCCTATAATGATATTATTGACAACATTTAGTTTACATGCGAAATTACATAGTAAACACTTTGAATTATCAATGTTCTGTTCCATGTAAAATTCAGTGTTTATAAAAATAGAAAAGCAAACATGTTAAGATCCTCTTCATGTTGGCCACAGCAAACAAAATGAGTCCAAACTTTTACTTTGAAGCTCATTCCTTAATCTAGTCCATTGAGTCATAGTGATTGGTCTAGGCAACATCACCAGATCACTATTCAAGGCACCTTATTATATAGCCAGCACTGATCAAGTATTTGTGTACAGTTTCCTGGCTGGTTCTTATTTCTTGAAAACATGCACTTGTTTGGTGACAGTTTGCTACAGTCAGTACTGTTTGCCCTAACCACACACACTGTCCTATTTTCCAAAAAAGGACACTCAAGGTTGCAATTAGCCTACCACTTAGTGTAAATTGTGGTTAATTCCAAGGGGATTACAGCAGGAATATAGTTTGCAATTGGCCAGAACCATGTGCACTGCAGGGGAGGCAGATATAACATGTGCAGAGAGAGTTAGATTTGGGTGGCTTATTTTATTCTGTGCTGGGTAAATACAGGCTGCTTTATTTTAACACTGCAAATTATTTTGCAGATTGAACACACCCCACCCAAATCTTACTCTCTCTGCACATGTTACATATGCTTCCCCTGCAGTGCACATGGTTTAGCCCAATTGTTCACTAAATTCCTGCTGCAATCAACTTGGAATTTCCCCCATTAGCACAATTTATGCTAATAATCTTATGTAATGTAACTTACTTCGTGTATGCATAGTTCGGATTTGCTGGCGGATCTCCGCCAACAGATCGGGAGTCCTCCTGCGGAGATCACTCCACCTCCTCTCAAGTTGTATGATTGTCCGCCTGCTGCGGACGCGAGTCCGCAGCAGGCGGCGGACCTCCGCGTAGGCCTCGCGCTTCACCCGATTGGGGATGAAGCGCCCAACGCGGCCTACGCGGCGGTCCATCACCGCAACCAGCACGCGGAGCTCCCGCCTGGTGAACGGTGCTGCACGCATCATGGCAATGGCGTTTTCCATATTTGGGCATATATTTATAGTGTCTGTTAGCATGTGATTGGTCCAAAATCTATGTTGTCATTTCTAATAACTTTATTGATCTTTGCAATGCTGTGAAGAGCAGAGTGTTATTTCGCACGAGCGGAAATACGCATTCGCAGAAGCAAATATTTATCATAAACAAAATTTAAATAAAAACACAGACACAGAGACACAGTTTATTTAAAATTACTATACATATCTGTGTACTCACCACAGTTCGTGTGATCATTCAGCTGGACAGTCACAAAGTGGGAAACATTGAGTATCATTTGTTTGTGTGTTTGTTTACATAATCAGGATTTGAGGATATAAAACAAATAAGGACACTATTTAGCAACATTACATTATTTGGTTTTCTAACTAAACATTGTAAACTTAACGTGTTTGCGGAATTTGACGCCAACAAAAATTACCCATTCCAACACAACAAAAGCCTTACACAATCACTTTACAATATCATACAAAATGTCATCATTGTTAAAAAAACATAAGCATACTGTGTTTTAAAATTTATAAAACTAGAAAATATCAAAACACTATACCTGAAATATTCGGCAACAATCCTTGCCCTCACTTGGCTCCCCCTCCGTGTAACACTCCCCCCACCGAAATGTCGAACAACCCCTGGCTCCTCATCAGGCAATTCCTCTGCCTGAGGAAGCTCTACACTACTCCTTACCGCGATATTATGTAGTATTGCGCACAGGACCACTATTTTACTTGCCATCTCCGGCGAATACATGATGTCGCCACCAGTGCGGTGGAGCACACGAAACCGCCCTTTAAGGACACCAATTGTGCGCTCCACCAGCTGCCTAGTGGCAGTAAGCGCGGAGTTAAATGCCATCTGTGGTCCTGGCCTGGGATTACGGTAAGGAGTCATGAGCCAGGGGGTGCAAGGATATCCACGGTCTCCTGTTGGAAGAGAAGGCAAAATTTTGTAATATTAAATTTGTCAAGTTACTTTTTTTAGTAAAAAATATTTGAGCAACAACTCACCCAATAACCACATGTCTGCTCGTTGACTTGATCTTAATCTCTGCCATATCCCTGATTGTCTAATGACATATGCATCATGTGAACTTCCAGTAAATTTTGCATTCAGGGAAAGGATCTGGAGGGATGGCCCACAAACAACCATTACATTCAGAGAATGAAACAGTTTCCTGTTTCTATAAATTTCTTCATTATGTCTTGGTGGCTGAATAGCAACATGTGTGCCATCCACAACCCCAATAACATGTGGGAAGCGACTACCACCTTCCTCAAATTGCCGCTTCACCACATCTAGGGCACCAACATCCAAAGGCATATCAATGAATTGCTTCACCCGCTTTAGGAAAGCCTGGCAGACACGCCGCAGGACCTTACTGAACTGGCCCTGCGACATGCCAACCAGGTCTCCCACAACATGCTGATATGAGGCTGTAGCCAAAAAATGTAACACTGCAAGGAATTGTGTCAATGGTGGTATTGCTGTAGGATACCGAATTTCAGACTCCAGATCACTCTCTATTATGGAGAGAGTGTCTAGGATTAGATGTGGTGGCAGCCTGTATCTACGCACCACCACATCATCTGGCATACCAAAAAGTAGGACACGGGTTCGGAAAATTGGTGGCCTAGCACGCCTCCGTTGCCTTGGTTGATGAGGAGCCGGCTGTGGTTGTGGGGCTGGCGGTTGGGGTGGGAGTGCTGGCGTGGGTTGGGGAGGTAGGGCTTCTGCAGCAATAAATATTGACATAACACACTTTTTTGAAAAAGAAAAAAAACGAGGTGAAAAATACAAAAACAACTTCTAAAAAATATTCAAACAATAAATGTTGTAAAAAATGTTGGGGAAACTTACTGCAGGAGCGTACATTTTTTCTGTGTGGAATTCATGGCCAAAATGTGAAATTAATAAAAAGAAAAATTTGTAAAATATGTTATTTTTACAAATAAAAAAAAAAAAAAAAAAACATTTCTGAGCATCAAATACATCACAAACACCAATTAAAAAAACAAACAAAAATAAAAAAAACATTTAGTAGCTAGTCCAGGAAACACAAACACTACTTTGCAGATCAATCCTGGGAAACAAAAATTCTATTTTAGACAAAATGGAAAACAAACAGAATCACCACACTTTTAAGAAACACAAACAGCAAACCAAAACACAGGCCAAGGGCACTTACCTGCTCCAAAAAAAAGAAAGACTTGGTGTTCAGTAGCACACCCAGAAAATAAATGAAACCAGGGATATTTCTACCAAAAACAAACACCTACAAGAGAACACAAATGACAGTCAAAAAACAGCATACAGACCATTAAAACTAAACAGGCACCAACACAGGCCAAGGGCACTTACCTGCTCCAAAAAAAAAAAAGACTTGGTGTTCAGTAGCACACCCAGAAAATAAATGAAACCAGGGATATTTCTACCAAAAACAAACACCTACAAGAGAACACAAATGACAGTCAAAAAACAGCATACAGACCATTAAAACTAAACAGGCACCAACACAGGCCAAGGGCACTTACCTGCTCCAAAAAAAAGAAAGACTTGGTGTTCAGTAGCACACCCAGAAAATAAATGAAACCAGGGATATTTCTACCAAAAACAAACACCTACAAGAGAACACAAATGACAGTCAAAACAAAGAAGCACAGGTTTATTTTCACAAATGGACTAGCAAAATAGTTATGTTTTAAAAATATTTAAAACCTAAAAAATTAAAAATAAAATTTTGACAAAACTCCAAAAAAACAACAACCAAGAATACTCACAAACGAAAAAACGCATAACAAATGCAACACTGTCTAGATTCAAAACGCAAACAAAATGACAAAGGTATGCTAGACAATTACTCACTCTGCAAATTCCACAAGCACCTTCACGCACAAGCCAACAAACAACTGAAACTCCAAACTACCTACACTCACAGCGTGCAAAGTAGGCCCTTAAATAAGCAGTGCAATCATTAACCAGAATAACAGTGTACAGCTGTGTGAATTAACGATTCGCACGTAGGTATATAAGCACACACCTGGCCGTACACACTTCATCACAAACATGGCTTCTCGTGAGCAAATCGCAGCAGAGATGGACCGCATTGCAGAGCAGGAGATGGCATTGCGCAAAAGACGCATAGATTGCCAACGCCGCATGCTGGAATACGCCTCTGCGGATGTTGAAGAGGCAGGACCTAGTACTCTGCAAATGTCTGCTTCTGAACCACAACAATTGACTGGGGATACTCTGCCACACACACAAAGTGACCAAACTGAGGGAGAATTGGCTTTAGCCACACAAACACAACAGACAGAAGCTGCTAGTGAGGAGGAAGATGGTGATGAACAACAAGAAACCTCACAGGCTACCTCCAGACGGAAGAAAAGACAGCCTGCATTCACTAAGAGGGAGTTGCGTGTCTTGGTCACGCAGGCCATGTCCAAAATCCATAGAGGGCCAAAAAACATGGGGGCTGCTTCAAAAGAACGAATCTGGAGAGACATCACAAAATCTGTGAATGAAGTTGGCTCTGTCGTCAGAACATCACAGGAAGTGAGACGACGGTAAGTGCATATTGACAGTCCTTTTTGTGTGCTAAGTTGACTAAAAAATGTAGTTACATGTGATGTTATGTCTAGCAAACACAAGCAGAACACGTGTCCTATATATTAGCTTAGACAAATAATAAGACTCTACTTTGTCCCTCTTTCACAATACATATGTAGGTGGGCCGACTTCAAATCCCGCCTGAAGGCAAAGAGGGCTGCGGAGTGGAATGCCTCAAGGGCTACAGGTGGAGGAGCACCTGTCGCTGTGGAGTATACTGACTTGGAGGAGATGGCGATGCCCTGTGTCAGTTATGAGGAGGGCCAAGGGGTGTCTCATATGGACACGGACCTGCCTGAGATCCTGACGGGACATGACTTGGAAGGTAAGTTTACACATTTAGTTGTCTGTAATTTTGACAGTATTTATAATAATAAACTAATTTTGTATCCTACTTTTTTCCCACACATTCTTCTATTTGCTTGCCACAAAACACAGCACAGGGGGGTGATCCGTTTGAGTCACAGGACGGTTATGTGGTTGAGGCTGAGGTGGAGGGACCTAGTGAGTCTGCCAGTGTGGGCCCACAAATCCCACCTCTGCAGGTTCCTACTGGCCCCCCCACCCAACCCTCTGCTATCCCGGAGATCCTGCTTGAAATCGCTAGGTATGGTGAGAGCCTAAATCGGTTTCAAGACGGGGTCATCCGGGAGGTAAGCCAGATAGCTGTCCGGCTCACTGAGCACCGAACCTGTGTTGAGCAAGGTGTTGCTCAACTCTGCCAAGGTCTGGCAGAGATCAGGCAGGGCCAAGAACAACTTGCCTCCTCATTCCAAACCCTTGCAAATAACATCTTGCAAGGGCTCCAGGCCATCGCTGTCTCCCTTGCCCACAGTGGCAGAGAGCCACCCACATCGGCTCCCTCCCCTGCCCCTGCCCAGGAAGAACAGCCCACTGGGCAGGCCCAACGAAGGTCGCTCCGCAGACCTTCCAAAGAAGAACAGCCTCAGGCGGGGAGAAAAAGAAGAAAATGATGTCTCTCCAGATGGGCAGCACCCATGTTTTTGATGTTGCCTCTCTGTATTTTTGGAGTTGGCTTGTGTGACCAGAATGGATAACTCCCTCTTAGTGAAATGTATTTTTTCTGTTTGGATGTATTGTAGCCTGTGAGTTTATGTGTATAAACACCAGAGCCATCTTCCTCTTACTAGTGTGCTATGTATTGTTGTGTTTGTGTGGTGGATCCTAATTCTTTCTCATTTGGTTGAAAATGTGTGTGTGGCAGGGTGTGTCATGTTTTATTTATGCTTTAAATATATACTTTTGCCAGAAGCAGACTTTTGCAGAGTACTGAGTTCTGCTATCTAATGATTGTCAGTGCCATCTGCTTGCTGCTTGGTCCATCTCTGCCTGTGCGACTCATGTGGAGCCATGTTTAAATGTTGTCCAAAAATTATATAGTAATAAAAAAATTATTACAAAAATTTGAGCAGTTTCTTCCAGGTAATGCAGTTCCAGAAAGATTAGGTCAGCATATAGACACTTGTAGACCAATCTGCTAATTCTCCTTAAAAATTGAAAAAAACAAAAAAAAAAAAGGTATGCTTTGCACCACACTTTAATGTCCATATTAAGTAAACAGACACGACGCTTTTTATAAATATCTAGGGTCAACAGGACATCATTTCAAACATTGTCAGATATTATAATCAAATATTATTGTGACTTTTAAGGCTAAATTAAAGTGTATGCTGCATTATGTTGGTGTTGGTTTATTTTTAAACAATTATGCAGATTTCAAACACTTTCACAAAAATTTTCATTTGCTTGTATTTGGGAGTCTTACACACATTAAAACAAGTTTTAAAAAGGCTTACACAACAATTTCCAAAAAAACAAAAACCCTTATTTGGCAGTGTGTGAGATTTCTATGTGAGTAGACTAAACATGTAATGTGTGTTCAGACAATTGCTGGTTGGTAACTTTCATCTGCTCATTAATTAACAAGTAATTGGACATCAGATGAATGTGATATCCAATTAACTGCTAATTACTGCATACACACTTGTACCAGTACTTCGCAAATGTAGAGTAACTGCAGACCTACTCTGCTGCTGCGTGAATGTTGCTACGGTTTCCTATGTTAGTTTTAACAGCGACAATGTTTATTTGCTAAAAACACGCCCATTGCGAGTTGCATACTCCCACACTGTACGCCCACTTTCACGCCCATGTCGGAGCATTGTGAAGTCGCGCCTCCGCAACGCCCACGCCACTCCTCGTTTTCGGTTGCCAGTTACGGCTTTTTTTTTTTAAAGTAATTTTGCACAGTTGTCGTACGTATGTACTCGCGCATGCGTAATCACGCATTTGCGCATGCGCAGATACTTACATTTCGTAAATTTGCGATGCGATGACTCTTAGCGAACAACTCGGAATGAGGGCCATGGTTTTTCCCAACTGCTAACAAATTTGCTGCTGTGATCAAGTCTGAATTACCCCCAATGTCACAGAGACAAATGGAGTGGAGGGTTTGTGTGAGGCGACAGTGGTCCACTGTGACAGAGCAGAAGTCTAGGAAGACGAGTAAGGCAAAATGACCCATAGATTTGGCAGTGAGATCATTTGTGATCTTGGTAAGGGCAGGGTCTCTGCAGTTGGGGGAGTTACAGCGAGACTGAATCAGATTCCGGAGAAACTTGGAGCAGAAGAAGATGGTGTGACAGTTGGAGAAACCACTCCAGAAGCTTAATGTAAAAGGGAGGGAGAGAAATAGAGCAGTAGTTAGAAAGAGAATTGGGGTTAAGGGTGGGTTTTTTGAGGATAGGAGAGACCAGTGCATGAAGGGAAGGCACCATCGGAAAGTGACAGATTGAACAAGTTGGAATCAGAAGAGAGGGAGTAGAAGTGGTACTAAGTAATAGGATCACGGAAGCAAGTGATATAGGGAAAGAATGAAATAATGGCATGGACATAGTGATGGAGGAGAAGAAAAACAATATGAGTATGATAGAGGAGGAGCATGAACTGCGAGATGAGCCTGATGGGAAGAGATGTTCAGACAAATTGATTCAATTTTGTATGTGAAGGCAAGGGCAGAGAGGGTGCAGGGGAAGTGAAAGGTAGGGGGGGAAGGGTATTATTTACCCAGTTCTGCATGGCAGTACAGGAACATTTTTAAGGTATCTAATAAGTTTGAAATTCTAGAGTTGTGGTGAAGACCATTGAAAATTAAAAGAGTTACAGCTGGATTGGCAAAGTTCAGGTTAGAAATGAGGTTGCAGTTGTAAAAAGATCAGATAATGAAAGAGTGGAGAATGTATAGAGAGAGGAGACAAGTGTGAGGAGAAGGTATTATGGTCAAAGGTGTCAAGGTTATGACTGATAAGAGTCGCCTTGTGAGGGAACTGAGTGGAAGCTATTCCTATCTTAGTTAGTTCTGTAAATTAGAATATTCATATTATTCTAACTAGGATATTTTTATTTATTTAATTTCTGAAAGGAATTCCTTAAATGTTTTGATGTTTAGATAAGCTACAGGTTGGGCTATTCTGAAGTACTAGAAACTTCTTCTAGCCCAACAACTACATCGCCTCTCTGTTTCTGCAGACGGTTTATCCTGACAGTTTACTGTATCCTGAAATGTAACTGTTTCCCAAAAGTTTTACTGTATACTGAAAGTGTTAGAGAGAATTAATTATATCAACTGAATTTAAGCCTGAATAAAATTGACTTCTCAGCAATTTACAACCCAAAGGTAAACTGTTTTATTTTTTTGTTGGAAACAAATCAAGAATTTGGCACGTTATTCCTCAACAACCTGACATCTTATCAAAATGTTGCAACCTTATTGCACATCTACATCATACACCCTATCGAATAGCACCTGAACCATCAAAATTGGTGTTGTCATTACGGAGTAGTTACTCTCACAAAAAATTTGCTTAGATGATTAAATACAGTATACAAAATTAGTGTTCTGAACCTAGTGAAAATCATCTAAATATAAGAGGTTATCAATAAACATGGCTAGAAATGCAAACAAATGTACACATAAACTGAGGATCTAAAGTGCATATAATATTTTTAGAATTCTTTAATAAGTCATATTTTACAATATCTATTTTTCCACTTGCATGCAGCTTGTACATTTGTGTTTTTCATATATTCATTCTTTAACTTTAAGTGGAGAGGTGTCATATGGAGCTGCTTACTGTCCCAGCTAAGAATAATCCCCTTGAAATTATGTTTTGGTCTACATATACTATGCTGTAGTGATATTTCCCTCACAGCTCTTTATTGTAGACCCATGTTCAGCTGTCTTGGCAGTTGCTTTGGGTTTCCATACCAGAGCAGCCTACATTTACACAGAGATGTTATTGAGTGGCATTGGATAATGCTGACGTGCTCTATAGTGTTTAGATAAAAAAAGAGAACCACAGACTTCTTTCATGTGTGTGCCATTAGTGACTAGGCCATAACCATCGTGGCTGTTTTGCTCTACAGCTGACATGAAAGACTAATGCCAAAACAGCTGACTACAGAAACAGTATGCCAAAGCAGTTCTGTCTCTGGAAATGTAGCTATATGCACATATGTATAAGCACAGTTCATTTATATTCACAAAGGTGCAGGTTTTCTAAAGTACAATATAGAAAGAACATTATTATACCAAGTGTTAGTGGCTCGTCAAGAGACAAATAGCTCAAGAGGACCCTTGTGATATATTGTGGTGATTGAATATCACTGTTGTACAGGATATGCAGTCCAGTGATAATGTAAACTGCTGCAATACCTTTACACTTCATCTGCAGTTACTTATATTTATGCTTTTAGTTTACCACAAACATCTGAATTCACAGCAATACCAATGTAAGTTTGACTTTATGCATTTTTGAAAGTCCTGTCTGAGTTACCATTGCTTTTTTCCTGCTCTCACATCTTCTCAATTCTAACAGTCTACTTTAAAATTCAACTTTTTGCAACCTTATAATCTTCACTTGAAGATATGTTTCATATTCAATAGTTCAAATTAATCTATATTATTGACGTTAAACAAACACATTTACCAACACTGCACTTTCACCTGAACTATTGCAATTCTACTGTTCTGTATCTATTATACAGTCTCCGCTCCTATTTACAATTTTCCACCACCCATTTACAGTACCTCATCAATACAATGTCCAGGTTTTCATCAACCCCCCTATCACTTTTTGTCTACCTAATCCTTCATTTTGACCTCCTTTATCCTTACCCCATAATCTCCTACATCTCCTCCTCTCTCCCTTCGTCTGACTCCAATCCACCCCTCTCCTTCCCTTCCCCTCCTCTCCTGTTTCCCAATTTTCCATTAACCCTGCTCCACAATGGGCTTACTACCCCACCACTTGGCCCTGCTCCCTCCCCCCTCTCCCTGTCACTTCACCTCACCTCCATCCACATCCTGCTGTATTCCCTCCATGCCCTCCACCTGCAGTTTCTCCTCCTAGTTTATAAACCCGCACCAAAACTACACCTGCTTTATCCCTGCCGTTAATCTCGCCTCAATGCTACAGCAACTTTGATAATCCCATTCACATCTCTTCCACAAACTCTTTCCCTCTCTCCTGTGGCCTCTGGAATGCAGATCTGTTTGTGACAAATTTGTCCCCACCCATAACTTTTCATCTCCAACTTGAACCTCCTATCCATTACAGAAACTTGGATTTCCCCCTCCGACACCATTTCTCCTGCTTCTCTTCATGCTGGGGGACTCACATTCAACTCCCCCCTCCCCCCACCTCACCGCCCGGCTCGGGGGTCATCCTGGTGGTGGTGGTGGTGTTGGGTTCCTTCTATCCTCTGGCTATTCCTACCAACCCATACCCCCCAGAACAGTACCTTACATTTTCTACATTTGAGGGCCACATCTTTTCCAACCTGTACATCTTTGAGGTGCTTGTCATTTACCACCCCCCTGGCATTCACAACTAATTCCTGGACAACTTTGCTTCCTGTCTTCCTCACTTCCTCTCTTCAGACATTCCCTCTATTATCTTAGATGATTTCAACATCCTAATTAATGTCCCCACAAAAGCCTCTGCTACTAAGCACCTTAAGCTCACATCATCGCTTGATATCTCCCAGTGGCCTTCATCTCTTTCCCATGTCAGTGGGCACTCACTTGATCTGTGAAAGAGACAATGGTACCACCTGCGATCCTTGCTAGTAAACTGGCTGCTGGAACTTTTAAGTGACTGCACCAATCACAAAAGAACAATACAAAAAAAGGGGAAAAAGTTCCTGCGCACTGGAAAGGGTATATGGCACACCTTATTTGGTGTGATTAAAACCTTAACATCCATCTTATTTATCGCAGAAAATGTACAACAATAGAAAAAGTCTCGTGATAATATCATGAAATGTGTAAAGTCCAATCAAAGTCCAATAATCCGGATCAAAGAAAAAGCAATAAGTCTCTTATCTGGTATCCTTCTTAGTATTTGTAGTAAGTCGTCCCCACCGTATATGATTCTTTGTCTAGCTCCTCAGTTTAGGTACATGCAAAACAAATAATGGAGAATCATGGTGCAGACTTCTACAAATTTATTCAAAAAACAATATTTTACACTTAAAATGCGTACCACAAATGACCTTCCAGGAAGGCACAGTAAATAGCGTACAAGGGTTTTTGTAAAGCTCCCCCTATAGAGCTGTACCTTCACCAGGTCCTGGGCAGCCAAGAGCACCAACGCGTTTCAACCAATCAGGTCTTTGTCAAGGTGTAAATGATGTTAGGATAACCAGATTTTTATAGATGAACATTAAACACGCCCACTTCCTGTTGCAGGGGGCGTGACTGACAATTTTAAATTTTAAAAACTTTTAAAACAATGCAAATAATTCTCCACAGATGGTAATGTTCTATAGTCAAGTGCATTAGTTAAATATCACTGTATTGGTTACTGCCAGGGTGGTTACAGGATCGTAAAGTTGCCGAAAAACGGGTTTTTTTACCCTTGCGTTCCAACCTTTGGAACGCATAGCGTCATTTCCGGTTCCGCCGGAAATGACGTTTGCTAGCCGGGATCACGGCCTGGGGGCAGTGACGATGTACCGCACTGTCCTCCCTTCCGCCGGATGTGAATGTACTTTCCGCTCCTGGCAATAGGCTTTATGCAGTGGTGCGTTCCACATGAATGGAACGCATCCCACGACTTCCGGTTTCGCCGGAACTAATGGTCTGGCTGGTTCAATATTAAAAAATACTTTAAAATTAATACAGTGACCCAAATGAATATTTGTAAAAAAACAAACACATAACAAATGGTGAGGCAAAGGAAATTGATTTTGCTATCGAGTCCCTATTGTTTTGAAATTGGTATTGACCACAGGAGTGTATATACTCCACCCCTGGTTCAGTGGGGATACTTCTATTCCCACAGGGATATTCATAATTTATAAAAGATATTTGATAAATATGTTGTACTGATCTAAAACGAGCATTTAAAAAAGGGGGAACATTCAGAAAATAAAAGATTAAAAAGACCCCTCCCTAAATAAACAAAGTTCATGGAGATTTCTCATTATAATATATTCAAACTCCTGGAATATATATCAAAATTTTCATTAAACATATGTGTAATGTACTTATTAATACCAGGTTCATACAACTATATAACCTTTGACCGAGCTGAACAACTTATTCTGAGTGGATAAAATTAGGATAAAATTAAGAATTAAAAATTGGAATCTGATAACATGAGAAAAAATTGGATTAATGGGACCCTGTAGTATTTCTACAAGAACTATTTTAGTTCAAAATTGGCGTTCAGCCCCCATGGTTCTAGGGTTTTGACCTCATGTATTGCTCTCATTTCTGCCTTCGCTAAAAAGGTATCTTTGCCCTTGGTTCTTCAATGACCGTCTATCTTTTTTATCCCTATGATGCTTTTAATCTGGGAAAGAGAGCAGTTGTGTTTCAACGAGAAATGCTGGGAGAGCGAATGGTTGGGGAAACCTTTTTTGATGTTTCTTAGATGTTCGGCCCATCTTTCTCTAAGTTTTCTTGAGGTTTTCCCTATGTATTGGAGGCCACAAATGCATTCTATTAGATAGATGCAATTTGGGCTGTTGCATGTAATAAATTCATTGATCTTGAATATTCTTTTGGTGGAATTTGAAATATATTCAACCATTTTAGTGGGTTGTTTAGTATGAGAAGTACACACGATACACGAACCACATCTGTGGAAACCTTTGGTTTTGATTCTTCCCGTCCTTTTCTCAGGTATGGCACTTTTAACTAATCTATTTTTTAGATTAGGTGCTCTTCTGTACACGAATCTAGGTTTTGGCGGTATGATGTCTTTTAGAATAGGATCTTGCTTCAGTATATACCAATTTTTTCTCATGATGTGTTCAATCGTCCTGTACTCATTATTGAACGTTGTGATGAACAGTATCATTGGTTTTTCCTCATGCTTGGATTTATTCTTATATTTCAAAAGGGACTGTTGTGATGTTTCTTCAAACTCCTTTATGGCTCTATCAATGGAAACCTTTTCGTATCCTTTAACCAGAAGTTTTTCTTTCATTTCCTCAATTTGATCAGAGAACACTTCCCTTTTCGTGCAGTTTCTACGCATTCTTTGTATTTGTCCCTTTGGAATATTTTTAAGCCATTTGGGATGGTGATGACTGGTCACAGGGATATACGAATTACTATCGGTGGGTTTGGAGAAGTTGCGTGTAATCAGTGATTCCCCTTCTTTGTATATGATAAGATCGAGGAAGTTAACTTCCGTGGTACTAATGTTGTAGGTTAATTGAATGTTATATGAATTGATATTGAGTGATCTACAGAATTCCTCTAGACTTTCTCTGTCTCCTGTCCACACAAAAAGGATATCATCTATAAAACGAATCCATAAGGAAATATTATCTCTCTGTGAGTTATTATGCCAAATCACTTGGTCCTCCCACCAACCCATAAACAGGTTGGCGTAAGACGGGGCAAATTTAGTGCCCATTGCTGTGCCCTTTTTCTGTATATAATATTGGTTGTTATACCAGAAGATATTATTTTCCAAGATGAAGGCAATGGATTCTTTAATAAACTCTAGTTTTTTTTCATTTACGATCTCGTTATTTTTCCTTAAAAAATATTCGACTGCCGTGATTCCCAACTGGTGATCTATATTTGTGTATAGAGACGAAACATCTGCAGTTACTAGTAGATGTTGATCAGTCACTTTTACTTTCTTCAGCTGGTTGATGGTATCAATGGTGTCTTTAATATATGAGGGGATCTTAAGTACTTCCGGCTGGAGATGAGCATCTATAAAGTGTGATAAGTTGGATGATAAAGAGTCTGTACCTGCAATTATGGGACGTCCTGGGGGGTTTGTCGGATCATTGTGTATTTTGGGTAGAACGTATATAACAGGTAGTACAGGATGTTCTCTTATAAGATATTTTCGCTCCGAATCCGTGATGGTCCCGTTTTCTTCATATTTGTTTACCAAAGAGATGAGGTTTTTCTCAATCCGGTCCGTATGATTGCTCCTTAAGAGGCCATACGTTGTCCGATCTTCCAGTTGCCTCAATATTTCTTGATTATATTTACAGGTGTCCATGATAACGACTCCTCCCCCCTTATCAGCTGGTTTAATCGTGATGTTTTCATTTTTTTCCAGACTCGTTATGGCTTCTTGTTCTTCCTTGGTAATGTTCCGACTGAATGGTTTCTTTTCATTAATCTCATCCACTTCTGCACAGACAATTCTGTTAAATGATTCCACAAAACAACCCCGACTGAAGGTGGGATTGAATGTGGATTTTGGTTTAAAGATCGAGACGTATCCATTGTTGGCTACTTTCTGACCAGCAAAATACTTTTTCAAGGTCAGATTTCTGACAAATTTCTGGATATCCACATATGTATCAAACTTATTCAGTTTATTCACTGGGGCGAACTTGAGACCTTTTTGTAAAATGATTCTTTCATTGTCCTTTAATTCATGTTTACTAAGGTTGAAGATCTTTACAGAGTGGTCTTCCATGGATCTAGATGTGGAGTTTTTTTCTTTACTTATTCTTTTTGTTTTTTTAATTTTTCCATTTCCTCTTTTCCCTCTATGTGTTCTTTTCTTTATCTCCATCGGTTTCTTTTCCTTTGGCTCTGTTCCAAAAAAACCTCCCTGTTCAGCGTGTCAAACCTATTTGATGTTATTGTCGAATAATGGTCCGGTCTTCGGAAGCGAGAGTTTTCTTCATAACTCCCGGTTGTGGACAATCTTCGACGGGGGATCCTTTGTTTATTTCTGGGATGGTTCCACTGATCTCTTCTTTCCCAGTTTTCTTTTCTTTCCCCGTAGTTTCTTTCTTTTTCTTGATATCTCCTTGGTTTGAATCTTTCTCCATATTGGGGTCGTTTATCTAGATCTTTAAAGTGTATCTTTCTATTCTGTCCTGGTGAGGGCCCCCTGCGATTAAACAGTGGGGTATGGACAGGACAGTAGGATGGAGTATTGTATTCCTCCTGATCTATGGTCATCAGACTGTCTCCTTCTTCAGTTTCTTCTATTTCTACTTTTTCAATATCTCTAATATATCTCTAATATCTCTATTATATTTATTTTGTTTTCTTGTTATAATTTCTTTCTCTTTCTTGACGATTCTGTATTCTAATTCTTTCTCTAATTCCTTACACTCCTTTAGTTCACGAAAAGGTTCTATTAAAGTGGTTAACTCACTGATGGTTTTTTCTATCCTTGCTAGTTCTTGTTTTCTTTCATTAATTATCAATTCCATCAAGGATAGAGAACATTTATTTAGAATGATACCCCATTCTTTTTCAAAACTCCCATTTTCTGTTTTAAAGGTGCAGGATTTATGGATTTTAAGACCCCTTGGGACTAAATCCTCTGCCACATATCTCTCAAGGGTCGCTATCTCCCACCAAGTTTTACTTTCCTTGATGAGGATTTTTTCAAGTTTCCCTGTGATGCTGTTTAAATCTACATCGGATCTGGTCTTTACTTACTGTTGTTATATACCTGAGTACTCCAATTCCTCATTCCCCCCTCTCTGAACATCATCTCCTCTCTGCTACACCACCACTGCCACCTATGGCTACCATCACTAGGCATAACAATGAGGCCTTCGACACCATTTCCTTATCCTCCCTGTGCGATTCACTTCTCTCATTTTCTTTCTTTATCCTGCCCTGTACAAGCCACTTTCCTATGCAATGCCTCCCAAATGCACCAAATATCTGAAAAAATGTTCATGTACTGCCGAGTGACAGTGGAGGAAAGGACACATTCTAAGGCACACTTCTTCCATTTCAAATTTATGCACTCTTCCCACAGTGCCGCCTTCTCTAAACAGTTGTATTTCAAGAACCTCATCTCCACCCTGTCTTCAAGCCCCCAACGTCTCTTCGCCACTGTCAACTCTCTCCTCTGCCCACCCCATCTCAACTCCCCTCCTCACTCTCTGCCCTTGACTTTGCCACCCACTTCACATCCAAAATTGACTCCATACATCAGGACCACCCCTCCCCATCCTTTCCAACTCTGACTTCCTTTCCCCTGCATCTTGAGAGAGAGTCATGGCCCGCCTCTATTCTTCCTCCACCACCACCTACCTGCTTGACCATATCCCCTCCCACCTTCTCCGCTTCTTCCCTCCTTCTGCCTGTTCCCATCTTGCCCACCTCCTCAATCTCTCCCTCTTGTTGGGCACTGTCCCCTTTACATTCAAGCGTGCTCTTGTCTCCCCTATTCTTAAAAAAAAAAACTACCCTTGACCCTAACACTCTCTCCAACTATCAACCCATCTCTCTCCTCCCTTTTGCTTCCAATCTCCTCGAGCATATTGTATATAGCCAAATTAACACTCTCTCCAACTATCAACCCATCTCTCTCCTCCCTTTTGCCTCCAAACTCCTCGAGCGTATTGTATACAGCCAGTAAGGGACGTGCGGTGAGCTAAATGGCTCAGGAGGCACTGGCTAAACCCAGAGCCAGAATTCCATGCAATATATGAGCCAAAGGGTACATCTGGGCATTATACACAGGTGCAGCAGTATAAACTCCCTGAAATTTGGTGAGTTTTGATCAGAGATGTGCTGAAAAGATAAACAGATGAGGCAGTGCCATAGACTTTTTACTCCAGAGTTTGGGCTATAAAAATTATTAGAATAATGCAAAGAAGATATTTCAAACACATTATTAGTAGTTTTCATATACTTTATTCAATCAAAACTCTGGTTTAAATGTAAGTATGACAGGAAAGGCTCTGCCTCACCTGCCTCACCCCACCGCACGTCACTACTTTACTGCCTTTCTTTCCTCCCACTCCCTGAGTCCCTCCTTGACCCACTTCAATCTGGCTTCTTTCCTCTGCACTCCACTGATACTGCCCTCACGAAAGTCTGTAATGACCTGATTGCTGCCAAATCCAAGGGCCACTACTCTTTGCTTATTCTCCTCCACCTCTCTGCGGCCTTTGACACTGTGGACCAAGCTTTCCTCTTACAATTAGTCCACTCACTTTGACTGAGTGATACTGCCCTCTTATGGCTGTCCTCTTACCTCTATGACTATTCATTCTCTGTCTCCTCCAATGACTCCACCTCCCCCCAATTTCCACTAACTGTAGGCATCCCCCAAGGTTTTATTCTTGATACTCTCCTTTTCTCTCTCTATACATCCTCTTTGGCTTCAATTATCATCTCTATGCTGATGATATTCAAATCTACCTTTCCTCTCCTGATCTCTCCTCCTCCCTCATATCTCCAAATGTCTCTAAGCCAGTAGTAGCCAACCCTGGTCCTCGAGAGCTACCAACAGTTCATGTTTTCCAGCTCACCCAGCAGCTGCACAGGTGTAGTCATTACTCACTGACACATTTTAAAAGATCCACAGGTGGAGCTAATTACTTAACTTGTTATTCTGTGAGGAGACCTGGAAAATGTTAACTGTTGGTGCTCTCGAGGACCAGGGTTGGCTACCCCTGCTCTAAGCTAAGTGTTCCAGCACTTTGTTAAACTTGACAAGTCTAAAACTGAGCTAATCATCTTTCTACCCTGCCACATAACCTCACCTCCCACAATTTACTTATTTATTGATGGCACAACTTTCTCCTCTAGCCCACAAGCGGGTTGCCTTGGAGTTATCCTTGACTTCTACTTCTCCTGTAAACCACACTTTCAGTACCTCTTGCAGTCCTGCCTTTTCCATCTCAAAAATATTTCCAGGAACGGACCCTTTCGCACCAAGGATGCTACTAAGACCCTCATCCACTCACTGGTCATCTCCAGATTGTAATCTCCTATCTGGACTGTTGTAATCTCCTCCTATCTGGACTGTTGTAATCTCCTCCTATCTGGCTTCTCTGACAAAGAACTCTATCCACTTCAATCTATCCTCTATCCAAACATACTACGTCCACTTCCCCATTCTTATAAGCCTTACACTGCCCCCCCTTACCCTTCAGAATCCAGTTCAAGCTTATCACACTCACTTTGCTGCAAGTGCAGTATGCTGTAATCAGCAAGATCCCCGTGCATCACGCAGCACATGAGAATAAAAATCACCTCCATTATCTCCCCAGACCACTGAAGGGATTCCCAGGTTTGCCTGTAAAACAGTAGATTTTTAAATATTAAGTATTCTTTTGCACACATTGACGGCTTAGGTGACAATAAACATTCACATATGGATGAAGGATTGTTATTTAGCTCTGGCTTCAGTGTAGGCAGAAACAATTTTAATTGACAAAATTTTCACTTTCTAGATATCACAACCAGCTACATTTTGCAATTTAGTTATTTCCAATGTCACACGCTTAATAATGTATACTCTGGTATTTTTCAATGCCGACCATGCTATTATGGCAGAGCCATACAGCAAAGGAGCTACAGGCTGTGTTTCTATCCATGTATTTGTCATGAGCAAACACATAGAGTACTGTACTCCTTTCAAATCCTATTGACCAAGCTGGGAGGTTTGTACATATCTTGGGAATATTCTAGGAATGTTACTATGAAATTGCACATTTCTGATCCAATTGTCAGTTGCTTTCAAACTCAACAGCATGACATCAATATAACATACTTGACACTTGAGTAGTGTTCATTTTCAGCACACACAAACAATCCTGAGGGTCTTCACAAGCATACAAAATGTAACGTAAGACAATAAACTATAAAGACAAGAATTATGTATATCACAGACTCTATGGGGGAGATTCAAATGTTTGAAAAGTCGGTTGGGTGTCTGTTTTCTCCTGTCTATTAGATAGGAAAAACCAGACTCCCAACTGACTTTTCAAACATTTGAATCTCCCCCTAACTCTTAAAATAAGAATTTGTTTATTGGCTCAGTTTAGCTGTTTGCATCAGTATGATGATACATATAAATAAGTTACAGATATGGGGCTTGTTCAGTTTTCCTTACTTTGGAGATTAGCTCCCAGTTTTGGATAAAAATCTATATGTAGTACTCTTATTCCTTTCTAGCAACCCATTTCCTAAATATGTAAGGCCTGTTTGTGAGGTGTCTGTGCAGTGTGTCTCATGGGTTCTCTGTAGTGTACCATGTGCTGTGTAATATTACTGAGGGGTTGAGAATGCAGTTAAGCAGGGTGAGGTATAGGTCCTGTGTCACAGTGGGGTATGTGTTATGTAAAAGGATTGTCTGTGAAATGTTGTAGAGATTAATTCTTTGGTCTATCAGCCCATGTCATTTTTCAAACTCTAACATGGCAGTTAGGAGCTGATTGGTTGGTACATTATCTCTCTTCACTTTATCACTTTGCTGTAGGACTACAGCAAAGAAGGCTAATAAGATATTAGAATGCATAAAATGGGGAATTGATGCTAGGGACGAGAGTATTATACTCCCGTTATATAAATTACTTGTGAGGCCACACCTTGAATACTGTGTACAATTCTGGGCACCTTACTACAAAAAGGATATCCTGGAGCTAGAAAAGGTTCAAAGGCGGGCGACCAAACTAATTAAGGGTATGGAGACTCTGGAATACGAGGAAAGGCTTGCAAGACTAGGCATGTTTACACTGGAAAAGAGGAGATTAAGAGGGCACATGATCAACCTTTACAAATATATAAGGGGACAATATACAGATCTTGCGCAGTACCTGTTTTTGGTTAGATCGACACAGAGAACTCGTGGACACTCGCTTAGGTTAGAGGAGAGGAGATTCCACACAATACGGCGTAAAGGCTTTTTTACGTTAAGGACGATACGTATTTGGAATTCCCTGCCTGAGGGAGTTGTAATGGCCAACTCAGTCAACACTAGGGAGGCCAATCCCGGGCCATTTTTTCAATCCCGGGCATCGGGATTGAAAAATGGTCAATCCCGGGATTCCCGGGATACCCGGGATTGGCTTTCAACTGTTTCCTGCCCCTCCCCACCCCTCCCCACCTGCCCCGCAGACATTAAAAAAGTACAAACCTGCACAGCCGGGTAGCTGGTGAGGAGGAGGCGGTGGGGGAGTGCAGAGGAGCCGGTGGTTGAGTGCAGGGAAGCCGGGAGGAGGTGGCGGATAAGTGCAGGAGGAGCCGGGAGGAGGCGGCGGGTAAGTGTAGGGGGAGCCGGGAGGAGGCGGCGGGTGAATACCGCTGTACATTCCTGCTCTGCGGCTGCAGACAGCGCAGCGTGACCTCACAGGCACAGGTCACAATGCGCAGGGGGAGCCGAGAGGAGAGAGCCGGGCAGCGTCTGAGCGTCCTGAGGACGCTCAACGCTGATCCCTCAATCCCCGGGATTGGAGCTTCCAATCCCGGGATTGAATCCCGGCCGTTTTTGGGCCTAAATCCCGGGATCCCGCCGATCCCGATCCCGGGATTGGCCTCCCTTGTCAACACCTTTAAGAATGGGTTAGATAAATTCCTAATGGATAAGGATATCCAGGGTTACGGGGCATAGTCACGCACTATGGTTATTATAAAAAAGAGGGGTTAATCGGAACGGCAGTCAGCAACTTCAGTCACATTTTATACAAAATAATCGTGCATAGGAGACCACAAATAGGTTGAACCAGATGGACAATTGTCTTTTTTCAACCTTAGATACTATGTTACTATGTTACTATGTTTCTCTCCAAGGCTTAATACATATGCCCCAGATGGAGAAGTTGCCCATGTTACTCTTCCTCCACCTACAGTATCATTTAATAGAAAGCACTCGACAGATGTTATCTAGCAGTTGTTTGGTTGCTATGGGCAACTTCCTCACTAGACCTCTTTAGAAGGTTTGATACATCTCCTCCAAAGGTAGTGTAGTTATTTTTGGGGAGATGTATTAAGCCTTGGAGAGAAATAAAGTTGAGTAGTTGCTCAAAGTAACCGATAAGCTTCAGGGCAGGATGCATCATGTATTGTGTATTCTATGTATCAGCAGAGAGGGATCGCTTTCTGGCGTTTGATACATATCATATGGTGAATCTGGCAAACGTCTGAAAACTTCAGTTTTTAAAGGTTTGACTTAATTTTAGAGCTTAGTATATCCCACCAGGCCCGGATTGGGCATAACATATCAACTGAAAATCCCCGGAGTGCGGGGCCGCCTGTCATCCGTGGCCCCGCCCCCTTAGCTAATCACTCGGTCACTGTTTTGTGCATGACAGGCAGCCCGTTCAGAGCTACTGGTGCGGCTGCTATAGTGAGAAGAGGCCCGCCCTGCTCAGCTGAAAGGCGGTACAAGCGCCACAAACGCCAGTGAAGTCACGGCTGTCCCGCACCTCAGGGGAAGATAGGCCAGACCATGGTGCGCATCAAGGAGAGGTGAGTTTCGCAGCCTGCACTGCACTCCCCGGGGCTACCATTAGCTGTAGCCTGCCAGCCTGTGCAGTGTCTGTACAGAGGAGTGGACACGAGGGGAGACACAGTGGGGCAAATCAGGGCTGGCCGGGAAAAAAGGACAGTGCCACGGAATGAGTCTGATTGCGCTGTTGTTGGCACATGCTGCAGTTAAGTCTTTATAAAGTAAAATATCATGCAGGTTGCAAGACTTTTTTTTTTGTACTTAAAAGACTGACAGGCTGCCTACAGATGTGCACTCGCTGATAGGGGGACATGAAGATCTGTCTGCGGGAGGGGGGGGGGGTAATGTGTCGTAGGGGGAGGAAGGTTATTTAGTGCCAGGGGTGTATCAATTTATTGGCCAGTGTGGAACCGCCTGGGGTGCAGGCTGAGGAGGGCACTGGCCAGCGATGCCACCCGCTGCCATGGTTCAGAGCCAGCAAGAATGAATCTGCAGCAGCAGTGATACGTGTGAGCCCCCATGGAGTAGCAGACAAATCCTCTCCTCATAGCAAGTCTGTTGGTGCTGCATGCACCCTTCTCCAGTAACAATCTCTGGCAGCCCATTGTGGTTTGGAGCTAGGGGTGAGTAGGACCATACAGACACCAGGACCGGCCTCATTTACTGCTGCCCGCTACAGTCCTCGGAGCCAACTGAACTGCGGTCACTAAGTTACCCAGCCAATCACAGGTTATCGGATTTGCCATGATCATGGAGAACACTGAACCATATTTGTTCAGTCCTCCTCTTACCCTCCCCCTCCCCTACAATCCACAAGACAACTCCACTCTGCAGCCACATGGGTCCGGAGTTGCTGATTCGGTTTCCCCACTGAGCAGAGATCATGCAAGTCTGGCACATGCATACATCATCCTCAGTGAATGACAATGGGTTAGTGTGATGACTTATTGTGTAATCATTTAATGTAGGATGGGAGAATTAATGTAATGAGAGGAGGTGATTAGTGATTCATTATGATATCCCAATGGAGGGGATGCCAGCGGTCAGAATACCGACAGTGGCATCCAGACCTTTAGAATCCCGACAGCCCCCCAGAAAGTAGCCTAACCATCCCATCCCCCTACCCTAACACTTCCTGGTAGTACCTTACCCTAACCCTCCCCTGTGGTATCTAACCCTAACCCTCTCTTCCCTGCTGCCTAAACCTAACTTTCTCCACTTGATGCCTAACCTTAACCCTCCATCCCCGGTTCCTAACCCTCCCTTCCCCGCTGCCTAAACCTAACCCTCCCCACTTAGTGCCTAACCCTAACCACCCCTTGTAAGTGCCTAACAACTCCTCCCCAGTACCTAACCATCCCCTTCCTGTCCCTGCACCCTAACCCCCTTCTAATGCCTAAACCTAACCTCCCACCCCCCACGGAAGGACGCCGAGTCCCGCTAAAAGTACGTTCGGGATTCCATGGGGTATATTTACTAATATTCATGTTTGTGTCGA
Source organism: Pseudophryne corroboree (assembly GCF_028390025.1). Classification (NCBI taxonomy): domain Eukaryota; kingdom Metazoa; phylum Chordata; class Amphibia; order Anura; family Myobatrachidae; genus Pseudophryne; species Pseudophryne corroboree. The sequence goes on along the minus strand of NC_086447.1, from coordinate 789,901,339 downwards.
TTTCTGTTGTATTTAAACTCATTTTTTATCAGGTGCATTTTCATGCAACTTTTTTAAACTATATATGTATATCTAATTTACGAAGCTGTCGAGTTATTGGTTTTCGTATTTTCCGATGTCGTTAGCAGTCGTATTTTTTTGCTCATTTTTCGGCCGGGAATGACGTTTGCGTTCGCGTTTAGGTTGTTTTTACATGATTTTTTTCAAAGTACAACGCGGCAGTGTTTTTGCACAACCACGGCCGCATTTTCAGTTTTAGTTTCGATTTTGATCCTTGTTCGTGATTGGTTGTGTTTCCGATGTAGGAGTGTCTGTGCGCAACCATATAAATATGCCCCAAACCGTCCGCACCTCGTGAGTTTAGTCAGTGGTGAGGAGGGAGGTTGTGCTGTGGAGGTTGGTGAGTAGTTGTTTTGGTGAGGCGTTTGGTTTGCGATTTCTGAGTGTAGGATTGTGTTTGAAAGTAGTCTTGTCATTCTTGTAGTCTTGTTTTTTTTGGTATTGTCTTATTTTTTGTCCTAGTTTTTTTTTTATTTATAGTCCCTTGTCAGTGTTTGTTTGTTTGTGTGTGTGTTGTCAAAGTTGAAAAATATTGTAATACACACACCACGTACTAACCACACACACATGCCCGCTGCGCATGCACTTGTTCCGCCGTGCGTGCACATATCCGCAATTTGCGTATGATCGCTCCCGCGGTCCCGCTCGTGGTATGGGTATTTACGGCGGAGTTTGTGAGCGCATAGAGGGTTATCAAAACATTACATATTTAACCCAAATAGTGCACATTGTACACATAGCCCCCCTGCACCACATCAGCAAGTATCAACAGTTTAAATGATTCCAGGACTAAGGGATTCACCTTTGCATGATAGGAAGGGACAGACTAAGGTTATAAGGTGATGTCTAGTATCCAGCTGTAGGGTATTTTAAGGGTAACATTCCGGTGTTGGTTAGAGGAAGATCGCATGTTCCTGCATATAGTTATGTGCAGACGTAGAATATAGATATAAACTGTATTTACTGTATATTATGTATGCGGCGGTAATCCAGAGGAGACCACCCACAAGAGCAGTTGAGAAAGACATCGCCCACCTTTTCAAATCAACCTATGACCTCTCCTGTAATGTAAAGATGCATCTCTGTGTCCAATGGACAAAGGGATTACAGTATCCATTGTATTGCTTTTGGAAGTAGTGTATAAAAAGCCTGTTGCTGCCTGGCCGGTCAGAAGACTCTTAACGCTATCTACCTGATTAGCGGAGGACTGGACCAGGTTGCGCAAGCGAATATTCTCACGTATGTACATTGACTGTAGCCATTTACTCTGTTGTATATTGTAGTGTATAAATTGTATTGTTATCCCCTTCCAGATATATATGCTGAGGTGTCGGAGCCCAGTGTTTAACTACACATAGGTGTTGTGTCCTCTTTTCCCTGCGAGGGTTTAAAGCATATTACATTACCTAACTGTATAAGGTTTTAAAAGTGTATTGATAAGGTGTGTACGCTCTGCGGGTACTTTGTACCGTCAGCGCTGCATAAGGTTTAAGGTGTAACATCATTGCATTGCATTACGAATAAGGTTTAAAGTGTATCAAAAGTGTGTGCGCGCTGTGTGTACGTTGTACCCCCAGCGTGGTGTTTGTACGCTAAGGGCGTACACGGTACGGGACTCTGTACGCAAATAGCGTGCAAAGTACGTAGTGTGTGTATTGAGTCTAGCGGCCGCAGCGGCTCCATGGTAAACGTGTATTTAGAGGTATAGCTTTTATGGTTTAAGATAATGTCTCGGACAAAGTACGGGACTGCGTACGCAACGTAAAAACATACGCATGGTAGCGTGTTTACGCAACGTGCGTAAGGGTACGACCGCTAAGTACAAAGTACACAATAGCATTGTTTAGTTTAGGGGCGGAACAGTAGCCACGCTACAATAGCACAAATTGCTCAGTTTTCAAAATTTAGTTTAAATAAAACCTTTTCTACTGTATTACCTCTGGGGAAAGCTATCAGACAACAGGAAAGGATATTTTTCTGATCAGAAAACTACAGAGTGTTAGTGTGGGCTGAAAAAGGTGTGAATGTATTGAACCCCGCTTGGTGAACTTGGTGAACTCGGTGAACTTGGTGAGCACGGTCTAGGTGAATACGTGCAACGGAGTGTGAAGTTGTTGTTTTCTTGGTATTACACTCTGGTTGTTTTGGAGCACAGTGTGAAGACTCCAGTGATCCTACAACTTATAGATAGCAAGTGTCTATAAGCGGTACGATTGGACCGCACGGTTGTGTGAGCAATACGTGGCGCAACGTGATACGAAGTTTTGCATATTTGTGCGTAAATCTCATCATCATACGCGTTGTGTAGAGCACATGCAAGCATGATTTGTGTAAAAATTGTCTTTTAGGCAGATATTCACTGGGTACGGTAAGTTACTCCTAAAGGCCCAGGGGATATAGGCCGAAGTAGGGCCTGCATTGGCTACATGGGTCTGCTAAAAAGGGTGGATCCGTAGTACTCGGAGCAGAAGAAGTTAGCGGAAGAACTTTGAGGACTTCCACCGTTAGACTACTGTGTTTGGAACATTTTAGGACATTTTCCCGTGTTAAAAGGGTCCACAATGAGAGCCAAGTGCACAACACAGGGATGTTCCTCAGTCAGGGTTCAGACAGCAGAATTGAGACCCAGGGGGTCAGCTCGGTTGGTAATGTGGGGGAAGTATGGTCCCCACACTGAGACCTTTTGTGATGAATGGACACAAATGACTGTGGGGGATAAAGCATCATTTCCTGGGATAGGTAGTTTTGATCCAGAGGTACTACACAATGTAAGGAGTAGGATATGTCTAATAAAATCCAGAAAACAAAGGATTAGACATACACATTGTTTAAATTTATGGCAGCAAGAGGGCGATATGCAGAGGGAACTAGCTCACGCAGCAGGTTCTAAACCTAGCAGGAAAATGATGGCAACCACACCACCACCACCGTATATTGTAGGGGAGAAAGTGGCTACAGACAATGGCATACTGGTATCTGATAAGAGTATAATTCATAAATGTACTAATGCTAACCCGTGCAAGTTGTATCCCATTTTTAACTTTCCTCAGGACTGCGAGCAAGAAGATGAGCCCAGCACGATATCGGCACTCTCTCTAGCAGCCACCATACAGAACACTGAGGTGGGCACGGCCCAACCAGTAAGATCATTTGTAAGGCCCCCTAGCGGAGGGATAAGTGAGGTCGTGTCCACAGGTAAGTACGGTACCATACATTATGCAGAGACAATAGCACCTCAGATTGTGGAGTCAACTCAAAATTATGTAATTGAATTAAATCCTGTCAGGGTGATTGCAGTCCCCAATGGGAAGACTGACGCTCAGGGAATCATTCCCATCAGGAACATTGCTATGCATTGTCCCTGGTCCCGGACCGAATTGAGGACAATTATGTCTGAATTTCCCGATCCCAGAAAGGATCTAGTCGCATGCCAAAGGTTTATTAAAGAATTAAGTAACGCCACCGAACCCACAAACAAAGATTGGCGAACAGTGCTACGAGTATGTTTACCTTCCAATATTGACCCCGCGAAATTCATTACTGATTGTAAATTAGACGCAGAAGTACCTCTCACTGAAGAGTACACTCAGGAGAATGTACGACAAATCAATCTGCAATTAGGAGTATATTTCCCAACTGTTGTCAAATGGAATAAAATCTTTTCCATAAGACAAAAAGAAGGTGAAACGGCATCTGAATATTTCCATCGAGCACTGCAGGAAATGGCTAGATACACTGGGATCGAGGACATTAAGGAAAATGTACATCACAGGGAGGTTGCTGTGTCAGTATTAATGGACGGGTTGAAGGAGGCACTGAGAACAAGGGTACAGACCTCTCTACCAAACTGGAGAGGTATCTCGGTGGCTGCATTGAGAGAGTCCGCTGTCGAGCATGATAGGAACATCATTAAGCACAGGGAGGTACAGGGGGAAAGGCTGATGACAGTAAGTATACAGGCTCTTACAGCAAAGCCCCATCAGCCAAAACCCCAGGCCCCTGACACATGGAGAAAGCCAAGAGTTTGTTATCTGTGTAAAAGGGAAGGGCATTATGCCAGCAATTGTAACAGCACACAAAAATTCAGACACCCTAGACAAGAACACGAGCAAAGTTATGATACACGTAATTGGGATCAGGGATCACATAGGAAAAATTATGAGCCACACGCAGGGGAAACAAGGAGGTATCCACCTAGGAGGGACTGGCAGGCCTCCGAAAATTCTCAGTTACCCCCCTCACATATTGTAGCTGCCAGTGTGCTGCGGGAGGGTCACAATATACAATAGGGGTTCGGCCACACCAGTAGTCTGCAGCCAGTGAAGTTGATTGCTAGCCTTGGTAGTGAACCTGAGGTCACAGTTGATGTAGCTGGTAGATCATTCCTTGTAGATACAGGGGCGGCCAGGTAAACTCTGTGATTTGTCTTCAAAGTTTCCTCTTCATCCTCTTACGTTCACTGACAGGATTACAGTTCAAACGTCACATGCCTATTCGGTCTTTCAGAGCTCTGCCTAAATCCAGTATATCTCACCAGCATAGGGACACCAGTATCAGTGTGCCTGGTCATGCACAAAGGGTGAAGAATGGGAATACTGGTAAAGATAGACTGTGCATAGATACCGATATACATGATGGTGTGACAGCCTGATGGTGAACGCAAATCTGACAAATTCTCTTTTTATTATTTCCCCTCTCTTCTCACTTCCCAAAGATCACACAACTGATAATACACAACAGTTAAACAGATTTATGTTTCCTACAGAAAGGTCGCTGACCCGGAGAGAACATCGTATCACTGGAGTGTCTGTTCCAGGAAGGCTGAGAGGCAGTACGGTTGAAATGGCACCTGAGCGCGGAGAACAACAAGACCAAGAGGCGGTTGTCGCACCAGTTTTTCCTTTTTTTTTTAAATTATTTTCTCCATCTCCCACTACCCTCCTTCTCTCCTTCCCTTTTCCTCCCCCTTCTTGTTTCCTTTCTCTTCCCTTAACAAGATGGACTTACCCCAAGAGACTGCGTTCCGGATTTTCCTGTTAACCCTGTTGTTGACCAGAACAGTCTGTTTCGGTGAGAGTACCAGAGAGGTCGAGAAAGGATCTGGAATGGGTTCTGATGGCGAGGAAGGATTTGTAGAATTCCAAGAGCAACACATCACTCGAGCAAAGGCGAGTATCAGAAAACAATCTGGTAGTCAGGGAACTAGGAGGCACTGTGAAGGGTTATTGGCTGAGGAAAATTGCATTTGTAAAAATTGAGAGAACATAGTTGAGGATGGGTGCATCCAGAGATGTCAGTCCAGCCTTAATATCAGCATGGACCGTCCATGTTGATATTAAGGCTGGACTGACATCTCTGGATGCACCCATCCTCAACTATGTTCTCACAATTTTTACACCCAGCATTCTGTCTGGTTTAAGACCTTACCCATTGAGTGATTACCACTCACTAGTGGGTAAGGTCTTAAACCAGACAGAATGCTGGGTGTGCTCACAAGTACCTCAAGGTCAGAGCAAGTCAGGATTAGTACCGTACCCTTTAGCAATAGATGAGGTACTCAAATTACGGGGTGGGAGACCGGTGGACGAGAAATTTAATATTTCTAGGCCCCCTAGTTTGAAGCTCCACCAGTATCATGTAGATAGATCCTTATTATGCTTCAACATTTCCAATTACCGAAAACCAGGAAATTGGGAGGTGACATGGAATAACCAGACCATGGCCTTTTCGCATAGAGCTGATAAGATACCCATAGACTCGCAACTTGTACGCCAAATAGCCAACAGTGGAAGGTATTTTCGGTATAGATGTACTCGGGGAAGCAAGACCATGTGGGTTGGAGAAGTATCACCAGGGTACTGTGCTCATATCATCCAGCCGTATACTTGTACTGAACAGATGAAAGAACTAGGGATTGGGTTTTTCACTTGGAAAGTTTGTAATATGGTGATGTCATATTCTGTCCCATATGTTCTCCCTGATGATGCTTATTTCATATGTGGGAGGAAGGCGTATAAGTGGCTTGCCCCAAACTCAGAGGGATTGTGTTACATTGGAAGAATGTTGCCAGAGGTCATGACCATAACCCATGATAAGATGAAAGACGTTCACCGCAGTGCTCAGGCTCCTTATGCTCATACTCACTATGAACATATCGTCAAGAGACACCTCATAGATAGGACAGAGCACGTAGCCTCTGATTTGATCCACGAATCCACCGGGATTCAATTCCTTCTCGCATTAGACATCACCCGTACTGCCAGAGGAATTATAAATTATAGGTGTATCCATGCGCTAGCGAACTTGATAGATAATATCACTGAGATGTTTGACGACACCTTCAGGTATACGGGTAGGGAGTTGCAAGCTTACAAGACAGAACTGATCCAGCATAGGATGGTCCTCAATTATATCACAGCCATGACGGGTGGGTACTGTGTCACTTTGGCAACTCAATATGGTGTGAAGTGCTGCACGTATATTACAAACAGCACTGATGACCCAACCGAGATCATCGATCAAAAGATGGACGATATCTTGCAGTTGAAATGGGAGTTCCGAAGGAGACACAACCTTACCCTGACTGCTGTGAGAAATGAACTGACCGGCTGGGTCTCATGGTTGAACCCACGAAATTGGTTCTCAGGATTAGGAGAATGGGCTCAAAATGTTATTATGAGTGTAGGGAAGTTTCTCCTTTGTATCCTGGGAGTTGTCATAATTATTGGTTTGATATTTGGGTGTGTTCGAATTCTAATGCGGCGCAAGCACGGCACAAATTTGATGAGTTTAAGGAGCGGGGGCATTGTGACAGCAGCAGATTTAATTTACGACCCATCCATAGAGACAATGTTATGATAAGGATTGCAAATGAATTCCATGGCCCGTTTCATTCACCCATTTTTCCTTTGTCTCCCCCTTTGCCCAGATACATCAAACCGGAAAAGACATCGACTACACCCAAGAATGTTTATGAAAATGTTATGTAAATGTATTTTAGATATGTGTCTTATCTTCATCTCTACAACCTTCAGTTAGTGACACACATAGTCGACAGGTGATATCCACATATATTAGCACTCACATATGTTCCCCCATCCATGTATCATCAACTAAATGTGCACCCCATTTGTTGGAACAAGAAGCCGAAAAGAGCTCGGTAGTGTTTGTTGGCCCACTTACAGACCCTTAATACGGGATAAGAAGGATTTAATGTATACTTCGCAATACCTCGAAGCTTATCTAGAACATATACGGCACGATGATACATGCCCCTCAGACATGGATTCATACATACATGCTTTTACTATCCCACTAGCTCATACATTTCTCACCTACACCTCTCTCCTACCATCCAATCAGCTGTAGATATTGTATTGTATATTATTCTGTTTAGTGTTTAGATAGTGGCAGTTATTGTTGACTGCCAAAGGGTGGACTGTCAAAGTCGAAAAATATTGTAATACACACACCACGTACTAACCACACACACATGCCCGCTGCGCGTGCACTTGTTCCGCCGTGTGTGCACATATCCGCAATTTGCGTATGATCGCTCCCGCGGTCCCGCGCGTGGTATTGGTATTTACGGTGGAGTTTGTGAGCGCATAGAGGGTTATCAAAACATTACATATTTAACCCAAATAGTGCACATTGTACACATAGCCCCCCTGCACCACATCAGCAAGTATCAACAGTTTAAATGATTCCAGGACTAAGGGATTCACCTTTGCATGATAGGAAGGGACAGACTAAGGTTATAAGGTGATGTCTAGTATCCAGCTGTAGGGTATTTTAAGGGTAACATTCCGGTGTTGGGTAGAGGAAGATCGCATGTTCCTGCGTATAGTTATGTGCAGAAGTAGAATATAGATATAAACTGTATTTACTGTATATTATGTATGCGGCGGGAATCCAGAGGAGACCACCCACAAGAGCAGTTGAGAAAGATATCGCCCACCTTTTCAAATCAACCTATGACTTCTCCTGTAATGTAAAGATGCATCTCTGTGTCCAATGGACAAAGGGATTACAGTATCCATTGTATTGCTTTTGGAAGTAGTGTATAAAAAGCCTGTTGCTGCCTGGCCGGTCAGAAGACTCTTAACGCTATCTACTTGAAAAGCGAAGGACTGGACCAGGTTGCGCAAGCGAATATTCTCACGTATGTACATTGACTGTAGCCATTTACTCTGTTGTATATTGTAGTGCATAAATTGTATTGTTATCCCCTTCCAGATATATATGCTGAGGTGTCGGAGCCCAGTGTTTAACTACACATTGGTGTTGTGTCCTCTTTTCCCTGCTAGGGTTTAAAGCATATTACATTACCTAACTGTATAAGGTTTTAAAAGTGTATTGATAAGCTGTGTACGCTCTGCGGGTACTTTGTACCGTCAGCGCTGCATAAGGTTTAAGGTGTAACATCATTGCATTACGAATAAGGTTTAAAGTGTATCAAAAGTGTGTGCGTGCTGTGTGTACTTTGTACCCCCAGCGCGGCGTTTGTACGCTAAGTGCGTACACGGTATGGGACTCTATACGCAAATAGCGTGCAAAGTATGTAGCGTGTGTATTTAGTCTAGCGGCCGCAGCGGCTCCATGGTAAACGTGTATTTAGAGGTATAATTTTATGGTTTAAGATAATATCGACAATATCAGTGTGTGTGTGTGTTGTGCAGTGGTAGTGGAGGAGTGTGTTGTTTATCTTTTTATTTTTCTGTGTTAATTGTTTAAACACAATTATGTGTGAGTCAGTGGTGGGTGAGGTGAGTGAGGTGGAGGGTGTGAGTGAGGGGGAGGAGGTTGGGCAGGTTGAGGAGGTGAGTGAGAGTGACGTTAGTGAGGTGGAGGAGGTGGGTGAGGTTGCATCAGCAGCCTCAAGTGACAGTGATAGTGACAGTCAGACAGCTCCGCAGCCACGCACCACTACTAAGACTGGGCAGAATGTAAAATTTAGTTATGCCGAAAATGTGGCATTGGTGCGGGAGCTGATGAAGTATCAGCGGCAGCTATTTGGGCCTGAGTCCGCCAAGGTGTCAACATGTAAGAAGACAGTGTTGTGGGCGAAAGTAGTCTCTGCTGTAAATAGTGAGGGGCAGGGCCGGTGCAAGGTTTCTCTGCACCCTAGGCAAAACATGTGCCTGCTGCACTCCCCCCCCCTCCCCCAAAAAAAGCGAAAAACCCGCCCAGACGCTAAAAAAATTATATTTAAAAAAACCCACTATGTGTGACATTTATTTGCGGGGACCCCCAGAAAGGCTGTAATGTGTCTGGACACCATTGGATAGCTTATTCCTGAGTGCAGCCGAACTGAATCTTTATACATTCACTGCCATGCAATATATGGCGGAGCGCAACGGGGCATGTATTTATGCTATGTAACTGAGTGCCGGATATTAACTGAAAGTTTTACATATATATATATATATATATATATATATATATATACACACACGTGTGTGTGTATATATATATATATATATACACGTGTGTGTATGTATGTATGTATGTATGTGTGTATATATATATATATATATATATATATATGTATACATACACTTCTACAGTAGAGGAATGGAGTACTGAGCTTGCAATATAAGGGTACCTTTATGGCTGCAGGAGAAGGAGTCCCGGTGAAGAAGAAATTCTACCCATAAAAATGTATAGTCGGGACCAATCCAAGGCGACTATATATTGCAGGCTGCAGAAGAAGGAGACTGTGATCCATTCAGACAGGGAACAGTAGCAGGGGAGCCGCGCGCAGTCTGCTCTGCAGTGTAGTCCCAGTCCCTCACATAGCACAACACAATCATCCCCGCAGGACTCCCATATGCAGAGTCGTTTCTTGTGGTGCGGGGCGGGCATATGTCAGAGCGGAGAGGAGCAGAACTGTACCACCAGCCGGTAGCACCAGTGGTGGAATTTGTGAGTGGTGGGCCCAGGTGCAAGGATATGCTTTGGGCCCCCCTCCTCCACCCCAGGGTGAGGTACAGGGTGACGAAGATGAGGCAGAGGATGACGGGGATGAGGCAGAGGGTGACAGGGAAATGGAGAGTTGGTGAAAGGTTGAGGCAAAGGGTGATGAGGAGAGGGTGGGAGGGAGAAGCAGTGGGTGCCAGAGAAAGGAATTGGAGGATTAAAAATGGCAGACAAAAAAAAACAAGCAGCTTTAACATGAGATCTGAGGTAAGACAATACTAGGGTAAGAATTTACTAAAAGGATAGAAGAGGAATTATGTTAAGGAAAATGAGAGTGAGGGCGAGACAGAGGGAGGGAGAGAGAGAGAGAAGGGGTGAAGAGGAAAGAAGATAGGTGCAGGGGAACAGAGAGAGGTGGGAGACGGAGGGAGAGAGGGATGGAGAAGGAGAGAGGAAGGGGGAGACAGAGAGGGGGAAGACAGAGCAAGAGGGGGAGACTGAGAAAGAGAGAGAGGGGGAGATGGAGAATGACAGAGGCAGAGAGAGAGAGAGAGAGAGGGGGGACGGAGAATGACAGGCAGAGAGAGGGGAGATGAAGAGAGAGAGAGAAAGAGGAGTGAAGAGGAAGGAAGAGAGGTGCAAGGGAACAGAGAGGGAGACGGAGGAAGAAAGAAGGGGGGATGGAGAGAGAGGGATGAAGATGGAGTGAGGGGCGGAGATGGAGAGAGGGAGGGGGAGACATAGAGAAGGGCAGAGATGGAGAGAGACAGAGAAAGGGGAGAGGGGGAGACTGAGAAAGATAGAGGGGCTAGGTGGAGAAAGAGAGGCAGACTAATAAAGAGGGGGAAATGGAGAGAGGGTAGATGCTAGAATAAAGTTGGAGAAAGGACGTCTGATGTCAGGGGAACAACGACACCAGAGGGTGGAGCTAAGCCAGCGGGATAGTTCTTCTACTATCCATGGCACCAACTACTCCCTTTAGTAATGTGGTGGCGAGCGGAGCGAGCCACTGATCCCAAGTGTAGCGAGTAAAGCGAGCCTGCAACTGTACATTTTGGGTACTTTGGTTGGGCATGGCTTCTCCCCCTGGTGACATGGCTCCAACTTGGTTTTAGTCATAACCATGGAGAGAGACGGGGGGAGATGGATCAAGGAAGAGAGGGGGAGACTGAGAAAGAGAGGGGAATTATGGAGAGAGAGAGTCAGACTGAGAGAGGGGGAGAGGGAGGGAGAGAGGGGGAGAGGTATTGATGGGTGAAGAGGAAGGAAGATGGGGGGGAGAGGCTGAGCAGCACTTGCCACCTTCTCATACTCTAGCATTGCTTTTTTCCCTACCTGAAGTCTGTGGCTTGTGCAATCCAGGGCTGCTGCTGGGCGTGGAGATGGCAAGTGTCTCTGCTTCCCTCCAATTAATTTTTGGTGTCACGGACAGCAGGGGAAGGGGGGAGGGTGGAAAATAAATATGAAAGGTGAGTGAGGGGCTGTGTTCTCCTCCCCCTCCGGTCAGTCAGTCCCACACAACCAGCTTAAATGAGTATGGGGGAGGAGCAGAGAGAGAGGCCCCTCCTGCACGAACGGAAGGGCACTCAACAGACAATTGGCCAGCACTACAACACCTGGGAGGAGGGGGAGGCGCTCGAGAAGAGTGGGGAGGTGATGGGAGATCATCCCTCCTCACCCTTTACAACCTGTATCGTGGCACTAGTAAGTCCGTGGGGCGGGCAGACATGCTTGAGCGGGGAGGAGAGAGAAGAGCAGCCCCTCCTCCCTCTGCGGCCGGGACCCTGATTATGTGCGGTAGGCACAGCGCTGGAAGCGGCAGCATTACAATGAGTCAGTGTGACTCTTTGTAATGCCGGCGGCTGTGCGCCCCTACACAGCAGCGAGCCACTCGGCAGCACGCTGCTTACTCTATATGTATAGCGTATTAGAGGCGCTGCAAATGGGTTACACTCATACTGTCAGCGCTGCAGGGATGCCGCGGCCGCCCAACTGTTCTCAGCCGCCAGCGCTGACAGAAGGAGTGTAACCCATCCGCAGCGCCTCTAATACTCTATACACATAGAGTAAGCAGCGTGCTGCCGGCTATTGTTACAGTTCTCCTCTCCGCCTCTCCGGTAACACTGGGCATATTCCTCTTAAGGAAAAGCAGCTGAGCTAGGAGTAGCGTGAGCTGCCGCCCTCCAGTGGCCGCCGCCCATAGGCAGCTGCCTAAAGCTGCCTAGTGGTGGCGCCGGCCCTGGTGAGGGGGTGGTCAAGCGGACGGAGGATACGTGCCGCAAACGGTACTATGACATAAAGCGCCGTGTCAAGTGCAAAATGGCAAAGGAGACGAAGTCGGCATGCAAAACCGGGGGTGGTCAGCCCTTTATTGCCAGATATCTGGACTATGAGGAGCCCATGCGGAGTTTAATACCTCCTGAAGTTGTGCAAGCAACCCATGTCCGGGATTCAGATCGGCCCAGGAAGGATGGTGAGAATGTTTGGTTTTTTAATTTATTTTTTTATTTTTGTGTTTGTTATTGTGTGGCATGTGATGTTGCACATTAATCCTATCTCCAAGTGGGGTTTTTTTTTTTTTTTAATTGTTACAAATTTTTAACACCAAAGTCAATGTAACATAGTTCTTTATGTTATGTCATGTTGTTTGGTCAGATTTCCTCTTCCATGTGTTTGTTGGCTTGGTATGTCATTGAAGTGTACAGCAGTAATTGTGTCCTATATCTTGTGCTTAATTGTTATCGTTGTGTTTTTTTTATGTATTTGACAAGTGCAATGGTCACTAAACAGTGGTTGACATGTTATAGGCTGGAGTAGAGCGAAGTCACTTTGCAACCAGTTATATGTGTAATTTCATTGGTACAGAAAGTATTCATGTTGAAGATCATCCAATTTTGGGCCCATTTAGAGGTTGTATTTGTACCCTGACTCAACCATGCTGACTTAGTGACATTACTATTATGTTTGTTGTGCTTTGTACTCAAAGTTTAACGTATGTATTTGTTGTTATTGTGCTAGTGTGTGCTTGTATTGACATATCAGTGACCAATTTCTGTATTATATTGTAAATTAATGACATTAGATGTTCAAATCTAGTTGTGTGTGTTTTGGCTTGTTAGAGTATGTATTTGTAATTGTGACCGATGTTTGTGTGTTGTCCATAATTTCCAGTGTAGCACTTCCCATATTGCATCTGTGTTTTCTCTTTGATTTTGTTTTTTTCACACATTAAACTGAGTCAATTTTTTTTACTTGTAATGTTTATCAAAAGAATGGTTTGCTTTAACAACAAAAGCATTACTAATGTACAGTTATACATTATATCCTTATTTTCAGTGTTGAAAAAAAGCTCTACTGCTCGTCCAGCAGTCAGTCCCATGACATATGAGGATGATGATGCTGCGGAAGCAGGTAAAGTGTCCATTGTAGTACAGGTTAACTTTGTTAAGGTATGGCCATACCAATTTTTTCCTTTAAAATAATAGGTCCCTCAACAGAAGTCTTGAGCAGCAGAAGGCGGCCGCCTGAACCCCTACAAAGAAGGACACATGTGCCAACAAAGAAAGTACGGTCTGATGGCCACTCCCAAACACTGCAGGCTAACCTGTCACGAAGATTGTCTGCAGTTTCTTTGGTACCATCACTGCAAATTTTGGACACACCTCCAAGAGGCAAACCACACTCTCCTCATCTGGATGGTGAGTAAGAATCTGAAACCAATAAATATATTAGTCATCTCGTAAAAATACATTACATTCTTAAATAAGTGTACAAGCTGCAAAATCAGTCCGACTTACCGAGGTGACAAAAACATCAAATGGAACCCAAGCCAAAATGCCTTGTCTACTTCCAGTAAAGATATGTATGTCCACTTCAGCCATACAGTAGCAGATTGTCAGTAAGTGCTGCAACATAAACACATGTTTAAGCGTCGCAAATAGTACGGTTTGAAAACTCAGTTTAAGATGTGTGTTTTAACTTACATTGCCCCCAACATACAAAAAATGTGTTCCCAATTTGGTTAACACACTACAAGGCAAATCATTATGTGGTTACTGGTCTTTTTAAGGTGCAGTTTGTCTGATCTACCAAACAACTCGTGCTTCCATTCACAATGAAGTAACCACACACATTTGCCAGAAACAGGCATATGTATATGTGTCAATTCTGAGTGATTATGTTGCTATGCTGGATATTTGAAAACAACATTCAAATGCCTGTGTCCCATGAATCTTGCTTTCGAACAATGTAAAAAAACATATGGATAACTAACATCTAAATTTTTTCATCAACAGATTCTAGTACTGGTCCCAGCATCCCTACGCAACCACATCAACACAGTAACATGGAGGTCACAATCACTCTACAAATGCAGCCAGTATTAGAAGGAAACAGCCCCCCAGCACCTGTGAGTACACCACCAGAGCAAAACACACCACCACCACAACACAGCCCAACAACACCATTAGCACAAGGCCCTGAACAAGTATTTTGGGACAGTTGGGCTACCCAGCAGGCCACTAATCAGGATTGCCTGTTTTGGCAGACCCACATTTTTTCTAGCCTACCATCTCACCTCAGAAGAATCAGCAGAAATATCAGCCGCCAAAATGAACCAAACACCAGAATTGCTAATACCATGGAAATCATGCGTGCAGACATTACACATGTCATGGGCAACTTACAACGCGTAATGGAAGAACAGCACAGACAACAGCAAAACTATATCACCAGAATTTTAGAAAATCAAAATGCTGTAACACGTGAACTCAATGCCACCCTCACTAACCTCAATGAAACACTCAGATCCCAGCACCAACAGCATCCAAGCAGCAGTTCAGGAACGAATACTCCAATTCTTTCGCCTGTGTCCTCACCACCAAGGTGCTCCACCAGAGCACGCCAACACGACAGTGGTAAAGGCAAAGGCCAGTCCAACCAGCCAGCCCCCCAAAAAAAAAATTATACATCACGAATTCTGTTATGAGAAGAAAAGCAAATCAATTAGTAATTGTTTTTTTATCTGCATATATATACACCACTTTGCACCCTGCAAATTTTGTAAACTTCATTAATTAGCAATGTAAAAATCAATTTTTTTGTTGCCAAACAAATATTGTTGAACTGTTTTTTTCTTTTGGGTGAGGATGGAAATGTTCTTTGAGCTGCACATTGATCTTAGCCTGCAGAAATAAGTGCACTATATTTGATTCCAATAATGATTCTTTCTAGATTCCAATCAATCTAAGCTCCTGCAACCATACTAATTGGTAGCCAGCCATATTATTCCATGACCAATACAACTTACATTGTGAATGCAAACTCTTTCAAATTTATTATATATTGGACATGACACTAAGAACACTATTGTGTGTGTAAATATTGTCCTTCAATTTTAGAATACACATTTGAACATTATGGTTCAATAATCAATAGGGAAAAAGGGGGAGGGGAATACCCTCTGCACAAGTAAAATGTCAATATGTTTTCTTTTTAAATATAATGAGAACCCCAAAAAATACACGTGCTCTGGTTACTATACCTATTACTGTATTGGGGGTGCTGCCACAGACAATAAGATTGAGAGCAAAAAAAGGGACAGAGAAGATTGTCTCTTAGTTGGCGCACAAAGAAAAAGAAGTTTTGATTAGTTTTAATAAATATAAAATATAACTTTTATTATCAACCAATAAAAAAGGGTGATGTGAAATATATGAAAAAGTCTTGACTAATGAAATATATCTTTTTTAATGAAATGTATCTTTATAATGAATAAAAATTGTATTAAATTGTATTCACTGTGTGTGATTAATCATTTTACTCTATATAAAAGAATTACTATATTCACTATGTGTGATTGATCATTATACTCTATATAGAAAAATTACTGCATTTTTGTAGGAACCAGGATCTGTGTCTCAGATTATCTTGCTAGGCTTATGAGGATAAGATATAATGTGTCTAAAAAGGTCTAGCAGTGTTATGATTATTTTGAAACTAGTATCACTGTCTAATCAGTTCTGACAGTGTTACGATTCTCCTAACCACCGCTGTATTGTGACCACTAAGGACAGATTTGATATGAGTTTTACTGTTTACTGGAGCATGTTAATTTGTTGCGTCATCTAAGATGTGATAATATACAACATGCATAACACAGACAAGCCGGAATATCCGCAGACATCTGTTATTGACACCTGAGCTGCTTGTGATGTAGCGTTATTCCCAATGCAAACTGTCTATGTGTGTACACTAAAATTGTCCACAAATATCTTTAAAACACATTTTTTTGTTATGCTAACTGGGATCTGATAATAATCAGCATAAGAGACACAAACACACCAAAGTGTCCGCAAGCAACTGTTGCGGACCTCTCAACTGACATTATGGTTCAAACATTATGGTTCAAAATGAAGGACATTACTGTTCTAACATTTTTGCATGTGGTAAAAAGAATAAATGTGAATCTGAAACATGAGGCACAACCAAAGTTTTTTTTTTCAAAAACAAACATGAAAGTGGCTAATAATATGTTGTAAACTGTATTGTGTTCAAAAACAGAAAGTTTTCTTCAGCAAAAAAAAAAAAAAATTTTTGTATGAGACTACGTTTGCATTCCTTAAATCAAATGGTACACCATACATAGGGACACATGTATGCGGCAAGGCTAAGTTAATAAATGTGTGTAAGTGTTGCATTAGTAAGTAACACACATTTAGAAAGTAAATGACATCATCATTTTTTGCCAGATTTTAATATTCATTAAAGTAAATCACATTTTAAGTTTATGAATATTGAACCCCAATTCAGACATGTGACTCTGATTCTGATGTGTGGACAATTTCAAACAACACAATACACATGCTGCATTTTAAAAACATATAGCAAGGGTATGTTTGTATGTCTAAAGGAGATAGACACATTCTGAGTAAAGGTTTTTAACAGATAGATTCTGTGACCAAATTTTGCCTTACACAATAAATGAAAGATGCAAAACATACTTTCCTTAAAAATGTGTATTTATGAGGTGTTGCCTTACCTGCCTCCCTACATCTGTACTCCAAGTGTCGCCAGATGACTCTAATTCCTCTGCTTGCTGGCTGCTTTCTTCATCCTCCTCGTCATCATCAACATGTGGCAGATCTTGTTGCAAACACATGTTATGCAGAAAGCAGCAGCAGAACACAATTTGAGTCACCTTCAAGGGACTATACAACAAAAGCCCAGCAGACTTATCCAGACACCGAAACCTCACTTTCAGCACCCCAAAACATCTTTCTATCACATTCCGCGTGGACTTATGTGCATTATTGTAATTGTGTTCAGCAGGGGAATCAGGTTGGGACAATGGAGTTAGAAGCCAAGAGAAACAGCCATATCCTCCATCACCTGAAAGACAGATATAGTAACGTACTTCATGTTAACATACAACAACACATAAGTAACACAGTGCTTTTTTATTTAGTATACCAAGCCCAAAACAATTCAAATTACATACCCAGCAGCCATCCATCTGGCATTTGTCTGTCCTCAAACTTATCACAGAGGGATGACTGACTGAGGATGAAGGAGTCATGGCAGCCCCCAGGGTAACCAGCAACAACACTCATTATTTTTAGATTTGCATCACAAACCACCTGCACATTTGTTGAGTGGTCTAGATGACGATTAGGACTAGGTGGTCTCAGCTGAATGTGTGTGCAATTTATGGCTCCCAGCACATTGGGCATGCCAGCAAGCTCATAGAAAGCTACCCTGACAGCATGCCACTGAGACTTTTGGGTAGGGAAGCAGATTGAGGCATCGATGTGGGGCTGCAAAACATCCAACACCTGTGTGTATATTTGTTAAAAAATTAAAAAATGTGAGTTAATGACATAACATCATCACTGGACACTGAGAATAACTATAACATCAAAGAAACAGAGGAGGTTGTTAGGTATACGTCACCTGTGTCAGTATTCTTGAAAAGGTGGGCTGTGAGATTCCAATGACATCCCCAGACACAGCCTGAAAGCTCCCAGTAGCCATAAAGTGCAACACAGCCAGGAGTTTGTGCAGGCCTGAGACAGGGCGAGAGCGTGCTGTCTCAGGGTCTAGGCCCAGTTTGACAAGGTCATACAGACGGAAGATGTTGTTATGATTTAGACGGAACATCTGTATGACCCTGTCATCAGATAATGCGTTCAAGTTTAAATGCCCCCTAAAAAAACGAGGCCTCCACAGCCTCCGCAGAACCTGTACAACCTGCTGACCATGATCAGTTTCTTGGCCCTGGTTACTTACATGCTGATGTCTGAGTCTGAGGAATCCCACAGCGCACAAAAGATCACTGCACCATACTCCAGCAGCCATTTCTGAGTGTTCCTATTATAGGCATCCTAATTCAGGTGTGATTGATTTTGGAGTTGCAACACATGTAAACACGGCTGAAAAAAGCAGGTCTATTTTTTTGCTGCTTTTTTTTACGAATCGCCAAAAAATACGGCCACAATTGAGCAAGCAGAGACTAACACCCAAATACGAATGAATAGTAAATTACCGTGTTGTATGAACAAACAGCCACGTTTGGCCAATGTTCTATTCATTCGTATTTCTGAACTTAGCCGTAAAACCATTACGAATTGCACCAACACTGCCAAGATTTGTGCTTGGTAAATTACCGTGTTGGGACTTAGAAAAAAAAAACACAAATCGGACAAACACAAAATTTTAGTATATATACCCCCAGGCGTCTGTATTTTGACGTCAAGATTATGCAGTAATTCAGGATTCCGGCTTCAGTATTTTGACCACTGGAATGCCATCCGGCAGCATTTTAACTGCATCCCGTTAAGCAGTGTGTACTGTAAATGTAATTTTGGTATTAATATGTGAATTGGGGATTAGTGGGGTTATTGTAGTGTCTGGGGACTTGTGGGAACTTTTAATGAAATATGGATGGTAATTATATAATGCAGTAGCTGGTGGGGGCTATTTGTGTAATACTGTATGGCTCAGTTTAAAAGAGGATTGCTTCCTTCCAATGCTAGTGGGAGATATTAAATTTATTTGGGACTCTTAAAAAATGTGAGAGCTAATAATTTAATGTGGGATTGATGGTGGCTATTAACATATTGTAGTTGTAATAATGCAATGCAAAATCTATGTATTAAATATACAGATGGAACCACGATTATCTTGGCTTCTATGTTGCGCCTAGGCACACCATGGTTTATTAGCATAAGCCTTTCTTCTATTGTTCTCAGCTGCAATACAATAAGAGAGAACAATACAGCAGAGGATTAAGTCATTACAGCAGGGGATTAAGTCTGACTGCCCTGGTTTAATGAATCCTATTAAAGGAAAAGATAAAGATTGCTCTATCTGTATATGCTACTGAGTTAGTGATGGGGCTAGTTGAGAGGTAGGGGGGTGTTTATTTATTAAATGTGGTCATCGTCACATATATTTATTTATTTATTATTTATTTATTAACAGTTTCTTATATAGCGCAGCAAATTCCGTTGCGCTTTACAACTAGACACAATTAGAAGACAAAACTGGGTAAAAACAAACAGTCATAGAAGTAGGAGGGCCCTGCTCGCAAGCTTACAATCTATGGGGAAATAGGCATTGATACAAATGGATAGGTGCAATCTATTGCCATAGTTGTCCACCAGATTGTAAAGGTTCTTGGTGGGCTGCATGATATTGCATCACAGCAGTGATGAACCAGGGTCAGGAGGAAAGGGACTGAAGAAAGAAAATATGTGAGGATAAGTGTGGACTGTACTGTGGGGATATAATTGGGTAGGAAAGCTATGAAGGTAACGTGAGCGGTTCTGGAATTTGATAAGTTTGTCTGAATAGTTGAGTTTTCAGGGAACGCTTGAAGGTTTGAAGGCTAGAGGAGTCTTATTGTACGTGGTAGGGCATTCCACAGAGTGGGTGCAGCCCGAAGAAAGTCCTGTAATCGTGCATGGGAGCAAGTAATGAGTGTGGATGAGAGACGTAAATCTTTTGAAGAGCGAAGGGGCCGGGTTGGGAGATATTTTGAGATAAGTGAAAAGATGTATGTTGGTGTAGTATGGTAAATAGCCTTGTGTGTAAGTAACAATATTGTATATTTACTACGGTAGAATACAGGTAGCCAATGGAGGGACTGACATAGTGGGTCTGCAGACGATGAACGTCTAGCGAGGAATATTAGCCTTGCAACTGCATTCAGAATGGATTGTAATGGTGAGAGTCTCTTCTTAGTAAGACCAGTAAGAAGACTATTGCAATAATCAATGCAGGAGATAATGAGAGCATGGATTAGGGTTTTAGCAGTGTCTTGTGTAAGGTTTGATCGTATATTGGATATGTTTCTTAGATGCATGTAACATGATTTTGAGACAGATTGAATGTGGGGAGCAAAGGACAGTTCTGAGTCAAGTTTGACACCTAGGCAGTGAGCTTGTTGTGTACGGTTGATTGTAGAGTTCTCAACAGTAATAGAAATATCAGTTTGGTAACTGCTATTTTGCCGGTGGAAATATAATTAATTCTATTTTGGAAATATTAAGTTTGAGGTGGCGAGATGACATCCAAGATGAAATGGCAGAGAGGCATTCAGTGACTCGGCCCAATACAGATAGAGACAAATCAGGGCAGGATAGGTAGATTTGAGTATCATCTGCGTACAGATGATACTCAAATCCAAAAGAGCTGATCAGTTTCCCAAGAGATGAGATATTGATTGAGAAAAGCAGAGGACCTAAGACTGAACCCTGCAGTACTCCAACTGAAAAAGGTAGCGAAGAGGAGGTGGATTACATATAACAAATCAGTGTAAGAGAGATGCCATAGTGGGAGGGCAAGACTGCCGCAGATTGCTTCTGAGCCAATAGTTCTGTTCCCCAATGGTAATGCATGCAGCTGAGATAACCTCAGAGCTGCAGTATCAGATGAAATACTCTTCGGCTGCTCCTGGTGTTGGGGGGACTGGAGTAGTGGGGTAGAGTTGCGTGGAGTTGGGGGAGGTCTTAGGACTAATGGTGGTGAAGGCATGAGTGGAGTTGGAGGAGATGTTAGGACTAATGTAGGTAAAGGTGTGAGTGAAGTTGCGGGAGGTGTTAGGACAAATGGTGGTGAAGGTGTGAGTGGAGTTGGAGGAGGTGTTAGGACTAATTGTGCTGAAGGTGTGAGTGGAGTTGGAGGAGGTGTTAGGACTAATTGTGCTGAAGGTGTGAGTGGAGTTGGGGGAAGATTGTGTGGAAAACAAGTTATAAGTACAGTGTAAATTCCATAGATGGGGGGGGGGGGGGGGGCGCTAGTCCCTTAGCTTGCAAGGGGCACTCATACCCCTAGATACACCCCTGTTTAGTGCTACTGTAAGGGGAGATGAAGATCTGTCTCAGGTGGGGGGAAAATCTGTACTAGGGAGAGAGAATCTGAGGGGGAGGGAAGTTATTTAGTGGCTAAAGGGAGATTGTGATCTAATTTTTTTTTGGGGGGTTAATCTGTGCTAGGGGGAGATGATCTGTTTGAGGGGGAGGGGAATTTCTATGCTAGGGGGAGATGATCTGCTTGAGGGGGTATCTTTTGTGCGTGTAATGATTAATTCTAGTTTGTGAAGTTTGGACAAGTACAATAAATCTACAAGGTGATAGATGAAGGAAACTGGATAGTCTATTAATCACCAAATGCTAAGCAAATGTCACATAAAAATGTATTCCTAAGGGGTATTCAACCAGTTGTAATTTACCACAGCTAATTGATTCACAAGGGGCTATTCAATTAGCCCCAATAACCAGAATATAACAGGGATTATGCTTTGGGTGCCTAGGAACCTGAAGAATAATCCGCGATAAACACCGCCCAGGATGTGCTCAGCACCACGGGAATCTGCATCCCATTTCTTAGGCCATCCTTGGCCCCGTGACGGAGGAGAAAGGTGACGGCAACCTGCAGCAATGCAGGTACGCTGCATCTGCCCACTCTCCTGCCTCCTTGATAACTGCTCTGCTGCCCAGCTGTGGCCCCGTGGCCCCCTGACACTCCGGTCTCTGTCTCCCGCCGGTATACCGATAACCAGCACTTATCGGGGATTATGCTGCGGCACCTGAATCATACTCCCAGATAAAGCAGCCCTCAGAGCCACACTAACACATAGGTCTGGGAATTTATCCCCTACCGAGCATTTATTGGGGATTATACTGCGGCACCTGAAGCATACTCCCAGATAAAGCAGCCCTCAGTGCCACAATAACACATAGGTCTGGGAATTTATCCCTGATCCCATGTGTTAGTGGATGAAAACAGGACATTTTCTTCACGAAAAAAATGGACTTTAACTGATTAACCTAATAATGACCATCGGTGAAAAAGCAAGATATAAGTGTGTTATTTTACAGAAGGAAAAACTATAGCGGCTAATTGAATAGCCCCCCTATTTTTATTTATTTATTTTGTGACAATGGAGGTTAGATTATTTTCTTATTACATTCCTTTTAGTTATTGTATACTTCCACCAACAAAGATAATTTGAATTCACAATTTGTACAGGGATTAAAATGTAATGTGACCTTTTTTAATGTATAAATTTGTATTACCTGTTTTTAGTTAATGCCTACAAAAATAGTAAAAATATTGTGGATAACAATGGTGTAATCATTACATTTAAACTCCATGAACAGCTTCAAAAGATTTAGAAATTTTATTTTTTTTATTTTTATTTTTTGTGGTTCCCCCTGTACTCCTGTGGGCCAGTCCGACCCTGCATCTGTGCACATGTCATGTGACCTGGATAACATGAACTGTTTGGGGTCCTGAGGACCGAGCTTGAGAACCACTGTAATAGAGTATAGCATGAATTGCTTTAAAATATATTTAGTAAGTGTGCAGCGGATTAAATGTCACCCCAGTTTTAATTTCTTAACTACTTCTGCTACAACGCAATACTTTCTACATTTTTTAATATCTTAGGCCCAGCTAATATGGCATGCTTTGCTTTCTGTTGGTGTAACTCCGTCTGCATTACATTTTAAGTAGTAACCCCACCTACTTTGGTATTAGTTCCGCCTACAGTTGATTTGGCGCAGTCCACATGAGGCCACTTCTAAAAAAATTTCCAGGGCCACTTTTATTTCTCAATCCGCCCCTGTATCCCACCCTCTGTCATTTCTAATACTGTGCTAGATAAAAGACTGTTAGAGACTGATTGATTGCTTTGGGCTGCTTCTCCGCTTTATCTCTCTCCATGGCCTTCCTCTGTGTCTGCTGATTCACACTGTCGAGATGACTTCCTTGAAGTCTCCATACTGTTCTCCAATGTCGAATGTTCCTAAAGGTCATTGTTATGTCTTCACTAATGGCAATTGAAGGATTGGATCTCATTTTTGACACCTCTGTCTGCAATACAGGGATCCATGCCCCAAATTGTCCCCTTTTCTGTTAGGTGCCTTAAGGAAGTGGTTGGATTACCCATGCTGGGAGTTTCTGATTACAAGGGATTTTGGCACCTGATTTCCGATACTGTGGCTGTGGGTTCTCCTTGGAACCAGAATTCTGCTTTGCAGAGATACCCCATGTTGTGAAGGAAAAAGTGTTGAAGGAGGTTTAAGTGGGGTACATGGTTAGGTCTTTTTCTGTTCTTCCTTTTCTGGATTTGGTGCTTTCTCCTGCTGGTATTGTTCCCATGAGGACTTCTGGGAAGTTTTGCCTTATACAACAACTTTCTTACCCTCATAGCAGGTACGTTAATAATACCATCTCAGAGTCCCTTTCCAGTGTCTGCTATCAGCCTTTTGATGCGGCTTTGGATATTGTGAAATCTACTGGCGCTAGGGCATTTTTTATTTCCCTGCGGGCTGTTTTTAGAATTAGAGATTCCAATTGTGTCAGAAAAGTGAGAGGGACCTTATTGTTGGTTGTTGTACCTCGGCATTGAGATTGATACAATCTCATAGGCTTCCCTCAGGGAAGGTAGATAATGCTATTATATTGGCCTTGTCAGTCAGTAAGGTGACTCTATTTCAGGGTCAATCTTTATTAGGGCTTTTTAATTTTGCATGTCATGTTATCGATGGACAGGATCTTTTGTTGCAAACTTAATCATGCGACTGCTGGTGTCCATAGGGCACACCACTTTATTAGGCTATCTGCTGAAGTTTGGAGCCACCTCTAGAGTTGAGACATCTTTTATTTGTTTTTGATGGTGTGAGTTTTTGGTTGGCACCTCTCATGTCCATTGCTCAGATAAAATTTTTGACAGATGTGTCCGATTCAACTGAGTTTGGCACTTATTTGGAGGGTTCCTGGTTGACATCTCCAATGCCAGCAGATTGGGTTGTGGATTGGCTCACTAATAATTTTTTATTGTTGGAACTTTTTTCTATCATAGTCTCTTTGGAGTTTTGGGGTGAGCATTTGTGTAATTGCCATGTCATCTTCTGGTGCAATAATTTAGGGGTTGGTTCAAGTTATTAATCAACAGTGTTCTTCGTTGCCAGTTCCAAGACTCTTGGTGCAGCTTTCTTGTGTTGTTTGGCTTAAAACATCTCTCCCTGTGAGGCGATGCCCCCTTTTGAGCTGGGAGGGGAGAATCAAGTGGCAAGTGAAGGAAGAGTGGTGACTTTACTTGAGCCATCATGGCCCCAACCATGCTGTGCAATGCTATGATCTGAGACTCGAATCATTATCCCCATAGTCCCAACTAATTTCTCATGGAAAGTGGGTGGGATGTGGAAGTATGCAAGGCTCTTCTGGGAAACCTGGAGGACCTCATGGAGGCTACACATGCACTTACACTAGGACACTTAAAGTGTTGGGCAGACTTCATATATAATAACAACAAGATAATTATGGGTTGTTGTGTCAAACATGCCTGAATAAATATCAGTAGTTTGCACTTTCTAATTTTCGCCTTTATTTTTTACTGCCCATTTAAGGAACCTCAATTATGCAAGTAGTGCACTTTCCCTTATACTATGCCTTCTAAGCAGTTCTTATAGCAACTTTGAGTTCCCCTTTCCCATCAGATTTAATAGAAGCTATTAAAATCTTTCTACAGGACTGATAGTCTGTTATTGTTGCGTCTGGTTTTCAAAGGTTGTATTTGAACTTGGGGTGTTATAGTTTCTATAAAAATGATTTATACGTTATTTTTTTTGTTGTTAGAAATATCTTGGCTTAAATTTAGCTTAAATAGTTTACAAGAATGTGCTGAAGGTCAGCAAAGATGTCTAGAGCAGGAAGTGTTGTTTGCTAACACATAATACACAGCATATTTCCTTGCAGATTACACAATTCCCAAAATAGATGACTAATAAATGAGCCTTAATTCACTGCCTGGCCATTTCTGGTGCTGAGAATGAAACTGTCCCTAGAGACCAGAAAATCAATTACAAAATTGCAAAAAACACCTTAAACTGTATGATCTGAGAAAAGAGTATATTGAAGGTTTTCACTGTAACAAAAGTTTGTTTTTCTTTTTCTTTATTTTTATATGTTAAAACATCACTGAAACAAAGGATTCTGGGTATGGAATTTACATGCTAAGTGGTTAACATATATTCATGTAGTAGTGTGGCACTTGGGTAAATCCTGGTGATGATGTCATGGCGGGATGGAGATGGTATCCCGGTTGATGGGATGCTAGCTGTCATGATCCCGTCAGCAGTATCCCGCCAGCCATAATACTGCCAGCAAGTGCAGCGAGTCCCCTTGCGGGCTTGCTGCATTGGCCACTGGTTCTATTCTCCCTTGGGTGGTGGAGTGGACGCACCACCTGAGTGGGAATATTGGGGGTGGTCAGTATTCCGATCACTGGCATTTTACCGGCTGTCGGGATTTCGGCGACGGGATCCTGAATGCCAGGATCCCGACAGGCGGTATAATAACTACATCCCGTCATGGGGTTTCCACTACAGGAGTACAATCTACTGTATCTGTTAAATCCCAGATCATATACATTTCCTCTCAAATTGATCAATTCAAGCTACAGTAATGTATCAGATACAGAGGCCTACTCATATTAACATTATTTTTACTATAAATATGTGAAATGGGGTGTTTTCACACCCTTTTCACATTATTTTTCATCACTGAAATGTATTAAAGGGCTTTTGGAGCAGTTTTCGGTGGCTACACATGTGCAGCAGGAAATCAGGGTACTTTTCCCGAAAAATACCCTGATGATGCAGCGGATTGCCATCGCAGGGACAGAACTTGCTCGCAATCTCTGTCCCTGCATTCGATAATTGATACATCCATGCAATGTCATTAATTATTGCATTGCGGATTCTGTCAATTTTATCACACCACATGATAAATAAGCCCCTTAGTATACAAATACATTTGAAACAATTGTACTATTGTCGCACATGTTCACTTAACTTATAGCCTCTTATAATTCAGAATCATATAGCTTGTGAGTAGGAACCTTTCATCACTAAGAGTTTACTTTTATTATTGTTTGTTATTGTCTATACATAATAGAGGGAACCGGATGTAGTTACATTGCTGCAGAGAGGAGGATGAGCCCAGGACTGACTACAGACGTCACCTCCCGGGGCTTGGGAGGTGACAAAGACCCCAGCAAACCCTCTCACTCAGTGGTGCAGGTAACGCAGGGGGCAACGCTTACTGCATTGCAATACTAATCTCATATGTTAGTACTAGAGATGAGCGGGTTCGGTTCCCTGAGAACCGAACTCCACCGAACGTCACTGCCCGAGCCCGGATCCGAACCTGGCTAGGGTTTTCCCGCCTGACTCGGAAACCAGAACAAGGCAAAACGTCATCATCCTGCTGTTGGATACTCGTGGGTTTGGGTTTATATATAAGGAGCCACACGTAGCCGGCAATTTCACTCCAGTCCCGAAGAGTGTAACGAGAGGACGTGTCTCCGTCCTCATTGTCTGTGCGGGCGGGAAAGTAGGGTTGTGATTCCAGTGCTGTCTTGTGCTGCTCAGTCCAGTGTAGTGTCTTATGCTGCATCAGTCCAGTCACAGTGGTGGTGTCCTCTCCTGCCATATGTCCAGTGTACCTGTATAAGTCCAGTCCAGTGGTGCTGTGTTGTCCTGCATCAGTACAGTGGTAGTGTCTTGTGCTGCATTAGTCCAGTCACAGTAGTGGTGTCCTCTGCTGCCATATGCCCAGTGCTGCTGTATAAGTCCAGTCCAGTGGTGCTGTGTTGTCCTGCATCAGTACAGTGGTAGTGTCTTGTGCTGCATTAGTCCAGTCACAGTAGTGGTGTCCTCTGCTGCCATATGCCCAGTGCTGCTGTATAAGTCCAGTCCAGTGGTGCTGTGTTGTCCTGCATCAGTACAGTGGTAGTGTCTTGTGCTGCATTAGTCCAGTCACAGTGGTGGTGCCCTCTGCTGCCATATGTCCAGTGTAGCTGTATAAGTCTACTCCATTGCAGTGGTGCTGTGTTGTCCTGCATCAGTCCAGTGGGGGTGTCCCTGTGCTGCTGTATATGTCCAGTGGTACTGCCGTATATGTCCAGTGGTACTGCCGTATATGTCCAGTGGTACTGCCGTATATGTCCAGTGGTACTGCCGTATATGTCCAGTGGTACTGCCGTATATGTCCAGTGGTACTGGCGTATATGTCCAGTGGTACTGCCGTATATGTCCAGTGGTACTGCCGTATATGTCCAGTGGTACTGCCGTATATGTCCAGTGATACTGCCGTATATGTCCAGTGGTACTGCCATACAATTCCAGTGATACTGCCGTATATGTCCAGTGGTACTGCTGTGTAAATTCAGTGGTACTAGCGTATAAATCCAGTCCAATGATACTGCCGTATATGTCCAGTGATACTGGCGTATATCTCCAGTGGTACTGACATATATGTCCAGTGGTACTGCTGTATAAATGCAGTCCAGTAATACTGCCGTAGAAGTCCAGTGATACTGCCGTATATGTCCAGTGGTACTGCCGTATATGTCCAGTGGTACTGCCGTATATGTCCAGTGGTACTGCCATATAATTTCGTTGATAATGCCTTATATGTCCAGTGGTACTGCCGTATAATTCCAGTGATACTGCCGTATAATTGCAGTGATACTGCCGTATAATTCCAGTGATACTGCCATATAAATCCAGTCCAGTGGTACTGTCGTACAAGTCCAGTGGTACTGCCGTATAATTCCAGTGATATTGTCGTATAATTCCAGTGGTACTGCCGTATAAGTCCAGTGGTACTGCCGTATAAATAAAATTTTAAACCTACCGGTAAATCTTTTTCTCCTAGTCCATAGAGGATGCTGGGGACTCCGTAAGGACCATGGGGAATAGATGGGCTCCGCAGGAGACATGGGCACTAAAAAGAACTTTAGATATGGGTGTGCACTGGCTCCTCCCTCTATGCCCCTCCTCCAGACCTCAGTTAGAGAAACTGTGCCAAGAGGAGACGGACAGTACGAGAAAAGGATTTTTGTAAATCTAAGGGCAAGATTCATATCAGCCCACACCATCCACACCGTATAACATGGAATATACGAACCAGTTAACAGCATGAAACCAAACAGCATCAGTCCGAGACTGATCAAAACTGTAACATAACCCTTAAGTAAGCAAAAACTATATACAAGTCTTGCAGATGTAGTCCGCACTGGGACGGGCGCCCAGCATCCTCTACGGACTAGGAGAAAAAGATTTACCGGTAGGTTTAAAATCTTATTTTCTCTTACATACTAGAGGATGCTGGGGACTCCGTAAGGACCATGGGGATTATACCAAAGCTCCAAAATAGGCGGGAGAGTGCAGATGACTCTGCAGCACCGATTGAGCAAACATGAGGTCCTCATCAGCCAGGGTATCAAACTTGTAGAACTTTGCAAAGGTGTTTGAACCCGACCAAGTAGCAGCTCGGCACAGCTGTAAAGCAGAGACACCTCCGGCAGCTGCCCAAGAAGAGCCCACCTTCCTAGGGAAATGGGCCTTTACAGAATTTGGTAACGGCAATCCAGCCGTAGAATGAGCCTGCTGAATCGTGTTACAGATCCAGCGAGCAATAGTCTGCTTCGAAGCAGGAGCGCCAACCTTGTCAGCTGCATACAGGACAAACAGTGCCTCTGTTTTCCTAAGCCGGGCCGTTCTGGCCACATACATTTTCAATGCCCTGACCACATCAAGGGACTCGGAATCTTCCAAGTCCCGTGTAGCCACAGGTACCACAATAGGTTGGTTCATATGAAAAGAAGAAACCACCTTGGGCAAAAATTGAGGAAGAGTCCGCAACTCTGCTCTATCCACATGGAAAATCAGATAGGGGCTTTTGTGAGACAAAGCCGCCAACTCCGACACTCGCCTTGCCGATGCCAAGGCCAACAACATGACCACTTTCCAAGTGAGATATTTTAATTCCACCATTTTAAGTGGTTCAGACTTAAGGAACCGCAACACCACGTTAAGGTCCCAGGGTGCCACTGGAGGTACAAAAGGAGGCTGGATATGCTGCACTCCCTTCACAAAAGTCTGGACTTCTGGGAGAGAAGCCAATTCCTTCTGAAAGAAAATGGATAGGGCCGAAATCTGAACCTTAATGGAGCCTAATTTTAGGCCCAAATTCACTCCCGTTTGTAGGAAGTGAAGGAAACGGCCCAAATGGAATTCTTCCGGAGGAGCATTCCTGGACTCACACCAAGATACGTACTTTCTCCATATACGGTGATAATGTTTCGCTGTCACGTCTTTCCTAGCCTTTATCAGAGTAGGAATGACCTCATCCGGAATGCCCTTTTCCGCTAGGATCCGGCGTTCAACCGCCATGCCGTCAAACGTAGCCGCGGTAAGTCTTGGAACAGACAGGGCCCCTGCTGTAACAGGTCCTCTCTGAGAGGTAGATCTTCTGTGAGCATTTCCTTCAGATCCGGATACCAGGCCCTTCGCGGCCAATCTGGAACAATGAGAATTGCCTGTACTCCTCTTCGTCTTATGATTCTCAATATCTTTGAGATGAGCGGAAGAGGAGGGAACACATAGACCGCCTGAAACACCCATGGTGTCACCAGGGCGTCCACCGCCACTGCCTTAGGGTCCCTCGACCTGGCGCAATACTTCGGTAGTTTCTTGTTGAGGCGTGACGCCATCATGTCTATCTGGGGCAGTCCCCACCGACTTGCAATCTCTGCGAAGACTTTCTGATGAAGTCCCCACTCTCCTGGATGTAGATCGTGTCTGCTGAGGAAGTCTGCTTCCCAGTTGTCCATTCCCGGAATGAAGACTGCTGTCAGGGCGCTTACATGATTTTCCGCCCAGCGAAGAATCCTGGTGGCTTCCACCATTGCCACTCTGCTCTTTGTTCCGCCTTGGCGGTTTACATGCGCCACTGCGGTGATGTTGTCTGACTGGATCAGAACCGGTAGGTTGCGAAGCAACTGCTCTGCTTGACGAAGGGTGTTGTATATGGCCCTCAACTCTAGGACGTTGATGTGAAGACAAGCCTCCTGGCTTGACCAGAGACCCTGGAAGTTTCTTCCCTGTGTGACTGCACCCCAACCTCGGAGGCTCGCGTCCATGGTTACCAGAATCCAGTCCTGAATGCCGAACCTGCGACCCTCCAGAAGGTGAGCATTTTGCAGCCACCACAGGAGAGATACCCTGGCCCTGGGGGACAGGATGATCATCTGATGAATCTGTAAATGTGACCCGGACCACTTGTCCAGAAGGTCCCACTGAAAAGTTCTCACATGGAACCTGCCGAATGGAATGGCCTCGTAAGTCGCTACCATCTTTCCCAGAACTTGAGTTCAGTGATGCACCGACACCCTCGTTGGCTTCAATAGTTCCCTGACCAAAGACATGAGTTCTTGGGCCTTTTCCATCGGAAGATAAACCCTTTTCTTGTCTGTATCGAGAATCATGCATAAGAAGGGCAAACGAGTCGTTGGAATCAACTGTGACTTCGGAATATTGAGAATCCAGCCGTGCTGTTGCAACACCCTCAGGGAGAGTGATACGCTGTTCAGCAACTGTTCTCTCGATCTCGCTTTTATTAGGAGATCGTCCAAGTACGGGATAATTGTGACAACCTGCTTGCTCAGGAGCACCATCATTTCCGCCATTACCTTGGTGAAAATCCTCGGGGCCGTGGAATGCCCAAACGGCAACGTCTGAAATTGGTAATGACAATCCTGTACAGCAAACCTCAGGAACGCCTGATGAGGCGGATATATGGGAACATGAAGGTACGCATCCTTTATGTTCAGGGACACCATATAATCCCCCCCTTCCAGGCTGGCGATGACCGCTCTGAGCGACTCCATCTTGAACTTGAACCTTTTTAAGTATAGGTTTAAGGATTTTAAATTCAAAATGGGCCTGACCGAACTGTCCGGTTTCGGGACTACAAACAGGGTTGAGTAATACCCCATCCCCTGCTGCAGCAAGGGGAATTTGACCACCACTTGTTGAAGACACAATTTTTGAATAGCTTCTAACACTATCTCCCTCTCTGGGGGAGAAGCCGGCAGGGCCGATTTGAAAAACCGGCGAGGAGGCACCTCTTCGAATTCCAGCTTGTAACCCTGGGAAACAATTTCTATTGCCCAGGGATCCACCTGTGATTGAACCCAGATGTGGCTGAAAAGTCTAAGACTGCCAGGTCCGGGTGTTTTTGTGAATCCGTTAACCCGGGACCAACCACAGGTGTAGGTGCTGGGGTATGAAGAAAGCAGGGAGGACAAAGAAAGTTCCGTTCCATATATTTATTGAAATTAACAATTCCAGTAAAGAGTTAAATGACAAGTTGTT
The DNA here is from genome assembly GCF_028390025.1 of Pseudophryne corroboree. Classification (NCBI taxonomy): domain Eukaryota; kingdom Metazoa; phylum Chordata; class Amphibia; order Anura; family Myobatrachidae; genus Pseudophryne; species Pseudophryne corroboree. The sequence goes on along the minus strand of NC_086447.1, from coordinate 789,869,627 downwards.
AATCATCATATCATACTGAAGTATTGCAGGAATGGCAGAAATAATATGCAGGATAAATCTCAAAGACAAATAAAAGAAATGTTCATGGTACTGTATATAAAACAAGCTGATGAATAAATGTTGAATTGTCCAAATATAAACAAGCTTTGATGCTGAACTGCAGAATGTGTTTAACTGGTTAATGCAGACATGAAGAAATAACTGTAAGGATTTGCAATGAAGTTTTGAGAGTTAACTGAGAAGCTGTGAAGAATTATCCTTGTTATGGTAACATAGAAAATAAAAAGTACTGAATTGGGTTACTTGCGGGTTCCGGAGATCACTGTGAAAACTGTAGCAGATGACAAGGTGATGAACGGGTTAAATGCAGAGTAGAACAAACGAACAGCTGAGGGTAATGGAATCCTCCAAACTTTGTATGGTTGAAAGCAAGGTAACCTCATGCAGGACTCTGGGAATCCAACTGCTTCCAGTAGGTGTGCAATTAACTGACAGCACAGCGGGGAGCTGGTGGATCATTTAGCAGTGAAGGCTGCAGACGGACCTCTGGGAACGGAGGCGATATCTGGACCACGGGAATCACACAGGAATGCACGGAGAGAGCTCAGAGCTAGAGCACAGCGTTGATACAACAAAGCACTGGCCCAGAGTAACATAATCCCAGCCTACTTAAAGGCAGCACAAGCACGGGATTGGCTTACACCTGCCCACAGGTGTTTTCACTAGTGCTCTGTATTACCTATTTGGTCTCCAACATGGCCACCTCCTATACAGCAGACACACCGCAGTGCCTTAGGCCATTTGGTCCCCGCACTCACAGTTCCCAGATTCTGCATTACCTGTGCCACCGATCACGCCGCGTCCCCACACGGGCGCACAGCACCGCGAGCAACCGCACTGGCAACGGATGAACCCCAGAACCCGCAAAGGTAAGAGACCGGTTCGTGACAGTACCCCCTCTTCTACGGGTGGTCTCCGAACACCTTTGAACCTTATCAGGATTTTTGGAGAAGTATTTCTGTACCAGTCTTGGAGCATGAACATCTTCAGAGAAAACCCAGGATCTCTCCTCCGGACCGTAACCCTTCCAGTCGACCAGAAACTGTAAACGTCCATATCGGGAACGTGAGTCCACAATCTCTTTAACTTCAAATTTCTCATTCTGCAAAGAGTGAACTTTAGGAGATTTGGACTGGGTAGTACGGAACTTATTGAGAATCAAAGGCTTCAGTAAAGATGTATGAAAGGCGTTAGGAATTCTCAAAGACGGTGGCAACTTGACTTTGTATGACACAGGGTTGAGTACTTTTACAATGGGAAATGGACCAATAAACTTGGGAGCAAATTTCTTAGAAGGAACTTTGAACCTGAGATTGCGCGTAGAAATCCAAACTTGGTCTCCCACCTTGTAATTCGGTACAGCTTTACGTTTTCTATCTGCAAAAGATTTATAATGAGCGGAAGTTTTGACCAACGACTTACGCACACAACTCCAGATTCTGGATAGACGTTGAAGCTCTTGATCTGCTGCTGGAACCTCTAGGGCTGGCAATGGATGGAACTCTGGCACACGAGGATGAAAGCCGAAGTTAATATAAAAGGGCGTAGATTCTGAAGACGAATGGAAGAGATTATTATGAGCAAATTCTGCCAATGGAAGGTAGTCAACCCAGTCATCCTGTGAGGACGATATATATAGCCGGAGAAATGTTTCAAGGTCTTGGTTTACTCTCTCAGTTTGTCCATCTGTCTGAGGATGATATGCAGAAGAAAAGTTCAACTTGACATTTAAAGATGAACAAAGCGACCTCCAAAACTTGGCCACAAACTGTGTTCCCCGATCAGAGATGATCTCTCGAGGAAGGCCATGTAACTTGAAGATTTCAGAGATGAACAATCTGGCTAATAAAGGGGCTGATGGTAACCCAGTTAATGGAATGAAATGTGCCATTTTCGAAAATCGATCCATTATCACCCAAATGGTATTTCGCCCTTTTGATGGAGGTAGATCGGTCACGAAATCCATTGAGATATGAGTCCATGGTTGTTTGGGTATGGATAATGGATGTAATAACCCTGGTGGAGAACTTCTTGGACTCTTATGTTGGGCACATTTAGGACATGCTGCAATAAACTCTTGGACATCGGCTTTGAGACGTGGCCACCAATAAGACTGTTGAATAAACTTGAGAGTCTTTAGAACCCCAGGATGACCCATGAAGGCAGAGGAGTGAGCCCAGGTAAGCAGCCGTTTTCGAAGATTTGTGGCGACAAAGGTCTTGCCAGGCGGAAGAACTGGAGAGGTTCGAGTCATTAAAAAGGACGTAGGATTTACAATGGCTTGATTCGTGGTAGCATCATTTAATTCAGAAGAAGCAAAGGACCGGGAAAGGGCATCTGCCTTTTTGTTCTGAGACCCTGGACGATAGGTGAGCTTGAAATTAAATCGTGTGAAGAAAAGCGCCCATCGAGCTTGTCGTGGATTCAAGCACTGAGCTGACTGCAGATATAGAAGATTCTTATGATCAGTATAAACTGTAATGCGATGTTGTGCTCCTTCTAGAAGGTATCTCCACTCCTCAAATGCCAACTTGATGGCAAGTAATTCTTGCTCACCGATTGCATAATTACGTTCGGCCGGGAGGAACTTACGGGAGAAATATCCGCAGGGATGGACCTTTTTATCTTCAAAGACTTGTGATAACACAGCTCCTACTGCTTCTGTAGATGCATCCACCTCTAGTAGAAAGGGACGATTCAAATCAGGCTGTCGAAGAATGGGGGCTGACACAAAGGCTTGCTTTAAATCAGAGAAGGCTTTGATTGCTTCTGAAGACCAGTTCGTAGGATTTGCTCCCTTGCGAGTTAGGGCTGTGATGGGAGCAGCTAACGTAGAGTAATTCTTAATGAATCTCCTATAGAAATTAGCAAAGCCGAGAAATCGCTGAATCCCCTTGAGAGTTGTAGGAGTGGACCAATCTCGGATAGCTTGTACCTTACCGGGATCCATACATAGCTCTGATCCAGAAATGATGTAACCAAGGAACGGTATGGAAGATACTTCAAAAGTGCACTTCTCTAACTTACAATAAAGTTGATTTTTCCTCAGACGTGTCAGTACCTCTTTAACTTGGTGACGGTGAGACTTTATATCCCTAGAGAATATTAGGATATCATCCAGGTACACTACTAGACACTTGTAGAGAAGATCACGAAAAAGTTCATTCACATAGCTTTGAAAAACTGCAGGTGCATTACAAAGACCAAAAGGCATTACAAGGTATTCGTAATGCCCATCCCGGGTATTAAAAGCAGTCTTCCACTCGTCCCCTGCCCGGATGCGGATTAAATTGTAGGCCCCTCGGAGATCCAGTTTTGTAAACACAGTAGCTCCTTTTACCCGGTCAAATAATTCTGGAATTAAGGGTAATGGATACTTGTTTTTCACAGTGATCTCATTGAGTCCACGGTAATCTATGCATGGTCGTAACCCACCGTCCTTCTTCTTAACGAAAAAGAATCCGGCTCCTGCAGGTGAAGAAGATGGTCTGATAAATCCTTTGGTTAGATTTTCCTGTATATAATCAGACATAGCTTGCGTCTCTGGGATGGATAGCGGATAAATTCGTCCCCTAGGAGGTGTTTTACCCGGAACCAGGACAATTGGGCAGTCCCATTCGCGGTGAGGAGGTAGAGAGTCTGCTGCTTGTTTACTGAAAACATCCGCAAAGGATTGATACACCGGAGGTAGGTCGGGAAGGCTAATTGACCGGAGAGGTACAATTGAGGCTAAACAGTCCTTGGTACAAGATTTACCCCATGAAAGGACTTCCATGGTTTGCCAATTAAGTTGAGGATTATGTTTCTGCAGCCAAGGTAAACCAAGTATCACATCTTGAGAGGCTTTGGGAATCACGTAGAAGGAGAGGTATTCGGAATGGAGCACACCAACTTTCATCTTGAGACATACGGTTCGATGAGTAATTATACCATCTGGAATTCGACTTCCATCCACTGCTGTAACGGCAACTGCTGCTTCCAGAGGCATGGTTTGAACTTTAGACCGTATGACAAAGGCTGAGGAGATGAAGTTCTCAGCTGCCCCGGAATCTAGGAGAGCTGAAACTTTCACTGTAGAACTTGGAACTTCTAATTGAATAGACAAGGTCGGCTCTTTCCCAGAACGTGATTCTAAAGTAACTCCTAGCTTAACCTCCCTTGAATAAGCTAGGAGCGAGAGTTTTCCAGGCCGGAGTTTGCAGGATTTAACCAAATGTTCGGAGGACCCACAGTACATGCAGAGGTTACCCTGTCGACGACAAAGTCGTTCTTCCTCTGTGAGGCGAGAGCGCCCAATCTGCATAGGTTCTTCTGTTGTTACCGGCGACTGTGATGAAGAATCTTGTCGAGGCCTAGGATGATAACGTGGACTGGATCGCTCTGTCCTGGATTTCTCTAAACATCGCTCTCTGTAGCGTAGGTCAAGTTTGTTACAGAGAGAAATCAATTCATCCAGTTTAGTAGGCACATCCCGGATGGTTAAATCATCCTTGATTTTCTCTGAAAGTCCATTCCAAAACGCGGCGATCAGGGCCTCCTCATTCCAATTTAACTCTGAAGACAACGTGCGAAACTGAATAATATATTGACTGACAGGACGTAAACCTTGACGTAGACGGAGAATCTCCAAAGATGCTGAGGTGGTTCTGCCTGGTTCGTCAAAGATTCTCCGGAAGGATGATACGAACTCATTGTAATTAGAGAGGATAGAATCACCTCTTTCCCATAATGGTGATGCCCACTCCAGAGCCTGACCGGAGAGGAGGGCAATAATATATGCAACCTTAGCACGAGCTAATGGGAAACTGGCGGACAACAGTTCGAACTGGATCTCGCATTGATTCAGGAATCCTCTGCAAAGTTTTGGAGTTCCGTCAAACTTACTCGGAGAGGGTAACTGCAAGCGGGACGTAGGCAACGTCACAGGAGAAACTGTAGTGGTAACTGGGACAACCGGAGTTGGAATCTGGACTTGAGACATTTTAATAGCCGTATGAAGAGTCTCTAGACGGTCTGCCATAGTTTGCATAAACTGCACTATTTGTGTCTGTATAGACTCCTGGTTTTCCAGACGGGAAAGGATATCTGACGTAGCACCGCCTCCTGCGAATTGGTCACTTGACGGATCCATGGGGCCAGTGCTTACTGTCAGGTCCGGGTGTTTTTGTGAATCCGTTAACCCGGGACCAACAACAGGTGTAGGTGCTGGGGTATGAAGAAAGCAGGGAGGACAAAGAAAGTTCCGTTCCATATATTTATTGAAATTAACAATTCCAGTAAAGAGTTAAATGACAAGTTGTTAATCATCATATCATACTGAAGTATTGCAGGAATGGCAGAAATAATATGCAGGATAAATCTCAAAGACAAATAAAAGAAATGTTCATGGTACTGTATATAAAACAAGCTGATGAATAAATGTTGAATTGTCCAAATATAAACAAGCTTTGATGCTGAACTGCAGAATGTGTTTAACTGGTTAATGCAGACATGAAGAAATAACTGTAAGGATTTGCAATGAAGTTTTGAGAGTTAACTGAGAAGCTGTGAAGAATTATCCTTGTTATGGTAACATAGAAAATAAAAAGTACTGAATTGGGTTACTTGCGGGTTCCGGAGATCACTGTGAAAACTGTAGCAGATGACAAGGTGATGAACGGGTTAAATGCAGAGTAGAACAAACGAACAGCTGAGGGTAATGGAATCCTCCAAACTTTGTATGGTTGAAAGCAGACAGACAAGGTAACCTCATGCAGGACTCTGGGAATCCAACTGCTTCCAGTAGGTGTGCAATTAACTGACAGCACAGCGGGCAGCTGGTGGATCATTTAGCAGTGAAGGCTGCAGACGGACCTCTGGGAACGGAGGCGATATCTGGACCACGGGAATCACACAGGAATGCATGGAGAGAGCTCAGAGCTAGAGCACAGCGTTGATACAACAAAGCACTGGCCCAGAGTAACATAATCCCAGCCTACTTAAAGGCAGCACAAGCACGGGATTGGCTTACACCTGCCCACAGGTGTTTTCACTAGTGCTCTGTATTACCTATTTGGTCTCCAACATGGCCACCTCCTATACAGCAGACACACCGCAGTGCCTTAGGCCATTTGGTCCCCGCACTCACAGTTCCCAGATTCTGCATTACCTGTGCCACCGATCACGCCGCGTCCCCACACGGGCGCACAGCACCGCGAGCAACCGCACTGGCAACGGATGAACCCCAGAACCCGCAAAGGTAAGAGACCGGTTCGTGACAAAGACGTGCCCCCACTGGGGCGGACTCCCTCAGCGGAGCCCCAGCGTCATGCGGTGGATTTTGTAGAGGCCGGGGAGGACTTCTGCTCCTGGGAACCAGCTGTGGCTGGCAGCTTTTTCCCTTTGCCCTTACCTCTGGCAAGAAAGGAAGATCCCCGCACTCTCTTGGGTTTATGCGACCGAAAGGACTGCATCTGATAATGTAGCGTTTTCTTAGGCTGTGAGGAAACATAAGGCAAAAAAGTTGATTTACCTGCCGTAGCCGTGGAAACTAGGTCCGTGAGACCTTCCCCAAGTAATTCCTCACCCTTGTAAGGTAAAACCTCCATATGCCTCTTCGAGTCGGCATCGCCCGTCAATTGTCGGGTCCATAGGGCTCACCTAGCCGAAAACGCCATCGCGTTGGCCCTGGAACCCAGTAGGCCAATGTCTCTCTGAGCATCTCTCATATATAGGACAGCGTCTTTAATATGACCCAGGGTCAATAAAATGGTTTCTTTTTCCAGCGAATCTATATCATCAGATAAGGTATCTGTCCACGCCGCTACAGCGCTACAAACCCAAGCCGATGCTATCGCCGGTCTGAGTAAAGTACCAGAATGTGTGTAAATAGACTTCAAGGTAGTCTCCTGCCTGCGATCAGCAGGATCCTTCAGGGATGCCGTATCTTGAGATGGCAGCGCTACCTTTTTGGATAAGCATGTCAACGCTTTGTCCACCCTTGGGAAGGATTCCCACCGTATCCTGTCCTTAGTCGGGAAAGGATACGCCATAAGAATCCTTTTGGGAATCTGTAGTTTTTTATCTGGAGATTCCCAAGCCTTTTCAAATAATTTGTTCAGCTCATGAGATGGAGGAAAGGTTACCTCAGGTTTCTTTTCTTTAAACATGTGGACCCTCGTGTCAGGGACAGAGGGTTCATCCGTGATATGTAACACCTCTTTTATAGCAATAATCATACAATAAATACTTTTAGCCAATTTTGGCTGCAACTTTGCATCATCGTAGTCGACACTGGAATCAGAATCCGTGTCGGTATCCGTGTTTACTATTTGGGATAGTGGGCGCTTTTGAGACCCAGGAGGTCCCTGTGACATAGAGAAAGGCAGGGCTAAACTTAACTCCCTGTACCTTCCCTGGACTCAGCTTTGTCCAACCTTTTGTGCAATAAATTCACATTTGCATTTAAAACATTCCACATATCCAACCAGTCAGGTGTCGGCGTTGCCGACGGAGACACCACACTCATTTGCTCCACCTCCTCCCTAGTAGAGCCTTCCGCTTCAGACATGCCGACACACGCGTACCGACACACCACACACTCAGGGAATTCTCTATCTGGAGACAGTTCCCCCACAAGGCCCTTTGGAGAGACAGAGAGAAAGTATGCCAGCACACACCCAGCGCCAATGACCCAGGGAAACAAATTACCCAGATAGCGCTTTTTATAATTATATCTATAACACTGCGCCAAATTATGTGCCCCCCCCCCCCTCTTTCAAACCCTCTGTCACCGTATTCAGCAGTAGAGAGTCCGGGGAGCCAGCTTCTCAGCGTGTGCTGTGGAGAAAATGGCGCTGGTGAGTGCTGAGGATCAAGCCCCGCCCCCTCAGCGGCGGGCTTCGGTCCCGCTCTATTGATTTGAAAAACTGGCGGGGGTTCTCATATATACAGAGCAAAGCCCATATACATCTTAAAATGCCAGAGAAGAGGTTTAATTGCTGCCCAGGGTGCCCTCCCTGTGCCCTGCACCCTTACAGTGCCTGCCGTGTGTGTGTTGTGTGGGAGCAATGGCGCGCAGCGTTACCTCAGTGAAGATCCGACATCTTCTGCCGCCTTTGAAGTCTTCTTTCTTCATATACTCACCCGGCTTCTATCTTCCGGCTCTGTGAGGAGGACGGCGGCGCGTTTCCGGGACGAACTGCAAGGAGAGACCTGCGTTCCGACTCCCTCTGGAGCTAATGGTGTCCAGTAGCCTAAGAAGCAGAGCCTAGCATTTAAGTAGGTCTGCTTCTCTCCCCTCAGTCCCACGATGCAGGGAGCCTGTTGCCAGCAGGCTCCCTGAAAATAAAAAACCTAACAAAATACTTTCTTTCAGGGAAACTCAGGAGAGCTCCCTGTAATGCACCCAGTCTCCTCTGGGCACAGTATCAAACTGAGGTCTGGAGGAGGGGAAAAGAGGGAGGAGCCAGTGCACACCCATATCTAAAGTTCTTTTTAGTGCCCATGTCTCCTGCGGAACCCGTCTATTCCCCATGGTCCTTACGGAGTCCCCAGCATCCTCTAGGACGTAAGAGAGATTCCAGTGATACTGCCGTATATATGTATGTCCAGTGGTACTGCCGTATAATTCCAGTGATACTGCCCTATATGTCCAGTGGTACTGCCATATAAATTCAGTGGTACTGGCATATAAATCCAGTCCAGTGATACTGCTGTATATGTCCAGTGATATTGCCGTATAAATCCAGTGATACTGCCATATATGTCCAGTGGTACTGCTGTATAAATCCAGTCCAGTGATACTGCCGTATATGTCCAATGGTACTGCCATATATGTCCAGTGGTACTGCCGTATAAATCCAGTCCAGTGATACTGCCGTATATGTCCAGTGGTACTACCGTATAAATCCAGTGATACTGCCGTATATTTATTTATTTATTTATTTATTAACAGTTTCTTATATAGCGCAGAAAATTCCGTTGCACTTTACAATTTGAAATAACAATAACAAACTGGGTGATAACAGTCATAGAGGTAGGAAGGCCCTGCTCGCAAGCTTACAATCTATAGGGAAATAGGCATATGTACACAAGGAAAGGTGCTATCTATTGCATAGAATGAAAAGACATGTGAGGATATGTGTGGACTGTACAGAGTGGATGTAATTTGATAGGAAGGTTTATGAAAGTTATGTGGGCGGTTCAGGAATTTGATACGCTTGCCTAAAGAGGTGAGTTTTGATGGAACGCTTGAAGGTTTGGAGACTAGAGGAGAGTCTTATTGTGCGTGGTAGGGCATTCCACAGAGTGGGTGCAGCCCGATGAAAGTCCTGCAGTCGTGAGTGGGAGCGAGTAATTAGTGTGGATGAGAGACGCAGGTCTTGTGAACAGTGAAGAGGTTGGGTTGGGAGATATTTTGTGATAAGCGAAGTGATGTACGTTGGTGTAGTTTTGTTAATGGCCTTGTGTGTGAGTAAAAGTATTTTATATTGAATGCGGTAGAGTACAGGTAACCAATGGAGGGACTGACAGAGTGGATCTGCAGACGATGAACGTCTAGCGAGGAAGATAAGCCTCGCCGCTGCATTCAAAATGGATTGTAGTGGTGAGAGTCTCGTTTTGGGAAGACCAGTTAGGAGACTATTGCAATAATCAATGCGGGAGATAATGAGAGCGTGGATTAGAGTTTTAGCAGTGTCTTGTGTAAGGTATGGTCGTATTTTGGATATGTTTTTTAGATGCATGTAACATGATCTTGAGACAGATTGAATGTGGGGAACAAAGGACAGATCAGAGTCAAGGATGACACCTAGGCAGCGAGCTTGTGGGGTAGGGTAGATAGTCGAGTTTTCAACAGTGATAGAGATATCAGGTTGGTACCTACTATTGGCCGGTGGAAATATAATTAACTCTGTCTTTGAAATATTAAGTTTGAGGTGGCGAGATGTCATCCAGGATGAGATGGCAGAAAGGCATTCAGTGACACGGTCCAGCACAGATAGGGACAAGTCAGGGGAGGATAGGTAGATTTGAGTATCATCTGCGTACAGATGATACTGAAAACCAAAAGAGCTGATTAGTTTACCAAGAGATGAGGTATAGATAGAGAAAAGCAGAGGACCCAAGACTGAGCCTTGCGGTACTCCAACTGAAAGAGGTAGCGAAGAGGAGGTAGATTCAGAGATGCGAACACTGAAGGAGCGATTAGATAGGTACGATAGGAACCAAGAAAGGGCTATGTCTTTAAGACCTAGGGATTGTAGTGTCTGTATGAGAAGAGAGTGGTCTACAGTGTCAAATGCAGCAGATAGGTCTAGAAGAATAAGTAGTGAGTAGTGGCCTTTAGACTTCGTAGTGACCAAATCATTAACCACTTTAGTCAGTGCCGTCTCTGTGGAATGTTGGGAACGGAAGCCTGACTGAAGTGGGTCCAACAAAGTGTATGAGTTAAGAAAGTGTGTGAGTCGAGTGTAGGCAAGTCTCTCAAGTAGCTTAGAGAGACAAGGGAGCTGAGAGATAGGGCGGTAGTTTGAGAGAGCATTAGGGTCAGAATTTTGTTTTGTTAAAATGGGAGTAATCACTGCATGCTTGAAGAGTGAAGGAAAAATACCAGTAGAGAGAGAGAGAGAGAGATTACAGATGTTAGTTAAGGTAGGGATGAGCACCAGAGACAGAGCTTTACTTATTTGTGAGGGTAAAGGATCAAGAGGAGAGGTAGTAGAGAAGCAGGATGAGAAGAGTGATGATACTTCATCTTCATTTGTGGGATCAAATAAAGAAAGAGTGCCAGAGGGTTCAGGTAAAGAACGGAGCAGGTCACTGGCTGCCGAAGAGCATACCATTTCATCTCGGATCTTAGCAATCTTCTCCTTCAAGTAGGAAGCAAGATCATGTGCCTTGATAGTGGCTGGTGGGGTAGGTGCGGGAGGATTCAGAAGTGATTTAAATGTATTAAAGAGTCGTTTGGGGTTAGAGGCTTGAGCAGAGATAAGAGTTTGGAAATATGTTTGTTTGGCAGTGTCCAGGGCATTTTTATAAGAATGGTAGACTGTCTTATATGTGAGGAAGTCACTTGAAATACGAGATTTACGCCACTGACGTTCAAGTTTTCGTGTGAGTTTTTGTAGTTGTCTTGTTAATTTGGAGTGCCATGGTTGACATCTAGGCCTCCGTGGAGTGTGATGGGTAGCTGGAGCCACTTCATCAAGGGCTAGTTCTAGAGTCTCATTAAGGTGTGATACAGCCATCTCAGGAGAGGTGAATGCAGAAATAGGTGAAAGCAGTTGTTGGAGTGAAGTGGAAAGTTCTTGAAGATTAATTGTGTTAATATTTCTGCGAGTTTGAGGAAGATTGGAGAACTTCCGCAACACAGGGTTTGAATTAACAGAGGAAAGCATGCAGGTGATAAGGTTGTGATCTGAGAGGGGGAAAGGAGTGTTAGTGAGTTCAGCGATGGAGCATATTCTGGTGAATACTAGATCAAGGCAGTGGCCCGCCTGATGAGTAGAGGAGCCAGTCCATTGGGAGAGGCCAAGAGAGGAGGTTAGAGAGAGTAGTTTGGAGGCATGCGCAGCAGATTTTGGACAATCAATAGCAATATTGAAATCACCCATGATAATGGTGGAGATGTCAGAGGATAGGAAGTGAGGGAGCCAGGCAGAAAAATCTTCCAAAAATTGTTTTGGATGCCCAGGTGGGCGGTAGATAGCTGCAACACGCAGAGAGAAAGGAGAGTAAACCCTAATGGAATGTACTTCAAATGATGTAAATGTGAGTGATGGAACCTGTGGTAGAACAGTATATGCAAAAGATTGGGAAAGTAAAAGTCCAACTCCTCCTCCTTTATGGTTATTGGGTCTGGAGGTGTGTGCAAAGTGGAGACCACCATGTGCCAGTGCTGCAGGGGAGGCTGTGTCAGATTGTGTGAGCCAGGTTTCTGTTATAGCCAGCAGATTGATGTTGTTAGATATGAAGAGGTCATGGATGGATGTTAATTTGTTACAAACAGAGCGTGCACTCCATAAGGCACATTTTAGTGATCTGGAGGGTGATGGAAGACATGTGATGTTTATGAGGTTAGCTGGATTTCTATGTTGCTGTGAATCAGGTGAATGCGAGTGATGCAAGTGGCTGGGTCCTGGATTTGGTGAAATGTCACCAGCTATCAGAAGCAGAAGAGAGAGATAAATGTGGGTGTCAGAGGTTTGTGAAAGTTTTTTATGGTGAGAGGTTGTAGATGTTATTGTCAATGAGTATAGGGAAGTAAAAAGCTCATGAGTGCTAATAAGAGGGGAGTGTAGAATTGAGGGGGCAACATGTACATAGGGGTGAGTTGCTGGGAGACTGAATGATGCAATGGCCTTTATGAATACTCCATGAAGAGCAATGCAGAAAATCAATTTGTGGAACATAGTTAGTTTGAGATGAAATCAGTGTTTTCTAGGCTGAGAGTGTAAGGTTTTACTTGTTCAAGTTAAAAGTGCAGGTGCCTACTGGTGTTGTTCTGCTGTATGTTAACTGTGCATTATAGAGCAAAGTGACAAACAGGTATGTACAATCACATGTAAATCACAATGTATATAGTTGTCTACCAAATTGGTTGCATTTTGTTCTTAGAGGTCATGAGGATTTTAGTTGCTAAAATATTTACATACGCTGAAGTACACAGATGATTGGGAATGTAAGGAAGGGACGATGTTTTCTGTTTTGTCGGTGGGTTGTTTCTGTCTGTTTTCGTCCTGGTAAGTCCTGGGTAAGTCTATATTGTAATATTTTCATAACCCTTGTAAAAAAGCCCTTATAATAAATAGAGATGAGCGCCTGAAATTTTTCGGGTTTTGTGTTTTGGTTTTGGGTTCGGTTCCGCGGCCGTGTTTTGGGTTCGAACGCGTTTTGGCAAAACCTCACCGAATTTTTTTTGTCGGATTCGGGTGTGTTTTGGATTCGGGTGTTTTTTTCAAAAAACACTAAAAAACAGCTTAAATCATAGAATTTGGGGGTCATTTTGATCCCAAAGTATTATTAACCTCAAAAACCATAATTTACACTCATTTTCAGTCTATTCTGAATACCTCACACCTCACAATATTATTTTTAGTCCTAAAATTTGCACCGAGGTCGCTGTGTGAGTAAGATAAGCGACCCTAGTGGCCGACACAAACACCGGGCCCATCTAGGAGTGGCACTGCAGTGTCACGCAGGATGTCCCTTCCAAAAAACCCTCCCCAAACAGCACATGACGCAAAGAAAAAAAGAGGCGCAATGAGGTAGCTGTGTGAGTAAGATTAGCGACCCTAGTGGCCGACACAAACACCGGGCCCATCTAGGAGTGGCACTGCAGTGTCACGCAGGATGGCCCTTCCAAAAAACCCTCCCCAAACAGCACATGACGCAAAGAAAAAAAGAGGCGCAATGAGGTAGCTGTGTGAGTAAGATTAGCGACCCTAGTGGCCGACACAAACACCGGGCCCATCTAGGAGTGGCACTGCAGTGTCACGCAGGATGTCCCTTCCAAAAAACCCTCCCCAAACAGCACATGACGCAAAGAAAAAAAGAGGCGCAATGAGGTAGCTGACTGTGTGAGTAAGATTAGCGACCCTAGTGGCCGACACAAACACCGGGCCCATCTAGGAGTGGCACTGCAGTGTCACGCAGGATGTCCCTTCCAAAAAACCCTCCCCAATCAGCACATGATGCAAAGAAAAAGAAAAGAAAAAAGAGGTGCAAGATGGAATTGTCCTTGGGCCCTCCCACCCACCCTTATGTTGTATAAACAAAACAGGACATGCACACTTTAACCAACCCATCATTTCAGTGACAGGGTCTGCCACACGACTGTGACTGATATGACGGGTTGGTTTGGACCCCCCCCAAAAAAGAAGCAATTAATCTCTCCTTGCACAAACTGGCTCTACAGAGGCAAGATGTCCACCTCATCTTCACCCTCCGATATATCACCGTGTACATCCCCCTCCTCACAGATTATCAATTCGTCCCCACTGGAATCCACCATCTCAGCTCCCTGTGTACTTTGTGGAGGCAATTGCTGCTGGTCAATGTCTCCGCGGAGGAATTGATTATAATTCATTTTAATGAACATCATCTTCTCCACATTTTCTGGATGTAACCTCGTACGCCGATTGCTGACAAGGTGAGCGGCGGCACTAAACACTCTTTCGGAGTACACACTTGTGGGAGGGCAACTTAGGTAGAATAAAGCCAGTTTGTGCAAGGGCCTCCAAATTGCCTCTTTTTCCTGCCAGTATAAGTACGGACTGTGTGACGTGCCTACTTGGATGCGGTCACTCATATAATCCTCCACCATTCTATCAATGTTGAGAGAATCATATGCAGTGACAGTAGACGACATGTCCGTAATCGTTGTCAGGTCCTTCAGTCCGGACCAGATGTCAGCATCAGCAGTCGCTCCAGACTGCCCTGCATCACCGCCAGCGGGTGGGCTCGGAATTCTGAGCCTTTTCCTCGCACCCCCAGTTGCGGGAGAATGTGAAGGAGGAGATGTTGACAGGTCGCGTTCCGCTTGACTTGACAATTTTGTCACCAGCAGGTCTTTGCACCCCAGCAGACTTGTGTCTGCCGGAAAGAGAGATCCAAGGTAGGCTTTAAATCTAGGATCGAGCACGGTGGCCAAAATGTAGTGCTCTGATTTCAACAGATTGACCACCCGTGAATCCTTGTTAAGCGAATTAAGGGCTGCATCCACAAGTCCCACATGCCTAGCGGAATCGCTCCCTTTTAGCTCCTTCTTCAATGCCTCCAGCTTCTTCTGCAAAAGCCTGATGAGGGGAATGACCTGACTCAGGCTGGCAGTGTCTGAACTGACTTCACGTGTGGCAAGTTCAAAGGGCATCAGAGCCTTGCACAACGTTGAAATCATTCTCCACTGCACTTGAGACAGGTGCATTCCACCTCCTATATCGTGCTCAATTGTATAGGCTTGAATGGCCTTTTGCTGCTCCTCCAACCTCTGAAGCATATAGAGGGTTGAATTCCACCTCGTTACCACTTCTTGCTTCAGATGATGGCAGGGCAGGTTCAGTAGTTTTTGGTGGTGCTCCAGTCTTCTGTACGTGGTGCCTGTACGCCGAAAGTGTCCCGCAATTTTTCTGGCCACCGACAGCATCTCTTGCACGCCCCTGTCGTTTTTTAAAAAATTCTGCACCACCAAATTCAAGGTATGTGCAAAACATGGGACGTGCTGGAATTTGCCCATATTTAATGCACACACAATATTGCTGGCGTTGTCCGATGCCACAAATCCACAGGAGAGTCCAATTGGGGTAAGCCATTCCGCGATGATCTTCCTCAGTTGCCGTAAGAGGTTTTCAGCTGTGTGCGTATTCTGGAAACCGGTGATACAAAGCGTAGCCTGCCTAGGAAAGAGTTGGCGTTTGCGAGATGCTGCTACTGGTGCCGCCGCTGCTGTTCTTGCGGCGGGAGTCCATACATCTACCCAGTGGGCTGTCACAGTCATATAGTCCTGACCCTGCCCTGCTCCACTTGTCCACATGTCCGTGGTTAAGTGGACATTGGGTACAGCTGCATTTTTTAGGACACTGGTGACTCTTTTTCTGAGGTCTGTGTACATTTTCGGTATCGCCTGCCTAGAGAAATGGAACCTAGATGGTATTTGGTACCGGGGACACAGTACCTCCAACAAGTCTCTAGTTGGCTCTGCAGTAATGATGGATACCGGAACCACGTTTCTCACCACCCAGGATGCCAAGGCCTCAGTTATCCGCTTTGCAGTAGGATGACTGCTGTGATATTTCATCTTCCTCGCAAAGGACTGTTGAACAGTCAATTGCTCACTGGAAGTAGTACAAGTGGGCTTACGACTTCCCCTCTGGGATGACCATCGACTCCCAGCGGCAACAACAGCAGCGCCAGCAGCAGTAGGCGTTACACGCAAGGATGCATCGGAGGAATCCCAGGCAGGAGAGGACTCGTCAGAATTGCCAGTGACATGGCCTGCAGGACTATTGGCATTCCTGGGGAAGGAGGAAATTGACACTGAGGGAGTTGGTGGGGTGGTTTGCGTGAGCTTGGTTACAAGAGGAAGGGATTTACTGGTCAGTGGACTGCTTCCGCTGTCACCCAAAGTTTTTGAACTTGTCACTGACTTATTATGAATGCGCTGCAGGTGACGTATAAGGGAGGATGTTCCGAGGTGGTTAACGTCCTTACCCCTACTTATTACAGCTTGACAAAGGGAACACACGGCTTGACACCTGTTGTCCGCATTTCTGGTGAAATACCTCCACACCGAAGAGCTGATTTTTTTGGTATTTTCACCTGGCATGTCAACGGCCATATTCCTCCCACGGACAACAGGTGTCTCCCCGGGTGCCTGACTTAAACAAACCACCTCACCATCAGAATCCTCCTGGTCAATTTCCTCCCCAGCGCCAGCAACACCCATATCCTCCTCATCCTGGTGTACTTCAACACTGACATCTTCAATCTGACTATCAGGAACTGGACTGCGGGTGCTCCTTCCAGCACTTGCAGGGGGCGTGCAAATGGTGGAAGGCGCATGCTCTTCACGTCCAGTGTTGGGAAGGTTAGGCATCGCAACCGACACAATTGGACTCTCCTTGTGGATTTGGGATTTCGAAGAATGCACAGTTCTTTGCTGTGCTGCTTTTGCCAGCTTGAGTCTTTTCATTTTTCTAGCGAGAGGCTGAGTGCTTCCATCCTCATGTGAAGCTGAACCACTAGCCATGAACATAGGCCAGGGCCTCAGCCGTTCCTTGCCACTCCGTGTGGTAAATGGCATATTGGCAAGTTTACGCTTCTCCTCCGACAATTTTATTTTAGGTTTTGGAGTCCTTTTTTTTCTGATATTTGGTGTTTTGGATTTGACATGCTCTGTACTATGACATTGGGCATCGGCCTTGGCAGACGACGTTGCTGGCATTTCATCGTCTCGGCCATGACTAGTGGCAGCAGCTTCAGCACGAGGTGGAAGTGGATCTTGATCTTTCCCTAATTTTGGAACCTCAACATTTTTGTTCTCCATATTTTAATAGGCACAACTAAAAGGCACCTCAGGTAAACAATGGAGATGGATACTAGTATACAATTATGGACTGCCTGCCGAGTGCAGACACAGAGGTAGCCACAGCCGTGAACTACCGTACTGTACTGTGTCTGCAGCTAATATAGACTGGTTGATAAAGAGAAGATGTCTATGTAACTATGTATGTATAAAGAAGAATGAAAAAAAACCACGGTTAGGTGGTATACAATTATGGACGGACTGCCTGCCGAGTGCAGACACAGAGGTAGCCACAGCCGTGAACTACCGTACTGTACTGTGTCTGCAGCTAATATAGACTGGTTGATAAAGAGAAGATGTCTATGTAACTATGTATGTATAAAGAAGAATGAAAAAAATCCACGGTTAGGTGGTATTACAATTATGGACGGACTGCCTGCCGAGTGCAGAGACACAGAGGTAGCCACAGCCGTGAACTACCGTACTGTGTCTGCTGCGACTGGATGATAAATGATATAAAAAATATATATATATCACTACTGCAGCCGGACAGGTATATATTATATATTATATAATGACGGACCTGCTGGACACTGTCTGTCAGCAGAATGAGTTTTATTTTTATAGAATAAAAAAAAAAAAAACACACAAGTGAAGTCACACGACGAGTGTTTAACTTTTTCAGGCAATCACAATATAAGTATACTACTAACTATACTGGTGGTCAGTGTGGTCAGGTCACTGGTCAGTCACACTGGCAGTGGCACTCCTGCAGCAAAAGTGTGCACTGTTTAATTTTAATATAATATGTACTCCTGGCTCCTGCTATAACCTATAACTGGCACTGCAGTAGTGCTCCCCAGTCTCCCCCACAATTATAAGCTGTGTGAGCTGAGCAGTCAGACAGATATATATAATATTATATATAGATAATAGATGATGCAGCACACTGGCCTGAGCCTGAGCAGTGCACACAGATATGGTATGTGACTGACTGAGTCACTGTGTGTATCGCTTTTTTCAGGCAGAGAACGGATATATTAAATAAACTGCACTGTGTGTCTGGTGGTCACTCACTATATAATATATTATGTACTCCTGGCTCCTGCTATAACCTATAACTGGCACTGCAGTAGTGCTCCCCAGTCTCCCCCACAATTATAAGCTGTGTGAGCTGAGCAGTCAGACAGATATATATAATATTATATATAGATAATAGATGATGCAGCACACTGGCCTGAGCCTGAGCAGTGCACACAGATATGGTATGTGACTGAGTCACTGTGTGCTGTGTATCGCTTTTTTCAGGCAGAGAACGGATTATAAAGTAAACTGCACTGTCCTCACTAGTAAACTCTCTCCACTCAGTCTCTACACTTCTACAGTAACAGTACTCCTCCTAGTCAGCTCCAGTAAATCTCTCTCAGTCTCTTATAATCTAAATGGAGAGGACGCCAGCCACGTCCTCTCCCTATCAATCTCAATGCACGTGTGAAAATGGCGGCGACGCGCGGCTCCTTATATAGAATCCGAGTCTCGCGATAGAATCCGAGCCTCGCGAGAATCCGACAGCGTCATGATGACGTTCGGGCGCGCTCGGGTTAACCGAGCAAGGCGGGAAGATCCGAGTCGCTCGGACCCGTGAAAAAAAACATGAAGTTCTGGCGGGTTCGGATTCAGAGAAACCGAACCCGCTCATCTCTAATAATAAAGCCCTGTTCAGCTGGCTGTTGTTCAGCCAAGCATCTTTCCTTATGAATGGTAAGTATCCATGTGTCTCTAGTAATTGCAATCAAGGCCTAACATCCCACCCCCCGTTTACAGAGTATGCCATAAAACTCAACTAAAACAAATACTAAGATAGCAGTTACCAACTATATAAAGCTGCTAAACAGTTTCATCCTAGAATACAATATAGCTTATGATATACAAATTGACAGTGTAGATTACCTAGTTATAATAACACTATCACTGATGCATATATATTCTGAGCAGATCCAAAATGCAAAGGAGTGTAGATTACCTAGTTATAATAACACTATCACTGATGCATATATATTCTGAGCAGATCCAAAATGCAAAGGAGTGTAGATTACCTGCAGAGAATATATGTCCAGTGGCACTGCCGTATAAATCCAGTGATACTGCTGTATATGTCCAGTGGTACTGCCGTATAAATCCAGTGATACTGCCGTATTTGTCCAGTGGTACTGCCATATAATTCCAGTGATACTGCCGTATATGTCCACTGGTACTGTCGTATAAATCCAGTGGTACTGTCGTATAAATCCAGTGGTACTGCCGTATAATTCCAGTGATACTGCCGTATAATTCCAGTGATACTGCCGTATAATTCCAGTGATACTGCCGTATAAATCCAGTCCGGTGGTACTGCTGTATAAGTCCAGTGATACTGCCGTATAATTCCAGTGATACTGCCATATAATTCCAGTGGTACTGGCATATAATT
Source organism: Pseudophryne corroboree (assembly GCF_028390025.1). Classification (NCBI taxonomy): domain Eukaryota; kingdom Metazoa; phylum Chordata; class Amphibia; order Anura; family Myobatrachidae; genus Pseudophryne; species Pseudophryne corroboree. The sequence continues at coordinate 789,850,095 of NC_086447.1, read as the reverse complement.
CCAGTGGTACTGGCGTATAAGTACAGTGGTACTGGCATATAATTCCAGTGGTACTGGCGTATAAGTACAGTGGTTCTGCCATATAATTCCATTGAATTGCAGTTGTACCCACTGTCCACTTAACCACGGACATGTGGAAAAATGGAACAGGGCAGACTAAGGACTATATTACTGTGACAGCCCACTGGGTAGATGTATTGCCTACCGCAGCAACAACAGCAGCGGCACCAGTAGCAGCATATCGCAAACGTCAACTTGTTCCTAAGCAGACTACGCTATGTATGACCGCTTTCCGTAAGAGGCACACCGCTGACAGCCTCTTATGGAAACTGAGGGACATCATCGCACAATGGCATACCCCACTTAGACTCTCCTGGGGATTTGTGATATTGGACAACGCCACCAATATTGTGCATGCATTACATCTGGGCAAATTCCAGCACGTCCCATGTTTTATTTTGTCAGCGATCGGCGTAGGAGGTTACTTCCACAAAATGTGGAGAAGATGATGTTCATCAAAATGAATTATAAATTCCTCCAGGAAGACCTTAACCAGCAATTGCCTCCAGAAAGTACACATGGACCTGTGATGGTGGATTCCAGTGGGGACGAATTAATACTCTGTGAGTAGGAGGATGTACACACTGAAAGGGGTGAGGAATCGGAGGATGAGATTGAGGTCGACATCTTGCCTCTGTAGAGCCAGTTTGTGCAAGGAGAAATTGATTGCTTCTTTTTTGGTGGGGGCACAAACAAACCAGTCATTTCAGCCACAGTCGTGTGTCAGACCCTGTTGCTGAAATGATTGGTTTGTTAAAGTGTGCATGTCCTGTTTATACAACATAAGGGTGGGTGGGAGGGCCCAAGGACAATTCCATCTTGCACCTCTTTTTCTTCTTTGCATCATGTGCTGTTTGGGAAATAATCGTTTTTTTAAAGTGTCATCCTGTCTGACACTGCCGTACAACTCCAGGGGTACTGCCATATAAGTCCAGTCCATTGGTGCTGTCTTGTGCTGCATCAGTCCAGTGGTGGTGTCTTGTGGTGCCATAAGTCCAGTTGTGGTGTCCTGTGCTGTATATTATTTACTCCAAATAAAAGGGTTATATACATTACTTATATTATTATCCAAATAATTTTGACAGGGTTTGGCCTGTGTGGTGTAGGCAGTGCCGTAACTAGGCATTTTAGCGCTGTGTGCAAGAAACGATTGGCGCCCCCCCCGCCATGTACAGTAAGATAGGGGCAGTGTGTGCCGTAGGCGCGAGAAAAATATATAGGCGCGTGGCTTTATGGGGAAGGGGTGTGGCCACAAAATAATAGCAATACATACTACGGTGCACAGTAGTCTACATTATTCAAATTACGCTGCACAGTAGCGCCACACCAGGTAGAGACCCTTTTATACATTACAGCAGACAGCGTCCCCCTTTTTACACATTACAGCAGACAGTCCCCCTTTTTACACATTACAGCAGACATCCCCCTTTTTACACATTGCGGCAGCCAGTCCCCTTTTTACACATTGCGGCAGCCAGTCCCCTTTTTACACATTGCGGCAGCCAGGCCCCCTTTTTACACATTGCGGCAGCCAGGCCCCCTTTTTACACATTGTGGCAGATGGTGTACCCCTTTTTACATATTACAGCAGACAGCGTCCCCCTTTTTACACATTACGGCAGATGGTGTCCCCCTTTATACCCATTGCAGCAGCCAGCGTCCCCCTTTTTATACATTGCGGCAGCCAGTCCCCCTTTTTACACATTGCGGCAGCCAGTCCCCCTTTTTACACATTGCGGCAGCCGGTCCCCCATTTTACACATTACGGTAGCCAGGCCCCCTTTTTACACACTGCGGCAGACGGTGTCCCCCTGAGAGAGAGAGAGAGAGAGAGAGAGAGAGAGAGAGAGAGAGATACTTACCATCTCCCCGCTGGCAGTCAGGCTCCTTGTGCAGCTCCCTCGGTGCAGGCAGGTGAGAAGGAGGAGGAGGGAGGGGGACTGGAGCCGCAGCAGCGCTATTTCATTGGTAGTAAGCGCCGCTGCAGCTGTCCCCTCTTCTTCCGTATTGGCTGCCTGGCGCTGCAGTGGATGCTGGGATGGAGGAACCGCAGTGAGTCAATTTGACTCATGACATGCCGCTGGCCGTGCGCCCTCAGGGCAACTGCGCTGTGTGCCAAGCCCACTTGGCACACACGTAGTTAGTTACGGCCCTGGGTGTAGGGGTATGCTCGCCTGTGCTGCATATTATTATAATAGCTCCAAATAAAAGGGTTATTATTATCCAAATTAATTCAACATGCTTTGCCGAGTGTGTGTAGTTTAGGGGTACGCTCTCTCCTGTGCCACCAATATTGTGCTTGTATTACATCTGGGCAAATTCCAGCACGTACCATGTTGTTTGTGCCGCTTAGCTTAGTCATACAGCTACCTCATTTGCACCTCTTTTTCTTCTTTGCATGATGTGCTGTTTGGGGCCTATTTTTTAAATCTGCCATCCTGTCTGACACTGCAGTGCCACTCCTAGATAGGCCAGGTGTTTGTGCCGCACACTTGTGTCGCTCAGCTTAGTCATACAGCCACTTCGGTGTAACCTTTTGGCCTAAAAACAATATTGTGAGGTGTGAGGTGTTCAAAATACACTAGAAATGAGTGGAAATGAATGTTATTGAGGTTAATAATATCGTAGGATCAAAATTACCCACAAATTCTGTGATTTTAGCTGTTTTTGTGGGGGGTTTTAAAAAATCATCCAGATCCAAAACCAAAACCCAAAAGGGTAGTTTTGGCAAAACCAATCCAGATCTAAAACACGAGCATGGAACCAGAACCAAAACCAAAACACAAAACACGAGAAGTTCCAGCCGCACATCTCTTGTTAGTAGTTAGTACATATGCGATAAGTATCAATGCGGAATGCGGCGGAATGTTACCACTGTCTTAGTACATCCTGCTCAATATTTTATCTGAACAGTGCAGAAACGCAACCCAACACACTATGTTAAACACAACTTCCACAGGATGTTGTGTTTAACAAAACATATCAGATGGCCTTCCATATTGCTTGTTGATTGCAGTTTGCTAAAGCTCATGAGACAACACTTAAGCTGGGCACACACTATACAATATATCGGACAATGTTGCGATCCGCAACAGATTGCAGTGACTATAGTATAGTGTATAACCTCAAGTCCACCCAATTATTTCACTAGTGCAGTGTCGGATTGGGGCATGAAGGGCCCACCAGAGAAATCAGTGGTAGATGCCCATGCTTAAGGGGGTGTGTCTAGCCACCACAGACACTTGGCCAACCATTATCGAGGACATAGATTTCTCTGTACCCCTGTGGGCCAGTCCAACCCTGCACTTATGATTCTGAGGAAGAGACCTGGAGAACATGCACTATGTGGGGTCCCGAGGATTGAGATGAAAAACCTGTGAGATAAAGTATTATGATTTTTTTTCTTTATATAATATGCAAAATTTGAATCCCTTATTTTGTCATATTAAAAATAACTTACTACACTCTTAGGATTAAATTTACTAAAGCTTCTAAAACAGAGAATTGGTGATGTTGCCCATAGCAACCAATCACATGCTGTCTATCATTTCTCTATTGCCTTTTATAAAATAATAGACAGCATCTGATTGGTTGCTGTGGGCAACATTACCAATTCTGTTTTAGAAGCTTTAGTAAATTTACCCTTAGTGGCTATTTGGGCTGTTTCTTTGAGTGTTGTAGTGGTCGGCGTGTGTTTTTCAGCAGTATCTGGATATACAGTGGGAATTAATCTTGTGGAAGTTTATTGTATCAGATATTCAGATCACAAATGTTGTTTTCTTTGTGGTGCAAGAATCAAGAATCCCTTAAGAGAGTCTATCACTATTCTATCAGCACCTCTCTCTTTTGTTTGCTATTTACTAGTGATGAGCGGGTTCGGATCCTCGGGATCCGAACCCGCCTGAACTTCACCTTTTTTTGCACGGGTTTTGCTGACCAGTGACCACCAGTATTATATGCTCTCTGCCTGAAAAACGCTCCATATCTGTGCTGCATTGTAGTATATAGTAGGAGCACAGTGCAGAATTTTGCTGACCACCAGTATAACTATATATATAGCAGTACGGTACAGTAGTCCACTGCTCTACCTCTGTGTTGTCAAGTATACTTTCCCATCCATATCTGTGGTGCATTTCAGTTTTGCACAGTTTGCTGACCACCAGTATATAATATATAGCAGTACGGTACAGTAGGCCACTGCTCTACCTACCTCTGTGTCGTCAAGTATACTATCCATCCATACCTGTGGTGCATTTCAGTTTTACACAGTTTGCTGACCACCAGTATATAATATATAGCAGTACGGTACAGTAGGCCACTGCTGTACCTACCTCTGTGTCGTCAAGTATACTATCCATCCATACCTGTGGTGCATTTCAGTTTTGCACAGTTTGCTGACCACCAGTATATAATATATAGCAGTACGGTACAGTAGGCCACTGCTCTACCTACCTCTGTGTCGTCAAGTATACTATTCATCCATACCTGTGGTGCATTTCAGTTTTGCACAGTTTGCTGACCACCAGTATATATAATATATAGCAGTACGGTACAGTAGGCCAATGCTCTACCTACCTCTGTGTCATCAAGTATACTATCCATCCATACCTGTGGTGCATTTCAGTATTGCACAGTTTGCTGACCACCAGTATATATAATATATAGCAGTACGGTACAGTAGGCCACTGCTCTACCTACCTCTGTGTCGTCAAGTATAATATCCATCCATACCTGTGGTGCATTTCAGTTTTGCACAGTTTGCTGACCACCAGTATATATAATATATAGCAGTACGGTACAGTAGGCCACTGTTCTACCTACCTCTGTGTCATCAAGTATACTATCCATCCATACCTGTGGTGCATTTAAGTTTTTGTGCGCAGTATATATAGTAGTAGGCCATTGCTATTGATAAATATATTACTGGCCTATAATTCCACACATTAAAAAATGGAGAACAAAAATGTGGAGGGTAAAATAGGGAAAGATTAAGATCCACTTCCACCTCATGCTGAAGCTGCTGCCACTAGTCATGGCCGAGACGATGAAATGCCATCAACGTCGTCTGCCAAGGCCGATGCCCAATGTCATAGTAGAGAGCATGTAAAATCCAAAAAACAAAAGTTCAGTAAAATGACCCAAAAATCAAAATTAAAATCGTCTGAGGAGAAGCGTAAACTTGCCAATATGCCATTTACGACACGGAGTGGCAAGGAACGGCTGAGGCCCTCTCCTATGTTCCTCATGACAAGTGGGTCAGCTTCACATGAGGATGGAAGCACTCATCCTCCTGCTAGAAAACTAAAAAGACTTAAGATGGCAAAAGCACAGCAAAGAACTGTGCATTCTTCTAAATCACAAATCCCCAAGGAGAGTCCAATTGTGTCGGTTGCGATGCCTGACCTTCCCAACACTGGACGGGAAGAGGTGGTGCCTTCCACCATTTGCACGCCCCCTGCAAGAGCTGGAAGGAGCACCCGCAGTCCAGTTCCTGATAGTCAAATTGAAGATGTCACTGTTGAAGTACACCAGGATGAGGAAATGGGTGTTGCTGGCGCTGGAGAGGAAATTGACAAGGAGGATTCTGATGGTGAGGTGGTTTGTTTAAGTCAGGCACCCGGGGAGACACCTGTTGTCCGTGGGACGAATATGGCCATTGACATGCCTGGTCAAAATACAAAAAAAATCACCTCTTCGGTGTGGAATTATTTCAACAGAAATGCGGACAACTGGTGTCAAGCCGTGTGTTGCCTTTGTCAAGCTGTAATAAGTAGGAGTAAGGGCGTTAACCACCTCGGAACATCCTCCCTTATACGTCACCTGGAGCGCATTCATCAGAAGTCAATGACAAGTTCAAAAACTTTGGGTGACAGCGGAAGCAGTCCACTGACCACTAAATCCCTTCCTCTTGTAACCAAGCTCCTGCAAACCACACCACCAACTCCCTCAGTGTCAATTTCCTCCTTAGACAAGAAAGCCAATAGTCCTGCAGGCCATGTCACTGTCAAGTCTGATGAGTCCTCTCCTGCCTGGGATTCCTCCGATGCATCCTTGAGTGTAACGCCTACTGCTGCTGGCGCTGCTGTTGTTGCTGCTGGGAGTCGATCGTCATCCCAGAGGGGAAGTCGGAAGACATCTTGTACTACTTCCAGTAAGCAATTGACTGTCCAACAGTCCTTTGCGAGGAAGATGAAATATCACAGCAGTCATCCTGCTGCAAAGCGGATAACTCAGGCCTTGGCAGCCTGGGTGGTGAGAAACGTGTTTCCGGTATCCACCGTTAATTCTCAGGGAACTAGAGAATTGATTGAGGTACTGTGTCCCCGGTACCAAATACCATCTAGGTTCCATTTCTCTAGGCAGGCGATACCGAAAATGTACACAGACGTCAGAAAAAGAGTCACCAGTGTCCTAAAAAATGCAGTTGTACCCAATGTCCACTTAACCACGGACATGTGGACAAGTGGAGCAGGGCAGACTCAGGACTATATGACTGTGACAGCCCACTGAGTAGATGTTTTGCCTCCCGCAGCAAGAACAGAAGCGGTGGCACCAGTAGCAGCATCTCGCAAACGCCAACTCGTTCCTAGGCAGGCTACGCTTTGTATCACCGCTTTCCATAAAAGTCACACAGCTGACAACCTCTTACGGAAACTGAGGAACATCATCGCAGAATGGCTTACCCCAATTGGACTCTCCTGGGGATTTGTGACATCGGACAACGCCACCAATATTGTGCGTGCATTACATCTGGGCAAATTCCAGCACGTCCCACGTTTTGTACATACATTGAATTTGGTGGTGCAGAATTATTTAAAAATCGACAGGGGCATGCAAGAGATGCTGTCGGTGGCCCGAAGAATTCCGGGCCACTTTCGGCATTCAGCCACCGTGTGCCGAAGACTGGAGCACCAGCAAACACTCCTGAACCTGCCCTGCCATCATCTGAAGCAAGAGGTGGTAACGAGGTGGAATTCAACCCTCTATATGCTTCAGAGGATGGAGGAGCAGCAAAAGGCCATTCAAGCCTATACAGCTACCTACGATATAGGCAAAGGAGGGTGAATGCACCTGACTCAAGCGCAGTGGAGAATGATTTCAACGTTGTGCAAGGTTCTGCAACCCTTTGAACTTGCCACACGTGAAGTCAGTTCAGACACTGCCAGCCTGAGTCAGGTCATTCCCCTCATCAGGCTTTTGCAGAAGAAGCTGGAGACATTGAAGGAGGATCTAAAACAGAGCGATTCCGCTAGGCATGTGGGACTTGTGGATGGAGCCCTTAATTCGCTTAACCAGGATTCACGGGTGGTCAATCTGTTGAAATCAGAGCACTACATTTTGGCCACCGTGCTCGATCCTAGATTTAAAACCTACGTTGTATCTCTCTTTCCGGCAGACACAAGTCTGCAGAGGTTCAAAGACCTGCTGGTGAGAAAATTGTCAAGTCAAGCGGAACGTGACCCGTCAACAGCTCTTCCTTCACATTCTCCCGCAACTGGGGCTGCGAGGAAAAGGCTAAGAATTCAGAGCCCACCCGCTGGCGGTGATGCAGGGCAGTCTGGAGCGAGTGCTGACATCTGGTCCGGACTGAAGGACCTGCCAACGATTACTGACATGTCGTCTACTGTCACTGCATATGATTCTGTCACCATTGAAAGAATGGTGGAGGATTATATGAGTGACAGCATCCAAGCAGGCACGTCAGACAGTCTGTACGTATACTGGCAGGAAAAAAAGGCAATTTGGAGGCCCTTGCACAAACTGGCTTTATTTTACCTAAGTTGCCCCCCCTCCAGTGTGTACTCCGAAAGAGTGTTTAGTGCAGCCGCTCACCTTGTCAGCAATCGGCGTACGAGGTTACTTCCAGAAAATGTGGAGAAGATGATGTTCATCAAAATGAATTATAATCAATTCCTCCGTGGAGACATTCATCAGCAATTGCCTCCAGAAAGTACACAGGGAGCTGAGATGGTGGATTCCAGTGGGGACGAATTAATAATCTGTGAGGAGGGGGATGTACACAGTGAAAGGGGTGAGGAATCGGACGATGAGGAGGAGGTGGACATCTTGCCTCTGTAGAGCAAGTTTGTGCAAGGAGAGATTGATTGCTTCTTTTTTGGTGGGGGCCCAAACCAACCAGTCATTTCAGTCACAGTTGTGTGGCAGACCGTGTCGCTGAAATGATGGGTTTGTTAAAGTGGGCATGTCCTGTTTATACAACATAAGGGTGGGTGGGAGGGCCCAAGGACAATTCCATCTTGCACCTCTTTTTTCTTTCATTTTTCTTTGCATCATGTGCTGTTTGGGGACTATTTTTTGAAGTGCCATCCTGTCTGACACTGCAGTGCCACTCCTAGATGGGCCAGGTGTTTGTGTCGGCCACTTGGGTCGCTTAGCTTAGTCACACAGCTACCGCATTGCGCCTCTTTTTTTCTTTGCATCATGTGCTGTTTGGGGACTATTTTTTAATCTGCCATCCTGTCTGACACTGCAGTGCCACTCCTAGATGGGCCAGGTGTTTGTGTCGGCCACTTGGGTCACTTAGCTTAGTCATCCAGCGACCTCGGTGCAAATTTTAGGACTAAAAATAATATTGTGATGTGTGAGGTGTTCAGAATAGACTGGAAATGAGTGTAAATTATGGTTATTGAGGTTAATAATACTATGGGATCAAAATGACCCCCAAATTCTATGATTTAAGCTGTTTTTGAGGGTTTTTTGTAAAAAAACACCCGAATCCAAAACACACCTGAATCCGACAAAAAAATTTCAGGGAGGTTTTGCCAAAACGCGTCCGAATCCAAAACACGGCCGCGGAACCGAATCCAAAACCAAAACACAAAACCCGAAAAATGTCCGGTGCACATCACTACTATTTACTGTGATATTTCCTTACTCAAAAAGGACTTTTTAAAAAATCTGTGGTTTGAAGAATGCACACATCAGAGTTTCCTATATAAAGCATTCCAGGAAGAATTTCACAACTTTATATTTATACTTCCTAAAGCGCCCAGCATTGCCCGGGTTTACATTTTACAGTTATTAAATTATAAATGAGTCGGCTGTAACTGTCAACATATTAAAAGTAATTACGAGTAGCAGCTTAGTAGCTCATTCAACGCACCCATGAGGTGGCTGCCCAGTGTCGTTTTTATTTTCGGGTTGTCACCAGTAGCCTTGATCCCCAGCTCTTCTTTCTGTTCCTTTTTTGTAATCACTTTTCCTATGCGAGATAGGTTTCAAGTTTTCTTTCTGTTATCAATGTTGCTATTCAAAGGCTTATGGGTACACAACATTTTTTTGTCTTCCTTAGTCCATCTCTGTCAGTTATTTTAGTTAATTGAAATATGGTTATTTCTGTCAGTTATTACAGTTCGTTAAAGTTTTCATCCAGTGTAACGCCCAGAACAGGCTCCATGTGTTAAAGTTCAGTCCAGCGTACACTAACTGTAGGTCCAACAGGGACCCCAACCCCCTAGTATGTCTTCTGGGATCCAATGTTACTACTCTGTGGAATTTTCTTCCAGATCCATCCAGTGGAAAGCCCAGAACAGGCTCCCTAGGTCAAAGTTCTGGCCAGCGTACACCAATGGGAGATCTGACTGGGACCCCGATCCCCAAGTATGTCTTCTGGGATTCAATGTTACCACTTTATTAAGTTTTCTTCCAAATCCATCTAATGGGTGGCCCAAATCAGGCTCTCTAGGTCACAGTTCTGCCTGGTGCATTTTGTGCATTCCGCTGTGTGGGCCAACTGTTTCCGATCCCCAGTATTTCTTTTGGGATGCAATGTTTCCACTCTTTGAAGTTTTCTTCCAAATCCATCCAGTAGCAGGTCCAGAGCAGGCTCCCTGCGTCAAAATACTGGCCAGCATACACCAATGGAAGGTCCAACTGTGACCCCTACCGCCTTGTATGTGTTCTGGGATCCATTATTTATGGTTTACAGAGCCGCATCTGCACTGAGAAGGGAGACAGAAGGAATTTTATACACATGCTGGAAATTAAACCCCTAGGGAGGAAGTTGATAGCCTGTGAGTTGCAGGCTGTGTGGGTTTGCTCGTATTTTTAAAATGGCAATAATTTACATGGCAAAACCAACCTGGTTTAGCTGCGTAAATAATTGCCACTTTGAAAATACGAGCTGACTCGCACAAAGGGGGTCATTCCGAGTTGTTCGCTCGCAAGCTGCTTTTAGCAGCTTTGCACACGCTAAGCCGCCGCCTACTGGGAGTGAATCTTAGCTTCTCAAAATTGCGAATGAAAGATTAGCAGAATTGCGAATAGACACTTCTTAGCAGTTTCTGAGTAGCTTCAAACTTACTCGGCATCTGCGATCAGTTCAGTGCTTGTCGTTCCTGGTTTGACGTCATAAACACACCCAGCGTTCGCCCAGACACTCCTCCGTTTCTCCAGCCACTCCCGCGTTTATCCCAGAAACTGTAGCGTTTTTTCACACACTCCCATAAAACGGCCTGTTTCCGCCCAGAAACACCCACTTCCTGTCAATCACACTACGATCACCAGAACGAAGAAAAAACCTTGTGAGTAAAATACCTAACTGCATAGCAAATTTACTTGGCGCAGTCGCAGTGCGAACATTGCGCATGCGCAGTTAGCGGACAATCGCTGTGATGCGAAGAAAAATACCGAGCGAACAACTCGGAATGACCCCCAAAGTCCTGCACAGCCTGCAACTTGCAGGCTATTAAATTTCACCCCTAGTCTGGATCAAACTGCTCTGGCGATGCAAGGGTTAAGCTAGCCTAGAAATGTGCTGTGTATGGCCTGATTATTGTTACCCTATGGCTGTCTTAAGACGTGTGTTTAAGGTGCTATTTTAGAGTTATAGTGTATGTGCCCTAGCAGGGGCATCAGAACATTAAAAGGTTGGGGAGGGCAAGATAGATGGTCATTTGGTGCCCCAGGGTTCGGAGCTACTGGGGAGGAGATGGCAGTACTATGGAGAGGAAAAGGAGGCATCACCATGGTGGGGAGGAGGCTGCACCATGTAGATGGAAGCCGGGAGTCCCACTGATGGAGGCACTGCGATGGGGGAAGGAGGAGCCTGGAACTGCAGCATTGCGCCAGCAAGCACCATCATGTAGGTAAGACAGGCCACCGGGACCTCTGAGGAGCTGGCAGGGCCAGCAACAGAAATATTGGGGCCTAGTGCACAGGTATCTCTGATCCCCCCACCCCCACACATCACCCCATCCCCTGCCACTTTAAGACCCCTTAGGGAAGCAGAAGCAGGAGAGAGTGAGAGGAGTAAGAGAAAAACAAAGAGGGTGTCGGAGAGAGAGAGAGGAGCAAGAGAGAGAGAGAAAGAGAGAGAGAGAGAGAGAGAGGAACAAGAAAGAAAGTGTTAGGGAGAGAGGAGCAAGAGGAAAGAGAGTGTTAGGGAGAGAAAGAGAGAGGAGGAGCAAGAGGGAGTGTTAAGGAGAGAGGAGCAAGAGGAGAGAGAGTGTTAGGGAGAGAGAGGGAGTGGGGAGCATGCGGGAGAGACCTGATTACACAGATCAACCACATGTCTCTCATGGAGGCAGGCACTCTTCGGCATTAGGCCAAGCCCCCTAATCTCCCGTGAATCGTGGAGCTGCTCTGGGGCCATGAGCCGGTCCTGGTAAGGGGATGGGGGGTTGCGCGCAGCCCCTTTGACCTGGCCTGGGAGCAGGAGGGGCTGCACACACTGCTGCTGTTGCTCAGTCAGTGCTCTGTCCCTGCACTGCATGGAGGTTGTGATGTGCGGTCTTTCAGCTGACCGCACATCGCTCCTCCTGTAAATCGGCAGCTCTCATGTTTGGTGGGGTCAAGCTGCCCTCTTGCCCCACCCGTTCCGATGCCTCTGTGCCCTAGTGGTATAGACTCTTTCTGCCATGGATTTTCCTGCCCACTCTCCCTGTTCTTTTTAGTTTCAGTATAGATGTGCCATTTTTGACATTAGGATGGGTACCTACCTTGGCTTGTGCTGACGGGCTGGCGGTTGACCCCCCCCCCCGCCCCCCCCTCACCATCTAGGCCTAAGTGGAGTTGGTGAACAGATGGTGATACTGCCCAGTGGGGGCGTTCTTACTTTGCCACCCTACTTTATCTGTTTTCTTTTCCCTCTTACCATTTAGTTATAAATAAAGCTGACCCCTTTGGTCCCCAGCCATATGCCTCCGTGTCCTTATTTTTATGTTACTTATTATTATTTTGTTATACTCGCACAGCAGTAGTCTGACATAAGACAATATGGCATTTAATACAATATAGAAAATGTGCTTTGCAAAATAAAAAAAGTCGTGAAAATGCAGATAATATATGGAACAAATTTACCATGGACCTGTGAGAGTGAAAGGGTTAAACAAATCAGGATTGTAAATCTAAAATTGAGTAAGTGTTCTTCAGGAACCACATTTTCAGTAATACAGATTTCAATGTACTGTAAATGTACAGAGTAGTGGAATATCTGCCAGTGCTTGTCTGTGAGTCTGGTAGATCTCAAGGTTTCCCAGCAATTATTTCTGGGGTTTACTGTGTTAAATGCTGATTACTGGACCACTTCTGTAGTTTGCTGGGCAGTGGTTTTCCTCCTTTTACCTTAATTCTTGCTCCCATTTTAAATTAGCCGCTGTTCCTTTATTTTAGCTGTTAGTTTTCCCACAGAGGCAATGCAGAATCCATTTTACAGAGAGTAAATGCAACATCCCCCTTTCCTGTGTGAGCTGTTTAGATTGTAACATGCTAATAAGATAATTGTTCTGTTGTCTAGACTGAGTAATTTTCAGCCATGGGATAAAGAGTGGATGTTTTTTTTTCTCAATTTGGAATATACTGTACAGTATTTCTCATTCTCCAATTTGTCAATCTGTCAAATCTCACAAATTGTATATTACAAGCAGCGGTAGGGGTGGTGGTGGGGGGCAGGGGGGATTGAGATGCTTAGCACATATAAGCACATATAAGCATGCATGTTATGATGTATGTACAGTAATATATGTGCTGGCTGGTTATCCCAGGGATCGCCAGCGCTGCGTGTATGAAGTAGAGATGAGCGGGTTCGGTTCGTTGAGATCCGAACCCCCCCCCCCCCCCCCCGAACTTCACCCATTTTACACGGTTCCGAGGCAGCCTCGGATCTTCCCGCCTTGCTCGGTTAACCCGAGCGCGCCCGAACATCATTGCCCCGCTGTCGGATTCTCGCGAGATTCGTATTCTATATAAGGAGCCGCACGTCGCCGCCATTTTCACTCGTGCATTAGAGATGATAGCGAGAGGACGTGGCTGCGTTCTCTAAGTTTCTGTGTTCAGTGTGCTGCAAATATCTGCTCAGTGTGCTGCAAATATCTGTGTTCAGTGTGCTACAAATATCTGTGGTCAGTGTGCTACAAATATCTGTGCTCAGTGTGCTGCATATATCTGTGCTTAGTGTGCTGCAAATATCTACGTTCTCTGCCTGAAAAACGCTCCATATCTATGCTGCATTGTAGTATATAGTAGGAGGACAGTGCAGAATTTTGCTGACCACCAGTATATATATATATAGCAGTACGGTACAGTAGTCCATTGTTCTACCTCTGTGTCGTCAAGTATACTATCAATCCATATCTGTGCTGCATTGTAGTTATGCGCAGTATATAGTAGGAGGACAGTGCAGAATTTTGCTGACCACCAGTATATATATAGCAGTACGGTACAGTAGTCCATTGCTCTACCTCTGTGTCGTCAAGTATACTATCCATCCATACCTGTGCTGCATTTTAGTTGTGCGCATTATATAGTAGGAGGACAGTGCAGAATTTTGCTGACCACCAGTATATATATAGCAGTACGGTACAGTGGTCCATTGCTCTACCTCTGTGTCGTCAAGTAAACTATCCATCCATACCTGTGCTGCATTTTAGTTGTGCGCAGTTTATAGTAGGAGGACAGTGCAGAATTTTGCTGACCACCAGTATATATATAGCAGTACGGTACAGTGGTCCATTGCTCTACCTCTGTGTCGTCAAGTATACTATCCATATCTGTGCTGCATTGTAGTTGTGCGCAGTGTTATAGTAGGAGGACAGTGCAGAATTTTGCTGACCACTATTTTTAAGTGCTGACTATTTTTTTAAGTGCCATCCTGTCTGACACTGCAGTGCCACTCCTAAATGGGCCAGGTGTTTGTGTTGGCCACTTGGGTCGCTTAGCTTAGCCATCCAGCGACCTTGGTGCACCTCTTTTTTTCTTTGCATCATGTGCTGTTTGGGGACTATTTTTTTAAGTGCCATCCTGTCTGACACTGCAGTGCCACTCTTAGATGGGCCAGGTGTTTGTGTTGGCCACTTGGGTCGCTTAGCTTAGCCATCCAGCGACCTTGGTGCACCTCTTTTTTTCTTTGCATCATGTGCTGTTTGGGGACTATTTTTTGAAGTGCCATCCTGTCTGACACTGCAGTGCCACTCCTAGATGGGCCAGGTGTTTGTGTCGGCCACTTGGGTCGCTTAGCTTAGTCATCCAGCGACCTCGGTGCAAATTTTAGGACTAAAAATAATATTGTGAGGTGTGAGGTGTTCAGAATAGACTGGAAATGAGTGGACATTACGGTTATTGAGGTTAATAATACTATGGGATCAAAATGACCCCCAAATTCTATGATTTAAGCTGTTTTTGAGGGATTTCCGATGCACATCACTAGTATTAAGCCACCGTGCACCATCCGGGAGTTAGCATTATGCTTCACTCTCATTCTAAGCCCGACCCCAGACTCCCATTGGCTAGTTTCATAGGAGTCTGGATTCGGTCTTAGAAGGCGAGTGAAGCATAATGATAAGTTCTAGTTGCGCACGGCGGCTTAATACATGCAGCGATGCCGATTCCTGGGATAACCAGCCAGCACATATATTACATACAGTATAACATGGATGTATATATGTACTAAGCGCCTCCCCCCCCCCTATCCCTTACCCCCCCGGCCTATGTGGTCGGAGCTGCAGCAGCTGCTTATTACAAAATTTCCATATTTTTTATGTGGAAAGTCTGTTCTTTGAACTAAGCTCTAAGTGCATATGGAACAAATGGCATGATCAAGAAGTTACCACCTAGAGTAGCATGCCATTCTGAACTGGCAAATAAGTAGTGTGCAGCACAGGGCTGCATCCTGAAATCTTACTAATGTACTGTACACTTATAGTGAATAAACCTAATTGTGGGTTATTTCCAAACAGATGGGAAAAAAAAAAAAAGTGGGAAAAATAAGATCAGCCGAATTCACAAAAATCTATTGGCCAATCTGCCCATGTCAAGAACCAGTTTTGCAAAAGTAATACCCTCATTTTAATAGGCCACACCCCTGCTGGGATATGAATATTGGACTTGAAATACCAAAAATTATAAAGTACGAGATACTTATATTAGGTTGTCTATTCTAGAAGAAAACATAAATTGGCCTAAATCTTGCACCATGCATAAAAAGGATTGGAATTATTTGAAAATTACCTGACAAATATTATTTTTACTGATACTGGCGATCAGTTGCAGACTGGAAAATCTTGAAGGCACAGCACATACAGTATGTCCATGCACAAATTCACCTATTTCTGGATACAATAATTGGAGTTTGCCTTTGTCCTCTTTTTGATGATTGTTTTGCCCAGATGCAACAGTTTTTACAACACTAAAAAAAATGAACGAGAGACTGCATAGGATAGAGAGAATATAAGCACCCTGGGGGTCATTCCGAGTTGTTCGCTCGGTAAATTTCTTCGCATCGCAGCGATTTTCCGCTTAGTGCGCATGCGCAATATCCGCACTGCGACTGCGCCAAGTAAATTTGCTTTGCAGTTAGGAATTTTACTCACGGTTTTTTCTTCGTTCTGGTGATCGTAATGTGATTGACAGGAAGTGGGTGTTTCTGGGCGGAAACTGGACGTTTTATGGGTGTGTGTGAAAAAACACT
Organism: Pseudophryne corroboree; assembly: GCF_028390025.1. Lineage (NCBI taxonomy): Eukaryota > Metazoa > Chordata > Amphibia > Anura > Myobatrachidae > Pseudophryne > Pseudophryne corroboree. Next base: position 789,834,110 of record NC_086447.1, on the reverse strand, counting down.
ACCGTTTCTGGGAAAAACGCGGGAGTGGCTGGAGAAACGGAGGAGTGGTTGGGCGAACGCTGGGTGTGTTTGTGACGTCAAACCAGGAACGACAAGCACTGAACTGATCGCACTGGCAGAGTAAGTCTCGAGTTACTCAGAAACTGCACAGAGATGTCTTATCGCAATATTGCAAATCTTTCGTTTGCAATTTTAAGTAGCTAAGATTCACTCCCAGTAGGCGGCGGCTTAGCGTGTGCAAAGCTGCTAAAAGCAGCTTGCGAGCGAACAACTCGGAATGACCCCCCCTGTTTGTTATGAAGCTAAGCTGGCTGGAACTGGTTTTTATGTTGATACGGGTGAATAGGGGGTTAAGGCTGTCAATCAATCATTTAGCCAATGGAATTTGTTTTGGTAGGCTGGTTGTTTGAGATTATATAGGACAGGGCCAGAGGCGTAACTAGGGTTTTTGGAGCCCAGGGCAAAATGGAAAATGGCGCCCCCCCCCCCCCAAAAAAAAAAACCACAGCAAAAGAAGCATGTGCGTGCGCGCGCGCCAAAATATGGGCTTGGCCACACACCAGAAGGGGTGTGGCCACTGAAAATGGCCCACAGTGCCAGTTACATTGCCCCCACAGTGCCAGATACAATGTCCCACAGTGCCAGATACATGCCCCACAGTGCCAGATACATGCCCCACAGTGCCAGATACATTGCCCCACAGTGCCAGTTACATTGCCAGATACATTGCCCCACAGTGCCAGTTACATTGCCAGATACATTGCCCCACAGTGCCAGTTACATTGCCCCACGGTGCCAGATACATTGCCCCACAGTGCCAGATACATGCCCCACAGTGCCAGATACATGCCCCACAGTGCCAGTTACATTGCCCCACTGTGCCAGATACATGCCCCACTGTGCCAGATACATGCCCCGCTGTGCCAGATACATGCCCCGCTGTGCCAGGTACATTGCCCCACAGTGCCAGATACATGCCCCACAGTGCCAGTTACATTGCCCCACAGTGCCAGATACATTGCCCCACTGTGCCAGATACATTGCCCCACTGTGCCAGATACATGCCCCACTGTGCCCCCTGTGCCCCACTGTGCCAGATACATGCCCCACTTTTCCCCACTGTGCCAGATACATGCCCCACTGTGCCCCACTGTGCAGCCGCCCCGGTCACTCACCTGCTGTTGTGTCTGTGAGGGGAGGAGAGCGCAGCGCCTCTCCTTCCCCTCACCGCTCTCGGTCTCCGGCGGCTGTGTGGCGCCTGTTCGCCAGCCAATCAGAGCTCGCGGACCGGCAGCCAATCAGGAGCCGGTCCGCAAGCTCTGATTGGCTAACGCCGGAGACCGGACACACGCAGCGCTGCTGGCAGCGCTGTTAGTGCTCTGGCGGCGGTGAGGGGAGGGTGAGACGCTGCACTCTCCTCCCCTCACATTTTGGCGTGATGGGGGCAAGTGGGGCATGATGCCCTGGCCGCCGCCGGCGCCCCCCTCTCCTGGGCCTGCCAAGGCACCCAGGGCACGTGCTCCACTCGCCCTACCCTTGTTACGCCTCTGGACAGGGCTGAGGAATTCAAATTCCTCTTGCCATTTTGGGATCCCTGGATGTGGTATTGTATTTGTATCATTCAAACAGGTTTTTCAATTTGTCATATATTTAGCCAGAAAGTAATTTCTCCAGTTACATTCCTTAATATTATTAAAATAACTCATATAATTTGCTAAACTGAATAATATTGCAGCTTTTATAAAAGTTTATATTTAGTTTCCTGTCAGGTAGGTTTCAGTTGTTTTATATTGTTACCTCAGGATGCCCCGTCCCTGTTGTAGTGCACCCCCCCCCCCCACTCGCCGTTTGGTTGAGGCAGCCAGGCCGCTCACAGCTTCTCCGGCAGTGAGGGGAGCCCGGCGCTTCACTGTGCGTGAATCGCGTCGCACAGTCACCGGCGCCGGAGCTCCGTCAGCCGCGACTGGCGCTCCACTGTCTCCCTCTCCCTCGGTGCTGCGGGCATGGCTGGCAAGTGCGGTCGTCAGCCCCGCAGGCACCCCCCGCCGGCCATCCTCAGTAGCGGTTAGTGAGTCGGGGGTCTCGGCGGCAGTGGCGATAAGCCCCTCGCCCAACTCCATTTTAGTCACCAACGCTGCCTTGCAATCTTCTCCCACAGCTTCAGGAGCTGGAGGGGTGATTGCAGGCAGTAGCATAGTTCAGTCACCAGTATTTATGCAAGGGGGAGTGAATTTATTAGGCTCTCCCACAACTGGGGGCGTTGGTAATGTTAGGAGGCATTCAGTGAATGCTCCTGGCATTGCTAATCAACCTAGGGGGATGATGACAGGCATAGACGCAACAAGGGGATTATACAGAATGCCAGCCCCTATACATTATCAAGCCGTAGGCGGTGTGCAGCCCCCGCAGGTAGCTTGGTCACCATATTTTAATCAAGGAGATCAGCAGTTAATGCATTTGCCTTCCATAGGGCAACAGCAGTTTTTTAACCCTCAATTGCATCAGAACGTAGGTCAATTTTATCAGCCGCATATCATTCCAAATTTTGCCCAGTTTGCATCGACTCCGCAGTTATATAATCAATTTGGGCAATTAGTTCAAACAATACCGGGCCAATTTGTAAACTCGCAGCATTCGGGGTTCCCACCTGTGCCTCAGGCCCCTCCCCCGGTTAGGCCTCCGTCTCCGATGCAGTCGTCCGCGATCCTGCCTCACTTGCTCCCTGGAGTGCAGACGCCATTGGATGCACCTACGGTTTCAGATTAATCTGTTCAGGCAGGGATTAATGCAGTTTTGTTAAGCCCGCAGGTTGTACCTTCTCAGGCAGTGTCGGTCGACACGTCGGTGACAGTGGATCCACAAGCAACGAGTCAAGATGCGGTGGGCACGGCGCGCAACGAGGGACAAGCGAGTACAGGAGATCTGGATGCAGGTCCTTCCACGTCAGGAACTGGTGAGAAAAGCGTAGAAGTGCAGCTTAACGCGATTTTATCCCATTCGGAAGATTCGTCTAGTTCACTAGAAAATACGCAATTTTATGCGAACATTTGTTCAGCATCTCAGAGGGAAGCGTAAAGGTTCTAAGGGAGCGTGTAGTGTGCTCCCTATGCGTCAGGAGATAGTGTCCATTGCGCTAATACGGCGATATTGAGGGGGGTTAGGTCTAAGGTGAAGGAGAGAATTAAGAAGGGCCATTTTGTAGACATGTTTGCAATCACGCATGACGCCAAGAAAGCATTGAATACGGCAAAGGCTGGTGGGCCGGCAGCCGAGGAAGCAAGGAGGAGTTATTCTAATTGGCTTTCAGGAATGCACGTATTTGCGGCTTGTTACATAGAGTCTCGGCCATCTGAATTTTTGAACGTTTTAAAGTACTTTCATCTAGTGCACAATATGTACTTGACGGCTAGGCATAACGTTTGGCGTCAGTATGACGAATTATTTAGAAAAAAGCAAGATGGTCAAAAAAGTTTAGGTTTCAAAGACGTTGAAGTCTGGTTGGAGGTGACCCAAGGCAGTAGGACAGCGACGGATCTAGCGGGATGCAGGCAGCCCTTTCAGGCCAGATCCGGTGTTAGCACAGTGGGAAGAGGGAAATGTTATGCGTTTAATAACGCACAATGTAGTAAAGGAACAACATGTCATTACAGACACGCCTGTTTGCTGTGCGGAGAGGTACACGCAGCGAACGATTGCAATAGGCCCACAGGTCAGTCAGCAGGAAGAGGGGAGCATAGAGCAGTTCCTAGGTAAGGCGGAGTCACCAGTAAATTTAGAAGTCTTAGAGCGTTGGTTGGGCCGCTATCCTCTTAGGGAGGAGGCGGTTTTCTTGTTGAAAGGTTTTAAGTTTGGTTTCAATTTGCCAGTAATTAGGCCGGTTTTAGTTTCAGCCAGGAGGAATCTTAAGTCAGCTAGAGAGCTGCCAGAGGTGGTAAGGGCTAAGATTGCGGCTGAGGTTGGTTTAGGTCGTATGTGTGGCCCTTTCAGGAGTCCACCTTTGGCTGATTTTTGCGTTTCTCCATTGGGCGTAGTTCTGAAAAAGGAGCCTGGAAAATTTCGGATTATTCAGCACCTTTCTTACCCGGAAGGGGGCTCAATAAACGAAGCATTAGATCCTTTGTTTTGTAGTGTTAAATATCAATCGTTTGAGGATGCTATTGCTTTGGTTACCGCTGCATCCCGATTCATTTAAGTATATGGGTTTTAAACTGGATGGTCAATTTTTTGTGGATAGGTGTTTGCCTATGGGCTGTTCAGTTTCATGTTCTTACTTTGAATGTTTTAGTTCATTTTTGCAGTGGTGCATAGTAGCAGGAACTGCGCGATCGGGAGTCGCCCATTATTTGGACAATTTTTTATTGGTTGGTCCTGCAGATAGCTCAGAGTGTCAGGAATTGCTTTTTTCAGTTAAATCATTATATACAGTCATGGGGGTACCTGTAGCAAAGGATAAAACTGAAGGACCGGTGACACGTTTATCCTACCTAGGTATAGAAATTGATACTGAAGCAGGACTTTGTAGATTGCCTCCGGAAAAAGTGAATCGTTTAAGGAATTTGTTAGAGAATTTTATTTCGGCAAAAAAGATGTCTTTGAAGCAAGTGCAGTCGCTTTTAGGTTTATTAAATTTTTCTTGTAGGGTCATGCCGATGGGAAGGGTTTTTAGTCGTAGGTTAGAAAGAGCTACCGCAGGTGTTAAAAGGTCGCATCATATGATCCGTATCTCAGCAGATTTGAAAGAGGATTGTAGGATTTGGCTTCTTTTCTTGCAAGATTTTAAAGGGGTTCACATTTGGTTACATGAAGAACTCAATAATAGTGAGCTTCAACTCTTCACCGATGCTTCGGGTTCGCTAGGTTTTGGTGCATATTTTGAGGGTGAGTGGTGCGCTGAGACTTGGCCAGAGGAATGGCGAGCAAAAGGTCTTACTAGCAGTATGCTTTTGCTTGAGCTTTTTCCGATAATTGTAGCGATAGAGAAATGGGGAGATAAGCTTAGTAATCAAAGAATTGTTTTTTGGTGTGAAAACTTAGGGGTAGTTCAGGCGATAAATAACCGAAAGACTTCATGCTCGCATGCGCTAAGGTTGCTGAGGCATTTAACTTTAAGGTGTCTGCAGAGAAACATTGAATTGAATGCTAAGCATGTGCCCGGGTTTGAGAATGAGATAGCGGATTCTTTGTCTCGTTTTCAATGGGATAGATTTAGGAGATTAGCTCCATCAGCCAAGGCGAATGGTTTGTCATGTCCTGATTTTGTATGGCAGATCATCAAGCCAGCATGAAGGCATTGGCATTGAAAGCACTGGCCCCTGGAACGTTGAGAGCTTATTCTGCAGCTTTGGGTGATTCGCAGGAGTACATGGCCTCCAGTGGTAGGGGTACGAGTTGGCAGGATGCGATTTTAGAGTTCGTATGGTCATGGCACGAGAGAGGTCGTTCCAAGGTGGCGATGTCAAGCGCGTTAGCAGGAATATTTTACTTTTCACACTTAGAAGGTTTAATAGATCCCACTAAATCCTTTATTCTTGCAAGGGCATTGAGAGGATGGGCTAAAGAGCAGTTAAGATTTAGCGATGATCGTAGACCAATTGATATAGGTCTGTTGAAAGATTTGATAACTGCGGTTTCAGGTATTGCTTTAGGAGATTATGAAATCAATCTTTTTAGTTTGGCATTTGCATTAGCATTTTTCGGTGCTTTAAGGGTAGGGGAATTAGTGGCAAAGAATAAAAGGTCAGCAGAGACGGGTATTATGGCAAGGAATGTTGTTATTAAGAGAGATATGCTACTTGTTAAAATTCAGCATTCTAAAATGGATCAGCTAGGGAAAGGTAAATGGATCTCTGTTCCTGCACATTCGGAGCCGAGTATTTGCCCAGTAAAATTGGCAGAGATTTATTGCCAAAATCGTCCAAGTGGGGGGATGCAATGGTTGGTTCATAGAGATCTTATTCCTTTATCTAGATTTCAGTTTACCAGCGTTTAAAAAAAATGTTTGATAGCGTTGGACCTTCCATTAGAACAGTATGGGATGCATTCATTTAGAATAGGAGCAGCGACTTGTGCAGCAGCGGCAGGTTCTTCGGGCGAGGAAATTAAGTGTTTAGGGCGTTGGAAGTCAGATGCTTATAAGGGTTACATTCACGGCGATAAGTTGCGTTAAAGAGAAGCTTCCTGCGAGTTTGTTATTTGGGAATCTCAGGGCCTTAAGCTACCCGCCGTTAAAGGGGGTTTGGAGTTCTTTTCACCTTTTTTCCTCGCAAAATGATTGAGGTTTGGTGTTGTTCACCTCCATCTAGGTCACCCAAATAACTAAGTTTTTCCTTTCCCTGCGAAATTTGAATGGAATTTATATTATTAAACAAATTATTTTGTTTTACCTTTTATTACAGGTTTTTTGACATTATCAAGCCGGGTGTGGATTGTAGGTCATTCTTATGTCTATTGGGCCAGTAGGCATCAGGTGGCTAAGTCATTCCCTTTCGATATTAGGTGGATAGGTATAAGGGGTTTGAGATGGAGTAGTTTATTGAGTTTACTTTCGGATTGTGAAGGGAAATGGGGTGTCCCAGATTGTTTAGTTGTGCATTTAGGTGGTAATGACTTGGGTACCTGTGAAGGTATTGAAGATATTTTAAGTTGGTTACGGAGCGTTGGCCGCTGGTTAAGTTGTTATGGTCAGAAATTATACCACAGATTTTGTAAGGACACTCAAGGTGGAGCAGCTTTCGATAGAGTGAGGAGAAAGGTTAATGCTGCGATTTCCAGGTATGTCCTTAGTCTAGGAGGTCAGGTGGTAAAGCATCCAGAGTTACGTTACGAGAAAGTGGAATTTTATAGATTGGATGGGGTGCATTTGTCTAAGATTAGCTAATGAACTAATTCAAAATAGGTGAAATAGAGGCCGATTTCAATACACATCCTCCCGAGGTCATCCGGAACCAGAAGTGATGTCATCAAGTTCAAACCCCGGACATTTACTATAAATTCATCACCAATACAGTCCTCCATCAGCCTTGACAAAGAGTGACCTACTCGAAACGCGTTGGATGAGGACTATTGCCTGTTGGACTTCGCCCCGCCCGTTCTGCGGGAAAGGTACGACCACTTTTGTTTATTTACTGTTCAGCCCGACAGGGTACCGGTCCTATTGTGCTGGATGAAGTTGGTCTGACCAATCCCCATCACGGACGGCAGCCTCCTGCAGCCAATACTTTATTTTACCTTTTGTTTGTAATTTTATTAAAAATTGTTATACTTTTACATAAGTCTCTATCTACTTGAAAGAAGACAAAGATACCCAGATGTGCTTGCAACACACGATATCGTCTGTGAGTACTGGTACGAACCATTTAACACAAAAAGATACCTTTATGAGAGGATAGCGCACTATATTAGTGTAAGTTAGGTACGCACAATAGAGATCATCTCTTGTATACCGTCATTTATATCATTTGAATTGTGATTGAAATATGGGGAGCATTGTCTCGACCTAAAAGATACCTTGATAGGTCTGCTATCAACTTTGTCTGTGTAAGTGGAGGTATGCACTTGCCTCAGAAGCATTTTTGACTGTGAGATATTTGTTGTATTTACCATGAAAAGAAACCTTGATGCATTTAACTATACATTTGACTATGTAAGCCAGGTATACCTACTAAAACATACAAAGATTAGAAGAAAGTAGAATATATCTCTAAATAGGACCATTAGAGATATAAGCAAAACCTGTGTTTAACCTATAGCCATTCTAATTTTGTTTCATGCATCGATAAACCCATTGGAAGAACACTCTTAAAGAAAACCAAAGGGGAGTAATAAAAACCTGTACGATCGACATACTCCGTTATTTAGATAAGTACCATCTCTCCATTGCTCTCAGCACCAACCCTCTTCACCATCTTTACCACTTTTTGCCTAAGATTGGTATGGAGCTATTTGTCACAGCTTTGGTGGATGGTTTGAAGGAATTGTGAGGCTTTTAGTTTTTTGGTGGTGGTGGTATCGAAGTCTGGAAGCCTTCGAATTTGGGGGAAAGCAGTGCTCATTGGCGGCTCAATTTAGCGCAGCAGAGCTTGGCTAGCATTTCCCCTTTGAGAAAAGGCGAGTCGGTCACTACCTCAGGGGAGGACCAGGTCACCATCTTAAGGAGGGACCAGCACTGTGCTAATTAAGGGGAGATGGTTCTACCCAAGACAGATTGCGCAAGGGGCAGAAACTCTGCCTCATTTGTTTAATGATTAAAAGTTTTTAAGCCATGGCCGAGTTGGCACTGCTTTTTTCGCCACCAGTGATTAAGATTTCTAATTCCAGATTCGAATTTAAATAAATGTGGCTGTGACCTCCTTTTCCAATCTATACAGTTGTCTGTGTCTTTATTTATTGGTTGAATTATTTAAGTTGTGGCGTAATAATAAAACATATGTGTGACTTAAAAGGAACGAGAGACTGCATAGGATAGAGAGAATATAAGCACCCTGTTTGTTATGAAGCTAAGCTGGCTGGAACTAATTTTTATGTTGATAGGGGTGAATAGGGGGTTAAGGCTGTCAATCAATCATTTAGCCAATGGAATTTGTTTTGGTAGGCAGGTTGTTTGAGATTATATAGGACAGGGCTGAGGAATTCAAATTCCTCTTGCCATTTTGGGATCCCACCCACCCACCCGACAAAATTATTTTTATTTAAATTCAATTAAATGTTTTTCCCGTTGGAATAAATTTTTATAGTTATTTCAGCAAGGCGAGGCGCAGTGGGCGGAAAGCAGTGCTCATCGGCGGCTCAATTTCGCGCAGCAGAGCTTGGCTAGCATTTCCTATTTGAGAAAAGGCGAGTCGGTCACTACCTCAGGGGAGGACCAGGTCACCATCTTAAGGAGGGACCAGCACTGTGCTAGTTAAGGGGAGATGGTTCTACCCAAGACAGATTGAGCAAGGGGCAGAAACTCCGCCCCATTTGTTTAATGATTAAGAGTTTTTAAGCCATGGCCGAGTTGGCACTGCTTTTTTCGCCACCAGTGATTAAGATTTCTAATTCCAGATTCGAATTTAAATAAATTTGGCTGTGGCCTCCTTTTCCAATCTATACAGTTGTCTGTGTCTTTATTTATTGGTTGAATTATTTAAGTTGTGGCGTAATAATAAAACATATGGGTGACTTATTTAAATTCCAAGATGAATATTGTCACATCCAGATCAGTCATTTTATTAGTTGCAATATTTCTTTAATTTCGTATTAAAATACTTGTAAGCATACTATTTGGATTGGATGTACAAAAGCAGAAACGTGGTGAACATTAACATTTTGACCTACTTTTGTATAAATTGTTAGACTTATTCATCGTTCATGTAACACAGGAGATGTCACAGATACAGTTGTGAGCTGTTACGTCCTTGCTGTGGGACGCAGTGTGTCACAGTATTGCCGAGATGCGTATGCATTGTGGCATAGCACAGCCTCCAGCAGCCAGCAGGTCTCCCACTGATGCTATGGGTAGCAGGTAACATGCGTACACACCATCCTGCTACTGCCGCTGGCTTCCCCTGGAAAAGTTATGGGTAGTGGGAGAGTACCTGCTGGTGTACATGTGGTAAGGAATATAGATTGTAAGCTCCACAGAGGCAGGGACTAATGTGAACGGCCAAATACTCTCTGTAAAGCCCTGCGGAATATGTGTGCGCTATATAAATAACTGGTAATAAATAAATAAATACCTCCACCGGCTCACTATACATACAGGTAGTAGTGGGAACATTGCTCCCGCATTCACATGCTCCTGCTACCATATGCGATGCCGCAGTTTATAGCCCATGATATGTATCTCCTGGTTACAAGTCTTCCCCCATAATTCCCACAGTCTTCATAGGGAAGTAGAAGTTATGTGATTCCTCAAGTTCCAAAAGGGCATTGTTTTTGGAACTTGTGAGTGTAACTGTACGCCATCCTGAGATGCCATACAGCAGCCTATAGTTTCACAAGCTGCCACTTAGACAGCAGCTCGTGTAGGTAAGGGATCTGGAAGATCCCTTTCCACTGTGTCCTCTTACCTCCAGCGGCTTTCCAGTCACTTGTTCCCAGCAGGTAGTCCAGCATGAAGCTGAGCTGGGGATGGGGGGGGTGCTGGTTACATAAAGCGATGGTAGCGAGGTGCTGTAGTGGAACAGATGGGCAGATTTGACAAGGAGTTATATTTTGGTATGATTCGTTATGCATGATAAATGGTGTTTCAGCCAATCAGCTCCGTCATATGTTTGAAAAATGACAATTACTGTAGTAGCTGATTGGCTGGAGCACCATTTATCATTTGTACGAGTAATAACAAGAATATCACTTTTTGTTAAATCTGCCCCAGAATCACTTGTTCACTCCAAATACAGCGTACAGCGACTTTTAGAACCCTAGAAGTCCTGTTTCAGTTTCTAGAAAGCAAGTTTCAAATGGCATCAGGCAGACTCCGGGGACCTTTCGTTTTCCTGTTCCATAAGAAAGTTTGGGAATGCCTGATACTAAAAACATGAGGCCCTGTTGATGAGAGGATTAATAGTCAATAGGGCACTTTCACAGCAAATCTCCCATTCTCCAGGTAGCATTATAGAATGGTTCTAAATCTAATATGGCAACATAATGATATATGGTCAGTAGCCCGGCTGCTACACTCTGAACTATTTGCAATCATAGCAAATCTTTTTCCTGAAAACCTCAGTTGTCAGCACCTGTCTACAGATTTGGATACAAAAAGCATATATTGTTATTTATTTCAATCATTGCAAAGTAAAGTAAGTATAATGGCAACTGTTACATGTTAGTAAACGTGTAAATTAAGCTTCCAAGGTATACAGTATCTTCCATTTACTGTCTAATCACAAAAAACTTTTATTAAGTTTATTGAAAAAAAAAAAAAAAATTCCTCCCTTTTGCCTCCAAGATCCTTGAGCGTATTGTCTACAACCGGCTTACTGACTTTCTTTCCTCCCAATCCCTGCTTGACCCATTCCAGTCTGGCTTCTGTTATCTCTACTCCACTAAAACTGGCCTCACGAAAGTCTGCAATGACCTCCTTTCTGCTAAATCCAAGTGCCACTACTCTCTGCTCATTTTCCTTGACCTCTCTGCTGCTTTTGATACTGTGGACCTTCTGCAAATCCTTTATTCCCTTGGTATGTGTGACACTGCTTCTCCTGGCTTTCCTCCTACCTCTCTCACTGTCCTGTCTCTGTATCATCTCATGACTCCACCCTCTTTCCCTAACTGTAGGTGTCTCCCAAGGTTCTGTTCTTTGTCTGCTCATTTTATCTCTCTATACATCCTCTATAAATGAGCTCATTAGCTCTTTTGACTTCCGATATCATCTCTATGCTGATGATACTCAAATTTTCCTTTCCTCCCCTGACCTCTCTCCAGCTCTCCTCACTCGTGTATCCAACTGTCTCTCTCTACTATCTCTTCTTGGATGTCCCAGCACTTTCTTAAACTTATCATGTCTAAGACTGAGCTGATCATCTTCCCACAGTCCTGCACAGCCTCACCTCCCACAATTTCAGTATCTGTTGATGGCACTACTCTCTCCTCTATCCCCCAAGTGCGTTGTCTTGGAGTAATACTTGACTCCTCCCTCTCCTTCAAACCACGCATCTTACAAACCTGTCGTTTTCAACTCAAATATGTATATTTCAGGGAGTAGACCCTTTCTCACCATGGATGCCACTAAGTCCTTTATCCACTCACTGCTCATCTCCGGACTGGGCTACTGTAATCTCCTCCTATCTGACATCCCTGACAAATGCCTCTCTCCAATCAAATCTTTACTCAATGTTGCTGCCCGGCTCATCTTCCTTACCAAACGCACTAATGTATGTAAACCTCCCCCCTCTTACAAGCCCTTTACTGATTCCCCTTCAGAATCCAAATCAAGCTTCTCATGCTCGTCTACAAAGCCCTCATTCACTCCTCTTCCATTTACATCTCTGACTTTATCTCCCTTTACACTCCTGTCCATCCTCTTTGCTCTGCTAATGAACGCCGTCTCTCCAGCATACTTATTACTTCCTCCAACTCCTATATCCAAGATTTTGCATGTGCTGCTCCCGTTCTCTGAAATTCTCTATCTCTCTCCGTCAGTATCTCTGCCTCTCTACAAAGCTACAAATGGGCTCTCAAGACCCACTTCTTCACCAAACCCAGCAAACTCTAATCGTAAGCCCTCTATTTCACGCTCACTGTCTACCCCATCTGTGTCACCCCTGTCTGTTGCCCCTCCCCTTTAGAATGCAAGCTCTCAAGAGCAGGGCCCTGTTTTCTCATGTGGTTTTCCTTCTCTTACTTAAACTATCTTCATACTCCCTTCAACGGCACCAAATCCCTCGGTTTTCTGCCACCCTGATACTTATTTAAGTGTCGTCTGTTGATGCAGCAGTGTTTATATGCCCTGTACTTGTCCTATATTGTCTTGAAGTGTAAGTCACTGTTTTCTTGTTTTGCTTACTTGTTTATGTACTCTGTTATTGGGCGCTGCTGATCCCTTCTGGCGTAATATAAATCAAATAAATAGGATAATAATAATAATTGCTAAATATTTATCAGCTGACTTACCAGAGCAGTTTGGAAGACAGGGTTATGGAAAGGCATCAACCTAATAAATTACCATCTCCTTACCTCCCACCAAAATTGTTTAGTGCCTGTTATTTATACTACAGTACTGTATTACACACCATTACCAGCTTATCTAAGAAACAAATCCTCTTTTTCCATTCAAGCAGTGATTGGAATGCATTTAATGAATGGTTTATACAGTTTGTTCTAGATCTCTACATTTCTCACTGCTTTTCCTAATAGGAATTTTATCTAAATAATTATAAATACAGATCGGGCCTGTCTCTCACATTCTATCTCCTGCACAGTTTGTGTTTCTGTTGAGTATTTCATTTTTGTTTTGTTTTGCTGCACATAATGTTCAGGAAATGTCTTTATTAGAGATCTATAGAGCTATTTTCTGCTTGGGTTGTATCTGTTATAAGGACAATGTTTTCATAAATTATTACAGTGTGTATTCCCTTTGGTGGGATAACTGTTTAAACAACTGGCAGGGCCAAAGCAAAAAGCCATGTCTAATTTTAGGGAGACTTTACGCATGGACACATTGGTTTTCAGAATCCTGCTCATGATAAATGTGCACAATGCTTTTGGAGTGCTTGAAATATGGTTTTGCTTCTGCGCTTTCCAAGTACCAGGTCTTATTTATTGTGTCACTAGGTCCATCCTACTTTTTACACTATGGTCTTAGTGTTTGTTTATCAAAGGCATTTAAACTATGGTGGCCAATCCCGGGATCGGCGGGATCCCGGGATTTAGGGCCAAAAATGGCCGGGATTCAATCCCAGGATTGGAAGCTCCAATCCCGGGATTGTGCCCGGCTCTTTGTTCCGGCTCCCCAGCGCAGCGTGAGAGGTCACGCTGCGCCGTCAGCCGCTGCTGGGAGCCGCCAGCAGCGATCAAATGTTGGTCCCCACCCGCCCGCCCTCGGTATATGGTGAGTTATGTGTGCGGGACGGGGTGGGGCGAGGGGGCGGCCACATAGCTAAAAGCCAATCCTGGGTATCCCGGAAATCCCGAGATTGGCCAGTTTTCAATCCCGATACCCGGGATTGAAAAAATAGCCCGGGATTGGCTTCCCTAATTTAAACCCTAAATCCTGTGAAGATTTAGGCCCCCATTTATCAAGCCTTGGAGAGTGATAAATTGCACGGTGATAAAGTACCAACCAATCAGCTCCTACTGTAACTGCCATGTCACAGGCTGTGTTTGAAAAAAAATGACATTTAGGAGCTGGTTGGTTGGTACTTTATCACCGTGCTATTTATCACTCTCCTAGGCTTGATAAATCTGGGCCTGGGTTTTTGGCAGGATTTAGCCTATTTGTGAAAATCCCCCTCCTAGAGATGACTATTGCAAGAGGTAGCCCTCACCGAGGGACCTACTGCGATGCATCCCAAGAACTGCCACTGTCTCAGGAGGGTGCCCATTGAGATTTCATTACCATAAAGTATTTTTTCCATTTTAAAAAAAAATGCTTTTCATTTCATTTATTTGTCTTATTTTTATTTAAACAAACCTTTTTAGTTTTCTCTTGTTCATTCTGGAACTGGAAACCCAAAGTCTGGAAATCCAATTGTAGCGTGGAGCTGGGGACCCTTGACCCCTAAACAACAGCTACCCAAGTCCTCCATAGTCAGGAAACTGGGAAAGATTTTAAGCTTTTAAGATATTGTAGTTGTTCCTTCACTGAACTTTGTTTATATGAGACTGCACCATTACTGCCCAGTCATAAGTATAGATGCAATCAAAATGCTCACCACTCTGCATCTTGTGTGCGCACGGTACCAGAGAATGGGCAATGCAATAATATTCACAATATATGCTCCACAAACAGGCGTACTGTATACAGGGTCGGCAGCAGAACTCTTGGGGGCTGTACAATGACATCTTTGGGGCCCCCCTTGATGCCCCCCCCCCTCCTCACACACACCACCACCTCGACCACCGAACCCACACATCCCTCCACTACATAACTGCGATGTAACCAATGTGTAACATGTGTCACAAAATCACACACTCATCAGGGCTGGCAGCTCAAATCTGCAATACTATGTATGCATACCTCCCAACTTCGACGAGGAAGGAAGAGGGACTCCTGCTCGGCGAAGCCGCGAGCGACCAAAAAGGGGGTGTGGTTTAGTGAGGGAGGGTCATGGCCTTGGCCGAGTTGAGCGTCATGAACCCGTTTTCGGCATTTTGGGGGCATGCCCAGCGCTCCCCATACACTGCGACCTGCAGCAGGGACAGTGGGACAGTGTCCGAATAGCGGGACTGTCTCACTGAAATCGGGACAGTTGGGAGGTATGTGTATGAACACAGAATCCATGGCACTAATATAGTAATTAAAAAACAACAGTGCACAAAAACATACAAACAACAATGTACCTTAAAATCAACAATTTGCATACAGTACACTTGATACCATTGAAAAAGTGACAATAACCATACCAAAACATTTAATGAACTGAAATAAACTAAAAACTGGTGAAATGGGGAGAGAGAAAGGAGAAGAGAGAGTGAGAGGGAAAGAGAGAGAGAGAGAGAGAGAGAGAGAGAGAGGGAGGAAGAGGGAGGTGAGGGGAGAAAGAGGGAGAGGCGGAGAGGGGAAAGAGAAGGGAAAGAAAGAGGGACAAAGAGAGAGAAAGGAAGAGGGAGTGGGGGAGACAGAGAAGGAAGGAGGTGGTAGTAGGACAGAGAGAGGGAGATTTAGGGGTATATGTATCATCCTTAAAATGTCACAATTTCTACACTCCCCAGGGGATGTAGAAATTGTGACATTCATCAAACTCCGAAAATGCTTTATTTTGTGGAGTTTGAATGAGAATCTGTTCACCACCCTGAGATGGTGAACAACCCCCAAATCTGTACCCGAGGGGGGGGGGGGGGGGCTACGGCGCGTTCTCTGCAGCCAGGCACCCCCAGTAATAAGTAGCCGGCGGTGTGAGCGAGGTCCACATCTGCAACATGATCTCTGCAGCCGGGCACCCATAGTAATAAAGAGCTGGTGGCACGGGTGGGGGAGGTTGGTGAGTGGGGGCCGTGACCAGAGCCGGCCTTAGGCATAGGCAAACTAGGCAAATGCCTAGCGCATTTGGTATGCTTAGGGGCACCAGCTGCTGGTTAAAATGATATGCGGCATACCTATATTCTGTGTGTGACTGCGGCTGTATCTGCATACGAAATGCTACGTTGCAGTGTAGACCTGGAAATCACTGTAATGTAGCATTTTATATGCAGATATAGCCACAGTCACACACAGAATATAGGCATACTGCATATCATTTTACTCAGCAGAAGCTGTTTGTGCATCCACAGCCACATACTAATGCAAATACGATGCATTTTCATAAACAAAAGGCGCCCAACGTTAGCAGAGCTGCCAGCTGACTCATGCCAGGCCTCTCCTGCAGAACTAGCGGCGATGCTAGGGGGCACCAGCCAAAATCTTGCCTAGGGCATCATATTGGTTAGGGCCGGCTCTGGCCGTGGCTGCAGAGAGATCTCTGCAGCCGGGCACCCCAAGTAATAAGGAGCCGGCAGATGGGAGCCAGCAATGTCCCGGCGAGGGTATTAGTGGCTGCAGCGCTATTATATGCCGCTAGCGGAGGGTGCGAGGGGTCCGTTGCTGCAGTTACTGAAAGCCGGTGGCCAGCCCCGGTTATTAGATGCCGGGGGTGGGGGTGGCTGGTTGGTGGTCATGTGCCGGTGGCTTGTTGGTGGATATGTGCTGGGGGGCGCCACCGCAGTGACTACGAGGAGGGAAGGTGCATCTGTGTATAGTGAATAATTTATATATATATAAATATATGATGTAGATATATATTATAATCTACCAATAGTATCCTTAACACATAAGGTCTTAAGAAGTAGTTGCTTTCTTAATACATGACGGCATCATTCCCTTAAAATCTTGGATTTATTTAACACAGGAACTATAGCCTCTTAAAAAAAGGTGCAATATTTAAAATGCTAAAAGTTCAATATACAGTACGGGATCCGGTCTGAAGATCGACAATGTCTAGGTCGACAATGTGTAGGTCGACCACTATAGGTCGACAGTCACTAGGTCGACATGGATGGAAGGTCGACAGGGTTTCTAGGTCGACATGTGCTAGGTCGACAGGTCTAAAGGTCGACATGAGTTTTTCAAAAAAAATTTCTTTTTTTGAATTTTTTCATACTTAACGATCCACGTGGACTACGATTGGAACGGTAAAGTGTGCCGAGCTAAGCGTTAGCGGAGCGAAGGCACCATGCCCGAAGCATGGCGAGCGAAGCGAGCCATGCGAGGGGACGCGGTGCACTAATTTGGGATCCCGGTCACTCTACGAAGAAAACGACACAAAAAAAAAATAAAATCCTCATGTCGACCTTTAGACCTGTCGACCTAGCACATGTCGACCTAGAAACCCTGTCGACCTTCCATCCATGTCGACCTAGTGACTGTCGACCTATAGTGGTCAACCTAAACATTGTCGACCTAGACACTGTCGATTTGATGAACCACACCCATACAGTACATGTCCAAAATCAATGCTGGGATAGATATTGCTCTGATAAATCTCTTTGGAGGCACAATTTGTAGCTCATCAGAAATCCAGCTGAATAGATGAACAGTACATTTTAACCATACGTGTTTCATCCTACAGACGTCATCAGGGGTTTATCAATACAACTTTAAGAGATTTTCCAAACATCAATACTGTGAGTGAGATGAGTATAATCAATTTGTGAAATGAAGAATCCAAATCACTAATTGATATAACTGTAGTACCTCAGATAAATACAAACACAATAATGTGAGTACAGAGCCTGCATCCACTAGTGATTTCTCCAATGCACCAAGACATTTATATATATAAGTAGCTGTTCTACCGGGTGCTATTCAGTATACCGGTTGTTGAGATCTCGGCGCACAGTACACCGGCGCCGGAATCCTGACAACCGGCATACCGACCCCTTTTCTCCCTCTTGGGGGTCCACGACCCCTCTGGAGGGAGAATAGATAGCGGTAGCTCGCCACCGTGACCGCAGCGTGGCGAGTGCAGCGAGCCCACAAGGGGCTCATTAGCGCTCGCCCCACTGTTGGCAAGCCAGCGGGCAGGATCCCGGCGCCGGTATGCTGGCCGCCGGCGACCCGGCCACCGGCAATTCATACCACACCCGTTCTACCCGTTCTTCGCATGGAAGTTTCTGATTTTCATAGATGTAAATATAAATTAGTGTAAAAAATTTGGTAAATCTATAGAGATGTCAATTTGAGATGCCTTAATGTAAGTAAATATTAATCCATGATTATTGGGAATTCAGTATGATATACCGCCGGCCGGGATACCGGCCGTCAGTATACTGACAGCGCCATCCCAGCCACCAGTATGCCGGCAGCAGGGTGAGCGCTAGAAAGTCCCTTGCGGGCTTGCTGCGCTTGCCATGCTGCGGGCATGGTGGCTCGCTGCGCTCGCCGCAAGTTATATTCTCCCTCTGTGGGTGTCGTATACACCGACAGAGGGAGAATAGACTGTGTCGCTGGTATTCCGGCGATGGCATTTCACTGCTTGTCGGGATTACGGCATCTGTATTGTGATCGCCTGGCAGCATGTTAACAGCTTCCCATTCTTGGCATTACCCATGGAGCATCCATAGCAGATACGGTAAAAAGTGACAGGAACATTTTTGTAGTTTAATAAATTCTATACACTGGAGGTGCAATCCAAATTTTAATCCAATTGTCCATTTGGGCGTTCTCATTCACGCAACTAAAGCCACACATCGCTAATGATATCATTATTTCAACTCCCTTTTCATCCACTTAGGGGAGGTTTATTAAAATTCTAATTACGTAGTTTTCCTATTTCAAACAAAGAAACATAGAATTTGAAGGCAGATAAGAACCACTTGGCCCATCTAGTCTGCTCCTTTTTTTACCATATTTTTACCTCAAACCTTATTTGAACCTTGTTTCTTTGTAAGGATATCCTTATGTCTATCCCATGCATGTTTAAATTGCTCAACTTTCTTAGCCTCTACCACCTCTGATGGTAGGCTATTCCACTTGTCCACTACCCTTTCTGTGAAGTAATTTTTCCTCAAATTTCCCCTGAACCTACCTCCCTCCAGTTTCAGTGCATGTCCTTGTGTCCTATTACTTCTCTTCATTTGGAGAATGTTTCCCTCCTTGACTTTGTTAAAACCCTTTATATATTTGAACGTTTCTATCATGTCCCCCATTTCCCTTCTCTGCTCCAAACTGTATATATAGATTTTTTTGTTGTTCTGGGTATGTTTTGTGATGTAGGCCATGCACCATTTTAGTTGCCCTTCTTTATACAGTCTCTAATGTATTAATAATATCCTTCACGATCCAAAAGACTGTCTTCTCAAAAAGCCCAGTATTTCTGAAGTGACAATTTTCTCATGGGTGCTTATTGAATACTGAAACAATTGTGAGAGAGTACAATTAAATTGAAAACTGAAAATTCTCATTTCACTATTTTTTCATGATGAATATGCCCCGTATTGAGCATGGAAATAGAGTAGTAAAAATGCATTGACACTTACCACACTGTCTCTCTTATGATGCAGGCTGCTGCCAGCCAGTGTTAACTGCCTCATGGGTGGGGAGGGTTCCTGTAGTCAGTTTCTGCAGCTGTTGTGTGGAGTCAGTAGTGCTGCAATATTGTGCCCAGTTCCGTTTGCCTTTTCATGCAGTATTAGTATTACTATTCCTAGGTGGCAGCAGTAGCAGGGACTGAAGGGAAGGGCCAGAGCCACAGAGGCAGGATAATGGCATCAGACCAGGAGACCGTGGCTTGTGGTGGATGGAGGATTGAGCCTACTTTCACTGTGACTGAGGAGAGCTACCCTCACTTGTTTTATGTTTTTTTTTGCCTACTTAAGCGACGCCGGATGTGCGGCGTGCACGCTCAGTTTGTATATTCCATTTAGGCAATGCTGCCCCATTTTCTGTTCTCTCTTGGCCACGGGACCCCTCTGATTCTCGTGGCCAGGATGGGTGTTCCTTTTGTACCCCCCCTGCTGACAGGCTTTACTGTATGCTCATTTCTACATCTGCCACATTGTCTCTTATTTGCAGGGGTGGTATGAGTGGACACAGAGCTGGCCTTAGCTATAGGCTGTCTAGGCATTTGCCTAGGGCATCCAAGCATGTCTAGGGGCATCCAAGCATGTCCCTGCAGTATCTCATGTTGGGAGGGACAGTCCCTGCAGTATCTCATGCTGGAGGGACAGTCTGTTACTTTCTAAATGTATTCAATCAGTACTTGCATACACTGCTGTTTACAATTGTCAAATAGAATGCACACTGTCCCTTGAACTCCCTCCAACATGCTTGAATGTCCCTGACTTGTGAGAACTTAGACAGCAGAAGCCCAGTAACTGCAATTCCTGGACCTGTGACATTTTCACTGACTATATAAGTTTATTACTGGATGGTTCCTTATGCTACCACATGTGTATTGTGGAAGACTGCCCCACATAAATCTGACATCACCTATACTGCTTGTGCACATGGGGAAGGGGGACCCTGCTATCCTGTGTCCCTTATCCCTGTACAAACCCCAGATGTCTGCAGGGATATAACATGGGCAGTGTTCTCCCCACACTTTCTCAGTCAGTCAATGTCGTAAAATTTCCCTGCCATCCAGCACTCTAACGTGGCTAGTAAATTGCGTTGTGCTATTTCTATATGAAACATCAGTGCAGCGTGACTTTCAGATGCGTCAGACTGGAGAGCAGAGCATATTGCTCCTGCAGTATAAAATAAAGGGCATGCAGGTGCCGGGAGTAACATACACCAGCAAACACACTGAACAGTGAAGAGAATGGACAGTTGCTACATGTTTGATACTAGTCTTTTTGTATAACCAGCAAGTATGGCAGTATCTTTGCTTTGCTGCCATCTGTGTCCAACCAGCAAGCTAAAATAAAGGATGAAGCTTGCAAAGGACAGCATACCCTGTGAGGTCACATCCCTTGTACGGGTGCCCCTTTAACGGGTGCGAGCGCAAGCACTCACCCATCCTGCCACCCATTCTCACAAAATGCAGTCACGGATCTAGGGAGCTACATGGGTACACACACTGACTGCAAGCATATCAGCAAGCAAAAGTAAGTTTTATAAAAAAAAAAAAAGCTACTAGCATTACTAATGTGGGGCATATGTGTGAGGTGAATTGCTGTGTGGAATTATGTGTATTATGGGCATTACTAATGTGGGGCATATGTGTGAGGTGAATTGCTGTGTGGAATTATGTGTATTATGGGCATTACTAATGTGGGGCATATGTGTAAGGTGCATTATTGTGTGGAATTATGTGTATTATGGGCATTACTAATGTGGGGCAAATGTGTAAGGTGCATTACTGTGTGGAATTATGTGTATTATGGGCATTATGCAGGATTGAACTGGCCCACAGGGGCACAGTGTAACTCCCCGGTGGGCCCCACTGCCTGAGTGTTGCTGGGTCAGATGCAGAACTAGTGGTGGTGTAAGGGGGCACCAGCCAAAATTTTGCCTAGGGCATCAAATTGGGCCGTCTCTGAGTGGGCAAAGCCCAAAGGGAAGACTGAGCCACGCTACAGCTTATGAAGGTACATTCTTATGATATGATAGTGAACAAAGAACTTCCACAGTGCCAGGAAAACTAGAAAGGAGAACAGAAAGAGAAAGTTATATTTTGTCACTCTTTGTTCCAGGAATTCACAGCTAGACATTAAAGCTGTCCTGGGTTTTCAACTTGAACAAGAGCTTCATTTTAATCAGTGTTTACAGAGTCCTATGGAAGAAGAGCAATTAATGTAATAACAAGCATCCTGAAATGTACATAAAATACATAACAAAAGTCATTCACATGCTCTCTGCTACGAAAACAAAATAACTTCACACAAAACAAAACCTGAGAGATTGAGTCACCAGTTCTGGGAGGACATTCCACACATTTATCAAGTATGAGCCACAGTTGCATACAGACGTGACAAATTTGTTGGTAAAATTTCAATTCACTGAAACAATGCTTCATTTCTCCTGAAAAGTGATGAAATGAAAAGCTATTGTCTCATGTGTGCCTGCATGCCATTGGTATGTCAGAATAAAGCTTAGAAATGGTGAAAAATAAATAATTGCTTATTCTCTAAAGGTGTTCTAAAATAATGTAGACAGACCTCTTGGTACCCCTTAGAAAACATAATACATTATTGGATTATAGTGATATTTCAATTGAATTGCTTTCTTGAATCAGGATAACACACATCTTCAATCTTCTAATCAGTCATTCAACCTATTTGAATGGAGAAAAGTAGTCACTCTGCCAGGGACGGATTGGGATGGAAAACCAGCCTGGGAAATTTATGAAAGTAGCCCTAATGGAGGCAGGGTCTGTCATGGGGGTGGAGTCTGTTGAAGGGGTGGGATTCCTCTTCATAGGGTCTGATTCTGAGTTGGGCACAGTTGAGGACTTCCTTGCAACCATTGCTGTTGTTGCGTCTGTGACTTTATGCTAATGACACTACAGTGTCCTTCTCTGGTGTACATCCTTGCATCCAAATATTCAAGGACATAGTTGCCCACTTTCAGTGTCTATGGATGTTGCAATCATGCTTTGTGCGTCTTTAGACACCACCATCGGTCGTACCGTTGTAACTTTCACCAGCACTATACTGCAGTATGTGCAGATCATCCATATGAGTATGGCCTCCAAAGCGAGCAAATCAATGTCTCTATATGTAACTACTTTCAGCAACATGCCCATATTACGTTATATCTACGTCTGATTAGCCAACCCTCTGTATCAGCACAGGAATGCCCAACACATTTCTAATACACTTCTTAGTGCGTGTGTCTCTGAACTGCATCCCTGTACAAACACCATCACAGTGCATTTATGCACGGTGCAACTCAGATGGCCCTGAAAAGATTTGTAGAAGTGGCCTCATATGGTCAGCACCGCAGGTATACCGTGTAATCAGAGTTGCAGCACCACCCCTCACATGTCAACAAACAAAACAGGATGCACATGCACATCGGTCCACAGGGAATCTTCTCTGTGAGCCCTATAGCCAATCCATCCCTGTACTCTACTTTTGGTACCATTGTGTGCGCCACACTAAACATGGACCAGAGAAAGCAAAGGAGAGAGTTGTCTTAGGAGATCATAAAGAGGATTATAGACAAGCACATTAAAGGTAAAAGCTACAAGATCATCTCCAAGCAGCTTGATGTTCCTGTGACTACAGTTGCAAATATTATTAAGAAGTTTATGTCCATGGCACTGTAGCCAGATTTGCTGTATGTAAACACAAGAGTAAAATTGTCCTCAGATTAAACGGGATGCAATTAATTTCCTGACTGTCGGGATCCCGGCGGTTGAAATCCCGACACCCATTGAAATGCTGGCGGTCGTTATTCCGACCACCACCCAGAATCCCAACTTTGGTGTTGCTCCACGCCACCACCCGAGGGGGAATAGCACGAAGCTTGGCTAGCGGACATGCTGCGCTCGAGGTCGGTATTCAGATTGTCGGGATTTCGGTGTCGGGATTTTGACCGATGGGATCCCGACAATCAGGATTTTATACTGAACCCAGTGGTCTCCATGGACTCCACTTTTCAAAAACCAACATAAAAAGTCAGACTGGAATTTGCTACAATGCATATTGACATATATTTGGATATATGAGTCAAAACTGGAGCTATTTGACTCATATAGCTAATTAATTAAAAAAAATATTAAGATTTCAAAGAGAAACATGGAGGAGGCTTGGTTATGTTTTGGGGTTGCTTTGCTGCGTCTGGCACAGGGGGGCATATTTACTAAAGGTTGATTTTTGGTCTATTTAAAATCTCTGGGTGATGTGAGTTCTATTCACCATAAATGGATTAAAAAACCATCAACATTGACCCGAAATAGACAAAATTATACAAAAGCATTCCTATTGGCCATTTACACTAGAGATGAGCGGGTTCGGTTTCTCTGAATCCGAACCCGCCAGAACTTCATGTTTTTTTTCACGGGTCCGAGCGACTCGGATCTTCCCGCCTTGCTCGGTTAACCCGAGCGCGCCCGAACGTCATCATGACGCTGTCGGATTCTCGCGAGGCTCGGATTCTATCGCGAGACTCGGATTCTATATAAGGAGCCGCGCGTCGCCGCCATTTTCACACGTGCATTGAGATTGATAGGGAGAGGACGTGGCTGGCGTCCTCTCCATTTAGATTATAAGAGACTGAGAGAGATTTACTGGAGCTGACTAGGAGGAGTACTGTTACTGTAGAAGTGTAGAGACTGAGTGGAGAGAGTTTACTAGTGAGGACAGTGCAGTTTACTTTATAATCCGTTCTCTGCCTGAAAAAAGCGATACACAGCACACAGTGACTCAGTCAGTCACATACCATATCTGTGTGCACTGCTCAGGCTCAGGCCAGTGTGCTGCATCATCTATTATCTATATATAATATTATATATATCTGTCTGACTGCTCAGCTCACACAGCTTATAATTGGGGGGAGACTGGGGAGCACTACTGCAGTGCCAGTTATAGGTTATAGCAGGAGCCAGGAGTACATAATATATTATATAGTGAGTGACCACCAGACACACAGTGCAGTTTATTTAATATATCCGTTCTCTGCCTGAAAAAAGCGATACACACAGTGACTCAGTCAGTCACATACCATATCTGTGTGCACTGCTCAGGCTCAGGCCAGTGTGCTGCATCATCTATTATCTATATATAATATTATATATATCTGTCTGACTGCTCAGCTCACACAGCTTATAATTGTGGGGGAGACTGGGGAGCACTACTGCAGTGCCAGTTATAGGTTATAGCAGGAGCCAGGAGTACATAATATATTATATAGTGAGTGACCACCAGACACACAGTGCAGTTTATTTAATATATCCGTTCTCTGCCTGAAAAAAGCGATACACACAGTGACTCAGTCAGTCACATACCATATCTGTGTGCACTGCTCAGGCTCAGGCCAGTGTGCTGCATCATCTATATATATTATATATCTGTCTGACTGCTCAGCTCACACAGCTTATAATTGTGGGGGAGACTGGGGAGCACTACTGCAGTGCCAGTTATAGGTTATAGCAGGAGCCAGGAGTACATATTATATTAAAATTAAACAGTGCACACTTTTGCTGCAGGAGTGCCACTGCCAGTGTGACTGACCAGTGACCTGACCACACTGACCACCAGTATAGTTAGTAGTATACTTATATTGTGATTGCCTGAAAAAGTTAAACACTCGTCGTGTGACTTCACTTGTGTGTTTTTTTTTTTTTATTCTATAAAAATAAAACTCATTCTGCTGACAGACAGTGTCCAGCAGGTCCGTCATTATATAATATATAATATATACCTGTCCGGCTGCAGTAGTGATATATATATATTTTTTATATCATTTATCATCCAGTCGCAGCAGACACAGTACGGTAGTTCACGGCTGTGGCTACCTCTGTGTCTCTGCACTCGGCAGGCAGTCCGTCCATAATTGTAATACCACCTAACCGTGGATTTTTTTCATTCTTCTTTATACATACATAGTTACATAGACATCTTCTCTTTATCAACCAGTCTATATTAGCTGCAGACACAGTACAGTACGGTAGTTCACGGCTGTGGCTACCTCTGTGTCTGCACTCGGCAGGCAGTCCGTCCATAATTGTATACCACCTAACCGTGGTTTTTTTTCATTCTTCTTTATACATACATAGTTACATAGACATCTTCTCTTTATCAACCAGTCTATATTAGCTGCAGACACAGTACAGTACGGTAGTTCACGGCTGTGGCTACCTCTGTGTCTGCAGTCGGCAGGCAGTCCGTCCATAATTGTATACCACCTAACCGTGGATTTTTTTCAGTCTTCTTTATACATACATAGTTACATAGACATCTTCTCTTTATCAACCAGTCTATATTAGCTGCAGACACAGTACAGTACGGTAGTTCACGGCTGTGGCTACCTCTGTGTCTGCAGTCGGCAGGCAGTCCATAATTGTATACTAGTATCCACCTCCATTGTTTACCTGAGGTGCCTTTTAGTTGTGCCTATTAAAATATGGAGAACAAAAATGTTGAGGTTCCAAAATTAGGGAAAGATCAAGATCCACTTCCACCTCGTGCTGAAGCTGCTGCCACTAGTCATGGCCGAGACGATGAAATGCCAGCAACGTCGTCTGCCAAGGCCGATGCCCAATGTCATAGTACAGAGCATGTCAAATCCAAAACACCAAATATCAGAAAAAAAAGGACTCCAAAACCTAAAATAAAATTGTCGGAGGAGAAGCGTAAACTTGCCAATATGCCATTTACCACACGGAGTGGCAAGGAACGGCTGAGGCCCTGGCCTATGTTCATGGCTAGTGGTTCAGCTTCACATGAGGATGGAAGCACTCAGCCTCTCGCTAGAAAAATGAAAAGACTCAAGCTGGCAAAAGCAGCACAGCAAAGAACTGTGCATTCTTCGAAATCCCAAATCCACAAGGAGAGTCCAATTGTGTCGGTTGCGATGCCTGACCTTCCCAACACTGGACGTGAAGAGCATGCGCCTTCCACCATTTGCACGCCCCCTGCAAGTGCTGGAAGGAGCACCCGCAGTCCAGTTCCTGATAGTCAGATTGAAGATGTCAGTGTTGAAGTACACCAGGATGAGGAGGATATGGGTGTTGCTGGCGCTGGGGAGGAAATTGACCAGGAGGATTCTGATGGTGAGGTGGTTTGTTTAAGTCAGGCACCCGGGGAGACACCTGTTGTCCGTGGGAGGAATATGGCCGTTGACATGCCAGGTGAAAATACCAAAAAAATCAGCTCTTCGGTGTGGAGGTATTTCACCAGAAATGCGGACAACAGGTGTCAAGCCGTGTGTTCCCTTTGTCAAGCTGTAATAAGTAGGGGTAAGGACGTTAACCACCTCGGAACATCCTCCCTTATACGTCACCTGCAGCGCATTCATAATAAGTCAGTGACAAGTTCAAAAACTTTGGGTGACAGCGGAAGCAGTCCACTGACCAGTAAATCCCTTCCTCTTGTAACCAAGCTCACGCAAACCACCCCACCAACTCCCTCAGTGTCAATTTCCTCCTTCCCCAGGAATGCCAATAGTCCTGCAGGCCATGTCACTGGCAATTCTGACGAGTCCTCGCCTGCCTGGGATTCCTCCGATGCATCCTTGCGTGTAACGCCTACTGCTGCTGGCGCTGCTGTTGTTGCCGCTGGGAGTCGATGGTCATCCCAGAGGGGAAGTCGTAAGCCCACTTGTACTACTTCCAGTAAGCAATTGACTGTTCAACAGTCCTTTGCGAGGAAGATGAAATATCACAGCAGTCATCCTACTGCAAAGCGGATAACTGAGGCCTTGACAACTATGTTGGTGTTAGACGTGCGTCCGGTATCCGCCGTTAGTTCACAGGGAACTAGACAATTTATTGAGGCAGTGTGCCCCCGTTACCAAATACCATCTAGGTTCCACTTCTCTAGGCAGGCGATACCGAGAATGTACACGGACGTCAGAAAAAGACTCACCAGTGTCCTAAAAAATGCAGTTGTACCCAATGTCCACTTAACCACGGACATGTGGACAAGTGGAGCAGGGCAGGGTCAGGACTATATGACTGTGACAGCCCACTGGGTAGATGTATGGACTCCCGCCGCAAGAACAGCAGCGGCGGCACCAGTAGCAGCATCTCGCAAACGCCAACTCTTTCCTAGGCAGGCTACGCTTTGTATCACCGCTTTCCAGAATACGCACACAGCTGAAAACCTCTTACGGCAACTGAGGAAGATCATCGCGGAATGGCTTACCCCAATTGGACTCTCCTGTGGATTTGTGGCATCGGACAACGCCAGCAATATTGTGTGTGCATTAAATATGGGCAAATTCCAGCACGTCCCATGTTTTGCACATACCTTGAATTTGGTGGTGCAGAATTTTTTAAAAAAACGACAGGGGCGTGCAAGAGATGCTGTCGGTGGCCAGAAGAATTGCGGGACACTTTCGGCGTACAGGCACCACGTACAGAAGACTGGAGCACCACCAAAAACTACTGAACCTGCCCTGCCATCATCTGAAGCAAGAAGTGGTAACGAGGTGGAATTCAACCCTCTATATGCTTCAGAGGTTGGAGGAGCAGCAAAAGGCCATTCAAGCCTATACAATTGAGCACGATATAGGAGGTGGAATGCACCTGTCTCAAGTGCAGTGGAGAATGATTTCAACGTTGTGCAAGGTTCTGATGCCCTTTGAACTTGCCACACGTGAAGTCAGTTCAGACACTGCCAGCCTGAGTCAGGTCATTCCCCTCATCAGGCTTTTGCAGAAGAAGCTGGAGGCATTGAAGAAGGAGCTAAAAGGGAGCGATTCCGCTAGGCATGTGGGACTTGTGGATGCAGCCCTTAATTCGCTTAACAAGGATTCACGGGTGGTCAATCTGTTGAAATCAGAGCACTACATTTTGGCCACCGTGCTCGATCCTAGATTTAAAGCCTACCTTGGATCTCTCTTTCCGGCAGACACAAGTCTGCTGGGGTTGAAAGACCTGCTGGTGACAAAATTGTCAAGTCAAGCGGAACGCGACCTGTCAACATCTCCTCCTTCACATTCTCCCGCAACTGGGGGTGCGAGGAAAAGGCTCAGAATTCCGAGCCCACCCGCTGGCGGTGATGCAGGGCAGTCTGGAGCGACTGCTGATGCTGACATCTGGTCCGGACTGAAGGACCTGACAACGATTACGGACATGTTGTCTACTGTCACTGCATATGATTCTCTCACCATTGAAAGAATGGTGGAGGATTATATGAGTGACCGCATCCAAGTAGGCACGTCACACAGTCCGTACTTATACTGGCAGGAAAAAGAGGCAATTTGGAGGCCCTTGCACAAACTGGCTTTATTCTACCTAAGTTGCCCTCCCACAAGTGTGTACTCCGAAAGAGTGTTTAGTGCCGCCGCTCACCTTGTCAGCAATCGGCGTACGAGGTTACATCCAGAAAATGTGGAGAAGATGATGTTCATTAAAATGAATTATAATCAATTCCTCCGCGGAGACATTGACCAGCAGCAATTGCCTCCACAAAGTACACAGGGAGCTGAGATGGTGGATTCCAGTGGGGACGAATTGATAATCTGTGAGGAGGGGGATGTACACGGTGATATATCGGAGGGTGAAGATGAGGTGGACATCTTGCCTCTGTAGAGCCAGTTTGTGCAAGGAGAGATTAATTGCTTCTTTTTTGGGGGGGGTCCAAACCAACCCGTCATATCAGTCACAGTCGTGTGGCAGACCCTGTCACTGAAATGATGGGTTGGTTAAAGTGTGCATGTCCTGTTTTGTTTATACAACATAAGGGTGGGTGGGAGGGCCCAAGGACAATTCCATCTTGCACCTCTTTTTTCTTTTCTTTTTCTTTGCATCATGTGCTGATTGGGGAGGGTTTTTTGGAAGGGACATCCTGCGTGACACTGCAGTGCCACTCCTAGATGGGCCCGGTGTTTGTGTCGGCCACTAGGGTCGCTAATCTTACTCACACAGTCAGCTACCTCATTGCGCCTCTTTTTTTCTTTGCGTCATGTGCTGTTTGGGGAGGGTTTTTTGGAAGGGACATCCTGCGTGACACTGCAGTGCCACTCCTAGATGGGCCCGGTGTTTGTGTCGGCCACTAGGGTCGCTAATCTTACTCACACAGCTACCTCATTGCGCCTCTTTTTTTCTTTGCGTCATGTGCTGTTTGGGGAGGGTTTTTTGGAAGGGCCATCCTGCGTGACACTGCAGTGCCACTCCTAGATGGGCCCGGTGTTTGTGTCGGCCACTAGGGTCGCTAATCTTACTCACACAGCTACCTCATTGCGCCTCTTTTTTTCTTTGCGTCATGTGCTGTTTGGGGAGGGTTTTTTGGAAGGGACATCCTGCGTGACACTGCAGTGCCACTCCTAGATGGGCCCGGTGTTTGTGTCGGCCACTAGGGTCGCTTATCTTACTCACACAGCGACCTCGGTGCAAATTTTAGGACTAAAAATAATATTGTGAGGTGTGAGGTATTCAGAATAGACTGAAAATGAGTGTAAATTATGGTTTTTGAGGTTAATAATACTTTGGGATCAAAATGACCCCCAAATTCTATGATTTAAGCTGTTTTTTAGTGTTTTTTGAAAAAAACACCCGAATCCAAAACACACCCGAATCCGACAAAAAAAATTCGGTGAGGTTTTGCCAAAACGCGTTCGAACCCAAAACACGGCCGCGGAACCGAACCCAAAACCAAAACACAAAACCCGAAAAATTTCAGGCGCTCATCTCTAATTTACACTACCACAAGCACTGTATTACCCACAAACACCTTACTTCATATGCTAATTTGCATATCCCCGATTTTTTTTAATTATTGCTGTGCCTTTAAATGCCATGCTTTATTTAGCCAGAGTGCCCCACATACTCCTCTCCCATGTTTTTTTCCCAACATATTGATCTTCCAGACAATTAACGTGATTTAATATCAAACAGAACTGTTTCTGATGGTTCTATTAAAAATGGTGATTTGTGGTCGATTTTTAGTCAATTTTCAAATCGACTATTAGTAAAAATGGGTTCGGTATTGAACTCTATGTTAAAGTATTGAAGGTTCAGATGGGTCCATGTTTATCTTGACCTTTAATAGGATTAACTGAGACTGGGCAATCGGACTTAATCCCCTGCTGTAATGACTTAATCCCCTGCTGTATTGTTCTCTGTATTGTATTGCAGCTGAGAACAGTAGATGAAGGGTTTATGTCTGTGGTTCCCAAACTGTGTGCTGTGGCTCCCTGGGATGCCTCGGGACACTTGCAGGGGTGCCTTGGATTTGTGGTCCAGGACCAATTCAAATTATTTATGATCAATGTAATAGGCAAAACTAGTGCTGGTGGCTGCCAGTCATAAAATATGTAGACAAACAGAAGCAAATTTTTCCCCTCAACACAGTTGAACATAAGTATGACATATAGACACAATTTACTTAATTTAATATTTCTTTCCAAATTTCTCAATAAGAAACTTTTGGCCTAGGGGTGCCATGAAAAAAATAATTATACGCTAGGGAGCCGTGACTCAAAAAAGTTTGGAAACCACTGGTTTATGTTAATAAACCATGTTGTGCCTAGGCGCAGCAAACTAGTCAAGATAACCGTGGACCCATCTGTAGTTCTACTTCGATTTTGACTAGTTAACACAGGTGGTATTCAGTATACCGGTTGTTGGGATCCTGGCGCACAGTATACCGGCGCCGGAATCCCGACAACCAGCATACTGACACCTTTTCTCCCTTTTGGGGGTCCACGACCCCCCTGGAGGGAGAATAGATAGCATGGCGCACATAGCGTGGCGAGCACAGTGTGGCGAGCACAGCGAGCCCACAAGGGGCTCATTTGTGCTTGCACTGCTGTCGGCAAGCTGGTGGTCGGAATCCCGGCACCGGTATGCTGGCCGCCGGGGACCCAGCCGCCGGCAACTCATACTACACCAGTTAAAAGCTGTCACATTAAATCGACTGAAAATCGACTAAAAACCAAAATCGACCTTTAGTAGATATACCCCAGGGTTTCTTGAATCTGTGCAAGGCACAATGAAATCTCAAGACTGAGAAGGCATTTTGGAGTGTAACATACTGCCCAGTGTCAGAAAGCTCTGTCTCAGTCACAGGTCATGGGTCCTCCAACAGGATTATGACCCAGAACACAAGTCCCTGGGTACTAAAAGTACCCAAGGATGGATAAGAACAAAACATTTTACTGTTCTGGTGTGTTTCTATGAGCCATGATCTGAATTAGTGATGTGCACCGGAAATTTTTCGGGTTTTGTGTTTTCGTTTTGGATTCAGTTCCGCGGCCGTGTTTTGGATTCAGACGCGTTTTGGCAAAACCTCCCTTAAATATTTTTGTCGGATTCGGGTGTGTTTTGGATTTGGGTGGTTTTTTTCCAAAAACCCTCAAAAACAGCTTAAATCATAGAATTTGGGGGTAATTTTGATCCCATAGTATTATTAACCTCAATAACCATAATTTCCACTCATTCCCAGTCTATTCTGAACACCTCACAATATTATTTTTAGTCCTAAAATTTGCACCGAAGTCGCTGGATGACTAAGCTAAGCGACCCAAGTGGCCAGCACAAACACCTGGCCTGTCTAGGAGTGGCACTGCAGTGTCAGACAGGATGGCACTTTAAAAAATTGGCCCCAAACATCACATGATGCAAAGATAAAAAAATAAATAAAAAAAAAGAGGTGCAAGATGGAATTGTCCTTGGGTCCTCCCACCCACCCTTATGTTGTATAAACAGGACATGCACACTTTAACAAACCCATAATTTCAGCGACAGGGTCTGCTACACGACTGTGGCTGAAATGACTGGTTGGTTTGTGCCCCCACCAAAAAAGAAGCAATCAATCTCTCCTTGCACAAACTGGCTCTACAGAGGCAAGATGTCGACCTCATGATCATCCTCTGATTCCTCACCCCTTTCACTGTGTACATCCCCCACCTCACAGAGTATTAATTCGTCCCCACTGGAATCCACCATCACAGGTCCCTGTGTACTTTCTGGAGGCAATTGCTGGTAAATGTCTCCACGGAGGAATTGATTTTAATTCATTTTGATGAACATCATCTTCTCCACATTTTGTGGAAGTAACCTTGTATGCCGATCGCTGACAAGGTATCCGGCTGCACTAAACACTCTTTTGGAGTACACTCTGGAGGGGGGGCAACTTAGGTAAAATAAAACCAGTTTGTACAAGGGCCTCCAAATTGCCTCTTTTTCCTGCCAGTATACGTGCAGACTGTCTGACTTAGATGCTGTCACTCATATAATCCTCCACCAATCTCTCAATGGTGACAGAATCATATGCAGTAACAGTAGACGACATGTCAGTAATCATTGGCAGGTCCATCAGTCTGGACCAGATGTCAGTTTTCGTTCCTGACTGCCCTGCATCACCACCAGCGGGTGGTTTTCGAAATTTGATCCCTTTCCTGGCAGATCCAGTGGCGGTAGAAAATGAAGGAGGAGCTGTTGGCGGGTCACATGCCACTTGACTTGACAATTGTCTCACCAGCAGGTCTTTGAACATCTGCAGACTTGTGTCTGCCGGAAAGAGAGATACAACGTAGGCTTTAAACCTAGGATCGAGCACGGTGGCCAAAATGTAGTGCTCTGATTTCAACAGATTGACCACCTGTGAATCCTGGTTAAGCGAATGAAGGGATCCATCCACAAGTCCCACATGCCTAGCGGAATCACTCAATTTTAGCTCCTACTTCAATCTCTCCAGCTGCTTCTGCAAAAGCCTGATGAGGAAAATGACCTGGCAGTGTCTGAACTGACTTCACGTATGGCAAGTTCAAAGGGTTGCAGAACCTTGCACAACATTGGAATCATTCTCCACTGCGCTTGAGTCAGGTGCATTCCCCCTCCTTTGCCTATATCGTAGGCAGATGTATAGGCTTGAATGGCCTTTTGCTGCTCCTCCATCCTCTGAAGCATATAGAGGGTTGAATTCCACCTGGTTACCACCTCTTGCTTCAGCTGATGGCGGGTAATGTTCAGGAGTGTTTGCTGGTGCTCCAGTCTTCGGCACACGGTGGCTGAATGCCGAAAGTGGCCCGGAATTCTTCGGGCCACCGACAGCATCTCTTGCACGCCCCTGTTGTTTTTTTTTTAATTCTGCACCACCAAATTAATTGTATGTGCAAAACATGGGACGTGCTGGAATTTGCCCATTTGGCATTTGCGAGATGCTGCTACTGGTGCCGCCGCTGCTGTTGTTGCTGCGGGAGGCAAAACATCTACCCAGTGGGCTGTCACAATCATAAAGTCCTTAGTCTGCCCTGCTCCACTTGTCCACATGTTCGTGGTTAAGTGGATATTGGGTACAACTGCATTTTTTAGGACACTGGTGACTCTTTTTCTGACATCTGTGTACATTCTCGGTATCGCCTGCCTAGAGAAGTGGAACCTAGATGGTATTTGGTACCGGGGACACACTACCTCAAGAAATTCTCTAAGTCCCTGTGAACTAACGCCGTATACCGGACGCACGTCTAACACCAACACAGCTGCCAAGGCCTGAGTTATCCGCTTTGCAACAGGATGACTGCTGTGATATTTCATCTTCCTCGCAAAGGACTGTTGGACAGTCAATTTCTTACTGGAAGTAGTACAAGTGGTGTTCCGACTTCCCCTCCGGGATGACGATCGACTCCCAGCAGCAACAACAGCAGCGCCAGCAGCAGTAGGCGTTACACTCAAGGATCCATCGGAGGAATCCCAGTCAGTAGAGGACTCGTCAGACTTGCCAGTGACATGGCCTGCAGGACTATTGGCGTTCCTGTCTAAGGAGGAAATTGAAACTGAGTGAGTTGGTGGTGTGGTTTGCAGGAGCTTGGGTACAAGAGGAAGAAGGGATTTAGTTGTCAGTGAACTGCTTCCGCTGTCACCCAAAGTTTTTGAACTTGTCAATGAATTCTGATGAATGTGTTCCAGGTGACATATAAGGGAGGATGTTCCGAGGTGGTTAACGTCCTTACCCCTACTTATTACAGCTTGACAAAGGCAACACACGGCTTGACACCAGTTGTCCGCATTTCTGTTGAAATAATTCTACACCGAAGAGGTGATTTTTTTTGGTATTTTGACCAGGCATGTCAATGGCCATATTCATCCCACGGACAACAGGTGTCTCCCCGGGTGCCTGACTTAAACAAACCACCTCTCCATCAGAATCCTCCTGGTCAATTCCCCCCCCAGTGGAGGGGAAGTCGGAAGACCACTTGTACTACTTCCAGTAAACAACTGACTGTCCAACAGTCCTTTGCGAGGAAGATGAAATATCACAGCAGTCATCCTGTTGCAAAGCAGATAACTCAGGCCTTGGCAGCTGTGTTGGTGTTATACGTGCATCCGGTATCCGGCGTTAGTTCACAGGGACTTAGAGAATTTCTTGAGGTAGTGTGTCCCCGGTACCAAATACCATCTAGGTTCCACTTCTCTAGGCAGGCGATACCGAGAATGTACACAGACGTCAGAAAGAGAGTCACCAGTGTCCTAAAAAATGCAGTTGTACCCAATGTCCACTTAACCACGGACATGTGGACAAATCAGGCAGACTAAGGACTATATGACTGTGACAGCCCACTGGGTAGATGTATTGCCTCCCGCAGCAACAACAGCAGCGGCGGCACCAGTAGCAGCATCTTGCAAATGCCAACTCGTTCCTAGGCAGGCTACGCTTTGTATCACCGCTTTCCATAAGAGGCACACAGCTGACAACCTCTTACGGAAACTGAGGAATATCATCGCAGATTGGCTTACCCCAATTGGACTCTCCTGGGGATTTGTGACATCGGACAACACCACCAATATTGTGCGTGCATTACATGTGGGCAAATTCCAGCACGTCCCATGTTTTGCACATAAAATTAATTTGGTGGTGCAGAATTAAAAAAAAAACGTCAGGGGCGTGCAAGAGATGCTATCAGTGGACCGAAGAATTCCGGGCCACTTTCGGCATTCAGCCACCGCGTGCCGAAGACTGGAGCACCAGCAAACACTCCTGAACCTGCCCCACCATCAGCTGAAGCAAGAGGTGGTAACGAGGTGGAATTCAACTCTCTATATGCTTCAGACGATGGAGGAGCAGCAAAAGGCCATTCAAGCCTATATATCTGCCTACAATATAGGCAAAGGAGGGGGAATGCACCTGACTCAAGTGCCGTGGAGAATGATTTCAACGTTGTGCAAGGTTCTGTAACCCTTTGAACTTGCCACACGTGAAGTCAGTTCAGACACTGCCAGCCTGAGTCAGGTCATTCCCCTCATCAGGCTTTTGCAGAAGCAGCTGGAGAGATTGAAGGAGGAGCTAAAACGGAGCGATTCCGCTAGGCATGTGGGACTTGTGGATGGAGCCCTTCATTCGCTTAACCAGGATTCACGGGTGGTCAATCTGTTGAAATCAGAGCACTACATTTTGGCCACCGTGCTCGATCCTAGGTTTAAAGCCTACGTTTTATCTCTCTTTCCGGCAGACACAAGTCTGCAGATGTTCAAAGACCTGCTAGTGAGACACTTGTTAAGTCAAGCGGAACGTGACCCGCCAACAGCTCCTCCTTCATTTTCTAGCACCACTGGATCCAGGGCTGTTTCTAGCCAATTTGGCTCCCAGTGCGAGATTTCAAAATGGCCCCCCCCCCTCATTGGCATAAAAAAACGCGCCCCTCCACCCATAGCTATAAAAAAAAGAAGCATGCTCACGCGCTCCCGGTAAGCGGGTGTGACCTCGTTAAAATAGGTGTGGTCTCATTAAAGTGGGCGTGTCCTCATCTGATATCATCACGGCCACCACAGGGAAAATAAAAAAATCTAAAGTCCCCATTTTACACAGTACGGCAGGCAGGTGTCCCCATTTTACACATCACGGAAGGCAGGTGTCCCCATTTTACACATTACGGCAGGCAAGTGTTCCCATTTTACACAGTACGGCAGGCAGGTGTCCCCATTTTACACATTACGGCAGGCAGGTGTACCCATTTTACACATTACGGCAGGCAAGACTCCCCATTTTACACATTACGGCAGGCAGGTGTCCCCATTTTACACAAAACGGCAGGCAGGTGTCCCCATTTTACACAGTACGGCAGGCAGAAGCCCCCATTTTACACAGTACGGCAGGCACGTGTCCCCATTTTACACAGTGCGGCAGGCAGGTGTACCCATTTTACACATTACGGCAGGCAAGACTCCCCATTTTACAAATTACGGCAGGCAGGTGTCCCCATTTTGCACAGTACGGCAGGCAGGTGTCCCCATTTTACACAGTACGGCAGGCAAGTGTCCAAATTACACAGTATGGCAGGCAGGTGTCCCCTTTTTACACAGTATGGCAGGCAGGTGTCCCCTTTTTACACCGTATGGCAGGC
Source organism: Pseudophryne corroboree (assembly GCF_028390025.1). Classification (NCBI taxonomy): domain Eukaryota; kingdom Metazoa; phylum Chordata; class Amphibia; order Anura; family Myobatrachidae; genus Pseudophryne; species Pseudophryne corroboree. The sequence continues at coordinate 789,797,542 of NC_086447.1, read as the reverse complement.
AGGTGTCCCCATTTTACACATTACGGCAGGCAGGTGTCCCCATTTTACACAGTACGCAGGCAGGTGTCCCCATTTTACACAGTACACAGGCAGGTGTCCCCATTTTATACAGTGCGTCAGGCAGGTGTCAAGTGGGGGGGAAGGAAGGGAGAGGGAGGGGGAGAGAGAGAGAGACTACTTACATATAGAGAAACTTCCCGCTCTTCGGGTTGGGCCACATCACCTCCCTCGCGCCAGCCGCCTCCTCCTTCCAGCTTGTCTGATCCTTCTCCATCATCCCGAGTACTCCTGCTCGGGGGGCGTGGTTTCGCTGAATGACGCGATTGCTTCGTGACGTCACGATGCAATAGCGTCATTCCATGAAACTCCGCCCCCCGAGCAGGAGTGCTCGGGAAGAGGGAGGAGGAGCAGACAAGGACACGCAAAGTGCCGTGGCAGGCGCCCCGAGCGGTTACACGGCTCGCCCGCCGCAAGAAATGGCACTGACTGGAGCTGCCAGGAAAAGGATCAGATTTCCAAAACCACCCACTGGCGGTGATGCAGGGCAGTCAGGAGCGAAAACTGACATCTGCTCTGGACTGAAGGACCTGCCAACGATTACTGACATGTCGTCTACTGTCACTGCATATGATTCTGTCACCATTGAAAGAATGGTGGAGTATTATATGAGTGACAGCATCCAAGCAGGCACGTCAGACAGTCCGTATGTATACTGGCAGGAAAAAGAGGCAATTTGGAGGCCCTTGCACAAACTGGCTTTATTCTACCTAAGTTGCCCTCCCTCCAGTGTGTACTCCGAAAGAGTGTTTAGTGCAGCCGCTCACCTTGTCAGCAATCGGCGTACGAGGTTGCTTCCACAAAATGTGGAGAAGATGATGTTCATCAAAAGGAATTATAATCAATTCCTCCGTGGAGACATTTACCAGCAATTGCTTCCAGAAAGTACACAGGGACCTGTGAAGGTGGATTCCAGTGGGGACGAATTAATACTCTGTGAGGAGGGGGATGTACACAGTGAAAGGGGTGAGGAATCGGAGGATGATGATGAGGTTGACACCTTGCCTCTGTAGAGCCAGTTTGAGAAAGGGAGAGATTGATTGCTTCTTTTTTGGTGGGGGCCCAAACCAACCAGTCATTTCAGCCACAGTCGTGTGGCAGACCCGGTTGCTGAAATGATGGGTTTGTTAAAGTGTGCATGTCCTGTTTATACAACATAAGGGTGGGTGGGAGGGCCCAAGGACAATTCCATCTTGCACCTCTTTTTTTTATTTATCTTTGCATCATGTGATGTTTGGGGCCAATTTTTTTAAGTGCCATCCTTTCTGACACTGCAGTGCAACTCCTAGATGGGCCAGGTGTTTGTGCTGCCCACTTGGGTCGCTTAGCTTAGTCATCCAGCGACCTTGGTGCAAATTTTAGGACTAAAAATAATATTGTGAGGTGTGAGGTGTTCAGAATAGACTGGAAATTAGTGGAAATTATGGTTATTGAGGTTAATAATACTATAGGATCAAAATTACCTCCAAATTCTATTATTTAAGCTGTTTTTGAGGGGTTTTTGGGGAAAAAAACACCCGAATCCAAAACACACCCGAATCCGACAACATTTTTTAAGGGAGGTTTTGCCAAAACGCGTCCGGATCCAAAACATGGCCGCGTAACCGAATCCAAAATCAAAACACAAAACCCGAAAAATTTCCGGTGCACATCTTTACTATATACTGGTCCCCACAATGCAGCAAAGATATTGATCACTGATCCGGAGAATAGAACTGAGTCTGACATGGAGCTACAAGATACAGCAATGGACAACTGTACTGTACTACTATACACTGGTGGTTACCACAATGCAGCACTGTACTACTATATACTGGTCCCCACAATGCAGCAAAGATATTGAGCACTGATCCGGAGAATAGAACTGAGTCTGACACAGAGCTGCAAGATACAGCAATGGACAACTGTACTGTACTACTATATACTGGTGGTCACGACAATGCAGCACTGTACTACTATATACTTGTCCCCACAATGCAGCAAAGATATTGAGCACTGATCCGGAGAATAGAACTGAGTCTGACATGGATCTTAAAGATACAGCAATGGTCAACTGTACTGTACTACTATATACTGGTGGTCACCACAATGCAGCACTGTACTACTATATACTAGAGATGAGTGGGTTTGGTTCGTCAAGATCAGAAACCCCCCAAACTTAACGTGTTTTACACGGGTCCGAGGCAGCCTTGGATCTTCCTGCCTTGCTCGGTTAACCCAAACGAGGCCGAACGTCATCATCCCGCTGTCGGATTCTCACGAGATTTGTTTTCCATATAAAGAACTGTGCATCACCGCCATTTTCACTCGTGCATTGTAGATTGAGCGGAGAGGACGTGGCTACATTCTCTGCCTGAAAAGCTCAATATCTGTGCTCAGTGTGCTGCATTGTGGTGACCACCAGTATATTATAGTAGTACAGTACAGTAGGCCATTGCTGTATTTTGTAGCTCCGTAACAGACTCAGTTCTTGTATTCTGATCAGTGCTCAATATCTACTGCATTGTTGTGACCAGTATATAGTAGTACAGTGCTGCATTGTGGTGACCACCAGTATATAGTAGTACAGTACAGTAGGCCATTGCTGTATCTTGCAGCTCTGTGTCACTTCTAGTATCCATATCTGTGCTGCATTGTTGTGACCAGTATATAGTAGTACAGTGCAGCATTGTGGTGACCACCAGTATATAGTAGTACAGTACAGTAGGCCATTCCTGTTTCTTGCTGTTCTGTGTCACTTCTAGTGTCCTGATCAGTGCTCAATATCTGCTGCATTGTTGTGATCAGTATATAGTAGTACAGTGCAGAATTGTGGTGAACACCAGTATATAGTAGTACAATACAGTAGGTCATTGTTGTATCTTGCAGCTCTATGTCACTTCTAGTATCCATATCTGTGCTGCATTGTTTTAACCAGTACATAGTAGTACAGTGCGGCATTGTGGTGACCACCAGTATATAGTAGTACAGTACAGTAGGCCATTGCTGTTTCTTGCTGCTCTGTGTCACTTCTAGTATCCTGATCAGTGCTCAATATCTGTTGCATTGTTGTGACCAGTATATAGTAGTACAGTGCAGCATTGTGGTGACCACCAGTATATGGTAGTACAGTACAGTAGGCCATTGCTGTATCTTGCAGCTCTGTGTCACTTCTAGTATCCATATCTGTGCTGCATTGTTGTGACCAGTATATAGTATTACAGTGCAGCATTGTGGTGACCACCAGTATATAGTAGTACAGTACAGTAGGCCATTGCTATTTCTTGCTGCTCTGTGTCACTTCTAGTATCCTCATCAGTGCTCAATATCTGCTGCATTGTTGTGACCAGTATATAGTAGTACAGTGCAGCATTGTGGTGACCACCAGTATATGGTAGTACAATACAGTAGGCCATTGCTGTATCTTGCAGCTCTGTGTCACTTCTAGTATCCATATCTGTGCTGCATTGTTGTGACCAGTATATAGTAGTACAGTGCAGCATTGTGGTGACCACCAGTATATAGTAGTACAGTACAGTAGGCCATTGCTGTTTCTTGCTGCTCTGTGTCACTTCTAGTATCCTCATCAGTGCTCAATATCTGCTGCATTGTTGTGACCAGTATATAATAGTACAGTGCAGCATTGTGGTGACCACCAGTATATAGTAGTACAGCACAGAAGGCCATTGCTGTTTCTTGCTGCTCTGTGTCACTTCTAGTATCCTGATCAGTGCTCAATATCTGCTGCATTGTTGTGACCAGTATATAGTAGTACAGTGCAGCATTGTGGTGACCACCAGTAGATAGTAGTACAGTACAGTAGGCCATTGCTATTGATATATTACTGGCATATAATTCCACACATTAAAAAATGGAGAACAAAATTGCGGAGGGTAAAATAGGGAAAGATCAAGATCCACTTCCACCTATTGCTGAAGCTGCTGCCACTAGTCATGGCAGAGACGATTCAATGCAGAGCCGGCCATAGGCATAGGCAAACTAGGCAATTGCCTAGGGCATTTGATATGCCTAGGGGCACCATCAGCTTCTGCTGATTAAAATGATATGCGACATGCCTATATTCTGTATGTAGCATTTCATATGCAGATACAGCCACAGTCTCACACAGTATATTGGCATGCTGCATATCAGTTTAATCAGCAGAAGCTGCTTGTGCATCCTAGCCACATAGCAATGCAAATAAGATGCATTTTCATTAAAAAAAGTGCCCGTCGTTAGCATTGATGCAAGATTTGTGAGGACACATCTGTATCCAAGCAGAGGCAGAGGTCACAGTGTTAGTGGAAGTGTGAGTGCTGTGTGCATGTGAGTGGGTTGGTTGTGCAGTAGTGTTCAGAATATGTGTAAGGAGCATTATGTGTGTCATGTAAAAATGCATTAATAATGTGCAAATATGTGTAAAGGGCCACTAAGTGTGTCATTATGTGTATAAGGGCATTAATAATGTGCGGCATATGTGTAACAGGGTACTACTGTATGTGTGTCATTATGTGTATAGGGGCACTAATAATGTGCAGCAAATGTGTAGGGGGCACTATGTGTGTCATAATGTGTATAAGGGCATTAATAATGTGCGGCATATGTGTAAGGGACATTATGTGTAAAAGGGCATTAATAAAGGTTGTCATAATGTGTAAGGTGCATTATGTTTATAAGGACATTAATGTGTCTCATATGTGTAAGGGGCATTACTGTGTGGAATTGTGTATAAATGCATTACTAATGTGTGGCATTATGTGTATAAGGTGCTCTACTATGTGGCGTTGCAAATAGAAAGGGCACTACTGTGTCGTCTAATGTGAATAAGGAGCAATAAGGTGTGGTGTAATGTGAATAAGGAGCAATTCAATGTGATGTAATGTGAATAGGGGCTCTTCTGTGAGGAGTAACGTTTATAAGGTAAAGTGATACTACTGTGGGATGTAATATGAATTATGGACACTATCGCAAGATAAAATGTGAATAAAGTTGCAGTACTGTGTGGCGTAATTGGAATTGGGATTACTATTGTGTGGCCATGCCCCTTCCCAGCAAGAAGATGCACCTTTTTGGGCTCTGCATCAAATGTGCGAACTGTTCCTATTTAAAATATAGGGGTACAAGGACTGCTATGGATGAGGGGTGATGGTGCTGGGAAAGAGGTGCAAGGTCAGAGGCAGAACCAGCGGTGGTGCTAGGGGGGCACCAGCCAAAATCTTGCCTAGGGCATCATATTGGTTAGGGCCGGATCTGATTCAATGCCATCAACGTCGTCTGCCAAGGCCGCTGCCCAATGTCATAGTAGAGAGCATGTAAAATCCAAAACACAAAAGTTCAGTAAAATGACCCAAAAATCTAAATTAAAAGCGTCTGAGGAGAAGCGTAAACTTGCCAATATGCCATTTACAACACGGAGTGGCAAGGAACGGCTGAGGCCCTGGTCTATGTTCATGGCTAGTGGTTCAGCTTCACATGAGGATGGAAGCCCTCATCCTCCCACTAGAAAAATGAAAAGAGTTAAGCTGGCAAAAGCACAGCAAAGAACTGTGCGTTCTTCTAAATCACAAATCCCCAAGGAGTGTCCAGTTGTGTCGGTTGCGATGCCTGACCTTCCCAACACTGGACGGGAAGAGGTGGCTCCTTCCACCATTTGCACGCCCCCTGGAAGTGCTGGAAGGAGCACCCATAGTCCAGATCCTGATAGTCAAATTGAAGATGTCACTGTTAAATTACACCAGGATGAGGATATGGGTGTTGCTGGCGCTGAGGAGGAAATTGACAAGGCGGATTCTGATGATGAGGTGGTTTGTTTAAGTCAGGCACCCGGGGAGACACCTGTTCTCTGTGGGATGAATATGGCCATTGACATGCCTTGTCAAATTACAAAAAAAAATCACCTCTTCGGTGTGGAATTATTTTAACAGAAATGCTGACAAAAGGTCGCCTTTGTCAAGCTGTAATAAGTAGGGGTAAGGATGTTAGCCACCTAGGAACATCCTCCCTTATACGTCACCTGGAGCGCATTCATCAGAAGTCATTGACAAGTTCAAAAACTTTGTGTGACAGCGGAAGCAGTCCACTGACAACTAAATCCCTTCTTCCTCTTGTACCCAAGCTCCTGTAAACCACACCACCAACTCCCTTAGTGTCAATTTCCTCCTTAGACAGGAACGCCAATAGTCCTGCAGGCCATGTCACTGGCAAGTCTGACATGTCCTCTCCTAACTGGGATTCCTCAGATGGATCATTGAGTGTAACGCCTACTGCTCCTGGTGCTACTGTTATTGCTGCTGGGAGTCAATCGTCATCCTGGAGGGGAAGTCGGAAGACCACTTGTACTACTTCCAGTAAGCAATTGACTGTCCAACAGTCCTTTGCGAGGAAGATGAAATATCACAGCAGTCATCCTGTTGCAAAGCGGATAACTCAGGCCTTGGCAGCTGTGTTGGTGTTAGACGTGCGTCCGGTATCCGGCGTTAGTTCACAGGGACTTAGAGAATTTCTTGAGGTAGTGTGTCCCCAGTACCAAATACCATCTAGGTTCCATTTCTCTAGGCAGGCGATACCGAGAATGTACACAGACGTCAGAAAAAGAGTCACCAGTGTCCTAAAAAATGCAGTTGTACCTAATGTCCACTTAACCACGGACATGTGGACAAGTGGAGCAAGGCAGACTAAGGACTATATGACTGTGACAGCCCACTGGACAGCCCACTGGGTAGATGTATTGCCTCCCGCAGCAACAACAGCAGTAGCAGCATCTCGCAAATGCCAACTCATTCCTAGGCAGGCTACGCTTTGTATCACCGCTTTCCATAAGAGGCACACAGCTGACAACCTCTTACGGAAACTGAGGAACATTATCGCAGATTGGCTTAGCCCAATTGGACTCTCCTGGGGATTTGTGACATCGGACAACGCCACCAATATTGTGCGTGCATTACATGTGGCCAAATTCCAGCACGTCCCATGTTTTGCACATAAAATTAATTTGGTGGTGCAGAATTAAAAAAAAAAACGACAGGGGCGTGCAAGAGATGCTATCAGTGGCCCGAAGAATTCCGGGCCACTTTCGGCATTCAGCCACCGCGTGCCGAAGACTGGAGCACCAGCAAACACTCCTGAACCTGCCCCACCATCAGCTGAAGCAAGAGGTGGTAACGAGGTGGAATTCAACTCTCTATATGCTTCAGAGGATGGAGGAGCAGCAAAAGGCCATTCAAGCCTATATATCTGCCTACGATATAGGCAAAGGAGGGGGAATGCACCTGACTCAAGTGCCGTGGAGAATGATTTCAACGTTGTGCAAGGTTCTGCAATCCTTTGAACTTGCCACACGTGAAGTCAGTTCAGACACTGCCAGCCTGAGTCAGGTCATTCCCCTCATCAGGCTTTTGCAGAAGAAGCTGGAGACATTGAAGGAGGAGCTAAAACGGAGTGATTCCGCTAGGCATGTGGGACTTGTGGATGGAGCCCTTCATTTCGCTTAACCAGGATTCACGGGTGGTCAATCTGTTGAAATCAGAGCACTACATTTTGGCCACCGTGCTCGATCCTAGGTTTAAAGCCTATGTTTTATCTCTCTTTCCGGCAGACAGAAGTCGGCAGATGTTCAAAGACCTGCTAGTGAGACACTTGTTAAGTCAAGCGGAACGTGACCTGCCAACAGCTCCTCCTTCATTTTCTACCGCCACTGGATCCAGGGCTGTTTCTAGCCAATTTGGCTCCCAGTGCGAGATTTCAAAATGCCCCCCCCCCATTGGCATAACCCCCCCTCCCCATAGCTCTAAAAAACAGAAGCATTCTCGTGCGCTCTCGGTAAGGGTGTGTGACCTCGTTAAAATGGGTGTGGTCTCATTACAGTGGGCATGGCCTCATCTGATATCATCACGGCAACCACAGGGAGAAATAAAAAAATCTAAAGTCCCCATTTTACACAGTACGGCAGGCAGGTGTCCCCATTTTACACATCACGGAAGGCAGGTGTCCCCATTTTACACATTACGGCAGGCAAGTGTCCCCATTTTATACAGTACGGCTGGCAGGTGTCCCCATTTTACACAGTACGGCAGGCAGGTGTACCCATTTTACACATTACAGCAGGCAAGACTCCCCATTTTACACATTACGGCAGGCAGGTGTCCCCATTTTACACAAAACGGCAGGCAGGTGTCCCCATTTTACACAGTACGGCAGGCACGTGTCCCCATTTTACACAGTACGGCAGGCACGTGTCCCCATTTTACACAGTGCGGCAGGCAGGTGTACCCATTTTACACATTATGGCAGGCAAGACTCCCCATTTTACACATTACGGCAGACAGGTGTCCCCATTTTGCACAGTACGGCAGGCAGGTGTCCCCATTTTACACAGTACGGCAGGCAAGTGTCCAAATTACACAGTATGCAGGCAGGTGTCCCCCTTTTACACAGTATGGCAGGCAGGTGTCCACATGTTCCACATTACGGCAGGCAAGTGTCCAAATTACACAGTATGGCAGGCAGGTGTCCCCTTTTTACACAGTATGGCAGGCAGGTGTCCCCATTTTACACATTACGGCAGGCAGGTGTCCCCATTTTACACAGTACGCAGGCAGGTGTCCCCATTTTACACAGTACACAGGCAGGTGTCCCCATTTTATACAGTGCGGCAGGCAGGTGTCAAGTGGGGGGGAAGGAAGGGAGAGGGAGGGGGAGAGAGAGAGACTACTTACATATAGAGAACCTTCCCGCTCTTCGGGTTGGGCCACATCACCTTCCTCGCGCCAGCCGCCTCCTCCTTCCAGCTTGTCTGCTCCTTCTCCATCATCCCGAGTACTCCTGCTCGGGGGGCGTGGTTTCGCTGAATGACGCGATTGCTTTGTGACGTCACGATGCAATAGCGTCATTCCACGAAACTCCGCCCCCCGAGCAGGAGTGCTCGGGTAGAGGGAGGAGAAGCAGACAAGTACACGCAAAGTGCCGTGGCGGGCGCCCCGAGCGGTTACACGGCTCGCCCACCGCAAGAAACGGCACTGACTGGAGCTGCCAGGAAAAGGATCAGATTTCCAAAACCACCCACTGGCGGTGATGCAGGGCAGTCAGGAGCGAAAACTGACATCTGCTCTGGACTGAAGGACCTGCCAACGATTACTGACATGTCGTCTACTGTCACTGCATATGATTCTGTCACCATTGAAAGAATGGTGGAGGATTATATGAGTGACAGCATCCAAGCAGGCACGTCAGACAGTCCGTATGTATACTGGCAGGAAAAAGAGGCAATTTAGAGGCCCTTGCACAAACTGGCTTTATTTTACCTAAGTTGCCCCCCCTCCAGTGTGTACTCCGAAAGAGTGTTTAGTGCAGCCGGTCACCTTGTCAGCGATCGGCGTACGAGGTTACTTCCACAAAATGTGGAGAAGATGATGTTCATCAAAATGAATTATAATCAATTCCTCCGTGGAGACATTTACCAGCAATTGCCTCCAGAAAGTACACAGGGACCTGTGATGGTGGATTCCAGTGGGGACGAATTAATACTCTGTGAGGAGGGGGATGTACACAGTGAAAGGGGTGAGGAATCGGAGGATGATGATGAGGTTGACACCTTGCCTCTGTAGAGCCAGTTTGAGCAAGGGAGAGATTGATTGCTTCTTTTTTGGTGGGGGTCCAAACCAACCAGTCATTTCAGCCACAGTCGTGTAGCAGACCCTGTTGCTGAAATTATGGATTTGTTAAAGTGTGCATGTCCTGTTTATACAACATAAGGGTGGGTGGGAGGGCCCAAGGACAATTCCATCTTGCACCTCTTTTTTTATTTATCTTTGCATCATGTGATGTTTGGGGCCAATTTTTTTAAGTGCCATCCTGTCTGACACTGCAGTGCCACTCCTAGATGGGCCAGGTGTTTGTGCTGCCCACTTGGGTCGCTTAGCTTAGTCATCCAGCGACCTTGGTGCAAATTTTAGGACTAAAAATAATATTGTGAGGTGTGAGGTGTTCAGAATAGACTGGAAATCAGTGGAAATTATGGTTATTGAGGTTAATAATACCATAGGATCAAAATTACCCCCAAATTCTATGATTTAAGCTGTTTTTGAGGGTTTTTTGAAAAAAACCCCACCTGGATCCAAAACACACCCTGGTGGTCACCACAATGCAGCACTGTACTACTATATACTATATACTGGTCGCCACAATGCAGCACAGATATTGAGCACTGATCCGGAGAATAGAACTGAGTCTGACATGGAGCTGCAAGATACAGCAATGGACAACTGTACTGTACTACTATATACTGGTGGTCACCACAATGCAGCACTGTACTACTATATACTGGTCCCCACAATGCAGCAAAGATATTGAGCACTGATCAGGAGAATAGAACTGAGTCTGACACAGAGCTGCAAGATACAGCAATGGACAACTGTACTGTACTACTATATACTGGTGGTCACCACAATGCAGCACTGTACTACTATATACTGGTCTCCACAATGCAGCAAAGATATTGAGCACTGATCTGGAGAACAGAACTGAGTCTGACACGGAGCTGCAAGATACAGCAATGGACAACTGTACTGTACTACTATATGCTGGTGGTCACCACAATGCAGCACTGTACTACTATATACTGGTCCCCACAATGCAGCACAGGTATTGAGCACTGATCCGGAGAATAGAACTGAGTCTGACACAGAGCTGCAAGATAACGCTATGGCCTACTTTACTGTATTACTATATACTGGTGGTCACCTCAATGCAGCACTGTACTACTATATACTGGTCCCCACAATGCACCACAGATATTGAGCACTGATCAGGAGAATAGAACTGAGTCTGACACAGAGCTGCAAGATAACGCTATGGCCTACTGTACTGTACTACTATATACTGTTGGTCACCACAATGCAGCACTATACTACTATATACTGGTCCCCACAATGCAGCAAAGATATTGAGCACTGATCCAGTGAATAGAACTGAGTCTGACACGGAGCTGCAAGATACAGCAATGGACAACTGTACTGTACTACTATATACTGGTGGTCACCACAATGCAGCACTATAGTACTATATACTGGTCCCCACAATGCAGCACAGATATTGAGCACTGATCCATAGAATAGAACTGAGTCTGACACAGAGCTTGTGACTAGACAAAGGGCGATCCGGCACCAGTCTAAGATAATGCAATTATAAATATGGAAAACCAAAATTGGACGATTACACCCCTAAAAGTTGGGAAGAAAAAAGTGCAGTTTTTTCTTACTATAAGTATTGTCCTAGTTGGTGGTGCGCCCAGAGCCAGAGAGTACATGTGCTAGCAATGGGACAAAGAGAAGGCTCTTGTGTGGGCGCACTCTTATATAATAAAGGAAAACTCCTATGTTATCTGAAAGAAAATATTTAAAACATTCTTTTTATTGATAAAACTAAAATATGATTACCCATCTAAATAATCCATTGGAAATAAAGAAATTATGAAAGAAATTTAAAATGTTCTGGTCTTTTTTACTCACACAGAGTGATTGGAAGGGTTGTAGACACACAATTGTCTTACCCCCGTTTCCCCTGACCAGTACAGAATAACTGTATTGATGGGACCATGGAGTGGTCACAAGGACAGTAGTAAGTATGTCCCAAAAGGACCACTCACAAATTGGAGAATCTGGTCACCTGACGATAGAAACCTGAGTTGGTGACACAGAGCTGCAAGATAACGCTATGGCCTACTGTACTGTTCTACTATATACTGGTGGTCACCACAATGCAGCACTGTACTACTATATACTGGTCCCCACAATGCAGCACACTGAGCACAGATATTGAGCTTTTCAGGCAGAGAACGTAGCCACGTTCTCTCCGCTCAATCGACAATGCACGAGTGAAAATGGCGGCAACACGCGGCTCTTTATATGGAATCCGAATCTCGCGAGAATCCGACATCGGGATGATGACGTTTTCCCCCGTTCGGGTTTTGTGTGTTAGGCAGGAAGAACCGAGGCTGCCTCGGACCCGTGTAAACCACGTGAAGTTCGGGGGGGTTCGGATCTGGACGAACCGAACCCGCTCATCTCTAATCTGAATGCTATTGAACATCTACGGAAAGAGCAGAAACGTGCAGTCTGGAGAAGGAACCCATTGAACCTGAGACAGCTGGAGCAGTTTGCTCATGCACAGTGGGCCAAACTACCTGTTGACAGGTGCAGAAGTCTCACTGAGAGCTACAGAAATCTCTTATTTGCAGTGATGTCCTCTAAAAAGGTTGTGCAACAAAATATTAGGATAAGAGTCTTATTATTTTTGTCCATGCCATTTTCAGTTGTTTTATTATATAAAATATTCTGTTGAATCGAAAATCAAATGCAAAGCCTTATTTTTATGAAATATGGGGAATAAACAATGATGGATGACAATTCCCTTTGTTGGTTTCAAATGTGTTATGAACTCCACTCTCGGTGGCTGATACAAATGCTATGGTGTGGGTTGTTTTTAACCATTAACAACTGGCTTTCCTAAACCCACGTTGCTAGTTGGTACTCAGATTCCACTTGGACTTGATTTCAGCAGTGTATAGTTTTTAACAGTTGAGAGTGAGGTAAATTCGGGAAGACTTGCGGCTTAGGAGCCAATAACAGCATAGAGTTACAGGACAGGCAGATATTCAAAAGCAAGGTCCAGTAAATGTAGCCAAGGTCAAGCACACTGACAACAGCAGTACAAGGTATGCAATACTTTCTGGTACAAACGTACAGGGATTATCCTACCTAAAGTTAATCCCAGCAAGGCAATGAGGTCCTGACCAATCAGCTGCTGGGTAGAAGCCATGTGATCACGAAGTGTTGACTGATCAGCTGTTAGGTAAGGAGCAGTGATGAGTCTCGCAGAGAATTTAGTTACAATGTGAAATACTCATTAAGCTCAGAAAGCAAGGTGAGTACAGTTGCTTAGCAACCTCCAGTACACAAAGACAGCAGAGCAGCAAATATAACATCAAATGCCTCATTTAACAATGAGACATACTGATCTATTTACTAAGCCTTGGATGGAGATAAAGTGGATGGAGATAAAGTGCCAGCCAATCAACTCCTATCATGTCACAGGCTGTGTTTGAAAAATGACAGGATCTGGTTCTCCGTCCTCTTTAACTATATTGTAGGTGCCTATATATAAAAAAAAATTTAGGGTATCCAATCCCCCTTCTAAACTTGACTTTACATACTGTACCATGAGGGACAAGAACCAAGCAGCACAGGATGGATGGTGAGAAAGCTACAGTACATCAACCATAAAAGGTCTTGGCCTATGAAACAGTGAAGTAAATAATATTCCCTAACACACCCTTAACCCAGGTCCCGCTGCCAGCCTTGTGGTTTACGACACATCGGGCATATTCTGCTTTCAGTTTTTCTTAAACCGGTAATGGTGATGATTTATCAAACCCTCCAATGTGGATAAGATTCTTGCTATCATTTAAGTGGATGGTACCGATAGCTCAGTGGTTGCAATCCTGGCGGTCAGAATGCCAACAACGGCATCTTGACGTTCAAAATCCCAACGGATCCCAGTGAGTATTTTAATTCTAATCCTAATTCTAACCCACCCCTACCGCACCTTAACCCTAACCATCCCTCCCACAGCCTAACACTAACCCCCCCCCACACACACACACACAGCCTAACTCTTGCCGATGGGATCCGTCAGAATTCTGACCGTTGTACTGTATGTATTTTGACTATGAGGATTCAACCTCATCCCAATTTATATAGTACATTCTATAAAATGATAGCAAGAATCTGGCAGCTAAGGGAAACACCTCCACTCATCCTCAGTAGAAGGTTAATCTCCCACATAAGCAAAGCCCTTTTTTTGTGTTGCATTCTGCTGTGCTCTCTGGAAATATTTGCATACAAACAAGAGATTTGTGTCCTATCCAAAGGCAAAGAAAGATCAGTCCACTCAGTATGTAGTCACTGTCAGGTATGTGGTCTGCATGTCAACATTCACCGGGATATTCAATTACCCTGACTTGTTGTCGGGTGTAATGTATTGCCACCGCCGGCTATTTAATTAGCCCCAATAAGCAGGCGCGTGCTGCGGCTTATCGGGATTTTGTTTCACCTGCCTCCGGGAACGGGGCCATTACACCCGAAAACACACAGGTTTCACTGAACCTGTGTGTTTACGGGTGTTAATGCATGTTTTCTGACCGAACTAATCGAATAGCCCGACCGCAGCACCCGAAGAAACATCTGGGGTTTTTACTCCCGATGTCTCTTCTGGGCAAATTGAATATCCCCGTCAGACTGTCATCTTTGACGTTATGTTGAAAATGCACCTATTGACAGTCACACTGTCATGGACAATATATCGAGATTGTGAATGTTGACAGTCATAATGTCGACACTACTGGTTTATGGTTAGGCTTAAGGTTAGCATTAGGCTGCAGTTAGAGTTATGGCTCTAACAGTAGAAAAACATCATATCAACAAGCTGAATGTCGACATACACAATATGATCATGTTACCATTCTGGTGTCGACATTCTGAATATCAAAATGTTTTGCCCCACCCATCCACTCAACTTGATACTGCAAAATAGGCACACATAATGAAAAGACAATGATGCAGGCCCATCATTCTACCTTAAGCATCCATTTAATTAGTATGAAATTTTATTTTATTATAGTAGGTCATTTCTAAACTCCAAAAGTGTTATACAGATAGCAAAGGTAACATAGTAACATAGTAATTGAGGTTGAAAAGAGGCAAATTGCCCATCGTGTTCAACCTGTATTAAGTTTTAATGAATCTACATACTTGCTGAATAAGGTTTTATGACTAGTTAACTACTATAACTCATATAACCCCTGGATTAACCACGTTGATATTTTAAATATTATAACCTTGGATATAATTTTCATTCAGAAATGTATCCATTCCTTTTTTAAATCCATGTACAGAGTCTGCCATTACCACCTTCCCTGGCAGAGAATTCCACATCCTAATTGCCCTAACAGTGAAGAACCCTTTCCTCCGTCTCGTTCGGAACTTTCTCTCCTCCAGCCGCAGTGAGTGCCCACGTGTCCTAAACTGTGTTCTTTTAATGAATAATTCCTCTGATAACTCTTTGTGATGTCCCTTTACATATTTGAAAATATTAATAATCTCCCCTCTTAGGCGCCTCTTTTCTAGTGTATACATATTCAACCTAGTAAGCCTTTCCTCATAATCCAGTCCCTCTAGGCCTTTAATCAATTTATACCCCTTTTACACTCGCAGAAAAATCCCGGGATATTGCACGTGAACGCGCATCATCCCGGGATTCTTCTCAGTGTAAATGGGTACAGGGACAATTTCCCGGGACGAGCATCCTGGGATTTCATCCCAGGTCAAAAGCAGGGTTGAACCCGGGACCGTCCCGGGAAGCTGGGTAGTGTGAAAGGGCCCGTCCCGGGATTCACTACCCGGGACTGTTAAAAGGCCTCCGATTGGAGCTTTCATGGGCTCAGAAAAGATGATGTCATCATTCAGAGCCCTGGGGAGCGTCCTTGATGCGTGTGAGGAAGGCAGCATGGCGACCTGGACAGACCAGGAGGTGAGAGAGTTGCTGAGCATTAGGGGAGAGGAGGAAATTATGAGGCAGATCACAGGCACAGTCAAAGATGCAGTCATTTATAAAAACATCTCCAAGATGCTGCAAGCCAGGGGAATCATCCGCACACAGCAGCAAGTGTTAAACAAAATGAAAACTCTTAAAAAGCATTTCCTTAAGGTGCATGACAACAACAGGAAAAAGAGCGGTGTTGGCCGTATCGACTGGCAGTACTATGACATGTGCGCCAATATCTTTGGAAACACAGCTATATGCAGTCCGGTGAGTCTGTCTTCCAGTTCACAGTACACTGCTACAGAAGGCACTCCAGAAGAGACACAGACAAGCAGTGACGTCTGTCCATCATCACCGTTGTTAATTGATGACACACCTGAGGACAGCGACACATCATCCCAGCCGTCCATAAACACATCCAGAAACGACGACAGCATAACTGCAACCATTGAAGACGTCGTGGATGCTCAGACCAGTGACAGTGGGACTGTATAAAGTGCCGTCACCCCAACTTTACAGAAAAACAGTAAGTACATGTTTAGAAATTAACACTCATAGCACAAATCCACAATTGTTAATCATCCGGTTATGTGCGTAGTATGAGTGGCCAGTGTGGCGGCAGCGTGGCGAGCGCTAATGAGCCCCTTGCAGGATCACTGCGCTCAACACGCTGCTGGCACGGTGGCACACTTTGCATTTTCTGCCCCCACGCAGGGGGGCTTTGCATTTTTAAAAAAAGTTCAATGTTGCAGAGTAGCTAGTGTATAGGTGGATTAATGCCACAAACACATGTTTGCTAACGCTGCTATTTTTATATACGCTCATTTTGTATTTCTTCTCTTCACAGTTTACACCGTACCGCCTAGAAGGAAGAAATTGAACAGAGCGGAGCAAGTGGCTAAAGCCATGTCAAATGTCCTTGTCGACCAACTCCGAGAGATGGACGCTACAATGTCCGCACAGGAGGATGCAAGGCTCGACAGGTTTCTAGAGGCAGAACGCCAAATGCATGATGCATTCCTTTCCCAAGTCATGACAATGCAGGAACGCATGAGTAGAGAGCAGTATGACCGCCACAGGGAATTGCACCAAATGAACATGGCGTTCTATGAGCGTATGACCAATACCTCAAGAGCACCAAACCAACACCACAACTCACAATACCCCCCTGAGCAGGGTTTTTCATCATTTAATCCTGGTCCATACTATGCCCCAAATACTGCACCATCTAGTGCGCCAAGCCCAGAGTTTACTGTATTGCGCAATTTGCCGTGAAACACAGTGAATTGCTTTTTTTGGTTGTTATTTGTTGTTAAATAACCACAGTGTGGTCATTGTTTATGCACAACTGTTTGTGCCTTCTTTCATTTTTTTCTATGTTCTGTTTTGTATAGTGTCTACATTAAAGCACTTTTTATTTATTTTTTACACAGTGATAATATACTGCAGGGACACTGTGGTTTATGGTGTTGTATCTACAAACCTACCAGTGTTTTTTTTTTTTTTATGCCAATAAAAACTTGTTTGCAAATCTAGGCATAACATTCCCATTTGTGCGTAAAGTAGACCATGTTTACAGTGTTTTCTACATTGTTTATGCATATATACACAGTTGCTGGCAATGTGTTTTTTTTGGAAAAACATAAATAATGAACCCAAAGATCAAAGGTGGAATACAAAATAAAAACATTTTCATTCACCAAACATGTTGTGCTGATTCTTAAACACTATTGTACCAGTGCTGGAAGGTTGGACGTAATAGTGTGGCGTATTTGTTCTGCAGCGGAGTTTGAGGCAGTCCCAAACAAAGCACCTTCCACATGTGGGTTTATAACCTCAGGGTCCTGCACAGTCCACTCAGGAAGGAATAGCTCATTTTGCAGTTCACAGATGTTGTGCAGTATACAGCACGCAGCTACTACATTAGGCATATTCATAAGGTCCACATCATTGCGCTTCATCAAACAACGCCATCTTCCTTTTAACCTGCCAAAGGCGTTCTCAACCACCATCCTTGCTGAACTCAGGGTGTGAGTATAGGTTTGTTGCTCTGGGGTTAACTGGACCTGTTGGGTGTAGCCTTTCATAATCCAGGGGCGTAAAGGGTATGCAGCATCCCCGATGATGTGGACAGGGATCTCCACCCCATTCACAATCTTTGCACACTCTTTGGGGTACAGCCAGCCTCCCTGCTTCTCCTCTACGATGTTGTACAGGTCAGAATTGGCAAGAACTCGGGAGTCATGAGATCGTCCTGGCCAGCCAATAAACACATCTAGGAAACTAAAGAACAGTAAAATTGAAAACAATTAGAATGTAAAACTCACACATGCAACTCATCCCACCACCCCAAAAATAAACACTTACCAATATTTGTGGTCCACAACAGCCTGTAATATGATGGAGTGCCAGCCCTTCCTATTAAAATAGTCAGCATGGTTGTCACGTGGGGCAATAATGGGGATGTGTGTCCCATCAATCGCTCCTCCACACTGCGGATAGCCTCGCTTCACAAATCCAATGATGGTATCCTGTAAGCGCTGTCCTTGTGGTAGAGATATGAAGCGCTTGTATAAGGTAGATACAATTGCTTTAGTCACCTGGTGGACTATGACACAGCAGGTGGAGATTGCAACACCGAACAAGCATGAGACTGAGCGGTACTCTCCTGGGGTAGCATACCACCACAATGCAATAGCTAATCTCCTGCGTGCCTCGATGGGTCTCCTAAGCCTGGTGGTCTGCATGTCAAGTGCTGGGGTAAGTAATTCCAGGATGTAGTTAAAGGTTGCACGAGACACACGGAAGTTAGCCATCCACTCCTCATCCTGGTAAGCTTCCACGGTCCTCATAAAGGCTTCTCCATGCCGGCGATCTCTGGACCAAAATGAGTGGTTAGGGCCCATACTCACGCTCAGTATGATACTCATCCTGGATGATATGAAGGCTCTCCTCCTGCGCAAATATTGGCGGCGACTAGCAGCCCTATCCAGCATAAATTGCGCCCTCCTCCTCCTCATAAAATATATGTGCAGTATACTGCACAGTGTGATAAGCTGCATCATGCTGTCAGTGGCTGTATGAAACATCTGCAAAGCAGAAAGAATCATGAGCTCAGGCATACACACTGGTACTCTGTCGGCCATGACTGCAGCAATGGTGTGAGCAGGCACCACCCCTCCCTTTGTTGACTAGTGTGACCTCATCAATGTGAGCCAGAAAAGGCCATTTCTAATGACATACATGTGCATTTGCAGGGATATCCCGGGATCAGTGTAAATGGGGCTGTCCCGGGTCGATCCCAGGTCTTAGTGCAGTGTGAAAGGGGTCAGTCCCGGGAAGGCATCCCGGGACGCATCCCGGGAAGCATCCCGGGAGTGATCCGGGAGTGCGAGTGTAAAAGTGGTATTAGTAGCTCGCCTTTGAACCCTTTTGAGTTCACCAATATCTTTTTTATACAGTGGTGCCCAAAACTGAACACAATATTCCAGGTGCGGTCGTACCAATGCTTTATACAGCGGCAGGATTACATCCGAGTGCCTTGACTCAATTCCCCGTTTTATGCACGCTAGCACCTTACCTTGCCTTCTTTACTGCGATTTGACATTGTGTATGCTTATTAAGCCTATTATCAATGAGTACCCCCAAATCTTTTTCCAAATCTGTTTCACCTAGGCATTCCCCATTTAATATGTAGGCTGCGAGTTTGTTTTTAGTCCCGAAATGCATAACCTTGCATTTGTCTGTATTGAACCTCATTTTCCATTTAGACGCCCAGAGTTCAAGTTTAGATAGATCATGTAAGGTGCCACACACACATGTTTGGTCAAATGCAGTCCATGTTACGTGTTGGTTGTGTGCCCACTTTTGGCCTAGAGTAAGGAAATGTAGCCTTTTCTTCCCTGTAAAGGAACTTCAAGTCTCTCTCAGAAAACAAATCTCATTCCTATGTTCGAAGGTGGACTTATGAGAGAATGCACATAGTTAAACACAGTTTGACCAATGCACTACAAAACTCTAAACACACAAAAATTACATAAACTAAGCTAAACAGAGCAGTACAGTACGTTAAGAGAATAATGGAAATATTTCAATAAATAAGAGAAGCTATAAAGTGTGGGTTGGATTTTGATTTTTTTAAGTTTTTACTGTTTCTACTCTTTTTGATGTGAAATTTTTCCATTTTTCATGTGACATTTAGTTTTGATGTAACATTTTTATTTCTACTGTTTTTCATGTGACATTTACTGTTTCTACTGTTTTTCTGTTTTTGCAGTGATATTTTTACTTTTTTACTTTTTGTGATGTCATGTTTTTACTGTTTCCACTGTTATTGATATGATTTTTTTCTGTGATGTTTTTACTGCTTGTGCACTTTTCATGTGATATTTTACCTTTTCTACTGTTTTGATGTATTGTTTTTACTGTCTTCACTGTTTTTTCATCTGAGTTTTTTAAACTTTGAACTGTTTTTAATGTTTATACTATTTCTAACCTGCGTAAATTATGTGGCATCTTCCAACTAGAAAAAATAGTTTTTAAAAAGGTGTTTCCAGAGACCATGAAATGGGGTGTATCTTAAAATGTGGTGCAGATAGGTATGTACACATGCACTTGTCTGCTACATCCAAACAAACGGGCGGATTCAGGTTGGATCACAATAAGCGAACCAACAGCAAAAGTTGCTAAAAGATGCGGGCGCATGCGGGTGCCCACAGAAAATGTGACTGCCTCTGCCTGTCAATCAGGCAGAGGCATTCATGGGGCGGGGGGATGCGGTAAAGCTACGTTTCCAAGGCGGAGACGGAGCATTGCAGGGGCAGAGGCAGAAAAATGGGTGCAGCATCATCCAAAAGGCGGGCGTGGTGTGGGCGTGATCGTGGCGGCTGCCTGACGTCACACTAATGCTGCATTCAGACTGCAAATGCCGGATCCTACCCGGTAAGACAAACGTGTACTTACCGGGTGGGATCCGGCATTTGCACTCCGCTGCTGGCTTTCCGACCCGGCAATATACCGGGTCGGTTGCCATAACAACGGAGCGCGCAGCAGCAGCAGGGGCGGGGGTGGAGGCGGCGTCGGGAGATGAGCTCATCTCCAGCGCCGCCTCTCCCTATCTTGTGAATGGGAACCGTGTCGCATCGACACGGCTCCCATTCACACCGCACCTGACCCGGTAATCAACCCGGGTAAAACCCTTCTTTTTTACCGGGTTGATTTACCGGGTCAGGCGACCCGCTAAATCGGCCAGTGTGCTTTCACATCGCACACTGACCCGGTTCGACACGGCAATATGCCGTGTCGGTACCGGGTTATTTGTGCGATGTGAAAGGGGTATTAGCTGCCACAATCAGCAAGATGTCGGTGGGCCTCTTGCAGGCGCAGCCAAGCAGGAGGCAACCCTACTTTCTGCAATCAAGCAGAAATTGTGGTGCGATCGCAATTTCGGCTTAATCAAGGGGGGGAGTGGCGGTCAGCATGCTGGGCGGCCTTGCCCTTCGATGGGCGGCTCCCAGCATGTGATCACAAGGATTGCAAATTTTGCTACTTATCAGAATTTGCAATCCAACCTGAATCAGGCCCAAAGGCCCTAGTTTGCAATCTTTGGCCCAGACTTTTCTCCTACATACTACATACCTCCCAACTTTGGCCCAAGGAGGGAGACACGTGCTCCCGAAAAGGGGCGTGGTCTGTGCAAAGGGGGTGTGGCTTCACAGATGACACACGATTGCAAGCCACGCCCCCATTTTTGTCACTGAGGGGGCATGCCCAGTGCTCTGTGAGCCGCTGGCATGCCCCGTCTCCACTGAATAGATGCTGTGCGCATGCGCACAGCGTCTATTCACAGCTGCTCTGCTAAGCAGGGCAGCGAGAGACAGAGCCTCCCAACTGCCCCCCACCGCGAAATCGGGACAGTTGGGAGGTATGATACTAAAGAGCTGGTGGTATGGGATTGACTCAAATATTCAGTTCTGTCAAAGTTCTGTGCCTGTATTCCTGGTAAATGTGGAAGACAGTATGTAGCAGAGGCAGAAATGAAGCAGTTGAATAGAGACCTTGGTGCTGACGGGATTAGTTGAAGACAATCTTAAATAGTGTATTTCAGTCTGACTTCATAATGAAGCTGTTTTGCTAGATTTCCCAGATGCAAAGTCACCCATTTATGCTACTGGGTTTCTATTAAATTCTATTTATGGAGTCTATTGTGTGAAGAGATCATGTGAAATACATGACATTTAAATGAAATGTCACATGATTACATGAGATGAGAAAGATTAGTAGTTCACTCTGTTTGTCCTTTTTCTACTCAGTAAATACCGCATACCTTGTAACGCTGCTGTTCTGTGTTAATCGTGCAGCCAAAAATGAATGAAATACCAAAATGCAGAACATGATATTTACTGTGCTGTACATTAAGAGCTTCAATTAGTTTAGAGTTAAAAGTAAATTGTATTGAATTTTGTACTGTTCCATTCTAGGAACTATACACGTTAAAGCATTTAGGGCCTAATTCAAGGTTGATTGCAAAACAACATTTTCCTCTAATGGGCAAAACCATGTGCACTGCAGGTGGGGCAGATATAACATGTGCAGAGAGAGTTAGATTTTGGTGGGGTGTGTTCAAACTGAAATCTAACTGGCAGTGTAAAAATAAAGCAGCCAGCATTTACTCTACACAGGAAAAATATAACCCACCTAAATCTAACTCTTTCTGTACGTGTTATATCTGCCCCACCTCAGTGGCGTGCGGTGAAGTCAGTGGCTGGGGAGGCACAAGCAGCTAACACCCCCCCCCCCCCCCCATAGAGGAAAAAAAAAAAAAAAAAGCGTAGCCCCCCCCCCCCCCCCTTTATTTGTAAAACCAGCACCAGGCAGAACCAGCCAGGGGGGGTAATGCCATAGCAGGGGAGACACTCGGTATGGGGTCCCCCTGCCATAGCATTAATCTACCCCCCCAAGCTAGTCAGCCCAGGGCTGGAATTCCTCGGAAGTGGGGACCCCAAAAAATAAACATGGGGTCCCCCTCCCGAGCAATAACCAGCACTTGGCTGATAGCCCAGTGCTATGCCCCGCACCCCGCTGAGGCGCCATTTTTTAAATGGGTTACCGCTCCGCTGCTCAAACTCTGCACCGCCGCCCGCACTCACGCCACCCGCACCGCCGCAACCACGCCGCCCGCACCCCCACCGCCCGCACCGCCGCACCCCCGCCGCCCGCACCCACGCCACCAGCACCCACGCCGATGCCTGCACCTCCGCCGTGCCCACAACAGTGATTGACAGCGGATCCAGTGACGGATCCACTGGCCAATCACTGTGGCCTGACTGACAGGGGACGTGCTTTCATAGGTTGAAAGCACGTCCCTGTGTGAAAGCGGCACCACTAATGGTGCCGCTTTCCCATGATTTTTCAATGGGCTTTTAATGCCCATTGCTAGGCCCCGCCCGCCCCCCGCTCCCATACTTTTCCCTATCTGACAGGGAGGCACCACGATCGGTGCCTCCCAAACACTTTACACAGGACTGGGATGATTAGGATAATATAAAGCAAATACTTATGACACAGAATATGTGTCATAAGTATCTTCTTTATATTATTTTAATCAGTAATGACAGGGGAGGCACTGCCTCCCCTGCCTCCCCTGACTGCATGTCCCTGCCCCACCTGCAGTGCACATGGATTTGCCCATTAGAGAAAAATGTTTTTTGCTGTCAACCTTGAATTAGGCCTTTTAGACCAGGCTGTTTGATAAGGCCTCAGCTGAGGTTGCATGTGCCTTTGGACATACAGATGTGCCCTTATTTACACATCATTTTTCACCATATCGATGCTTTTGGACTTTCGCACTTATAAATTTTGCTCCATATACAGTAGCGTCTTGTGTTTTTGTTACAATAATAGCATAAATTTGCACACAGGTCTGATTCAGATGTGGCTGTTATTGTGATTGCTCTTGCAGTCTTTTGGGGTTTGTAATTGTGACTACTGTATATGCTAATGTGGGCCGAAGCTAACCTGAGCATATCAACGCTCACAGCTGTCTCTTCCTTTCCATCTGACGGCGTACAACTGCAGAAACATTGGTACCATCATCGCATATTGGGTCATCACGCAGAGTCTGAGTGCCTCTGAAGATGTGCAGTCTGAGCTTCTCTCCTGGGATGCAGAGGGCTGTCCGGTAGCAAGTGAAATCGCAAATGCTAATTTATGCATGCCCAGAATATGCCACCTGAATGGCCATGACATTGCTGCATTTATCCGACCGCTCCCCGTTACCACCCCACACGCTGTCTGCCTGTCACACACTTTGCAAATAATCCCTCATTGCGAGCGCAATCACAATTCAATCGCTGCAGCTCAGATGCATGCGCAGTTAGAAAACATGAACCAACTTGCGTTCTTCAGCCACTTTGTGTCCACATCTGAATCAAGGCAGTTGGGCACAATACAGGCTGGCAGGATACAGGGAGTGGCTCAATCATATCAAAACCTGTCTCCTGATTTATTCTCAGATTAGTGTCCTTGTCGCACACTGTTATATCACACAAAGATGCTAGTTGTATTCACTGTGTTCATACTTTGAGCTTTTGTCACTTTCGCATTGCAAAGCAGATGCAAATTCTGTAAAATACTGAGCGACAAGATGCATGGCTCAGCTTAGTCACATTCTGTGTGGTGTGATTTGAAGATAGGTGAGTACACACCTGTAATCTGTCCATACTTCAATACCTTCTGGTGTTAAACGTAGAGGTAATGTTGTGACAAAAACATACTTGTCTACTCTCTCTGATTGTCTGGGATACTCCTGAAGTTCCCTGGAGAGTAGCCCAAACTACAAAATCCGCTAGGGAATTGTGTGATCGTGTCCTTACCCCCACTGCCAAATGCACAAATTGTGGCATTGCACAGTAAGGGACAGGATGCATTTCACACACGTTTCCTACAGAGAAGGATCAAATAATCAAATGCATGTGAAATGTTTGTGAATGATGCGCGTTTCACTAACTTTTAATGGTGCAAAAAAACAAAAACCCTCCCTGATCTTTGTCTTTGTGTGTTATTATGCAAAACTGATTATAGGAAATTGCTATATTTGATAGTTAAGAACATAACAAGCAATTTTTATGATGTCTATTTAATTAGCTCATTTTGTAACCACTGTAATTAATAGAACGTTTTTAATTATTCATACTCTGGAACATAAACAGTTGTCAAGGAAAATAATTGCACAGATGGGGAGGTTGCTCTTCTCTATCATGCATTGACCTTGTCAGATTTTGGGCTGAAGCAATACATCAGTAATGAGGTTTTAGTGAGGGTATATTCCTGGTAAATTCCTGTGGTATTTAAAGGCTTGTTAAACATTGAACTAGCATTGATCATATCTTGATCCCACTAGTGAGCAGTGTTTGCATTCCCTGCTACATCACAAACAAATCTGGCACTTTTAAAATGCATTAGAAGCCCACAGTAAGCATCATAAATCAAAGATGACAAAGGTGAAATTAGGTAACACACCAGAAAATTGCGTGTCTGTTTAATGTTCTGTACACTGATAAATGGCGACTATGGCTTGACCAACATAAAGTAAGTACTCCTCATCCTTGTAGGTGTCTACATATGTAAAGGAGGTAAATGGCACTGCACTCAACTAAGTAAATGTAAATACTCATACGTTTATTAGAAATAAAGCCATCAACATTGTTTTGGTCAGCACAGTTTGATAAAAGGCACCATGTTGGCTGAAACGCGGTGATTGCTTGGTGCCTAATAAAAACTTGACTGTTTAACTTTAACTACTATAGTGCCATAACTTTATACCGCCGATGCATAACCCATATATCCGGCAACTAGGACATTGCTATTGGATTGCCCAACTTTCTACGCTATATTTTTATCACATTGGAAATAACCTGCTCTCTTTGCTGATTATTGAAGCACCTCCTGAATGTACAGTACATATGCAATTAATTTGGCAGGCTGTGGGCATGGGTGGAATAACTTATTGGAATGTGGCCATGCTGGATGAAATATATTAATTATCTAGATAACACCTATCCTTGTATATCAATGCCTATTTCCCTATAAATTGTAAGCTTGCGAGCAGGGCCTTCCTGCTTCTATGTCTGTCTGACGCCCAGTTTTGTGTTATCACTGTTGTGTCCAATTGTAAAGCACAACGGAATATGCTGCGCTATATAAGAAACTGTTAATAAGAAACTGTTAATAAATGATATACATATAGACACATCTATCAGGCCACCAAAAATGTAGTTATTGCTATAAAAAAAGACTCTACTATATAAAAGTTATTTTTTTATCTTTGAGACACCTTCCTAAAAAATAAATTTTGTAACACATTTTGCTTTTTGAAATGTTCTTGTTTATAGTTTTGGTTATTTGACGAGTTTCTCTGTCTATTTTAAGATGTTTACAAGACTGCTTTCTGTATTACTAGACATGGTCAGCAGTATCATTACCACCAGAATTCTCAGGACCATTTTTAGGACTTGCTGACTTGCATAAAGAGTACAAGCATACTGAAAGTGGGAAATTGTTCCTAACTTGAAGTGTTTGTTGTATATTCTAGGCTGTAGAGGGCTGATGACAGTAAGATCAGATTTTGCCAGTGGCAAAAACTTTTGCACTTCTTGACATTTTAATAAAATTGAGGACATGAGCAAAGCAGTAAACTTGACGGGATGTTGCGGTTTATGGTAAAGAAGGAGATGACCATAATTTGGTGATGAACCTGGTTGTGGTTGCTGCTGTTTCCTTTCCACATTTGACTTTCACTGTTTATTCTTCACAGCCTGGAGTAGATACCCAGTGGGCATGATCCTATGAGTGTGGTATTGAAAGTCGACAGTAACTAGGATCGATAATGTCTAGGTCGACCACTATTGGTCGACAGTAACTAGGTCGACAGGGTGTCTAGGTCGACAGGGTCTTTAGGTCGACATGTTCTAGGTCGACAGGTCAAAAGGTCGACATGAGTTTTTAATGTTATTTTGGTGTCGTTTTCTTCGTAGAGTGACCGGGAACCCCAATTAGTGCACCGCGTCCCCTCGCATGGCTCGCTTCGCTCGCCATGCTTCGGGCATGGTGCCTTCGCTCCGCTACCGCTTCGCTCGGTACAGATTACCGTTCCAATCGTAGCCCACGTGGATCGTTAAGTATGAAAAGGTTCAAAAAAAGAAAAAATTGTGAAAAACTCATGTCGACCTTTTGACCTGTCGACCTAGAACATGTCGACCTAATGACCCTGTCGACCTAGACACCCTGTCGACCTAGTTACTGTAGACCAATAGTGGTAGACCTAGACATTGTCGACCTAGTTACTGTCGACTTTCAGTCCGGATCCCTGATCCTATAGTGACAACCACCACACTGGTACATGTCAGTGGTTCCTTGGATTGTATAACAAGTGATGTAGACAGTTCCTGCCAACATGATTAACAACAGTTATGTGAGTAGCAGTGAGGAAGATGGCGTCACTATCCCAGTCATAGGATGATAGGTATGGTCAGTGAATGTAATAGTATTAAATACTTATGTAGAGATAGGTGCCCATCTTTGGGTTTTAGATCATTGTAGTTTTTTCCTGTTGATGTTTTGTTGATCTCCTGTACATGAAATAGAAAACCTAAAGAATGGCCACAATTTGTAGTAATGTTTAATATCCCATCGGTTCGTGTGGGAATCTTTAGTAATCGTGTTAACTAATGGACACTGCGTATCTAACTCACTTATTCTAGGTGAGAGTGAAACATTGTATGGGTATCTTTATATTCTTTGCTCCCAGTGCTATCTCTTATTCAGATATTTGAATGCAGTAGATTCCCCTCACATGCATCTATTTGAAGTTAATCCCATAAAGGTAATTTTAGAAGATAGTATGTGCACACCAGTACTCACAGATCATGTGGTATATCACTCCTATAAAGGTCTCTTTTAGGTAATAGGCAGACTCCACATCTCTGACTAAAATTTTGGATTTTTAATAATATACAGAAAACAAATCAAATAAAACCAAAATAAAATAGCGTTGTTCAGGGGAGAGGAATAAGCACACTGTTTTGGAATAAGTGTGACCCAGACAGGTCCAGAACTGAGTTCTCAATTGGTTAAAAAACAAATGTGTCAGCAGTATCATCTCACTCCAGATGACAGCATCCAGTCCCTTTGCACAATGCATCCTCCTGGCCAAAACATTTCGAGATGAGTCACTTTTTATCCCTTATAAAGCTCCCCCTCTCCTGAGGAACCCCCAGATCTGTTCCGAAATCCCAGGGCTATTCCCCGCACCCCCTGTGGCGGAGGGTGCAGGATTATTGGTGTAAAAAAATTGATTGTAATATTGTTCATTATAGTGGGACTACAGGTACCAGCAAGCCCTGACATGCCGATACTTGTGGAAAACCCTGCAAGACAAATGCATGTGCCTTGGGACAGCGGCAGTGCCACCACAGGGCTCTGCACCCTGGGTCGCGGCACAGCTCGTACAACCTTTATAGCGGAGCACTAATGAACAAAACCTTAAACTATGAGGCGTATCTTGGCATAAACAATTTAATAAATGGCACAAGATAAATTAGCCCTGAGAGAAAAACATTAACTTGCCTTTTTATTTTTATATACAGGTTGAGTATCCCTTATCCAAAATGCTTGGGACCAGAGGTATTTTGGATATGGGATTTTTCCGTATTTTGGAATAATTGCATACCATAATGAGCAGGGCCGTTTCTAGACAATATGGCTCCCAGTGCGAGATTTCAAAATGCGCCCCCCCCCCCCCCTATTGCTCTAAAAAAAAAAAAAAAAGTGTGCCCCCCCATATAGCCATAAAAAGAAAAAGCATGCGCGTGCCGTAGGCGCGCGCGCTCCCGACAAGGGTGTGAGGCCTGATTAAAATGGGCGTGGTCTCATTAAAGTGGGCATGGCCTCATCTGATATCATCACAC
Organism: Pseudophryne corroboree; assembly: GCF_028390025.1. Classification (NCBI taxonomy): domain Eukaryota; kingdom Metazoa; phylum Chordata; class Amphibia; order Anura; family Myobatrachidae; genus Pseudophryne; species Pseudophryne corroboree. The sequence goes on along the minus strand of NC_086447.1, from coordinate 789,768,947 downwards.
CCACCACAGTACGGAAAAAATAAAAATGTCCCCTTTTTACACATTACAGCAGGCAAGTGTCCCCATATTACACAGCGCGGCAGGCAGGTGTCCCCATTTTACACAGCGCGGCAGGCAGGTGTCCCCATTTTACACAGCACGGAAGGCTGGTATCCCCATTTTACACAGTACGCAGGCAGGTGCCCCCATTTTACACAGTACGCAGGCAGGTATCCCCATTTTACAAAGTGCAGCAGGCAGGTATCCCCATTTTACACAGCGCGGCAGGCAGATATCCCCATTTTACACAGCACAGCAGGCAGATATCCCCATTTTACACAGCACGGCAGGCAGATATCCCCATTTTACACAGCACGGCAGGCAGATATCCCCATTTTACACAGTACGCAGGCAGGTGCCCCCATATTACACAGTACGCAGGCAGATGCCCCCATATTACACAGTACGCAGGCAGATGCCCCCATATTACACAGTACGCAGGCAGATGCCCCCATATTACACAGTACGCAGGCAGATGCCCCCATATTACACAGTACGCAGGTAGGTGCCCCCATATTACACAGTACGCAGGCAGATGCCCCCATATTACACAGTACGCAGGCAGATGCCCCCATATTACACAGTACGCAGGCAGGTGCCCCCATATTACACAGTACGCAGGCAGGTGCCCCCATATTACACAGTACGCAGGCAGGTTCCCCCATATTACACAGTACGCAGGCAGGTGCCCCCATATTACACAGTGTGGCAGGCAGGTATCCCCATAGGCAGGTGCCCCCATATTACACAGTGTGGCAGGCAGGTATCCCCATAGGCAGGTGCCCCCATATTACACAGTGTGGCAGGCAGGTATCCCCATAGGCAGGTGCCCCCATATTACACAGTGTGGCAGGCAGGTATCCCCATAGGCAGGTGCCCCCATATTACACAGTGTGGCAGGCAGGTATCCCCATAGGCAGGTGCCCCCATTTTACACAGTGCGGCAGCGGCAGGCAGGTTTCAAGCTGAGGAGAAGGAAGGGGGAGAGAGAGAGAATACTTACGTCTTCCCGCTCTTCGGTCCCGCCGCCTCACGTCCCGCGCCGGCCGCCTCCTCCTTCTTGCTTCTCCTTCTCGCCTCTCCCGAGCGCTCCTGCTCGGGGGGCGGGGCTTTGCGGAATGACGCGTTTGCGTCGTGACGTCACGACGCAACACGTCATTCCGCGAAACTCCGCCCCCTGAGCAGGAGCGCTCGGGAGAGGCAAGAAGGAGTAACTAAGTGCCGCGGCGGGCGCCCCGTGCAGTTGCACGGCTCGCCCGCCCCTAGAAACGGCACTGATAATGAGATATCATGGTGATGGGACCTAAATCTAAGCACAGAATGAATTTATGTTACATATATACACCTTATACACACAGCCTGAATGTCATTTTAGCCAATATTTTTAATAACTTTGTGCATTAAACAAAGTGTGTGTACATTCACACAATTCATTTATGTTTCTTATACACCTTATACACACAGCCTGAAGGTCATTTAATACAATATTGGCCCTCATTCCGAGTTGATCGGTCGCAAGGCGATTTTAGCAGAGTTACACACGCTAAGCCGCCGCCTACTGGGAGTGAATCTTAGCTTCTTAAAATTGCGACCGATGTATTCGCAATATTGCGATTACTAACTACTTAGCAGTTTCAGAGTAGCTTCAGACTTACTCTGCCTGTGCGATCATTTCAGTGCTTGTCGTTCCTGGTTGACGTCACAAACACACCCAGCGTTCGCCCAGGCACTCCCACCGTTTCCCCGGCCACTCCTGCGTTTTTTCCGGAAACGGTAGCGTTTTCAGCCACACGCCCCTGAAACGCCGTGTTTCCGCCCAGTAACACCCATTTCCTGTCAATCACATTACGATCGCCGGAGCGAAGAAAAAGCCGTGAGTAAAAATACTTTCATCATAGTAAAGTTACTTGGCGCAGTCGCAGTGCGAACATTGCGCATGCGTACTAAGCGGATTTTCACTGCGATGCGATGAAAAATACCGAGCGAACAACTCGGAATGAGGGCCAATATTTTTAATAACTTTGTGTATTAAACAAGGTTTGTGTACATTGTGCCATCAAAAAACAAAAGTTTCACTATCTCACTCTCACTCCAAAAAGTCCGTATTTCGGAATATTCCGTATTTCGGATATTTGGATATGGGATACTCAACCTGTAATTGAATAAGAGACTAAAGCATGAAAGAAAACCCAAACCAACATTTTTCTCCGTGATAATGTCCTTTAATCCACCCCTGCAAATAATATTTACATTATTCCAAATTTTGCAATTGGAAAGTGATTATTAAAATGGGAGCATAACACAGAGTCTTGGATAAAGGGGGTAATTCCAAGTTGATCGCAGCAGGAACTTTTTAGCAGTTGGGCAAAACCATGTGCACTGCAGGGGAGGCAGATATAACATGTGCAGAGAGAGTTAGATTTGGGTGTGGTGTGTTCAATCTGCAATCTAAATTGCAGTGTAAAAATAAAGCAGCCAGTATTTACCCTGCACAGAAACAAAATAACCCACCCAAATCTAACTCTCTCTGCAAATGTTATATCTGCCCCCCTGCAGTGCACATGGTTTTGCCCAACTGCTAAAAAATTCCCTGCTGCGATCAACTTGGAATTACCCCCAAAATGAGCCATTTTGGGAAGTCTTATTTTTCTGCTTTGTATGTACTGATCAAAGATTGTTATCCAGTCTTGTTAGGTATTATTTAGCTTATGTGACAGTCTGTAAATGAGGTGAATAAGTAATACATTACTGACAAATGTATTTAGAAGGTTGTAATCAACTGTATTGATTTTAGAAACCAATTAATCACACACGTGTAATCACTGTGTTTACATTAGTCCCTAGTTGCTATTTGTCTGCTAACACCCAAATTCACACAACTATTTTCTCGATAGATCAACAGATGTAAATGTCCCTCACTTCTCACTACAGCTTACACATACTGAGATAAGGATGACTAAAGAGAGGATACAAATTACCCAGGCCCAGATCTGATGGAGGGGCCTAGTGGGGGCCCCGTGCCCCTTCCCTAACCTGGGAGCAGCAGCTGCAGCTCTACTCCTCAGTGTGGCCACGGAGGCACTTAAAATACAATTTTTTCTAGTGTTTTTTTTAAAGGGTGCGTGACTACGCCTCCTATGATTAGGCCACGCCCCTTAAAGTACCTGGGCCCAGCCAGGCTCTCTACTGCCCTGAATATAGTAGTCAGAAGATCTGATGTGCCCGGGCAAAGGTTTGCTGGGTGGCACATTTTATGCCTTTTCTTTTGCCACCATACTTTCAATTTCTTAAAGCATATATCTCATACTTGCCTACTCTCCTGGAAGCTGTGGGAGGCTGTCGTTTTTTGAGGTAGCCCCCCCGCACCCCCGGAAAAGTAGGCAGGACTCCCGCATCCTGCTCACACCCTAGTGATGCGGGCAGGATGGAGAGATAATCTCCCGTATTCTCGGGTCCGTGTGGTGGGGAAGGAGTTAAAATGACGCAAATCGAGTCATTTTAGCCCCACCCCCTTCCCGGGGACAGCAACTTTTTCCAGTGTGGTGGGCGGAGCTTGATGATGTCACAGCCCGGCTGTCATGCAGCCGCCGCGGCCGCCGTACTTACCTCTTCGGGGGCGCTGGATCTCCGGGCGGCCGTCCTCACTGGCGGATTCGGCTCCCGGCGCTCCGTCTAGCGCTCATAGTGTGGACGTCGCGGGTGCGGGTGATGTCATCAAGCGCTTCCCCAATCAGACGCTGGCGGGAAGTTCAAATTCAGAGTATCATCTATTCTGCTACAGAAGTTGTGATCTCCAGAGCTCCCGTATTCCTGTGGTTTCCAGCCTTCCCAAGCACTTCAGCGCCTCCAAGCACCTCAGTGCCTCCAAGCACTTCAGCGCCTCCAAGCACCTCAGTGCCTCCAAGCACCTCAGTGCCTCCAAGCACTTCAGCGCCTCCAAGTACCTTAGTGCCTCTAAGCACCTCAGCGCCTCCAAGCACTTCAGTGCCTCCAAGCACCTCAGTGCCTCCAAGCACTTCAGCGCCTCCAAGCACTTCAGCGCCTTCAAGCAATTCAGCGCCTACAAGCACCTCAGTGCCTCCAAGCACCCACTGCACTCAAGCGCAGTTTGTGCCTCCAGTATCCGGTACTCTTCACTGATTCATCAGCGCCTTTTCAAGTTCTGTCTTTCAGGAGACCTCCAGCGTCCACACGTGCCTCCTGTCTGCCGACCTAATCCTGCATGAGGAAAACCTACATTCGGCCATCTCTGCTGCGGCCCAGTTGCAGTTCCTCTTCCCGGTCACCGGAAAAAACCCAGAGTCCACAACACTCCCAAACCAGGTCAGTGATAGTATACTCAGGCCACATGGACCCGGGGGATCGGAACACGGACTCAAGTGCCATCCAGAAATTGGCTTCCCGCGTGCAAAGTCAGGAAGCAGCACAGGGCCAAGTGATGCAGTACCTCCAGGAGTTGTCCGGTCGTTTGGATCAGATTCAAGCATCCTTAGCTTCTGTAATTCCGGTCCCAGTTCCCGTAGCCGCACCAGTTGCCGCTCCCAGCAATGTTCAACCATCGGCTGGTATCAGTCCGCGTCTTCAACTCCCTACTCCTTCCCATTATAATGGGAATCCAAAAAATTGTTGAGGTTTCTTAAACCAATGCGAAGTTCATTTTGAGCTAATCGCACATAATTTTCCCACAGACCGGTCCAAGGTGGCATATATTATTTCTTTGCTTGAGGGATCTGCATTGGATTGGGTGTCTCCACTATGGGAACGATCTGATTCATTGGTTTCCAATTACACTGAATTCATCACGTCTTTCCGAAGAATTTTCGACGAGCCCGGCAGGATGACCACGGCCTCTTCTGACTTGCTACGCATCCGTCAGGGCTCCCGATCCGTGGGCCAGTACGTGGTTCATTTTCAGACCATTGCTTCTGAACTTCACTGGAATAATGACGCCCTGAGAGCTGCTTTCTGGAACGGTCTCTCTGATCGCCTGAAGGACGAGTTGGTCACTAGGGAACTCCTGGATTCGTTAGAGGAACTGACTTCTCTCTGCGTCAAGGTGGATCTCCAGATGCAGGAATGTGGAGGTGAACGTAGTCGATCGGAGCGTTCCAGGTTCCGGCTTCCTCCCTCTAGGCAAGCAGTGGTACCAAGTCCGGACGAACCCATGCAGATTAACTGGTCCCGATTGTCTCCGGAAGAACGACAGCGTCGTCGTGAGGGCAAACTCTGTCTGTACTGCGGGGCCGCAGATCACTTTATCAAATTCTGCAAATCCCGTTCGGGAAACGGGCAGGCCAGCTTGTTCCGGAGGAGTCAAGTTGGGGGTCACGACTAAATCTTCTCCGACTTTGGATTGTTTGCTTCCTGTGTCTTTAATCACCAAGTCAGTCTCCAAGTCTTGTGAGGCCCTGTTGGATTCCGGAGCTGCGGGGAACTTTGTTTCTTCTTCCTGTGTCCAAAGCATGGATTTAAAGGTACGGCCTATCGAGCGGCCTATTTCGTTGACGGCTATCAATGGTACTAGAATATCCAAGGGTCTCATAACGTGGCGCACGGAGCCAGTTAAGCTGCAGGTCGGAGCTCTACATCAAGAATGTCTGGAATTCTTGGTGATTCCGGAAATGCATCATGATCTGGTCCTCGGAATGCCTTGGCTCAAAATTCATAATCCCCACATTGATTGGAAGTCTTCTCAAATTCTGTCTTGGAGTTCTTTTTGTCACGCTAACTGTCTCACTCCCGTCTGTCCGCTCCGTGTCTCTTCTAAGTCGGATGAAGAGCATATTCCGGAGGCGTATCAAGGGTTCAAGGATGTGTTTTCGGAACAGGCGGCTGACCAGTTACCACCCCATAGGCCTTGGGACTGCCCCATTGATCTTATCCCAGGGAAGATGCCGCCCCATGGCCGCACATATCCTCTGTCACTTCCTGAGACTCAAGCTATGTCGGACTATATTAAGTCCAATCTGCTCAAGGGATTCATTCGCCCCTCTATCTCCCCGGCTGGAGCGGGCTTCTTTTCCGTGAAGAAGAAGGACGGGGGGTTGAGACCATGTATCGACTACCGCGGCTTAAACGATATCACCATCAAGAATAAATACCCCTTGCCACTAATCACAGAGTTATTTGATAGGGTTCGTGGTGCCCGCGTTTTCTCCAAGCTCGATTTGAGGGGTGCCTATAATCTTATATGCATCCAAGAAGGGGATGAATGGAAGACCGCCTTCAATACCAGGGATGGGCATTATGAATATCTGGTGATGCCGTTTGGCCTTAGTAATGCCCCTGCCGTCTTCCAGGGATTCGTCAACGAAATCTTCCGAGACATGTTATATCGAAGTGTTGTGGTATATTTAGACGACATACTGATTTTTTCCAAAGATCTTGCTGAACACAGGACACAGGTCAAAGAGGTGCTCCACCGTTTACGAAAGAATCATCTCTATGCTAAGATCTCCAAATGTACCTTCGAAGTAACATCAATTCCGTTCCTCGGTTATATCATCTCGGGGACAGAGCTTCGCATGGACCCGGAGAAACTCTCTGCCATTCGTGACTGGACTCAGCCCCTCTCTTTGAAAGCAATACAAAGATTCCTGGGCTTTGCGAATTAGGGTCTGGGACTGAGGGTCGACAGCACAAAGGTCGACACACCTTAGGTCGACGCCAATTGGTCGACACACCTTAGGTCGTCATGGACAAAAGGTCGACATGGACAAAAGGTCGACATGAACAAGGTCGACATGGAAAAAGGTCGACATGAGTTTTTTATGGTTTTTTTTGTGTCATTTTCTTCGTAGAGTGACCGGGAACCCCAATTAGTGCACCGCGTCCCCTCGCATGGCTCGCTTCGCTCGCCATGCTTCGGGCATGGTGCCTTCGCTCCGCTACCGCTTCGCTCGGCACACTTTACCGTTCCAATCGTAGTCCACGTGGATCGTTAAGTATGAAAAGGTTCAAAAAAAGAAAAAAATTGTGAAAAACTCATGTCGACCTTTTTTCATGTCGACCTTGTTCCTGTCGACCTTTTGTCCATGTCGACCTTTTGTCCATGTCGACCTAAGGTGTGTCGACCAATTGGCGTCGACCTAAGGTGTGTCGACCTTTGTGCTGTCGACCTGGAGTCCGGATACCTGCGAATTATTACAGGAAATTCATTAGGGGTTTCTCTACTATAGTTGCACCCATTACCGCCTTGACCAGAAAAGGCTCCAACCCGGGTTTGTGGTCTCCCGAAGCCATGGAAGCTTTCACTTACTTGAAATCAGCTTTTATGTCAGCCCCGGTACTACAACAACCAAATTTCGAAGAACCTTTTTTCCTGGAAGTTGATGCATCCTCGGGCGGAGTCGGAGCCGTTCTCTCCCAGTACTTCTCGGATAAGAAATTGCATCCTTGTGGCTTCCACTCTCGAAAGTTCTCCCCGGCCGAACGGAATTATACTATTGGTGATCAAGAGCTCTTAGCAATAAAATCCGCTTTGGAGGAGTGGAGGTATCTTTTAGTAGGGGCCAAACATGTGATTACTATTTACACCGATCACAAAAATTTGTTGTACATTAAAACCGCACAGTGTTTGAATCCTCGTCAAGCTAGATGTGCGCTTTTCTTCACTCGATTTTCTTTTGTTATCAAGTACCGGGCCGGGACTTTCAATACTAAAGCTGATGCACTCTCTCGTTCACAAACTCCCACAGACGAAGAGGATTCTTCTGAACGGAGTTTAATTCTGAATCCAATTTCTGTTTCCGCTGCATCCACTACTCCGGGTCCTCCCCCTGGGAGAATGTCTGTACCAACTAAATTCCGGCCGAAAATACTGCAGTGGGCCCATATCTCCAAGTTCTCTGGTCATCCCGGCATCCAGAAGATGCTCAAGTTTCGGCAAAGATCTTACTGGTGGGACACCATGAGGAAGGATGTACAGGATTACGTTAATTCTTGTCCACAGTGTACGCAGCATAAATCTCCTCGTCTACCTCCTGCCGGGTTGCTTCGCCATCTGTCCATTCCTATGAAACCCTGGACTCATATTTCCATGGACTTCATTACCGAATTGCCCTGTTCCGAGGGTTACAATACATTCTGGGTGATTGTTGACCGCTTTTCAAAGATGGCGCACTTCGTTCCATTGACAGGTCTACCGACAGCTCCCAAATTGGCTTTATTGTTCATCCGGGAACACTTTCGGTTGCATGGTTTACCTTAAGAAATAGTCTCTGATCGAGGAGTACAGTTCACCGCAAGGTTTTGGAGAGCCCTCTGCTCAGCCTTACAAATTACACTTAAATTTTCGTCTGCCTATCATCCCTAAACGAATGGACAAACGGAACGAGTCAACCAAGATCTAGAGACTTTCCTCCGCCTTTATCTCTCCCCTTCACAGGACAACTGGGTGGAGTTGTTACCTTGGGCGGAGTTTGCCCATAACCATTCATTTCATTCTTCCACTGGCCAGTCTCCGTTCTTCATCAACTATGGGTTCCACCCACGAGTTCCGGAATTACCAATTCTTCTGACAGAAGAGGTACCAGCTGTGACTTCCACTCTACTACACTTCAGACAAATTTGGAGTAAGATTCATGCTAGTCTTAAAAAGGTTTCTGTCCGATACAAGTTATTCGCGGATAAGAAACGGCGAGCCGCTCCTCAATACAAGGTTGGTGATAGGGTATGGCTTTCCACACGCAATCTCCGGTTAAAGGTGCCCACTATGAAGTTTGCTCCAAGATTCATCAGTCCTTATCCTGTGCTACAAGTCCTGAATCCTGTGGTCTGTAAGTTGGGTTTACCTTCTCACCTACGTATACCAAATGCCTTCCATGTTTCTCTTCTTCGTCCTCTCGTCCTTAATCGTTTTCATTCAAAGTCTTCTAGCCCCACCTCAGTAGAAACTGAAACCGGAACAGACTTCGAGATCAAAACTATTCTACCATCACAAGAATCTGCAATATCTGGTGGATTGGAAAGGTTATGGTCCTGAGGAGAGAAGTTGGATAAAAGCTTCTGAGGTCTCAGCTCCTCGACTAATCCGGATTTTCCATTCTAGACATCCTACAAAACCAGGAAAGTGTCCAGAGGCCACTCCTAGAGGAGGGGGTACTGTCATGCAGCCGCCACGGCCACCGTACTTACCTCTCCGGGGGCGCTGGATCTCCGTCCGACCGTCCTCGCTGGTGGTCTCCGGCTCCCGGCGCTCCGTCTAGCGCTCATAGTGTGGATGTCGCAGGTGTGGGTGACGTCATCAAGCGCTTCCCCAATCAGACGCTGGCGGGAAGTTCAAATTCAGACGCCGGGCAGAGCTCCGGCGCCTAAGTATCATCTATTCTGCTACAGAAGTTGTGATCTCCAGAGCTCCCATATTCCTGTGGTTTCCAGCCTTCCCAAGCACTTCAGCACCTCCAAGCACTTCAGCACCTCCAAGCACCTCAGTGCCTCCAAGCACCTCAGTGCCTCCAAGCACTTCAGCGCCTCCAAGCACCTCAGTGCCTCCAAGCACTTCAGCGCCTCCAAGCACCTCAGTGCCTCCAAGCACCTCAGCGCCTCTAAACACTTCAGCGCCTCCAAGCACCTCAGTGCCTCCAAGCACTTCAGCGCCTCCAAGCACCTCAGTGCCTTCAAGCACTTCAGCGCCTCCAAGCACTTCAGCGCCTTCAAGCACTTCAGCGCCTACAAGCACCTCAGTGCCTCCAAGCACCCAGTGCACTCAAGCGCAGTTTGTGCCTCCAGCATCCGGTACTCTTCACTGATTCATCAGCGCCTTTTCAAGTTCTGTCTTTCAGGAGACCTCCAGCGTCCACACGTGCCTCCTGTCTGCCGACCTAATCCTGCATGAGGAAAACCTACATTCGGCCATCTCTGCTGCAGCCCAGTTGCGGTTCCTCTTCCCGGTCACCGGAAGAAACCCCGAGTCCACAACACTCCCAAACCAGGTCAGTGATACCGGCCCCCAAAGTCTCCTGCAGCTTCTCCTCTCCGGGCTTCTCCCAGAGAGGAGAAATTGAAAGTAGGCAAGCATGATATATCATCTTTAAGAAAATATTTATCAATTTTCTGACAAATGTAAGTCTCCCTGTTTTTATTGCAGGTTAATTTATTGTTACTATTATGATGTATAGGGGTATACTATACATACATGCATCACACACACACACACACACACGCACACGCACATACATATACACATACCTGAGGCTGAGAGCAGACTGGCAGAACTGTGAGGACGGAGCTTCTGTGGCTAAGTTAGGCTCCACCAGTGTTTCTACGGGCAAGTTTGAAGAGTGGACACGCCATAAATGTCACAGACACCAATGTTTAACGCATATCAGATTAATTAATCCTTCACCCAGTGGTGCAAGTAGAAATTTTTCTTTGCGTTACTGATAGTAAAAGTGGACATGGTCACGTGTCATATGGGGCGTGGCCATATTATGCCACACACCGTAATTCCCCTTACACATTATGCCAAACACTGTGATGCCCAGTACACATTATGCCACACACAGAGCCGGCCCTAACCAAAGTGATGCCCTAGGCCAGATTTTGTCTGGTGCCCCCTTGTACAGACACTAGTTCCGCCTGTCAGCCTGTACCCCTTTCCCAGCACCATCACCCCTCACCAGAGCAGTACTCATTTTGGTGCTCCTACCCCCTATATTTTAAATTGGAACAGTGTGCACACTCAGTGCCAGCCCAAAACGGTGCGTGTTCTTGCTGGGAAGGGGCATGGCCACACAATAATACCCCCAGTTGAAATGACGCCACCCAGTACTGCAACTTCACATTATATCATGCAATAGTGTCTCTTATTCACGTTACATCACACAGTAATACCACGTTACTCCTCACAGTAGTGCCCCTTATTCACATTAAACCACACCATATTGCTCTTTATTCACATTAGATCACACAGTAGTGCCCTTTCTATACGTTTCGCCACCAAGTACTGTAGTACACCTTATACACATTATGCCGCACATTAGTAATGCATTTCGTATGCAGATAGTGCCGCAGTCACACACAGAATATAGGCATGCTGCATATCATTTTAATCAGAAGAATCTTCAAGTGCCCCTAGCCATTCCAAATGCCCTAGGCATTTGCCTAGTTTGCCTATGCCTAAGACCGGCTCTGGCCACACACCATAATGCTTATTACACATTATGCCACACACCATAATGCCCATTACACATTATGCCAGACACCATAACTTCCATTACACATTATGCCGCACACCGTAATGCCATTACATATTATACCACACACCGTAATGCCTATTACATACACTACACACCGTAATGCCTATTGCATATTATGCCACACACAGTTATGCCACCATTTTACTAAAATGCCCCTTATAAATTATGCCCCAGTGGTGGGCTGGTACTGTGTACCACCACCATATTTCTTAATGGTACTCCGTACCACCCCGTACCACCCTACTTTCAGCACTGCCTTCACCAGAAGCATGCTGAAAGGATTTGTGGGGTGTCCTCTCTTCAAACTTGCCCAGGGGAATGCTGGTGGAACCTACTATATACTAAGGACAATACAGAATGGTTTTTGGAGGCTGAAAGAAAGAGGGACCCCTTAACCACTCCTGTGTGGTAATATGCTTTTGTTTTATGTCTTTATGTGAGTGTGATGCACTAATAATTTGTCTATTCACAAAGCAGTAAAAAGTGTGGAGAAGTGAGCCCGTGGAGAAGTTGCTCATAGCAACCAATCAGCTGCTCTGTACAGTTGTATAGTATTCAAATAATAAATGTTATTTCAATGTTGATTGGTTGCCATGGGCAACTTCTCTACTGGCTCACTTCTGCACACTTTTCACTGCTTCATGAATAGACCCCTAAAGGGGGTACACATGGAGAGATCAGTGATTAAATTCTAAGCTTGATGATGAGGTGGACATCTTGCCTCTGTAGAGCCAGTTTGTGCAAGGAGAGATTGAGTGCTTCTTTTTTGGTGGGGGCCCAAACAAACCAGTCATTTCAGCCACAGTCGTGTGGCAGACCCTGTCGCCGAAATGATGGGTTTGTTAAAGTGTGCATGTCCTGTTTATACAACATAAGGTTGGGTGGGAGGGCCCAAGTACAATTCTATCTTGCACCTCTTTTTCTTCTTTGCATCATGTGCTGTTTGGGGACTAGTTTTTGAATAGTACCATCTTGTCTGCAACTGCAGTGCCACTCCTAGATGGGCCAGGTGTTTGTGCCGCATACCTGTGTCGCTTAGCTTAGTCATACAGCCACCTCGGTGCAACTTTTAGGCCTAAAAACAATATTGTGAGGTGTGAGGTGTTCAGAATAGATTGGAAATGAGTGGAAATGAATGTTATTGAGGTTAATAATACCGTAGGAGCAAAATTACCCCCAAATTCTGTGATTTTAGCCGTTTTTATGTTTTTTCAAAAATCATCCAGATCCAAACCAAAACACGAAAGGGTGGTTTTGGCAAAACCAAGCCAAAACCAAAACACAAAAGTGGAAGTAGAACCAAAACACAAAACACGAAAAGTGCCCGCCGCACATCTCTACTTTATAGTAGTGATGAGCGGGTTCAGTTCCTCGGAAACCGAACCCCCTCGAACTTCACCCATTTTACACGGGTCCGAGGCATACTCGGATTCTCCCGTATGGCTCGGTTAACCCGAGCGCGCCCGAACGTCATCATCCCGCTGTCGGATTCTCACGAGATTCGGATTCTATATAAGCAGCCGCGCGTCGCCGCCATTTTCACTCGTGCATTGGAAATGTTAGGGAGAGGACGTGGCTGGCGTCCTCTCCGTTTATTCATTGTTGAGTTGATGCAAATATTTGTGCTTGCTTATATCATTGTGGGGACTGGGGAGCAGCTTTATATTAATATAGGAGGAGTACAGTGCAGAGTTTTGCTGATCAGTGACCACCAGTTTTATCCGTTCTCTGCCTGAAAAAAACACTCCTTATCTGTGCTCAGTGTGCTGCATATATCTGTGCTCACACTGCTTAATTGTGGGGACTGGGGAGCAGCTGTATTATATAGGAGGAGTACAGTGCAGAGTTTTGCTGACAGTGACCACCAGTATACGTTGTCTGCCTGAAAAACACTCCATATCTGTGCTGCATTGTGTAGTATATAGTAGGAGTACAGTGCATAATTTTGCTGACCACCAGTATATAATATATAGGAGTACGGTACAGAAGGCCACTGCTGTACCTACCTCTGTGTCGTCAAGTATACTATCCATCCATACCGGTATCCGTTCAGATGGTCGACCATGTTATGGTCGACAGTCATTAGGTCGACCACTATTGGTTGACATTGATATGGTCGACGTGGACACATGGTCGACACATGAGAATGGTCGACACGTGAAAGGTTGACACATGAAAGGTCGACACATGAAAAGGTCGACATGAGTTTTTTTTACTTTTTTTTCTTTTGGGGAACTTTTCCATACTTTACGATCCACGTGGACTACGATTGGAACGGTAATCTGTGCCGAGCGAAGCGGTAGCGGAGCGAAGGCACCATGACCGAAGCATGGCGAGCGAAGCGAGCCATGTGAGGGGACGCGGTGCACTAATTGGGGTTCCCAGTCACATTACGCAAAAAACGACACAAAAAAGTTAAAAAAACTCATGTCGACCTTTTCATGTGTCGACCTTTCATGTGTCGACCTTTCATGTGTCGACCATGTGTCCATGTCGACCATGCCAATGTCGACCAATAGTGGTCGACCTAATGACTGTCGACCATAACATGGTCGACCATTCATACCGGAACCATCCATACCTGTGGTGCATTTACGTTTTGCACAGTTTGCTGACCACCAGTATATAATATATAGCATTACAGTACAGTAGGCCACTGCTGTACCTACCTCTGTGTCGTCAAGTATACTATCCATCCATACCTGTGGTGCATTTCAGTTTTGCACAGTTTGCTGACCACCAGGATATAATATATAGCATTACGGACGGTACAGTAGGCCACTGCTTTACCTACCTCCGTGTCGTCAAGTGTACTCTCCATCTACATTCTATACCTGTGGTGCATTTTAGTTTTGCAGTTTGCTGACACAGTGACCACCAGTATATATAGCAGTACGGTACGGAAGGCCACTGCTGTACCTACCTCTGTGTCGTCAAGTATACTATCCATCTACATTCTATACCTGTGGTGCATTTCAGTTGTGCAGTTTGCTGACACAGTGACCACCAGTATATATAGCAGTATGGTACAGAAGGCCACTGCTGTACCTACCTCTGTGTCGTCAAGTATACTATCCATCTACATTCTATACCTGTGGTGCATTTTAGTTTTGCAGTTTGCTGACAGTGACCACCAGTATATATAGCAGTACGGTACGGAAGGCCACTGCTGTACCTACCTCTGTGTCGTCAAGTATACTATCCATCTACATTCTATACCTGTGGTGCATTTCAGTTGTGCAGTTTGCTGACACAGTGACGACCAGTATATATAGCAGTACGGTACGGAAGGCCACTGCTGTACCTACCTCTGTGTCGTCAAGTATACTATCCATCTACATTCTATACCTATGGTGCATTTCAGTTGTGCAGTTTGCTGACACAGTGACCACCAGTATATATAGCAGTACGGTACGGAAGGCCACTGCTGTACCTACCTCTGTGTCGTCAAGTATACTATCCATCTACATTTCTTTACCTGTGGTGCATTTTAGTTTTGCAGTTTGCTGACATAGTGACCATCATTATATATAGCAGTACGGTACGGAAGGCCACTGCTGTACCTACCTCTGTGTCGTCAAGCATACTATCCATCTACATTCTATACCTGTGGTGCATTTCAGTTGTGCAGTTTGCTGACACAGTGACCACCAGTATATATAGCAGTACGGTACGGAAGGCCACTGCTGTACCTACCTCTGTGTCGTCAAGTATACTATCCATCTACATTCTATACCTGTGGTGCATTTCAGTTGTGCGCAGTATATATAGTAGTAGGCCATTGCTATTGATACTGGCATATAATTCCACACATTAAAAAATGGAGAACAAAAATGTGGAGGGTAAAATAGGGAAAGATCAAGATCCACTTCCACCTCGTGCTGAAGCTGCTGCCACTAGTCATGGCCGAGACGATGAAATGCCATCAACGTCGTCTGCCAAGGCCGATGCCCAATGTCATAGTAGAGAGCATGTAAAATAAAAAAAACAAAAGTTCAGTAAAATGACCCAAAAATCAAAATTAAAAGCGTCTGAGGAGAAGCGGAAACTTGCCAATATGCCATTTACGACACGGAGTGGCAAGAAACGGCTGAGGCCCAGGCCTA
This sequence comes from Pseudophryne corroboree, assembly GCF_028390025.1. NCBI lineage: Eukaryota > Metazoa > Chordata > Amphibia > Anura > Myobatrachidae > Pseudophryne > Pseudophryne corroboree. The sequence goes on along the minus strand of NC_086447.1, from coordinate 789,753,604 downwards.
TGTTCATGGCTAGTGGTTCAGCTTCACATGAGGATGGAAGCACTCATCCTCTCGCTAGAAAACTGCAGTGCCACTCCTAGATGGGCCAGGTGTTTGTGTCGGCCACTTGTGTCGCTTAGCTTAGCCATCCAGCGACCTCGGTGCAAATTTTAGGACTAAAAATAATATAGTGAGGTGTGAGGTGTTCAGAATAGACTGGAAATGAGTGGAAATTATGGTTATTGAGGTTAATAATACTTTGGGATCAAAATGACCCCCAAATTCTATGATTTAAGCTGTTTTCTAGGTTTTTTTTTAAAAAACACCCGAATCCAAAACACACCCGAATCCGACAAAAAAATTTCGGTGAGGTTTTGCCAAAACGCGTCCGAATCCAAAACACGGCCGCGGAACCGAATCCAAAACCAAAACACAAAACGCGAAAAATGGCCGGTGCACATCACTACTTAATAGTATAGTAGATCCTCGGGATCCGAACCCCCCCCGAACTTCACCCATTTTACACGGTTCTGAGGCAGCCTCGGATCTTCCCGCCTAGCTCGGTTAACCAGAGCGCGCCCGAATGTCATCATCCCGCTGTCGGATTCTCGCGAGATTCGTATTCTATATAAGGAGCCGCGCTTCGCCGCCATTTTCACTCGTGCTTTGGAGATGATAGCGAGAGGACGTGGCTGCGTTCTCTCAGTTTCTGTGTTCAGTGTGCTGCAAATATCTGTGCTCAGTGTGCTGCAAATATCTGTGGTCAGTGTGCTTGCAAATATCTGTGCTCAGTGTGCTGAAAATATCTACGTTCTCTGCCTGAAAAACACTCCATATCTGTGCTGCATTGTAGTATATAGTAGGAGGACAGTGCAGAATTTTGCTGTGACCACCAGTATATATATAGCAGTACGGTACAGTTTTCCACTGCTCTACCTCTGTGTCGTCAAGTCTACTATGCATCCATACCTGTGCTGCATTTTAGTTGTGCGCAGTATATAGTAGGAGGACAGTGCAGAATTTTGCTGATCACCAGTATATATATATAGCAGTACGGTACAGTAGTCCACTGCTCTACCTCTATGTCATCAAGTATACTATGCGTCCATACCTGTGCTGCATTTTAGTTGTGCGCAGTATATAGTAGGAGGACAGTGCATAATTTTGCTGACCACCACTATATATATATATAGCAGTACGGTACAGTAGTCCACTGCTCTACCTCTGTGTCGTCAAGTATACTATGCATCCAAACCTGTGCTGCATTTTAGTTGTGCGCAGTATATAGTAGGAGGACAGTGCAGAATTTTGCTGAACACCAGTATATATATATATATATATATATATATATATATATAGCAGTATGGTACAGTAGTCCACTGCTCTACCTCTATGTTGTCAAGTATACTATGCATCCATACCTGTGCTGCATTTTAGTTGTGCACAGTATATAGTAGGAGGACAGTGCCGAATTTTGCTGACCACCAGTATATATATAGCAGTACGGTACAGTAGTCCACTGCTCTACCTCTGTGTCATCAAGTATGCTATGCATCCATACCTGTGCAACATTTTAGTTGTGCGCAGTATATAGTAGGAGGACAGTGCAGAATTTTGCTGACCACCAGTATATATATATATATATATATATATATACTGTAGCAGTACAGTACAGTAGTCCACTGCTCTACCTCTGTGTCATCAAGTATACTATGCATCCATACCTGTGCTGCATTTTAGTTGTGCGCAGTATATAGTAGGAGGACAGTGCAGAATTTTGCTGACCACCACTATATATATATATATATATAGCAGTATGGTACAGTAGTCCACTGCTCTACCTCTGTGTCGTCAAGTATACTACAAAAGTTCAGTAAAATGACCCAAAAATCAAAATTAAAAGCATCTGATGAGAAGCGTAAACTTGCCAATATGCAATTTACGACACGGAGTGGCAAGGAACGGCTGAGGCCCTGGCCTATGTTCATGGCTAGTGGTTCAGACTCACATGAGGATGGAAGCACTCATCCTCTCGCTAGAAAACTGCAGTGCCACTCCTAGATGGGCCAGGTGTTTGTGTCGGCCACTTGGGTCGCTTAGCTTAGCCATCCAGCGACCTTGGTGCACCTCTTTTTTTCTTTGCATCATGTGCTGTTTGGGGACTATTTTTTAAATCTGCCATCCTGTCTGACACTGCAGTGCCACTCCTAGATGGGCCAGGTGTTTGTTGCGGCCACTTGGGTCGCTTAGCTTAGTCACACAGCTACCTCATTGCACCTCTTTTTTTCTTTGCATCATGTGCTATTTGGGGACTATTTTTTAAATCTGCCATCCTGACACTGCAGTGCCACTCCTAGATAGGCCAGGTGTTTGTGTCGGCCACTTGAGTCGCTTAGCTTAGTCACACAGCTACCTCATTGCACCTCTTTTTTTCTTTGCATCATGTGCTGTTTGGGGACTATTTTTTAAATCTGCCATCCTGGGTCGCTTAGCTTAGCCATCCAGCGAACTTGGTGCAAATTTTAGGACTAAAAATAATATTGTGAGGTGTGAGGTGTTCAGAATAGACTGGAAATTAGTGGAAATTATGGTTATTGAGGTTAATAAAACTATGGGATCAAAATGACCCCCAAATTTTATGATTTAAGCTGTTTTTGAGGGGTTCTTGTAAAAAAACACCCGAATCCAAAACACACCCGAATCCGACAAAAAATTTTCAGGGAGGTTTTGCCAAAACGCGTCCGAATCCAAAACACGGCGGCGGAACCGAATCGAAAAGCAAAACACAAAACCCGAAAAATTTCCGGTGCACATCACTACTTTATAGGTAGGCTTGCCGTAATATCCCTTTAATCAGGGACACCTATGATTTACACAGCTTCTGTGGCTGACTAAAACCAGTGAAATGTGGACTTGAAGTCAGACAGCCATAGAACCTGTATAATGTATAAGTGTCACAACTAAAGGAATATTATGGCAAGTCTATTTATAGGGGTTTGGGTTTATCACTGCCTCTGTTTTTTTTTCAGAGGATTAATCTATTACATCTCTTAAATGGGCAGTGAGCTACAAGGTTTGAAATGTAGAAAATTCTGGTGCTTGTCGCTTGTCTGCACACAGGGCTACTTTATAAGCTGCTGCCCCCTGCAATGATCAGTAACTGGAATATGAAAAGTTTTTCTCTGTTTCTCAAACAAAGCTCTTTTTGCCTAGAAGTATCTTGTGCACTTGTCTTTTGTAATGGAAGGTCAGCCCTCCAAATTGCAGCACTGTGGGTGGGCCATGGTGATCACTGTGTCAATTATGCATTCTACAAGCGGTACTTGTCCAAGGGCACTTGGCGCCTCAAGCGAAAATTCAACCTTGCGCTCTCCCAATGTACCACAGGGCTTTGAAATATGAATATATGCGCATGGGAAATATTACTGAAATGAGCAGGAATATTTCCAGCTGTTATAAATAGAACAAAACCAAAAATCATCTATACAAATGGATTTTACAATATGTGCACAGTCAGAGCCTGATAACTGGCTACTAGATTTATGGATAGTGTACTCTAGTGCACTTAGATTTTGCTGCAGTGTTATTTCATTGTATAGAATTATTAAAAATAAGTTAAAGTGAAAATATAAAGTGATGGTGTTTCAGACAGCCCTGTATATTTACGCAATCATTTACAAGGCTTGGTTTAGCTTTGTAAATTATTGCACCTTTAAAAAACCTCAGCGTTTGGACTTCATTAAATCTAGAGATGAGCGGGTTCGGTTCCTCGGTATCCGAACCCCCCCGAACTTCACCCATTTTACACGGGTCCGAGGCAGACTCGGATCCTCCCGTCTTGCTCGGTTAACCCGAGCGCGCCCGAACGTCATCATCCCGCTGTCGGATTCTCGCGAGATTCGTATTCTATATAAGGAGCCGCGCGTCGCCGCCATTTTCACTCGTGCATTGGAGATGATAGGGAGAGGACGTTTGCAGCGTTCTCTCAGTTTCTGTGTTCAGTGTGCTGCAAATATCTGTGCTCAGTGTGCTGCAAATATCTGTGCTCAGTGTGCTTGCAAATATCTGTGCTCAGTGTGCTACTAATATCTACGTTCTCTGCCTGAAAAACGCTCCATATCTGTGCTCAGTGTGCTGCAAATATCTGTGCTCAGTGTGCTTTATTGTGGGGACTGGGGACCACCAGTATTATATAGTAGGAGGACAGTGCAGAGATTGCTGACCAGTGACCACCAGTATTATACGTTCTCTGCCTGAAAAACGCTCCATATCTGTGCTGCATTGTAGTATATAGTAGGAGGACAGTGCAGAATTTTGCTGACCAGTGACCACCAGTATTATATCAGTACGGTACAGTAGTCCACTGCTCTACCTACCTCTGTGTCGTCAAGTATACTATCCATCCATACCTGTGGTGCATTTAAGTTTTGTGCAGTTTATATATAGTAGGAGGACAGTGCATAATTTTGCTGACCACCAGTATATAATATATAGCAGTACGGTACAGTAGTCCACTGCTCTACCTACCTCTGTGTCGTCAAGTATACTATCCATCCATACCTGTGGTGCATTTTAGTTGTTGTGCGCAGTAGTATGAGGACAGTGCATAATTTTGCTGACCACCAGTATATAATATATAGCAGTACGGTACAGTAGTCCACTGCTCTACCTACCTCTGTGTCGTCAAGTATACTATCCATCCATACCTGTGGTGCATTTTAGTTGTTGTGCGCAGTAGTAGGAGGACAGTGCATAATTTTGCTGACCACCGGTATGTAATATATAGCAGTACAGTACAGTAGTCCTTTGCTCTACCTACCTCTGTGTCGTCAAGTATACTATCCATCCATACCTGTGGTGCATTTTAGTTGTTGTGCGCAGTAGTAGGAGGACAGTGCATCATTTTGCTGACCAACAGTATATAATATATAGCAGTATGGTACAGTAGTCCACTGCTCTACCTACCTCTGTGTCGTCAAGTGTACTATCCATCCAGCGACCTTGGTGCACCTCTTTTTTTCTTTGCATCATGTGCTGTTTGGGAACTATTTTTTGAAGTGCCATCCTGTCTGACACTGCAGTGCCACTCCTAGATGGGCCATTTGTTTGTGTCGGCTACTTGGGTCACTTAGCTTAACCATCCAGCGACCTTGGTGCACCTCTTTTTTTCTTTGCATCATGTGCTGTTTGGGGACTATTTTTTAAATCTGCCATCCTGTCTGACACTGCAGTGCCACTCCTAGATGGGCCAGGTGTTTGTGTCGGCCACTTGGGTCGCTTAGCTTAGCCACACAGCTACCTCATTGCACCTCTTTTTTTCTTTGCATCATGTGCTGTTTGGGGACTATTTTTAAATCTGCCATCCTGTCTGACACTGCAGTGACACTCCTAGATGGGCCAGGTGTTTGTGTCGGCCACTTGGGTCGCTTAGCTTAGTCACACAACGACCTTGGTGCACCTCTTTTTTTCTTTGCATCATGTGCTGTTTGGGGACTATTTTTTGAAGTGCCATCCTGTCTGACACTGCAGTGCCACTCCTAGATGGGCCAGGTGTTTGTGTCGGCCACTTGGGTCGCTTAGCTTAGTCACACAGCGACCTTGGTGCACCTCTTTTTTTCTTTGCATCATGTGCTGTTTGGGGACTATTTTCTGAAGTGCCATCCTGTCTGACACTGCAGTTCCACTCCTAGATTTACCAAGGTGAAGCAGAAGTGCCAGAGTGGGTTTGCGAAAACTCCCCCCCTCCCCCGGTGATCCTTGCCAGCGCCCACGTGCGTCAGCCTAGTGCTCTTCTCCCAGCCTTCTCTTGTGGCCACCTACTAACGTTCTAAATGTATACACAACCACCCCCACACCACCGTGTGTGGACTGGTGTGTATACCCCTGGGCGCTGGTTCCTACCAGAAAGATGGAGATCAAATATCAATGCGGACTGCTGCTCCTAATAAAGGATAATTGCAATCCTCACAAAAACCAAAAGAAAACACACTGACTACAGGGGTGTGACACCCTGTAGAAAATCAAGAGCGCTGTCCGCACTGATAAAGGAGACTATTTACTATACAATTAAAATATTTGACAATAACAAATTGTTAACAATTTTTATTAAAAATGAATAAAATTAATGAAGTAGTACAACCTGACTGGCCTTCAATCAGCCTATATAATGCGTACTTAATATCATGATATAGACAATTCATATACAACCATTATTATGGCTATGTGTTACTGAAATTATGAGGCTTAGAATTTGATGCAACTAAAATTCATAATGTCCACTTGTTGGAAGATGAAAAGGCTATAAATGGCGTTCCAAACACTGAGTGTGTTTGGAGGTCCTCAGTTCTTTAAATGTTCCAATTTGAACATGTGTGCACACATATAGCAATTTAATGAATAGTTACCATCCACGGATATTATGGATTCACCTCCAGGATAATGAATTAATGCTGTGACAGTCCCGAATTCAGAAACTCCCTCTGCTGGTGCTTGACCGTCAATTGTAGAATATCTATGTAGTATATTCGAATAGATCCACACTCTCAGCTGGTCTTTATCAAGACATCATGTGCTGTTTGGGGACTATTTTTTGAAGTGCCATCCTGTCTGACACTGCAGTGCCACTCCTAGATGGGCCAGGTGTTTGTGTCGGCCACTTGGGTCGCTTAGCTTAGTCACACAGCGACCTTGGTGCACCTCTTTTTTTCTTTGCATCATGTGCTGTTTGGGGACTATTTTCTGAAGTGCCATCCTGTCTGACACTGCAGTTCCACTCCTAGATTTACCAAGGTGAAGCAGAAGTGCCAGAGTGGGTTTGCGAAAACTCCCCCCCTCCCCCGGTGATCCTTGCCAGCGCCCACGTGCGTCAGCCTAGTGCTCTTCTCCCAGCCTTCTCTTGTGGCCATTTGCCACACATCTCCTCCTGGGTGGTATTCGGTATGCCGACTGACGGGATCCCGGCGCACAGTATACCGGCGCCGGGATCCCGACAGCCGGGATACCGACACTTATTCTCCCTCGTGGGGGTCCACGACCCCCCTGGAGGGAGAATAAAATAGCGTGGTAGCGCGCCACCGTGTCCGTAGCGCGGCGAGCGCAGCGAGCCCGGAAGGGGCTCAATTGCGCTCGCCACGCTGTCGCTAAGCCGGCGATCGGGCTCACGGCGCCGGTATGCTGGTCGCCGGGAGCCCGACCGCCGGCAGATCGTAGTGAACCCCTCCTCCTTTATACATTGGGGAGAAGCAGTATCAGCGCACTTACGTCAATTCATCTACCCCTCAGTTCCTTTTCCAATCCTGACAATTTTAGTTCCATAATATTTTCAGGATCAGTGACTTTCTCACTCTGGAAACTACTAAAATTCTTTATTTACGTCCCAGTTACTGTATCTCTTGCGTAGATCACTGTGACCTGCTTCTCTCTGGATTCCCAGTCTCCCTCCTGCCACTATTCATTTGCTCCTTTTCTTTGCAGCCTAATTTTCCTCCCTCATTACTCTTCCTCTTTTGCACCTCTCTGCTGGTCTCTCCAATGACTCCCTGCAGAGGTGGAACTTCTGTATCACTGGTGTAAGCAGATGCGTTGCACCGGGATCCCTGAGGACTTAAGGGCCCACTACACCGACCAGCAATGAGTTATCTCCTGGATCCCTCGCAGACCATTTTGAGCAATGTCGGCTGAATGGCCCAGTGCAGAGAGCACGGTGGGCCCCATTGCCTGGGGGATCTGCCCCTTACCTTAAGGAGGTAGGGATAATCTTGTGTGTGACGGACTGATAGAGGAGTCCTGCCACCTGTCAGCTCTGATTATCACAGCCACATGCTGCCTCTAATTAACAGACACCTGTACATTTTTTATGATTCACTTCTGTCTGTGAATTAAAGCCAGCTCAATTCATGGACAGCTGGCACTGGCACTATCAGAATCTTCCTGACTGATTGCCAAACTGAGGAAAGCACTGCTCAGGACATCATGCTTTTGCCTCTTTCACCCACTGCCAGGCCCGGCACTACCCGCTCAGCAAAGGGATTCAAAGCAGGTAGGCATCAGGCTAGAGAGGCGCCTCCCTGCTCTGCATCAGTGTGCTGCGCCTGGGCCCCCTGCTGCTGCTGCCAGCTGCTGTACCTGTCACACCGTTTGACAGGCAGCGGCACCGGTAGCTTGAAACTTCCCCCTATAGTCCTGCAGTGTCTCTCTGTGTCCTGGCCGGAAAGAGGACGGGGCCACATAGCACCGAGGGGTGGAGCTACATGACACCAAGGGGTGGAGCTACACGGAACCAGGCTGCAGGAGGAGGACAGAAACTTCTACAGATCCAGCTAGCCAGATGGTATGTTGAAGGAGAGTGAGAAAGTGTGTGTGTGTGTGTGTGTGTGTGTGTGTATATGTGTATCTATGTGTATGTATGTGTTCGTGTATCTACAGTATGTGTGTGTGTATCTATCTTTGTGTATGTGTATCTACAGTATGTGTGTGTATCTATGTGTATTTATGTATGTATATGTGTGTGTGTATCTATGTGTATGTGTGTGTGTGTGTGTGTGTGTGTGTGGGGGGCATAATTTGAAAAAAGAAATGGCATTTCTGAGGGCATTATGTGTATAACCGGTGCCTACTACAGGGGCTGTAATACATATAAGCGGCGCTACTGCAGGGGCTATTATGCGTATAACTGCGCTACTACAGGGGCTTTTATGCATATAACCGGTGCTACTACAGGGGCTATTATGCGTATAACCGGCGCTACTACAGAGGCTATTATGCGTATAACCGGCGCTACTACAGAGGCTATTATGCGTATAACCGGCGCTACTACAGAGGCTATTATGCATATAACCGGCGCTACTACAGGGGCTATTATGCGTATAACCGGCGCTACTACAGAGGCTATTATGCGTATAACCGGCGCTACTACAGAGGCTATTATGCATATAACCGGCGCTACTACAGGGGCTAGTATGCATATAACCGGCGCTACTAGAGGGGCTATTATGCATATAACTGGCGCTACTACAGGTGCTATTATGCGTATAACCGGCGCTACTACAGGGGCTATTATGCATATAAGAGGCGCTACTACAGTGGCTATTATGCGTATAACCAGTACTACTACTGGGGCTATTACGCGTATAACTGGCGCTACTACAGGGGCTATTATGCATATAACTGGCACTACAACAGGGGCTGTTATGCGTATAACCAGTGTTACTACAGGGGCTATTATGCATATAACTGGCACTACTACAGTGGCTATTATGCATACTGTATAACCGGCACTAGTACTGGAGACATTATGTGTATAAACAGCACTACTATGCGCAGGGTAATGTGAATAAGATTGTGCTACTGTGTTGCGTAATTTGAAATGGGGGTACTATTGTGTGACCACGCCCCTTCCTTGTGAGACCACACCCCTTTTTTTGCAGCACGCTGTCCCTTTGTATAATATGGGAGGGCGCAAATTTATAGTTTGCAGGGGGGCGTCGAACACCCTAGCACCGGCCCTGCCCACTGCCTTTCCCTGTCACCCTCTGCCTTATGCTATTGCCCTCTACCTCTCGCCATCACCCCGAGTCCCCCCATCCCTGAAACATAGGTTAATAAAACCACCCTGTTGGGATATTTTACTATTTTGGAGTCTTTGAGTGCTGCCTGTTATAATGCTAGAATGTGAATTTCGGCTCATACCGTATGGTGTAATGTGAATTTTGGCTCATTTTGTGTGCTATAATGTGAATTTCGGCTCATACCGTGTGGTATAATGTGAATTTCGGCTCATTCTGTGTGCTATAATAAGAATTTACTCACCGGTAATTCTATTTCTCGTAGTCCGTAGTGGATGCTGGGAACTCCGTAAGGACCATGGGGAATAGCGGGCTCCGAAGGAGGCTGGGCACTCTAGAAAGATTTAGGACTACCTGGTGTGCACTGGCTCCTCCCACTATGACCCTCCTCCAAGCCTCAGTTAGGACACCGTGCCCGGACGAGCAGACATAATAAGGAAGGATTTAGAATCCCGGGTAAGACTCTTACCAGCCACACCAATCACACCGTACAACTCGTGATACTATATCCAGTTTGACAGTATGAAAAACAACTGAGCCTCTCAACAGATGGCTCAACAATAACCCGATTTAGTTAACAACAACTATTTACAAGTATTGCAGACAATCCGCACTTGGGATGGGCGCCCAGCATCCACTACGGACTACGAGAAATAGAATTACCGGTGAGTAAATTCTTATTTTCTCTAACGTCCTAGTGGATGCTGGGAACTCCGTAAGGACCATGGGGATTATACCAAAGCTCCCAAACGGGCGGGAGAGTGCGGATGACTCTGTAGCGCCGAATGAGAGAACTCCAGGTCCTCCTCAGCCAGGGTATCAAATTTGTAGAATTTTGCAAATGTGTTTGCCCCTGACCAAGTAGCTGCTCGGCAAAGTTGTAAAGCCGAGACGCCTCAGGCAGCCGCCCAAGATGAGCCCACCTTCCTTGTGGAATGGGCATTTACAGATTTTGGCTGTGGCATGCCTGCCACAGAATGTGCAAGCTGAATTGTACTACAAATCCAGCGAGCAATAGACTGCTTAGAAGCAGGAGCACCCAACTTGTTGGGTGCATACAGGATAAACAGCGAGTCAGATTTTCTGACTCCAGATGGTCCTGGAAACATATATTTTCAGGGCCCTGACAACGTCTAGCAACTTGGAGTCCTCCAAATCCTTAGTAGCCGCAGGCACCACAATAGGCTGGTTCAGGTGAAACGCTGACACCACCTTAGGGAGAAACTGGGGACGAGTCCTCAATTCTGCCCTATCCATATGGAAAATCAGATAAGAGCTTTTACATGATAAAGCCGCCAATTCTGACACTCGCCTGGCTGAAGCCAAGGCCAATAACATGACCACTTTCCACGCGAGATATTTCAGATCCACGGTTTTTAGTGGCTCAAACCAATGTGATTTTAAGAAACTCAACATCACGTTGAGATCCCAAGGTGCCACAGGAGGCACAAATGGGGGCTGAATATGCAGCACTCCTTTCACAAATGTCTGAACTTCAGGTACTGAAGCTAGTTCTTTTTGAAAGAAAATCGACAGAGCCGAGATCTGTACTTTAATGAAGCCTAGTTTTAGGCCCATATTCACTCCTGCTTGCAGGAAATGCAGAAATCGACCTAGTTGAAATTCCTCTGTTGGGACCTTTTTGGCCTCGCACCATGCAACATATTTCCGCCATATGCGGTGATAATGCTTTGCCGTAACATCTTTCCTGGCCTTAATAAGCGTAGGAATGACTTCTTCCGGAATACCCTTTTCCTTTAGGATCCGGTGTTCAACCGCCATGCCGTCAAACGCAGCCGCGGTAAGTCTTGGAACAGACAGGGCCCCTGTTGTAGCAGGTCCTGTCTGAGCGGTAGAGGCCACGGGTCCTCTGAGAGCATCTCTTGAAGTTCCGGGTACCACGCTCGTCTTGGCCAATCCGGAACCACGAGAATGGTGTTTACTCCTCGCTTTCTTATTATTCTCAATACCTTTGGTATGAGAGGCAGAGGAGGGAACACATAAACCGACTGGTACACCCACGGTGTCACTAGAGCGTCCACAGCTATCGCCTGAGGGTCCCTTGACCTGGCGCAATATCTTTTTAACTTTTTGTTGAGGCGGGACGCCATCATGTCCACCTGTGGTTTTTCCCAACGGTTTACCAGCATCTGGAAGACTTCTGGATGAAGTCCCCACTCTCCCGGATGGAGGTCGTGTCTGCTGAGGAAGTCTGCTTCCCAGTTGTCCACTCCCGGAATGAACACTGCTGACAGTGCTAGTACATGATTCTCCGCCCATCGGAGAATTCTTGTGGCTTCCGCCATCGCCATCCTGCTTCTTGTGCCGCCCTGTCGATTTACATGGGCGACTGCCGTGATGTTGTCTGACTGGATCAGCACCGGCTGGTGTAGGAGCAGGGATTTTGCTTGACTTAGGGCATTGTAGATGGCCCTTAGTTCCAGAATATTTATGTGAAGGGAAGTCTCCTGACTCGACCATAGTCCTTGGAAGTTTCTTCCCTGTGTGACTGCCCCCCAGCCTCGAAGGCTGGCATCCGTGGTCACCAGGACCCAGTCCTGTATGCCGAATCTGCGGCCCTCTAGGAGATGAGCACTCTGCAGCCACCACAACAGAGACACCCTGGTTCTTGGAGACAGGGTTATCAAGCGATGCATCTGAAGATGCGATCCGGACCACTGGTCCAACAGGTCCCACTGAAAGATTCTGGCATGGAACCTGCCGAAGGGAATTGCTTCGTAAGAAGCCACCATCTTTCCCAGGACCCGCATGCAGCGATGCACTGATACCTGTTTTGGTTTCAGGAGGTCTCTGACTAGAGATGACAACTCCCTGGCTTTCTCCTCCGGGAGAAACACTTTTTTCTGGACTGTATCCAGAATCATACCCAGGAACAGTAGTCGTGTCGTCGGAACCAGCTGTGACTTTGGGATATTCAGAATCCAGCCGTGCTGGTGCAGCACCTCCTGAGATAGTGCTACTCCCACCAACAACTGTTCCTTGGACCTCACTTTTATTAGGAGATCGTCCAAGTACGGGATAATTAAAACGCCCTTTTTTCGAAGGAGTATCATCATTTCCGCCATCACCTTGGTAAATACCCTCGGTGCCGTGGACAGTCCAAACGGCAGCGTCTGGAATTGGTAATGGCAATCCTGTACCACAAATCTGAGGTACTCCTGGTGAGGATGGTAAATGGGGACATGCAAGTAAGCATCCTTGATGTCCAGGGATACCATGTAATCCCCCTCGTCCAGGCTCGCAATAACCGCCCTGAGCGATTCCATCTTGAACTTGAATTTTTTTATGTATGTGTTCAAGGATTGCAAATTTAAAATGGGTCTCACCGAACCGTCCGGTTTCGGTACCACAAATAGTGTGGAATAGTAACCCCGGCCTTGTTGAAGTAGGGGTACCTTGATTATCACCTGCTGGGAATACAGCTTGTGAATTGCCGCTAGCACCGCCTCCCTGTCTGAGGGAGCAATCGGCAAGGCAGATTTTAGGAACCGGTGGGGTGGAGACGCCTCGAATTCCAGTTTGTACCTCTGAGATACTATTTGAAGGATCCAGGGATCCACCTGTGAGCGAGCCCACTGATCGCTGAAATTCTTGAGGCGGCCTCCCACCGTACCTGGCTCCGCCTGTGGAGCCCCACCGTCATGCGGCGGACTTGGAAGAAGAAGCGGGGGAGGACTTTTGCTCCTGGGAACCTGCTGTTTGTTGCAGTCTTTTTCCCCTACCTCTGCCTCTGGACAGAAAGGACCCGCCTTTTCCACACCTGTTTTTCTGGGTCCGAAAGGACTGAACCTGATAAAACGGCGCCTTCTTAGGCTGTGAGGGGACATGGGGTAAAAATGCTGACTTCCCAGACGTTGCTGTGGAAACTAGGTCCGAGAGACCATCCCCAAATAATTCCTCATCCTTATATGGTAACACTTCCATGTGCTTTTTTGAATCTGCATCTCCTGTCCACTGGCGAGTCCATAAGCCTCTCCTAGCAGAAATGGACAATGCACTTACTTTAGATGCCAGTCGGCAGATTTCCCTTTGTGCATCTCTCATATATAAGACTGAGTCTTTTATATGGTCTATGGTTAACAGGATCGTGTCTCTGTCTAATGTGCCAATATTTTCTGACAGTTTATCTGACCACGCAGCGGCAGCACTGCACATCCAAGCTGACGCAATAGCTGGCCGAAGTATAATGCCTGTGTGTGTATATACAGACTTCAGGATCGCCTCCTGCTTTCTATCAGCAGGTTCCTTGAGGGCGGCCGTATCCGGAGACGGTAGTGCCACCTTTTTAGACAAACGTGTGAGCGCTTTATCCACTCTAGGGGGTGTTTCCCAACGTGACCTATCCTCTGGCGGGAAAGGGAACGCCATTAGTACCTTCTTAGGAATTGCCAATTTTTTATCAGGGAAAACCCACGCTTCTTCACACATTTCATTTAATTCATCTGATGGGGGAAAAACTACGGGTAGTTTTTTCTCTCCAAACATAATACCCTTTTTAGTGGTACCAGTAGTTATATCAGAAATGTTTAACACCTCTTTCATTGCCTCAATCATACAGTGAATGGCCTTAGTGGGCATCAGGTTTGACTCATCGTCGTCGACACTGGTGTCAGTATCCGTGTCGACATCTGGGTCTGCTTGAGGTAGCGGGCGTTTTAGAGCCCCTGACGACCCATGCGACGCCTGGGCAGGCACGAGCTGAGAAGTCGGCTGTCCCCCATTTGGCATGTCGTCGATTTTCTTATATAAGGAGTCTATACGTGCACTCATTACTTTCCATAAGCCCATCCACTCAGGTGTCTGCCCCGCAGGGGGTGACATCCCTTCTAAAGGCATCTGCTCCGCCTCCACATCATTATCCTCATTAAACATGTCGACACAGCCGTACCGACACACCGCACACACACAAGGAATGCTCCGAATGAGGACAGGACCCACAAAAGCCCTTTGGGGGGACAGAGTGAGAGTATGCCAGCACACACCAGAGCGCTATATAATGCAGGGACTAACTAAGTTATGTCCCCTATAGCTGCTTTTTATATTATATATGTATTGCGCCCAAATTTAGTGCCCCCCCTCTCTGTTTTTACCCTGTTCTGAAGTGTAGACTGCAGGGGAGAGCCAGGGAGCTTCCTTCCAGCGGATCTGTGAAGGAGAAATGGCGCCAGTGTGTCTGAGGGAGATAGCTCCGCCCCTTTTCTGCGGCCTATTCTCCCGCTTTTTTCTGGATTCTGACAGGGGAATTTACCACATATATAGCCTCTAGGGCTATATATTGTGGTATTTTTGCCAGCCAAGGTGTTTTTATTGCAGCTCAGGGCGCCCCCCCCAAGCGCCCTGCACCCTCAGTGACCGGAGTGTGAAGTGTGCATGAGGAGCAATGGCGCACAGCTGCAGTGCTGTGCACTACCTTGGTGAAGACTGATGTCTTCTGCCGCCGATTTTCCGGACCTCTTCTTGCTTCTGGCTCTGTAAGGGGGACGGCGGCGCAGCTCCGGGACCGAACACCAAGGACTGGGCCTGCGGTCGATCCCTCTGGAGCTAATGGTGTCCAGTAGCCTAAGAAGCCCAATCCGGCTGCAAGCAGGCGAGTTCGCTTCTTCTCCCCTTAGTCCCTCGCTGCAGTGAGCCTGTTGCCAGCAGGTCTCACTGAAAATAAAAAACCTAAAATTATACTTTCTTTCTAAGGGCTCAGGAGAGCCCCTAGTGTGCATCCAACCTCGGCCGGGCACGAAATCTAACTGAGGCTTGGAGGAGGGTCAAAGTGGGAGGAGCCAATGCACACCAGGTAGTCCTAAATCTTTCTAGAGTGCCCAGCCTCCTTCGGAGCCGGCTATTCCCCATGGTCCTTACGGAGTTCCCAGCATCCACTAGGACGTTAGAGAAAATATGAATTTCTGCTCATACCGTGTGCTATAATGTGAATTTCGGCTCATACCATGTGGTATAATGTGAATTTCGGCTCATACCGTGTGGTATAATGTGAATTTCGGCTCATTCTGTGTGCTATAATGTGAATTTCGGCTCATTCTGTGTGCTATAATGTGAATTTCGGCTCATTCTGTGTGCTATAATATGAATTTCTGCTCATACCGTGTGCTATAATGTGAATTTCGGCTCATACCATGTGGTATAATGTGAATTTCGGCTCATACCGTATGGTATAATGTGAATTTTGGCTCATTCTGTGTGCTATAATGTGAATTTCGGCTCATTCTGTGTGCTATAATGTGAATTTCGGCTCATACTTTTGGCTCATACCGTGTGGTATAATGTGAATTTCGGCTCATACTGTGTGCTCTAATGTGAAAGGGGCACCAGTGCTAGATAGTATAAGGGGTCCTACTATTGTGGTGCATAATGTGTATAAGGGGTGTATGGTGCGGTAAACTACACTGAAGGGCATGCCCCCATTTCTGGAGCGCGATATATATATATATATATATATATATATATATACATACACACACACATAAGGAGGGCACCAGGGTAAGTACGATGCCGGCAGTACAGATTGCCAGAGTGCTGGAATGATGCTGTTTGTATATAATATATATAATATAGATATAATCTAACTATCTATATCTATCTATCTATCTATCTCTCTCTCTATATATATATATATATATATATATATATGCACCACTGTGTAGCATAACGTGAATAATAGACGTTGCTGTGCTGTGTAATGTTAGTAAGGGGGACATTACTGTGCTGTGTTATGTTAGTAAGGGGGACATTGCTGTGCTGTGTAATGTTAGTAAGGGGGACATAACTGTGCTGTGTAATGTTAGTAAGGGAGACATTACTGTGCTGTGTAATGTTAGTAAGGTGGACATTGCTGTGCTGTGTAATATTAGTAAGGGGGACATTGCTGTGCTGTGTAATGTTAGTAAGGGGGACATAACTGTGCTGTGTAATGTTAGTAAGGGGGACATAACTGTGCTGTGTAATATTAGTAAGGGGGACATAACTGTGCTGTGTAATGTTAGTAAGGGGGACATTGCTGAGCTGTGTAATGTTAGTAAGGGGGACATTGCTCTGCTGTGTAATGTTAGTAAGGGGGACATAACTGTGCTGTGTAATGTTAGTAAGGGATGCTACTATGTGGTGTCATTTGAATTTGGGCACTATTGAGTGGCCACGCCCCTTTTTTGGCACATGCGCCTTCAATATTTCAAATATGGTGAGTAGGGGGGCACCAGTCCTTTACTTTGCCAGGGGTGCTCGGATCTCTAGATACACCCCTGGTCTCTCACAAAACCATAAACCACACCTCTCCTCTCTACACCTCCCTCAGACTCCCCCTCCTGCCCTGCTGCCATTCCACCTTCCTGATCACCCCTTCTAACATCCAGGTCCCTTCTAACAACCACCTCTGAAATAAGCTCTCATACACCATTAGACTTTTATCCAGTCTCCAAGCCTTCAAACGCACCCAGAAAACTTATTTTTCCATTTTATCTTATTACTCTTCATCCTAACTTTGCAGTATCTGCCCTCTAGACTATGGGGGCCATTCCGAGTTAATAGCTCGCTAGCAACTTTTTGCAGCTCTGCGATCAGATAGTCGCCGCCTATGGGGGAGTGTATTTTTTGCTTTGCAAGTGTGCGAACGCGTGTGCAGCCGTGCAGCACAAAAAAGTTTTTAGCAGTTTCTGAGTAGCTCTGGACTTACTCAGCCACTGCGATCATTCTTTTTTGTCCTGGAATTGACGTCAGACACCCGCCCTGCAAACGCTTGGATACGCCTGTGTTTTCCAAAACACTCCCAGAAAACGGTCAGTTGACACCCATAAACGCTCTCTTTCTGTCAACCACCTTGCGATCGGCTGTGCGAATGGATTCTTTGTTAAATCCATCGCCCAGCACCAATCTGCTTTGTACGACGCGCCTGCGCATTGTGGTGCATACGCATGAGCAGATTTGCCGAGATTTAACCTGATCGCAACGCTGCAAAAAGTTGCTAGAGAGCGATCAACTCAGAATGACCCCAAATATCCTGTTCACACTGTTGTACCCTTCCATATTCCCTATAAAATGTATGCACATGCAAGGAGGGCCCCTCTCCTGTCTCACCTCTGCAAACTTTTGCTAATTGCACACTCTATTATTATGTACAGTGGGGGTAATTCCAAGTTGATCGCAGCAGGATTTTTGATAGCAACTGGGCAAAAATAAGAATTTACTTACCGATAATTCTATTTCTCGTAGTCCGTAGTGGATGCTGGGAACTCCGCAAGGACCATGGGGAATAGCGGCTCCGCAGGAGACTGGGCACAAAAGTAAAGCTTTAGGTCTACCTGGTGTGCACTGGCCCCTCCCCCTATGACCCTCCTCCAAGCCTCAGTTAGGATACTGTGCCCGGACGAGCGTACACAATAAGGAAGGATTTATAAATCCCGGGTAAGACTCATACCAGCCACACCAATCACACCGTACAACCTGTGATCTGAACCCAGTTAACAGCATGATAACAGAGGAGCCTCTGGATAGATGGCTCATAACAACAATAACCCGATTTAGTTAACAATAACTATGTACAAGTATTGCAGACAATCCGCACTTGGGATGGGCGCCCAGCATCCACTACGGACTACGAGAAATAGAATTATCGGTAAGTAAATTCTTATTTTCTCTAACGTCCTAGTGGATGCTGGAAACTCCGTAAGGACCATGGGGATTATACCAAAGCTCCCAAACGGGCGGGAGAGTGCGGATGACTCTGCAGCACCGAATGAGAGAACTCCAGGTCCTCCTCAGCCAGGGTATCAAATTTGTAGAATTTTGCAAACGTGTTTGCCCCTGACCAAGTAGCTGCTCGGCAAAGTTGTAAAGCCGAGACCCCTCGGGCAGCCGCCCAAGATGAGCCCACCTTCCTTGTGGAATGGGCTTTTACATATTTTGGCTGTGGCAGGCCTGCCACAGAATGTGCAAGCTGAATTGTATTACAAATCCAACGAGCAATAGTCTGCTTAGAAGCAGGAGCACCCAACTTGTTGGGTGCATACAGGATAAACAGCGAGTCAGATTTTCTGACTCCAGCCGTCCTGGAAACATATATTTTCAGGGCCCTGACTATGTCCAACAACTTGGAGTCCTCCAAGTCACTAGTAGCCGCAGGTACCACAATAGGTTGGTTCAGATGAAACGCTGAAACCACCTTAGGGAGAAAATGAGGACGAGTCCTCAATTCCGCCCTGTCTGAATGGAAGATCAGATAAGGGCTTTTACAGGATAAAGCCGCCAATTCTGACACGCGCCTGGCCGAGGCCAGGGCCAACAGCATGACCACTTTCCATGTGAGATATTTTAACTCCACAGATTCAAGTGGTTCAAACCATTGTGACTTTAGGAACCCCAAAACTACATTGAGATCCCAAGGTGCCACTGGAGGCACAAAAAGGAGGCTGTATATGCAGTACCCCTTTTACAAACGTCTGAACTTCAGGAACTGAAGCTAGTTCTTTCTGGAAGAAAATTGACAGGGCCGAAATTTGAACCTTAATGGACCCCAATTTTAGGCCCATAGACACTCCTGTTTGCAGGAAATGCAGGAATCGACCTAGTTGAAATTCCTCCATCGGGGCCTTACTGGCCTCGCACCCCGCAACATATTTTCGCCAAATGCGGTGATAATGCTTTGCGGTTACATCCTTCCTGGCTTTGATCAGGGTAGGAATGACTTCATCCGGAATGCCTTTTTCCTTCAGGATCCGGCGTTCAACCGCCCTGCCGTCAACGCAGCCGCGGTAAGTCTTGGAATAGACAGGGTCCTTGATGGAGCAGGTCCCTTCTTAGATGTAGAGGCCACGGGTCCTCCGTGAGCATCTCTTGAAGTTCCGGGTACCAAGTCCTTCTTGGCCAATCCGGAGCCACGAGTATAGTTCTTACTCCCCTCCGTCTTATAATTCTCAGTACTTTTGGTAAGAGAGGAAGAGGAGGGAACACATACACTGACTGGTACACCCACGGTGTTACCAGAGCGTCCACAGCTATTGCCTGAGGGTCCCTTGACCTGGCGCAATACCTGTCCAATTTTTTGTTTAGGCGGGACGCCATCATGTCCACCTTTGGTTTTTCCCAACGGTTTACAATCATGTGGAAGACTTCTGCTGAGGAAGTCTGTTTCCCAGTTGTCCACTCCCGGAATGAACACTGCTGACAATGCTATCACATGATTTTCCGCCCAGCGAAAAATCCTTGCAGCTTCTGCCATTGCCCTCCTGCTTCTTGTGCCGCCCTGTCTACGTGGGCGACTGCCGTGATGTTGTCCGACTGGATCAGCACCGACTGACCTTGAAGCAGAGGTCTTGCTTGGCTTAGGGCATTGTAAATGGCCCTTAGCTCCAAGATATTTATGTGAAGTGATGTCTCCAGGCTTGACCACAAGCCCTGGAAATTTCTTCCCTGTGTGACTGCTCCCCAGCCTCGCAGGCTGGCATCCGTGGTCACCAGGACCCAGTCCTGAATGCCGAAACTGCGCCCTCTAGAAGATGAGCACTCTGCAACCACCACAGGAGAGACACCCTTGTCTTTGGTGACAGGGTTATCCGCTGATGCATCTGAAGATGCGATCCGGACCATTTTTCCAGCAGGTCCCACTGGAAAGTTCTTGCGTGGAATCTGCCGAATGGAATTGCTTCGTAGGAAGCCACCATTTTTCCCAGGACCCTTGTGCACTGATGCACTGACACTTGGCCTGGTTTTAGGAGGTTTCTGACTAGTTCGGATAACTCCCTGGCTTTCTCCTCCTGGAGAAACACCTTTTTCTGGACTGTGTCCAGGATCATCCTTAGGAATAGAAGACGTGTCGTCGGGATCAGCTGCGATTTTGGAATATTAAGAATCCAACCGTGCTGCCGCAACACTACTTGAGATAGTGCTACCCCGACTACCAACTGTTCCCTGGATCTTGCCCTTATCCAGAGATCGTCCAAGTAAGGGATAATTAAAACTCCCTTCCTTCGAAGGAGTATCATCATTTCGGCCATTACTTTGGTAAAGACCCGGGGTGCCGTGGACAAACCAAACGGCAGCGTCTGAAACTGATAGTGACAGTTCTGTACCACAAACCTGAGGTACCCTTGGTGAGAAGGGTAAATTGGGACATGGAGATAAGCATCCTTGATGTCCAGAAACACCATATAATCCCCTTCTTCCAGGTTTGCAATCACCGCTCTGAGTGACTCCATCTTGAATTTGAACCTTTGTATGTAAGTGTTCAAGGATTTCAGATTTAAATTAGGTCTCACCGAGCCGTCCGGCTTCGGTACCACAAACAGCGTGGAATAATACCCCTTTCCCTGTTGTAGGAGGGGTACCTTGATTATCACCTGCTGGGAATACAGCTTGTGAATGGCTTCCCATACCGGCTCCCTGTCGGAGGGAGACGTCGGTAAAGCAGACTTTATGAAACGGCGAAGGGGAGACGTCTCGAATTCCAATTTGTACCCCTGAGATACCACCTGAAGGATCCAGGGGTCCACCTGTGAGTGAGCCCACTGCACGCTGAAATTTTTGAGACGGGCCCCCACCGTGCCTGAGTCCGCTTGTAAAGCCCCAGCGTCATGCTGAGGACTTGGCAGAAAACGGGAGAGGGCTTCTGTTCCTGGGAACTGGCTGTTTGCTGCAGCCTTTTTCCTCTCCCTCTGCCACGGGGCAGAAATGAGGAGCCTTTTGCCCGCTTGCCCTTAAGGGGCCCAAAGGACTGCGCCTGATAATACGGCGTCTTCTTATGTTGAGAGGCTACCTGGGGTAAAAATGTGGATTTCCCAGCCGTTGCCGTGGCCACCAGGTCTGTTAGACCTACCCCAAATAACTCCTCCCTTTTATAAGGCGATACTTCCATATGCCTTTTGGAATCAGCATCACCTGATCACTGTCTTGTCCATAACCCTCTTCTGGCAGAAATGGACAGCACACTTACTCTTGATGCCAGTCGGCAAATATCCCTCTGTGCATCACGCATATATAGAAATGCATCTTTTAAATGCTCTATAGTCAGTAATATACTGTCCCTATCTAGGGTATCAATATTGTCAGTCAGGTAATCCGACCAAGCCACCCCAGCACTGCACATCCAGGCTGAGGCGATTGCTGGTCGCAGTATCACACCCGTGTGAGTGTATATACATTTTACTGCTTTCTGTCAGCAGGTTCCTTAAGGGCGGCCGTATCCGGGGACGGTAGTGCCACCTGTTTCGACAAGCGTGTGAGCGCTTTATTCACCCTAGGGGGTGTTTCCCAACATGCCCTATCCTCTGGCGGGAAGGGGTATGATGCTAATAACTTTTTAGGAATTAACAGTTTTTATCGGGGGAAACCCACGCATCATCACACACTTCATTTAATTCCTCAGATGCAGGAAAAACTACAGGCAGTTTTTTCTCACCCAACATAATACCCTTTAGTGGTACTGGTATTATCAGAAATGTGTAAAAACATTTTCCATAGCCTCAATCATGTAACGTGTGGCCCTACTGGAAGTCACATTCGTCTCTTAATCGTCGACACTGCAGTCAGTATCCGTGTCGGCGTCTGTATCTGCCATCTGCGGTAACGGGCGTTTTAGAGCCCCTGATGGCTTTTGAGACACCTGGACAGGCACAGGCTGAGTCGCCGGCTGTCTCATGTCATCAATCTTTTGTAAAGAGCTGACACTGTCACATATTCCTTCCATAAGCTCATCCACTCAGGTGTCGACTCCCTAGGGGGTGACATCTCTGTTACAGGCAATTTCTCCGCCTCCACATCATTTTCCTCCTTATACATGTCGACACAATGTACCGACACACAGCACACACACAGGGAATGCTCTGATAGAGGACAGGACCCCACTAGCCCTTTGGGGAGACAGAGGGAGAGTATGCCAGCACACACCAGAGCGCTATATATATACAGGGATAACCTTATATAAGTGTTTTTCCCCTTATAGCTGCTGTATTGTTATACTGCGCCTAATTAGTGCCCCCCTCTCTTTTTTAACCCCTTTCTGTAGTGTAGTAACTGCAGGGGAGAGCCAGGGAGCTTCCCTCCAACGGAGCTGTGAGAGAAAATGGCGCCAGTGTGCTGAGGAGATAGGCTCCGCCCCCTTCTCGGCGGCCTTTTCTCCCATTTTTCTGTGGAATCTGGCAGGGGTTAAAATTCATCCATATAGCCCTGGGGGCTATATGTGATGTATTTTCGCCAGCCAAGGTGTTTTTATTGCTGCTCAGGGCGCCCCCCCCTAGCGCCCTGCACCCTCAGTGACCAAAGTGTGAAGTGTGCTGAGGAGCAATGGCGCACAGCTGCAGTGCTGTGCGCTACCTTGGTGAAGACAGGATGTCTTCTGCCGCCGATTTTCCGGACCTCTTCTTGCTTCTGGCTCTGTAAGGGGGCCGGCGGCGCGGCTCTGGGACCGGACTCCGAGGCTGGGCCTGTGTTCGGTCCCTCTGGAGCTAATGGTGTCCAGTAGCCTAAGAAGCCCAATCCACTCTGCACGCAGGTGAGTTCGCTTCTTCTCCCCTTAGTCCCTCGATGCAGTGAGCCTGTTGCCAGCAGGTCTCACTGAAAATAAAAAACCTAAAACTAAACTTTCACTAAGAAGCTCAGGAGAGCCCCTAGTGTGCACCCTTCTCGGTCGGGCACAAAAATCTAACTGAGGCTTGGAGGAGGGTCATAGGGGGAGGGGCCAGTGCACACCAGGTAGTCCTAAAGCTTTACTTTTGTGCCCAGTCTCCTGCGGAGCCGCTATTCCCCATGGTCCTTACGGAGTTCCCAGCATCCACTAGGACGTTAGAGAAACCATGTGCACTGCAGGGGAGGCAAATATAACATGTGCAGAGAGAGTTATAAGGTAATGTGATTAATGTACACAGTGGGGCCCACCGGTGGTTTCCCCTGTACCCCTGTGGGCCAGTTTGAACAATTACAGTAAGGAGCTGATTGGTTGATGGTTTATCTCTCTCCACTTTATCTCTATCCAAGCTTCGATACATCTCCCCATAATGTTAAATAGATACAATAATGTTTGACCAGTCTTTTGCTGTTACCTACTAAATACTACATTTTATAGTTTATGTATAGCTGCACAGTATCTAGTATCTTCCTTAAACAAACTGATTGTATTTAACATTATACGACTGAATGAATGCTTAGAAGATAACTATCCTACTATTTTGTGATTAATGTGTTTGTTCCACCAGCATTGACCTGCATCTTATGAAGCACGGTCGCAGAAGGTGTTTATTCGTGGAAGGAATTTAGTGTGGGCTAATCTTATAAACAAGCAGCTCTGTTCAAAAAGCAGATTTATGAAAGTGTTTTACAAAACGTTCAAGAAATGGACATTTAGAAATGTGTTTGTTTACAAGCATCTGAGGATTGACGTCCTAATAAGTGGTGTGTGTGTGAGGTAAAGCACTGAAAACTATGTGCAACTTTATCCTAAGTAGAAATCCATGCAGATATGTTTCTGTAATGCACAAAATAAGATTAACATAGATTGAGGCCACACAGCCAGTAAATTACAATTAAATAACATGCGTGGCAATGAAATCTGGGCACAGAATCAACATGGCACCACAAAATGAAAATGTACTGTATACAGTACACACGTGACGTGAAAATGTTTAACATATCCTGTCAAATATTTCCTTATACATGTATTTTGAGAGTAATGATGTCACTTTTGTCACATGGTCTCACTTTGAAAATCTTCCATGATGGAATGTACCTGGATAGCTGTCAGTAGAGGCTAAATGCATTTTTACTGTGAAACTTGTGTATTATAAGGAATAATGTCCCTCCTAATAGAAATGAAAAGTATATTAGAACACCTGCAGCCAGGTGCAGCAGCAGCAATTCTGTTCTCTCCCTGCTCCGACGTGCTACTGCACTGCAATATAGTGGCCAGCGGTAGTGGGCAGAGGAGAAGTGTTATGGGGAGGGTGGGGAGTATAATACCCCTTATATCCCCTCCAGGATCCATCCTTGCCAGTGCTCATAGGGATGTGGGAGTGATGAAATGAAAAGAGAGCAGGTACTGGCGTATTTATAATGGGTGCAATACTTACCCTCCGGAGTCCTGCATTGGCAGCCATTTTCCGGGCATTTTGTGCGCATGTGCTGTAGGAAAATCACTGGGTAAATGGCTGCTGCACCATTTTCCCGGAGACCTGTGCATGAGCACTAGACACTGGGACAGTGCTAGGGTCCCATAGTGACCCTAATGCCCAGAGTCCACAGTGCTCCCGGCTAGAGAGGAGGGGGCCCGGATGGAGTCTGCACACGGGCTTCCTCCAAGATTGGTACGCCTCTGAGAGTAGGGTCACCCTGCAGATGCCATGTTACAACTTGCTGGACTCTGTAGTGTTGTGGGTGACTTTCTGTTGTGTCTGAAATTCTTGAAGACCAGGAATACTGTATGCAGCCTGGGACATTAGGACTAGGGGTCGATTGGCCATAGGGATCACCAGGAAGATTCCTGATAGGCTGACGTGTCTGTGGGGCCTGTTTTGTGTGTTGTCATGTGGCCCCACCCTCCACATGACAGGCAGCCCACCCCACTAAGTACACTGCATTGTCCCCATTCATTCCGTTATTCCATCTCTGCAGTACAGCAACTCTGCCGTCCAGTGATGCTGCCATGGCTACACGGTATGTTATACTTCTTGTGCTCCCCATGTCGGGCCACTTCTACAAAATTTTACAGGGCCATGTTTAGTTCCCAGTCTGCCCCTGGTCTCAGACACAACTACAGCAAAAGACGCAAAGAAGGCCGCAATTGCGTACAGTCACATCCTATGAGGGATCCTGCCCCCTAAACAGACCACACCCCCTCATCAGATCACATTAGAGCTGCTTCCATAATTTTCCCGGCTGGTTTTCCATTTCAAACAGCCCCTGATTAGGACTGTTCAACTTCAGTTCCAGGGGTTATAGTTTATAGGTAGGGAATTTTGAGCTGGGGCTTGCACTGTTTTATTGGTGTGTAAAAGTACAGTAATATTATGTTGTCCCAGCAATGTGGTTATAAAAAGAAAAGAAAACGAGATCATCCAGGAATTTTTGTCTGACTGTTGCCACGTGGCTGCCATGCTTGCTAAAGTTGCTATGCTGACTTTGTCCTGAAGACGGTTCATGTGAGAAATTAAATGTTGAGGACAGAGGATGTGTTGGAACCACGATATTGAACACCCATATGTACAAAGGACACACTCTGCTGCTGTGCAACCACTACAGAACAACAGTGTTTTAAGATTGACCTTTGTCATTTACAGTATATGGTGAGTTTTTATATTCCTCCATACACCAACACAAATGTACAACAGTATACGCTATGATCTCGTTTTATTATCCTTTCATTTTATAACATTGCTGGGAGAACATTATATTACTTTTACACACCAATAAGATGGAACATGCTGGGCTGGTCACATTATTACATATGTACTGTTGTCATAATATGGTACAGACACAGGGGGAGATGTACTAAGCCGTGATAAGAGTGGAGAAGTGAGCCAGTGGAGAAGTTGCCCATGGCAACCAATCAGCACTGAAGTAACATTAATATTTTGCATACTATAAAAGTATACAGAGCAGCTGATTGGTTGCCACTAGCTCACTTCTCCACTCTTACCACTGCTTAGTATATCTCCCCCTAAGGGGATGTTGTATCAAGCAGAGGAAAGAGTGGAGAAGTTGCCCATAGTAACCAATCAGCATCTACTTATTTTATAGATTGTACGTAGTAAATGCTTCATCAAAGCTGATTGGTTTCCTTGGGCAACTTCTCAGCTGGTCCATTTCTCCACTCTTTTCACTGCATGATACATAAACCTCTAAGAGCCTGACTCCGATCCAGAATCAGGCATGTTATGAGAGTGCTGCAGGCGTGACGCTGAAGTGGTTGCAAACTCTGGCTCATAATCATCACTCACATTGGTAGCCATGCTTACAACAAACAACATGCATCTAGCAACAGCATTTTCATGGAGGTGCAGAATCAATACCTGCAGAAGACATACATACAGACGCTGCAGCATCCAACTCAGAATCAGGCGCTAAGTCTGTCCAACTGAATTCCCCCCATGGTACCTTGGAGTGCCACTGGGCACTTGCAGAGGTGCCATAAAGTGGGGTTCTAGGACCAAATCAAATTATTTATGGTCAATGTGATAGGCAAAACCTGTGCTGGTGGCTGCCAATCATAAAATACATGGACAAACAAAGCGCAGCCCTGTCCTCCAGCACAGAACTGGATCTAAAGATGAGCCGTAAGGTTGTCAGACCTATCTCAGGGAATGAGGAATGTTTATGAATGAGGTGTGGTGTGAGTTGGTGTGAGATATAATAAAAGAATTAATGCACATCAATACATTGTAGTGTTAATATCATCCAGTTTCTGGCACACATGGCATAATGAAACTGAAGGGCGCTCCAACCAAACACAATGCCAATATTCACTCGGCTGAGCGATTATTTGCTGCAGCCCATACACAATTATTCTTAATGTCCCTGTCAGGAATCGGCGCGCTGCTGCGTCTGACTTACCAGCACGCTGATGTGCAGGCCTCCGGAAGTCGTGACCCAGTTGCGGCTGCGTGAGTGCAGTGGCCGCGAGCGTCATCTTCCGCATTGCTGAGTACCCCTGAGTCTGGTCCTGTGTGGGTTTTGCTGCGTGCCGGTGTCCGGCCTGTGTGGACGTTGCCTTGACACCTGCACTCAGCTGATCCTGGTGTTCAATCCAGCGCTATGTCTCCGCCTGCAGCTCTGTGTCCAATCACTGCTGAGCAGGGGGTTTAACTTCCAGTCCATGGCTCACTCACATTGCCTCGGACGAGTCACATACCGTGTGCCTAAGTTCTCCTGGTTCCTGTGTTCCTGTTTCCAGCGTTCCCCGTGGTTATTTCCATTGTTCCAGTTTTCACCTTCACAGCTCTCCTGTTACTCCGGACTTCAATTACAACCAGCCACAATCCACCAGCAGCAGAGACTCTCCTCAGGTGTTCGTATTACCATCTTACCTGTGCACTTGCTATCAGTGGGGGTAATTCCAAGTTGATCGCAGCAGGATTTTTGTTAGCAATTGGGCAAACCCATGTGCACTGCAGGGGAGGCAGATATAACATGTGCAGAGAGAGTTAGATTTGGGTGTGGTGTGTTCAATCTGCAATCTAATTTGCAGTGTAAAAATAAAGCAGCCAGTATTTACCCTGCACAGAAACAAAATAACCCACCCAAATCTAACTCTTTCTGCACATGTTATATCTGCCTCCCCTGCAGTGCACATGGTTTTGCCCAATTGCTATCAAAAATCCTGCTGCAATTAACTTGGAATTACCCCCAGTATTCCATCTGTGCATTCCAGCAGTATAACAACTAGTTGCTTAGAGACTGTCTCCTGCTTGAGCCTAGTAAGGCTACCTGGACTTGTGCTTTATAGAGACTGTGTGTTTCTTATGCATATCGGAGTTCTGCTTTTCAAGTTACTTTATCTTATGTTATACCGAGACTGTGTGCTATCAAGTACTACTGGACTTTAGTTGATATCATCTGCCTTCAGTATATGTTGTTTCATATTTCCTTTACAAGAGACATCAGTTATTCAAATTCCGTTATCAAGCATTGTCATTCCATTACCGGTTTTCTGTTCACTCTGTGTTATCCCATCTGCTCAGTTATAATAAAACATCAACGCCTATGCGCAGGACTTTTATATTGCCTCCACGTTTTATCCATCATACCAACACTGACCCACTAGCGCCCCCGCCGGGGATAGACAAACCTAGAGACCTGACAGTTTGTCCGAGGCCATGGACCCGGACGGTGGTCAGAATGTGGGGTCAGGGACACTCCAAGACCTAGTGTCACGACTGAATGGTCAAGAGGCTGCGCAGCAGCAGATTATTCAATTTCTGCAAGGAATGTCTTCGCGTTTAGATACTCTGCAACAATCATTTCCAATTTCAGTTTCCCCAGTGTCCTCTTCAGTTCCAGTTCCTGTTTCTAGTTCCTCAGTTTCTAGCTCTCCAGTTGCTTCTGTTTCAATGTCTCGCATCCATCTTCCTACACCAAGTAAATTTGATGGTAATGCTAAGATGTGTCGTGGATTTCTAAATCAATGCGAGGTTCAGTTTGAATTGCAGCCACAGAACTTTCCAACACCCAGATCAAAGGTTGCTTATATTGTTTCTCTTCTAGCTGGCTCTGCTCTGAACTGGGTCTCTCCGCTGTGGGAGCGAGCAGATGCATTATTGAACAACTATACTGAATTTGTTGCCGCATTCCGACGCATCTTTGACGAACCTGGGCGTACGACCTCTGCTTCTTCAGACCTCCTTCAGATCCGCCAGGGAACACGTACTGTGGGTCAGTACGTTATCCAGTTCCAGACATTGGCATCAGAGGTGAAGTGGAACAACCAGGCATTGGTTGCCGCCTTCTGGCATGGTCTGTCCGACCGCATAAAGGATGAGTTGGTTACTCGAGATTTACCAGAGCAACTGGAAGCTCTAATTTCCCTATGTGTCAAGTTGGATCTACGTTTACGCGAGCGAGCCGGTGAACGTTCTCGAGGTGATCTTCGCAAGCACCGAGCTATGCCTCCTGTACAGTCTCTACCTATTACTGCTGATGAACCCATGCAGGTAAACAAATTTCGTTTAACACCTGAGGAGCGGTCCAGAAGATTAAAGGAAAGACTGTGTCTCTATTGTGCTGCTGCTGGTCATCTGATTGGTTCCTGCCTGCTCGGCCGGGAAACGCCAGGTCCTAACTTGTAGAGGAGGAGTCAAGTTAGGGACCTTGAATAAAGCTCCTTCATCGCAAGATCTGATATTACCTGTCACCTTGGAAAGGCCAGAGGGACTCCAGTCTTTGTCTGCCTTAGTGGACTGTGGTGCTGCTGGGAATTTTATCATGCAAGCTGCAGTGGATAGACTTCATCTATCAGTGTCTAAGCAGTGTCATCCAGTGTATCTCACGGCTGTGGACGGAAGCCGTATTCCTGAGGGTTCCATCTCTCGGCAAACCAAGCCGGTAGTTCTGGGAATAGGATTTCTGCATTCCGAGCTCATTGAGTTCCTGGTTATACCTAAAGCGAGCTATGAGCTTGTACTGGGTATGCCTTGGCTCCAACTGCACAATCCACAATTCGACTGGTCTACATTACAGTTAACATCATGGAGTTCCTCCTGTCATCAGTCTTGTCTTGCTCAAATATTTCCAATAAAGTCTTCAAGTGTAAAGTCCCAGTCCGGACTTCCGGAGTCCTATCAGGAATTCACTGACGTCTTTAGTGAGAAAGCAGCAGATGTCTTGCCTCCCCATCGAGAGTGGGATTGTCCCATCGGTCTGGTTCCAGGGAGCAAGCCGCCTAGAGGGCGTACATACCCTCTTTCAGTCCCAGAGACTCAAGCAATGAGTGAATACATAAAGGAAAATTTAAAGAAAGGATTCATCCATCCATCCTCTTCCCCAGCTGGTGCTGGATTCTTCTTCATCAAGAAGAAAGATGGAGGACTTCGCCCCTGTATCGATTACCGGGGTTTAAATGACATCACGATCAAAAATAGCTACCCGTTACCTCTCATCACAGAGTTTTTTGACAGAGTTAGAGGGGCTTCCATCTTCACGAAACTAGATCTTCGCGGGGCTTACAATCTTATTAGGATTCGAAGTGGTGATGAGTGGAAACCCGCCTTCAATACTCGTGACGGCCACTATGAATATCTAGTGATGCCCTTCGGTTTAAGTAATGCCCTGGCCGTGTTTCAAAACTTTGTCAACGAAGTGTTTAGAGATCTCCTGTATAAATGTGTGGTAGTTTACCTCGATGACATCTTGATATTTTCCCGTGATTTAGTTTCTCATCGCCAACAGGTGAAGGAGGTTCTTCACCGTCTTCGACAGAATCATCTGTATGGCAAGCTGTCTAAATGCACATTTGAAGCTTCTTCAATATCTTTCTTAGGATACATCATTTCCGGAACAGACCTTCAAATGGATCCAGCTAAACTGGAAGCTATAGAAAGCTGGGCTCTTCCAACAACACTCAAGTCAGTTCAACGCTTTATTGGCTTCGCCAATTACTACAGAAAGTTTATTAAAGGGTTTTCCACGTTAATAGCTCCAATTACCTGCCTTACCCGGAAAGGGGGAAATTCTTCTCAATGGTCTGACGAAGCACTGTCTGCTTTTCATAAAATAAAACAAGCTTTTATTTCAGCTCCTGTGTTACAACAGCCGGATGTCAGTAAGGCCTTCATCTTGGAAGTTGATGCCTCAACGGTTGGCGTGGGCGCAGTCCTGTCTCAGATTGGCATTGATGGTAAGACTCACCCCTGTGGGTTCTTTTCTCATAGGTTCTCGCCCGCAGAAATGAACTATACCATCGGTGACCAGGAGTTGTTGGCAATTAAATTGGCCCTTGAAGAATGGAGGTATCTGCTGGAAGGTACGAGATTCCCCATTACCATCTACACGGATCACAAGAATCTTCTCTACTTGAAAGCCGCGCAGTGCCTGAATCCTCGGCAAGCAAGGTGGGCCCTATTCTTTTCTCGTTTTGATTTTAAGTTAATGTTTAGACCTGGCTCACAAAACGTAAAAGCAGATGCTTTGTCTCGCTCTATGAGCTCAAATGAGGAATCCTCAGAACAGGCTGCTCGACCAGTATTAAATCCGGTGGTTTTCGCAGCTACAGGGATGTCGCAAGTCCCGCCTCCAGGCAAGATGTTTGTCTCTCCAGAGCTTCGTCCAAACCTTCTGTCCTGGGCTCATACGTCCAAATTTACTGGTCACCCTGGAGTTCTAAAGACTTTTAAGTTTCTGTGTCAAACATATTGGTGGCCTCGTATGAAGGTAGATATTCAAGAATTCATAGCTTCATGTCCCAAATATGCTCAGCATAAAATTTCTCGTCAGGCTCCCGCAGGCCAATTGATACCCAATTCCATTCCCAGGCGCCCCTGGTCCCATTTGTCGATGGATTTTATTTCTGATCTCCCTCCATCCAAAGGGTATGACACCATCTGGGTAGTAGTCGATAGGTTTTCAAAAATGGCGCACTTCATTCCACTCATGGGGTTACCATCTGCTCCAAAATTGGCACAGTTGTTTCTTCACAAAATATTCAGGTTACATGGACTTCCAACAGAAATCATATCTGATTGGGGTGTACAATTTGTGGCCAAGTTTTGGAGGGCTCTGTGTTCAGCGCTGCAGGTAAAACTGAAATTCTCTATGGCCTATCATCCTCAAACAAATGGGCAGACAGAGAGGGTAAATCAAGAACTTGAGACCTATTTGAGACTGTATATTTCTTCTTCACAGGATGACTGGGTAGATTTATTGCCCTGGGCGGAGTTTGCTCATAATTTCCGTTATCATACTTCTACAGATACAACTCCTTTTTTCGCAGTTTATGGTCAGCATCCTAGAGTTCCAGACTTCCAAGAGTTACCTGCCATAGATGTGCCTGCGGCTGATTCTGCTCTTCAGCGGTTCGCTCAAATTAAAAAAAAAAGTTTCTCAACGGTATAAAATGTTTGCTGATCGGAAGAGACGAGCAGTTCCTAGTTTGAAACCGGGCGATAAAGTCTGGTTATCTACTCGAAATCTCCATCTCAGAGTGCCATCAATTAAGTTTGCTCCACGGTTTATTGGACCATTTCCAGTAGAAAGTGTCATTAATCCGGTGGCTTATAAATTAAAACTGCCTGCTTTTTTGAAATTACCCAACTCATTTCATATTTCTCTCCTCAGACCACTAATTCTCAATCGTTTCCAGAGAACGCTTCCAGCGGCTCCAAAGGTACAAACTCATCGGGGTGTGGAATACGAGGTGGAAAAGATCTTAGACTCTCGACATCATTATGGTCATCTGCAATATCTCATTGACTGGTCTGGATATGGTCCTGAAGACCGCCACGGATGTTCATGCTCCACGTTTGATTCAAGCTTTCCACAGACTCTTCCCTGCCAAGCCTCGTGGGTGTTCGGTGCCCACCCATAAAGGAGGGGGTAATGTCAGGAATCGGCGCGCTGCTGCGTCTCACTTACCAGCGCGCTGGTGTGCAGGCCTCCGGAGGTCGTGGCCCCAGTTGTGGCTGCATGAGTGCAGTGGCCGCGAACGTCATCTTCCGCATTGCTGAGTACCCCTGAGTTTGGTCCTGTGTGGGTTTTGCTGCGTGCCGGTGTCCGGCCTGTGTGGACGTTGCCATGACACCTGCACTCAGCTGATCCTGGTGTTCAATCCAGCGCTGTGTCTCCACCTGCAGCTCTGTGTCCAATCACTGCTGAGCAGGGGGTTTAACTTCCAGTCCATGGCTCTCTCACATTGCCTCGGACAACGAGTCACATACCATGTGCCTAAGTTTTCCTGGTTCCTGTGTTCCTGTTTCCAGTGTCCCCCGTGGTTATTTCCATTGTTCCAGTTTTCACCTTCACAGCTCTCCTGTTACTCCGGACTTCAATTACAACCAGCCACAATCCACCAGCAGCAGAGACTCTCCTCAGGTGTTCGTATTACCATCTTACCTGTGCACTTGCTATCAGCATTCCATCTGTGCATTCCAGCAGTATAACAACTAGTTGCTTAGAGACTGTCACCTGCTTGAGCCTAGTAAGGCTACCTGGACTTGTGCTTTATAGAGACTGTGTGTTTCTTATGCATATCGGAGTTCTGCTTTTCAAGTTACTTTATCTTATGTTATACCGAGACTGTGTGCTATTAAGTACTACTGGACTTTAGTTGCTATCATCTGCCTTCAGTATATGTTGTTTCATATTTCCTTTACAAGAGACATCAGTTATTCAAATTCCGTTATCAAGCATTGTCATTCCATTACCGGTTTTCTGTTCACTCTGTGTTATCCCATCTGCTCAGTTATAATAAAACATCAGCGCCTATGCGCAGGACTTTTACAGTATATTGCCTCCACGTTTTATCCATCATACCAACACTGACCCACTAGTGCCCCCGCTGGGGACAGACAAACCTAGAGACCTGACAGTCCCTATGGTGTATGCATTACCCTGAATGTACACACAGAGGCGCCGTTGCCTATTGACAGTTGCTATCATAAATCGAGAGGCCAAATGATGGGCGTTCCTGGGTGGTGACCGGGAGGTGTCCTGAAGTGAACGAAAAAAAAATTCTGTTTCATTGTCGTGTTATGGGAGTGTCGCTGGTGTGCGTAGTTGCGTCTACAGAGACCATGTTCAGTTGGGGAACTGCATCTGCCATAGGTGCAAGTGTCAGCGGTGCATGCGATGGTGCATGATTGGGGAATGTCAGTAGTATTTGCATATTATCACACTCATGACTCCGGCAGCAGACGATAGAGCCTACACAGCAGACTTCATCTCTGAATCAGGCTCAGTATGTACTAGTGGAAACCTGTCTAAATCAATGGTTATTTTTAATTTTTTTTTTTTAAGAATAACTCATATCAAGAAACAAATGATCTTATAGATCTACAGTAGCGGTAGAGCAAATGTTTACATTGCTCACGCAGGCTTGTCCCATAGACCTTACATGGGAACTGTGCTGCTCCGCAATGCCGGAACTGTTACCCCAATCTCATTTTTCTCTTCGACTGGTACATCTACATGGTAAGACCTTTATGAGCTCATTTATCAATGAGTGATACATTTCACAGTGAGTGATAAATTGCACCAGCCAATCAGCTCCTAACTTCCATGTCACAGGCTGTGTTTAAAAAAATGACAGGAGGTGATTGGTTGGTGCAATTTATCACTCACAGGGAAATTTATCACTCTGATAAATAAGCTCATTAGTTTGATACCTCAACCATATTTTTACATTTAGCCGTTCTCTCAAAATAGGTCTCACAATAAGAAACCTTATAGGATTAATATATAGATTTATTAATATTATTTAGAAAACAGATGACCATTATTTTGTTGTATTTTATTACAGTGTTTGTGTCCTGTAGTTTGTTTAGTGGTCTGTCTATTCATAACATGCACAGCCTGTACCTTGTGTACAAGTGCAGATCTCATTTCTAGCAAACTTGTATCCTAGTTCGGCCACAAAAATGTCATCCTGTAACAAACTTTAAGTACTGTGGCAAGACCAGCCCAGCCAGTAACACAGGTCTTTTTCAGTCTGAGAATGTAAAATAACACTTTTGTTCAATTCATTAATATTGAATAGTGTTTTTCCTGTGACTGATGGAACAAATTCATTAAAAATTTAGGTCTACAAATTGCAATTGTTTACTCTATTTTTTTTTTTTGTAGGCAAAAAGCTTTTCTATGTACATAGACCAGGTCCATAACAGCCAACCAGAAAATTTTGCTTGCAGCCGTTTAACTGGTACTACATGGAATAAAATTAATAATACATTGAATTATATTGGTTATTAAATTACCCTATCATCTAGGGAAAATTTAAGCTACTCCCCACTGACAGTACACAAATGAGCCACTCTTATTTATGAAAACCGACTCCTGGATAAGACCAATAACTTTACTCACATGGCTGCTATAATAATAACCTTACAAAGAAATCTACTTGTAGAAATTTGGATAAAGAGTGGATAGTTCGATTATTATGCCTGGGGCTAGCTTAAAAATCCTTAAGGGGGGTACACACGGAGAGATCCGTGCTTAAAATCTAAGCAATCTTGCTAGATTGCTTAGATTTTAAGCACGGATCTGCCGTGTGTATGCCCTCCAGCGATAGCGATGCGCGGCCCCGCGCATCGCTATCGCCGGTGCTAGATTGAGCTGCATGCAGGCTCAATCTAGCGGGTCGCTCACTTCACCGTTGTGTGAAGTGAGCGGCACCCCGTCGGCTTTCCCCCTCGCTCAGCACGTTGCGCTGTGCTGAGCGGGGTGAGAGATGTGTGCTGAGCGGTCTGTGTTAAGATCGCTCAGCACACATCTCTCCCGTGAGTACCCCCCTTTAGTTTCCTTGCTATCCATTTATTTTTAGTGATCTGTCTGCAATGACAAATAAGATGCATGACATCAGCGGCAGATTAAGAATTTAAAGTGGCCCTAGAAACATGGGGGTAAATTTACTAAGATGGGAGTTCTATTTAAGATGGGATGTTGCCCATAGCAACCAATCAGCTTCTACTTCTCATTTATCTAGCACCTTTTAGAAGATAATACCTGGAATCTGACTGGTTGCTATGAGCAACATCGATCCCATCTTAAATAAAACTCCCATCTTAGTAAATTTACCCCAATGTGGCTAACTCTAGCCAGGGCCATCGAGAGCAGTTATGGGCCCACGTAATGGGGGTGTGGCAAAATGGGAAAAGGTGTGGTGATACAGCCTCACTATTTTGTTTCAAAAGTACTATGCATTGCCAGGTGGTAGATCCAGGTGGGGTCACCCCTTCCCCTCTAAAACTTCGGGAGACAGAGGAGTCTGCTGTAGCTCAGTGCCAGCAGCCTCCCTGGACCCTCTGCAGCACATCACACAACAGCATACGCTGAGCTGGGGAGACATACTACTGCCGCTATGCAGTAACAGTCTCCTCTTTCTCTACCTGCCTGAAGTGCTATTGACCTGGGTCCAATATACAATACTGGGGAACTTTAGTGACCAATTTACAATAGGGAGAACATCTGAGAGACTGACACTGTATGCAATGGAGAGAGCGTGTCATTGGCTAACATACAATGCAGAGAGAGCATCCTAGTGACAGAAATACAAAATAGAGAGCATTCTTATAACCACCATACAATACAAAGAACATTCCAATGGCCACCATACAATATAGGGAGCATCCCAGTGATCACCATAAAATACAGAGAATACAAATGACACATATACAATAAAGATAGCATCTCAGTGACCACAGTAAGTGCAGATCATATCCCAGTGACCACGATAAACAAAATAGAACATTGTGCATAATAAATTATTGACTGTCATGTCATATAGAGAGCATCCTATTGACTGTTATACTATACAAAGTTAATACTTTTGACCATAATATAATACAGAGAACATCACAGTGACACTCAAGAACTTTTTTGTGATCACCATACAGTACAGTCTACTAATTATTAACTAGCTTCTCCTCAAAATCAATAACTCCTTTATCATCATCATCCTCATCCTCATCATATCATCTCAATTAACATAATTGACTAGTTTAAAATCACTGACTCCCTCATCCCTTTAATTAAGCTCCACTTTATCAATTACTTTCATTTATGTTCATCTTTCATCTTAGTTAACTCCATTAAACTATTAACCCCTTCACTCTCACAATAAAACCCTATGATAACTGACCCCTTTATTCTTATGGCTATCCTTCATCTGCTATAACCATTTGTCCCCCCACTCCCCACTTACTGATCAGATTTTCTGCCTGATGCTGCGACACAGCTGGGCCATGGCATGAAAAAGTGGGTTCCACAGTTGTTGTGGGGAGGAGGGGTCATTAGAGTGTAGGCAGATGCTGTGCACTGTAGTGCAATAGGTTGCAAACAGCCTTGGAATCGATAGCATGAAAACCACTTTATTCACTATTTAGACTGATCTGTCCATGTCCAGTGCTATTCCTCACAGTATAAACCAAACTTTGCATATTCTATACTAGAGATGAGCAGGTTCGGCTCTAAGAGAAACGAACCGTACCGAACGTCACCATTCGAGTCCGGTTCCGAGCCAGGCTCGGGTTTTCCTGCCTGACTCGGAAACCTGAACAAGGCAAAACGTCATTATCTCGCTGTCGGATTCTCGCAGGATTTGGATTCCATATAAGGAGCAGCGCATCCCCGCCATTTTCACTCCAGCATTGGAGAGTGTACAGAGAGGATGTGTCTCTGTTCTCTCAGTGTCCATGTCTTGTGCTGAATCTGTCCAGTCACAGTGCGTGTGTCCTCTGATGCCATATGTCCAGTGCTGTCCTGTGGTGCTGTGTTGTGCTGCATCAGTTCAGTGGTGGTGTGTTGTGCTGCATCAGTCACAGTGGTGGTGTCCTCTGCTGCCATATGTCCAGTGCTGTCCAGCTGCTGTATAATAAGTCCCTTATAGTGTTGCTGTGTTGTCCTGCATCAGACAGTGGTAGTGTCCTGGGCATCAGTCAGTCCAGTGGCCATTCACAGTGGTGGTGTCATCTGCTGTCATATTCCCAGTGCTGCTGTTTAATTATCTGTGTTGTCCTGCATCAGACCAGTGCTAGTGTCCTGTGCATCAGTCAGTCCAGTGACCATTCACAGTGGTGGTGTCCTCTGCTGCCATATGTCCAATGCTGCTGTGTTGTCCTGCATCAGACCAGTGGTAGTGTCGTGGCCAACAGTCATTCCAGTGACCAGGCAGTCACAGTGGTATACACTGCTGCTATATGTCCACTGCTGCCGTATAATAATAATAACAACAACAACCACAAGTCCCTCACAGTGTTGCTGTGTTGTGCTGCATCAGACCAGTGGTAGTGTCCTGGCATCAGTCATTCCAGTGACGAGGTAGTCACAGTGGTATACGCTGCTGCTATATGTCCACTGCTGCCGTATAATAATAACAACAACAACAACAACAAGTCCCTTACAGTGTTGCTGTATTGTGCTGCATCAGACCAGTGGTAGTGTCCTGGCCATCAGTCATTCCAGTCATTCCTGTGCAGCATATTGTCTTATATAACTCCCAAAAAATAATGGAGAACAAAAATTTGGAGGATAAAATAGGGAAAGATCAAGAACCACTTCCTCCTAGTGCTGAAGCTGCTGCCACTAGCCATGACATAGATGATGAAATGCCATCAACGTCGTCTGCCAAGGCCGATGCCCAATGTGATAGTAGAGGGCATGTAAAATCCCAAAAGCCAAAGTTCAGTAAAAAGACCCAAAAAAAGAAATTGAAATGGTCTGAGGAGAAACGTAAACTTGCCAATATGTCATTTATGACACGGAGTGGCAAGGAACAACTGAGGCCCTGGCCTATGTGCATGACTAGTGGTTCAGCTTCACATGACGTTGGAAGCACTCATAACTGAGGCCTTGACACTTATGTTGGTGTTAGACGTGTGCCCGGTATCCGCCATTAGTGCAGTGGGATTTAGACAATTGATGGAGGTATTGTGTCCCCGGTACCAAATCCCATCTAGATTCCACTTCACTAGGCAGGCGATAGCCAGATTTTGCCATTTAATTCCAGTGATTTTGACGTATAATTATTAATTCCAGTGATCTTGCCAATTAATTCCAGTGATTTGGACGTATAATTATTAATTACAGTGATCTTGCCAATTAATTCCAGTGATTTGGACGTATAGTTACAGTGATCTTGCCAATTAATTCAAGTGATTTGGACATATAATTACAGTGGTTTGGACGTATAATTATTAATTCCAGTGATCTTGCCAATTAATTCCAGTGATTTGGACGTATAATTACAGTGATTTTGACAATTAATTCCAGTGATTTTGACGTATAATTGTTAATTACAGTGATCTTGCCAATTAATTCCAGTGATTTGAACGTATAATTACAGTGATTTTGCCAATTCATTCCAGTGATTTGGACGTATAATTATTAATTACAGTGCTCTTGCCAATTAATTCCAGTGATTTGGAGGTATAATTACAGTGATTTTGCCAATTAATTCCAGTGATTTGGACGTATAATTATTAATTCCAGTGATTTTGCCAATTAATTTCAGTGATTTGGAAGTATAATTCCAGTGATCTTGCCAATTAATTCCAGTGATTTGGAGGTATAATTCCAGTGATTTTGCCAATTAATTCCAGTGATTTGGACGTATAATTCTAGTGATTTGGACGTATAATTCCAGTTGGAATTGTTTGTGTCACTTGGCTTAGTCATACAGCTACCTCATTGCACCTCTTCAACATCTTTGCATGAGGTGCTGTTTGGGGCCTAGTTTTTGAAAAGTGCCATCCTGTGTGACACTGCCGTATGAGTCCAGGGGTACTGCTGTATTAGTCCTGGGGTACTGCCATATAGGTCCACCAATTGCAGATTATTTTTAAAGTGACTGGAGCATGCTGGAGATGCTGTCAGTGGACAGAACACTTGCGGCCCACTCTCGACATTCAGCCACTGCGTGACACTACTAGATGGGCCAGGTGGTTGTGTCGCTTAGCTTAGTCATACAGCAACCTCGGTGCACCTTTTTTTCTTCTTTGCATCATGTGCTTTTTTGATATCTGCCCTCCTGTCTACCACTGCAGTTCCACGCCTAGATGGGCCAATTGTTTGTGTCGCTTGGCTTAGTCATACAACTACCTCATTGCAATTCTTTTTCTTCTTTGCATGATGTGCTGTTTGGGGCCTTTATTTTAATATCTGCCCTCCTGTCTGCCACTGCAGTGTCACTCCTAGATGGGCCAGGTGTTTTTGTTGTCCACTTGTGTCGCTTAGCTTAGTCATCCAGCAACCTTGGTGCAACCTTTTAGCCTAAAAACAATATTGGGAGGTGTGAGGTGTTCGGAATAGACTGGAAATGAGTGGAAATTATTGTTATTGAGGTTAATAATACCGTAGGAGCAAAATTACCCCCAAATTCTGTGATTTTAGCTGTTTTTATGTTTTTTTCAAAAATCATCCAGATCCCAAACCAAAACCCGAAAGGGTGGTTTTGGCAAAACCAAGCCAAAACTAAAACATGAAAGTGGAATTAGAACCAAAATCAAAACACAAAACACGAAAAGTGCCAGCCGCACATCTCTATTCTATACACACTTCGGTACACCACAGTAGGTAATAGGTGCATTTTCTCTGATAACTGACACATTCATTCCACATAGCTCAGGAGTGGTGTGAAAGTAGTCGCCCCCACTGAGGCTATGGGAAAGAGGGGCTATAGGAGAGTAGACAAGGGCTGTGTGCTGTAGCAATTGGCTGCATGGGTGCTATGTCAGTGATTGTATTAGAGCACTTTATTTGGAAGAAAATGGACTGCCCACCCAATGCAGGACCAGTCTACTGGTTTGGGCTGAACTGCACACCATAATTCTAGACATAAGAGGTGCTACCATGCTGAAATTTGTAGTACCACACAGGAAAAAAAATGCCATTGCACACTATAAAATCTAAAGATCTTAACATGTATAGTTTGGAGCAGAGAAGGGAAAGAGGGGACAAGATAGAAACTTCAAATATATCAAGGGTTTAACAAGGTACAGGCGGGAAACATTCTTCAAAGGGAGAGAAGTTTTAGAACATGAGCACATGCACTGAAACTGGAGGGACAAAGGATCAGGGGAAATTTGAGCAAAAAAATTACTTTACAGAAAGTGTCGTGGATACGTGGAACAGGCTCCCAGCAGAGATGGTAGAGGCTAAAATAGTAGAGCAATTTACACATGCATGGATTATAAGGATATTCTTACAAAGAAATAAAGAAATAAGAATCAGATAGGGTTTGAGGTACCAATATGGTTAAAAAAAGGGGCAGACTAGATTGATTAAATGGTTCTTATCTGCCATCAAATTATATGTTTCTAACTGATAATCAGAACAATTATAATAGACTCTGCAAATAATACAGTATGTAGTAAAAATTTGTATCATAGCCAGGAACAACTATTTTCAGCAAAATACCAGATGGGCCAGCCTTCAAACCCAATGCATATAATTGAACCCTGGGCACCCATGACCACTGGCATATTTACAATGAATGCAGTGTTTGTTGTGCATATGGGCTCCCGGGGTCCAGGGGGGCCCAAACCGCATACCCTGCACCCACTTTTTTTTCAATACTCACCCTCCGGAGTCCTGCGTTGTAGCAATGGTGCTACAGAAATCACTGGGAAAATGGCTTGGTGGTCACTGTGACAATGGCTTCCATTTTTCTGAAGACCTGTGCAAATGTATTAGTCTCTGGGACAGCACTAGGGTCCCCTAGTGCCCAGAGTCAAAAGCGCTGCCGGCTAGAGAGGAGGAGGCTCAGATGAAGTCTACACGCGGAACTCCTCCTTACTTTATATGCCACTCAGAGTAGGGTCACCCTGCAGATGCCATGCTAGAACATGCTGAACTGTAGTGTTGTGGATTACTTGAGCCAGAAGTGTCTGAAAATCTTGAAGCCCTGCACTTGGGCCTCCTCCTCTCATAAGACATCCCTGCCCATGACCCTGTTGGGGGTTCAACAGTTGTCCTTCCTTGGACTACTTTTGTTAGGTACTAACCACTGCATACCGGGAACACCCCACAAGACCCACTGTTTTGAAGATGCTGTGACCCAGTCATCTATCAGAATTTAGCTCAGATCCTTTTCTTGTCCATTTTTCCTGATTCCAACGCATCAACTTCAAGAACTGACTGTATACTTGCTACTTAAAATATCCCACCCCTTGACAGTCACCATTGTAACAATGAAGAAAGGAGTTTTAACCCTGCGCTCTACACAGCTGCTTGTTGTTTCCTATGGTTTACACCTCCAACCAATGTTACATTTAAATAAAAAGAAAGTAATGAACCAGCGCTATGTTTCTCTAATATATTGGTCTCTTCTCAAATCTGGACAATCTCTGGCTCTCTCAAGAACAGAACTTACATTGAAATTCTGCCTCGAGTTCACATAGCAGTTTCTTTACACACATCAAACAAGGCTTTTCTTAATTTAAAATTAGAATGAAACTTACATTAAATTTCTTTCTTGTGTTCATATAAAGGTATCTTTCATCTGTGCAGAACAACCTTCACTCCAAACAAGATTTGCGTCCTAATAGAGGTTAAAAAAGGATTTAAAATACACAGCCAATTTAAAAAATACCAGTTTGGTATATCACTTGCTTGTGGGGAAACACACAGTTCTCGGATATTGCAGGTGGTGAAAATGTCCTGTGCTGCAGTCACTGGATGCGATGTTACACCTGCTTATTCCGATGTTTGTCGATGTTACCGGTTTCCTCCTGCATCAAGTGGTCTCTCCAGCAGCTTCAACGCGTGAATGTTGAGGGTGAATATGTTTGTGTAGGTCAGTCACCAGTGGCAGCAGTTCTTTCTCTTGATAAAAAAAGCCATTGTCATGCTTGGACATAAGAACAAAAAGTCACCTCTTGGGTGTGGAATTATTTTTAACCGAATTTTAAAAACATTTATTAAGGCATCTGTACCATTTGTGAGGCCAAAGTTAGTAGAGGTAGAGACATTACCCATCTAGGCACCTACTCTCTGTTACATAATTTGCAGTTCATGCACCATATTTAACAAAATTATAATAATTTGTAAAATAGCAACAAGCAGTCCAGCATCAACTGCCAGGCGTTTGCGCCAGAACATGCAATCTCCACTGTCAACCCCCTCATCATCAAGCTCCTCATTAATGATCAGAGGTAGTCCTTCCAAAAATTTGGTGTGTGGATGCCCAAACAAACCAAGCTCTTTAGCCACAAAATGGCAGTCCCTGTTGCTGAAGTGCTTGGTTTGTTAAACGATGCATGTCCTTTTTAATATACAACATAAAGGTGGGTGGCATAGCCTAAGAACAATTCTATCTTGCACCACTTTTTTTTCCATAATGACCTGTTTTTTTTTTTTTTTTTTGGGGGGGGGGGGGAGGGGCACTGGGGACAGTCTTTTTTGCACAGACAAACATTTTTATTGGTTATTACTCTAGTACATTATTAATTTGCAACACATTTTTAACCAGAAAAGAATACTATCTTAATACAATAGCAAAGGATTCCTGACAAGTGTTGAAATGCAATGTTAATAGCCACGGGTTCCTAACAAGGGGTGAAGAGCAATGTTAATAGCAAATGATTCCTGACAAGGGTTGAAGAGCAATGCTAATAGCCAAGGATTCCTGATAAGGGTAGAAGAGCAATGTTAATAGCCAAGGATTCCTGACAAGGGTTGAAGAGTAATGTTAATAGCCAAAGAATCCCAACAAGGGTTAAAGAGCAATATTAGTAGCCTTAATAGCCAAAGATTCCTGACAGGGGTTAAAGAGAAGCCAAGAAAGTGAATAGTTGTTGATGAGCTACAAACTCCAACTCAGCCTATCCCTATCTTAAATTTTTGGAATAAAAAAACCCATTAAAATTAACTTTCAATCAATCAATCAATACTTTACATGCCTTCAACTACATACATACTCCACTTCCATTTCCTTGCACTGCCCTCTGGCTTCTGATCTAGTTCTTGATTAATGAAAACATTCTTGGTTTCTATAGTATATATTATAGATGTGCTATAGTCTTTTAAAACTGCCATGTGTCTGTACCGCTGCTATGTTGCTTCGTTTAGGCAGCCAACCTTTGGCCTATATTGGTGAACAATATTGTTAGCTGTGAGGAGGTCAAAATTGACTGGAAATGACTGGAAATTTATGTTATTGAGGTTAATAATACAGTAGGAACAAAAACAGGCCAAAATTACATGATTATAGTTGTTATCATTCTGTTATCAAAAAAGAGAATCAAAACCAAAACACGTGAGAGTAGCTTTGCAAAACCAAAATCAAAACCAAAATGATGAATAATCCAGATCCAAAACTAAAATATGGGGGACAGCGCACATCTCTAATATAGAGTATGTAGTGGTAGTTTGGTACTCTTGCTTCCAGGGGTATAGGGAGGATCGTTCTGGTGGAGCGTATGCTCCAGCCGCCGGAGACTTCAGAGGGCGCCTGGCAGCGGCGCCAGCCCCGGCCCGGCAGCATGAAGCCTCCTCTCCCCCGCACGCTGCGGACCTAAAAGGGGGAGGAGCTACACATAAAAATGGGCGGAGCTACACAGGACCAGACTGCAGCCTGCAACACAGGAGGATGAGAGATTGAGTGAGAAAAACTGTGTGTGTGTGTATACAGTATCTGTGTACTGTATGTGTGTGTGTGTGTGTGTGTGTGTGTGTTTGTGTGTATGACTGCGGCATAATGTGTGCAAGCATCACTGATACAGAGGACATTACGTGTGTAAGCGTCACTGCTACAGGGGGCGTTACGTGTAAGCGTCACTGGTACAGGGTGCGTTACGTGTAAACATCACTGGTACAGGGGCTACTGTGTGTAAGCGTCACTGCTAGAGGGGACGTTACTTGTAAGCGTCACTGGTACAGGGAGCATTACGCGTGTAAGCATCACTGCTACAGGGGGTGTTACGTGTAAGTGTCACTGGTACAGAGGGCATTATGCGTGTAAGCGTCACTGCTACAGGGGGCGTTACGTGTGTAAGCGTCACTGCTACAGGGGGCATTACGCATGTAAGCATCACTGCTACAGGGGGCATTACGTGTAATCGTCACTAGTACAGGGGGTGTTACGTGTAAGCAACACTGGTACAGGGGGCGTTACGTGTGTAAGCGTCACTGCTACAGGGGGAATTACGTGTGTAAGCGGCACTGCTACAGGGGATGTT
This sequence comes from Pseudophryne corroboree, assembly GCF_028390025.1. NCBI lineage: Eukaryota > Metazoa > Chordata > Amphibia > Anura > Myobatrachidae > Pseudophryne > Pseudophryne corroboree. The sequence continues at coordinate 789,708,741 of NC_086447.1, read as the reverse complement.
ACGTGTGTAAGCATCACTGCTGCAGGGGGCGTTACGTGTAAGCGTCACTGGTACAGGGGGCATTACGTGTGTAAGCGTCACTGATACAGGGGGCTTTATGTGAACGCGTCGCTGGTACAGGGGATGTTACATGTGTAAGCATCACTGGTACAAGGGGCATTACGTATGTAAGCGTCACTACTACAGCGGGCATTGTGACTACTACAGGGGGCGTTGTGCATAAGCGGCATTACTACAGGTTCACTGGGTGTATAAGTGGCACTACCACAGGGGGCATTATGTGTGTAAGCGTCACTGCTACAGCGGGCATTATGTGCGCTGTCCCTTTGTACCGTATTGGAGGGCGCAAATTTATAGTTTGCAGGGGGGCACCAAACACCCTATCACCGGCCCTGCACGCAGCACTTCCTTTAGCCTTGCCCGACCCGGCCAGCATTGGCTCTTCCAAGACGCGGCCAGGGATCGCAGCAGCAGTGAGACAGAGCAGCACGCACAGTAGGGTTCTGACTGGCCGTACCTGCTTAGCTCCAGTCACCCAGGCGGCTGCGTAGGAGGAGGCTTCGGCTCCATAGGAGAGGCAGGTGATGCAGTATGATAGTTGGGAGGAGGCAGAGACCTGGCTGCGGTGAGAAAGCTTCTCCCTTCACACACACCAGCTGAGGGAGGAGATGGGGGAGTGGCCATATTAGAGGCAGACTGCAGCACAGTACTTTGTATTCAGATATAGCTGAGAGGTCTGTAGTGTCCCACATTCACCAGACGGGAACCAGTTATAATGCCAGCTGTCAGGATCCCGGCAATCAGGAGACTGATGCCGGAATCTCGACAGCCAACATTTTACTGGTGGTCGGAATACGAAACCCGCCGGTAATTCCCACTTGGGCCCGAAGCATGGTGAGTGGACTCGCTGCCGGTATACCAGCAGGCGGGATGCCAGTATACTAACAGTTGGCATCCCGTCTGCTGGTATATCATACCGCACCTCACCAAACACCCAGCTTACTACTTTCATACGTATTGCACTGCAGCCATAGACAAGTATATAGGTGATTTTTTTTTTCCTGTTGGGGATATTATGTGAGTGCTTTTCTTTTCCCCCCTGTGAAGGCTATTGTGTTTTCCTCTTACGTCCTAGAGGATGCTGGGGACTCCAAAAGGACCATGGGGTATAGACGGGATCCGCAGGAGCTTGGGCACACTGAAAAGACTTAATCTAGGTGTGAACTGGCTCCTCCCTCTATGCCCCTCCTCCAGATCTCAGTTAGACTTTGTGCCCAGGACTGACTGGACACTCACAGGGGAGCTCTGCTGAGTTTCTCTGGAAAAGACTTTTGGTAGGTTTTTTATTTTCAGGGAGACCTGCTGGCTACAGGCTCCCTGCAGCGTGGGAGTGAGGGGAGAGAAGCAGACCTACTTCTTCTTAGTTAAGGGCTCTGCTTCTCGGCTACTGGACACCATTAGCTCCAGAGGGTTCGATCACTTGGTGCGCCTAGCTGCTTGTTCCCGGAGCCGCGCCGTCACCCCCTCACAGAGCCAGAAGAAAGAAGTCGGGTGAGTATGAGAAGATCAGAAGACTTTAGGACGGCAGAAGAGTTCAGTAACGGAAGGTACAGTACAGCGGTAACGCTGTGCTACATGCTCCCACACACATCACCAACAGTAGTTACAGGGTGCAGGGCGCTGGGGGGGGGGGGGGGCGCCCTGGGCAGCATGTTACTGAGGTCGGGGACCGGCAGAAGGCTTTCGGTGCCTTGGCACCGTTTCTTAACCCCCCGCCGGCATCTTTTCATTTTCAAATTTGGCGGGCCGAAGCGCGCCGGGAAGGGGGCGGAGCTTCGTCCCGCGGCTCACAGGCGCCATCTTCTCCTTCAACACGCGGCTGAAGGAGACGCTGCCGGGACCTCCACATTCCTCTCACAAGTAACGGGGAGATATTCAGAAGGGGGGGGCGCAGTGTGGTGCTTCTTATCATTATAAATTAAGCAGCGCTGGGTACATATATCTTTTGTCGGGATATATGGGCGCTGGGGTGTGAGCTGGCATACTCCCTCTGTGTCCTCTATCTGGGCTTCATTGTGGGCCTGTCATCTAGCTGGGACGTTCTGTGTGTATCTGTGTGTCGGTACTACGTGTCGGCATGTCTGAGGCTGAATGTTATTCACCAGAGGAGTTTATTGGGGGAGCGGATGCGGGGCTAGATTTGGGACTGTCGACGCAGCCGACACCTGATTTACTCGCATTGCTCAGTACGATAAATTCGAATGTAGCTTCTTTATCAAAGAGGTTGGATAAGTCTGAGTCACAGACACAGGTGTGGAAAAAGTCCATGGAAGAGGCTTTGTCTCAGGTACAGACCCCATCTGGGTCGCAAAAGCGTCCATTTACTCAAGTGGTAGATACGGATACCGACACGGACTCTGATTCCGAGGTCGATTTCACTGAGGCTGCTTTACATCCACGATTAGTTAAGAGTATTCAGTACATGATTGTGGCTATAAAAGATGTTTTACACATTTCTGATGAATCTGCGGTACAGGAAACAAGGATTTGCTTGTTTAAGGGAAAAAAACCTGAGGTGAAGTTTCCCCCCTCTCATGAAATGAATACTCTTTGTGAAAAGGCTTGGGAGTTGCCGGATAAGAGGTGGCAGATTCCCAAGAGGATTTACATGGCATAACCGTTCCCCTCTGATGACAGGGGGAAATGGGAGGCGTCTCCAAATGTTGACAAAGCTCTATCTCGCTTGTCTAAGAAAGTGGCGCTTCCGTCTCCTGACACGGCAGCTCTCAAAGATCCGGCGGATCGCAAGCTGGAGATGTCTCTGAAGTCCATTTTTGCTAATTCGGGTGCATTGCTCACACCTGCTGTGGCGTCGGTATGGGTGAGTAGTGCTATTGCTAAATGGGCTGAGAATTTAGCTAATGATATGGATACCCTTGATAAAGATAATGTTCTTTTGACTCTTGGTTATATCAAGGACGCTGCAGATTACCTGAAGGATGCGGCGAGGGATGTCTGTCTCTTGGGATCAAGAGCCAATGCCATGTCGATATCAGCCAGGAGGGCGTTGTGGATCCATCAATGGAATGCTGATGCCGACTCCAAGAGGGCTATGGAAGCGTTACCCTTCAGAGGTACTGTCTTGTTTGGGGACGGTTTGGCTGACCTGGTCTCGACTGCGACTGCGGGTAAGTCCTCTTTTCTTCCTTATGTTCCCACACAACAGAAAAAGGCACCACATCAGCAGATGCAGTCCTTTCGTCACAATAAATACAGGCGTGGAAAAGGTTCGTCCTTCCTCGCTTCAAAAGGTAGAGGAAGGGGAAGGAAACCACCTGCAGTGTCAGGCTCCCAGGACCAAAAGTCCTCCCCTGCTTCTACCAAGTCCACCGCATGACGCTGGGGCTTCCCTGGGGGAGTCCGGACCGGTGGGGGGCCGTCTACAAATATTCAGTTAGGTCTGGATTCAATCAGACCTGGCTCCTTGGGTCCTAGAGATTGTGTCTCAGGGATACAAGCTGGAGTTTCGGGAGATACCCCCTCACCGGTTCTTCATTTTGGCGTTACCAGTAGCTCTTCCGGAAAGGGAGGTGGTGCTGGCAGCGATACAAAAATTGTGTCTACAGAGGGTCATTGTTCCCGTTCCCTCGTCCCAACGGGGGGAGGGGTTCTACTCGAGCCTCTTTGTTGTACCGAAACCGGACGGTTCGGTCAGACCAATTCTAAATCTAAAATCCCTCAATCCATACTTGAAAGTTTTCAAGTTCAAGTTCGAAACTCTTCGAGCGGTAATTGCCAGCCTGGAAGGGGGGGATTTTATGGCGTCAGTCGACATAAAGGATGCCTACTTACATGTCCCGATATGTCCTTCACATCAGGCCTTCCTCAGGTTTGCGATACAGGATTCTCATTACCAATTTCAGAGGATTGGGTACTTCTGACAACAGATGCAAGTCTCCGGGGCTGGGGCGCAGTCACCCAAGGAAGGAACTTCCAGGGGAAATGGTCGCTCCAGGAAGCTTGTCTCCACATAAATGTTCTCGAGTTAAGAGCCATTTACAACGGCCTGCTGCAAGCAAGAAGACTTCTTCAGGGTCGACCTGTCCTGGTACAGTCAGACAACATCACAGCGGTTGCACATATAAACCGTCAAGGCGGAACAAGGAGCAGAGCGGCAATGGCGGAGGCCACAAGAATCCTTCGCTGGGCGGAACAACACGTGAGCGCCCTGTCAGCAGTCTTCCTACAGGGAGTGGACAACTGGGAAGCAGATTTCCTCAACAGACACGATCTCCATCTGGGAGAGTGGGCTCTTCACCAAGAGGTATTTGCAGAGGTGACAAAACGTTGGGGAATTCCGTTGATCGACATGATGGCATCTCGTCTCAACAAGAAGCTCCCGAGGTATTGTTCCAGGTCAAGGGACCCCCAAGCCAGTGCAGTGGACGCCCTGGTGTCTCCGTGGGTGTTGCAGTCGGTGTATGTGTTCCCTCCACTTCCTCTCATTCCAAAGGTACTGGGGATCATTCGACGAGCAAGGGTTCAGGCGATTCTCGTCGTTCCAGATTGGCCAAGAAGGGCCTGGTACCCGGATCTTCAGGAATTACTGGTTGAAGATCCTTGGCCGCTTCCTCTAAGAGAGGACCTGTTGTGGCAGGGTCCATGCGTGTTTCCAGACTTACCGCGGCTGCGTTTGACGGCATGGAGGTTGAGCGCCAGATCTTAGCTCGTAAGGGTATCCCCAGGAAGGTCATTCCAACTTTCATTAAGGCTAGGAAGGAGGTTACGGCGAAACATTATCACCGTATTTGGAGACAGTATGTTTCCTGGTGTGAGTCTAAAAGGGCTCCTGCGGAAGATTTTCACTTGGGGTGCTTTCTCCACTTTTTACAGGCGGGAGTAGACGCAGGCCTGAAATTAGGTTCCATCAAAGTGCAGATTTCGGCTTTGTCTATTTTCTTTCAAAAAGAATTAGCGGCCCTCCCAGAGGTTCAGACTTTTGTGAAAGGAGTAATGCATATCAATCCTCCGTTTGTACCTCCTGTAGCTCCATGGGAGCTTGATGTGGTCTTACGGTTTCTCATGTCTTCCTGGTTTGAACCTTTGCGTAAGGTTGAATTGAAATTTCTCACTTGGAAGGTAGTTATGCTGTTGGCGCTGGCGTCTGCCAGGCGGGTGTCAGAGTTGGCGGCCTTATCTCATAAGAGCCCGTACTTGATTTTTCATTTGGATAGGGCGGAATTGAGGACTCGTCAACAATTTCTGCCGAAGGTGGTTTCTTAATTTCACATTAACCAACCTATTGTGGTCCCGGTGGCTACGGAGGCTGTGGCGATTCCAAAATCTCTGGATGTTGTAAGAGCGTTGAAGATCTACGTCACTGTTGCCAGAAAAACTGAGGCGCTTTTTGTCTTGTATGCTACCAACAATATTGGTCATTCTGCTTCAAAACAGACTATTGCACGCTGGATTTGTAGTACGATTCAGCAGGCTCATTCTTCGACCGGACTACCGGTGCCGAAGTCAGTAAAAGCCCATTCTACCAGAAAAGTGGGCTCATCTTGGGAGGCTGCCCGAGGCGTCTCGGCGTTACAGCTTTGTCGAGCAGCTACTTGATCGGGTTCAAACACTTTTGCTAAGTTCTATAAGTTTGATACCCTGGCTGATGAGGACCTTGCGTTTGCTCAGTCGGTGCTGCAGAGTCGTCCGCACTCTCCCGCCCGTTCTGGAGCTTTGGTATAAACCCCATGGTCCTTTTGGAGTCCCCAGCATCCTCTAGGACGTAAGAGAAAATAGGATTTTAGTACTTACCGATAAATCCTTTTCTGCTAGTCCGTAGAGGATGCTGGGCGCCCATCCCAGTGCGGACTGTTACTTGCAGTGTTTTCTTGCTAGTTAAATTAGTTTATACACGGGTTGTGTATTTCTTGTTTCAGCTTGTTGCTGTTGTTAATTCATACTGTTATCTGGTTTAATGTTACTCTGGTTGTACGGTATGTTTGTGGTGTGGGCTGGTATGTTGGTAGCCCTTAGTTTAAACAAAAATCTTTCCTCGAAATGTCCGTCTCTCCTGGGCACAGTTCCTATAACTGAGGTCTGGAGGAGGGGCATAGAGGGAGGAGCCAGTTCACACCCAGATTAAGTCTTTTCAGTGTGCCCAAGCTCCTGCGGATCCCGTCTATATCCCATGGTCCTTTTGGAGTCCCCAGCATCCTCTACGGACTAGGAGAAAAGGATTTATCGGTAAATACCAAAATCCTATTTTTTTTCCCTGTGGGGTTCAATGCCTTTTTCCCTGTCAGGAACTATGTGTTTGTGTGTATATGGGGAAGGGGGGGGGGGGGGGGGAGGCGCCGTGACGTGAGCTTGCTCCGAGAGCCATGGCTCCATGCTACGCCTCTGCTTCATACTTGCCTACCTGACCCTCTCCATGAGGGAGAAAATGCTCTGTTCCTGGACTTTCCTGGTAATGTATGATTGCCATCACCTGTGGTGAAACACCTTTCTTATCAATTAACTAGCTCACCACAGGCGCCGGCAATCATACATTACCAGGAAAGTCCAGGAACAGAGCATTTTCTCCCTCATGGAGAGGGTCAGGTAGGCAAGTATGCTCTGCTTGCTCCTATATGAACTCTACTGACGCAGTAACGTCAGTTGTTAAAAGTGTCATAGAAAATTAGATTGAATGTTGCATTTTTTTTTTTATGCCTAAATACAAAATTTTGTTTTTTTAATTCTATGATTTGGGAATAGTTTTACTATAGTAAGAATTGTACTAAGATCACCGTTTTATTAAATAAACCCAATGTGTATGCAAAATGTACCTGTGGGATTGTAGCCTCTTCTTACACTATAATGTATTAATTTAAGAGGATTTGAGCTACTTGGTGCATAGTATCATACCTTTCTGTGTTCCGGTGTGTGGCTGGAAAGTTGTGGGGGGTTAAGTTTTATACATTCCACAAATTTCAAGCAAATCTCTGTGATGAGTGGGAGCTCCTGTGCTATCATTTTGTGTAATCAGGTTGGCAAACAGGCATCCTTCTCTAGCAAGTGAAGCGTCTAAAGTTTGAAAGCATTAACCGTTTAGTAACTTGTGTCACAATAATGCTGATATGCTTGTAAGAAACAAAATTGTTAAATAAAGATTTTGGAGGAAATGACATTCGTTTATGAAGCAAAAAAAAAAAAACATAGCTGAGAAATGGTAAATTTAGTCAATGAAGACTTTATGGAGATTATAGAGAGATTATAATTGTCATATCCAGCAAATGAGCTTTCAAGATATTGATTTTACCAGACAAATCAATAGTTTCCTGAAGTCTTTACTCCTGTAATCAGCATATATTAAACCTGAATTAATGTTTTTTTGTTAGAGATGTGCGGCAGGCACTTTTTGTGTTTTGGATCTGGATCCACATTCGTGTTTTGGATCTGGATTGGTTTTGCCAAAACCACTCTTTCGGGTTTTGGTTTTGGATCTGGATGATTTTTAAAAAAACAACACAAAAACAGCTAAAATCACAGAATTTGGGGGTAATTTTGCTCCTACGGTATTATTAACCTCAATAACAATCATTTCCATTCATTTCCAGTCTATTCTGAATACCTCACATCTCACAATATTGTTTTTAGGCCAAAAGGTTGGGATGACTAAGCTAAGCAACACAAGTGTACAGCACAAACACCTGGCCCATCTAGGAGTGGCACTGCAGTGTCAGACAGGATGGCAGATTTAAAAAAATAGGCCCCAAAGAGCACATAATGCAAAGAAGAAAAAGAGGTGCAACGAGGTCGCTGGATGACTAAGTTAAGCGACACAAGTGTGCGGCACAAACACCTGGCCCATCTAGGAATGGCACTGCAGTGGCAGATAGGATGGCTCTTTTAAAATCTAGGCCCCAAACAGCACATAATGCAAAGTAAAAAAGAGGTGCAAGATGGAATTGTCCTTAACAAACCAATCATTTCAGTGACAGGGTCTGCAACACGACTGTGGCTGAAATGACTGGTTTGTTTGGGCCCCCACAAAAAAAGAAGCAATTAAACCCCCCAACAAAAAAGAAGCAATTCATCTCTCCTTGCACAAACTGGCTCTACAGAGGCAAGATGTCGTCCTCATCCTCCAATTCCTCACCCCTTTTAGCGTGTACATCCTCCTCCTAAGAGAGTATTAATTCATCCCCACTGGAATCCACCATCACAGGTCCCTGTGTACTATGTGGAAGTAACCTCCTACGCCGATCGCTGACAAGGTTACCGGCTGCACTAAATACTCTTTCGGAGTACACACTGGAGGGGGGGGGGGGAGCAACTTAGGTAAAATAAAGCCAGTTTGTGTAAGGGCATCCAAATTGCCTCTTTTTCCTGCCAGTATACATACGGACTGTCTGACATGGCCTACTTGGATGCTGTCACCCATATAATCCTCCACCATTCTTTCAATGGTGACAGCATCATATGCAGTCACAGTAGACATGTCAGTAATCATTGGCAGGTCCTTCAGTACAGAATAGATGTCAGCACTTGCTCCTGACTGCCCTGCATCACCGTCAGCGAGCGGGCTCGGAAATGTTATTCTTTTCTTCGCATCCACAGTTGCGGGAGAAAATGAAGGAGGAGCTGTTGACGGGTCACGTTCCGCTTGAGTTGACAATTGTCTCACCAGCAGGTCTTTGAACTAGTGATGAGCGGGTTCGGTTCCTCGGAATCCGAACCCCCCCGAACTTCAGCCTTTTTACACGGGTCCGAGGCAGACTCGGATCTTCCCGCCTTGCTCGGTTAACCCGAGCGCGCCCGAACGTCATCATCCCGCTGTCGGATTCTCGCGAGGCTCGGATTCTATATAAGGAGCCGCGCGTCGCCGCCATTTTCACACGTGCATTGAGATTGATAGGGAGAGGACGTGGCTGGCGTCCTCTCCGTTTAGAATAGAAATAGATAGAGAGTGAGAGTGAGACACTTGATTTACTGGAGCTTAGGAGTACTCAGAGAGTGCAGAGTTTACTAGTGACTGACCAGTGACCACCAGTGCAGTTTTATTATTATTTAATATAATCCGTTCTCTGCCTGAAAAAAAACGATACACAGTGACACAGTATACCATATCTGTGCTCAGCCTCAGTGTGCTGCATCATCTATGTATATCTGACTGTGCTGAGTGCTCACTGCTCACACAGCTTAATTGTGGGGGAGACTGGGGAGCAGTTATAGCAGGAGTTCATTAACAGTGCACACTTTTGCTGCCAGAGTGCCACTGCCAGTGTGACTGACCAGTGACCACTGACCACCAGTATATTGTGATTGTCTGCCTGAAAAAGTTTTTATTCTATAAACGCATTCTGCTGACAGTGTCCAGCAGGTCCGTCATTATATAATATATACCTGTCCGGCTGCAGTAGTGATATATATATATTTTTTATATCATTATCATCCAGTCTATATTAGCAGCAGACGCAGTACGGTAGTCCACGGCTGTAGCTACCTCTGTGTCGGCAGTCGCTCGTCCATCCATAATTGTATACCACCTACCTGTGGTGTTTTTTTTTTTCTATCTTCGTGATACTAGTAGCTTACTTTAGGAGTCTGCAGTGCTGACAGTGTCCAGCAGGTCCGTCATTATATAATATATACCTGCCGGCTGCAGTAGTGATATATATATATTTTTTATATCATTATCAACCAGTCTATATTAGCAGCAGACGCAGTACGGTAGTCCACGGCTGTAGCTACCTCTGTGTCGGCAGTCGCTCGTCCATCCATAATTGTATACCACCTACCTGTGGTGTTTTTTTTTTTCTATCTTCGTGATACTAGTAGCTTACTTTAGGAGTCTGCAGTGCTGACAGTGTCCAGCAGGTCCGTCATTATATAATATATACCTGCCGGCTGCAGTAGTGATATATATATATTTTTTATATCATTATCAACCAGTCTATATTAGCAGCAGACGCAGTACGGTAGTCCACGGCTGTAGCTACCTCTGTGTCGGCAGTCGCTCGTCCATCCATAATTGTATACCACCTACCTGTTGTTTTTTTTTTTTTTCTATCTTCTTGATACTAGTAGCTTACTTTAGGATTCTGCAGTGCTGACAGTGTCCAGCAGGTCCGTCATTATATAATATATACCTGTCCGGCTGCAGTAGTGATATATATATATTTTTTATATCATTATCATCCAGTCTATATTAGCAGCAGACGCAGTACGGTAGTCCACGGCTGTAGCTACCTCTGTGTCGGCAGTCGCTCGTCCATCCATAATTGTATACCACCTACCTGTTGTGTTTTTTTTTTCTATCTTCTTGATACTAGTAGCTTACTTTAGGAGTCTGCAGTGCTGACAGTGTCCAGCAGGTCCGTCATTATATAATATATACCTGTCCGGCTGCAGTAGTGATATATATATATTTTTTATATCATTATCATCCAGTCTTTATTAGCAGCAGACGCAGTACGGTAGTCCACGGCTGTAGCTACCTCTGTGTCGGCAGTCGCTCGTCCATCCATAAGTATACTAGTATCCATCCATCTCCATTGTTTACCTGAGGTGCCTTTTAGTTGTGCCTATTAAAATATGGAGAACAAAAATGTTGAGGTTCCAAAAATAGGGAAAGATCAAGATCGACTTCCACCTCGTGCTGAAGCTGCTGCCACTAGTCATGGCCGAGACGATGAAATGCCATCAACGTCGTCTGCCAAGGCCGATGCCCAATGTCATAGTACAGAGCATGTAAAATCCAAAACACCAAATATCAGTAAAAAAAGGACTCAAAAATCTAAAATAAAATTGTCGGAGGAGAAGCGTAAACTTGCCAATATGCCATTTACCACACGGAGTGGCAAGGAACGGCTGAGGCCCTGGCCTATGTTCATGGCTAGTGGTTCAGCTTCACATGAGGATGGAAGCACTCAGCCTCTCGCTAGAAAAATGAAAAGACTCAAGCTGACAAAAGCACAGCAAAGAACTGTGCGTTCTTCGAAATCACAAATCCTCAAGGAGAGTCCAATTGTGTCGTTTGCGATGCCTGACCTTCCCAACACTGGACGTGAAGAGCATGCGCCTTCCACCATTTGCACGCCCCCTGCAAGTGCTGGAAGGAGCACCCGCAGTCCAGTTCCTGATAGTCAGATTGAAGATGTCAGTGTTGAAGTACACCAGGATGAGGAGGATATGGGTGTTGCTGGCGCTGGGGAGGAAATTGACCAGGAGGATTCTGATGGTGAGGTGGTTTGTTTAAGTCAGGCACCCGGGGAGACACCTGTTGTCCATGGGAGGAATAGGGCCATTGACATGCCTGGTGAAAATACCAAAAAAATCAGCTCTTCGGTGTGGAAGTATTTCAACAGAAATGCGGACAACATTTGTCAAGCCGTGTGTTGCCTTTGTCAATCTGTAATAAGTAGGGGTAAGGACGTTAACCACCTCGGAACATCCACCCTTATACGTCACCTGCAGCGCATTCATCATAAGTCAGTGACAAGTTCAAAAACTTTGGGCGACAGCGGAAGCAGTCCACTGACCAGTAAATCCCTTCCTCTTGTAACCAAGCTCACGCAAACCACCCCACCAACTCCCTCAGTGTCAATTTCCTCCTTCCCCAGGAATGCCAATAGTCCTGCAGGCCATGTCACTGGCAATTCTGACGAGTCCTCTCCTGCCTGGGATTCCTCCGATGCATCCTTGCGTGTAACGCCTACTGCTGCTGGCGCTGCTGTTGTTGCTGCTGGGAGTCGATGGTCATCCCAGAGGGGAAGTCGTAAGACGACTTTTACTACTTCCACCAAGCAATTGACTGTCCAACAGTCCTTTGCGAGGAAGATGAAATATCACAGCAGTCATCCTGCTGCAAAGCGGATAACTGAGGCCTTGGCATCCTGGGCGGTGAGAAACGTGGTTCCGGTATCCATCATTACTGCAGAGCCAACTAGAGACTTGTTGGAGGTACTGTGTCCCCGGTACCAAATACCATCTAGGTTCAATTTCTCTAGGCAGGCGATACCGAAAATGTACACAGACCTCAGAAAAAGACTCACCAGTGTCCTAAAAAATGCAGTTGTACCCAATGTCCACTTAACCACGGACATGTGGACAAGTGGAGCAGGGCAGGCTCAGGACTATATGACTGTGACAGCCCACTGGGTAGATGTATGGACTCCCGCCGCAAGAACAGCAGCGGCGGCACCAGTAGCAGCATCTCGCAAACGCCAACTCTTTCCTAGGCAGGCTACGCTTTGTATCACCGCTTTCCAGAATACGCACACAGCTGAAAACCTCTTACGGCAACTGAGGAAGATCATCGCGGAATGGCTTAACCCAATTGGACTCTCCTGTGGATTTGTGGCATCGGACAACGCCAGCAATATTGTGTGTGCATTAAATCTGGGCAAATTCCAGCACGTCCCATGTTTTGCACATACCTTGAATTTGGTGGTGCAGAATTATTTAAAAAACGAGAGGGGCGTGCAAGAGATGCTGTCGGTGGCCAGAAGAATTGCGGGACACTTTCGGCGTACAGGCACCACGTACAGAAGACTGGAGCACCACCAAAAACGCCTGAACCTGCCCTGCCATCATCTGAAGCAAGAAGTGGTAACGAGGTGGAATTCAACCCTCTATATGCTTCAGAGGTTGGAGGAGCAGCAAAAGGCCATTCAAGCCTATACAACTGAGCACGATATAGGAGGTGGAATGCACCTGTCTCAAGCGCAGTGGAGAATGATTTCAACGTTGTGCAAGGTTCTGCAACCTTTTGAACTTGCCACACGTGAAGTCAGTTCAGACACTGCCAGCCTGAGTCAGGTCATTCCCCTCATCAGGCTTTTGCAGAAGAAGCTGGAGACATTGAAGGAGGAGCTAACACAGAGCGAACTGCTGGTGACAAAATTGTCAAGTCAAGCGGAACGCGACCTGTCAACATCTCCTCCTTCACATTCTCCCGCAACTGTGGGTGCGAGGAAAAGGCTCAGAATTCCGAGCCCACCCGCTGGCGGTGATGCAGGGCAGTCTGGAGCGACTGCTGATGCTGACATCTGGTCCGGACTGAAGGACCTGACAACGATTACGGACATGTCGTCTACTGTCACTGCATATGATTCTCTCCCCATTGAAAGAATGGTGGAGGATTATATGAGTGACCGCATCCAAGTAGGCACGTCAGACAGTCCGTACTTATACTGGCAGGAAAAAGAGGCAATTTGGAGGCCCTTGCACAAACTGGCTTTATTCTACCTAAGTTGCCCTCCCACAAGTGTGTACTCCGAAAGAGTGTTTAGTGCCGCCGCTCACCTTGTCAGCAATCGGCGTTCGAGGTTACATCCAGAAAATGTGGAGAAGATGATGTTCATTAAAATGAATTATAATCAATTCCTCCGTGGAGACATTCACCAGCAGCAATTGCCTCCACAAAGTACACAGGGAGCTGAGATGGTGGATTCCAGTGGGGACGAATTGATAATCTGTGAGGAGGGGGATGTACACGGTGATATATCGGAGGATGATGATGAGGTGGACATCTTGCCTCTGTAGAGCCAGTTTGTGCAAGGAGAGATTAATTGCTTCTTTTTTGGTGGGGGTCCAAACCAACCCGTCATTTCAGTCACAGTCGTGTGGCAGACCCTGTCACTGAAATGATGGGTTGGTTAAAGTGTGCATGTCCTGTTTATACAACATAAGGGTGGGTGGGAGGGCCCAAGGACAATTCCATCTTGCACCTCTTTTTTCTTTCATTTTTCTTTGCGTCATGTGCTGTTTGGGGAGTAGTTTTTGGAAGGGCCATCCTGCGTGACACTGCAGTGCCACTCCTAGATGGGCCAGGTGTTTGTGTCGGCCACTTGGGTCGCTTATCTTAGTCACACAGCTACCTCATTGCGCCTCGTTTTTTCTTTGCGTCATGTGCTGTTTGGGGGGTGTTTTTTGGAAGGGCCATCCTGCGTGACACTGCAGTGCCACTCCTAGATGGGCCAGGTGTTTGTGTCGGCCACTTGGGTCGTTTATCTTAGTCACACAGCTACCTCATTGCGCCTCTTTTTTTCTTTGCGTCATGTGCTGTTTGGGGAGTGTTTTTTGGAAGGGCCATCCTGCGTGACACTGCAGTGCCACTCCTAGATGGGCCAGGTGTTTGTGTCGGCCACTTGGGTCGCTTATCTTAGTCACACAGCTACCTCATTGCGCCTCTTTTTTTCTTTGCGTCATTTGCTGTTTGGGGGGTGTTTTTCGGAAGGGCCATCCTGCGTGACACTGCAGTGCCACTCCTAGATGGGCCAGGTGTTTGTGTCGGCCACTAGGGTCGCTTAGCTTAGTCACACAGCTACCTCATTGCGCCTCTTTTTTTCTTTGCGTCATGTGCTGTTTGGGGGGTGTTTTTTGGAAGGGCCATCCTGCGTGACACTGCAGTGCCACTCCTGGATGGGCCAGGTGTTTGTGTCGGCCACTTGGGTCGCTTAGCTTAGCCACACAGCTACCTCATTGCGCATCCCGAACCCAAAACCAAAACACAAAACCCGAAAAATTTCCGGTGCTCATCACTACTTTTAACCTCTGCAGACTTGTATCTGCTGGAAAGAGAGATACAACGTAGACTTTAAACCTAGGATCGAGCACGGTGGCCAAAATGTAGTGCTCTGATTTCAACAGATTGACCACCCTTGAATCCTGGCAAAGCAAATGAAGGGCTCCATCCACAAATCCCACATACTTAGCGGAATCACTCCATCTTAGCTCCTCCTTCAATTTCTCCAGCTGCTACTGCAAAAGCCTGATGAGGGGAATGACCTGACTCAAGCTGGAGGTGTCTGAACTGACTTCACGTGTGGCAAGTTCAAAGGTTTGGAGAACTTTGCAGAAGATGGAAATCATTCTCCACTGCACTTGAGTCAGGTGCATATCCCCTCCTTTGCCTATATCGTGGGTGGTTGTATAGGCTTGAATGACCTTTTGCTGCTCCTCCATCCTCTGAAGCATATAGAGTGTTGAATTCCACCTCGTTACCACCTCTTGTCTTCAGGTGATGGCAGGGCAGGTTCAGGAGTGTTTGCTGGTGCTCCAGTTTTCGACACGCGGTGGCTGAATGCCGAAAGTGGCCCGCAATTCTTTGGGCCACCGACAGCATCTCCTGCACACCCCTGTAATTTAAAAAAAAATTCTGCACCACCAAATTAATTGTATGTGCAAACCATGGGACGTGCTGGAATGTGCCCAGATGTAATGCACGCACAATATTGGTGGCGTGTCCGATATCACGAATCCCCAGGAGAGTCTAAGTGGGGTAAGCCAATGTGCGATGATGTCCCTCAGTTTCCATAAGAGGTTGCCAGCAGTGTGCCTCTTACGGAAAGAGGTGATACACAGCATAGCCTGCCTAGAAACGAGATGCTGCTACTGGTGCCGCTGCTGTTGTTGCTGCGGGAGGCAATACATCTACCCAGTTGGCTGTCACAGTCATGGTCATGTAGTCCTTAGTTTGCCCTGCTACACTTGTCCACATGTCCGTGGTTAAATGGACACTGGGTACAGCTGCATTTTTCAGGACAAATCACTGGAATTAATTGGCAAGTTCACTGTAATTATACGTCCAAATCACTGGAATTAATTGGCAAGATTAGTGTAATTAATAATTATACCTCCAAATCACTGAAATTATACATCCAAATCACTGGAATTAATTGGCAAGATCACTGGAATTAATAATTATACGTCCAAATCACTGGAATTAAATGGCAAAATCTCGCTATCGCCTGCCTAGTGAAGTGGAATCTAGATGGGATTTGATACCGGGGACACACTACCTCCATCAATTGTCTAAATCCCACTACACCAATGGCGGGTACCGGATGCACATCTAACACCAACATAGCTGTCAAGGCCTCAGTTCTCCGCTTTGCAAGAGGATGACTGCTGTTATATTTCATATTCCTCACAAAGGACTGTTGGACAGTCAGTTACTTAGTTGAAGTAGTACAAGTGGTCTTCCGACTTACCCTCTGGATGGTGATCGACTTCCAGAAGCAACAACAGCAGCAGCAGCAGTAGGCATACCACTCAAGGATCCTCCGGAGGAATCCCGGTTAGGAGAGGACTCATCAATTATGCCAGTGACATGGCCTGCAGGACTACTGAGGAGGAAATTGATGTTGAGTGAGTTGGTGGTGTAGCTTGCAGGAGCTTGGGTACAAGAGGAAGAAGGGATTTAGGTGTCAGTGGACTGCTTATGATCTTACCCAAAGTTTCTGAACTTGACAATGACTTCTGATGGATGCGCTGCAGGTGACGTAAAGGAGAGGATGTTCCTAGGTGGTTAACGTCCTTTCCCCTACTTATTACGGATGGACAAAAGCAACACATGGCTTCATACCTGTCGTCCGGATTTGTAGAGAAATAATTCCACACCGAAGAGGTGGCTTTTTTGGTATTTCGCCCAGGCATGATAATGGGTTTATTCATCCCACGGACAACAACTGTCTTCCCCGATGCCTGATTTAAACAAGCCACATCACCATCAGAATCCTCCTCATCAACTTCCTCCTCAGCGCCAGCAACACCCATATCTTCATCCTGATGTACTTCAGCAGTGACATCTTCAATTTGAATATCAGAAACTGGACTGTGGACTGTGGGTGCTCCTTCCAGCACTTGCAGAGAGTATGCAAATGGTGGAAGGAGCCAACTCTTCCCATCCAGTGTTGGGAAGGTCAGGCCTAGACATCGCAACCGCGGACACACTTGGACTCTCCTTGGAGATTTGTGATATCTCTGAACGCACAGTTGTTTTTTCCTGTGCTTTAACAAGCTTTATTTTTTTTTTGAGAGGGAGGAGTGCTTCCATCCTCATGAGATGCTAAGCCACCAGTCATGAACATAGGCCAAGGCCTTAGCCTTTCCTTGCTACTTCATGTCGTGAATGGCATATTGCCACTTTTATGTTTCTCATCAGATAATTTCTTTTTTTTCTACTGATTATTAATGATTTGGATTTTATCCTCCCTCTATGACATTGAGCATCGGCTTTAGCATACGTTGTTGATGGAATTGCATCATCAGTGTCATGACTGGTGGCAGCAGCAGCTTCATCAATAGTACTAGAAACTGGAAGTGGTTTCTGATCTTCCACTATTTTTTCCTCCAAATTGTTGTTCTCCATTTTACAGGACAGCACCCCTTTATTATTACAGCACACAGAACAGTGCCTCTTTATTTTCACAGTGCCCCTGTATTCTTACAGCATACAAGAGCAGTGTGCTTTTATTTTTTAACTGCATCCAAACTTTTATAGCAGACATGGCCAGTTTAATGTTATTAAGACATCAGCAGCACCCCTATATTTCACAGCATACAGGAGCAGTGTGCTTTTAATTTGTAAGAACTGCACCCAATTTTTTATAGCAGACAGGGCCAGTGTAATGTTATTAAGACATCAGCACCCCTATATTTCACAGCATACAGGAGCAGTGTGCTTTTAATTTGTAAGAACTACACCCCTGAATTTTTATAACAGACAGGGCCAGTTTAATGTTATTAAGACATCAGCACCCCTATATTTCACAGCATACATGAAGAGTGAGCTTTCAATTTTTAACTGCACCCAAACTTTTATAGCAGACAGGGCCAGTGTAATGTTATTAAGACATCAGCACACCTATATTTCACAGCATACAGGAACAGTGTGCTTTTAATTTTTAACTGCACCCAAACTTTTATAGCAGACAGGGCCAGTTTAATGTTATTAAGACATCAGCAGCACCCCTATATTTCACAGCATACAGGAACAGTGTGCTTTAAATTTTTAACTGCACCCAAATTTTTATAGCAGACAGGGCCAGTGTAATGTTATTAAGACATCAGCACCCATATATTTCACAGCATACAGGAACAGTGTGCTTTTAATTTTTAACTGCACCCAAACTTTTATAGCAGACAGGGCCAGTGTAATTTTATTAAGACATCAGCACCCCTATATATCACAACATACAGGAACAGTGTGCTTTTAATTTTTAACTGCACCCAAACTTTTATAGCAGACAGGGCTAGTGTAATGTTATTAAGACTTCAGCACCTCTATATTTCACAGCATACAGAAGTGTGCTTTTAATTTGTAAGAGAACTGCACACAAATTTATATAGCAGACAGGGCCAGTGTAATGTTATTAATACATCAGCACCCCTAAATTTCATAGTGCCCCTGCCCCCTGTACAACACAGTGACAGCCAGGACAGCAACACACATGTACAGCTGCAGCACCCGGCAGTAACAAGGAGTAAAACAGAGTTTTGATTATATAATTTATAGTGGATCGTGTCATCTATCTGTCTTTCTCCAGTGCAGTGGGTGGAATTCAGAAGATTTCTGGAAGACTAGGCAACATTGGAGTAGCACAAACACAACTGTAACAAATGTCCAAGTACAGTATATAGAATGTTGTACACTATTAAACTGCAGTGTGCTTTTAACTACTCAGTTTATGTCTAACTGGAACACGAACACACACAATACCAGGGACGTGCAGTGAGCTAAATGGCTCAGGATGCACTGGCTAGCACCAGAGCCAGATTTACACGCAATATATGAGCCAAAGGGTACATCTGGGCATTATGCATACAGTAGGTGCAGCAGTATAAACTCCTGGAAATTTGGTGAGTTTTGATCTGAGATGTGCGGAAAGGTTAGGCAGTGCCTCACCTGCCATAGACTTTTTACTCCAGAGTTTTGGCTATAAAAATTATTAGTATAATACAAAGTAGATATTTCAAACATATTCTTTGTATTGTTCATATACTTTATACTGTCAAAACTCTGGCACAAATGTTAGTATGACAGGAAAGGCTCTGCCCCACCTGCCTCACTCCACCGCACGTCACTGCACAATACATTTTCAAGTGCTCAACATAACAGGAAGTATGTGTATCAATCTACTGAGCAACCTGTAATAAAGCAGTGTCACAAGCACCACACTCCTCCAATCATACATACTTAACATAACAATTAGAAGGTACTTATTGTAAATTCCTTTGACTACAAGCCCAGTCTTTGTTGTGCATTCTGAACTCTTGGTAATGTTGTCTAAGGGGTTGGTGTGGTACTAAGCCTTGGAGAGATATAAAGGGGTCTATTTACTAAGCCTTGGATGGAGAAAAAATGGATAGAGATAAAGTACCAGCCAATCAATGGGTGGGATTCAAATGATATATCACGCCCAATTTCCTTTCTAAAATGATCTCCGTTATTGCACATATTGCACCCATAGTGATCAGGTTTAGCTGTGTAAAGGGTCGGGTGCCTCTCTACTCCGGGGGTAGCGAGCTGAAATAATGAAAGCATGCCCCTGAGGGCAGAAGCAGAATGGGTGTGGAAAGGGGTGAAAAGAATTGAATCCGGCCCAATATGTCAGTTAGAAACTAGATGGCTGGTACTTTAGCTCTGTCCACTGTAGTTCCATCTAAGGCTTAGTAAATAGACCCCAAAATACCAGCCAATAAGCTCCTACCAGCCCTGTTACAAGCTATGTTTGAAAAAATGGCAGATTGGAGCTGGTTGGTTGGTACTTTATCTCCATCCACTTTGTCTCTCTCCAAGGCTTTGTACATAGGCCCTCATTCCGAGTTGATCGCACGGTAGCTGCTTTTAGCAGCAGTGCAAACGCTAAGCCTCCGCCCTCTGGGAGTGTATCTTAGCTTAGCAGAAGTGCGAACGAAAGATTAGCAGAACTGCACAGAAAAAATGTCATGCCGTTTCTGAGTAGCTCCAGACCTACTCCTATCTTGCGATGACTGCAGTCTGCTTAGTTCCTGGTTTGACGTCACAAACACACCCTGCATTCGGCCAGCCACTCCCCCGTTTCTGCAGCCACTCCTGCGTTTTTGCTTGGCATGCCTGCGGTTTATAGCACACTCCCTGAAAATGTTGAGTTGCCGCCCAGAAACACCCACTTCCTGTCAATCATACTACGAACACTCGAGCGAATGAAAAACGTCGCTCGAGCTTGGGTAAAACGACAAAGTTTTGTGTGAAAGTACTTAGCGCATGCGCGCTGCGTACCATGCACATGCGCAGAATTGCCGTTTTTTTCACTTGATCGCTGTGCTGCGAAAAACGTCAGCGAACGATCAACTCGGAATGAGGGCCATAGACCCCTAAGTCCTCAGGCTGCTGAATGAGGTTCTATGGGATTGTTGTCAAACACAGGTTTTATTTCTTATGCACATGTGTTATGGGGTATTCCTGGTATGATAATTTCAGGACAGAAGGGGCCGATACTGTATCTTCCCTGCTTAAGGTCACCAATGAACAAGCACCCAAAAGAACAGTTAGACTGATGGCACATCTATGTTATTTTTTTTTTGTGTTGGTAAAAAGTAGCAGAAACCTGTTAATTGCTTCCAAAGCTTCTAAACCCAACTCTACAAACATGCATTTTTATATAGTACATAACAAAAATGCTGCTAATATCAGGACTAGTGATGAGCGGGTTCGGTTCCTCGGAATCCGAACCCCCCCGAACTTCAGCCTTTTTACATGGGTCCGAGGCAGACTCGGATCTTCCCGCCTTGCTCGGTTAACCCGAGCGCGCCCGAACGTCATCATCCCGCTGTCGGATTCTCGCGAGGCTCGGATTCTATTGCGAGACTCGGATTCTATATAAGGAGCCACGCGTCGCCGCCATTTTCACACGTGCATTGAGATTGATAGGGAGAGGACGTGGTTGGCGTCCTCTCCGTTTATAGAGAAGAGAGTAGAGAGTTAGAGACACTGGCCCTCATTCCGAGTTGTTCGCTCGGTATTTTTCATCGCATCGCAGTGAAAATCCGCTTAGTACGCATGCGCAAAGTTCGCACTGCGACTGCGCCAAGTAACTTTACTATGAAGAAAGTATTTTTACTCACGGCTTTTTCTTCGCTCCGGCGAACGTAATGTGATTGACAGGAAATGGGTGTTACTGGGCGGAAACACGGCGTTTCAGGGGCGTGTGGCTGAAAACGCTACCGTTTCCGGAAAAAACGCAGGAGTGGCCGGAGAAACTGTGGGAGTGCCTGGGCGAACGCTGGGTGTGTTTGTGACGTCAACCAGGAACGACAAGCACTGAAATGATCGCACAGGCAGAGTAAGTCTGGAGCTACTCTGAAACTGCTAAGTAGTTAGTAATCGCAATATTGCGAATACATCGGTCGCAATTTTAAGAAGCTAAGATTCACTCCCAGTAGGCGGCGGCTTAGCGTGTGTAACTCTGCTAAATTCGCCTTGCGACCGATCAACTCGGAATGAGGGCCACTATTTACTAATTTTGGGGAGCATATTAGGACTGGAGTACTACTACTTGCTGATAGTGTGACCAGTGACCATTGACCACCAGTTTAATTAATCCGTTCTCTGCCTGAAAAAAAACGATACACAGTGTGACACAGTCACATACCATATCTGTGCTCAGCCTCAGTGTGCTGCATCATCATATGTAATACTGTATATCTGACTGTGCTGAGTGCTCACTGCTCACACAGCTTAATTGTGGGGGAGACTGGGGAGCAGTTAGAGCAGGAGTACATAAATAATATATTTTAAGTACAGTGCACACTTTTGCTGCCAGAGTGCCACACTGCCAGTGTGACTGACCAGTGACCACACTGACCACCAGTATATTGTGATTGTCTGCTTAGGACGGAGTACTACTTGCTGATAGTGTGACCAGTGACCAGTGACCACCACCAGTTTAATTAATCCGTTCTCTGCCTGAAAAAAAACGATACACAGTGTGACACAGTCACATACCATATCTGTGCTCAGCCCAGTGTGCTGCATCATATGTAATACTGTATATCATTATCTGACTGTGCTGAGTGCTCACTGTTCACACAGCTTAATTGTGGGGGAGACTGGGGAGCAGTTATAGCAGGAGTACATATTTTAAGTACAGTGCACACTTTTGCTGCCAGAGTGCCACACTGCCAGTGTGACTGACCAGTGACCACTGACCACCAGTATATTGTGATTGTCTGCTGACCACCAGTATATTGTGATTGTCTGCCTGAAAAAGTTAAACACTCGTCGTGTGGTGTTTTTATAAACGCATTCTGCAGACAGTGTCCAGCAGGTCCGTCATTACATAATATATACCTGTCCGGCTGCAGTACTAGTGTGATGTATATATATTTTAATTTTATCTCATTATCATCCAGTCTATATTAGCAGCAGACACAGTACGGTAGTCCACGGCTGTAGCTACCTTTGTGTCGGCAGTCGCTCGTCCATCCATAATTGTATACCACCTACCCGTGTTTTTTTGTTTTTTTCTATCTTCTTGATACTAGTAGCTTACTTTAGGAGTCTGCAGTGCTGACAGACAGTGTCCAGCAGGTCCGTCATTACATAATATACACCTGTCCGGCTGCAGTACTAGTGTGATATATATATTTATTTTAATTTTATCTCATTATCATCCAGTCTATATTAGCAGCAGACACAGGGCGGTAGACCACGGCTGTAGCTACCTCTGTGTCGGCAGTCGCTCGTCCATCCATAATTGTATACCACCTACCCGTGTTTTTTTTTTTTCTCTATCTTCTTGATACTAGTAGCTTACTTTAGGAGTCTGCAGTGCTGACAGACAGTGTCCAGCAGGTCCGTCATTACATAATATATACCTGTCCGGCTGCAGTACTAGTGTGATATATATATATATTTTAATTTTATCTCATTATCATCCAGTCTATATTAGCAGCAGACACAGTACGGTAGTCCACGGCTGTAGCTACCTCTGTGTCGGCAGTCGCTCGTCCATCCATAATTGTATGCCACCTACCCGTGTTTTTTTTTTTTCTATCTTCTTGATACTAGTAGCTTACTTTAGGAGTCTGCAGTGCTGACAGACAGTGTCCAGCAGGTCCGTCATTACATAATATATACCTGTCCGGCTGCAGTACTAGTGTGATATATATATATATTTTAATTTTATCTCATTATCATCCAGTCTATATTAGCAGCAGACACAGTACGGTAGTCCACGGCTGTAGCTACCTCTGTGTCGGCAGTCGCTCGTCCATCCATAATTATATACCACCTACCCGTGGTTTTTTTTTTTCTATCTTCTTGATACTAGTAGCTTACTTTAGGAGTCTGCAGTGCTGAGCTGACAGTGTCCAGCAGGTCCGTCATTATATAATATATACCTGTCCGGCTGCAGTAGTGATATATATATATATATATATTTTATATCATTATCATCCAGTCTATATTAGCAGCAGACGCAGTACGGTAGTCCACGGCTGTAGCTACCTTTGTGTCGGCAGTCGCTCGTCCATCCATAATTGTATACCACCTACCTGTGGTGTTTTTTTTTTCTATCTTCTTGATACTAGTAGCTTACTTTAGGAGTCTGCAGTGCTGACAGTGTCCAGCAGGTCCGTCATTATATAATATATACCTGTCCGGCTGCAGTAGTGATATATATATATTTTTTATATCATTATCATCCAGTCTATATTTGCAGCAGACGCAGTACGGTAGTCAACGGCTGTAGCTACCTCTGTGTCGGCAGTCGCTCGTCCATCCATAAGTATACTAGTATCCATCCATCTCCATTGTTTACCTGAGGTGCCTTTTAGTTGTGCCTATTAAAATATGGAGAACAAAAATGTTGAGGTTCCAAAAATAGGGAAAGATCAAGATCCACTTCCACCTCGTGCTAAAGCTGCTGCCACTAGTCATGGCCGAGACGATGAAATGCCATCAACGTCGTCTGCCAAGGCCAATGCCCAATGTCATAGTACAGAGCATGTAAAATCCAAAACACCAAATATCAGTAAAAAAAGGACTCAAAAATCTAAAATAAAATTGTCGGAGGAGAAGCGTAAACTTGCCAATATGCCATTTACCACACGGAGTGGCAAGGAACGGCTGAGGCCCTGGCCTATGTTCATGGCTAGTGGTTCAGCTTCACATGAGGATGGAAGCACTCAGCCTCTCGCTAGAAAAATGAAAAGACTCAAGCTGGCAAAGCACAGCAAAGAACTGTGCGTTCTTCGAAATCACAAATCCACAAGGAGAGTCCAATTGTGTCGTTTGCGATGCCTGACCTTCCCAACACTGGACGTGAAGAGCATGCGCCTTCCACCATTTGCACGCCCCCTGCAAGTGCTGGAAGGAGCACCCGCAGTCCAGTTCCTGATAGTCAGATTGAAGATGTCAGTGTTGAAGTACACCAGGATGAGGAGGATATGGGTGTTGCTGGCGCTGGGGAGGAAATTGACCAGGAGGATTCTGATGGTGAGGTGGTTTGTTTAAGTCAGGCACCCGGGGAGACACCTGTTGTCCGTGGGAGGAATAGGGCCATTGACATGCCTGGTGAAAATACCAAAAAAATCAGCTCTTCGGTGTGGAAGTATTTCAACAGAAATGCGGACAACATTTGTCAAGCCGTGTGTTGCCTTTGTCAAGCTGTAATAAGTAGGAGTAAGGACGTTAACCACCTCGGAACATCCTCCCTTATACGTCACCTGCAGCGCATTCATCATAAGTCAGTGACAAGTTCAAAAACTTTGGGCGACAGCGGAAGCAGTCCACTGACCAGTAAATCCCTTCCTCTTGTAACCAAGCTCACGCAAACCACCCCACCAACTCCCTCAGTGTCAATTTCCTCCTTCCCCTGGAATGCCAATAGTCCTGCAGGCCATGTCACTGGCAATTCTGACGAGTCCTCTCCTGCCTGGGATTCCTCCGATGCATCCTTGCGTGTAACGCATACTGCTGCTGGCGCTGCTGTTGTTGCTGCTGGGAGTCGATGGTCATCCCAGAGGGGAAGTCGTACTCGTAAGACCACTTTTACTACTTCCACCAAGCAATTGACTGTCCAACAGTCCTTTGCGAGGAAGATGAAATATCACAGCAGTCATCCTGCTGCAAAGCGGATAACTGAGGCCTTGGCATCCTGGGCGGTGAGAAACGTGGTTCCGGTATCCATCATTACTGCAGAGGCAACTAGAGACTTGTTGGAGGTACTGTGTCCCCGGTACCAAATACCATCTAGGTTCCATTTCTCTAGGCAGGCGATACCGAAAATGTACACAGACCTCAGAAAAAGACTCACCAGTGTCCTCAAAAATGCAGTTGTACCCAATGTCCACTTAACCACGGACATGTGGACAAGTGGAGCAGGGCAGGCTCAGGACTATATGACTGTGACAGCCCACTGGGTAGATGTATGGACTCCCACCGCAAGAACAGCAGCGGCGGCACCAGTAGCAGCATCTCGCAAACGCCAACTCTTTCCTAGGCAGGCTACGCTTTGTATCACCGCTTTCCAGAATACGCACACAGCTAAAAACCTCTTACGGCAACTGAGGAAGATCATCGCAGAATGGCTTACCCCAATTGGACTCTCCTGTGGATTTGTGGCATCGGACAACGCCAGCAATATTGTGTGTGCATTAAATCTGGGCAAATTCCAGCACGTCCCATGTTTTGCACATACCTTGAATTTGGTGGTGCAGAATTATTTAAAAAACGAGAGGGGCGTGCAAGAGATGCTGTCGGTGGCCAGAAGAATTGCGGG
Organism: Pseudophryne corroboree; assembly: GCF_028390025.1. Classification (NCBI taxonomy): domain Eukaryota; kingdom Metazoa; phylum Chordata; class Amphibia; order Anura; family Myobatrachidae; genus Pseudophryne; species Pseudophryne corroboree. The sequence goes on along the minus strand of NC_086447.1, from coordinate 789,683,206 downwards.
ACACTTTCGGCGTACAGGCACCACGTACAGAAGACTGGAGCACCACCAAAAACGCCTGAACCTGCCCTGCCATCATCTGAAGCAAGAAGTGGTAACGAGGTGGAATTCAACCCTCTATATGCTTCAGAGGTTGGAGGAGCAGCAAAAGGCCATTCAAGCCTATACAACTGAGCACGATATAGGAGGTGGAATGCACCTGTCTCAAGCGCAGTGGAGAATGATTTCAACGTTGTGCAAGGTTCTGCAACCTTTTGAACTTGCCACACGTGAAGTCAGTTCAGACACTGCCAGCCTGAGTCAGGTCATTCCCCTCATCAGGCTTTTGCAGAAGAAGCTGGAGACATTGAAGGAGGAGCTAACACAGAGCGATTCCGCTAGGCATGTGGGACTTGTGGATGGAGCCCTTAATTCGCTTAACAAGGATTCACGGGTGGTCAATCTGTTGAAATCAGAGCACTACATTTTGGCCACCGTGCTCGATCCTAGATTTAAAACCTACCTTGGATCTCTCTTTCCGGCAGACACAAGTCTGCTGGGGTTCAAAGAACTGCTGGTGACAAAATTGTCAAGTCAAGCGGAACGCGACCTGTCAACATCTCTTCCTTCACATTCTCCCGCAACTGGGGGTGCGAGGAAAAGGCTCAGAATTCCGAGCCCACCCGCTGGCGGTGATGCAGGGCAGTCTGGAGCGACTGCTGATGCAGGGCAGTCTGGAGCGACTGCTGATGCTGACATCTGGTCCGGACTGAAGGACCTGACAACGATTACGGACATGTCGTCTACTGTCACTGCATATGATTCTCTCCCCATTGAAAGAATGGTGGAGGATTATATGAGTGACCGCGTCCAAGTAGGCACGTCAGACAGTCCGTACTTATACTGGCAGGAAAAAGAGGCAATTTGGAGGCCCTTGCACAAACTGGCTTTATTCTACCTAAGTTGCCCTCCGACAAGTGTGTACTCCGAAAGAGTGTTTAGTGCCGCCGCTCACCTTGTCAGCAATCGGCGTACGAGGTTACATCCAGAAAATGTGGAGAAGATGATGTTCATTAAAATGAATTATAATCAATTCCTCCGTGGAGACATTGACCAGCAGCAATTGCCTCCACAAAGTACACAGGGAGCTGAGATGGTGGATTCCAGTGGGGACGAATTGATAATCTGTGAGGAGGGGGATGTACACGGTGATATATCGGAGGATGATGATGAGGTGGACATCTTGCCTCTGTAGAGCCAGTTTGTGCAAGGAGAGATTAATTGCTTCTTTTTTGGTGGGGTCCAAACCAACCCTTCATTTCAGTCACAGTCGTGTGGCAGACCCTGTCACTGAAATGATGGGTTGGTTAAAGTGTGCATGTCCTGTTTATACAACATAAGGGTGGGTGGGAGGGCCCAAGGACAATTCCATCTTGCACCTCTTTTTTCTTTAATTTTTCTTTGCGTCATGTGCTGTTTGGGGAGTAGTTTTTTGAAGGGCCAGCCTGCGTGACACTGCAGTGCCACTCCTAGATGGGCCAGGTGTTTGTGTCGGCCACTTGGGTCGCTTAGCTTACTCACACAGCTACCTCATTGCGCCTCTTATTTTCTTTGCGTCATGTGCTGTTTGGGGAGTAGTTTTTTGAAGGGCCAGCCTGCGTGACACTGCAGTGACACTCCTAGATGGGCCAGGTGTTTGTGTCGGCCACTTGGGTCGCTTAGCTTACTCACACAGCTACCTCATTGCGCCTCTTTTTTTCTTTGCGTCATGTGCTGTTTGGGGAGTAGTTTTTTGAAGGGCCAGCCTGCGTGACACTGCAGTGCCACTCCTAGATGGGCCAGGTGTTTGTGTCGGCCACTTGGGTCGCTTAGCTTACTCACACAGCTACCTCATTGCGCCTCTTTTTTTTCTTTGCGTCATGTGCTGTTTGGGGAGTAGTTTTTTGAAGGGCCAGCCTGCGTGACACTGCAGTGCCACTCCTAGATGGGCCAGGTGTTTGTGTCGGCCACTTGGGTCGCTTAGCTTAGCCATCCAGCGACCTCGGTGCAAATTTTAGGACTAAAAATAATATTGTGAGGTGTGAGGTGTTCAGAATAGACTGAAAATTAGTGGAAATTATGGTTATTGAGGTTAATAATACTTTGGGATCAAAATGACCCCCAAATTCAATGATTTAAGCTGTTTTTGAGGGTTTTTTGAAAAAAACACACCCGAATCCGACAAAAAAAATTTGGTGAGGTTTTGCCAAAACGCGTTCGAACCCAAAACACGGCCGCGGAACCGAACCCAAAACCAAAACACAAAACCCGAAAAATTTCCGGCGCTCATCACTAATCAGGACCCATTAAATTGATGTTCAATGCTTTAGCCTAGTGGTTCCCAACTGCAGTCCTCAGATGCTTCCATGTTTTGACACGCACAGGTGAGTTCATCTATTTTTGTTTGATCAGTAAATATCCCACCTGTTTCCACAGATAGAAATGCACACATAAAGTCATACTGACGCTGTTTGTGCTATCAGATAAAATGCATTGGGTGTGGTTACCTCTGCTTCTATGCTGCCATTGTAGGCAATCCATTCCTGTATTTGATCCAGAGTTATCCTGTTTCATTATTTCAGATAAGCACTACTTATCATTCATTACTGTACTGTATTTTGATTCTTTGGGAATATAAACAAATTTGTTTAAAACACAGTATTTCACTATGGCTCTCTGACTGTTGTTGTCTTAAATCAGACTAGTTTCTTTCTACTGTATAAGCTGATTTAGATTTGGTTTTGGTAAGGTGCCAATTCATCTCAGATCTAGATCTTTTTGCTGTGCTCGTGGTGATATTAATTATGATATTGCAATAAGATGACCTTTTTTTACAGATACATTGATCACAGTGCAGTTACTTATAATGTAAAAAGTAATGCTAAAGATAATCTACAGTATATAATAAAATCAAGTTCTATCACGTTGGTGCACATGCATGCATGTTGGACCTAATGTGCTTACTAATGAGACATTCAAAAAACGTCCACACACTCTGAGCACCCCACAACCCTTCACTCCTGGGTGGAGAGAAAAAGGACAAGCGAGAGAGACAAGATAGAAGGAGAGCGAGATACATAAAGAGGAAAAGGGGTTGGAAAGAGGGTGCAGATTGCTGGAAGGAGAAAGAGAAACAGACAGAGGAGGAGGGAGAGAAAGATAAAGAAGAGAGAAATGGAAAAAAAGGGGGATAGAGTCAGAGCCGGCCCTAACCAATATGATGCCCTAGGCAAGATTTTGGCTGGTGCCCCATAGCACCACCGCTGACCCCGCTTCTCTTTCCCAGCACCATCACCCCTCATCCATAGCAGTCCTTATTTTGGGGTTTGTACCCCCTATATTTTAAATAGGAACAGTTCGCACATTTGACGCACAGCCCAAAAAGGGGTGTGTTTTTGCTGGCAAGGGGCATGGCCACACAATAGTAACCCCAATTTCAATTATGCCACACAGTAGTGCAACTTTATTCACATTTGATCATGCGATAGTGTCCATAATTCATATTACATCCCACAGTAGTATTACTTTACCTTATAAACATTACTCCTCACAGTAGAGCCCCTTACTCACATTACATCACACTGAATTGCTCCTTATTCACATTAGACCACACCTTATTGCCCTTTATTCACATTAGATGACACAGTGGTGCCCTTTCTATACGCAATGCCACATAGTAGAGCACCTTATACACATAATGCCAAACAGTAATGCCCCTTACACATATGAGACACATTATTAATGTCCTTATAAGCATAATGCACCTTACACATTATGTCAACCTTTATTAATACCCTTTTACACGTAATGTCCCTTACACATATGGCGCACATTATTAATGCCCTTATACACATAATGACACACATAGTGCCCCCTACACATTTGCTGCACATTATTAGTGCCCCTATACACATAATGACACACATACAGTAGTACCCTGTTACACATATGCTGTACATTATTAATGCCCTTATACACATAATGACAGACATAGTGCCCCTTACACATATGGTGCACATTATAAATGCATTTTTACATGACACACATAATGCTCCTTACACATATTCCGAACACTACTGCACAACTAACCTACTCACATGCACACAACACTCACACTACCACTAACACTGTGACCTCTGCCTCTGCTTGAATACAGATGTGTCCTCATAAATCTTGCCTCAATGCTATTGTCGGGCACATTTTTTAAAATAAAAATGCATCTTATTTGCATCGCTATGTGGCTAGGATGCACAATCAGCTTCTGCTGATTAAATTGATATGCAGCATGCCTATATACTGTGTGAGACTGTGGCTGTATCTGCATATGAAATGCTACACACAGAATATAGGCATGCCACATATCATTTTAATCAGCAGAAGCTGCTGATGCCCCTATGCATATCAAATGCCCTAGGCAATTGCCTAGTTTGCCTATGCCTATGGCCGGCTCTGGATAGAGTAGAAGAAAAATAGGGGAATGCTCTGAGATAGAAGAGGAAAGAGAGGGAGAAAAGTTCCAGGCAGTGCCCAGTATATATTTGGAGTGTGAGAGGAAAATGGAGAACAGAGTAGAAGCCCATGCAAACATTAGGAGAACATTCAAACGCCATATAAATCAGCCATGACCAAGAATTGAGGTCATGATCTCAGTGCAGTAAAGCAGCAATGCTAAACACTACACCAACCATATTTCAAAGGAGCCAGTATCGGACTGGGGCATGTAGGGCCCATCGGGGTAATGCAGTGGTAGGGGCCCATGTTAGGGGTGTGGCCTGCCACCTCATTGGTTTGACTAACCATTAGAGAGTGCAATGTCTGGGCCCCTTCATAAATATATACAGTAAATTAAGCTGCTGCATCAATGATAATGTACCAGATTAATAACAGATTAATAACAGCAATGCACTATAGAAAATACACCATAGTCCAGTATAAGGTAACATATGTATGATGTATAATTCAAGTGCACAGACTGGAACCTGATCCTTGGAGCAGGAGGTGGGCCCCCCAGGCTATGGGGCCCATCGGTGGTTTCCCCTGTACCCCTGTGGGCCAGTCCAAGCCTGAAAGGAGCTACGCATGTGTGTTAGGTTACAGCCACATTATGTTCAGGACAAGCTGTGGTAATTACACATTGAACTAAATGTTGTACACGCATGATACATGTGCCTGCCTGTATCTGGCCTCAAACTTTGCTTCCATTATTAGTTATTTCTAACACTGTTTATTTAAATTGTATTGAAATAGTGCCTTATACAGTTTATGGGTTAATTTATACTTGGTACTATACGCTACAATAGAAAATACATTTCATGAAAACATCAATGAACTACTGTGCTATGTGTACAGCATTAAAAGATCATATAAGGATTGTATTTAGGAAGTCTCTTGCACAACAGCATTTAAGTCTTATCTGTGTGTCTTGTGACCTCACCATGAGGGGCTATAAACCAGAAATATGTGATAAACGCAGAGATTGTCGGCACAAACATGCTCGCTCCACACCTGAAGTTCAAATATTTACAGTGTGTAATGTTCTATGGCAAGGTTGTACAAAGCATGTATTGTAAGGTTGGTCCACAGGGTGTAGAATTAATGCAGCACAATAAGAAGTAGGCTGAGCAGAGTCAACAGGGAACAATGATTACTTGAATCCAACAAACTATTTTGTTAATGCACCTGATTCAATAAGTTATTAGAAAATACAACTTTGTCTCAAGCATGAAATAAAAAAATATTAATGGTGGTACTGTATTTATATGGGATAATGTACTATATCTCCTAGTGCTGGGTTTCAGAACAAGCTAAATAAAATTTGTTCACGGTTTTGTCATTACAGTACTTCAAATGTTGCTGACAATGTCCTCACCCTAGAATGTCACTGTACTAATTATATTGTAATCAGGAGCGTCCTAGCAGCTTCGTAGGCCCTTCGCAAAACATTGAATGGCTGTCAGCACTCTGATTGGTGAATAGCTCAAGCTTTCTACCAATCAGCATGCTGACAACCATTCACTGGCTGCATGGGATGCGGTCAAGATCCCGCCGGACGGAATCCCGGCGGTCGAAATACCGATGCCGGAATCCCGATCGGCACAATCCCGACATATTCTTCCTCCGTGGGTGTCCACGACACCCATAGAGGGAGAATATAATAGTGTGCCGAGCATAGGCACCGTGCCCGCAAGGGGCTGCGTTCCGCTCGCCACCCCTGTCGGGATTGTGTGGTCGGGATTCCGGCATCGGTATTTCGACCACCGGGATCTCGTCCAGCAGGATTTAGTACTGATCCCGGCTGCAGGGTGGGAGGCAGGAAAAAAATGCTGCCTGGCCGCTCTGATTGTGTGACCACCAGCCACCCTTGCTCAAACTAAGGCCCCTAGAATTGTGGGGCCCTCAGCTGCCCAGTGTGGTTAAATGTTAAGATGGAAGTGGCTGTAATTCAAAGAGAAGTCCAGATTTCATTTAACTTTGCCAAGTTTTGTGTAAGCAACATTCAATGTCTAAATGATCTCTGTAAAAAAAAAAGTGTACAAATTCCCTTTACCATTTAACAAGGGCTAATTTGCTGATTTGAACTCTTGTCTTTGAACAATATTCCTGAAATAGTGATTTTGTGACTCCATGTGCATCACAAGACACAAAGAGAAGAGTTTTGGCCCACATGCCAAGTTTTACTCTCTTTTTTTTGTACGCCAATTGTTGAAATTTAGATTTGAAATTTAGATTTGTATCAACCCAGACTCTTTATTAGGATTACTAGACCCATTGGTATTTATGACATATATAAAAGCATATGAACATTCTTTTGGAGATAAGAGGTCTGTAACATTTCCCTCTGTGACTATGCTGTCCCTCTCCAGGCATCAACATGGAAGGCCATAAAAAAAATTAGTGCAATGAATGTTTTGCAAGTAAACTTAAAATAATAATGAATGAATTACAGTATAATAGAATATATGACAAAATTGCTTTTGGAGATTAAAGATTTATACTTTTCAAGGTATTTCACTAGGTAACCCTCCTTCCCCTAATGGTCATAACAATTATTAGTCCAGTAAGGCTTCATATGACTCCATTGATCGTCATGTGTATGAGATAATGATTGTGAGCGCTACTGTGTCAATGACCACATCAATGTTATATCTTCCCTAATTAGTTATAAATACAATTATTCCATAATTGAATCAAATGACCAGATACCCACAGGCGTATTCGAGCACATGTAACAGTTAAGGTGTGTACACATGGAGCGAAATGGCTCAGCGATTTTGACTATATAGTCAAAATTACTAAGAAAGTTAGTGCATATCGCTCCGTGTGTACACAGCGAGCGATAGCGATGCGCGTCCCCGCCGGGTGGCTATCCTGGGAAAAATAGACTGTGCAGGCAAGTCAATTTTCACTATGTCGCTGGAAAATTAAAAACATCCCCCTATTTAAATGAGTTAGTCAAAATCGCTCATAGCCAAAATCGCTTGCACACTTAGGGGTACATTTACTAAGCAGTGATAAGAACGGAGAAGTGAGCCAGTGGAGAAATTTCCCCATCAACCAATCAGCAGCTCTGTATCATTTTATAGTATGCAAATTCTAGATGTTACTTCAGTGCTGATTGTTTGCCATGGGCAACTTCTCCACTGGCTCGCTTCTCAGCTCTTATCACAGCTTAGTGAATGTACCCCTTAGTCAAAATCGCTGGTAAAGATAGTCAAAATCGCCTACTGCCAGTTCAAGGTAAATCGCTCAGTCAAAATCGCTCATAGTCAAAATCGCTCCATGTGTATGGACCTTTACATGAACAAGCAACATGTTTTATATGTGAAAGATTAAAACAAGGAATTTGTGTACATGGTATGGTGGGCAGTTTATGGAGACCAAAACCGGTCGGTGGGTCAAGAGAGATTGTGGATGATTCATATGTGGATGGCTTTCTTGGAAGCAACAGCGATGCTAAGATGTGGTAATGCAGCAGCGTACAACTTTACAACTTCAGATTGTGACTGAACCTGAATCACCCCCAGTGTTTTTCTTTGAGATACAGTAGAGGCAGGACGATATTTCAGCACCTTTTTTAAGCTAGATCATACATGCATACAGTATGTACTATTGAGCCCTGTGCTGACTTGTCAGTTTATTAGAATTATTTTTCTTTAGAAAGTAGCGTTAGATTTTTCAGAGGAAGCTGAAGGACCGGCCACTTCATGTGCCTCTTGAGTTGCCAGTTACTTCTAAAGAAGCTGTTTGCTTTGGATACAAAAACAAAACATGTGCCTTAAACCTAGGATTAAGCATGGTTACCAAAAGGTATTAATCAGTTTCCAATCTAAAGCAAACCCTTTGTTACCTCTCTAAATGAATACATAACTTCATAGAGCAGTGCCACAATAAGAAGGTGCCATATCCATCTGCCATGGCTACATGTGTGGTACCCCGGAAAGTGGTGTGACTGTGCATGCCCTTTTCAGAAATTACTTACAGGTTCACAGCAGCACAAGGGCGGCACAGCAAGAGTTAAAGCAGGGACCTTGGTCTAATCACATGGTTAGATGCGGACCGCTGATTGGGAAGGGGCAGCCTGTTTAGAGAAGAGCCTTGTGGGAAGAAGAAGGAGGAGTTGTGTGAGAGACAGGAGGTGCTGGGACGCTGCACGCGGAGCAGAGCGGGAGCTGAAGACAAGTGCAAGCGATGGGGTACTGGGTGGTGAGAGCAACATTGCAGAAGTGCAGGTAGCGGGGTGCTGCGGGAGAGCCAAGTGCTGGGTGAGCGGGTGTTGAGAAGCCGCAGCCAGTGACCTGACTCTGCCAAGCCTGAAGAGAGGCGCAGACGCCGCGGCCATCTAGTGACTGTGAGGAACCATTAAGGACTGACCCAGCAAGTGAAACCTACACTTAAAAGGCTCTGAGTGAGTACATGGGTGACTAAGTAACCAAAGCCCCGGGCAAGTTTGATACCCAGCTTAAGAAACCATTTTCACCAGCTGTGCAATTAAAGATGGCATAGCGCCCCATTCCATAAGCTAAACACCACAATGCCACATTCCACAAACGGAACCCTGCAAAGAGGTTATTAAAGCAACCCATCTTTCCTTCCCACATTGAGGGGGATATCCTATTAGGCCCGGTAAAACATCGGGTGTGATTTTTTTTCCTGATGTTTCACCGATATTTTTTTACAGGCTATCCAGATTGATCGCCTGTAAAAAAAATGCCCTTTCTCCCGAAAACACACAGGTTCTGTGAAACCTGTGTGTTTTCGGGAGAAACAGCCCTGTTTTTGAATGGAAACGGGGCTGTTTCTGGGGATGAGTGGGACAACCTGCAGCGTCCCATGCCCGCTGCAGCAGCAGCAGGCTGGAACTGCAGGCATCCGGATGCTGTCCTCGGTGCGGTGAACCCCGGCAGAGAAGCTGGGGCAGCGCAATGACCGCATCCCACCTCTCCTCCGCACCCGGGAGTGGTCACATGACGAGGGAGCGGCCATGTGACCGGGGGAGCCGGAGGAGCAGCACTGCACCTGGCACTGTCAGGTGCAGCTTCAGGTAACCCCTGATAAGCCACTGCTCGTGCTGCCTTATCGGGAGTAATAGGATAGCCCCCGGCGAGACAATTAGCCCTGGTAAATTACCAGGGCTATTTGGATATCCCCCTGAGACTGAGAATATTTAAGACTGAGTTCTGTTACAAGTGTAATGTCTACAAGCAGACATTAATTCTGAAAGACTGAGTTTGTGGCAAGTTTGAGTAAAGCTAGGTGTCATCCTTGACTCTGATCTATCCTTTGTTCCCCATATTCAATCTGTCTCAAGATCATGTTACATGCATCTAAAAAACATATCCAAAATACGACCATACCTTACACAAGACACTGCTAAAACTCTAATCCACGCTCTCATTATCTCCCGCATTGATTATTGCAATAGTCTCCTAACTGGTCTTCCCAAAACGAGACTCTCACCACTACAATCCATTCTGAATGCAGCGGCGAGGCTTATCTTCCTCGCTAGACGTTCATCGTCTGCAGATCCACTCTGTCAGTCCCTCCATTGGTTACCTGTACTCTACCGCATTCAATATAAAATACTTTTACTCACACACAAGGCCGTTAACCAAACTACACCAACGTACATCACTTCGCTTATCACAAAATATCTCCCAACCCGACCTCTTCGCTCTTCACAAGACCTGCGTCTCTCATCCACACTCATTACTCGCTCCCACTCCCGACTGCAGGACTTTCATCGGGCTGCACCCACTCTGTGGAATGCCCTACCACGCACAATAAGACTCTCCTCTAGTCTCCAAACCTTCAAGCGTTCCCTGAAAACTCACCTCTTTAGGCAAGCGTATCAAACTCCAGAACCGCCCACTTAACTTTCATAAACCTTCCTATCAAATTGCATCCACTCTGTACAGTCCACACATATTCTCACATGTCTTCTCATTCTATGCAATCGATAGCACCTTTCCTTGTGTACATATGCCTATTTCCCTATAGATTGTAAGCTTGCGAGCAGGGCCTTCCTACCTCTATGACTGTTATCACCCAGTTTGTTATTGTTATTTCAAATTGTAAAGTGCAACGGAATTTGCTGCGCTATATAAGAAACTGTTAATAAATAAATAAATAAATAAAGCCCTGTAAACAAGAAAGAGACAGTTTGTTCAACTGAAAAGAGCCTTATTGTTAAGTGAGTTGAATCTGTAAAGTGACACTATCATCACTTCATTAGCTACATCCTCCTTAGATAGAACTGTGAACATTTGTCTCGGTTACCACCAAGGATTGCCCCATACATCTTTGTGCCAATCTCCCATTGACACATTGTGGCACTGCAGAAGTCTACTAGAGCTCCAATGTTTATTGCCCGTGAAGACTCATATCTTGGCTAGGGAAAGCTAGAAAGTTAGTGTTTGCTATTGCTAAATTTGTTTTCCAGATTTAACATGTGCAGAGAGTGTTAGATTTGGGTGTGGTGTGTTCAATCTGCAATCTAATTTGCAGTGTAAAAATAAATCAGACAGAAATAAAATAACCCACCTAAATCTAACTCTTTCTGCACATGTTATATCTGCCTCCCCTGCAGTGCACATGGTTTTGCCCAACTGCTAACAAAATTCCTGCTGCGATCAACTTGGAATTACCCCCTATGTTCGACTGTGATTCCCATGATATTCTTAAATGCTCCTTTGTGGTGTGAACTGTAGCCAATTGTCTTTGTTCATCTTTTATGTCCAAAATCTTCTTTTTGTGATTTTTCAAATTTCATGCTAATTAACGAATCATCATCCTCAATCCAGAGTTCATTGCAGCTCAATAAAAAGACATCTTGTTGGAATTGCTGACTCACTCCTGTTTTGTATCAATCTATCCTACCTCTCTGAACACGGTACTGCTGGACAAGTTAAAGCAAGAAACACTTCGGGGATAAGTCTGTCACATAGCCACCCAACACCTGTGATACCTCTCTCAACCACTCAGACATACCCGCCAACCTCGGGGTGTTACACATGTAGCAGTGCAAGGGTGTTATCATGAGCAGTAAGTGAAGTGGAAATTTTTTAAAGGTGCTGTGCAAGCCCCAATGAGAACAAAGCTCCTACTAGGAAACAGCGAAAATCCTATCACTAGGCATCTATGTCCCCATTTGTATTCCTGAAAATGGAATGTTATGTAGATGTTTGGTAATACATTCTAACACTCTATGGAGTCACATGTTTAACTGAAATAGTCGTGCATAAGGGGGAATTTCAGGTACGTGGAAATCCTGCTTCTAGGCCACAGACATACTGGTTCCTTTTTGTGTAGTTAATAAGCTTTTCCAGGGCAGGCTATCTGTACTTATATAATAATTCATGGTGATGTGTCCTATCTACATCATGCACGGTAAGAGTTGGGCCCCCTGATGACTTCCACTTCAGCCAGAGGACACACCAACAGGAGAGGAAAGAGGAACCATTGCGCTGGCACCAGGGGTAAGTATAGCAGGAGGGGATGGGATGGGATGGAGATGGAGCTTTTCTCATATGCACCAAGATTTGGAATGCAATATATTCTGAAGCTTTGACACGGTAGGCAGTGCCATCTTTAGATGGCATTGTCTAATAGAAGCCTATGGTCTCTTTATCATACTTCCCTCTGAGAGGCATCCAGTCTGATCCCTCCCAGCATCTCTCACAGCACACGTATCAGCTGATGCATGGGCAGAAGAAGGACTCACGGGTCATAATCCTTGTATTGCAAAGTACAGCTCTTACTGGGAGAGCTATCCTTTGTGATTTTTTCAGGCATATGCGGCAGGATGTAACGGAGTCTGAACTCGCCAGATGTGTGGGTTGCTGGCCGATCTCGGATGTCTGCTTAAAGGGACAATCACTTGACGCTACTTCCGCCTTCTCAGTTGGTCTCCCTGTGTCCTGCTATCTCCATTTTTGGGCTACTGTGAACAGTCGAGCAGCTGCATTATCCTGTGTACAAGCCGGCAGCACTGATCCCCTTCGGGACTTCCACCGGCATCTGCAGCTTTGCGTGATGTGCTATCCATCGGCCGGCTAGGCGCCATAGTGGAGCTACAGACTGAGACAAATCATTGCTGCTAAACCGATACTACTAGAAAACCACCTATGCACTACAAGGAACCCCGCTTACATGCACATCGGGAACCAGCACAGTGATAAATATTGGGTCCTCCTATTTATTCAATTAACTGCATGCTGATCCAATCTAGCCCCACTAACATATTATATTAACAGGCTACCAGGGCAATATTTAACCCAAACGGATACCATTTCAATATACACTGGGACGCAAGTGTTATGCACATGAACAGTGAGCGAGACTCTTTTTTTCGAAGTGACTATATGGTTTATATACAGATAGAGCCATCTTTATCTTGGCCTTTAATAGGATCAATTGAGTCAGGGTAGTCGGACTTAATCCCCTGCTATATTGTTCTCTCTTATTGTATTGCAGCTGCGAACAATAGATGAAAGGTTTATGCTAATAAACCATGGTGTGACTAGGCGCAGCAGAGAAATCAAGATGATCGTGGCTCCATCTTATTTTTGCTATACTAAACGTAACTAATTGAAGCGGTTTTAACTATTCTGTTAACTACGGATGACAGAGCGTAATATCTCATGCTGTATGGTGGAAAGACGCTAGGTTATGAGGACTCATCGTTTATTTTAATATTGGCTACTGTACAGTATATAATTATTTGAAGTGTGTGCAGGTATTCAGCATATAGTTTTTGCGATAAAAGGCAAAGCTGGAATCTCCATGATAAATTATTGCGCTAGCACCTGGCCATGCCTCAAAAGGACATTTCAGTCAAATATCATATTTCATTTAATGAAGATTATGACTACATTTAATGCTTGGGATGAATGTGGATATTTTTGTTATTAAACAAATGTAAATTTCCTTTTGATACTGTAAGTATGTTTTTTTTTTTCAATAAATGGCAAAACACGTTAAATGATCTTACTTAATCTATTGATTGCATTCACCAATGAAGACCACTTAAAGTCAAGCTTAAGCCCATACATACACACTGGGCGATTTTGAGCTGAAAGCAGCTCACTTTTGGTGTGTTGAGCTGCTTTCCGCTCAAAGCCGCCCAGTGGCCCTCATTCCGAGTTGATCGCTCGCTAGCTGCTTTTAGCAGCATTGCACACGCTAGGCCGCCGCCCTCTGGGAGTGTATCTTAGTTTAGCAGAATAGCGAACGAAAGATTAGCAGAACTGCTACTAAATAATTCCCTGCAGTTTCTGAGTAGCTCCGGACCTACTCCTAGACTGCGATCACCTCAGTCCGTTTAGTTCCTGGTTTGACGTCACAAACACGCCCTGCGTTCAGCCAGCCACTCCCCCGTTTCTCCAGCCACTCCTGCGTTTTTACCTGGCACGCGTGCGTTTTTTAGCACACTCTCTGAAAATAGACAGTTTCCGCCCAGAAACGCCCACTTTCTGTTAATCACACTACGATCACTCGAGCGATGAGTAAACGTCGCTCGAGCTTGTGTAAATCTACAAAGTTTTGGTGAAAGTACTTAGCGCATTTTTGCAGTTTGTTTACTTAATCGCTGCACTGCGAAAATCGGAACAACTCGGAATGACCACCATTGTGTATGGACAAGCAATGAGCGGTGAGCGCTGATGCACACTCCCGCTTCATCGCTGGCGGCCGCCGTTCATCTACTGGTATTACCAGTAGATGAACGCAGGATGCACGGCTTTCCATAGCGTCCTGCTATGGAAAGCCGCTCACCCCCGCTGACATCGCTGGGCAGCGGGGAAAAGCGCTCAGTGTGTATGCACCTTTACCCAGTTTTGACCATTAGCTTTGATTTGAGATTTCACAGACTGCAACACATATTACAGTGAAACATATATTTGTATTACACAAGCAATTAATTGAAAAGCATTTCCTCTTCTTTCATACTGTATATTACCCCTACAATAGCACAGCACTAAGTAAATATTTGGCAAGACTTATATTCCTGTGGATCGGATTAATTGAAACCACAGACTTTGGTGGTAATGGCTGTTCATTCTCTTTTTATTTATCCTAGAATAATTTGTGCTGCAGCCAAATTTCTATAGAACGGTCCTGATCCTGTTTGATTTGCTTAACAATTCATTGTGGTACCCGAATGTTTGAATACCTGCCAGTTTTTACGGTGAGGCCTGTGGGTGGATTTGCTTACATTATACAGTAAATGTCTATCATTATGTTAAAGGGATTTTGCAACCTTGAAAATTAGGTAAATACTAAATATTACAATGTATGTACAGTATGTTCGTAAAGATGTAAAGCACAGTATTTACAGTATTTCTGTACATCAGAGGTACATGGGTTTCCAGCTGTTGTTTGGACATTTTTTGGCTGACTTATCAAAATGTGCTGAGGGGAAACTTCGGTGTCTTTTCTTGTCTAGTTCACCCCCTCCCTTACACTCACCTGTTACAAGCCAATAAATTAGCATTTTGTATATTACTGCTTTGAGGGGATCCGGTCAGCATACCGGTGTCCGGGATGCTGGGAGTCGGAATGCCGACACCGGAATACCGACACTGGTCGGAATCCCGAACATAAGTATGACAGGGATCCTTAGGGTTAGGCAGCACGAGGGGAAGGGGGGGGGGGGGAGTTTAGGTTTACGCTGCGGGGGGGGGCTAGGATTAGGATGTGGGGGAGGAAGGTCAGATCTAGGCTGCGGTGATGAGGGGTTAGAGTTAGACACCACTGGGGAGGGTTAGGCTGCAGTGGTGGTGGGGGGGTTAGATATAGGCTGCAGGTGTGTGTGTGTGTGTGTGGGGGGGGGGTTTGGTTTAGGCACCACCAGGGAGGGTAAGGGTTAGGCTGGGGGGGGGGGAGTTAGAGTTAGCATGCAGGAAAGGAGGATTAGAGTTGGGGGGGGGAGAGAACAAGAGGGTTAGCATTACCTTCCAGGTGTCAGGATACTGCGCGTTGGGATGTCGCTGTATTATGACCACCAGCATGTCAAGTGCCGGGTTCCTGATACCATCCCATTTTGAGAGTTATGTATGGGACCAATAGCTGTGGGTAATGCCAGTCCTTATAGGATTGGAGGATTCTTGTTTACCTCATGGTATGTTAGCTCTGATCCAGTGTGTGGATATTGTTTAGCAGAGGCACCTTGAGTCTTCAGCATTTTATTATCATGTAGAGTGCAGGCCTTTTGTGTCGGCTTATTATCATGTGATGGGGAAAAGTTTTGTCTCGTTTCATATTTAACAATTTGTAATGTGCTTGTTTTACTGTAAAAGATGTTAGTGCTTTTTCTCTTGGAAATTGAAGTACTCCTGTTTAATGTATGTAAAAGAAAGAAACACATAAAATCTATACTGACATATTTCTTCAACATAATGGACCCTATTCCGGTTGGATTGCTAATCTTGCTAAAAAACGGTTGCTGCAATCAAATAGTTGCCACCCAGAAATAGAGAAAAAAATGCCCATTGCAGACATTACGAAGGCATCGCATAACCATATGCAAATAGCGGAACATCGAAGAGTTTTTCCATCTGCGCCAGGCGAGGTCGTCCACAATTCGGCATAGCAAGAGGCTGGAAGGGGTCATCACTGACGTCAGAGACCCACCCGAAAAACACCTTGCCACGCCTTCATTTTTACAAACACACCCACAAAATGCCATGTTTCCTCCCCTAAATGCTGGCTTCCTGTCAGTCAAAATGCGATTGTGTTGAAATGCAATGCATTTGCAGTAATAATCGCTAATTGCATATGCGCACGCACAAAGCGAACACTGCGCATGCACAGTTGTTTGATAATTTGCTCCCGGCCAGCGCAGCTTTTGGTTGCTGGCCGGGAGCTACTCATCGATCCCCGACCCGCAGCAGCTGCGCGTGACGTCACGCAGTCGCTGTGGCCCCCCCCCCCCGCACGGTCCTGCCACACCTGCGTTGGCCGGACCGCACCTACGAAACGCCCAAATGCCGCTGTTTCGCCCCCCGCCCATGCGCAGTTCTGACCCGATCGCTGCGCTGCGATAAACTGCAGCGTGCGATCGGGTCAGAATGACCCCCTATGTGTAAGGCACCACAAAGTGTACCTGATTCATGTTTGTAAGTAAAGCAAAAAAGTAATCAACTGGGCAAAACCATGTTGCACTGTAGGTGGGGCAGATGTAACATGTGCAGAGAGATTTAGATTTGGGTGGGGTGTGTTCAAACTGAAATCTAAATTGCAGTGTAAAAATGAAGGTGCCTAACATTTTTGGGCTACATGTAAAAGTAGCTAGTATTCACCTAGCACATAAAAAATATGAATGTATTTGCTCCCCCTGCATGGCAACATGGTTTGTTCCAGACACAAAGTTATGTGCTTTTTTGTGCTGTACTTAGAAACAGAAATCAGGCCCAGTGTCCTCAGTGCTGTACACAGCGGGATGACAGTACACAAATTTAAAAACTGAATACACAATACAGTTGATGATAAAACAGCTACGAGTTAATAGAATACATAAAGAAATCATACAAATAAGGACATTCATGAGAACAGTGATCATACATAGATAAGCAGAATCATAAATGCATGGGTTAGCAGAACAAAACACACAGCTCAAGAAACTATGGGGGCAGGGCCGGATTAAGGGCCACATGGGCCTGGAGCTAAAGATAATCAAGGGCCTATTGTGAGAATCGGGAAGGTGTGACAAGTGCTGTGTGGGTGTGGCCATTGCCATATGGGCATGTACAATATAAGCATCTACAATATAAGCCCCATTGTCTCCCTAATTATGTAAAAAGAGTAAAATTGCATCATTTTGTGGGAAAAATAGAAATAGATTCTTAAGAGATATTATTTATGGCCAACTATGTGGCCAGCTAATGGCTGGTCATCATCATGCTGCCATGATCATGGGCTTTTTATGTGGAGGCCTGGAGCTGTAGCTCCATCCGCCCCATTGTTAATCTGTCCCTGTATGGGGGAGATGTACTAAGCAGTGATAAAAGTGGAGAAGTGAGCCAGTAGAGAAGTTAGCAGAATTTGCAATCCTTTGGATCGCATGCTGGGGGCCGCCCACCGCTGGGCAAGGCCGCCCAGAATGCTGACCGGCACCTCCCCCAGTTCAACAAGCAGAAATTGCAAACACATCACAATTTCTGCTTGTTAGCAGAAACTGAGATGGCTCACAGGAGGCCCGCCACCATGTTCTTGATCGCGGTGGCTGCAGCACGACTGTCTCTGCCTGATTGACAGCATGAGAAGAGGAGGGCGGTTCCTGTCCTCCCCGTCCCTCTCCACCCCTGGCTCCTCCTCTCTGAGACCTGCAGCAGCCGCCGAGGACAAGAGATCGTGTCTGATCCCCGGGGGAGCGGGCTACAACTCCCCACAAAAACAATTTGCTGGGCTGGCGGATTGGGGGGTGGGGGAGGGCTCTGACTGCTGTGTCTGCTGTCTCTCATGATTTCTAAGTCCCTAAAAGTGGCACCTCTGTTGGTCTATATATGTTGCCCCCCCCCTACTCTGCTGCTATATTGTGTAAAAAGGGGGACAATGCTGCCATATTGTGTAAAAAGGGGGACAATGCCGCCGTAATGTGTAAACTGGGGGACTCTGCTGCCGTAATGTGTAATAAGGGGACTCTGCTGCCATAATGTGTAAAAAGTGCGCTCTGCTATCGTAAATAATGAGTAATACGGGGACTCTGCTGCCGTAATGTGTAATAAGGGGACTCTGCTGCCGTAATGTGTAATAATAAAGGGACTCTGCCGCCGTAATGTGTAAAAAGGGGGTCTGCCGCCGTAATGTGTGAAAAGGGGGACTGCTGCCGCAATGTGTAAGAATGGGGACTCTGCCTGTCGTAATGTGTAAGAATGGGGACTCTGCCTGTTGTAATGTGTAAGAATGGGGACTCTGCCTGTCGTAATGTGTAAGAATGGGGACTCTGCCTGTCGTAATGTGCAAAAAAGGGGGCTCTGCCGCCGTAATGTGTAAAAAGGGGACTCTGCGGCCGTTATCTATAAAAAGAGGGACTGTTGCCATAATGTGTAAAAAGGGGACTCTCGTAATGTGTAAGAATGGGGACTCTGCTGCCGTAATGTATAAAAAGGGGGACTCTACCTGCTATAATGTCTAAAAGGTGGCCCTACCTGGCGTAATGTGTGACAGGGGCTCTACCTGGTGTAATGTGTGTAAATAGCGCTATTGTGCGGCGTAATTTGAATAATGGAGACTACTGTGCTGTGTAATATGAATTGGGATTATTTTTGTCCACATGAAGCCATGCCCCTATATTTTTGGCATGCGCCTACGGAGCACACTGGGCCTCTTAAATATGGGGGGGGGGGGGGCGCTGATGCTGTTTCTTACACACAGTGCTAAAATGTCTAGTTACGACATTGTGGGATACAGTGGCTGGCCTGTGAGAGCTTAAACTCTAGAAGGAAAGGGTGTTGAGAGACAATGGGAGCTTAAGTTGCATGGTTCAAACAGACAACAGAGCAGGTAATCAGTGGAGGTGAAAGAACAGTGGGTGGTGAGAAGGTACAGTAGGCTGAAATAGCCATGGGCAGTGAATTTCCATAATAATAAGTGCAAGGAAGAGAAGTAGAGGAAGATGAGGCAGATTAGAGCCATAAAAAGTAGTCCGTGTAATGCGGATGGAGGTACGTGGTAAAACAAATTACACCATACTTGCCTACCTCCTGGAAGCTGCGGGACACATCTGAATTTAAGGGTAGTCCCGAACCGTCTCAGAAGGATATGTGGCTCTCCCGTGTCCTGCCCACTTTCTAGAGAAGTGGGCAGGGTGAGGATAAAAGCATTGAAAACCTCCAGCAATGGTGTAAAGCGGGTGAGGCTAAGAGAATGATGCCCAGACCCATGAATCGCAGGCATTTCTCTGACTGGGGGGAGGGCCTGATGACATGACAGTATGCCTTCCCCCCCAAGGGGAACCTGCTGCTTCTCCTTTCCGGGCTTCTTCGAAGAGGAGTAATAAAAACTAGAGATGAGCGCCTGAAATTTTTCGGGTTTTGTGTTTTGGTTTTGGGTTCGGTTCCGCGGCCGTGTTTTGGGTTCGAACGCGTTTTGGCAAAACCTCACCGAATTTTTTTTGTCGGATTCGGGTGTGTTTTGGATTCGGGTGTTTTTTTCAAAAAACACTAAAAAACAGCTTAAATCATAGAATTTGGGGGTCATTTTGATCCCAAAGTATTATTAACCTCAAAAACCATAATTTACACTCATTTTCAGTCTATTCTGAATACCTCACACCTCACAATATTATTTTTAGTCCTAAAATTTGCACCGAGGTCGCTGTGTGAGTAAGATAAGCGACCCTAGTGGCCGACACAAACACCGGGCCCATCTAGGAGTGGCACTGCAGTGTCACGCAGGATGTCCCTTCCAAAAAACCCTCCCCAAACAGCACATGACGCAAAGAAAAAAAGAGGCGCAATGAGGTAGCTGTGTGAGTAAGATTAGCGACCCTAGTGGCCGACACAAACACCGGGCCCATCTAGGAGTGGCACTGCAGTGTCACGCAGGATGGCCCTTCCAAAAAACCCTCCCCAAACAGCACATGACGCAAAGAAAAAAAGAGGCGCAATGAGGTAGCTGTGTGAGTAAGATTAGCGACCCTAGTGGCCGACACAAACACCGGGCCCATCTAGGAGTGGCACTGCAGTGTCACGCAGGATGTCCCTTCCAAAAAACCCTCCCCAAACAGCACATGACGCAAAGAAAAAAAGAGGCGCAATGAGGTAGCTGTGTGAGTAAGATTAGCGACCCTAGTGGCCGACACAAACACCGGGCCCATCTAGGAGTGGCACTGCAGTGTCACGCAGGATGTCCCTTCCAAAAAACCCTCCCCAAACAGCACATGACGCAAAGAAAAAAAGAGGCGCAATGAGGTAGCTGACTGTGTGAGTAAGATTAGCAACCCTAGTGGCCGACACAAACACCGGGCCCATCTAGGAGTGGCACTGCAGTGTCACGCAGGATGTCCCTTCCAAAAAACCCTCCCCAATCAGCACATGATGCAAAGAAAAAGAAAAGAAAAAAGAGGTGCAAGATGGAATTGTCCTTGGGCCCTCCCACCCACCCTTATGTTGTATAAACAAAACAGGACATGCACACTTTAACCAACCCATCATTTCAGTGACAGGGTCTGCCACACGACTGTGACTGATATGACGGGTTGGTTTGGACCCCCCCCAAAAAAGAAGCAATTAATCTCTCCTTGCACAAACTGGCTCTACAGAGGCAAGATGTCCACCTCATCTTCACCCTCCGATATATCACCGTGTACATCCCCCTCCTCACAGATTATCAATTCGTCCCCACTGGAATCCACCATCTCAGCTCCCTGTGTACTTTGTGGAGGCAATTGCTGCTGGTCAATGTCTCCGCGGAGGAATTGATTATAATTCATTTTAATGAACATCATCTTCTCCACATTTTCTGGATGTAACCTCGTACGCCGATTGCTGACAAGGTGAGCGGCGGCACTAAACACTCTTTCGGAGTACACACTTGTGGGAGGGCAACTTAGGTAGAATAAAGCCAGTTTGTGCAAGGGCCTCCAAATTGCCTCTTTTTCCTGCCAGTATAAGTACGGACTGTGTGACGTGCCTACTTGGATGCGGTCACTCATATAATCCTCCACCATTCTATCAATGTTGAGAGAATCATATGCAGTGACAGTAGACGACATGTCCGTAATCGTTGTCAGGTCCTTCAGTCCGGACCAGATGTCAGCATCAGCAGTCGCTCCAGACTGCCCTGCATCACCGCCAGCGGGTGGGCTCGGAATTCTGAGCCTTTTCCTCGCACCCCCAGTTGCGGGAGAATGTGAAGGAGGAGATGTTGACAGGTCGCGTTCCGCTTGACTTGACAATTTTGTCACCAGCAGGTCTTTCAACCCCAGCAGACTTGTGTCTGCCGGAAAGAGAGATCCAAGGTAGGCTTTAAATCTAGGATCGAGCACGGTGGCCAAAATGTAGTGCTCTGATTTCAACAGATTGACCACCCGTGAATCCTTGTTAAGCGAATTAAGGGCTCCATCCACAAGTCCCACATGCCTAGCGGAATCGCTCCGTGTTAGCTCCTCCTTCAATGTCTCCAGCTTCTTCTGCAAAAGCTTGATGAGGGGAATGACCTGACTCAGGCTGGCAGTGTCTGAACTGACTTCACGTGTGGCAAGTTCAAAGGGCATCAGAACCTTGCACAACGTTGAAATCATTCTCCACTGCGCTTGAGACAGGTGCATTCCACCTACTATATCGTGCTCAATTGTATAGGCTTGAATGGCCTTTTGCTGCTCCTCCAACCTCTGAAGCATATAGAGGGTTGAATTCCACCTCGTTACCACTTCTTGCTTCAGATGATGGCAGGGCAGGTTCAGTAGTTTTTGGTGGTGCTCCAGTCTTCTGTACGTGGTGCCTGTACGCCGAAAGTGTCCCGCAATTCTTCTGGCCACCGACAGCATCTCTTGCACGCCCCTGTCGTTTTTTAAAAAATTCTGCACCACCAAATTCAAGGTATGTGCAAAACATGGGACGTGCTGGAATTTGCCCATATTTAATGCACACACAATATTGCTGGCGTTGTCCGATGCCACAAATCCACAGGAGAGTCCAATTGGGGTAAGCCATTCCGCGATGATCTTCCTCAGTTGCCGTAAGAGGTTTTCAGCTGTGTGCGTATTCTGGAAAGCGGTGATACAAAGCGTAGCCTGCCTAGGAAAGAGTTGGCGTTTGCGAGATGCTGCTACTGGTGCCGCCGCTGCTGTTCTTGCGGCGGGAGTCCATACATCTACCCAGTGGGCTGTCACAGTCATATAGTCCTGACCCTGCCCTGCTCCACTTGTCCACATGTCCGTGGTTAAGTGGACATTGGGTACAACTGCATTTTTTAGGACACTGGTGAGTCTTTTTCTGACGTCCGTGTACATTCTCGGTATCGCCTGCCTAGAGAAGTGGAACCTAGATGGTATTTGGTAACGGGGGCACACTGCCTCAATAAATTGTCTAGTTCCCTGTGAACTAACGGCGGATACCGGACGCACGTCTAACACCAACATAGTTGTCAAGGCCTCAGTTATCCGCTTTGCAGTAGGATGACTGCTGTGATATTTCATCTTCCTCGCAAAGGACTGTTGAACAGTCAATTGCTTACTGGAAGTAGTACAAGTGGGCTTACGACTTCCCCTCTGGGATGACCATCGACTCCCAGCGGCAACAACAGCAGCGCCAGCAGCAGTAGGCGTTACACGCAAGGATGCATCGGAGGAATCCCAGGCAGGAGAGGACTCGTCAGAATTGCCAGTGACATGGCCTGCAGGACTATTGGCATTCCTGGGGAAGGAGGAAATTGACACTGAGGGAGTTGGTGGGGTGGTTTGCGTGAGCTTGGTTACAAGAGGAAGGGATTTACTGGTCAGTGGACTGCTTCCGCTGTCACCCAAAGTTTTTGAACTTGTCACTGACTTATTATGAATGCGCTGCAGGTGACGTATAAGGGAGGATGTTCAGAGGTGGTTAACGTCCTTACCCCTACTTATTACAGCTTGACAAAGGGAACACACGGCTTGACACCTGTTGTCCGCATTTCTGGTGAAATACCTCCACACCGAAGAGCTGATTTTTTTGGTATTTTCACCTGGCATGTCAACGGCCATATTCCTCCCACGGACAACAGGTGTCTCCCCGGGTGCCTGACTTAAACAAACCACCTCACCATCAGAATCCTCCTGGTCAATTTCCTCCCCAGCGCCAGCAACACCCATATCCTCCTCATCCTGGTGTACTTCAACACTGACATCTTCAATCTGACTATCAGGAACTGGACTGCGGGTGCTCCTTCCAGCACTTGCAGGGGGCGTGCAAATGGTGGAAGGCGCATGCTCTTCACGTCCAGTGTTGGGAAGGTCAGGCATCGCAACCGACACAATTGGACTCTCCTTGTGGATTTGGGATTTCGAAGAATGCACAGTTCTTTGCTGTGCTGCTTTTGCCAGCTTGAGTCTTTTCATTTTTCTAGCGAGAGGCTGAGTG
This sequence comes from Pseudophryne corroboree, assembly GCF_028390025.1. NCBI lineage: Eukaryota > Metazoa > Chordata > Amphibia > Anura > Myobatrachidae > Pseudophryne > Pseudophryne corroboree. Next base: position 789,659,639 of record NC_086447.1, on the reverse strand, counting down.
CTTCCATCCTCATGTGAAGCTGAACCACTAGCCATGAACATAGGCCAGGGCCTCAGCCGTTCCTTGCCACTCCGTGTGGTAAATGGCATATTGGCAAGTTTACGCTTCTCCTCCGACAATTTTATTTTAGGTTTTGGAGTCCTTTTTTTTCTGATATTTGGTGTTTTGGATTTGACATGCTCTGTACTATGACATTGGGCATCGGCCTTGGCAGACGACGTTGCTGGCATTTCATCGTCTCGGCCATGACTAGTGGCAGCAGCTTCAGCACGAGGTGGAAGTGGATCTTGATCTTTCCCTAATTTTGGAACCTCAACATTTTTGTTCTCCATATTTTAATAGGCACAACTAAAAGGCACCTCAGGTAAACAATGGAGATGGATACTAGTATACAATTATGGACTGCCTGCCGACTGCAGACACAGAGGTAGCCACAGCCGTGAACTACCGTACTGTACTGTGTCTGCAGCTAATATAGACTGGTTGATAAAGAGAAGATGTCTATGTAACTATGTATGTATAAAGAAGACTGAAAAAAATCCACGGTTAGGTGGTATACAATTATGGACGGACTGCCTGCCGAGTGCAGACACAGAGGTAGCCACAGCCGTGAACTACCGTACTGTACTGTGTCTGCAGCTAATATAGACTGGTTGATAAAGAGAAGATGTCTATGTAACTATGTATGTATAAAGAAGAATGAAAAAAAACCACGGTTAGGTGGTATACAATTATGGACGGACTGCCTGCCGAGTGCAGACACAGAGGTAGCCACAGCCGTGAACTACCGTACTGTACTGTGTCTGCAGCTAATATAGACTGGTTGATAAAGAGAAGATGTCTATGTAACTATGTATGTATAAAGAAGAATGAAAAAAATCCACGGTTAGGTGGTATTACAATTATGGACGGACTGCCTGCCGAGTGCAGAGACACAGAGGTAGCCACAGCCGTGAACTACCGTACTGTGTCTGCTGCGACTGGATGATAAATGATATAAAAAATATATATATATCACTACTGCAGCCGGACAGGTATATATTATATATTATATAATGACGGACCTGCTGGACACTGTCTGTCAGCAGAATGAGTTTTATTTTTATAGAATAAAAAAAAAAAAAACACACAAGTGAAGTCACACGACGAGTGTTCAACTTTTTCAGGCAATCACAATATAAGTATACTACTAACTATACTGGTGGTCAGTGTGGTCAGGTCACTGGTCAGTCACACTGGCAGTGGCACTCCTGCAGCAAAAGTGTGCACTGTTTAATTTTAATATAATATGTACTCCTGGCTCCTGCTATAACCTATAACTGGCACTGCAGTAGTGCTCCCCAGTCTCCCCCACAATTATAAGCTGTGTGAGCTGAGCAGTCAGACAGATATATAATATATATAGATGATGCAGCACACTGGCCTGAGCCTGAGCAGTGCACACAGATATGGTATGTGACTGACTGAGTCACTGTGTGTATCGCTTTTTTCAGGCAGAGAACGGATATATTAAATAAACTGCACTGTGTGTCTGGTGGTCACTCACTATATAATATATTATGTACTCCTGGCTCCTGCTATAACCTATAACTGGCACTGCAGTAGTGCTCCCCAGTCTCCCCCACAATTATAAGCTGTGTGAGCTGAGCAGTCAGACAGATATATATAATATTATATATAGATAATAGATGATGCAGCACACTGGCCTGAGCCTGAGCAGTGCACACAGATATGGTATGTGACTGAGTCACTGTGTGCTGTGTATCGCTTTTTTCAGGCAGAGAACGGATTATAAAGTAAACTGCACTGTCCTCACTAGTAAACTCTCTCCACTCAGTCTCTACACTTCTACAGTAACAGTACTCCTCCTAGTCAGCTCCAGTAAATCTCTCTCAGTCTCTTATAATCTAAATGGAGAGGACGCCAGCCACGTCCTCTCCCTATCAATCTCAATGCACGTGTGAAAATGGCGGCGACGCGCGGCTCCTTATATAGAATCCGAGTCTCGCGATAGAATCCGAGCCTCGCGAGAATCCGACAGCGTCATGATGACGTTCGGGCGCGCTCGGGTTAACCGAGCAAGGCGGGAAGATCCGAGTCTGCTCGGACCCGTGAAAAAAACCATGAAGTTCTGGCGGGTTCGGATTCAGAGAAACCGAACCCGCTCATCTCTAATAAAAACTAAGCAAGTATGGATATTAAAATGCAGGCGCCTACAGATATGTCCATATAAACCATTGCTTGATACATGCCAACAGCCCCATTGGGTGCCAAGCCGCCAAGTGTCCAACTAAAGTTTTTTTTCAAAAGTTTACATTTTATTTGCACCACTGATGCGCTAGTAGTACAATGCAGGCATACACTGACGTCTGGTGCTGGTAATGCCTTCACCAGAGCACTTCTTGTAGTCTAGTACAGGAGGAAGCCCGCAGTGATACTGTCATTCACTGACCAATCACCGTGGGCCTCATCCAAGGAGTAGCTGCAGGGGAAATGAATGGGAGCAAGGGGAATAATTCAAGCTGGTCAGCAGATACAGGTTGACAAAATCAGTACTTTTTTTGCCTTTTTATTAGTGTAAATGATTAAGGCAACCCCTCCTGCTGATCAGCTCTGCTCACTTCAGAATTCTATTGTAGGTGTTGAGCAATAGTGTTTTGTTTCCCAAGTGGTGCACTCTTTGGGTTGTATTCACAGGGTGTGGTATTTTAGGTCGACATGAGAATGTCAACATGGTAGAACTGTCACCTGGTGTGTTTTTTTTTTTTTTTTTGCTTAAATTCAATTTTGAATACAGTAAAAGTAAAACTGGTGAACACCCTAAATTCTGTTGCTGTGTGATGTCCTTCTAATATGACCTCTCACACACATGATTGGTAAATTGTGACTCACCAAACCCAAATATCTTTCCTCAGTGTTCCTCATTTCACTATTCTTCTCATACCAAACCACCAGCTAAAAGAGATGTAACAACTTCCCTAACTTCTAACACAGATGGTGCAGCCAGGCAGACTGCTCTCTACTTACTAACGGCTGAATAACAGGGATTAACAATGAATTTTTGTTTTACTGTAAATTCAACAAATTACTTTTTCCTGTTTTAAGTTTAACCATTTTGCCTGAAATTTCATTAGATAGCTATATGGATATACAGTATTACTATCTCTAGATTTGTCTTTTTTCACTTTCACATCCTCCTGACCCTTGGCCACCATTAAAGGTGCATACTCACGGTGCAATATAACCTTGCGATTAAGGTTAGTGCATATTGCACCATGTGTATACAGCTTGCGATACCGATGCACGGCCCCGTGGGATCGGTATCGCAAGAAAAAACAGAATGTGCAGGCAAGTCAATCTTGACTCTCTAGTTCAAAGTAAGCCATAGTAAAAAATTGCACATAGCCAAAATCGCACAGTGTGTACAGACAATATCGATGCTTCTGGTCTCTGGGGCAGGGGCGGATCTAGACTGTTCTTTTAGGGGGGGCGATTTAATGATTAATCCTGACCCCTCCTCTTTGCGTACCTGGCACCTCCTCTTCCTGGTCTCAACTTCTCCACTTTACTAATTTTTTTTATCATTTTTGTGTTGTCACATGGATTTATTCCAGTTTACATATGTTTATGTATTCACTGTGTGTGTACATACACAATGCAAAGTGTGCTAAATGAATATACTGTAGGTCACAGTTGTCAGGGTCAGGTTACCAATGACTAGATTGCGGCGGCTCAGCACTGCATCAGCGGTTCATCCATGGACAAAAACATCTGTAAGGTGACCACACAAGATAATGGGGCCAAAAAAGAAGCACTCAGACTGTAAATGGGGCTGAGTATATTTAGGCTGGGGCCACTCACTGGGCATCAGTCACTGTGTGTCTGTACCCCCAGGTGGTGTGTGCCACACTCTTACAGTAACACACACATTTATGGGGAGAGAGATATCTGATATATTTCTACAACAAACACATTTTAGTAGTTTGACTCTTCTCTTCCTTATAGTGTCTGTGTGTATACTGTACATGTATTGACTGCATCAGTACTTCCACATAATATACCTACAGTATACTGGTACACTATTTAGGTATTTTGTGTGTTATACTGGAACACAATGTAAGTTTTTCTGTGCTATAAAGCTGGCAAACTGTAGGTGTCACAGTGAATATTAGGGCTCAATGATAAAAGCAGAGCTGCCTGGCACTGGCACACTGCAGGACACACAGCCCGGCATCTCTGATAACTACAGCTGAGCTGCTTCTTGAACTTGCAGCATACCATGTCTTGTGCAAGAGCTGTGTCTGTGTGCCCTTAGACCTGACCTAGGCTGTGAGAGCTGGCTGCATGAAGGATTCAGGAAAAACTTTCCTGATACTGCAGCTCCATTAGGCACCCAACTTCTCTGCCCACCACACACACCTCAGATCACAGCACAGCACCATCAGTCATGCACGGCTGAATGATCATTGGAATGCTCCTCCTGAGTCATTATTGGAGCCAAGGGTTTACAGATGAGGGGACGGGTGGACCGTGTCCGTTCAGTGGCATCAGTGCACGGTATGTAGAGATAAATAATAACTGACAGACTTTACTATAGATCTGCTTCAGTCTGAACTGAGCTACTGAAGTGAGAAGATACAGCGCAGGCAAGACACAAACTCACCAAAATATTTTGCAGTGCACTGCAGGAAGCTGGCGGCTCACAAGACAAAAAAGCCAGGGAAGAGAGAGAGAGGAGGAACAGGGGAGGGGGAATGGCTCTGATTGGCTGGGACACAGGAGAGCTCTCATCCCTCTGTACAAGTGCTGCAGGCTCAGTCCTGTCACTCAGCGGTGACTCCCTGCTGTGGGAGGGACAAATGCAGATATGTGGACTCCGGCACACAGCAGCACATAGTAAGGAGCTGTATGTTATTGTTAGGGGGGGCGTTCGCCCTGATCGCCCCTCCATAAATCCGCCAATGCTCTGAGGGAGTTCAAGGGAAATCGGGCATAGACAATATCTCACTGTGTGTGTGTGTGCACCTTAAGAACCTTTGCAACCTGGCAAGACCATTATACAAAAGGTAGCACCTATTCTTGTATATCAATGCCTATTGCCCTATAGATTGTAAGCTTGCGAGCAGGGCCTTCCTACTTCTATGTCTATCTGTCATTACCCAGTTTTGTTCTATTACTGTTGTTCCATTTGTTAAGCGCAACGGAATATACTGCACTACATAAGAAACTGTTAATAATAATAATAATTGCAGATGGCCATGAATTGGTAGAGATTATAATTTTATACCAATGTGGATAGTTTGCACAGTTCAAGTAATTCAGTGATATGAACCACAATTGTAAAAGTACGCTGGCAAATGACAGTCCCCTTTATATAACAGGGAGAACAAACTGATGAGACAAATAAAGTAAGGTGATTCTGCAGCAACTTTTGCAGCTTGGGTTAACCGAGTCAAGAAAAGTCTGAAGATAGATAGATGGAACAGCAAGTAAACAGAACACAACAGATACATTTGAGATCACTCAAGTTTACGTGTAGACGCATCGTTTTTTTGTGGTTTAACACTTGTTTCATCTGGGTTCTGTAGTGTCCACTGATCTGGCTTTCAAACATGGGTATTATGGAAAGAAGACTGCCATGCATCAATGTGCAACTCACTCACTCGAACAGATCAATTCACCAGTAAAGGTGGTAGAGAAAACTCAAAGCAAGGTATTCTAAAAGCTTAGCTTCATTACTGCCATTAGTGTAAGTTATTCAGCTACAAAGAGGGCAGTAGCGGATTTTGCCACGGGCAAACAGGACTTTTGCCCGGGGCGCCGCCTTCCGGAGGGCACTGCACCATGGCAAAATCTGCTGCTGCTGTGCCCCCCACTGCCCGCTCTGTCCCGCTGCCGCTGCCCGCTGTGATGGGAACTAGACGCGTATCGTATAGTTTCCATTTGTGGAGAGGACCTTTACTGTGCGGCACAGCAAAGGTCCTCTCCACGAAGGGAACTAGACGCGTAGCATCTAGTTTCCCTTCGCGGAGAGGACCTTTGCTGTGCGGTGCGCGATGACGTCATCGCGAACCGCACATCATTTCAGCGGCGCTACTACTGTACAGGGGGCATAACTGACCACGCCCCATGTATGAAGCCACACCCCTATTGCCGCCCGGGGCGCAAAAAGCCCCTGAACCGGCCCTGAAAGAGGGGCACAGTGGATGGTATAAGCAACAAATAGCAATGTCTACAGTCTGTAGTTTTATAGTGATAGTTGCATTAGTGATAAAGTTACCTAATTGTGCTTTTACTGTGTCTCTCTGATAGGATGTGGTCTGAGATGGAAGTTGCATTCAAATAAAAAAAAGGCCTATTAGAGAAGTAACTCCAACTTGCGCCCACTCCACACCATACACATCATCACCTTATAAGGAGTATCATAGATGGGATGCTGAAGTACTAATATTAAACTCAATTACGGGCAAGGTAACAATGACCATTTGCATCGCAGTGATGCAAACGTCTCTGCCTGCTTGACAGGCAGAGGCGTTTGGAGGGAGATACGGGGGAGGGGGTGGCCGGTGTTGGGGAAAGCGGGAGTGCGTGGTCCCTGTTTTCCGGTAGAGGTTGCGACGTTCATCACAGATGCGATCCATCGCAAATGCAGGAAGAAGCTTGTATGCACCTTCTCCTGCACTTGCATTGCAAAGAATTGCATTTACAAAGCTGCTGCAAACAGCAAATTGCAATCCTTACTAAGGGGCTAATTCAGGTTGGATCGCAAATCGCGATCCAACCGGAATTTTTACAATGGCCCCGCGGGCGCATGCGCAGCGCCCATTCTGCACATGCACCCGCACTTTCAGCAGGGGGGGGCGCAGAAAAAGCGATCGTCGCTGCCTGTCAATCAGGCTGAGGCTGTCGCGGGGCGGGGGTGGCAAGGCTCCATTTCCATGAAGAAGAACGGTGGGCGGTGCGGCGTGAAAGGGGGCGTGTCATGTGCGTGATGACAGCGGCTGCGTGATGTCACACGCAGCTGCCGCGATGCATAAGATGTCTAAGCTGCGCCGGCAGGAGGCATCAAGGATTTTTACGATGAAGCAGAAATTGCGAGGTGCTCGCAATTTTTGCTTCATCAAGGGGGGAGGAGCTGGTCAGCATGCTGGGCAGCCGTGTTGAGTGATGGGCGGCTCCCCGCGAGCTAGAAATAGGATAGCAAATTCTGCTGATTAGCAGAATTGCTATCCCTGCTGAATTAGCTAAATTAGGTTCAATGCGCTGGAAAATCAACTGTGCTTTGCATAAACAAAAAGGCAACACTAGACATTACAAGAGATTCAGTTTGGTAAAGTACAGTACATCATTTCTTTATTGCTCTGGCAGCTCATGACTGAAGGAGAAGAGGATATATATAATGAATGGCTATTCTATTCAGGCCTTTGTAATCATGCATAGCTGTAGGGATCCATCCTTCTGAAGACAAATTTCAAATGACAAGTTCAAATGGCAACTTGTTCCTGATTGGATGGCTGTGATACTCGCCCAATCCAAAGACAGTTGACTTTTCTACTCATGTGTCTGTTTGATCCCTAGTTTCCTCTTCCGGTCATACATTTTTACAGAAGCTGTCCAGAGTAGTTTCTCACACTATTAGTATTATGGGACCTTTCTGCATATGCCAAGTGCCAGAAGTCCCAGAGAAGAGACTTCCATGGAGATCCTAAAAGAGGAAAGATATATACAGTATGACCTTTATAAAACCCCTGTCAAAAACGGCTTTAATATGTATAAGTTAGTTTTTCTATCCATTCTGTACTACTTCCAGAGGCGCATTGGCCATTGGGTCTACAGGGAAGATTCCCGGTGGGCCGACGCACCCGCGGGGCCTGTTTTGCTTGAGGACATGTGGTCCTATTTATAGACATAATGAATAAGATTCCAAACAATTTGAATATATGAAAATTACTTTGCCACTTAACCTGTGATTGCAGATGATCTAGTGTATGCTCTGTCTGCCTGCTTGGCTGACATATAAGATTGAATGAATAGTGATTGGGATACGGTTGGTGTAATAAGCAAGAAAATATATCTTTCTAAAGAATTATATAGTTTCCTAAATTCTAAAGCTGTATCATATAATGTGCTCATAACATTTAATTTTATTTCCTATTAACTTCCCCTTGATGCTGGACATCCCGACTATCTGGAAAGTCTTGGGGGGAGGGTGCTGCTGCCATGGCCCATGGCTAGACCTTACACCTCTGGTGCTGCCCAAGTGGGGCCACTAGTACAATTTTTTTCCAGGGCCGCTTTTTGTTCCCAATCCGCCCCTGACTACTTTACAATGTTATTTTTAATTAGAATGAATAGCATTCTGTGGGACAGCATAAATGGGCTACAGTATTTACCAAGCTTTGAAAAGCTTAGCTCTTCGGAGCTGGCACACGGTAGCTAACGCCAGATGGTATTAGCTGCTGTTTGCCTTGGCAAAACTCCCGTGAAAAGAAGATTTGCCATCTATGCATGCATGATGGAGTCCAGCAGCATAAACTAGGAAGTGACCTCCTTTATCGCCGTGGCAAGATACTTCACAGAGGTGGATAGTGCTTCACCAGGACATCATTTTGCAGAAGTGCAGTTCTGTCAAATGAAGATTCTTAAATAGCTCAGAAAAATCTGAACTATTTAATGGTATAAAACACTGTAAATAATAAAGAACACAGTAAGCAGGGCATCTGCGGTAAGGCAGTAATTTGGCACCACCCCCCAAATAAAATATAATACCCCATACGTTATGTCACACAATTTAGCCCACATTCACAATATGCCATATGGTTGCACTGCAGAAGGTGCACATGTAACGGGCAGAGAGAGTTAAGGCCCGTGCACACTGGCCGATATATCAGACTTTCTATTGAACGGCCGATATATTGCGAGTCCGTCGGCCAGTGTGTATGGGTGATATGTCTGTGAACTCCTTCATTCACAGACATATCGTGTCGGCCCTGCAGCACAGCAGACAGCTAATATATCTACCGATATATATTGGTGCATCGCTGTGTGTGTACGGGCGACCAGCCGACCGCCCGTACACAAGCTGTGGCAGCCGGTGGTGATTGACAGCTGAACTGGGCGGGCTCCCAGTTCATGACGTCAGTCCCCAATGGATCGGGCAGTGTGTATGCACAGCACACTGCCCGATCTGTCCATAGATTTATCTGCAGATCAATTGAAATGTGTATAAATTAAATGTGATATCAGTGTGTACCCACCATTAGATTTGGGTGGGATATTTTGTTTCAGTACAGGGTTACAGGGTACTCGGTTACAGGGTTACAGGGTTCAGTACAGGGTACTGGCTGCTTTATTTTTACACTGCAATTTAAATTTCAGTTTGAAGTACATACCCCACCCAAATCCAACTTTCTCTGCACTTGTTACAGCTTCCCCACCTGCAGTGCAGCATGCACCTGCAATTTGCCCAATTGCTAACTTTTTTGTTTTGCTAACAACTCTGAATAACCCCCACTGTGTCGCTGATGAAGATATAGGCTGCCACCCCGCTGATGTAGACAGCAGCAGGAGAAGGTCCCCGCACACAACAACCCACTGCCCCTATAGGCTCATGTGCTTTATTCAGGACTTGATTAATTCAGACTCTGGCAGACTTTACAATCAATCTAGAATCCTGTTTGTCAAGCAGTCCATTGCTGTGAGTATTTTAGATTAACATACCTCTCAATTTTTGGGACCAGGAGATCGGGACCTTCATGAGCCATAGGTGCATGCACTCCGAAAAGGGTGTTTGACCTCGGCTGGAAGGGGCATGGTCTCACGGCTTAGAGTGTGGCCTCGCAGCTGCTGGCTGTGCCCCCGGTCCCTCTCTACCAGTGAATAGATGCCGTGCGCATGCGCACAGTGTCTATTCACCACTGCTCATGGTCATTAGGTCGACAAGACTTAGGTCGAGAGTCATTAGGTCGACCACATGCATTAGGTCGACATGGTCAAAAGGTTGACGTGGTCATTAGGTCGACATGGAAAAGAATCGACATGAGTTTTTCACTTTTTTTCATTTTTAAAACTTTTTCATACTTTATGATCCACGTGGACTATGATTGGGAACGGTAACCAAGCGCAGCGGTAGCGGAGTGAGGCACCTTTGGCTGCGAGGGGACACGGTGCACTAATTGGGGTTCCCCGTCACTTTGCGAGGAAAACAACACCAAAAAAAGCAAAAAAACCTCATGTTGATCTTTTTCCATGTCGACCTTGTTCTTGTCAACCTAATAACCATGTCGACCTTTTGACAATGTCAACCTAATGTACGTCGACCAATAGTGGTCGACCTAATGACTGTCGAGCTAAATCTTGTCGACCTAATGACCCATACGCTGCTCAAGTGAGATGGTCTCCCAACTGCCACCCCACCCCATCACACTGCGGCCCGTGGGTGGGATAGTGCCCATAAAATGGGACTGTCCCGCTAAAATCGGGACATTTGTTAGGCATGGATTGATTGTAAGGTCTGCCACAGTCTAGATCAGCGGTGGCAAACCTGTGGCTCTTGAGCCACATGCGGCTCTTTCTTTCTTCAAATGTGGCTCCTCCTAACACACAAAGTCACATGACCACAACAGATCCGGTAACCACTGCTCTCCAGAAAAACATGCAGCAGCACTACGGGGACTTAGAACTGTGGGAGACAGATACTAGAGATGAGACACCCACCAGCAAACACATAAGGGACTGCTGCAGTGGCATGAATTGGGGGAAGCTGAAGTGACACATGAGGGTGCTGGCTGAAGTGACTGGAGGGTGCTGATTGGAGTGACAAGAGGGTGCTGGTTGGAGTGACACATGGGGGAGCTGAAGTGTATTATGTGAATCTGGATTTTTATATATATTTTATGTGGATCTGGCTTATTCAATGTATTTTATACCAGGGGCGTGGCCTAAAAGGCACAAGGCCACACCCCATTTTTGCATGTGCGCCTTCGGCTCGATGTCGGCTCTTTGACGTACCTAACACATTTTTTTGGGCTGTTTGTCTCTGACTGGTTGGCCACCCCTGGTCTAGATGAATGGAGTGCAGTACTGTTAAGTTGTAGCCCTGTAGTAAGAGGATATCTTTTGAAACATGACAGAGGGAGGCTGAGGGATAATGTAGGGAAATTCTATTTTATAGAGAGATGCATGGAATAGTCACACAGCAAATATGGTGGGAACTCAGAGAGTAACACATTAGTCACCTAAAGAAATCCTTATTTAATATTTCAATTACATCTTAAGTGTTTCATTGGGGATTAGCAAGTCAATTTATTGGAATAGTAATGATTCATTAGCACTATCTGTAAAGTGACTGACAGCATTACCAAGTGTGTTGCAATATTTTTGTAAACCAGAAGGGGAAAGAAAAAGAAGAACTGCTGTAAACACAATGTTCAACTAATTCATCAGTAACCAAAACTAAAATGTAATCTGCAAAAATAAATAAAAAAAAAAAAAACAGAACTTGTGCTTTTCACCTTACAAAACAAATATTCTATCTGGCATGTTATGCAGATACATATATACAAGTCAGATGTAAGGACTTTTGTTCCATGCTGGATTGAGATGTGTGGGGCTCATACAGTAACTAGTAATTCCCCTCAAACCTAATTGTCATTTGCAGGTGGAGTAGAAACTTTATGGTTTCCCTGTAGTTCATGCTGTCTGTCCATTGTGTATTAGTCTGAGATCTGAGAGGGCGGCCATTGAAAGAGTTGTATTCAAGTGCCAGAAGAGAGAGCCAGGAGGTAGGCTTGGAAACTAGTGATGGTGAGAGGATCTAGAACAAGACATGTCATGTGATCTTAGTAGCCAGAAGGCCATAGAATGAAAGACTGGGTCAGGTTTAATCAGTGAGAGTTTCAGCTGGGGAGATAAATGATATATACTGGTAATTTGTTTTTATTACCAAACCTACATGTGCAAGGGAACCTGTCCATGTGATTGCCCACTATAACCTGAGTGAAGAGGATGGAGATAAACTTGGTGAGTAAGACAATCTCCAGAGTTGGGTGCCAAGGAGTATGCACCTACACTCCCCTACAGACGGACAATAGCTACAATGTTATATATAAGCACAGTTCACATTTCAGATAAGAGGTGACATATAATGAAGTTCAATGTATTTATGTTCTACATAGATGGTGGGGCAATCAGATTGAATGGTGGACTGGAAAATTTTGTTGGGATCTGAGATTTATCAACTGATGTTCTGCAATAGGGCACTATATGATGAAGATTACAAATGTGGACTGTGATTTGGTGGCCCACTAAAATTATCTCTTCAAATGGTAGGTTGTAGACATGCTCCATATGGACAAAAATGCCAGATGCCACCCTTTCAGATAGAACTTCTAATCATTATCATCATCATCATCATCATCATCATCATCATCATCAGTGAATACTTGCATCTACCCTATACAAGGTGCAAGAGTTATGCATCCAAACAGGTATGTTTTTTGCTCATGTACTTGCCCTGACTGAACTTTGCCTATGTGAGATCACACATAGCAACTCAATGCCACCTCTTCACTTGCAAGTGCGAATAGTGCGATTTTGCATCACCCTCACTTCTGTGCACTCATTTAAGACCATGCACAGTGCAAATATACACAACATACACTCTGTGGCTTTTTTTGCCATTTTTTCCTCTGTCCAATATAATTGAACCAGTGTTGGTCCTAATCTTGTAACCTACCATGATCCCAAAGATGGTAAGCACCCTTGCGCTTCTCAATCAAGGTGGTCCGGTAGTATTACGGAGGGATCTGCATTGTTTTTTATCCCCCCTCTAAACAAAAAAAGCATCCTGAGTTTTGTTTTCGCCACGGTTTATAATTTCTATGTGCATGCACATCTCAGTGTAACCTTTGTCAGCAGCATTAAGCCTCCAGAAAGATGGTAGCTGACTGCCTAATATTGCTGGTAAAGGGGAGCTGTCTTTTTCGACAGGTCTCTTAGAGGATCTGTGGAATGCAAAATTGCGGCTCACATACACACATATTGTCACCACCGAACCGCTGATCATAATAGAGCTTTGTGTGACAGTCTGTACTGAGTGAGGAATGGAGGATGGTATAAGTGGGCTGACCATAATATCCCTTTAAACTGGGACACTCATTAATTACACAGGTTCTGGGGCTGACTAAAACCAGGTAACATACAGACTTGAAGTCAGCCAGCCACAGAACCTGTGTCATTTATGAGTGTCCCAGTTTAAAGGGATATTATGGTCAGCATGTAAAACACTAATTTGTCTTCCGTGGGCTAGACACACAAGTCAAGTAAATGGCCATGACTCATACTATAACAGCCAACTACAAAGGGGTGGAGGGTGGAGTGGGGTTGGCGTCAGTGTTCTCTACCAACCATGGCACTACAATGCCTAGTTATGTTTATGCACATAGGAGGAGAGACTTTGATGTTAAGGTTAGACTTTTGTACATTGTGTAGTGGCCTCAGCACTAAATGAACAGGTAGTATGCTATTGCAGCATGCTGGACAGTCCTTATAGGTGCATTGGTGCATAACGTCAGTGGTTTGTGGTGCGCATACAATATGCTTTGTAAATTAGGTCAAATGTATTTTTATCCTCTACTACAGTATATGGGCGAGTGGCAGACATTCATATCTCACTCCTCTTCTTCACCTTAGACTATGCTTTAATTGGTTTTACCCACAAGCAGATTGTTCAGTCAAGTTCATTTTTTCTTAATTTGTTTCTCATACAATATTCCCTGCAGATCTAAATTCAGTGATACACTCTTATCGGTTTTCATCTCTTATCTCTCTCTCTCTCTCTCTCTCTCTCTGGGTGTGGGGTGCACACAGATGCATGTGCAGCTGCAACTCATTGGCACTGTACTTGCAAAAATATGCTAATGACTCAGCTTCCATCTTGTGCACAGAGTCACCCACAGTCACCATCTCTCATCTGCCGCTCACGCCATAAGTGAAAACATTGGATGGACTGAAGCCGCATCTTTTGTGTAAAACCGCCCATCTCTAACATCGGAACGAATGCCATCAGCCCAGATTGCCCATACACATTGGAACGATGTTAATGAGGGATGGAATGATCATGTTCCTTCCTTCATTAGCACACTACAGGATGCTAGTGTTATCGCTAAGTTTGATGTGCAGCACATCAATCCTGACAACGTCGCTAGCAACCATGGTCATCCGCATATCGAGCATACACATTGCCTGATATGCACCGATGTGAACGATATGTCAGTCCAATCTGCCGCATCAGAAGACATAGTGCTCAGTGTGTACCCAGCTTTAAGGGTTTATTTACTAAACAGCAGGTTTTTACATTTTTAATTCAGCAGTCAAAGCGATTAAGAGTCAACAGCTTTGAAAACTCGCTGTTTAGTAATTATACCCCAGCGTGAAGTTTTTGTTTCACAATAAGGTTACATTTTCCTATTTATTAATTTACAAAGCCAACAGTTTCCTCTGTAATTAGCCCCAAAAACATACTATATCACAACATCTGATCGCCTACTCATTACTGTTACAGTGCTGCTTGTCACTTTGGACCTACAGTAATTTAGACATTTTGAGCAACATTAATGTTTAAGACGTTGGCGACAGAACCACTGCTTACAAGGACACAGTCACTGGCATTCACATGCCCCTGAAACAGTCACGACCCTCCTGCATTTTAGTAGCTGCCCCTTACCTCCTGCAGTCACAATCACTCAATCACTCAGCACCCTAATCCACACTATGGGGCTAAGTCAGAGTTGAATGCAGCCGCTGCATTCGCATGCAGCGGCTGCATTCAGAGGGTCTGCGCACATGCAGTGGCCACAGCAGGTGATTCAGACCTGATCGCTGGGCTGCTAACTTTGCTGTCCTGTGATCAAATAGTCCAGGGGGAGTTTAAATTTGCAGTGCAAGTGTGCGATCGCATGTATACGCTGAGCTGCAAAATCCATCATGTGCAGTCTCTGTGCAGCCCAGGATTTACTCCTACAGTGCGATCAGAAGAGGCTGTTCGGGGCCGGAGCTGACGTCACACGCTTGGGAACGCCTGCGTTTTTCCAGACACTCCCAGTAAACGGTCAGTTACCACCCACAAATGGCCTCTTCTTTTCGAACACCTTGCGAACGCCCATGCGATTGGAATTTTCGCACCATCCTGTCGCTGACCGGCGATGCCTGTTGTTATTGTCTGACACGCGTGTGCATTGCGGTGCATACGCATGCGCAGTTATGACCTGATCGCCCGCTGTGCAAAAATGCACAGCAGCGATCAGGTCTGAATCACCCCATAGTGCGCTTGTGCAACACTTCACCATGTGATCACATCCCAGAAGGATGACATGGTTGTTGACAGGTGACAGGTGTCGGGGGCAGTGGTGCAGTGTTGCGTAGAGAGATTTGGAAACTTAGGAGTGTCATTGGCTGTTTTCGGGGCCGGCCAATGACGTTGCCTGTGTTTCCTGCATGTGGACACATGAAGGCGGTGCCCCTGCCTATTCAGCCAGTCTGCTTAGGCAGGGGTTAACTTCTATAGGTTGCGATCACATTGTGAGACGGCCCTTCATATGCTGGGTGGCATTGTCCTGTGCTGGGCTGTCCCTAGCATGTGAGTATATGGTCGCAGACTTTTCTGCGAGAGCACAATCTGCAACCAACTCTGAATAGCACCCAATGGCCACTATCGCAAGACCATTGCGGTACATGCACAGTGCGACTTAAGCTGGGTATACACCAGAGCCGTAACTAGACTTTTTGGTGCCGTGTGCCAGAGAGAGAATTGGCATCCCCTCTCCCCCATTTTTCCATTAGGGATATATGGCACATGCCTCATGGGGAAGGAGCATGACAAGATTGATCCAAGTAAAGGCCACTGCATTTGAGCAGATCCACGTAGTGTGCAGCCACACATCCAATCTCTTGCAGCCGCACTCTACCTTTTTATGCAAGGGTAGATAGCTCAGTGAATAGATTGTCTGACTGCAATGCCACAGGAAATGAGTTTGAATCCAGGCTATGTCAGCATCTTGAAACGTAATAAAGAACAGTGTGACTGAATAACAAAGAAATCTCAAGTTGGGTTCATGAATGCTGTATAGGTATTAGCGACAGAAGGGATCAGGGTAGGAGACAGGGGCGGTCAGGAGATGCTGGGCTCCAAAAAGGGAGGAAGCTGCAAGTGAAAGCAATGAAAACAGATAATTGACAAGTGCCATCAACAGCGCCCCCTACTCTGCAGCGCTATGTGCAGTGCCCCCTCCGCACACACCTAGTTACGGCCCTGGTACACACTGTACAATTTTTTGCCAGATCATCTGCCAGATCTGGCTGGTTGGAAAGAAAATCTGGTAATGGATCATACGACATCCACTGTAATCTAATTTCTGTAGCCATGTCTTTCCAAATGCATCTTGTCTCTCCCACGCTCCAATTAGAATACCCTATGGCTTCAAGTTCTCATAATTGCTACTTTGTCTATACCGCTTTGCTAATCAACAGAGCCTCAGCCAATCCCAAACTCTTATATGTTGCTATTCTTCTCTTCTTGAGGGTAAACCTTTACATTTCATACATGACAGCATAACGCCCCTACAGTCTCTTGTTCAAGTATCCTATACTCGAACCAATTCTTACCTATTCAAGCCTCAACCATTAGTCACTGCAAGTGTTTCATTCATTCCTGCTTCTTTCCCAGTCTTTGTATGACAATTCTATCACTCTTCCCTCGCCCTAGACTTCTCCTTGTTTCTCTTCCTCATTCTTCCTAGTACATTAATGGTTTCAAGTACAAATTTTTCCTCGGTTTTATTTTGCCCCCCTTTATTATCTATCAATTATCACCATTCATCTCAGTTCTGCCATATACATTCACTTAGCAGGGCCATTTATGCATTACTGCATCTTGCCCTAGATCATATATTTATTAACAGTTGCTTATATAGCACCAGCAAATAACGCTGAGATTTACAATTGGGAACTCAGTAATAAAACAAGGATAATAACAGCTAGCCAGCTAGTTAACAGGGTCCGGGTCACAAGCTTACAATATAAAGAGGAATGGGAATTTGATAAATGAGGTTAAGTGCTAAATATTGCATACTGAGCAATTTTGGCCTGGGGTAAGAGGACTTTTTGAGTAAGGAAAGAACACATGTCAATTTTCTTTGAACTGTGTAGAGGGGTGGTAAATAGGTAGAAAAGCTTATAGATGGTACAAAACAAAACACAAAAAACGTAGGGGGGACCAAGCGTTGGATTTCTCTCGATTTCTATATTTATAGATGACTGGACCAGACTGAAGACTTAGAGGAAAGACTCTCTTACCTAAGCTCAATGGCCTAGCTGTAGTTGAATCCTTGAAAGGTATCTTTTTCCTCTTATGACATTCGTCCCCAGAAAGTATACTCCTTGGTTACAATAAAGGGATCCTTACCCAACATTGAGCAGATGACAGCAAGCCATGACTCTCCAGCTCTGGTGTGTGTCTGGCTAAAACTTGTAGTTCCCCGGCCCCAAAAGCCAGTAACTTATTGCATAAGAAAAGCTTATAGAGGCTATGTGGGTCCGGAATTTGCTAAGCTTGCCTGAAGAGAAGAGTTTTCAGGGAACACTTGAAGGTATGGTGGCTGGAGGAAAATCTTCATTGGTGCATGCTAAAGAAAAAAGACCTTTAACAGTGAATTGGCGCAGGTAATGAGTGTGGATGAGAGACAAAGATCTTGTGCAGAGCAAAGTGGTAGAGTTGGGAGATATTTTAAGACAAGAGAAGAGATGAATGTTGGTGTAGTGTTATATATGGCCTTGTGTGTTAGTAGTAGTATTTTATATTGGATGTGAAAAGCTACAGGACATCAATGACACTAGTATGGATGTGTGTGCGTGCGTGCGTACGTTAGCACGCGCGTGTGTGTGTGTGTGTGTGTGTGTGTGTATGTGTGTGTGCATGGGGGGAGAGAAATATGAGAGATTTGGAGAGAAGGGGGCAAAGGGACTGCTACTGATAGGAGTGGGTAAAGAAATATGGAGATTGTAGGTGTCCTAATCTGCCAAATACATATATAACTATTTATAATGGCAGCTCCCACAACAGGTCTTAAAACCTACTAAATAAAATCTAAAAATGGGGGGAGTAGGAGCGCTTGTCCCAGACTGAGCCAGCCAAGCCAGTCATGCTGCTCTGCTGTGGGCCCAGCAGTAAGTAAACTTATGTCTGCCTGTAGCCACATCACAGCTGTCATACACTGCCTCTCCAGTCACCCACTATCTCCCTGTCACCCACTATCTCCCTGTCATTCTCTGCCTTTCCCTGTCATCCTCTGTTTCTCCGTCTCCCACTATCCCACCCTGTCACCCACTGCCTCCCCCTCTACCTCTCCCTCCATCACCTTCTCTCTCCTGTCACACTCTGCCTAATCAAGGCATCACCTTCTTCCCATTACCATCTGCTTCTCTGTCACCCACTACCTCTCCCCATCACTTTCTCTATCACCCACTGCTTTTCCATGTCACTCTTTCCCGTCACCAACTGCCTCACCATCTCCCAGTATCTCTCCCCATCACCTCTCTCCTGTCACCCTCTCCCTGTCACTCACTGCCGCCCACTTGGCATCACTCACTTCCTCCCACTGTCACTCATTCCCTGGAGTAATCCACTGCCTCTCTCTGTCACCCTCTCCTGTCACCCTCTTCCTCTCCCTGTCACCCATGGCCTCTCTGTCTCCCACTCTCTCCTCATCACCCACTGCCTTGCCCTCTGCCTCTACATTGTGTCAATATCGCCAGATCACCATCTCTCTCTTGACTCCCTCTGCTTCTCCACGTCATCACCCTCTCCTCATCATACGGACAGCATTCAATTTGAGGCCACACACCTTGTGAAGCCACACCCGTCTTGTGAGACGACACCCATTTTTTCAAAAATAATCGCCCCACTCTTCCTCTGTCATGTGTATATATCATATGTGTGTGTGTGTGTGTGTTTATATGTATGTATATACATGTGTGTATATATGTATGCACATGGATATATATGTATATAATTAAAATAAAGTCAACTTTTATTAAGCACTTACAAGTGCCACCAGGAAGACAGCAGGCTGCAGAGGATGCTGGACAGCCATTAATAATACTCGGCTCGCAAAATGCAGCAAAAAAATATTTTTTATTTTTTTGTGGGTGCTCGGAAACCCCTCCTGCATGCGCCACTGAGTCTGTACGGGCTGCACACCGAGCCGGTAATTACACAGAGGATTTGATCATTTATCTGATCTGTAGAGATTGCGTGGATTGTTTTCCTCTGTTGGTCACAACAGAAATGGTAACGAGTAGAGAAAGCCTCAATTAATTTTATACTGTACTTGTCTGCATGTGATCCTGTAGACAAGGCCAGTTGCATATATACCGTAGTTGCATGAGTTGCATATATAACAGCAGGATTGGCATATTCGCACATAAGTAGCCAAACTGAACAGTAAGACTCACCTATTCACTTTAGTAGTAACTCAGGGCTCTTTTCAAATAGCAGATGTATACCTAAATTAAAAAAATGTTTTCATACACTGAACATAATCACGCTTTCTACTTCCATTTAACCTCAGTTACTATTTTGGGGTTATTATGCTGCCTGCCAGAGCTCAGTGATGCTCATGATAAATTACTGAGAATTTGCTGAGAGTTTGTCACATTGTATACAATGGGGTATATTTACTAAGGTCCCGATTTTGACCGAGATGCCGTTTTTTCATCAAAGTGTCATCTCGGTAATTTACTAAGCAATAATCACGGCAGTGATGAGGGCATTCGTAATTTTTTGGAAGTCCAAGAAAAAAATTACAAATGAATACACCATCGGTCAAAACGCGGCTGTTTAAGTATGAATCTCGGTAATTTACTAAGAAGTGCAAAGCAAAAAAAAAACAAACACTGCCGTGAAAAATTACAACTCGTAAAAAAGTGCTAAAAAAAAACAGACCTGCTTTTTTAATCCGTGATTGTATAGGCATGCAGGGTTTCAAGAGATCCGTACATGTATATCAGTGGGAAGGGGTGGGAAAGTGGTTATTTTCTTTAAAAAAATTGCGTGGGGTCCCCCCTCCTAAGCATAACCAGCCTCTGGCTCTTTGAGCCGATCCTGGTTGCAGAAATATGGGGGGAAAAATGACAGGGGTTCCCCCATATTTAAGCAACCAGCATCGGGCTCTGCGCCTGGTCCTGGTTCCAAAAATACGGGGGACAAAAAGAGTAGGGGTCCCCCGTATTTTTAAAACCAGCACCGGGCTCCACTAGCTGGACAGATAATGCCACAGCCGGGGGTCACTTTTATATAGTGCCCTGCGGCCGTGGCATCAAAAATCCAACTAGTCACCCCTGGCCGGGGTACCCTGGGGGAGTGGGGACCCCTTCAATCAAGGGGTGTCCCCCCCCAGCCACCCAAGGGCCAGGGGTGAAGCCCGAGGCTGCCCCCCCCCATCCAATTGGCTGCGGATGGGGGGCTGATAGCCTTTTGTGAAAATGAAAAGATATTGTTTTTAGTAGCAGTACTACAAGGCCCAGCAAGCCTCCCCCGCATGCTGGTACTTGGAGAACCACAAGTACCAGCATGCGGCGGAAAAACGGGCCCGCTGGTACCTGTAGTACTACTACTAAAAAAATACCCAAAAAAAGACAAGACACACACACCTTGAAAGTAAAGATTTATTACATACATCCACACAAACATACATACATACTTACCTTATGTTCACACGAGGATCAGTCCTCTTCTCCAGTAGAATCCAAGGGGTACCTGTTGAATAAATTCTACTCACCAGCTCCAGGGTCCCAGGCTCCTCGTAGCATCCATTTGTAATCCATGTACTTGATTAAAAAAAAAAAAACGGAGAGCCGAGCCACGCACTGAAAGGGGACCCATGTTTTCACATGGGCCCCCTTTCCCCGAATGCCAGAAACCCACTCTGACTGATGTCTAAGTGGGTTTCTTCAGCCAATCAGGGAGCGCCACGTTGTAGCACCCTCCTGATCGGCTGTGTGCTCCTGTACTGTCTGACAGGCGGCACACGGCAGTGTTACAATGTAGCGCCTATGCGCTCCATTGTAACCAATGGTGGGAACTTTGTGGTCAGTGGTGAGGTCACTTTCGGTCAACCGCTGACTACAAAGTTCCCACCATTGGTTACAATGGAGCGCATAGGCGCTACATTGTAACACTGCCGTGTGCCGCCTGTCAGACAGTACAGGAGCACACAGCCGATCAGGAGGGTGCTACAACGTGGCGCTCCCTGATTGGCTGAAGAAACCCACTTAGACATCAGTCAGAGTGGGTTTCTGGCATTTGGGGAAAGGGGGCCCATGTGAAAACATGGGTCCCCTTTCAGTGCGTGGCTCGGCTCTCCGTTTTTTTTTTTTAATCAAGTACTTGGATTACAAATGGATGCTACGAGGAGCCTGGGACCCTGGAGCTGGTGAGTAGAATTTATTCAACAGGTACCCCTTGGATTCTACTGGAGAAGAGGACCGATCCTCGTGTGAACATAAGGTAAGTATGTATGTATGTTTGTGTGGATGTATGTAATAAATCTTTACTTTCAAGGTGTGTGTGTCTTGTCTTTTTTTGGGTATTTTTTTAGTAGTAGTACTACAGGTACCAGCGGGCCCGTTTTTCCGCCGCATGCTGGTACTTGTGGTTCTCCAAGTACCAGCATGCGGGGGAGGCTTGCTGGGACTTGTAGTACTGCTACTATAAACAATATCTTTTCATTTTCACAAAAGGCTATCAGCCCCCCATCCGCAGCCAATTGGATGGGGGGGACAGCCTCGGGCTTCACCCCTGGCCCTTGGGTGGCTGGGGGGGGACCCCTTGATTGAAGGGGTCCCCACTCCCCCAGGGTACCCCGGCCAGGGGTGACTAGTTGGATTTTTTATGCCACGGCCGCAGGGCACTACATAAAAGTGACCCCCGGCTGTGGCATTATCTGTCCAGCTAGTGGAGCCCGGTGTTGGTTTTAGAAATACGGGGGACCCCTACTCTTTTTGTCCCCCGTATTTTTGGAACCAGGACCAGACGCAGAGCCCGATGCTGGTTGCTTAAATATGGGGGAACCCCTGTCATTTTTCCCCCCATATTTCTGCAACCAGGATCGGCTCAAAGAGCCCGAGGCTGGTTATGCTTAGGAGGGGGGACCCCACGCATTTTTTTTCTCCGTTTTACAGTGTTTATTTAAAAAAAAATAAAAAATGAACCCCAGCACGGATCACACAGATCCGGCCGAGATTCATTGTGATAAAGTCGGCAGTGTTTTGCTAATCACTGCCGTAAAAAACGGGAAAAAAACACGAATGACATCGACATCGGAACAAATGAAAAATCCGAATACGACAGCTTAGTAAATTAGGCGTAATAAATTCAAAAAGTTGCAGTTTTACACTTTCGATGTCATTCGTGATTGAACTTTGACCTTTTTCCGAAAATTACGAATGTTAGTAAATATACCCCAATATGTCATAATCAAGTTCACATACATTTAACATCCATGTTACTTTTGTGAATTGTAGAAAAAAGGAATTATCAAGTAATACCTTTGGCGCTATTAATGGGTTGCTTTTCTTACAGCAGCTAAATGACGGGGTTAGTCAAGCCCCACAACTAGAACACCAACAAAAGAATTATTAGCGCTTGGAAACTGGATAAGAATTTTTCTAATAACAATTTTAATAAATTGATATAAAAATAATATTGTTGCAACAATTAATAAAACCACAATGTATTAGATTTGATTTGGGCAAAACTTAGCACTGCAGAATCAAAAAAGTTCCATATACTGAGATATGGTTGATTAGCTGGTACTCAAATTAGCCAATTCATCCTCAAAAACAATTGCTACAGTCCAGGAACAGTTGCAAGCGAATGGAAATTACCAACTGCTGTTGGAATAGACCTTACGTAGCTGGTTCAAGATGTTACTTGGTCCAAGTGATTAGCTCAGGTCAAATGTTGCAGATGTCCAATTCGCAGATGATAATGGTTCCTATATCTGACTTCTAGGCTTTTAAAAGGCTTGAGGGAATAGAGTCCAGCTGTCCCACCGACGCGTTTCGCTGTTTAGCACAGCTTTTTCAAGGTGATATGTTTGCAGTGACTTGTTGCCCTTTTTATAGCAGTGCTAATTGCCTATGTGAAACAGGTGTAACAAATAACAGAAATAAAAATAAACTTTAAAATAAAATTCCAGCCAGTTTCCATAGATAGTGACAGACATATAGACCTAAAAAGTAATAAACCATTAAATTTTGATTATTATAATGCTGTTTTACATGTAAAATAATTTAGAAAGACGGGTTCCTGGTCGCATGATTATAGAACCCGCTTCCTGTATATGGAACGCAACCTCATCCTGATTGGAGGGTGTCCGGTCACCTGACCGGAACTGACGTGATCCGCCAACCCGCAAGGCATCCTGTTACTAAAAGACGGGTTATACGTAGGGACCAGTTCCGGCCACATGACCGGAAGATTCACAACATAATACCAATCATGATGAATTTAGTGAGAAACTATTCAATATTTGGCTGATCGAACCAACCAATGATCAGCCAAATATTGAATAGTTTCTCACTAAATTCATCATGATTGGTATTATGTTGTGAATCTTCCGGTCATGTGGCCGGAACTGGTCCCTATGTATAACTCGTCTTTTAGTAACAGGATGCCGGGCGGGTTGGCGGATCACGTCAGTTCCGGTCAGGTGACCGGACACCTTCCAATCAGGATGAGGTTGCGTTCCATATACAGGAAGCGGGTTCTATAATCATGCGACCAGGAACCCGTCTTTCTAAATTATTTTACATGTAAAACAACATTATAATAATCAAAATTTAATGGTTTATTACTTTTTAGGTCTATATGTCTGTCACTATCTATGGAAACTGGCTGGAATTTTATTTTAAAGTTTATTTTTATTTCTGTTATTTGTTACACCTGTTTCACATAGGCAATTAGCACTGCTATAAAAAGGGCAACAAGTCACTGCAAACATATCACCTTGAAAAAGCTGTGCTAAACAGCGAAACGCGTCGGTGGGACAGCTGGACTCTATTCCCTCAAGCCTTTTAAAAGCCTAGAAGTCGGATATAGGAACCATTATCATCTGCGAATTGGACATCTGCAACATTTGACCTGAGCTAATCACTTGGACCAAGTAACATCTTGAACCAGCTACGTAAGGTCTATTCCAACAGCAGTTGGTAATTTCCATTCGCTTGCAACTGTTCCTGGACTGTGGCAATTGTTTTTGAGGATGAATTGGCTAATTTGAGTACCAGCTAATCAACCATATCTCAGTATATGTTACTTTTGTGAATTGCCTTCATTGTTTTGTTCATGCACCAGCTTCCCCCTTTTTTGTCCCAGAAAGATGAATGGCTTGGTCGGGCATTCACCTCGTTTCAACAGGACAGAGGGCACTGGGCCGCTACATCTAATGGGAAGAGGGAAGGCGAAGGCCTTATATTGAATGGAGGCTAAGGACACATATCATTTGCAGATACAAACCTATTATAATATGTTGGTGTACTGTTGGGTATAATGTACAGTACGTGAATATTCAGGTATAATGTGGGAATTGTAAGTGGCTGCACATTTTGCCATCTTCACTTTGGCTGACAGTGGGCCTGATTCATGTTTGTAAGTAAAATGAAAAGCAAGCAAGTGGGCAAAACCATGTCGCACTACAGGTGGGGCAGATGTAATATGTGCAGAATGATTTAGATTTGGGTGGGGTGTGTTCAAACTGAAATATAAATGGTAGCGTAAAAATAAAGCTATAAAGTATTTGTGGGCTACTGTACATACCAAAGCAGCCAGTAATTACTCTGCATACAAAAAATCTAACCCACCCAAATCTAAATCTCTCTGCACATGTTACATCTGCCCCACCTGCAGTCTAACATGGCTTTGCCCAGTTTCTTGCTTTTTTGCTTTACTTACAAACATGGATGAGGCACAATATACTGTACCTTGATAATGCACTGTGCAGACTTGAACCTAGATTATTATAAGTAATACCTCATGAGTAATATTATATGTTTCCAAGGGCGTAGCTACCATAGGTGCAGGGAGTGCAGTCGAGTAAAACCGAGTAAAACCGAGTAAAACCGAATCCGCTCATCACTAGAGTGCAGCTGCTATGGGGCCGAGCTGAGAGGGGCCCACCTTCCCTGTCAAATTAAATATGTTACAGTATATGCATTGTTCAGCATTGGGTGATACATAGGGATCCTTACATACTTTAGCATTGGTGCTTAGATTATATCTAGTTATACCCCTGGACATGCTCATTGTTATGTGGTATAAAATGAACTGGAAGGCATTATATAATGTTACATAATATGAAGTGGGGCACTGAAATGTGGCATAATATGAACTGGGGCACTATGATGGTTCATAAAATAAAGTAGGGCACTACTATTGGGCATAACATTAACTAAGGCACTACTATGGTTCATAAAACAAACTTGGGCACTATTGTGTGGCATAAATTAACAAATTGTGCGGAGAGGTGTTTCTTTAGAAGCATTGAGACAGAGGCCCCTTCAAAATATTGCTATAGGGCCCACAAAGTTCTGGCTACGCCCCTGTATGTTTCTATACATGTCAATACATTGTAACTCAGCAGGTCAAACAATAAGGAGATAAATAAGGTTTCCTTAGAGTAACTTACACTCCCATTATTTACTGAACATTTATATAAAGATAAGAAGGACGTAAGAAGCCTTCGTATAGCAATATTTATTTTCCTTTTACTCTTTTTAAACCTGGTGTAAGGATATTGTTCTGCAAAATAAGCACTGGTTTATTTTTCTTAACAGATGAATACTTGTCTGGTTGAATAAGAATACTGTCAGTCACGTAGACAGACCTCACTAAACATTCCCTTGCCATTACATAATGTAGATCTTGGAGCAACTGCTCTGCTAAGTGGATTAAGAAAGAACAATGTTTTGTGTTTATTTTATAATGTTTACCCTGAGCGCTGTAAGTTCCTTTGTGCCATTACATCAGATGACTTTTGCATTTATATTAAGATTAAGTGTTCTTTGCAGCACAAGGTACTGTATTTAACAAAAGAATAGCACTCAGCCTTATTCACTGCAAATATTAACTTGCTATGGTTATATATTATTTATAAGTCAGCCTTTGCCTAGCTTGGGCAGTTCGTTATGCTTACAGTGTTTATGGTAGTGCTAGTAGCACTCCACCCTGATAAATTATTATAATCAGAGATTACTCTGTGTAACACTCCAAAGTCGTGTTGTACGTTATGGCAGACAGGGCCAGAGTAGTGATGCCTCCTGCCTGTTTTTACCTGGAAAGTTTTGTTTTTGAATATGCTGTTTTGGCTTCAGAATTTGGTTTGAGCTTCGGTGATCATGAAAACCAGATACTTTATATCATACTTGTGAGGGGCGTAAAGTCATACTAGGCGCCCGGAAGTGAAACAAAGGGTTATAATTAGAGATGAGCGGGTTCGGTTCCTCGGAATCCGAACCCCCCCGAACTTCAGCCTTTTTACACGGGTCCGAGGCAGACTCGGATCTTCCCGCCTTGCTCGGTTAACCCGAGCGCGCCCGAACGTCATCATCCCGCTGTCGGATTCTCGCGAGGCTCGTATTCTATCGCGAGACTCGGATTCTATATAAGGAGCCGCGCGTCGCCGCCATTTTCACACGTGCATTGAGATTGATAGGGAGAGGACGTGGCTGGCGTCCTCTCCGTTTAGATAGAGAGTGAGACACTTGATTTACTAGTAATTTAATTTTAGTAATTTTGGGGAGCATTAGGACTGGAGTACTCAGAGAGTGCAGAGTTTTGCTGATAGTTACACTAGTGACCACCAGTTTTATTTATTATTTAAAATCCGTTCTCTGCCTGAAAAAAAACGATACACAGTCACATACCATATCTGTGCTCAGCCTCAGTGTGCTGCATGATAATATCATCTATGTATATCTGACTGTGCTGAGTGCTCACTGCTCACACAGCTTAATTGTGGGGGAGACTGGGGAGCAGTTATAGCAGGAGTACATAACAGTGCACACTTTTGCTGCCAGTGTGACTGACCAGTGACCACCAGTATATTGTCTGCCTGAAAAAGTTAAACACTCGTGTGGTGTTTTTTTTTTTTATTCTATAAACGCATTCTGCTGACAGACAGTGTCCAGCAGGTCCGTCATTCATTATATTATAATATATACCTGCAGTAGTGATAAAGCTAAATATTTATCTTATATAACACCCTTTATGAGGTCTAAGAACACTGTACGCTATTCACGTATGGAGTACCGTAAGGGTACGCACGTTGCGTAACAATCGCTTAGCCGTGGTCGAGACGCTCAAGCGTCACGTTCGCTCACGGCCAAGAGATCACAGGCAGGCACGCTATTGGCTGCTGACTAACGTAATGGTTCGCTATAGCGTAGCGGCCGCTCGGGACCACGAGGAGATCACCAGCGGCGCAGACGCTCACAATGTTAAACCTTTATATCTAAACCATAAACAATGTAATATGCAGTAAAACCTTAGTGTAGAGATAGGGTGTAGATGCAACACAGTGTAACCTTATTAACTTAAAAGCTGTTCGAGCGTCACCGACGCTCTGAGAATACTTAACACTATAAGAAATACACAGATACCGTGCTTAGGGTCTAATGCCTTATATGAATGTTATTACTTGCAAAAAGAATAATACAATACAAGTCACACACTACAATATAACATAGACTAACTAACCAGATAACTACACAGTAAATACAATATAATACAATTACGTTTGCAGGAAAATTAAGAGAGAAAGGGGAGAAGAGAGAGAGAGAGAAATGGCCCACAATAACAAGAAATACAATATGATTGCGGCGAAAAACTTACGCACAAAGGGGAACGATCGCATGCGCCTCTGGACATCCAGCTCCCGATTATCAGCAATGAGAAACGTTGAAGAGTGAGCTGGATGTGATCGGCTTGTCTATTTATGCCCCACACACAATACAATTCAATGGTCCCTACAATCTCATTGTTCATTGGACACAGGAATTCCTCCTCGTATTATAACAAAAGGTCATAGGTTGATTCATACAGGTGGGCTGTGACAATTTCCAACTGCTCAGGTGGGTGGGAAACTAGTTTTTCCGCCGCATGGATAAGTAAGTGCAAATAATAGTAAATGGACATAAACTTCTTATGTCCATAACTATTCGCACGAGCGATTAATTCGCTTCAAACCAACACCGGAATATTGCTAATTAAATACTCTTCCGATGGATACTAAACACCACTGTATTACTCCTGTCTGACCCTTCGTATCAAACAAAGAGGGATTTCTCTGTCCATGAACATTCTACATTAACCAAACTTTCAGATTCTATCAAAGGGACCATAATCTACAAAATACATTATATGGTGAAAATATGTAACGAAAGAGTCGCCCGCTAGACGCACACAATCTCTACCGTAAATGCGCATACCGTGCGCCTGCGGGTGCCCGCAACAGCGAGTATGCGCACGCACGGGAGAGCGCACGCATGCGCAGCAGGGACACATATGAGGTGCAAATATGGCAGTGTGCATAGTGATATTTTTCTGACTTTGACAGTCCACCCTTTGGCAGTCAACAATAACTGCCACTTCCTAAAACATTTCAAAACGAGAAAAATATATGTCAGGGGTTAATACATTTCCATGGTTGGGTAAGGGAGGAGAGAGGAGAAGGTGTGAAGAGGGTATGACCTAGTGAGATAGCAGAAGCATGTGTGTATGAATCCGTGTTTGGGGGTCATGTATCATCGTGCCGTACGTGTTTTAAATCAAGCTTCGAGGTATTGCGAAGTATACATTGGAATTCCTTCTTATCCCGTGGTACGGGTCTGTGGATGGGCTGTCAAACTTTACCGAGCTCTCTTCGGCGGTGGTTGTAACAAAGTGGGGAGCACATTTTAGTTGATGATACATGAATGGGGGAATATGTGATTGCTGATATCTGTGCCTGTATTCCCTATCGACTATGTGTGTAATTACCTGAAGGTCGTAGAGATGAAGAAAAGACATAATTACGGTAAATGCAGTGGTATTCTATGTCAGGTAAATGAACATTTGTCGGTTGAAGTCTTGTTCGGTGTCTGTTGAATGCAGTCTTCTTTGTGCTTTTGCCAAAAGGCGTGTGGGCAAAAGCTTTGTCAATGTCCATAGACTTACAAAAGTGTTGGGCTAGCGTAATTTTAAAATTTCTAGGGAAACTGGGGGTCTATGGCAAAGTTCATCAAATATCTGTGTATAAGGTTGTCAAAACTTCTTCTTTAATCCATCAGTTGTCTGTATACAGGATCATCAAATTCCTCGTCAAACGTAGGTCTTGTTACCTTGGAGAAACCGGAAAAACAGGTGAAAGAAACGGACCGTAGAAATCGCATTTTCATCACATCATTGTTTCTACAGTTGGGTCATAAATCAAATCCATTGGAATTACAATTCCCTCACTTCTTAAGCTCATCACCCTAGTACCTCGTTTGCACTTCATTAAAGCCTGACCGCATCTAAATATCAAGCCAATCGTTATGATAACACCTAAGATACATAGGAGAAACTTCCCTACATCCATTATGACTCCTTGAGCCCATTCTCCTAAACCGGAGAACCAATTTCGCGGGTTCAACCATGACACCCAACCAGTCAGCTCATTACTCACAGCAGCAAGGGTGAGATTGTGTCTCCTGCGAAATTCCCACTTCAATTGGAGAATATCGTCCATCTTTTGGTCTATGACCTCGACCGGGTCCTCGGTACTATTCGTTATATATGTACAGCATTTCACGCCGTACTGCGTTGCCAGTGTGACACAATATCCGCTTGTCACTGCTGTGAGATAATTAAGAACCATTCTATGCTGGACCAGTTCTGTTTTATAAGCTTGAAGTTCTCTTCCAGTATACCTGAACGTGTCATCATACATTTCTGTGATATTGTCTAACAATTTGCAAGCGCAGAGATATATCTATAGTTCAGCACTCCTCTAGCGGTGCGAGTGATATCTAACGCGATTAGAAACTGAATCCCGGTGGATTCATGGATCATGTCAGAGGCTGGATGCTCTGTTCTTTCTATCAGGTGCCGTTTAACTACGTGCTCGTAATGGGTGTGAGTATAAGGAGCTTGGGCAACACGGTGAATATCTTTCATTTTGGCATGTGATACAGTCATTACCTCAGGCAGTACTTTTCCAATATAACACAATCCTTCAGAGTTTGGGGCAAGCCACTTATACGCCTTCCTCCCGCATATGAAATATGCATCATCGGGGAGAACATATGGGACGGAGTAGGACATAACCATATTACACATCTTCCATGTGAAATCTCCTAACCCTAATGCTCCTATCTGTTTAGTACACGTATCAGTTTGTACGATATGTGCGCAGTATCCTGGTGATACCTCTCCAACTCTCGTAATCCTACTTCCTAGGGTATACCTATATCGGAAAGATTTTTCTCTACTGGCTATGTGGCGTATAAGCTCTGTATCTGTCGGCATTCTATCTGCTCTATATGAAAAGGTCATGGTTTGGTTACTCCATGACACTTCCCAATTTCCCGGCTTTCGGGGATTGGAGATGTTAAAACATATTAGGGACCTATCCACATGATATTGGTGGAGCTTCAAACTAGGAGGACTGGAGATATTAAACCTCCTGTCCACTGGTCTCCCACCCTTTAGCTCAAGTACCTCCCCTATCGTTAAAGGAAATGGTACTAGTCCTGATTTGCTATGACCTTGAGGTACTTGAGAGCATACCCAACAATCTGTTTGATTTAACACACTACCCACTAAGGAGTGATAGTCACTCAAGGGGTGCCGCTCCATGTGGATATTAAAACTGGATTGGCATTTCTTGATGCACCCATCCTCAACCACATTGTCACAGAGCCTACAGATACAGTTTTCTTCAGCTAACAATCCTTCACAATTCCTTCTATGGTCTATGTTATCGGATCGTTTTCTGATACTCGCCTTTGCTTGTTGATTATGTTGTTCTCGGAAAACTACGCCTCCATCTCTGTCATCAGAACCCATTCCAGAACCTCTCTCGACCTCCATGGTACTCTCGCCGGAACAGACTGCTCTGGTCAACATCATGGTCAACAGGAAAATCCGGATCACAGTCTCTTGGGGCAAGTCCATCTTATAGGAGGAAACGAAGAAGAATGAGAAGGGGGAAAAAAAATAATTTGAGGGAGAGGGGATGGGAAGTGGAGAAAAACAATAAAAGGGAAACGGGGGATCGACAACTGCTTTTGATCTTGTGATTCTCAATGCTCAGGTGCCGCCTCAGTCCTCCTGGAACAGACACTCCAGTGATACAACTTCCTCTACCGTCTGTTCCTTATCACGGGACCTCTCTGGATCAGCAACCTTCTTACAATGGGACGAATGAACCCAAGTCTCTCTCTCGGCAACTTTCAATGCTGTAGTGCTAGTCAATAAGACTTGGTATGGTCCTTCCCATCTGTCAATAAGGCAACCTGAGCGTAGAAAATTCCGTATCATTACATAATCCCCAGGTTCAATGTCATGACAATTACTATCTGGTAAATCAGGAATCACCAACTTCAAATTATCATTTTGATTCCTTAGCTGTTTACTCATGTTAATCAAGTATTTTACAGTCACTTCATTGTTACACTTCAAATCATCCTGAGGGTTAATCATAACATGCGGTTGTCGACCAAACAAGATTTCAAAGGGAGACAGATTAAGAGGGGACCTGGGAGTGGTTCTGATGCTGTACAGTACAATGGGTAAAGCTTCTGGCCATGTCAATCCTGTTTCCGCCATAACTTTGCTCAGTTTATTTTTAATAGTGCTGTTCACTCTTTCCACCTTCGCACTCGCCTGTGGACGGTATGGAGTGTGCAGCTTGCTATCAATTCCCATCAACTTACACATTCCTTGAAAGACATCACCTGTAAAATGGGTACCCCTATCACTTTCGATAATTCTAGGGATACCATATCTACATACAAATTCCTGCACAATTTTCTTAGCAGTAAACATAGCGGTATTTGTGGCCGCAGGAAATGCTTCGACCCAATTTGAGAATACATCTATACAAACAAGTACATATTTCAAATTTCGACAAGGGGGTAATTGAATGAAGTCAATCTGTATTACCTGGAAAGGGCCGCCTGCAGGTGGGATATGAGATGGTTCTGTTGGTATTGCCTTTCCGATGTTCTTTCTCAAACAGGTAAGGCATGACATTGCTCTCTTACTCGCATGAGATGAAAATCCTGGGGCGCACCAATATGCTCTTACCAACTTGCACATTCCTTCCTTGCCCAGATGAGTCAGCCCGTGAGCTGCCTCAGCTAAACATGGAAGATATGCTCTGGGGGCCACCGGTTTACCATGTCCATCCGTCCAGAGTCCTGAGGACTCCTGGCCATATCCCTTTGCCTTCCAGACTGCCTTTTCCTGTGTGGAACACAAATTTTGCATTTCACACAACTTCTGTGTGTTGATGGTATTAAATACCATCAGTTGTGTGGTGTCTGTCTGTCTGGGGGTACCAGCTGCTAACTTAGCTGTGTCACGATCCGGGTATCTGGACGCCATTTCTTACCCATCAGATGCCTCCTAAGGCTGGCTCAGCGCTCCAGGACCGGATCCCATCTGTTATCCTGATGTTTCCATTCCTGTATCCTCTCCTGTCACTCTGAGACGCTGTCACAGTAAACGCCATATTACACCTTGCATGGCGTCTCCCGCGGCCTCCGCCGCCGTCCCTGAGCTTCTGCATGCAGAGTGTCTGAGTGGCGATTACGTCAGCCGCGGCCTCCGCTGTGTCCGCGTGGTTGGATGTGCACCTGTCAGCTTGGCGCCTCCTGTCTCCGGTGGCCGGCGCCGCCATTACTGTTTTCATTACCACATGGATTACAAACCAAACTTCCCTCCAAGTGTCTGCATGGGCGCAGCCATCTTGGATTCTGTCAGCTGATCATTTCCACCAATCTGTTCTCAGTATTGATAATCTGCATAATTGCCTAGCCAATCCCTTCCTTGCTGCAGGTATAAATACACTGTGCCTGAGCAAGGAAGGCGTCAGTGCTTTGGTTGTCAAACCTAGTTCCTGTTTGTCTCTCTCCTGTGATTGTCTTCCAGGTTCCAGCTCCTGTCTCAAGACTTCCACCATAGAGACCCGCACCAGCATTCCACCTGCGGTGTAGCCTGACTCTCCGATCCATTGTGGATTCATCTGTTTCCAGCTACAACATTACCTGCTTCCAGCAGAGTACAGCTTCTCTTAAAGGGCCGGTGTCCTTTCTACAGTTTACCACTCTCCACCGGTATTATTATTTCTCCGCTCTCAAACTCTACATTTCATTCATATTGCATCGCTCTCAAGCTTCATTTATTATTTAACTGGTTCCAGCCAGTATCCACTCCGTGCCAACATCTGTCTGGTTCCAACCAGAACCCACAGCAGCTATTTTATTTATAGCAGTCCAGCTTTCCCTGGAACACCAGCTGGTACGATCCTGGGCTTTCTTCATTGCTACAGTCAGGCCTGGTAAGGACTTTCCAACTCGCAGATAATAAGAACTGTCTCATACTACCAGAGCTCTGTGGCCCCTGCCACCCTGTAGTACCCAGGAACTGTATTATTTCTCTGCTGATTTTATGTTTCTTGTACTGCTACTGTGATGCATGGAGTTTGTCATAAATAAACATCATTGACTTTTATTCAAGTTGTCGTGGTCACGCCTTCGGGCGGTTCTTCTTCATGTTACTTACATGTCCAGGGGTCTGATACAACCTCCCAGGTTCCGGTACATCTCAGCCCCTACAACTGAGGCTGCCTCCCATCAGCTCAGGCCCTCAGTTGTGACAGTAAGCACTGACCTAATGAATCCAGCCGGAGACCAGGATCAAGCGGCTAGGCCGATGCAAGAACTGGCAGCCCGACTAGAACATCAGGAGGCTGCACAGGGCCACATCATCCGCTGTCTCCAGGATCTCTCTACTCGGCTGGATGGGATTCAGACAACTCTCCGTGGATCAGGCGCGTCTGGTGCGTCAACCACAGTGACTCCAGCTATAACCCCACCCACCTTACCCATTTCTGCTCCACGTCTTCATCTTCCAACGCCAGCAAAATTTGACGGATCTCCAAGATTCTGCAGGGGATTTCTCAACCAGTGTGAGATTCAGTTTGAGCTACAACCTGGCAATTTTCCCAGTGACCGTACAAAAATTGCCTACATTATTTCTCTTCTCAGTGGCTCAGCCCTTGATTGGGCATCACCGTTATGGGAGAGGTCCGACACCCTGCTATCTTCTTACACTGCATTCGTGTCAACATTCAGGCGCATCTTCGACGAGCCAGGCCGGGTAACCTCAGCTTCATCCGAGATTCTCCGTTTACGCCAGGGGTCACGTACTGTAGGACAATATCTGATACAGTTCCAGATCCTGGCATCCGAACTGGCATGGAACGACGAGGCCCTGTATGCTGCATTCTGGCATGGCTTATCTGAGCGTATTAAAGATGAGTTAGCTACCAGAGACTTACCCTCTAAGTTAGACGAGCTAATCTCACTCTGCACGAAAGTTGATTTACGTTTCAGAGAGAGAGCAACTGAGCGTGGAAGATCATCTGCTCCAAAATCTTCTGCTCCTCCTCCTCGCCAACTGTCACCAACTAAAGATGAGCCCATGCAAATTGGCCGTTCCCGTTTAACTCCTGCTGAGCGCCGAAGACGTCTCTCCGAGTCTCTCTGTCTTTATTGTGCAGCTCCGTCTCACACCATTAATGCCTGTCCCAAACGTCCGGGAAACTCCAAATCCTAGCTCGCCAAGGAGAGGGCCAGCTAGGAGTAATGATCTCCTCTCCATCTCCTCAAGATTGTAATCTCCCAGTCTCGCTTCAAGTTGCTCAACGTTATCGGAACGTCATTGCCCTCCTTGATTCCGGAGCAGCTGGGAACTTTATTACCGAAGCCTATGTTAAACGGTGGTCCCTACCCACCGAGAGACTTCCTTCGTCCATTTCTTTAACTGCCGTGGATGGCAGCAAAATTTTTGATGCAGTTATTTCTTTAAGGACTCTACCAGTTCGTCTGAGAGTGGGAGTTCTTCATTCCGAACTTATTTCTTTTTTAGTGATTCCAAGAGCCACACATCCTGTGGTCCTGGGCCTTCCATGGCTCCGTCTTCACAATCCTACAATTGATTGGACGACTACGCAAATCCTGGCATGGGGTTCCTCCTGTGCTGAGACATGTTTGTTTAAAGTATTGCCTGTCTGTTCTTCCTCCCCCAGGTCGTCTGATGTTCCACCTCCTCCATATCAAGATTTCACGGATGTGTTCAGTAAAGCTTCTGCTGATATCCTTCCTCCTCATAGAGAATGGGACTGCCCGATTGATCTCGTTCCAGGGAAGGTTCCACCTCGAGGCCGAACTTATCCGTTGTCTCTGCCTGAGACGCATTCTATGGAGGAATACATTAAAGAGAACCTAGCAAAGGGGTTCATTCGACCTTCTTCTTCCCCAGCCGGCGCAGGCTTCTTTTTTGTAAAAAAGAAAGATGGTGGTCTGCGGCCGTGCATCGACTACAGAGGTTTGAACGACATTACCATCAAGAACCGTTATCCTTTACCCCTGATTACTGAGCTCTTTGACAGAGTTAGCGGAGCTACCATCTTTACAAAGCTGGACTTGAGAGGTGCATACAATCTCATCCGGATCCGTGAGGGTGACGAGTGGAAGACCGCCTTTAACACCCGTGACGGACATTATGAGTACCTCGTCATGCCCTTCGGATTGAGCAATGCTCCAGCTGTCTTCCAGCATTTTGTCAATGAGATCTTCAGAGACATTCTATACCGTCATGTCGTGGTCTATCTAGACGATATCCTCATTTTTGCCAACGATTTAGAGGAACATCGTTTTTGGGTTAAAGAGGTTCTGTCCCGTCTCCGTGTCAATCATCTCTATTGCAAATTAGAGAAATGCGTCTTTGAAGTCAAGTCCATTCCGTTTCTAGGGTACATTGTGTCCGGTTCCGGACTAGAGATGGATCCTGAGAAACTACAAGCAATCCAAAATTGGCCGGTACCCTTAACCCTCAAAGGGGTCCAGAAGTTCTTAGGGTTCGCCAACTATTACCGAAAGTTTATACGAGACTTTTCCACCATTGTGGCGCCTATTACTGCTTTCACTAAGAAGGGTGCTAACCCGTCCAAGTGGTCTGAAGAAGCCATGCAAGCATTTCATCTTTTAAAACAAAGGTTCATCTCTGCGCCTGTTCTGAAACAGCCTGACATCGACTCTCCTTTCATCTTAGAGGTGGATGCCTCCTCCGTTGGAGTAGGAGCGGTGTTATCTCAGAGGGCTAAAGATGGCCATTTACACCCTTGCAGTTTCTTCTCCCGGAAGTTCTCCCCAGCTGAGCGCAACTATGCCATTGGCGACCAGGAGTTGCTAGCCATCAAGCTCGCTCTAGAAGAGTGGAGGTATCTGTTGGAGGGAGCTTCTCATTCAATCACCATACTTACAGACCACAAGAACCTGTTATATCTGAAAGGCGCACAATGTCTCAACCCTCGTCAGGCCAGATGGGCACTTTTCTTTTCCAGGTTCGACTTTAAACTCCAGTTCTGTCCGGGCTCTCAGAATCGCAAGGCCGATGCCCTTTCCCGCTCATGGGAGCAAGAAAATGAGTCAGAGTCTTCAGACAAGCATCCTATTATAAATCCGTTGGCATTCTCCACGGTAGGGATGGACTCTACGCACCCATCAGGGAAAAGTTTTGTGAAACCGATGCTAAGGAAGAAGCTCATGCATTGGGCCCATGCTTTCCGTTTTGCCGGACATACAGGTATCCAAAAAACCCTGGAGTTTATCTCTAGGTCCTATTGGTGGCCAACTCTGAAAAAGGACGTCTTGGAGTTTATTGCATCTTGTCCAAAGTGTGCTCAACATAAGGTATCCTGCCAGTCGCCTGCGGGGCAACTGGTTCCACTATCTGTTCCCCGTCGACCTTGGACCCATTTGTCGATGGATTTTATTACAGATTTACCCATGTGCAACAAGTTCAATACCATCTGGGTGGTAGTTGACCGGTTCACCAAGATGGCACACTTCATTCCTCTCACCGGTCTTCCGTCAGCTTCCAAGTTGGCTCAAGTATTCATACAAGAGATCTTCCGACTCCACGGTCTTCCTGAAGAAATTATCTCAGATCGAGGAGTTCAATTCACAGCCAAATTCTGGCGAAGTTTATGTCAAGTCCTCCAAGTCAAGCTAAAGTTTTCCACGGCTTACCATCCTCAGACCAATGGTCAAACCGAGAGGGTGAATCAGGACTTGGAGGCCTTCCTCCGCATCTATGTGTCCTCCTCTCAAGATGACTGGGTTCAATTCCTTCCCTGGGCCGAGTTCTGTCATAACAACCAGTATCATTCTTCATCTGCTTCAACACCATTCTTCACTAACTTTGGATTCCACCCTAAAGTCCCTGAGTTCCAACCGCTTCCAGCAACTTCTGTTCCCGCAGTGGATATCACCTTGCATCAGTTTGCCAATATCTGGAAGAGCGTACGATCAGCTCTGCTCAAGGCATCGTTCAGGTACAAGAAGTTTGCGGATAAGAAGCGTCGAGCAGTTCCTGCTCTCAAGGTGGGTGATCGGGTATGGTTATCCACGAAGAATTTGAGATTAAGAGTTCCCAGTATGAAGTTTGCACCTCGCTATATCGGTCCTTTCAAGATTGAACAAGTCATCAATCCTGTTGCTTACAGACTTCAGTTGCCTCCCTTCTTAAAAATACCCAGGACATTCCATGTTTCCCTATTGAAACCGCTGATCTTGAATCGGTTTCATTCCTCACTTCCTCCAACTCCGAAAGTCCAAACTCAACGAGGCGTTGAGTATGAAGTAGCCAAGATCCTGGACTCACGTCACCGTTACGGTCAACTAAAATATCTTATTGACTGGAAGGGTTATGGCCCTGAGGAACGTTCATGGACCAATGCTTCTGATGTCCATGCTCCTGCCTTGGTCCGGAGATTCCATTCCAAGTTTCCTCAAAAGCCAAAGAAGTGTCCTGGGGCCACTCCTAAAGGGGGGGGTGCTGTCACGATCCGGGTATCAGGACGCCATTTCTTACCCATCAGATGCCTCCTAAGGCTGGCTCAGCGCTCCAGGACTGGATCCCATCTGTTATCCTGATGTTTACATTCCTGTATCCTCTCCTGTCACTCTGAGACGCTGTCACAGTAAACGCCATATTACACCTGGCATGGCGTCTCCCGCGGCCTCCGCCGCCGTCCCTGAGCTTCTGCATGCAGAGTGTCTGAGTGGCGATTACGTCAGCCGCGGCCTCCGCTGTGTCCGCGTGGTTGGATGTGCACCTGTCAGCTTGGCGCCTCCTGTCTCCGGTGGCCGGCGCCGCCATTACTGTTTTCATTACCACATGGATTACAAACCAAACTTCCCTCCAAGTGTCTGCATGGGCGCAGCCATCTTGGATTCTGTCAGCTGATCATTTCCACCAATCTGTTCTCAGTATTGATAATCTGCATAATTGCCTAGCCAATCCCTTCCTTGCTGCAGGTATAAATACACTGTGCCTGAGCAAGGAAGGCGTCAGTGCTTTGGTTGTCAAACCTAGTTCCTGTTTGTCTCTCTCCTGTGATTGTCTTCCAGGTTCCAGCTCCTGTCTCAAGACTTCCACCATAGAGACCCGCACCAGCATTCCACCTGCGGTGTAGCCTGACTCTCCGATCCATTGTGGATTCATCTGTTTCCAGCTACAACATTACCTGCTTCCAGCCCAGCTTCCAGCAGAGTACAGCTTCTCTTAAAGGGCCGGTGTCCTTTCTACAGTTTACCACTCTCCACCGGTATTATTATTTCTCCGCTCTCAAACTCTACATTTCATTCATATTGCATCGCTCTCAAGCTTCATTTATTATTTAACTGGTTCCAGCCAGTATCCACTCCGTGCCAACATCTGTCTGGTTCCAACCAGAACCCACAGCAGCTATTTTATTTATAGCAGTCCAGCTTTCCCTGGAACACCAGCTGGTACGATCCTGGGCTTTCTTCATTGCTACAGTCAGGCCTGGTAAGGACTTTCCAACTCGCAGATAATAAGAACTGTCTCATACTACCAGAGCTCTGTGGCCCCTGCCACCCTGTAGTACCCAGGAACTGTATTATTTCTCTGCTGATTTTATGTTTCTTTTACTGCTACTGTGATGCATGGAGTTTGTCATAAATAAACATCATTGACTTTTAATCAAGTTGTCGTGGTCACGCCTTCGGGCGGTTCTTCTTCATGTTACTTACATGTCCAGGGGTCTGATACAACCTCCCAGGTTCCGGTACATCTCAGCCCCTACAACTGAGGCTGCCTCCCGTCAGCTCAGGCCCTCAGTTGTGACAAGCTGCTTCGTCTGCTCGGCTGTTACCAAGTGATACTGGGTCTTGGCTATATGTGTGTGCTTTACACTTGATAACAGCCACTGTGTCGGGTTCCTGTATCGCTGTTAGAAGCCTTTTGATGTGAGCTGCATGCGCTATCGGTGTACCAGCTGCCGTCATGAAATTTCTGAGGCGCCATAGGGCTCCGAAATCATGGACTACCCCGAATGCGTATCTAGAGTCGGTGTAGATATTGGCTGATTTGCCCTTAGCCAATTCACATGCTCTGGTTAGGGCGACCAGTTCAGCAACCTGGGCTGAGTGAGGTGGGCCTAGCGGTTCTGCTTCTATGGTGCCTTGGTCGTCTACGACTGCGTATCCAGTACACAAGTCTCCCGAGTCTGACTGTCTGTGACAACTACCGTCCGTGTAGAAAGTTAGATCTACATCTTCCAGTGGGTTGTCACTGATGTCAGGCCTTGCGGTAAAATTTTGGGTCAAATATTCCATACAATCATGTGTGTCCTCCTTTGTGTTAAATCCTCCTTCCCCACCACTCTCATCCTCCACCCTTTGTGCCTGTCCAGGCACACCTGGGAGATATGTTGCAGGATTTAATGCACTGCATCTCCTTATGGTGATGTTTACGGGGGCCATTAGTGCCAATTCCCATCTTGTAAACCGCGCTGATGAGATGTGCCTGGTTTGGGCAGAATTTAGCAAGGCTGACACTGCATGTGGTGTATGAATTGTGAGGTTGTGACCTAGCACTACATCTTCGCTTTTTGTTACTAGCAATGCTATCGCAGCAACGCTTCGCAAGCATGTGGGGAGGGATCGCGCTACCGTATCTAGCTGAGTGCTGTAGTATGCTACCGGCCTGCTGGCATCACCGTGCTTTTGGGTTAAGACGCCTGCCGCGCAACCAGCACTTTCTGTTCCGTACAGCTCAAAGGGTTTCCCATAGTCTGGCATACCTAATGCTGGTGCCTGCGTTAGGCACTGTTTAAGTCTCTCAAATGCCATCTCGGACTCGTCTGTATGCGAAATCCGATCAGGTTTGTTTGAGGAGACCATCTCCTGCAAAGGTAACGCTAGAATGGAAAACCCTGGGATCCAGTTACGGCAATACCCACACATTCCTAAAAATGTTCTGATCTGTTGCTGGGTTTGTGGCAGAGTCATGTCTCTAATTGCTTGAATTCTATCAGCGGTCAGGTGTCTCAGTCCTTGTGTTAGACAGTGTCCCAAATATTTTACTTTAGTTTGGCATAATTGTAACTTGTCTTTGGAAACCTTGTGTCCTGTGTCTGAAAGATGAAACAGGAGCTGTTTCGTATCTTTCAGGGATGCTTCCACTGAATCAGAACACAGTAGTAGATCATCCACGTACTGTATTAATACTGATCCACTCTCTGGTTGGAAAGACTGTAAACAATCATGCAAAGCCTGGGAAAATATACTTGGACTGTCTATGAAACCTTGTGGTAATCGAGTCCATGTGTATTGGACTCCTCTGTATGTGAATGCAAACAAGTATTGACTGTCAGGGTGCAGAGGTACCGAAAAGAAAGCGGAGCAGAGGTCAATAACAGTGAAAAATTTCGCAGTGGGAGGGATTTGCATAAGGATGACAGCTGGATTTGGCACTACGGGGAACTGACTCTCAACTATTTTGTTAATCCCCCTTAGATCCTGCACTAGCCTGTAACCCCTCCCCCCACTCTTTTTAACAGGGAAGATGGGACTATTGGCAGTGCTGGACGTTCTTACCAGAATGCCCTGTTGTAGCAAGCGCTCTATTACGGGATACACTCCTAACTCCACCTCTGGCTTCAGAGGGTACTGTGGGATTTTTGGAGCTATCCTACCATCTTTTACTTGTACAATTACCGGAGCTACGTTTGCCATTAATCCAGTGTCCTGTCCATCTTTAGTCCAAAGTGACTCTGGTATCTGGGATGTCATTTCTTCTACTTGGGATGGAGTCCTACTTGTCATAATGGTATGTGACATTAATTTTGATGGGGAGTCTAACATGTCTCGCACTTCCTGAGCGTGATTCTCAGGTATGTCCAAGAATACACCTTCAGGAGTACAATAAATGACGCACCCCATTTTACACAATAAGTCTCTTCCCAGGAGATTAGTCGGTGCCGATGCAGCCAGCAAAAAGGAATGCTTGGTATGTAAAGGCCCTATTGTAATCTCGGCTGGTTTGCTAACAGGGTAGTGCTGGACTACTCCCGTTACTCCTATGGCTGGAATTGTCTTACCAGTGGTTCTCATGCCCACTGTCGAATTTATCACTGATTTGGCCGCCCCCGTATCTACAAGAAAGTTTAATGTTTTACCAGCTACATCAATTGCAATTTCTGGTTCACTTCCAAGATTTGCAATCAATTTTACTGGCTGGAGATTACAGGTATGGCCACACCCCTATTGGGTATGGTGACCTCCCTGAATCCCGCTGGCAGCAACTACTTGTGAGGGAGTTAGCTGGGAACTACCAGAGGCATGCCAGTCTCTGTTCGGGGGGTATCTTTTTGTTTCCCCTGTATGTGGCTCATAACTCCGTCTCTGCGGACCTTGCTCCCAATGTCGTGTGTCGTGTCGTTGTCTAGGGGGTTGGTATGATCTTTGCGAATTTTTCGCTCTACAGTCTCGTGCTATGTGTCCCTGTTTATGACAAAAATAACATGTTACCACATTTGACTTACCCACAGGGTTTGGTGGTATAAACACAGGCTGTTTTGTGGTCAGGGCCTGTATACTTACTGACATTAACTTATCACCTTGTGACTCCCTGTGTCTGGTGATATTCCGGTCGTGATCAATAGCAGCCTCTCTCAAAGTAGCCACTGACAGACCTCGCCAACATGGTTGTGTGGTCTGTACCCTGGTCTTTAATGCCTCTTTTAAACCATCCATTAGCACAGATACTGCTACTTCTTGATGGTTTGCATTGGTCCTAATGTCCTCTATGCCAGTGTACTTTGCCATTTCTAATAATGCCCGGTGAAAATAATCAGCAGCTGTTTCTGACTCTTTTTGTTTAATGGAAAAAATTCTATTCCATTTGGCTACAGCTGGGAAATACTCCTTTAACTGTAAATTTATTATTTTTACGTTATCTTTGTTGTACACATCTGTAAGAGGTACATCCTGATCCAATCCACAGTCAGCTAAAAATTGAGCTGCGTCGACATTGGAGGGTAAACAAGCCCTCAGCAATATCTGCCAATCTTTGTTATTGGGCTCTAAAGTGTTTCCTAGGTCTCTGATGTATTTTTGGCTAGCAACTAAATCTTTTCTGGGGTCAGGGAATTCAGACACTATGGTCCTTAATTCCATTCGGGAAAACGGGCTGTACATGGCAATGTTCCTAACAGGAGTGACTCCTGAAGTGTCCGTTTTCCCATTTGGCACTACTATTACCTTAACAGGATTAATTCTAACAACATCATTCTGTGTAGATTCTACAGCCTGTGGTGAAATAGTTTCAGCATAGTGTATGGTGCCGTACTTACCCGTTGATACGACCTCACCTGTCCCTCCGCTAGGGGGCTTTGTTACTAATCTTATGGGTTGGGCCGTGCCTACTGTTGTTTCTGATATGGTGGCTGCTAGAGAGAGCGCCGATATTGTTGCCGATTCATCCTCTTGATCACACTCCTGGG
The DNA here is from genome assembly GCF_028390025.1 of Pseudophryne corroboree. Lineage (NCBI taxonomy): Eukaryota > Metazoa > Chordata > Amphibia > Anura > Myobatrachidae > Pseudophryne > Pseudophryne corroboree. The sequence goes on along the minus strand of NC_086447.1, from coordinate 789,616,461 downwards.
GAAAGTTCAAAACAGGGTACAACTTGCACGGGTTAATACTTGCATGGGTTAACTTATTAACATTATCCTTAACATTTATACAGTTGCTAAGTGCCTGTTTGTTACCCCCTGATGCGTCATTCTCCGCAACCAATTTCTCTCCTGATATGTATGGTGGCGGCGGGGCCGTGGCTATCAGTTTCCTCATAGGGCCAGATCCCGCCGCCTGAGCCAATCCTCTCTGTATTTCACCCTCCTGTTGCCATAACTGCAAATAATCATAATGTTGGATTCGTCTCTTTGCTGATGTAATGAGACATATCCTTCTCCTTAAATTTTGCAACACTTCTGGGCTGAAGCTGCCTACTCTTGGGAATTTCTCCCCGTCATGTACAGTCATTTTCTCCCATTCATCACATAAAATTTCTGTGTGTCTTCCGTATTTTTCACACATTACATACCTTGCCGACCCGACTGGTCGGTTTACAGAATCAACCCGAACCGAGGTTGATCGCCCCCTTCCTGAACAACTGGCCCCCATAATTTGCAGGTGTTGCTTGCTCTACCTCTGACCTTTATATCAGGGTCTTCAGCGAACCCTTACAAAAAAACCAAAATATTCAAAGATAGGTTGACGGTGAAGTTTACCGAGCACCTCACTCACTCGCCCACGCCGACCAATATGCCCACACACTGATATAGTGCTGGCGTACTCGACCCAGGGCCCCTATTAACCTTCGTTTACTGGAACATGTGAGTGTGATCCGAAGAGCATTAACCCTTTCCAGTAAAGGTGGGGTTGTCGGATAATTCCTGAGTGACCAGCAAACTTCCCTTTCTGATAAAATAAAAAATTACACAAATCACGTTAGAATGTACAAATAGCGTTTATGACCGGGTTTGTACACAAATGGTACTGGTCAGGTTACTAACTAATGCACACAATTACGTGCGGTACAATCGTTCAGTACATAAGCAACTAATCTTATGTACGGAGCGACCAGTGGAATCGACATTCAGCAGCTGCGAATTCCTTCAGCCTGAGCTTTATGGCCTATATGGGTGTTGCACCAACCCTTCTTGGTGTTGTGCCTTGTCTCTATAGCGGACTTCTTTGTACCTAGACCTCCTGGTCTGTTATATGACCTCCTGGTCTGACCTCCTGGTCTGCTATACCTCCTGGTCCGCTACACTCTAATGCTCAAATTTTATGTTTAACCAGAGATGCCTCCCTAGCCACCATGTATGTCACTTACACGTATGTACCTTCACGAGAACTCGATGATTTCTGTGGTTCAATCCCCAAAATTGTAAAAACAAACACTCACTCACCACATGTACAATTTTGTTTCTATTTCTATTTCTGCGCAGAAATTTTCTTTAGACCAGATGTGTTGTAAATTTGGAGAAGGATCTGTTAATTTAAATTTCGAATACTAAAATAAACTTGCGCTATTTATCGCCTGTTGCGCTATTTATCGCCTGTTGCGCTATTTATCGCCTGTTGCGCTATTTATCGCCTTGCCACCTTTTCGCTTGTTAAAAATCAACACTATCGTGTGACTTGAGTTACGTGGGCGTACCCAGACGCTCCGTTGCGTAATTTACGCTGCGTGCGTCGGCCTTTGCGTACGCGAGTTTCAGCCCTTTGTTAGAGACACGTGTACACAAAACCAATGTCCACCGTAACACAATGTACACATTTATCAATGTAGATGATCCTCGATCCTCTACTGAACCCCACACCAATCTCTCCTTGTACCTTTAGGTAGAGCTGCGTGTGTGCTTTACACTTTATCCCTTAATGCATTACTTTTACACTTACTATGAAATAGCGACAAATCTCTCTTAGCACGTTTTATCAATTATAAAATGGCAAACAGGAGAGTGATATGAAAATACACGAATGAAAAAGAAATGCAGATATGTGCGTGTGTACGCAAGACAGAAATAAACAGTTTTAAAAGACACTAGCGTTTTGTTCTTACCTCCGGTTCCGGATTCCCTCAGCACCCTTTACTAAGCGAAGCAGACGCTTATCCCGTCAGAAGAATATGATCTCCCGCCCTTTGCTGATGGATAATGTCTGCTGAAATTACCTAGCAGAGATATGTGAAGGACAGGACGAGCCGCCAATTGATAAAGCTAAATATTTATCTTATATAACACCCTTTATGAGGTCTAAGAACACTGTACGCTATTCACGTATGGAGTACCGTAAGGGTACGCACGTTGCGTAACAATCGCTTAGCCGTGGTCGAGACGCTCAAGCGTCACGTTCGCTCACGGCCAAGAGATCACAGGCAGGCACGCTATTGGCTGCTGACTAACGTAATGGTTCGCTATAGCGTAGCGGCCGCTCGGGACCACGAGGAGATCACCAGCGGCGCAGACGCTCACAATGTTAAACCTTTATATCTAAACCATAAACAATGTAATATGCAGTAAAACCTTAGTGTAGAGATAGGGGGTAGATGCAACACAGTGTAACCTTATTAACTTAAAAGCTGTTCGAGCGTCACCGACGCTCTGAGAATACTTAACACTATAAGAAATACACAGATACCGTGCTTAGGGTCTAACGCCTTATATGAATGTTATTACTTGCAAAAAGAATAATACAATACAAGTCACACACTACAATATAACATAGACTAACTAACCAGATAACTACACAGGAAATACAATATAATACAATTACATTTGCAGGAAAATTAAGAGAGAAAGGGGAGAAGAGAGAGAGAGAGAAATGGCCCACAATAACAAGAAATACAATATGATTGCGGAGAAAAACTTACGCACAAAGGGGAACGATCGCATGCGCCTCTGGACATCCAGCTCCCGATTATCAGCAATGAGAACCGTTGAAGAGTGAGCTGGATGTGATCGGCTTGTCTATTTATGCCCCACACACAATACAATTCAATGGTCCCTACAATCTCATTGTTCATTGGACACAGGAATTCCTCCTCGTATTATAACAAAAGGTCATAGGTTGATTCATACAGGTGGGCTGTGACAATTTCCAACTGCTCAGGTGGGTGGGAAACTAGGTTTCCCGCCGCATGGATAAGTAAGTGCAAATAATAGTAAATGGACATAAACTTCTTATGTCCATAACTATTCGCACGAGCGAGTAATTCGCTTCAAACCAACACCGGAATATTGCTAATTAAATACTCTTCCGATGGATACTAAACACCACTGTATTACTCCTGTCTGACCCTTCGTATCAAACAAAGAGGGATTTCTCTGTCCATGAACATTCTACATTAACCAAACTTTCAAATTCTATCAAAGGGACCATAATCTACAAAATACATTATATGGTGAAAATATGTAACAAAAGAGTCGCCCGCTAGACGCACACAATCTCTACCGTAAATGCGCATACCGTGCGCCTGCGGGTGCCCGCAACAGCGAGTATGCGCACGCACGGGAGAGCGCACGCATGCGCAGCAGGGACACATATGAGGTGCAAATATGGCAGTGTGCATAGTGATATTTTTCTGACTTTGACAGTAGTGATATATATATATTTTTTATATCATTATCATCCAGTCTATACTAGCAGACGCAGTACGGTAGTCCACGGCTGTAGCTACCTCTGTGTCGGCAGTGCTCGTCCATAATTGTATACCTACCTGTGGTGGTTTTTTTTTTTCTATCTTCTTCATACTAGTAGTTTAGGAGTCTGCTGACAGTGTCCAGCAGGTCCGTCATTATATAATATATACCTGTCCTGCTGTAGTGATATATATATATTTTTTATATCATTATCATCCAGTCTATACTAGCAGACGCAGTACGGTAGTCCACGGCTGTAGCTACCTCTGTGTCGGCAGTGCTCGTCCATAATTGTATACCTACCTGTGGTGGTTTTTTTTTTCTATCTTCTTCATACTAGTAGTTTAGGAGTCTGCTGACAGTGTCCAGCAGGTCCGTCATTATATAATATATACTTGTCCTGCAGTAGTGATATATATATATTTTTTATATCATTATCATCCAGTCTATACTAGCAGACGCAGTACGGTAGTCCACGGCTGTAGCTACCTCTGTGTCGGCAGTGCTCGTCCATAAGTGTATACCTACCTGTGGTGGTTTTTTTTTTTCTACCTTCTTCATACTAGTAGTTTAGGAGTCTGCTGACAGTGTCCAGCAGGTCCGTCATTATATAATATATACCTGTCCTGCAGTAGTGATATATATATATTTTTTATATCATTATCATCCAGTCTATACTAGCAGACGCAGTACGGTAGTCCACGGCTGTAGCTACCTCTGTGTCGGCAGTCGCTCGTCCATAATTGTATACCTACCTGTGGTGGGTTTTTTTTTTCTATCTTCTTCATACTAGTAGTTAAGGAGTCTGCTGACAGTGTCCAGCAGGTCCGTCATTATATAATATATACCTGTCCTGCAGTAGTGATATATATATATATTTTTTATATCATTATCATCCAGTCTATACTAGCAGACGCAGTACGGTAGTCCACGGCTGTAGCTACCTCTGTGTCGGCAGTGCTCGTCCATAATTGTATACCTACCTGTGGTGGTTTTTTTTTTTCTATCTTCTTCATACTAGTAGTTTAGGAGTCTGCTGACAGTGTCCAGCAGGTCCGTCATTATATAATATATACCTGTCCTGCAGTAGTGATATATATATATTTTTTATATCATTATCATCCAGTCTATACTAGCAGACGCAGTACGGTAGTCCACGGCTGTAGCTACCTCTGTGTCGGCAGTGCTCGTCCATAATTGTATACCTACCTGTGGTGGGTTTTTTTTTTCTATCTTCTTCATACTAGTAGTTTAGGAGTCTGCTGACAGTGTCCAGCAGGTCCGTCATTATATAATATATACCTGTCCTGCAGTAGTGATATATATATATATTTTTTATATCATTATCATCCAGTCTATACTAGCAGACGCAGTACGGTAGTCCACGGCTGTAGCTACCTCTGTGTCGGCAGTCACTCGTCATCCATAAGTATACTAGTATCCATCCATCTCCATTGTTTACCTGAGGTGCCTTTTAGTTGTGCCTATTAAAATATGGAGAACAAAAATGTTGAGGTTCCAAAAATAGGGAAAGATCAAGATCGACTTCCACCTCGTGCTGAAGCTGCTGCCACTAGTCATGGCCGAGACGATGAAATGCCATCAACGTCGTCTGCCAAGGCCGAAGCCCAATGTCATAGTACAGAGCATGTAAAATCCAAAACACCAAATATCAGTAAAAAAAGGACTCAAAAATCTAAAATAAAATCGTCGGAGGAGAAGCGTAAACTTGCCAATATGCCATTTACCACACGGAGTGGCAAGGAACGGCTGAGGCCCTGGCCTATGTTCATGGCTAGTGGTTCAGCTTCACATAAGGATGGAAGCACTCAGCCTCTCGCTAGAAAAATGAAAAGACTTAAGCTGGCAAAAGCACAGCAAAGAACTGTGCGTTCTTCGAAATCACAAATCCACAAGGAGAGTCCAATTGTGTCGGTTGCGATGCCTGACCTTCCCAACACTGGACGTGAAGAGCATGCGCCTTCCACCATTTGCACGCTCCCTGCAAGTGCTGGAAGGAGCACCCGCAGTCCAGTTCCTGATAGTCAGATTGAAGATGTCAGTGTTGAAGTACACCAGGATGAGGAGGATATGGGTGTTGCTGGCGCTGGGGAGGAAATTGACCAGGAGGATTCTGATGGTGAGGTGGTTTGTTTAAGTCAGGCACCCGGGGAGACACCTGTTGTCCGTGGGAGGAATATGGCCATTGACATGCCTGGTGAAAATACCAAAAAAATCAGCTCTTCGGTGTGGAAGTATTTCAACAGAAATGCAGACAACATTTGTCAAGCCGTGTGTTGCCTTTGTCAAGCTGTAATAAGTAGGGGTAAGGACGTTAACCACCTCGGAACATCCTCCCTTATACGTCACCTGCAGCGCATTCATCATAAGTCAGTGACAAGTTCAAAAACTTTGGGCGACAGCGGAAGCAGTCCACTGACCAGTAAATCCCTTCCTCTTGTAACCAAGCTCACGCAAACCACCCCACCAACTCCCTCAGTGTCAATTTCCTCTTTCCCCAGGAATGCCAATAGTCCTGCAGGCCATGTCACTGGCAATTCTGATGAGTCCTCTCCTGCCTGGGATTCCTCCGATGCATCCTTGCGTGTAACGCCTACTGCTGCTGGCGCTGCTGTTGTTGCTGCTGGGAGTCGATGGTCATCCCAGAGGGGAAGTCGTAAGACGACTTTTACTACTTCCACCAAGCAATTGACTGTCCAACAGTCCTTTGCGAGGAAGATGAAATATCACAGCAGTCATCCTGCTGCAAAGCGGATAACTGAGGCCTTGGCATCCTGGGCGGTGAGAAACGTGGTTCCGGTATCCATCATTACTGCAGAGCCAACTATAGACTTGATTGAGGTACTGTGTCCCCGGTACCAAATACCATCTAGGTTCCATTTCTCTAGGCAGGTGATACCGAAAATGTACACAGACCTCAGAAAAAGACTCACCAGTGTCCTAAAAAATGCAGTTGTACCCAATGTCCACTTAACCACGGACATGTGGACAAGTGGAGCAGGGCAGACTCAGGACTATATGACTGTGACAGCCCACTGGGTAGATGTATTGACTCCCGCCGCAAGAACAGCAGCGGCGGCACCAGTAGCAGCATCTCGCAAACGCCAACTCTTTCCTAGGCAGGCTACGCTTTGTATCACCGCTTTCCAGAATACGCACACAGCTAAAAACCTCTTACGGCAACTGAGGAAGATCATCGCAGAATGGCTTACCCCAATTGGACTCTCCTGTGGATTTGTGGCATCGGACAACGCCAGCAATATTGTGTGTGCATTAAATATGGGCAAATTCCAGCACGTCCCATGTTTTGCACATACCTTGAATTTGGTGGTGCAGAATTATTTAAAAAACGAGAGGGGCGTGCAAGAGATGCTGTCGGTGGCCAGAAGAATTGCGGGACACTTTCGGCGTACAGGCACCACGTACAGAAGACTGGAGCAACACCAAAAACGCCTGAACCTGCCCTGCCATCATCTGAAGCAAGAAGTGGTAACGAGGTGGAATTCAACCCTCTATATGCTTCAGAGGTTGGAGGAGCAGCAAAAGGCCATTCAAGCCTATACAACTGACCACGATATAGGAGGTGGAATGCACCTGTCTCAAGCGCAGTGGAGAATGATTTCAACGTTGTGCAAGGTTCTGCAACCTTTTGAACTTGCCACACGTGAAGTCAGTTCAGACACTGCCAGCCTGAGTCAGGTCATTCCCCTCATCAGGCTTTTGCAGAAGAAGCTGGAGACATTGAAGGAGGAGCTAACACTGAGCGATTCCGCTAGGCATGTGGGACTTGTGGATGGAGCCCTTAATTCGCTTAACAAGGATTCACGGGTGGTCAATCTGTTGAAATCAGAGCACTACATTTTGGCCACCGTGCTCGATCCTAGATTTAAAACCTACGTTGTATATCTCTTTCCGGCAGACACAAGTCTGCAGGGGTTCAAAGAACTGCTGGTGAGAAAATTGTCAAGTCAAGCGGAACGCGACCTGTCAACATCTCCTCCTTCACATTCTCCCGCAACTGGGGGTGCGAGGAAAAGGCTCTGAATTCCGAGCCCACCCGCTGGCGGTGATGCAGGGCAGTCTGGAGCGACTGCTGATGCTGACATCTGGTCCGGACTGAAGGACCTGACAACGATTACGGACATGCCGTCTACTGTCACTGCATATGATTGATTCTCTCACCATTGAAAGAATGGTGGAGGATTATATGAGTGACCGCATCCAAGTAGGCACGTCAGACAGTCCGTACGTATACTGGCAGGAAAAAGAGGCAATTTGGAGGCCCTTGCACAAACTGGCTTTATTCTACCTAAGTTGCCCTCCCACAAGTGTGTACTCCGAAAGAGTGTTTAGTGCCGCCGCTCACCTTGTCAGCAATCGGTGTACGAGGTTACTTCCAGAAAATGTGGAGAAGATGATGTTCATTAAAATGAATTATAATCAATTCCTCCATGGAGACATTCACCAGCAGCAATTGCCTCCACAAAGTACACAGGGAGCTGTGATGGTGGATTCCAGTGGGGACGAATTGATAATCTGTGAGGAGGGGGATGTACACGGTGATGAATCGGAGGATGATGATGAGGTGGACATCTTGCCTCTGTAGAGCCAGTTTGTGCAAGGAGAGGTTAATTGCTTCTTTTTTGGTAGGGGTCCAAACCAACCCGTCATTTCAGTCACAGTCGTGTGGCAGACCCTGTCACTGAAATGATGGGTTGGTTAAAGTGTGCATGTCCTGTTTATACAACATAAGGGTGGGTGGGAGGGCCCAAGGACAATTCCATCTTGCACCTCTTTTTTCTTTCATTTTTCTTTGCGTCATGTGCTGTTTGGGGAGTGTTTTTTGGAAGGGCCAGCCTTCGTGACACTGCAGTGCCACTCCTAGATGGGCCAGGTGTTTGTGTCGGCCACTAGGGTCGCTTAGCTTACTCACACAGCTACCTCATTGCGCCTCTTTTTTTCTTTGCGTCATGTGCTGTTTGGGGAGTATTTTTTGGAAGGGCCATCCTGCCTGACACTGCAGTGCCACTCCTAGATGGGCCAGGTGTTTGTGTCGGCCACTTGGGTCGCTGAGCTTAGTCACACAGCTACCTCATTGCGCCTCTTTTTTTCTTTGCGTCATGTGCTGATTGGGGAGTGTTTTTTGGAAGGGCCATCCTGCGTGACACTGCAGTGCCACTCCTAGATGGGCCAGGTGTTTGTGTCGGCCACTAGGGTCGCTTAGCTAACTCACACAGCTACCTCATTGCGCCTCTTTTTTTTCTTCTTTGCGTCATGTGCTGTTTGGGGAGTATTTTTTGGAAGGGCCATCCTGCCTGACACTGCAGTGCCACTCCTAGATGGGCCAGGTGTTTGTGTCGGCCACTTGGGTCGCTGAGCTTAGTCACACAGCTACCTCATTGCGCCTCTTTTTTTCTTTGCGTCATGTGCTGTTTGGGGAGTGTTTTTTGGAAGGGCCATCCTGCGTGACACTGCAGTGCCACTCCTAGATGGGCCAGGTGTTTGTGTCGGCCACTAGGGTCGCTTAGCTTACTCACACAGCTACCTCATTGCGCCTCTTTTTCTTCTTCTTTGCGTCATGTGCTGTTTGGGGAGTATTTTTTGGAAGGGCCATCCTGCCTGACACTGCAGTGCCACTCCTAGATGGGCCAGGTGTTTGTGTCGGCCACTTGGGTCGCTGAGCTTAGTCACACAGCTACCTCATTGCGCCTCTTTTTTTCTTTGCGTCATGTGCTGTTTGGGGAGTGTTTATTGGAAGGGCCATCCAGCGTGACACTGCAGTGCCACTCCTAGATGGGCCAGGTGTTTGTGTCGGCCACTAGGGTCGCTTAGCTTACTCACACAGCTACCTCATTGCGCCTCTTTTTTTTCTTCTTTGCGTCATGTGCTGTTTGGGGAGTATTTTTTGGAAGGGCCATCCTGCCTGACACTGCAGTGCCACTCCTAGATGGGCCAGGTGTTTGTGTCGGCCACTTGGGTTGCTGAGCTTAGTCACACAGCTACCTCATTGCGCCTCTTTTTTTCTTTGCGTCATGTGCTGTTTGGGGAGTGTTTTTTGGAAGGGCCATCCTGCGTGACACTGCAGTGCCACTCCTAGATGGGCCAGGTGATTGACCCCCAAATTCTATGATTTAAGCTGTTTTTTAGGGTTTTTTGAAAAAAACACCCGAATCCAAAATACACCCGAATCCGACAAAAAAAATTCGGTGAGGTTTTGCCAAAACGCGTTCGAACCCAAAACACGGCTGCGGAACCGAACCCAAAACCAAAACACAAAACCCGAAAAATTTCCGGTGCACATCTCTAGTTATAATCCCCCCATCCCATGGCTCAGGAGCAAAGGAGTAAGTTATGTAATAGCATTTCTCAATGGTTACCGTAATGGGCTACTATTGGTGCCCCTGTCCTGGCGACACACCAATAGTATATCTAGGGGAATAAAGATTCCTTATTGCCGCTAATTCAGGTCCTGGCTGCAACTGATGATAAATAGAGCCCTAAAAAGTTTTATTTTAACAATTAGTGCACTTAAAAAAACAGCTTCTGCTCTCCTTTCTTTTATCATATAAGACACAGCAGAGCTGTAGCTCACTATGGGGTCTATTCATGTTGCCATGGGCACCTTCTCCACTGGCTCACTACTCCACTCTTTTCACTGCTTAATGAGTAGACCCCTGTATACACACTTTGACTCTGCTGCTGCTATCATACGTTCCAGGACACTTCAGCTCAAGGGGCCGGTCAAGGAGGCTTGTGAAAAAGAACAGCAGTCAGAGGTGACTGTAGCAAATCACTATGAAATGAGTGGAGAGAGAATTGTCCTAGATCAGCAGCCCTCTCAGTCCTTCCTCCCTGGTGACCCCTATACAGCTGTTGCCTGGAGGCCAGTGCTTCCACTGCCTCTGGGAGTTATGCCACTAATACAGTTTCACTCTCCTGGAATGTTTGGGAGACTCACGAATGTTTGTGAAAACCCACAGGCTCCAGGAAGAGTGGGGAACCCTTCTGTATCCTATTCATTTCCCAGTAAAATGGGCAGGACAGTGTGCGTGATGACAAATATTTGTATCACTCCATCAAAGCCTTGACCCCTCTGCACAAGGCTGCAATTTCGGATATTGCATCATGGGGGCAGTGCCAAATGATGCAATAAATCAAGTCCACCTTACATTTCCCACCTAAAGCTTACAGAAAAATAAAGTAGGCAATTATGCTTTAAATTAATTAAATGGATATTACTGCATACAAATATACTGTAGTGCCTGTGGTGGTGATGTAGCAATCCTTTTAAAGAGGAGAGGTGAAGTTGCTATGGGTGACATCTCCACTTGTCATCTTCAGAAGGTTTGATCTTCCCCTACAACTTGCTTGGTTTTCTGTAAATGGTGGCAACCATAGGATAGAGCATCTGTCTTGGGTCTTAAAAACATAACATTAATGGTGTGGAATTCCATATTTTCTTCGTTATAGTGTAAATGGTTGTTGGAGGGTTACAAACAAGACCATACAAAACACTGCAGCGGGCATACAAAAATGTTTTGTTCTATTGAACTGTGCAAAAGAAAAAATAAGGAAATGATATATATGAGGAAGCTTTTGTTTAATGTGTGGTTAGTGTAGCGGGGTTCTAGACATTTTACCTACCTCCACATAGAGGCAGCTTGGCCTAATGCCCAAGTGTGGCATCATTGGTGGCTAGTGTGGGGTCTTACATGTACCTTACAAAGTGCTATCTACCCTCTAGGTATTGACATCTGTCATCTTCACCTGTCTGGGTAGCAGAAGGCACAGACAGTTCTTTTGCTAAAGAGGCTTCTGCTAGCACTGGAAATCCACATCTTCTTAATCTTGACTCTCACCTGGATAGCAGAATCCTCTTTGCTTCCATGGCTTTGTCATCTTCTTTGCCTGACATGCAATCTTCTCCTCTTCAGCACAGCATCTTCACTTTTCCATCTTTATTAGCTCTTCACCTCTTCCTTTCTGTTGACAGTTCAATAGACCAGGCCGAGCTCTGATTGGGTTACCACCTGATTGGTGTAACGTGAATCTTTACTCATTCAATTCTCCAGTGCAGGAAGATGGTGCCAACAAACCCGGCAGTTCCACAATGACAGAATCCAGCAGCGATGGATCTCTGCTTCAGGTAATCAGCTTCACTCTATTTTCTCTCTCCCTCTCACCCACTCTGATCCCTCTCCAATGATGATTGCCTTCTCAGGGCAAATCTTTTATTAATAATAATAAAAATAATAATAATAATAAATAATAATTATTATTTTATTATTTATATTGCCCTTTTCTCCTTACAGGACTCAAAGGGAGGAATTCAAATGTTTGTCCACCGGCAGCCGCTAGATGGCACCCAAACTGAGCTATTCAATTGTAGCTATGTTCGGGCGCGATGGTGGACGGTGTCTACATTTCAGCTCACATCCCACGGTGGTGGTGAGCTGAAATGCCTGAAAAGTGACCCATTTGGGAGCCCAAGCAGCACTTTTCATGATCGCGCCCAACACTTTTGTTGGGTTTAGCTGCTTTACGCGGCTAAACTCGTCCTATATGGGCGTGGTCAGCATGACATATTTTTTTTAAATTACGCTCTGCGATCTCCTTTTGCTCTAGATGGGAGATTGAGGGCGCAAAACAATTGAATATCACCCCGAGGGCTTTACATTTGCCTTTAAAGTACAAAATACAAAACAAGGTGGATATTAGTGAAATGCTGAGTAAACAGGAAAATCCTGAGTCTATTTTTGAAGGATTCTGGAGTGCAGGCCTCTTAAACAATGGGGGCAATAGATTTCCATAGAGTCAGAGCCACAAAGCTGAAAGCTAGATCCCTAGATTAATTCAGGGAGATTCTAAGTACTGTTAATAGTCCTACAGATCGCAGTAATCGAGTAAGACAATAAGAAGCTGCTTCAAGTACCTTGGGCCCTGGTCCTGTAATGCTTTGAAAGTCAGTAAGCCAACCTTGAAAACAATTCGCCATCTTACATTTAGCCAGTGAAGGGAGTAGAGAATGGGTATTATGTGGCTGGAACGGGGCTGGTTGGTTAATAGCCTGGTAGCTTCATTCTCTACCAACTGCAAGTGGTGCAATTCTTTTGCTGGGTGACCAAGGTAGAGGGCATTGCAGTAGGCATGATGATACAAATGCATGTATGACTTTAAGAAGATATTCTTAGGGAATTAAGTGCTTGATTCTGGCCATGTTCCTCAGATGAAAGAAAGAGGATTTGATTGCTGCTTATACCGGATGTTTACAGTGATAGTTAAGTACAAGTACTAGAGCTTTTTGTAACTATGTCATTATTTTGAATAGACAATTATTATTTCAACCATAATGTTTACCGTAAGTTATGGACTGTTTTTACTGCCTATTATATAACATATTATCATAAATAGAGAGACCAAATTATTTTGATTTGTTCTCAAATGAATAACATTTTTTTATAAAAATATGGGCTTTCAAGTGAAAGAATATATCAGCAGCTTGCAAACCAAATCATTACTCTTCGTGTATGTCTAAATCTGGAGCAGTCAGGGGTTCCGAGAGATGGGTATTGCGGCGGCCCAGGTATGCCAAACATGCACAGCCACACCCCAATAAGGTTTGGCTACAACGTTTTCATAGCTGCATACTGTACAGCAGAGGTGGCCAAAACGTTGATCGCGATCTACCGGTAGCTCGCGGAGCTCCCGCCGGTAGATCGTGACCAACTTCATCATTCCAAGTGACTTTCCTCCTCTGCCGCCTCACCGAGTCCGGAGCATTCCCAATGATGCATTGCGCTGGTGACATCATGACATCAGCCACGCACCCACGCAATGCACCATTGTGAATGCGATGTGAGGAGCCTGTCACTATGCACCTGTTGGATCTGGTTTGATCCAGTCAGCGCTGGCGGCAGCAGGACAGCAGCAGCGGGAAGCGGGACCAGGCACACTCAGTGTAAACAGGCACTTGACAGCGGGGAGTCTGACAGCCAGCGGGGAGCCGTTAAGCCAGCCAGCAGGGAGCCGTTTAGCCAGCTAGCGTGGAGCCATCCAGCCAGCCAGAGGGGAGCCACTCAAGCCAGCCACAGGGGAGCCACTCAAGCCAGCTAGAGGGGAGCCACTCAGGCCAGCCAGCGTAAGATAAAGTCACAATACAAGTCCAGTAAAGTCCTGTTATTTAATGTTATATTAATGCTATTTTTAAATGTGTGCATTTTTATTGGTGTTGTTATTTGTTGTCTTCATTCTTAAAGCTATTTTTAAATGTGTGCGTTATTATTGGTGCTGTTATTTGATGGCATCATTCTTAATGCTATTTTTTTTAAATGTGGGGCTAATTCAGTAAGGATAGCAAATTCTGCTAATCAGCAGAATTTGCTATCCTTTTCCTAGCATGCGGGGGGCTACCCATCGCTGGGCAAGGCCGCCCAGCATGCTGACCGGTGCCTCCCCACCCTTGATTAAGCAGAAATTGTGATTGCCTCGCAATTTCTGCTTCATTGTAAAAACTATTGATGCCTCCTGCTGGCACAGCTTTGCTGCGCCCGCAGGAGAGCTGGCGCCATCTTACCCATCGTGGTGGCTGCATGTGACATCACGCAGCCACCGCGATCATGCCCACGACATGCCCCCATTCGCGTTGAACTGCGCACCTTTCATGCTGCCTTGCCCCCGCAATGCTCCGTCTCCTCCCTGGAAATGGAGCGTTGCCAAGCCCCACGACTGCCTTTGCCTCAGGCAGAGGCGATCACTTTTTCTGCGCCCCTGCAGAAAGTGCGGGCGCATGCACAGGATGGACGCTGCGCATGCACCCGGGGGGCCATTGTAAAAATTCCGGTTGGATCGCGATTTGCGATCCAACCTGAATTAGCCACTGTATGCGTCATTGGCGCTGTTATTTGATGGCGTAATTTGTAATGCTATTTTAAATGTGTGCGTTATTGTTGGTGCTGTTATTTGACGGCGTCATTTTTAATGCTATTTTTAAATGTGTGCGTTATTGTTGGTGCTGTTATTTGACGGCGTGATTTTTAATGCTATTTTTAGATGTGTGAGTCAGTATTGGTGTTGTTGTTTGACGCCGTTAGATCACCGAAAGGAAAGTGAACAAAGAGTAGATCCCAGGTCTCAAAAGTCCAGGCACCCCTGCTGTACAGCATCTGTGGATGGGGCCCTGAAAGTCCCAATGGGCCGCGGATAGGCCCACACACAATGGCCATGCACCATTCCTTGCTTCATGGCCTGACACTCTTAAAGGCAGGCCTGGGAAAGTGGGTGTACAGTGCAGTAAATATCCAGTTCTTCCTATAAAAAAGGAATTAATGCAAAACATTCCAAAATTTTAAATGCTGTAATGAGAACTAAGCTAGTGGGACAATGGGGGTAATTCTGAGTTGATTGCAGCAGCAAGTTTGTTAGCAATTGGGCAAAACCATGTGCACTGCCGGGGGGGCAGATATAACATTTGCAGAGAGAGTTAGATTTGGGTGGGTTATTTTGTTTCTGTGCAGGGTAAATACTGGCTGCTTTATTTTTACACTGCAATTTAGATTTCAGTTTGATTACACCCCACCCAAATCTAACTCTCTCTGCACATGTTATATCTGCCCCTCCTGCAGTGCACATGGGAGGTCATTCCGAGTTGTTCGCTCGCAAGGCGATTTTAGCAGAGTTGCTCACGCTAAGCCGCCGCCTACTGGGAGTGAATCTTAGCATCTTAAAATTGCGAACGATGTATTCGCAATATTGCGATTACACACCTCGTAGCAGTTTCTGAGTAGCTTCAGACTTACTCGGCATCTGCGATCAGTTCAGTGCTTGTCGTTCCTGGTTTGACGTCACAAACACTCCCAGCGTTCGCCCAGACACTCCTCCGTTTCTCCGGCCACTCCTGCGTTTTTTCCGGAAACGGTAGCGTTTTTTCCCACACGCCCTTAAAACGGCCTGTTTCCGCCCAGTAACACCCATTTCCTGTCAATCACATTACGATCGCCTGAGCGAAGAAAAAGCCATGAGTAAAAATCCTAACTTCATAGCAAATTTACTTGGCGCAGTCGCAGTGCGGACATTGCGCATGCGCACTAAGCGGAAAATCGCTGCGATGCGATGAAATGTACCGAGCGAACAACTCGGAATGAGGGCCATGGTTTTGCCCAACTGCTAACAAATTTGCTGCTGCGATCAACTCAGAATTAGGCCCAATGTCTCAAATTAAATCACATATTAATTAGAGACTGTTCACTCATCTCTTGTTACACTAATGTTTATTCCAGTTTGATCTTTTATAATCAAGTCAAAAATTTTCTCTCTCTGGAACATTGAAATTGCTTGTACATTTACACAGTGAGCTTAAGACATTTAAATCAATATTTACATATTGTTTGATCCCAGGAAATGAGCTGTAATGTAGCACCTGTGTTTTATAGGAACGCACTGCTAGCAATTCTATTCTGGTTCCCATGGAAAACCAAGAGAGTTATGCCTTAATCTATCTAGAGCAGGTAAATGTCAGGAAACATTAGCAAACACAGGCTTTGCAGCTTTGTGATAGTTGTGTCTTCAAACTAAACAGATTAAAAATGATGTCATGAATGTGTGGGAGAAGGCATTCCACCTGATGCTCTCACTGGAGGTCATTCATGAAAGTGTAAAACACAAGCATGCAGGGTCATTTTTTCATATATAATGCACCTCTTTATCATGTATGCAAAAGTCGGGACACGGTCATTAGGTAGTACAGTCATTATGTCGACCACTGTTGGTCGACATGCATTAGGTCGGCATGGTCAAAGGTCAACATGTACTAGGTCGACAAGGAAAAAGGTCGACATAAGTTTTTCAAACTTTTTTTAATTTTTTTGAACTTTTTCATACATTACGAACCACGTGGACTACAATTGGGAACCTGTGCCGAGGCACCTTGCCCAAAGTACGGCAAGTGAAGCGAGCCATGCGAGGGGACACGGTGCACTAATTGGGGTTTCCCGTCACTTTCCGAAGAAAACGACATAAAAAAAACTCATGTCAACCTTTATCCATGTTGACCTAGTACTTGTTGACCTATTGACCATGTGGACCTATTGATCCATACCCCAAAAGTCACACCTGATTTGAGGTTCTGTCCTGCTGTCACGATAGAGACTGGATTATCGTGAGATATGTCCCAGTGATATTTTGGGAATGATGTGGGTGCAGGTGTTGTAATTTTCAGAGTTGTATAGGTACACACCAGCAGGTGACTCAAACTATGAACTGCCCATTTACTTAACCAATAGTGTTGGTTTATTGGTATACAGTATATTGGGGGTGATTCAACCTGATCGCCGCTGTGCATTTTGGCACAGCGGGCGATTAACTGCGCATGCACGTCGACTCGGCAAACAACAGGCATCTTGGTCAGCAACAGGATGGTGCGAAAATTCTAATCGCACAGCCATTCGCATGCTGATTGACAGAAGGAAGCCGTTTGTGGGTGGTAACTGACCTTTTTCTGGGAATGTCAGGGAAAACACAGGTGTTCCCAAGCGTTTTCAGGGAGAAGGTGTGACAGCAGCTCCGGCCCTGATCAGCCCGTTCTGATCGCACTGTGGGGATCATTCTGATTCGTTCATATGCTGCAATTTTTCGCAAGCCGTGCGAACGGGTCACAACTGCGCTTGCACGCAGGTGGCAATGCGCAGGCACGTCATTGCCCGCTGATGGCCGTCGCCAAGCAGCAACAAGAACAGTGAAGGAAACGATCACAGCGGCAAGCGCAAGAAGATTGACAGCAGGGAGGTGGATCTGGGTGGCAACTGATCGTTTTCTGGGAGTGGTGAGGAAAACGTAGGCGTGTCGAGGTGTTTGCAGGGCGGGTGTCTGACGTCAATTCCGGGACCTGACAGGCTGAAGTGATCACAGTGGCTGAATAAGTACAGAGCTACTCAGAAACTACACAAAACCTTTTTGCCCTGCTCCCCTGCACAAGCGATCGCACACTTTCTTAGCTAAAATACACCCCCCCCCCATAGGTGGTGTCTATCTGATCGCATGGGCTGCAAAACATTGCAGCGTGCAATCAACTCGGAATGACCCCCAATATGAGTAAGTCCTGGGCCGCATAGGTGTGCGCAGGGGGGGTGCCTGGTGCGCACAGGCACCCCCTAATGTCTGGCACCCCTATCTCACATGCCTAATGCAACGATCGCAGAGCAGGCTGATTACGGTCCACTCTGTGCTGCACCCTGTGAGGACTGCATTACTGACCGGACACCTGGGTTAATCAAGGATGCCACCGCCCACCCATCACACCTGCCACATGCCCACCTCTCTCCTTCTATGCTATGCCAATGCCAGACACTGATGAGGAGCAGCATGCAACCAGCGTTCCTCTTAGGGAGACAAATTCAATACTGGCAGGCGGCTGGCAGCAGTATCGATACGTCACTCATTTTTCCAGCAGCAGCAGTACTAGTCTGCGACTGTCAGTGTCAGTGAGTGACTGACTGGTAAATAAGCTGCTGCAGCTTGCAGGGGAAAGAGAGGGGGAGCCAGACCAGGCTGAGGAGGAGCAGTGTAATTGCAGTGAGTGCCATCAGGGGTGTTTGTTTGGTGCACACCACAACATCTGACAATGTATCTGCTTTATTAGGATTGGCACAAGCGTGGATATTTTATATTGCGTTGACGTCAATAGATGGTGCTAGACATGCCCAAAAGGCGGTGCTAGACAAACCCCTCCGACGGTGCACCCCCTAATAATATGTGCTGCGCACGCCTATGCTGGGCCGTGCACACTGCGCACAGTGGTAAAAACCATTCACTGGCAAATGAGGTGTGAACGGATTTGCAGCTGTCCGCTGACTGAGAGATTTTTTCCAGTCCTACACATGCGATCGCGCACTTGCATGGCAAATATACACTCCCCTTGGGCGGTGACTATCTGATCGCAGAAGTGCAATTTTAGCAGCCCAGCGAGCAGGTCTGAATTAGGCCCTTTGAGTATAACAGGTACAGCAGCTACACTATTACTCACTGCTCACTGGCATATTTATAATGGGTGCAGTGTGTGCAGTGCACACGGGCTGGGCTTCCCACACCACAGACTCTGCATTCGTTTTTTTCAAAACTTACCCTCCAGAGTCCCGCGTTTGCAGCAGCAGCGCTGTAGAAATCACCAAGAAAATGGAGCGGTCCCGGAGACCTGGGCATGCGTACTATACTCTGAGACAGCGCTAGGGTCCTCTAGTGACCCTAGTGCCCCGAGTCTACAGCGCTGCCGGCTAGAGGAGGTGGCCCAGTCGGAGTCTGCTCTCTTGAAGTGCCACTGTCACTGCTGTATACACACTGGTTCTCATGGATCGAAGCTTCAGAGTAGTAGACTTCTATACAGCTCACCAGCCAGTGAGTGTGTGCTGCTTGCAAGTAATGGTGCAGGGTTGTTGGAACAGCTTTATGCTGCAGGTATAACTGGAGTCTCTCACGTGCTAAGCAGGAAAGTTCTGTCTCCTGCCATGTCAGTGCTTACACAGTATCTCTGTACTAAAGGGTATCCGGACTCTAGGTAGACACCAATAAGGTCGACACTGTCTAGGTCGACACCAATTGGTCGATGCACCTTAGGTCGACAACTGAAATGGGTCGACACGTCAAAAGGTCGACATAAACAAGGTTGACATGGGAAATGGTCGACATGAGTTTTTCACGTTTTTTTTCTTTCATTTTTTGAACTTTTTCATACTTTACGATCCACATGGGCTACAATTGGGAACGGTAACCTGTGCCGAGCACAGCAGTAGCGGAGCAAGGCACCTTACCCAAAGCATGGCGAGCGAACACGGTACACTAATTGGGGTTCCTGGTCTCATTACGGCGAAAACGACACCAAAAAACAAACAAAAAAAACATGTTTTGATGTCGACCTTGTTCATGTTGACCTTTTGTCCATGTCGACCTACTTCAGGTGTCGACCTAAGGTGTGTCAACCAATTAGTGTCGACCTAAGTGGTGTCGGCCTTATTGGTGTCGACCTTGAGTCCCAGACCCGTACTAAAGATGGCTGTAGTCACATGTTGCAGCAGTATATCAGATTGAAGAACATGTCTCCCTGGGTCCTAGTGACCAGTATGTATGCACAGTGTAGAGATTTCTAACAAGGCATGCACCTGCTACTGATGGACGCAGCAGTGAGAGTGTGATTGGAAGGGAAAGAAGGGACAGTCTAGCACTTTTCATCCCACTGTGATATGGACATGCATCTCTTTGTGACATGGCCATGCCCAATGCCCCAATCTCCTGCCAGTAAATGTTGTGAGGTGTGCTATTAAAGCTTTGACTAGAAAATTATACAGCACCAAATAATGCATCCCTAAATGTTTTCTTTCCATACCTTGACTCTCCAGGATCTCTTGTTTTAAATAAAATTCTATTTTCAATTATGGGCTCAATTCAAGGCGCATGAGGCTGCCAGCTTTCATTCATACTGTATTATTCCAATCTGCTCAGTTGCCTCCATCTAACATTACACAATTTCACACTCCAGCAGGGGCGTAGCCACAACTTGGTGGGCCCCATAGCAACATTTTGAAGGGGACAAGTCCCAATGCTTCTAGAGAGAAACTTCTCTGCAGCAGTTGTTACGTTTATGCCCCATAATAGTGCCCTAGTTCATTTCTGAACCATAGTAGTGTCTTATTTAATGTTATGCCCTATAGTAGTGCCCTAGTTTCTTTTATGAATCGTAGTTGTGCTTAAGTTCACTCTATGTCACATTTCAGAGCTGCGAGTACACATTATGCCGCACAGTACCCCCAATTCACATTATGATATATAATGCTCCCTGTTCATATTGTGCCTCATTACAGTGCCCTGGTTCATATTATATAACATTAAAATGCCCTCCAGTTCATTTTATACCACACTACAATGAGCAGGTCCAGGGACAAACCTATATATATATTGCAGGCCCCGAGGAAAAAGTTTGAAAGGACCCCTATATACCACCCAATGGGGAAAAATGTATATAACACATGTAACTGTGACAGGGAAGGTGGCCCCTCTCAGCTCTGGGCCCCATAGCAGCTGCACTGCCTGCACCTATGGTAGCTACGCCCTTGCACTCCAGCTGTAGATTAATGCATTTAATGAATAAAAACAGCCCATCTGTGTCAGTGGTGGATCCAAGGAGCCCCTCCCCCTTAACACGCACACGTTCTCCATAAGCACTTTGGGTGGCCTCAACCTCTCTCTCATCCCCCCGGTGTCTCACCTACTTCCCAGGCTGAGCTCTCAGCTGGCTGTACCTCCTCACTGACTGACTGTCTGGGACCATATGCAGTGAGTGGCCATGGTGAGGAGATGAGGCACCATGTAGGAAAAGGAAGTTGCAGCCACCAGAAGTGCCTATGGAAGAGGAGCATAATGTCACAATTTATACGTTTCACAGAGGTATACATCTAGGCTAGTGGTGCACAACCTTATCTAGTCTGATGGTTACCATAGGAGATCACACTCACTGAAGGGCCACAATAACACTTTACCTGCTTAAACATGTAAAATACATACAATTTACTAGTAAAAATAAAAGACCTTGCAGCATTGTTAAAAGGATCCTATGGCTGTAACACCTCAGGGTTGGCAGGTATGTCTGGCTATGTGACAACATTTTTCCTTAAAGTGTTCTACCTTGTCTGTAGTACCTTGCTCAGAGAGGTAGGATAGATTGATATGCAACAGGATTGAGACAATCACGAGAATTAGATGGCATCAAAGAAGATTGGTAATTCACAATTGACTTTAGCTAATGACATGCAAGAACATTTAGTAATTCAATAGGACAATCAATCTAATCACAGATATATGCACATTCCACAATGACACAATAATAATAAAGGTGATGAGAAGAGTGACGAAGAATACAATTCTCAATGACAGTTTCCATATTCCTATCTTTCCCTAAGAAGTATGTTTCAATCTCCACCGGCAAATAACGTTGAAGCTCTTTTTAAATCCTGAAGTGGCACAGTTTTGCAATGGAGGTGATGTCACATGCAAGCACAATGAATGCTGGGATAACAGAAATGTCACTTTAACACAGTTTATGTAAAGTGGATAAAACTAGTGAAAGTATATTAGTGTCTTTCAACAAATGCGGCTCTCTTAGTAGTAAGGGATCCTTGGGTAAATAACCTCAGTCCTTTCCATGTAAAGTATTCTTAATTTCCCTTGCAAAAATGACTCAGTCTCTTTCTCTTTAAATATCTCTAAATACTCTATATCTTTCAGCTCTTCTTGAACATAGTGTGTTTGTCTTAATAGCTGTATTCAAGCAGGGGCTTTTTGTAAGGTGTTGCTTTGAAGGACTGAATTACATGACTTTTCCCATTTACAATGCGCAGTGTGTGACAAATGGACACTTGGGCTTGGCACTTTGCTTGTTGCTCACTAATAGTCTCTGTGTACTCACTCAGAACTTCTGTGGTAGGTGTACTCACTAGCTGGACTTGTCTGCACAAGATGGCCGTGGCATCCGTGCCTTTCAGTAGGCCTGGCGGTGTCCGGTACCCATATGCGATGTCTCGCGCCCACCCACCCGGCTCTCTTCACTCCGGTAACACCACGCTGCTTCTGCTCTGCAGCACTGCTCTCACCACCCAGCTTGACCACACAGTTTGCCTCCGTTTCTTAGCTCCTGCTCAGTGGGCGGTATTCAAATGATATATCATGCCCAATATCCTTTCTAAAGTAATTCTCGTTATTGCGCATATTGGGCCGATAGTAATCTGGTTTAGCTGCGTAAAGAGTTGGGCGCCCTCGCTAGCCTGGGGGTAGCGATCTGAAATGATTATACCATGCCCGTCAGCATAAACAGAATGGTTGTGGAAGGGCGTGATAAGAATTGAATACTGCCCAGTGTGTCCAGCACTCTAATCGCTTCCCTCTGACTCCACCTTCTTTTTCCCACAGTGATCCTGTGCTCCTAGACTCCCTTGTCCAATCTGTACTCACCTTCTGGAACATGTGACCAGACCATGGTCCGTCTTTAATGCCTGCTGCACACCTTCTCTGGCTGCTGACACTGTGAGTCAGCCTTAAAGGGGTACACACACACTATCCGGGGTGCCACATGGAGACAGAAGTGTGTGCAGTGCCGTAAAGCAGGAAACGCCACCACTGAGGGTGTGGCCATCCCATGCAGCAACACTATCACTACCCCATAGCAACACATCCTCCTGCAATTCCAGTGTACTCTGTACATTTGGCTCACATTTGGGTCAGTAGTGGTAACAACAAACAGATGCAATTCTGAGGCTCTTAGAGAATAATTGCACTCTCTGAAATATTTAGGATTTTTATCTGTATTCCTTTGCTTCAGTCATATAAATAAATGTGGGCTTGTATGCTTTACATGCTAAAGTTTTCGTAAAAGTCCCAGTCTGGCTCTGACTATGGGAATAAAAATAAATTACAAAAAAATGCTTTAAAATGCAACAGAAACCAGACAATTTAATGTAAGCAGTTTATTTAAATAACTCTCTGTCATTCCTTTATATTTGTTTTACATAAAAAACATTGCTAATTTCATTGTCTGAAAATGTTGGCTTATTCCATATTGCAATCATTGGCGTTTCTATCATGGGTGCAATGTGTGCGGTGCACAAGGGCCCCTTGGTCCAGGGGGGCCCACACCGCACACCTATATTGTAGTACTCACCTCAGGCGCTGCAGCCGCTGTTGTTGTGCAAAAAAATACCTTCCAAAATGGCCCTGCTCATGCGCAGTTTGAATTTTGTCTCCGTAACATGGCGGGCGCCATGTTTCCGGAGACCTGCCCATGCACAGTAGGCTCTGGCACAGTGTCAGAGACTACGGCTCCGTGTAGAGGGGGGGGGGGCACCCATAGTCTGCACACAGGCCATCTTCTCGTTTAAGACGCCCCTGATTGCAATGTATCATAACTTAATAATGATGAAGTGTAGAGAACCATTAAAAAATACATGTACTGTACCTGGGCTAGAATCTGTGGCTCAATCAATCTGTCTGTCAGAGTACAGTAGCACTAGAGCAGTGAGTGGGAAAATGCTTAGTGGCAATCTCGTAATATAATAATTACATTAATGAGAATGAGAGCTCTGCAGTCACTTCTCTTTAAAGAAAGATGCAGGGCAGCTAATCTGATTGGCCATGAGGCTACCTGTCACAGGTATGTCTTTGTCAATTCCTGCCCTGATGAGTAATTCCCACCCCTCTTCCCAATGTCGGGTGCAGAAAACGAATGGTATTGAAAAATCTTTTAAAGGAAGAGAAAAAAAAGGTTGTGTATGACATGGTCTAGACATTTGTAAATTACCACACTGTGCATCTTTTTTCTCCTAAATGACAAATACAGGACATGAGCTATCACCAGATTAATTGTCTTAAGGCACCCATACATCAGTGATAGATAGTGCAATGGCATAATCCCCCGATGGACGCGTTGGGGTATCAGGACATTTAAACATGTTTAACAATCCTGATTTCCCGATCCTGATGTATTGCCGATAATTGATGGTCACTCAGCGTTTTAGGCAGGGTCGAGGAATCACCTCATGTATGGGGGCCTTTAAGTCCACATTAGCTAAGCATATTGCATAGATTATCATATTTAAAATTTTAGGTTTATGGCTGTAACTCACATGAACCGCAGATGACTAGGGGGGATATGTACTAAACAGTGATAAAAGTGGAGAAGTGAGCCAGTGGAGAAGTTGCCCATGGCAACCAATCAGCATTGATGTAACATTTAGAATTTGCATACTATAAAAGTATACAGAGCAGCTGATTGGTTGTCATGGGCAACTTGCCCACTGGCTCACTTCTCCACTTTTATCACTGCTTAGTACATATCCTATTAAATTCCAAGAGCGGCATAGGTAAAAGAATGCAGTTGCTACACGAGGAAAGCAGTGACTAACTGACTGATTGTGTAGGAGATAGAGATCTATGAGATCGAGCTACTGTATGCTGACTGGTGAGAACACTCTTTGATGCTCTCAAGTAGAGTTTTCACCTCACCACCATGTACTTCCATCATATTTGCCTACTATCTTGGAATATCCGGGAGAATTTGGGAGTTCCCAAAGACTTCAGCCTCCTGTATCTCTAAATCCCAGACAGTATGCTGTGGGTTGTTTCTCAAATGAAGAAGATATCTATGATACCTCCAGCTTTTGACATTGGTAAATATATACTTTTATAACTAGGATCTTTAATCAGTTGCTTTGCTCCATTTCTTTCCTCACATCCACACTATTTGTTATGCAGACTACTCAGTATCTGGGTTTATCAGGTGGGACCAGATGACACTCTTGCAATTTCTCCTTGCCCAGCAGTCTTTTAGCCTCCTGCGATGCTAGGCTTCTCCTATAGCATCCGCCTTTCCAGGGTGAATTAGGTCCACCCGGTTCTCAGATGCCCTAAGGTTTTATGTATGGACAAGGTGACTATTGGAGGCTGGGCAAGAGTAAATGTAGTATTGTGAGACATCACAGGACAACTTTGATAAACCTGCCCAATACTCAGACAGCAATGATAAACAAATTGTACACAGGTGCAACAATGCACAGGGTGATATTATAACAAACACTCAAAGAATATGAAGTGCAACAATGCACAGGGTGGAACAATAATGAATGCTAATGAAATGTAAATGCAACAATGCACAGGATGATATGAGCAACTTAGCTACATACAGCATAAATGCAACAATACACAGGGTGGTATAATAATCCAACACAGATGGTATGAAAATGCAACAATGCACAGGATGATATAAGCAACTTAATATCAATGGATAATAAATGCAACAATGCACAGTATGATATAAATACAGGTTGAGTATCCCTTATCCAAAACGCTTGGGACCGGAAGAATTTTGGATATTGGATTTTTCCGTATTTTGGAATAATTGCATACCATAATGAGATATCATGGCGATGGGACCTAAGTCTAAGCACAGAATGCATTTATGTTTCATATACACCTTATACACACAGCCTGAAGGTAATTTTAGCCAATATTTTTAATAACTTTGTGCATTAAACAAAGTGTGTGTACATTCACACCATTCATTTATGTTTCATATACACCTTGTACACACAGCCTGAAGGTCATTTAATACAATATTTTTAATGACTTTGTGTATTAAACAAAGTTTGTGGACATTGAGCTTCAGTAAACAAAGGTTTCACTATCTCACTCTCACGAAAAAAAGTTCCGTAATTCGGAATATTCCGTATTTCGGAATATTTGGATATGGGATACTCAACCTGTAATCAAATGCAAGCGATAACTCAAACTCTGAAAATAACCAATGCAAAATCCCAGGATTTATCTTAAACTGTCTGATGTGCATTCTGAAAAAGCCCGGAACTGGAACAGAACCCCCAGAAGGGGAGCAGAGATCCAGAGACACTGAAACTGAGACTGGCTTCAGAGCAGGATTACACGGTGTGCAGTGATAGCAGACTTGGCAACTGGAACAGACAGCACTAACTGCACAGATTCTAGATTCCACCAAGGAAACAGGGACCAGGTACAAACAGAAACTTGAAGCTACAACCGGCGTCAGGTGAAGAGCAAGCTGGGTAATAAAGGGAGCAAGCCCCAATCAGGATGGCTGGAAAAGAACAAGCCTACTGAACACTGATTAACTGCAGCTGGAAAACCAGACACAAGGTAATGGCCTAATTATCTGACAGGTGAAACTGCACAGACCACACATTCAGGAGACAGGCTGCAGTTACACAGAACAGAGACAGGAATGAGCCACGGTGGTGGCTCATGGCACTATTTCTGTCAAATATAACCTTGTTCTAGCTTACACGATAACACAAGTGGACAAAATCTTTATTTTGGAATAACTTACACTCTTGGGGACATTCTATTGATCCTTTGGTCTATTGGAAATTTTAGCCTTCTTCTAGGGACATATAAAATTGATGAAAACTGATAACAAAAGGTGCTCTGACCCTAGTTTAACATTCTTTAATTCCCTACTCAGATACAATAGTATATTCTTCCACACAGCGTAAGTATTGATGGCTAATGAAAATAAAACTCTAAAACTGAACTTTGCTCACAGGACAATATCCTCATTGATTGAACAATCTTATTTTCAGAAGATATTTTATCACAAATAATATTTGCCACTAGGCCAGCCCATTATTTGACCTAATGAAAACAACAGTTTGATAATATGTTGGTTGTAATATGCTGACAGTATGAACACTGTTTTATATGAAACGCCTGTGTGATTGCCAACTATTGATTGACCTTAAACAATTAGAGTTAATAAATTATCTTGTATAGGAACTTTGGACTTTATTTTGTGTGTGGAAACTTAAAGTCTGTTTAACATGGGCGCCAAACAAGATATAAACTGCCATGGTCTTGTTGGGATAGCAGTAACATTAACTGTTTCATGAGTTATGGAGAACAAGGTTGTACAATGTCTGTTGCAGAATAAGCATCTCAAGCAATAGTTTAAAGGTCTTATGGCCCGAATTATCACCATCCGCATCCTTAGATGCGGATAGGATGTGCTAAACTCGGCCAAACTAGCAATACGATTATTGTATACATTGCGAATGCCCTCCATAGCATTCTCTCTGTATTTTTTTGAAAAATACCCCAAGTTCCTGCTGCATATGCACCACCACCGTCGCTACCGCTGCATATCTACCCATGTCACAACTACTCCTCTGCGCACGCCAGGACCCCCTCACCGGTAATTAAACTTACCAGTCCCAGGAGCCCTGGCAGGGCTGCTGTGCATCGGATCCTGGGGGTTATTAAGAGATGAACGCAGATAGCTGTGTTCATCTCTGCACATGCTGGGGGCCACCCAGCACAGGGCAAGGCCATCCAGCATGTGTGGGGTGCCTCCCATTGCATCTTCAATCTAATTGCGAATGCATCAGATCTAAGGTTGACCCCTGGCAGCGCAGCCTGGCTGCACTGTCAGGTAGTCAGCGGCCATTTTTTTAATGGAAGTTGCTGCATGTGACCTCACGCAGCCGTACCGACAACGGTCCCGGCCCACCCCCGTTCACCCCACCCCCCTCAATGCCGCATCACCTCCCCAAAAACGCCGGCTGCTGTCAATCACATTGCAGTCGCATTGATCTGGGATGCGACTGCAATGTGTGTGTCTGCGCAGCCGCTGTGTGTCCACACAGACGCTGTGTGGCCGCTGTGCATGCACAGTTTGCTGCCTCTGAATGACCCTCCCTGTGCGCTGCTGTGACCTCCGGTGCTGTAAAGTGAGCTGCCATTTTGCAGCATCACTTTACTGCACAAGGGTCACAGCAGCACACAGTAGGACCTGATGACCAGGAGCCCTCTCCTGAGCACTGATCCCTTGCCCCTGCATGTTTTCTGGGGGGTTTTATTTTATTTTTTGGACTGTGAGCTGATGACCAGAGCCCGGTCCCCATGCAGCTTTCTCTGCCAAGGGGCAGAAGTCCCTGCACAGCTTCAGCTGGCGGAATTATCACAGGGCTCATTGCGGTGGGGGCTTCTAGTAAATTTGCCCAGATTGCATTTCCCATTATAAGTAAGGGTAATGTGATCTGATTACTAAAAAAAAGTGAATTGAAGGATTTGGAGCAGTTTTTATTGAAAACTCCAGAAGCCCTTTAATACATTTAAGTAATACTAAAATAATGTGAAAAAGGTGTGAAAGCCTATAAATATGTCTCATAGTGGAAAATGAGCACATTACTCAGAACTGAATCATCCTCTGTGATGATAGAACATTTCTAATGATAATATGGGATTGACAATCTGATCCAAGTCCAACAAATATTATAGTCTTACTAGAAGAATGTCATCTAAAAGCTGAGGCTTGTCAGCCCCTCAGCGGAAATGTTAGGGACCTCTCCACTGGCACTGTGTTCTTCTCCACAATGGCTGAGTCATACATCACTAATGGCGCAAGAACAATGTCTAATGGCTTCTGTAAGTAGGGGTGTATGACACTCCAAATGTGATAGCTGTGACTTTTCAAAATATTGGTTAAAAATGTGAAATTCCCAGCAATTTTTGTTTCAAATTGTACTGGAACCCAGTGTTAGCTTCCCCATCACTCCTATACTGTAGGTCACTGAATAAACCGCAGATACATATGCTTGGCTATAGAACTTTCCATCAGTCCCATACTGTATGTAGATATCAGTGTACTGCGAGAGGTGGGTATTAGAACAGAGTGAGGGCTTATGGAAGGTTAGTTTATGTGAAGGAAACCATGAATGTTGAGTTGGACAAGTACGATGTTACCATGAGTGAGCGGTATCATGGATGGCAATGCAATGGAATGTTTGCAAGTAAAGTGGGTGGTCAACAGTATCAAATGCAAATATAAATTCAAGAGAAATCATAGTAGATTCAAGAGGAATAGTAGAGAAGACAACTATGGATTTGGCTTTGGGCAGATGTTGATGGTTACTTTTTAATGGAGTTTATTGGATGAAGCCAAAGGTTAAGCAAAACAATCAGAGGAGAGGTTAGTCACCCCTTTAAAATGTTCCAGATTCACCTTACATGTTGCATTACTGTTTGTTGACTTCCTAACAATATTTTTTAATAGTCCCTAATTGTAACCAGGTTAATTTGTATGTTTTTATATCCTAGTTAGTGTTCGGTTCCCTTTCTCTCTTATGTAATGTAACTGTCACATAAAAAATGTCTCCGACTCCTGCAGTTTGTGGAAAAACTCGTGATTCGTCTGCAGATGGACTTGCAACTCTGAATCTGAATCAGTAGGACCATATTTTGAGTCAGAACCTATTTTGATACGTAAGCTGCCAATGTTTATTCATCTGCGCATGCATCCTGATTCTGTACATACAGAGTCGCAGTACAGATTTGGACGCATGGTAGCAGCAAAAATGGGGCATTCGTGGAGCAAATGGGGGTCTAAAAAGAGTGACAGTGATGTTGCTTCTTACGGGAGAGCTGCCGGTGTGTTGCAAGCGTGCTGCTGAAAGCGGCTGCATACATAGACCCTCCACTGCTCACATTGGAGGCCATATTCAGAGAAACTGCGCCTGCCATAGGGAAGGTACAAGTACTGATGATGCAACCGATGGTGGGTCTAAAGACGCACCAAGTGGCCTTCGGCACCCACGGATGCTGACAGTGGGCTTCTCAATCACTGCACATTCAGTTGCACGGATATACACCAGGGAAGGGCTTTGTACCGGCATTAGCATAAAGATGTTGATCCAACTGTGGCAAAAGACGCACCCAATAGTGAGGTTTAGCCTGAGAGCAAAAGGTCTAGAACACTGACAAAATCATCCCATATACTTTCTTACTTTACTTTGTTGGTTACATTTATGGTAGATCCATAACAAAATATAGTTCAAAAGGGGTCCTCTGAATATGCTGTTCTTTGTAAATGACATCACAACATATTATAATGACCAGTTTTATTTACAAGTGGCACAATAGAACAGATATTGGCATTGCACTGGGGCCATCGGTTTGATCCCACAAATGTTTCTTCCCACAAATAAAACATACTTCTCCCTCTCCTTCAAACCACACATTCAGCACCTCTCACAAACCTGCCGTTTTCATCTAAAAAATATTTCCAGGATCAGACCCTTTCTGACCCAGGATGCTACTAAGACTGGACTACTGTAATCTCCTCCTGACTGGCATTCCTGACAAATACCTCTCTCCACTCCAATCTATCCTCAATGCTGCTGCCCGGCTCATTTTCCTCACCAAACGCACTACGTCCACCTCTCCTCTCTTACTAGACCTTCACTGGCTCCCCTTCCCTTTCAGAATCCATTTCAAGCTTCTCACACTTGCTTACAAAGCCCTCACCCACTCATCTCCCATCTACATCTCTGATCTTATCTCGCTTTACACTCCCACCCGTCCTCTTCGCTCTGCCAATGCTCGCCAACTCTCCTGCCTACGGATTACTTCCTCCCACTCCTACCTCCAAGATTTTTCACGTGCTGCACCATTTCTCTGGAATTCCCTACCTCTCCCTCTCAGACTCTCCACCTCTCTACAAAACTTCAAACGGGCTCTCAAGACCCACTTCTTCACCAAACCCAGCCAAATCTCATCCTAACCCTCTGTTCTACACTCTCTATGTACCCCAATTGTGTCACCCCTGTCTGTCTACCCCTCCCCTTTAGAATGTAACCTCTCACGAGCAGGGCCCTCTTCCCTCATGTGCTTACCCTTTTCTTACTTTAATAATCTTCAGCTGCACCAAATCCAGCAGTCTTCTGCCACCTGATACTTATTCCAGTGTCATCTGCTGATGTAGCTATGTTTATTTACCCTGTACTTGTCCTATATTGTAGCCAACTGTAAGTTGCTGTTTTCCTAGTTGATTATTTGTTTATGTACTCTGTAATTGGGCGCTGCGGAACCCGTGTGGCGCCATATAAATAAAGGATAATAATAATAATAATAATAATAATAATAATAATACTGGTAGGTTAATTGTGGGGATGCTCCCATTAATAATGTTGACCCACACTATGTTTATAATCCTGTTTACAACACTTCTTGTCCACCCCTTCTGTCACCAAGATGCTATATCATATAGCAGTTCCCCTGCCCCAGTAGCAACCTTACCTAAGTCCAAGCTTCCTCCAGTCCCCACTGCCCAGCAATGGCAGTACTGCAATTTCAGCACATCATGTCTGTGACACGGCCAGCCAGGGACCCAGTAGCACTGAGAGACTGGGTTGACTGCAACCAGGGATCCATCGAAGCAATGGTGGAGTGCCCCAGTGTGTGTGGGCCCGTGGGTGATCGCCCTGGTTGCCCCACCTATAATCCATCCCTGTGTGTACTCATAAGGAATATAAGGATATTATTGATTTTCGCTATACTGTAACTTTAAAATTTCCTAAATGAAGAAAATGGGACACAATTGTTCTTATGTAAGTCATGTCCAGTAATCACCCATTTCACAACAATTTTCTGAGACTTACGCACCCAGTTGCTGCAACCTCTGGCTTGCTGAAAGGTGCTGTGGCCAGGTAAATATCTCCCTGGTCTATAATGTTGCTAGTAAAGTGGTGTCTGGTGATACAAGTCAGGTGTGCTAAAATATACCAGCAGGAGTGCTAAAATAAACTGGAGAAGATAGTAGAACTTCCTGTTTTTTAAGGTGGCGATACTCTGTAATGTTGAGTAC
Source organism: Pseudophryne corroboree (assembly GCF_028390025.1). Classification (NCBI taxonomy): domain Eukaryota; kingdom Metazoa; phylum Chordata; class Amphibia; order Anura; family Myobatrachidae; genus Pseudophryne; species Pseudophryne corroboree. The sequence continues at coordinate 789,584,699 of NC_086447.1, read as the reverse complement.
CTTCAGAAATAAAGCACTGGTATTCTCTATGAATAAACATAAAGAGCCACAGTAACTAAGAGCCTATACATACAATTGTGCTTATAGTTAAAATTCTAAACAGGACAAGTCTTCACAAATAATTACTCATGTGTATCAACAATAAAATCCCCCCCTAGGTGCACAGTGTCAGACTTTTTTCAGATGTATGAGGTAATTTATCACTTCAGAGAATTATCTCTCCATGTTTCACAAACACAATTTAAAAATGAATCATTAAAGACATTTCTACACCATTGCATCTGGCTCCACCATGCTGAGCCTATGCGCATTCCATGTAAGTGGGAGAAAATACACAGTGATAGCGCTGGCTATGAACACATTACAAAACAAAAAATAATTAGTTTAAGTTATTTTTAAACAGCTTCGGGTCATTTATAGAGTTTGCAATAATTCAAAGCCGTGACAAGCTGGCAGTGCTAGTGATATCAATTATTTAAATGAATGTAAACAGGTTTAAACAGTAGCTTGCTTAAAAAGAGTGAGACTTGCAGAAAAATAAAGAGTAATATAAATGAATATATTTTTTCAAGTCTTTGTCACTGGCATGTACACTTATTTGAATGATATATAAATGGTATCATAGAAGACAGCTTTTAAAATAATTGGGGGTGCTCACATTATCAGCTTCCCACATATGACTGAAAATGGGATCCGGTCTTTAAGTCGACTGCACTTAGGTCGACACTCATTAGGTCAACCACTATTGGTCGACATGCAGTAGGTCGAAATGGTCTATAGGTCGACATGGTCACTAGGTCGACAAGGACAAGGTTGACATAGAAAAAGGTCAGCATGAGTTATTCACATTTTTAATTTTTTTTTAAATTTTTTTAACTTTACGATCCACGTGGACTATGATTGGGAATAGTAACCTGTACCAAGCGCAGCAGTAGCGGAGCGAGGCACCTTGCCAGAAGCATGGCAAGCGAAGCGAGCCATGTGAGGGGATACGGTGCACTAATTGGGGTTCCAGGTCACTTTCCGAAGAAAATGACACCATTTTTTAAAAAAAAACCTCATGTCATCCTTTTTCCATATCGTCATTGTTCATGTCGACCTAATGACTGTGTTGAAGAGCAGCAGTTGGAGCAGGGGGACGAGCAGTGGATTGAGAAGGGGCAGAAGAAGAAGAATGTGCTGACAACTAGGGAGGCCAATCCCGGGCCGTTTTTTCAATCCCGGGATTCGGGATTGAAAAACGGTCAATCCCGGGAATCCCGGGATTGCAGTAGGGATTAGAGAAAGTTGTAGGGAGCAGTGCTGGAGGGAGGGTGTAGGTAGCGGTGCGGGAGGTAGGGAGGGTGTAGGTAGCGGTGCGGGACTCAGGAGGGAGGGTGTAGGTCGCGGCAGGGAGGGTTGGTAGCGGCGCGGGAGGGAGGAAGGCTGTAGGGAGCACCACTGAATGCACGGAGGGAGGGAGAGAGGGTGGGTGTTAGTAATAGTACTTACTATTAGACGGGCGGCAACCATTAACACACTGAACGCGGCGGCATTTCAAATGAAGCGCCGGCCGCCAGCCAACCAGAGCTGGCGGACCGGCAGCCAATCAGGGAAGCAGCCGCAGCAGTCGCTCCTGATTGGCTTCCGGTCGGCCAGCTCTGATTGGCTGGCGGCCGGCGCTACATTTGAAGTGCCGCCGCGTTCAACTTGTTCATGGCTTACTTACAAATGGAGACAGATTATCGGACGTAAAAGTGGGTGAAAACCTGGGATCCAGTGATCATCAAGCAGTATGGTTCAGCATTAAGACAGAGACTGACTCGTCCCATACAAAAACAAAGGTGTTGGATTTTAGGAAGGCTGATTTTGTAGGGATGGGAAAATGTGTAAGCAATTCTTTGGCAGAGTGGAGGAACTTGGAAGCAGTGCAGGAGAGGTGGGAAACATTAAAATGTGCAATATTGAAGGCAACAGACCTTTGTATCAAAACTGTTAGGAAAAACACAAGGAAAAGGAAGCCAGTGTGGTTTGCAAAAGAAGTAGCAAATATTGTGGGAGCAAAAAAGATGGCTTTTAGGAAATATAAGCAGACACAAAATAATGAAGACAAAGAGATATATCTTGTTAGACAGAAGGAGACTAAGAAGGTAATCAGATGTGCAAAGGCACAAGCTGAGGAGAAAATGGCCCAGTCAGTGGGTAAAGGAGGCAAAACTTTTTTTAGGTATATAAGCGAAAGGACAAAAACAAAAAGCGGAATTATAAAACTAAAGACGGACACTGGGAGTTTTGTTGAAGGAGACAATTTAATAGCAGATCATCTTAATGATTATTTTTGCTCAGTATTTACTACTGAAAGAGAGGGGAAGGGGCCACAGTTAAGTTGCAGGGATATTCAGGAAAATGAAACAAGTACATTTACAGAGGAGAAGGTCCTAACAGAACTCTCAAAGCTGAAAGTGGACAAATCTATGGGGCCAGATGGGATACATCCAAGGATACTAAAAGAACTTAAAGAGGTGCTGGTGGCACCATTGACAGAATTATTCAACCAGTCATTAGCTACAGGAGTAATTCCAGAGGACTGGAAAAGAGCAAACGTAGTCCCACTGCACAAAAGTGGAAGCAAGGAAGAGGCAAACAACTACAGACCAGTGAGTCTTACATCAGTAGTAGGGAAATTGATGGAAACTCTCTTAAAAGAAAGAGTTGTAGATTATCTCAAATCCGGCAATTTACAGGATCCCAAACAGCATGGATTCACTGGGGGGAGATCATGTCAAACAAATCTTATTGACTTTTTTGATTGTGTGACTAAAGTGATGGATAAAGGTGGAGCCATGGATATAGCTTATCTAGACTTTAGTAAGGCTTTTGACACTGTTCCACATCGCAGACTGCTAAATAAACTTGAAAGTTTGGGATTGGATATTAGGATTATTGAATGGATAAGATCTTGGTTGAAGGATAGAAAACAGAGAGTTGTGGTAAATGGAGTGCATTCACAGGAGGGAAATGTTACCAGTGGAGTACCCCAGGGATCTGTACTTGGACCAGTGCTTTTTAATATCTTTATTGGTGACATTGCAAATGGCATTAAAGGGAAAGCATGCCTTTTTGCAGATGACACAAAGGTATGCAACAGGGTAGACACACCAGGTGGGGTAAAACAAATGATTGAGAATCTAGGTAGACTAGAGGAATGGTCAAGAGTCTGGCAATTACAGTTTAATGCCAAAAAATGCAAAATCATGCACTTGGGTCTCAAAAATCCTAAAGCTAAATATAGTATTAATGGCACTATACTGGAAACTACTGAGGAGGAAAGGGATCTAGGAGTCACTATTTCAGATGACTTAAAGGCAGGTAAGCAATGTAACAAGGCAATGAGGAAGGCTAGTCAGATGCTTGGCTGCATTGGGAGAGGAATCAGCAGCAGAAAGAAAGAAGTAATAATGCCACTGTATAGGTCATTGGTACGGCCTCATCTAGAATACTGTATTCAGTTCTGGAGGCCATATCTTCAAAAGGATATTAATACATTAGAAACTGTACAAAGGAGGGCAACTAAAATGGTGCATGGCCTACATCACAAAACATACCCAGAAAGACTAAGAAATCTCAATATGTATAGTTTGGAGCAGAGAAGGGAAAGGGGGGACATGATAGAAACTTTCAAATATATCAAGGGTTTTAACAAAGTCCAGGAGGGAAACATTCTCCAAATGAAGAGAAGCAATAGGACACGAGGACATGCACTGATGCTGGAGGGGGGGAGGTTCAGGGGAAATTTGCGGAAAAATTATTTCACAGAAAGGGTAGTGGACAAGTGGAATAGCCTCCCATCAGAGGTGGTAGAGGCTAAGACAGTAGAGCAATTTAAACACGCATGGGATAGACATAAGGATATCCTTACAAAGAAATAAGGATCAAATAAGGTTAGAGATAAAAATAATGTAAAAAAAAAAGAAAAAGGGGCAGACTAGATGGGCCAAGTGGTTCTTATCTGCCGACAAATTCTATGTTTCTATGTTTCTATGTTTCTATGGCTGCCGCCCGCCTAATATTAGTAAGTACTATTACTTACACACCCACCCTCCCGCCGCCGTGCATGCGCAGTATAATTCCGTGAATCCATTCAAATCCCGGCATTTTTGGGCCCAAATCCCGGGATCCCGCCGATCCCGATCCCGGGATTGGCCTCCCTACTGACAACCTGTCAATATAACTCCTCTTAATTAAATCATGTTCTTTGGGCATTCTCTCTGCCATATGGTTAATTTAACTTTTCCCCAACTTAGTTCAATACGTATATGCATTTTTAAAGTATAAGGCTGCATTGTAGCCTCCGCTGCGTGCCCTTAAACACAGAACCAGAGAGGCTAATGGTCCTGGATACAGAACACAAAAATAGATACAAACTTACAGCTTATTTCCATTTCTTGTAGACACTGTCTGGCACAAGCAAACTCAACCATCCCTATTTTACAAGGACAGTCCCAAATTTAAAAGAATAGTATTTGGAGTTTTTTGGTCATTAAAAGTGTCCAATTTCTCTCAATTTTGGCCATGTATATGCGGCATAGCATACTCTCCAACTCTCTATAGGGGTTGGTACCAGGGCTTAAAGTGGCCCTTGAGAGGTGGTGGAACTCATTTACTCTGTCACCTACACTCTACCCCTTCCCCCCACCCCTCACATTAACCGGAGCCAAGGCCAGTGCTAGTGTTTTCAGCACCCCCTGCAAACTATAAATTATACCCCTTTCAGACATGCTCCAAATTCCCGGGATTTTGCACATGAACGCGCATCAACCCGGGAATTTGGTATGTCTGAAAGGCACCGACCTGGGAACGTGATCCGGGTCGCCAACCCTGCAATTGACCAGGGTTTTTCCCGGGACTCAAGTCCTGGGAAGACAACCCGGCTTAGGTCTGAAAGGTGCAACCCGAGAATTTTTTCCCAGGTCACACCTGATTGGCGGGGCTGCCTGGAAGAGGCCGGAGTGAAGAGGAGGCGTGCGCCGGCTGCTGTAGTCCGTGCTGCTGTGATTAGTTGAAGCAGCCGGCGCAGTCAAAAAACAGGCCTGTTGGAGTGAGTGAGAGTGAGAGTGTGTGTGTGTTGTCAAAGTCAGAAAAATATCACGCTGCACGTTGCCATATATTCACCTAATGCGCGTGCCTGCTGCACGTGCACATTCTCTCCCGTGCGTGCGGATACTCGCAGCCGCGTGATGGCGCCTCGGCCATGCGCTCGAGCGTGTGGTATGTGCATTTACGGTAGAGTTTGTGTGCGTCTAGCGGGCGACTCAATCGTTAAATAATAACACCAAATAGTATGTTTTATAGATAATGTTCCCCTTAATAATGACTGTAAGTTTGTTTAATGTAAATGGTCGCTGGACAGAGGAATTCCTCTTTGTATGATACGAAGGGTCAGACAGGGTTTGAACAGCTGTGTCTGGTACCTAACTAAAGAACATTTTAATAGCAACAATCCGGTGTTGGTTAGGTAAAGATTAATCGCTCCTGCGTATAGTTATGGCCATTAGTAGATTCTGGACATTTCATATATTTGCGATTCATTACCCATGCGGCGGGAATCTTCAGATCCCCTCCCACCTGAGCAGTTTGATATAGTCACAGCCCACCTGTTCAAACTAACCTATGACCTTTTGTTATGATGCGAGGAGACATTCCTGTGTCTAATGAACAATGAGATTATAGGTCCCTTTGTAGTATACTGTACTCAGTGTATATAAGATCAGCCAGCCTGGGCAGCTTCCTTACTCTCCACAAACGGTTTTCATATTGACTAACTCGGAGCTGGTACCAGGCTGCGCAGCGATCATTCCCAGTGTGTGTAAGTAATTCTCTGTAATCATCTCGCTCTTTGTTTGTATTGGCCACATTCTCTCTCTCTCTCTGTTTAGTATAAGATTGTAATGTTATTGTATATTTTTGTCTAGATATCCTGTTAGAATTATATGTTAGCTTGTAGTGTATGACTTGTAAACTGTTTTACCCCTTTTCGATATAACTAAAAGCTTGTTAGTAAAGGTGTTGGAACCTTAGCACGGTATCGTGTGTTCATTACATTGCAGAGGGTAATAGGAGCGTCTCGATCGCTCAAACAGCTTTAGTGTTAATCAGGTTAAGCAGCGTTATATCGCTACAGTGTTGCAGAACAGAGTTTACAGCATAAGAGTATCCTTTCTGTGTGTTACATTCAAGGTTTACTGATTGTCATCTTGTGAGCGTCTGCGCCGCTCGTGATCTCCTCGTGGTCTCGAGCGTCCGCTACGCTGGTAGCGTAGCATTACGGTAGTCGCTCGCCTATAGCGTGTTCGACACCAAGCGTAAGCTGTGAGCGAGCGTGCCGCATGTGCGTCTCGATCACGGCCGAGCGTATGCTACGCTAAGTGCATACCCTTACGGTACCCCATACGCCAATTGCGTATTAAGTCTCTTACCCATATAGTGAAGGTTATAAGGTAATCAAAATCAGCATTATCAGTGTGTGTGTGTGTGTGTGTGTATGTGTGTGTGTGTGTGTGTGTGTGTGTGTGTGTGAGTGTGTGAGAGTGTGTGTGTGTATATGAATTTGGCATGTGTGTGTTTGAGTGTGACATGTGTATGTGTAAGACGTGTGAGTAAATGTACGAGTGTGACGTCTGTGTGTGTGTATATAAGACATGTGACATTAGAGTACCCTGGTCTGACCTGACTGCCAGGGCAGACCAGGCTTATGTCTGAAAGGGGTCGACCCGGGAATTTCCCAGGTCTCAGGTTTAGTGTGAAAGGGGTTCCCAGCAAAAACCCAGGATTTTTCAGAGGTGAAAATCCCGGGTCTGAATCATGGAAATTCCAGGGTCATATGTCTGAAAGGGGTATCAGTGAACCGGTACCGGTCTGCTCATTCACGGCAAACTCATACCTGCAGGTATTTGCACCTATCACTTTGGACACTCCAGATATGGCATTATTAATGGGATAAAAGCACCAGGAGCCGGGAAGAACCACTGCATCCTCATGAAAGATTGAGCTTTAATCAACAATCAGGTGATAATAAAGCTGTGCTGTTGCACTATTACATATTGACAACTATATATAAGCTATTGCAACATAAAAATCAGTTTGCTGTACTAATCAACTAACACCAACATAAGGCCTAATATAACTAACCAAGCAGGTGTTGTCAATGTGTTGAAAGACCATTATCAGCATTTAATATCTTGCAAAGGACTGCATAGTGCTAATAAACCTGAGATTAACCAAATAACAAATTCTGGAAACCTTGCCTATTAATCTCACCACTGCTTATGTTTTGAAGTTCATGTCCTTCTGAATTTCATATGGACTCTTTTGGTATGATTGACCGGCACTTGTGATATGATTTTTTATTACAAACTAATGAATTCATTTTTAACTGTATACAAATAAAAGACACACCTTTTTTAAGAAGCGCTGTTTATTTGTGTACTGTATGTATTGTATGTATCTCTATGGGGTTGATTATACCCTTTCTAAAACGGCTGCTGAAAATTTGTATGTGTTTTTTTTTTACATTTTAATCATTTTGGTTCTAATATATGCAAAAAACTATATTGAGCTATTGGGGTCATTCCGAGTTGATCGTAGCTGTGCTAAATTTAGCACAGCTACGATAATTTTCCATGACATGCGGGGGGATGCCCAGCACAGGGCTAGTCCACCCCGCATGTCAGTACTGCCCCCCCTCCCCCCGCACGAATACAAAAGCATCGCATTGAGGCGATGCCTTTATATCTGTGGAGTAACTCCCGGCCAGCGCAGCTCCTGCGGCTGGCCGGGAGTTGTGTGTCGCTGCCGCTGGCCGCAGCAGTTACGTGAGATGTCATGCAGCCGCCGCACCCCCCCCCCTGCGTTGGCCGGACCGTGCCTACTTTACGCCGCCGTTCAGCCCCCTCCAGCCCAGCGACCACCTCTGCACTGCGGCGCTGGCACAGTTCCGACCCGACCGCTGCGACAAACTGCAGCGAGCGATCGGGTCGGAATGACCCCCAATAACCGCCAAATCTTATTTGTTTGGTTTTTGTACATTCAAAAATTACCTGAGGGGTATTGCTAAAAACGTGTCCCCAGTGTGTTTCGCTCCATTGTCAGGACTTGAAAAAGCCAATGGGACTATGGGGGTAATTCAGAGTTGATCGCAGCAGCAAATTTGTTAGCAGCTGGGCAAAACTATGTGCACTGCAGGTCTGTCAGATATAAAATATGCAGAGAGAGTTAGATTTGGGTGGGTTATTTTGTTTCTGTGCAGGGTAAATACCTGGGTGTTTTATTTTTACACTGCAATTTAGATTTCAGTTTGAACACACCCCACCCAAATCTAACTCTCTCTGCACATGTTATATCTGCCCCACCTGCAGTGCACATGGTTTTGCCCAACTGCTAACAAATTTGCTGCTGCGATCAACTCTGAATTACCCCCTAAATGCTGAAAAGTCAATCTGTATCAGGAACTGGCTAGGGGCACAATTCTGTACTTTCCTGGGGACTCAACTGTTACCATTACCTTTAGGTTCCCCTCCAGGTAACCAGGTACCTCACATTGAGCACAAGGCCCCAACCTCCCCTCCAGGTATCCATAATCCGTCAATAAGCCTATATCCTACCTATACTTCATTTTTGGGGATAAGAACTGTGGCCCTCGCCATGGGTTATGGTGATTCCTCAAAGTCACGTGTCATTACTGTATTCATTCTGTTTACCCTGTATGTATGTTTCATGAATGTCTGTTTGGTATGATTTGCTAGTTTCAAAACTGTATCTGCATCGTGTAAGCTACTTGCTGAGCCAAGTGGCGAGGTGAATCTGTTGAAGGCTAAACGTCCTTGGAAATAATGTTTGCTTTTCACAGTAGGGGGCCCTTGTTCAAGCCTTTGGATACAGACATGCAGGCTGGAAAAGGGTCTGTTTATCAGTCTTTTGTTTAGCCTTTCCTGCCATAACAACACTCTCCATGTTGCGGGATCCAATATCCTACCAAAAGGTATAACTATTAAGCCATGTCTTTTTAAGGGCCCATCTGATCAACTTCCTGAATAGCCAGAATACCTTTCTTAAGCAAGAGATACATATATGACATTTAGTGTCCCTGGAGACATCTAATTTGCATCAATATGTTTGTGGGAACAAAGGAAGCAGTCCCTTTCAGCCTGGAAATGGTGGGTGGGCGCTGGAAGAAGAGTGACTGTGGGACTATAAGGACCAGAAACCCACACTACTAATTGTTCACTTTAAAAGGGAGTAGCTTTATGCTACGAGTGGTCCGATGTTCTACCTCATGTTTTTCCCCCCACACAGATTACCTAAATCTCAGAGTAAGATAATTTAGGGTTCTTATATTTTATTCCTTTTTATTTACTTGAAGTCAATCTGTGCATATCATAACTGTATTTCTTGTTTATTTACCTGTTTTCTTTGTAACTTAACTCTGGAGTTATTTTCTCAATAAATCCTAAATGTTTATCAGTGTTATCTCTGTGCTCTATGAATTCACGTGCCTGGAGAGGTACATGCTGCATATGTGTAATAACTTTATTTTTAAGTGTGCTGAAACAGGTTGGTGTATCTGAGTGTAGATTGGGACACAGTGCTGTAACAAGGACCTTTCCCCATTTTAGTTACATTTCCTGTGAGGCAAATGTGCGACCCCAAAGGAAATTAGGCAGTACTCACTATCTCACCTACATCATTAGCACCTGTGGTCCGTAGGAGCTGAGCTCTTATCTGTTGTTGCACTAGGAATATACCCAGGTGCCCAACTAGCACCTGGGAAGTGGTTTCCGGTCTTCAGAAGCCTAAGTCTCATAGTCCATACTCCATGCAACTTTTTTTGTCAAAAGGAGTTGTCCATTAACATATATAGGAGTAGCTTCTTGCTAGGCCAAACATTGGGATGCAGTCAGTTTACCTCCAATCAAAATCCCGACGTTCAAAATCCCGACACTAATTGACCGATGGTCAAAATCCCGACAAGGTCAAAATCCCGACATAGACAAAATACCGACATTTAAAATACCGACAAGGTTAAAATACCGACATGTAAAATGCCGACAGGTCAAAATACCGACATGAGTTTTTCATGATTTTTTTCATTGAAACCGACTTGTTCATACTTCACCATCCCAGTGGACCTGGAGGGGGAATATAATAGTGTGCCGAGCGTAGCGAGGCACCGTGCCCGAAACATGGCGAGCGCAGCGAGCCATGCGAGGGGACGCGGTACACTTTATATTGCGTCCATGTTGACTTATGTCGACATACACACACAAAACAAAAAAAACGCATGTCGGTATTTTGACCTGTCGGCATTTTACATGTCGGTATTTTGAACTTGTCGGTATTTTAAATGTCAGTATTTTGTCCATGTCGGGATTTTGACCTTGTCGGGATTTTGACCATCAGTCAATTGGTGTCGGGATTTTGAACGTCGGGATTTTGATTGGAGGTATTTCATACCGATCCCCAAACATTAGCTACTGTCCTGCAGAATTTCTCCCTGCCACATGCAATTAGAGGCCCTTTATTAAAGGTTGTATATGGTGATTGTACTAGATTTTTTTGTACCCAATTCTTTTGACTGTATCTTATTGTCTCTCTTGTATTGTACTGTTATTCATTGTGTCTGAGACTGGGAAGCTACTGTAAGTATAGAAGTACATGACATCCATTGTTTATTTATACAGTTTTAAAAGAAAAGGGGAATGGGAAGTCTACTGCACTAGCGTTATATTGTAAATCTTAACATGAAAAACCCCATGTTATGTTCTGTATCCTTGTTTTAAATCATACAGTATCTGGGGGTGCTGCCACAAAATATATTGTTGCTAATATCTAGAAACTTGTTTAGAAAAAGAGGAAATTATTGGTCTTGTAGTGGTGCACTAATACAAATTATTTAGACATTTTAAAAATAACTTTTATTATCATGATCTTAAAAGGCCTGTAACTGTGAAATATTAAAACCAAATACAAGTGGAAAGACAAAGTGTGACATATAGTGTTAAAACCACACACTATACTTGATGTGTTGTGCAATGTATCTAGAGTTAATTATTATACTCTGGGTACTATGACCTCCAATGATATTGTATGTGCTGTCAGAGTGTTTATTATTTCAAATCAATACTTTCAATATACTGGCATCTCTTAATGTCCTATCTTATTATTATAATTTAATTTGGGCTCACTGGGTGCAGTGTTCTATATATATCGGTTCCAGAATAGTTTTATTTAGTCAATGAGCACCATTGTCTCATCTTAGGTATATTAGATCCAGTCAATTCAAAGATATTAACAAACTGCTGGCTAGTGTTCCCCTCTTATTGGCTCCTACTGAATTTATTGGACTTATGTATATGACTGTATAGTTCTGAACAACTGTTGTTGGCAGTATTCGCTGCTCTATTGACATTACAGCAGATATGATGCTTCCATTAATTATCACCAGTAATGACATTTATTCATGTGTACACTGCTAATACCATCTAAAAACGATTGTAGTACAAATAAGTGTGTTGTTGGTAATTGTTCTCAGTCTCTGCTGTCAACGTTACCAAACAGAGTTCACTGTTCTATTGTAAACGCAGTAATATATTTTCTTATTTGATTTTCTGCTGTTGGCAGTATCCGCCTATTCGTACAGCAGTATTCCAAATGTAGTACAATATTAATTGAGTTTATATTCCCTTGATGACTAATAATCAGTAACTTTTCAATCCACTATTGCATTGGTAATTGTGACCTATACAGTCCTTGTGGGTTAATCATATGGGGGACACACTGCTCTATTAATGCAGTATATATCTGGTTCTGGAGCGAACTAAAATGCTCTCCACACATGATGTTTTTAATATAAATTGACCAGTTTGCAATGGTTTAGTATAGTAAACTATATTTATTAAATATTCCTCATATGTTTCCAATCATTGCCCCTAATTATTTTTGGAGCCTAGTAGGCATGTATCTACAGTACGAAGCACACAGGTTAACAAGTTAACTCAATGCAAGACAGTATCTTTAAACAGTGTTACAATCCTTGAATTGTTACAATGCAGCTCACAGTGTATCTTGTGCGGCTGCATGAAAATGTTCACTGAATATTTGTAATGCTGCAGTCTTATTCAATAGGAAAATAGTTGTATGTACTGTGCTGCTCTAATGCTGTTTAAGCCTGGGTGACTATGCATACATCTTGCACGTGTGGTATGAGCCCTGTTAGTGTCCCTTTGTACCTGGAGTCTGCTCCACTATATATCACATTCTGACCATTACACACATTATTTACATACACATATTAATCACATTAGCATAGTGTGAATCGCCGACGCACGTTTCACAGATTGTATTTTCAGGGATACCCAAAATGTCTCCGGTAACCGGAATATAATGGTATAACCGCGCCAATTGCGGGATGAGTTCACGATCATGTGACTCTCTGGTCCAATCACAGAGTGACTCCCGTCAATCGGGATCTAGTGTTTGGACGAGTCCAATCATATGGTCTGTTTGGACCAATTGCAATGCATACATATTATAAGCTAGAGTACGGACAATGTTAACTTTATGTCTCCTGATATGGGTAACATTTTTGCATCATCTGATCTGATTGAGCCAATTGAGTTAATGTAGTAGGTTTTCTTATGGTTCGTATGCTAGGTACAGCCAAGAATCACCAATTATTATAGTTGTTCTTTTATAAAAATATATATATTTATATCTAAACTCTAAAACGGTGCTATATTGTTTCTATGAAAAAACAATACATATTAAAAGTGTCTGCAAATATGTGAAAGTGATAACTCAGATATCAAAAATATGAATACAACAAACAAAAAACAATCAAAAATGTATTTCTAAGAAGTATCGTGATAATAGAACAATATATTTGCTACAATGAAAATAAAATATCAATCATAAGGTGATAATAAATTAGATAAATAAGGTAGAAATAAATGTAGTTCCTACCAGAAAAAGAAAGTGACACTAGTGTGTATGATATAACAAACAGCAAGAAAAAGAAGACTAAAATTATATAGGTTTATTAGTGCATAAGTTAACTATTATAAATATTAACATTTGATGTGCAGAAATTATTATAATTTAATTGTACTGTATTGTCCATAATTTTTATGCATGTGCGTTCTTATACGTTCATGCATACATACATATAAGTACATTTATATATGTACACATGCATGCCCATGCATGAGTTCATGTATTAACCTACATGTATGTTGTTTGTATAATTGTCAGTCCCAAATTTGAAATATAAAACTATCCCATATCTCGAAATCATTTATTTATTTATATTGAGTTTTATATATATATAAATATATATATATATATATATATATACATATATATATATAAAGAAACAGAAAAAAGGAAGGCGCATATATGAGCAAAGTTTGAAATCTTTACTAGTAAAAGAGTAAAAGCTCACGTACATCGAAGTAAAATAATACCAGCTCCCTTCTCCAAAACCCCACAGAAAACGTCTCCGGATCGCACCCAGCAGTGTTTCAGACAGGGGAACTTTTAGCGGTTCACATTCAGCTGTGCTTCCATCCAAGCACTCAGTCACAGTGCATGCGGCTGCTCGTTCAGCACTTAGTGTAGGCGTCCCGACCGGTTTCGTCACAATAGACTTCGTCAGGGGGCATGTACAAACTTTGCTCATATGTGCGCCTTCCTTTTTTCTGTTTCTTTACATGTACTTAGCCGGCGGATCGGCTTTTCTGGAACTGGCAGCATTTGCATCGATAAAAAAGGACTGATTTTTTGAATTGTACTGAGAGAAATATCCTATGCGCAGTTAATAACTGTGGTATATATATATATATATATATATATATATATATAGTTCTCCAAATGCGGCATAAACGGCACTCACGGGGTTGAATGGTTGAAAAAAGCTGGTACATTTATTTAATGTGTAACGTTTCGGAGCTGCTGCTCCTTCTTCCAGACACCAGACAGAATAAACACATACATAACACTTACCCCCTCTTAACACACCCGAATCATTGTCGCTCACCTGCACCTGGGCTCCTTTGCAGATCGGTTCCTAACGATGACGTACTTCCTGGCCGTGGCTTCCGGTCATTGCTATAGCAACGGCCGGCTTGCGCTCCAGCCTTGGTGGTCACCATGGAAACGCGACTGCAGGCTCCCTGTTCATGCAGGCAGGCGGCGCTGTGATAACAAAAAATAACATTTAATAAACAGACATAACTATGTGCAGCACAAATATTGTAAATACCTTAATGGACATAATGAATAAATATTCCAGAGTCATTGAAATATAATCAGTTATTCTAATAGAGGAAATTTACATGATACTATTCCAGTTAATCTTTTCATTTAGGCCAAGTGGAGTCATGGTATTTAACCTGAACATCCACCTGGCTTCAGATAACAATAGTGTTCTATTCCGGTCCCCTCCACGTGGTGATTCCGGAACATGATCAATGATAAAATAACGCAACTGAGATAATGAGTGTCCCTTATTTTTGAAGTGCCTAGCTACAGGTTGGTCGACACTTCTCCCTGCTAGTGATAGATCAATGTTGGACCTATGTAGGGCCATACGTTCTCTAAAACTACGAGTGGTTTGTCCTACGTAATATAAGCCACAAGGGCAATATATTACGTACACCACATGTGTACTTTTACATGTCAGCACATGACGAATATCAAATATCTTGTCATTATGAGGATGCTTGAAGCTTTTGCACGGGAACATGTACTTACAGGTAACACAACTATAGCAGCTATAGCAACCAGGTTTCTTAAAGGATACATTAGGGGGTCTAGGGATCCCTCGACCAGAGATGTCCGTTTTCACTAATCTGTCCCTAAGATTACGTCCCCGTTTAAATGCAGCCATGGGTCTATATTCTTTAAAGCAACCCAGATCTTCATCAGTTTTTACAATTGGCCAGAGTGCTTTGGTGGCCTGATTAATTATTGGGCTTGCTACCGTAAAAGTACTGACCCACGGAATTACTTTTTTAACTCTACGGTTTGATGGTTCAAGTAGTTGAGCCCTCGGCATCGCTAGTACCTGTCTTTTTTGTCGCTGGAGTAATTCCCGATCATATCCCCGAATTGTGAACTTATCAATTAACACATCCAACTGTTGTGGAGTCGTGGATCTATCACTGGTAACCCTAGCCACCCTCATCATCTGAGACAGTGGCAGTCCCTGTTTTAATGAAGATGGATGGTGACTTCCGGCCAGGAGGAATGAATTGCGCTCAACATCCTTGAAATGGACGCTGGTCACAATCCTACCCTCACTGACATGAATGTTCACATCCAGAAAATTAATTTCACTTTCACTCGATGAGTGTGTAAACTTAATCGTGGTATCCATCTGATTTACCTCCAGCATTAGCTGTTCAAAAGCATTGACACCCCCGGTCCATAACATGAAAATATCATCTATATAGCGGGTATATGTAAGTATATTACAATTCACTTCAGGTCTATTAAGGAACATTTGTTCTTCTATATCAAACATATAGATGTTTGCGTACGCTGGGGCCACTGCTGACCCCATTGCGCAGCCACGGAGTTGTAAAAAGTACTGGCTGTCATGTAAAAAGTAATTATTCAACAATGTCAGCTCTAGAAGGCGCAAAAATAGATCATGATTGAACACAGAGGCATCTAAATAATTAACCAAATATTGCTTCATAGACGCCAACCCCCCATTGTGGGGAATCGACGTGTATAAGCTAGTTACATCAAGGCAACACATCAACGTCCCGTCAGGTACTGTATCAATCCCCATTAGTAGCTTAATAAAACCAGTAGTATCCTTGAGAAAGGATTTTTTTAGGGGTAACAACGGTTGTAATATAGAGTCCAATAGTTGGGCAGTAGTTTGGAAAAGAGAATCACGAGCAGAAATTATCGGTCGACCCTGCGGATCGATATTGTTCTTATGTAGCTTCGGCAGCGTATACAGGATTGGTACCTTAGGAAACTCTTTACATAAGACTTTATGGAGAGCTGAAGAGATAAGTCCATTTTGAACTGCCTCGTTCAGTACCGACCGCAGTTGTAACTGAAATTCTTTAGTAGGATCACCAGAGAGTTTTTTGTATACCTCTGCATCTGCCAGCTGCCTCTCAATTTCATGTCGATATTCATTAATTCCTTGAATAACTATGGCTCCACCTTTATCGGCGGGCCGAATAGTTATATCTTCATATTTGGCAAGATTTTGTAATGCCGTAGTTTCTGCTCTTGAAAGATTCTTCTGAACTTTACCTGCTGCTGATGTGTATCTGGTCACAGAATCGTCCAGGAGTCTATTGAACGTCTTTAACGAGGGGTTAGCTGAAGGTGGATCATATGTGGACCTTGCAGCCGATTGGATAAATTTCTCCACCGGTGTTCCCTCCGTAATAGAGGGTTTATGCTGGAAATGTTCTTTTAAGCGTAGCTTCCGTGCGAATTTATGATGTTCTCTCCTCCATTCAAAGTCATCGTGAAGATTAGTCGGCACAAATGAAAGGCCCTTTTGCAATACCGAGATTTCAGTTTCAGTCAACACCCTCGATGAGAGATTCACTATGGCTGTTTGTTCTTTGCTGCTTTCCTGGTGGTGGCCCCTTTTGTTTTGTCCACCCCTGCGGGTGGTCGTTCTTTTACAGCTTTTAAAGATTCTGGTGGACTCCCTAAAGGGACACCAGCCGATGTACTGGGATCATCTGATTCTGATACACCAAAATCACTGTCACTATGGCTCGCAGAGGTGTCAGTTTGATTCCGGGTTCGTGATGGATCTTTTTGCCATGGTCTGCGTCTGCGTCCTTTATCATTACCGCGAATCACAGTTTCACCTCCAGACAACCAGTGGTAGACTTTATTGTCCTCATAATCATTGTCTACTGCATATTTCTTATTCCTTTTGAACTTGAGTAGATCACGTTTATACTGTTCACATTTTTGATCAAGCTTGGTGATCAAGCTTGCATTAATTGGATCCTCAAGTAATACCTTGGCATCTTGCTGAAGTTTGTCAATCTTTAATCGGGTCAGATCTAATTCACGGCGTGACTCCTCAATTACCAGGACCATCAGGTCCAATGCGCATCTATTTAGGATGCCAACCCATTTACGGACAAATTCAGGATTATTACGCCCAATGGTAGGAATATTCCTAGAGCGGAAACCGCGCGGAATTTTTCTTTCCCTATAATACTCTGAGAGAGAAGTAGCATGTAATATATATATACGTGTGTGTGTATCAGAGTGGTTAATCACATTTTAAATATTTATACAACAACCAATGATTCCTTAATTGACCCAAAAAGAGTCTATTCTCAATATTATCATTGATATCAAGTTTTATTGTCCCCTAAAAATGGGTAGGATTCTATTAATTGTTATATTACTTATATTCCACAACAGTTCCTTTCATTATGCCTGTTTTCTCTTTTTATAGGTTCTCAAGGTCCAATTCAGATGGTAAGTATTAAATATTGGGATGTTTTGGGAAAATCTCTTGTATTGATTATTACCTTCCATTAAAATAATTGTTCAGCTCATAGGCTACTATATTGATCCCTTCAACATTGGTCTTTATCATGTGTATAAGTCATCTGGATCAAATAAAAAAGGTAAGAATAATAATTTTTTTAGATCCTTAATTTATATTATTATGAATCTTGACAAGAAAGAGATTTCTTGTTTCATACTTGAGGTAAGATAGATT
This sequence comes from Pseudophryne corroboree, assembly GCF_028390025.1. NCBI lineage: Eukaryota > Metazoa > Chordata > Amphibia > Anura > Myobatrachidae > Pseudophryne > Pseudophryne corroboree. The sequence continues at coordinate 789,566,938 of NC_086447.1, read as the reverse complement.
GTGCTTATCATAATTCAAATGAAGTTTCTAAAGGAATGGTAAGTAGCTGTTATATTCATTTAACCCTACCAGGTGCATGCTGTACAACAAAAAAATAAGTTTAGTTTCCAACTTTAATAGTTCATTATCCAGGTCACCTCCTCTGATGCCCAGTTGAATACGTTGCATGCCGTAAACTCTCAATCCTCCAGCCTCACTTCCATGGTGTTGTAGGAAATGTTTGGCTACTGATGTCAAGGTCTTAAATCTCCTTGCATCCTGTTTTGCATTTTTAATATTGTTGGCATGCTCCAGGATCTGCACCTTCAAGGGTCGTATGGTTTTTCCAATATATCTCTTGCCACAAGGGCACTCCAAATGGTATGCCACGCCCATTGTGGTGCAACTGATGAAGTCCTGGATAAGCCACTTTTTGCCAAACTTATCTGTGTAGGATTGTTTTGATATCATGAATTTGTAGGCCTTGAATCTTGAATTGGCCACATTGCTAAGATCCTTTTTTATTATACAATTATCTAGTGGGAATCGTGAGGTGACTTTGAACTACTAAGTCTCTTAAATTTTTGGATCTCCTCCAGCTACTTTGCACCCTTTTGGGTAACGCTTGTCTCAGGATCTCATCTGTAAGTAAGATTGACCAGTGTTTCTGTAGGATTTCATTAATCCTTTTCCATTGTGGGTTAAAGGTACTTACAAATCTACCTGGATCATCTTTTTGAGGACTAATCTTGGGGTTAATACGGAATCTCTTGTGTAAGATTTAACATTATTTACAGCAGATTTAATACTCCTATTACTGTAACCTCTCTTCCTTAGTCGGTCACATACCTGTTTCTCACGTAATAAATACATATTTTTGTTTGAGCAATTCCTTTTTGTATGGAGTAATTCACCCTTAAGGATTGCTTTGATAGTTGCAGGTACGTGGGAACTATTAAAATGTAAAATACTGTTTGTGGCTATTTTTTTCCGAAAAACATCAGTGCTTATCTTTCCATCCATCTCAGATCTAAGAAATTCATTTTCTTCTGATCTTTCTCACCAGTCAGTTTCAAATTAAGATCATTATGGTTTAGAATGGCAATAAATTCCTCCAAGAGTTCTTCACCTGCCTCCCAAATAATCAAACATCATCGATATAGCAAAGGTACAACAGGATGTGTTCCGTGTATTTTTCCAAGGTCTCATTAAAAACATGTTCTTTTTCCCACCACCCCAGGTAGAGGTTGGTATACGAGGGGGCAAAAGCCGGGACCATCACCATCCCTCAAACCTGGAGGTAGAACTTATCTTCGCTGATAATATAATTTTTAGTCAATATGAATTCCAGCAGGAAAATCATTAAAATCATGGTGTGTTCCCAAGTCCAGTATTTAATGGCTACCAGTCCCTTGTTGTGGTCGATACTGGTGTATGAACTTTCAATATCGTAGGTGGCTATCCATGTATCTTGGCTCACTGTCATGTCCTGTAGTTTCTTAACACATTCATGGTGTCTCTGGTGTAGGAGGGCAATGTTAGCACATGATGTTTAAGGTATTGATCTGCATAGGTGCTGGCACTTTCTGTCAGGCTCCCCACACCGGAGACAATTGGTCTCCCAGGGGGGAACTTATCATTCTTATGCACTTTTGGCAATTGGTATAGGGTCATAATTCTTTGATTCCCTGTTTTAAGAAAATCAAAATCTTTTTTTCTTTATAATGCCATTCCGATGTGCTCTTGAGATGTTGGAGTTGTACAACCAGAGAATTATTAGTAGGGTTGAAAATTAATGGTTTATAACAATTTTGATCACTTAATTGTTTTCGCAGCTGTTATTTACATTGATTTTGACCATAGCATGATATATCCCCCCTTATCCGAGGGTTTTATGAAAGCATCCCACCATTTCATATTTTCCTGTAACGCCTCTTTTCCCCCTTTCATTAAATTGTCTGTCTGTGATTGAATCTGTTGTTCTTCTGCAAACATGAGATCTAGGTCATTAGAAACAAGATTGTAAAATACCTTTGCTGAGGGAGAAATTTTAAAAATGAACTCTAGATCAGATGTACCCAAACTGTGTGCCGTGGCTCAATGGGGGGCCTCGGGACATTTTCAGGGGTGCCCTGGGTTGGTGGTCCAGGACCAATTCAAATTATTTATGGTCAATATAATAGGCAAAACCAGTGTTGGTGGCTGTCAGTCATAAAATATGTGGTCAAACAGAAGCAAACTTGTCCCTTACCACACAACTGACCCTAAGGATATCATATAACGCAATCTACTTAATGTAATATTTCTTTCTAAATTTCTCAACAAGAAATTTTTGGCCTAGGGGTGCCGTGATTCAAAAAAGTATGGAATCCACTGCTCTACATACATTGTACAACACATCAAGTATAGTGTGTGGTTTTAACACCACATGTCACACTTTGTCTTTCCACTTGTATTTGGTTTTAATATTTCACAGTTACAGGCCTTTTAAGATCATGATAATAAAAGTTATTTTTTAAAAGTCTAATTCATTTGTATTAGTGCGCCACTACAAGACCAATCCTTTATTTATAAAGTAGCTGATTACATAGTGAAAGTTGTCATTAGGGTAAATGCTATTTGTGGTATTATTGTAGTTGGTAGACCAGTGAGGTGGCACACTCTATTCTGAAGCTTTTGCAGGTGGATGCTTCTGTGTTTTGAAAGTGATCTCAATCAAGATGGAGTCAGCAGAGGGCAATATGAAGAAGACATTACATCTTCACTGTGAATTTATATTCTCTTCTGTTTGTCTGTAATGCCGGGTAAGAGTGGTAATAGATAATAGCAGGTGTCTGAGTGATGATGTTACGCTCAACCAGTTAGGTAGGTACATTCCACAGTCCCATGGTCCCTTGAACAGTTCCTGCACATGAGCAAAGTACAAAACATAGGTACTTTATGAATGATATTGCAGGTGCAACCGCATCTGAATGACCCCCTAAGGGAGTGCACATGTATATTAGAATTAGGAATTAGTTAGGCACTTGATTTCCCAGAAGACCCCTCCCCTTGTGAGATTTAATATGCTAGATTTTAGAAAAAGGACGAGACCATATTGTCTCCACTGATTGTCATCATGTCCATTATTGAATGAGTGACCATGAGTTAATTGCAGGACAGTGTCAAACAGTGTTCCGGTTTAAGGTCAAGCAGACTGCAGCGGCATCACCACTCTGTATGCAACTGCTGTCCCAGTAAATCCACTGTCATGCTGCCCCCCACTGCCTAATTTTATTATTTTTATTGATTGATTATAAGTCCTCATTTGATGATTGCCAATTTAATATAATAATAAAAAAGCCACAAACTATGACATTTAATTTTATTTATAATTGTGTACGCATATTTACTAAGTATAATATCTTACAGGGGAAGTCATGCCAAATTACACTCTACTCAAGATGCCATATGGTACATTAGAGTGGAAATCTTTTGGTAAATTTTAATCTGACAGTACTAAAACATGCATCCAGGTGTCACCCCCTGACAAGTGCTGCTCCTAGGCACATGCCTCACAAGCCTAACGGGAAATTCACCACTGGCCTCAACTAGCATTCCCAGACTGCTAGTCTCACAGATTACAGGCTCATTTATCAACATAAAACTCGTTATGAATGATAAAAATTGTTGCGTATGGTAACTGGTGCTCCAGCTAATCAGCTCCAAACTGTCATGTGTTCTCCTAAATGTCATGTTTTTGAAAAATGACAGCAGAAGCTGATTAGGCGGAGCACCATTTATCATATACAACAAGCTTTATCAGTCACAATGACTTCTATCACTCGATAAATGAGCCCCTTGGCTTATGTGGGCAAGGGAGAGACTCATAAGATTCCCACGATCTCTTTCTTTATCACTGCTATGGATAAGAATCATATTCAGAATAATAGGCAAGAATAAAACAAGCAGACAATTGTGAGGGCTCCTACCGACTAAATGAAGAAAGTTTGGTCAAAGAGAATTATTATTTAGTAAAAGAAAATCTAAAAATTGGAATTAAACACATTTTTTTTACCCTTTTAATGTAATTTTAAAGGAAATGTTCTCCAAATGTTAAAAAAAATTGCACCTAAAATGGACATAAAGATTACTCTGCAATTGAGGCCAGACTGAGATGGACTCAGCAGTGTTCACCATATGTTACTATCCTGTATTCTACAAGCATGTGTCTGACTGTGCAAGGACTGAGACGCCCACTTTGAGCATATCTGCGCACTGTAATAGCAACAATATTTTTTTAGATGCCACCATCATGTCCACCATCGACACTTGCACCATCCCTATGGTGGGTGCAGTTTTCCATCTGACCCTGGCCTCCTATGGCTGCACTTCTGTGAACACAGCCACTTGTATTAACATGACCGCAACACTCCCATAACACGCCCAGGAGAAGCATAATTCTTGCGTGCACTTCTAGCCACCTCCCAAACACTGCCAAGGAACACCCATCACATTTTTGCACCATTTCTGAAACCATCTGTGCCGATTGCTACAGCACCTGCGTAGCGCATGCTCCAGAGCAGATTTCAGAAATTGCATAGTTGCAAAATAAAATCACTCAACTACGTGAACATCCGCATTGCATCTGCATTGTGTGTGACTCAGAGCCAGGTCCATAATCTCATTGTTATTTTATAAATTAATGGCCCTCATTCCGAGTTGATCGGTCGCAAGGCGAATTTAGCAGAGTTACACACGCTAAGCCGCCGCCTACTGGGAGTGAATCTTAGCTTCTTAAAATTGCGACCGATGTATTCGCAATATTGCGATTACTAACTACTTAGCAGTTTCAGAGTAGCTTCAGACTTACTCTGCCTGTGCGATCAGTTCAGTGCTTGTCGTTCCTGGTTGACGTCACAAACACACCCAGCGTTCGCCCAGGCACTCCCACCGTTTCTCTGGCCACTCCTGCGTTTTTTCCGGAAACGGTAGCGTTTTCAGCCACACGCCCCTGAAACGCCGTGTTTCCGCCCAGTAACACCCATTTCCTGTCAATCACATTACGATCGCCGGAGCGATGAAAAAGCCGTGAGTAAAATTACTTTCTACATAGCAAAGTTACTTGGCGCAGTCGCAGTGCGAACATTGCGCATGCGTACTAAGCGGATTTTCATTGCGATGCGATGAAAAATACCGAGCGAACAACTCGGAATGAGGGCCAATAGGTTACATTTATACGAGTATTGGTTCAGCGGACAAAATGGCTGCCACCACTTCTGTAAAAGATGGTTGCTCTTTCATTTCTTATTAAATCAAATTTCAGACATTGCACCTTTTGAAAAAATATTTGGGACTAAAATTACATTCTGAAATTTTTACTAAAGGCTTACTCTTGCCCGTAAATATCCTCTGTGATTAAGAACTGATATGGTCATCATGTGAGACCATGATGTGAGTTTCAGCCAATTGCTGTTTTCGGGGTTGCAATTAAATATTAATGCCCAGATTTATCAAGCCTTGGAGAGTGATAAATTACATGGTGATAAAGTATCAGCCAATCTAACTGCCATGTTACAAGCTGGGGTTGAAAAATGACAGTTAAGAGCTGATTGGTTGGTACATTATCACTGTGCAATTTATCACTCTCCAAGGCTTGATAAATCTGGCCTTAATGTTTTATTTGAAAAAAAGATTGTTTTCAATTAAATCCATTATAGTATTATAATTAGAGTTGAGTAAAGTTTTTTTGCAAATTGTAAGTTAGTCGGGTTTTCTGTAGTACCCTGCATTAATCTACTGTATTATTACTGTATGTGCTCCAATCAGGGGCAGCCTAAGTATCAGCAGAAGCTGACTTGGTTCTTATTATCACATGATCTTCTCCATGTACAGTACAATGATACTTCCTTTACATTCACTTTAACTCCCGAGCAGTTAATCAAACTTGACAAAACTAAACTGAAATCTGATTAGTATTGCCTCTTCAGTCTTAAAGGAGATAGTGGTCTATTAACTAAGCCTTGGACGAAAGTAAGGTGAACAAAGATAAAGTACCAGCCAATCAGCTCCCAACTGACATATCACAGGCTGGGATTGAAAAATGGCAGTTGGAAGCTGATTGGCTGGTACTTTATCTCCGTCCACTTTATCTCCAGCCAAGGCTTAGTAAATAGACCCCTTAATCTATGTAAATATGTGACACAAATTTATTTTGTGATTGCTTTTTCTTTTGAAATGTTGCAGAACTTCCTAACCGTTGTCAAATTTTCAATTTACCTGCATAATACATGATGTATACCCAGTGGTAAATTTCCCAAAAGGCAGGTGAGGCACGTGCCTAGGGGTGACACTTATTTGGGGGAGGCACTTGGATGCTTGTGTTGGTACTGTTGTTCTGAAATTTACCAGTAACTACAAAATATTTTCACTTTACTGTGCCATATACTATCTTAAAGAGTGGAAACAGATAGGACATGCAGAGACTGCTCCTATAAGTTGTCCTACTTAATAAATATGTATGCAGAATTAAAAATCAAAAACAATGTCATAGTTAATGCTTTTTTTATTGTTCTGTTAAGTTGACAATCATTAAATGAGGGCTTAGAACCAAATAAGGAAAATAAAATTGGACAGTGCGGGGCGCCCATTACTGTTGCGCCTAGGGGCGTCCTGACCCTTTAATCTACCCCTGTGTATACCCATGTGACTTTCTTGACCAAAAACGTATGTATTGGATGAAAATTTACAAATTAATTAGACAAAATGAAGAACATTTTGTTAGTTAAGATTCCCACAATCTCTGCCTCTGACACGTACTGGAAACGGGTACATCTTTGAAACCAATCCCTTTTCTCTATAATACATTACATGAAAACACAAAAGGGTTATGTGTAATGAAGCAGCTACTGCAATGTAGACTGTAGGAAGTAATGTTGCCAGTTTGAAGACACTGAAATACTGATTATAATTTATAAAGCAGTTATGTCTGTTGCTGAAAGGAACTTCCAGAATAAAACAACCCATTGTTATTAGGTCCATCCTAAATTATGTGCCACATATTGACCTGATGGACCAGAAAAATACTACTCGTTCACAAAGGTCACCAGATGTTATCTGCAAGTCATGAGAAGTCTAATTCATGCTTAGGCATATAACTAATATTTTTATCCAAAGTAATTCTTTGCAAAATATTAGGGCAGATTACATATAAAATTAAGAGTCCACACCGGCCAATTTACAGCATGAAGGGAAAGGGGACACATATGTCTGGCTGGATTATTTGCAGAATGCCAAAGTGTCTGTACCTAAAGTAACTTCAAGCACTTCATACACACATTCAGATTCAGTTGCTTACAAATATACAAGTGTTGCATACCAAACTCATCATCACCACAGTCTCCTGGTGCATCCTTGTGGCATCACATTGCAACTAAGATGCATTTTTGGGTAAAAGGATGCTATCTAATATACTGTAATACAGCCACAATACTACTGATTGCGTACTTTCAGTTAGAGAGGTCACTATACATTCAACCAATCAGAAGCAGCTAGCTGGTGCTGCTGATAGTGGCTGTTATTTTTTTTTTTTTCATTGCGTGTCCTAATAAAATATTTTCCTATTTTATGGAACTTGCTGCTGCTTTATATTAAAATTTGGGATTGGTTTAAATATTATATTTCACAATTTACTGATTGCAGGTAATTTATGTTCAGGGTAAAAGTGTTTTAGGTGTGGTATACAGTAACTTAATTTAAGAAGCCCCAATCCCCACCTGCCAACCAATATTCACCCCAATGTCTGGACCCATCTCTATCGTTCTCCTACTCACTTTTTGTATGTCTGTCTCCAACTTTAATGTTTCCGATCACTAACCTGTATGTGTACCTGCCTCTTCTCCCCATATGTGCCTCTCTGATACCCTCCCATCAACCTATCCTACCTGTTTACTCTTCTTCTTCTCCAATCTGCTCCACCCCCACTATGTGAGAAGCAAAACCAGTGCTGGTGGCTGTTTATTAGGGCTACATAGACAATAAGAAGCACAACTGTTTCCACCACCACGTAACTGATTCTAAGGATAAGCACAAATAATTGAAACAAAGAAACAAAAATAGCAAAAACCTTTTTTAGTGAAAAAAATAAAGTTGTGCTGTAAAATCTGGGACACGTTGGAGCTGCAACTTTATCATTAATTATATGCGTGCAGACTAATGAAATACTGAAAAAGATCAATATCTCAAAGCTAGAAGACGTCACTCTGATTTCACAGCTGGTGAGCATAGCTAAGGCCACGTTACCTGCCAATGATCACCGGTCAAGTGTAATGACATCTGGACCTGTTGGCAATAGATAAGAAATGTTGAGAGATGTGGCAAGGAGACTGTACAAGGGGGCTGATAAAATGAATACCTTATTATTAGAACATTTTTTTAAGTTTCAGATAGAGATCTATTTCTCTTTTCACTCTCCATGAGATATTACATTTTAATATTACATTCCTTTAAAACTCTTTCAGATACAAGGAATATAAATAGCATTCCTAAACTGTTAAGAAAGTACATGATGGGAAGATATCATTAGAACATTACATAGAACACCTGTCCAAGGGACCGTTACCTCCAGATACAAATTAGAAGATGGCAAATCCCAAAAACCAGATATTTTTTCACAAGATAAGATTATTGAAATGAGCTGGAAGGGTGGCAGTCACTTCTATCTCCTGAAATATAGATATCTCTAGGCAGAGTTGCTGAAAGTTGGGATGGGTACAATGTGCCTGGGTCGAAGCATCCCATGGGGGCTCATCGATTTAGATTAAGTGGGCAATATAAAATGTTAGCAACAAGCTGTAATCCATGGCAAATACTGATCTGAATTATGGACTGGGTAAAGGGATTGTATGCCAGTAGCTTTCTTTTTGTCGAACTGGTCGCACTCATGGAGGCTGTGTATGCAGCACTTGATTTTGCATAAGCTGCACGTGTAGTCCTGGTAGGACTTAGGAGGTGATCGACCTCCTGAGCCATTGTACAGCCATAATGTTACTTATATTGGTAATCACTCCCATCTTTCTATTAAAGCATCTGGTTATTACTTGTATTATTAAAGTAAAAAATACATTTGATCTAGACTCCCACTCATAAAGTCCATGCGTGGCAGCCCGGAAAGTGGTGTGTGTAGCCCTTTAAAAGTTAGCTTACAGTGTCTGCAGCAGTGAAATTGAAGTGCCTGCACAGCAACAGATAAGCACAAACCATGGTCCATCACTTAAGACAAACACACTCTGTTCAAGAACAGCTGAAAGACATATTTAGTGAAATTTAAAGAGAAAGAGACTGAGTCATTTGTGCAAGTGAAATTGTTACTTTTTGTGGAAAGGACTGAGTTTATTTACCCAAGGATCCCTTATTACTAGGAGCGGAGCTGGAGCTTAGTAATGGATGCCAACTTCATAATCACACTGGGTGGTGAGAGCAGCACTCCAGAACAGAAGCATGTGTCTGGGATTAGAGAGCCAGGTGAGCGAGTGTGAGACGTCGCAGCCATAGACCAGACACTGCCAGGCCTAGTGAAAGGCGCAGACGCTGAGGCCATCTTGTGCAGTGAGGAACTGCTGAAATAAGTCCAGATACTGAACACCTCTAATGCAGAGTCCTTAGTGAGTACATTGAGACTGATATTGACACCAATCACGGACAAACCAAGCACTAAGCCCAAGTATCCAATTTGTCACACGCTGTGCAGTGTAAAGGGCGCAGACAGCATAGCGCAATATCTTGCAAGTTAGTCCCTGTTGGAGAATATCAAAGACAACCACCGCATGCTTAAACACTGTTGGAAAACAAAAGAGTTATTTATGCAAGTGAAAGTGAGTTACTGTGTCTAGAGACAAAGAGACTGAGTTTATTTGCCCAAGAAACCCGTATTACCAAGTAAGATACATTTGTCAAAAGACACTATAATCCCTTCGCTAGCTATATCCTCATTGGAAAAACACTGAGATACAGTGACATTCTTACAACCCAGGATTACTTGTGTACATGTGTGCCATCCCCAAACCCCTACCTCCACACCAATAATAACTGCAGGCAAATTCTGTCGTATAATGTTACTCATCCCACTTATCATGCAATTTTTTATGTTCATTACTCTGATTCTGCTTCCTCTGTATACTGGCTACCACAAGACTTGATTGTAGACAATTTGCTTGTTTTTATCCATACCATCTCTCTTGAAAAAGGAATAAGTTACTAAATGTGTTTTTATAATTTTTTCTTGGATGTCCTTTCACCACCTAAAATGTTATAGTTGAAGAACTAAGGAAATAATTTGTTCATCAGTCAACGGAAGTTACTTACCTGATTCCATTTCTGTGGACATCACAACAACAAATCCCACTTCTCAAGTTCACCCTTGACCCTGTTTGTTCCCCAAATCTAAATCCTGTGATGTAATTAAAAAACATATCCAAAATATGCAGATACAGGTTGAGTATCCCTTATCCAAAATGCTTGGGACCAGAGGTATTTTGGATATGGGATTTTTCCGTATTTTGGAATAATTGCATACCATAATGAGATATCATGGTGATGGGACCTAAATCTAAGCACAGAATGCATTTATGTTACATATACACCTTATACACACAGCCTGAAGGTAATTGTAGCTAATATTTTTTATAACTTTGTGCATTAAACAAAGTGTGTGTACATTCACACAATTCATTTATGTTCCATATACACCTTATACACACAGCCTGAAGGTCATTTAATACAATATTTTTAATAACTTTGTGTATTAAACAAAGTTTGTGTACATTGAACCATCAAAAAACAAAGGTTTCACTATCTCACTCTCACACAAAAAAGTCCGTAATTCGGAATATTCCGTATTTCGGAATATTTGGATATGGGATACTCAACCTGTATATCACTGAAGACACTGCAAAAACATCAATTCATACATCTGCTGTCTCCTCACATGAATACTGATATTACCTTCTCTATGGTTTTCATCCAACCAGACATTCATCTTTTTAATCTGTTTTGAATATTATGGCTAAAGCTGGGTACACACCTAAACAATCGTCAGCCTGTTCTCCCAATATCAGGTGAAAGGCCGTTTAAACTTTATTGTAAGGTGTGTATGCAGTGCCGATGCAGCAGTGTGAGCCGATAAACGGCTTATAACGCTACTGCAATGGTCGGGATCGGGAGGTCGCATCTTATGTGCCATTTAATATCTGTCATGGCAACCTCCCAATCCCATATAAGCCCATACACATATATACAATCACATCAGTAAATTCCTTTTGTATATGTGTGTATGATGTGTGGCGGGGTGAGGCAAAGTCTTTCCTGTCATACTAATGTTTGTGCCAGAGTTTTGACTGTTTAAAGTATATGAAAAATACAATAATATGTTTGAAATATCTTCTTTGTATTATTATAATCATTTTTATAGCCAAAACTCTGGAGTAAAATGTCTATGGCAGGTGAGGCAGTGCCTCACCTGTGTATCCTTTCCACACATCTCTGATCAAAACTCACCAAATTTCTAGGAGTTTATACTGCTGTACCTGTGTATAATGCCCAGATGTATATACTGCTGTACCTGTGTATAATGCCCAGATGTATATACTGCTGTACCTGTGTATAATGCCCAGATGTACCCTTTGGCTCATACATTGCATGTAAATCTAGCTCTGGTGCAAGCCCGTGCCTCCTGAGCCATTTACCTCAGCGCACGTCCTGTGTACAGGTGTCAGCAACAGGTCAAGCAGGGACACACTGCTCTGCTGATCGAGAGTGTTGACCCAACCAGCATGGGATTGTACAGGTGTGTACCTAGCTTTAGACTGATCTTCGTCTCTACACACTCTACTGATATCCCGTTCTACCATTCCCTATACTGGTTTCCTTATCCTTACAGAAGTGAACATTAAATACTGATCCTAACTCACAGTGCTGCATAATATAAACAATATATTATATTAATAACTACATTTATGCCAATTTCCCAATTGTATGAAAGATTTGTTAAGGTAAAGCTGAGTATACATTAGACGACCAGCAAACAATGCGATGTCAACGATTTCCCTTTAACTCCCAGACAAACAATATAGGGCTTTATTCAGGTTGCATCGCTATTGTGATGTAACCGCAATTTGCAATATAAGCTGCCAATGCACATGCATGGGACCCATCCTGCCCGTGCTTGTCCAGCCTGAATAAGGCAGAGGCGTTAAAATAGTGGCAATGAGGTGTTCGCGGGGGCTTCAAAACATGACGTCACTGCTGCTCCAAAGGAATAGATGGCTGTGGTGCTCCTGCCTTCACAACCAGGCTGCGAAGGCAGGTGGTCGTCCACAGTTGCTGCAAGTGTAATTAAATTGCGGTCGCAGCTGCTGGGTGGGACGATCAACATGCTGGGCTCCCTTGCCCTACACTGGGCAGCCCTCAGCATGCAACAAAAGGATTGCAGATTCTGCTTTTTAGCAGAATCTGCAATCCAACCTGAATAACTCCCATAGTGTGTACACACTGTGAAATCTTGCATAAGATATCATCAGTGGCCCCACGCGGGAGTATGCTGTCATGGGTGATATCATCAGATTGAGCTGCATGGATGACCAACCTGAAGACGCGATAAACGACTCACGGGAACATGAGATAGTTCATACACACTGGACTATGTGAGTGATTTTATAGTCCCAATCCCTCTGAATCAGCCACATCATTAAAAGAATTGTCTAATGTGTATTCAGCTTTAAGGTGTTAGACAGTTCTATTTAAAGATTTACAAATAAAATAAAAATCCCGACAATGTTGTGTAAGAGAGAAGTACAAGATTTAGCAAGCTTTTCAGTGTTGTTGAGGAAACAAATAGAGGAATAATATCTTACACAATATACCAGAAAAAAAAGGGGGCTTAGTTCAGCAGCCAGAGATGATAGATAAGCGAGAGTTATTTCAGGTCAGTTCTATTAAAAAAGAAATTTTGACTTATATTGACACCTAGCTGAATATGTTTTGTATACACGTAAAGTGGGTTCATTTGACAGTTAGAAAAATACAAAGAAGAAGCATAAAGGCAATAACATTGTTCTGTCTTGCACCGGGCACCTACTTTTATCAGTTGCTACTGGTGTTACTTTATATGCCGATTTTTATGGCCAACAGGAACAGATTCTTTGTTCACTTTGCACTTGCAGGTGGCAATAAATATGTTTTCTGTACTTGTGTCCTCATTACAGACTATGGGGGTCATTCTGACCTGATCGCTCGCTGCAGTTCATCGCAGCGCAGTGATCAGGCCAGAACTGCGCATGCACCGACACTGCAGTGCGCCAGCGCATGGCTGACAGATGATGGCTGTTGTTGCCTAGCGATCGCCTCTGCCTGATTGACAGGCAGGGGCGGTCCCTGGGTGGGAGGGGGCGGCACGGCAGCGTTTTTCCGCCGTTGTTTTGTGGGCGTGGTCTGGGCAACGTAGGCATGGCTGGATCATGGGGGGCGGACCGCAGCGGCTGCGTGACGTCATGTGCAGCCGCTGCAAGCTGGGCAGCGATGAGTAGCTCCCGGCCAGCACACAAAAGCTGCGCTGGCCGGGAGCTACTCCTGAAGAGCAAAGGCATCGCCACTGTGCGATGCTTTTGTACTTCTGCGACGGGGCAGGGACTGACATGCGGGGCGGGCTAGCCCTGTGCTGGGCGTCCCCTTGCATGTCTGTGTTCCTGATCGTACCTGTGCTAAATTAAGCACAGCTACGATCGAGTCATAATCACCCCCAATGGGGGGTAATTCAGAGTTGATCGCAGCAGCAAATTTGTTAGCAGTTGGGCAAAACCATGGCCCTCATTCCGAGTTGATCACTACCTGCTTTCGGTCGCAGCGCGGCAATTAGGTGAAAAAGTGGCATTTCTGCGCATGCGTACGGCCTGCAGTACGCACATGCAAAGTACTTTCACACAAAACGATGCAGTTTTACACAAGGTCGAGCAACGCTTTTCTGTCGCTCTGTTGATCGGTGAGTGATGGACAGGAAGTGGGTGTTTCTGGGTGGTAACTGACCGTTTTCCGGGAGTGTGCTAAAAAACGCAGGCGTGTCAGGTAAAAACGCAGGCGTGCCTGGGGAAACGGGGGAGTGGCTGGCCGAACGCAGGGTGTGTTTGTGACGTCAAAGCAGGAAGGAAGGAGTAGGTTTGGAGCTACTCAGAAACGGCATGAAAATTTTTACGAGCAGTTCTGCTAACCTTTCGTCCGCACTTCTGCTAAGCTAAGATACACTCCCAGAGGGCGGCGGCTTAGCGTTTGCACTGCTGCTAAAAGCAGCTAGCGAGCGATCAACTCGGAATGAGGGCCCATGTGCACTGTGGGTGTGGCAGATTTAACATGTGCAGATAGAGTTAGATTTGGGTGGGTTATATTGGGGGTAATTCCAAGTTGATCGCAGCAGGATTTTTGTTAGCAATTGGGCAAAACCATGTGCACTGCAGGGGGGGGCAGACATAACATGTGCAGAGAGAGTTAGATTTGGGTGGGGTGTGTTCAATCTGCAATCTAATTTGCAGTGTAAAAATAAAGCAGCCAGTATTTACCCTGCACAGAAATAAAATAACCCACCCAAATCTAACTCTCTCTGCACATGTTATATCTGCCTCCCCTGCAGTGCACATGGTTTTGCCCAATTGCTATCAAAAATCCTGCTGCGATCAACTTGGAATTACCCCCATTGTTTCTGTGCTGGGTAAATACTGGCTGCTTTATTTTTACACTGCAATTTAGATTTCAGTTTGAACTCACGTCACCCAAATCTAACTCTTTCTGCACATGTTACATCTACCCCACCTGCACTGCACACAGGCCCTCATTCCGAGTTGTTCGCTCGTTCTTTCTCATCGCATAGCAGCGATTTTCCGCAAACTGCGCATGCGCAATGTTCGTACTGCGACTGCGCCAAGTAAATTTGCTAAGAAGTTTGGTATTTTACTCACGGCATTACGAGGTTTTTTCTTCGTTCTGGTGATCGTTGTGTGATTGACAGGAAGTGGGTGTTTCTGGGCGGAAACTGGCCGTTTTATGGGAGTGTGTGAAAAAACGCTGCCGTTTCTGGGAAAAATGCGGGAGTGGCTGGAGAAACGGGGGAGTGGCTGGGCGAATGCTGGGTGTGTTTGTGACGTCAAACCAGGAACCAAACTGACTGAACTGATCGCAGTGGCAGAGTAAGTCTCGAGCTACTCAGAAATTGCTTAGAAATTTCTATTCGCAATTTTGAGAATCTTTCGTATGCAATTTTGCTAAGCTAAGATTCACTCCCAGTAGGCGGCGGCTTAGCGTGTGCAATGCTGCTAAAAGCAGCTTGCGAGCGAACAACTCGGAATGAGGGCCATGGTTTTGCCCAACTGCTAACAAATTTGCTGCTGCGATCAACTCTGAATTAGGTCCAATGACACATGCCTATGTGAACGTGTAGAAATGTTGATTTGGTATTCCATCAGTTTTGGCAGATTTCGGTGCCCTGAACTTGTTTGTGATGTCAGCTCCGGCCTAATCAGCCTGTTTGTAGTGCATTGTAGGAGTAAGTCCTGGGCTACGGACAGACTGCACGCACAGACTGGAAATATCATTTGATGGTGTTGAGAATGGATTTGCAGCTGACCGGCGTTTGCAAAGCTTTTCGCACAGCGTACGCAGACTTGCATGGGGTGGATTTTCACTCTGTCTGGGCGGCAACTATCCGATCGCAAGCCTCTGCAAATTTACAGAGGTGCAGTCAAGTCTGAATTAGGCCTCTTGTCAGCTTTTGTACCAAGTGCCCATTAATTGATATGTTTGGATGAAGTTTTGTGTCTTTAAGCCTAAGAACTAGCAGACCTGATCTCATGATAAAAGCATACTTTCGGGCATAGGGCCTAATTCAGACCTTATCGATGTGCTGCAATCAGATCGCCGCCCAGAGAGAGTTAAAACCAGCCCCGTGCAAGTGTGCGAATACATGCGTACGCCGTGCTAAAATTCCGCCAGACAGTGGACAGCTGCAAATTCTTTTGCAACTCACTCACCTTCGAATGATTTTTCCAGTCTGTGCGTAGTCCAAGACTTACTCCTACAGTGCGATACACACAGGCTGTGCGGGGACAGAGCTAATGCCACACACCCTCCCTGAAAACGATTGGGAATGCCTTCGTTTTTCCTGACACTCGCTGAAAACGGCCAGTTACCACCCACAAACGTCTTCTTCCTACCAATCACCTTGTGAATGCCTTGCAATCTAAATTTTTGCACCATCCTGTTTGGTGTTTGGTGATGCGCCTGCGCATAGAAGTGCATACGCATGCGCAGTCATTTGAGAATAGGGCACTGTGGGAATTTGCACAACAGCAATCAGGTCTGAATCAGGCCTACATTTAGCAAAATCAATGTTACTAAAATAATAATATATTGTGTTTTCACAACCTTTTCACATTTTTTTAGACTCAGCTGTATGTATGAAAGGGCAATTGTAGAAGAATTATCAAAATTCTCCTCCAGGCCCTTAAATTCAATTTGTTTTTAGTAACCAGATCGCATTTCCCATACTTGTTATTTGAGGTGTGTAAAAAAAAATACTAGAGGGAGCCCTGTGATAATAACGCTATCTTGAGATTGCATTATTCAGGCTTCCCACAGGTTCCCCATCTCCTGCACAGCCTTCTCTGCCTGCTGGATTTGGCCCCTGTAAACAGGCATGTGTGTCAGGCTGATTACTGTGCAAAAAAAAAAAAAAAAAGTAATACTTAACTGTAGCTAGGGACTGGTGATCGGTGATCAGGTGAGAGCAGCCGGTTATCGGATTGCTGTGCTCCTGCTGTGATCCCGGTGCAGTAATGTGAGGCTGAGAGGCTGGCATTTCACTTTACAGCACCAAAATCACAGCAGATTACAGGATCCAATGACCGGCTGCTCTCCGTGATAACCAATCACTGGTCCTGGCTGCAGGTAAGTGTAAGTGGAGAGGGGGTCGCGGGAGGGAAATGAGGGGGGGATACCCAGTGGCAGCGCATGTGTGGTACAATCTAAGGGTATTTTTCATGAAAAATAACCTGAGAATTTCAGTAAGTGGATTCGCAGGGACAAAACTTTCTCACAAGCTTTGGCCCTGCATGCGATAATTAATGCATTCTTGTGATGTATTCAATTATCGCCATGTGGTTTTAGGTGAATTTATCATAACCTATTCGCATCTGAGATGCAGAATTTCATATATATGCCCCTTTATATATAAAATGTATGTGATACCTGATGACAAAGGAGGGAAGACTTTGACGCAGTTAACCGGCTTGACAAATTATTGCAATATTTTGGATCAAGCTATCCTTGAATTTAAATGAAATACAGTTTGAAGTGTAAGTAGATAAGTGCAGAGCATGTATGATTTTGGTCACATACAGTACCTCAGGCACCGCAGAAAGTTGAGTGCCGTGGATTAAAGACTAATGTTGTATAATTGTAAACAGAAAACAGATATCTAAGAAATATGTTTCAACTGCAATTAGGTATTTACGGGTAAGTTGTGAATATTTATGCGTATTAATAAGAGTGCACTCAGTGCAGTAGTCTCACTGTGCTCCTGAGAGACTTCCTGTGACATCATGAAATAGTACCAGGAAGGAGGGGCATATTTTTACCATCCTTCCTCAAGAACAGTATATGTATTAACTTTGAACATACTTTTCTCTTCATGCAACATTTTTTTTAAATACATGGCAAGAAATTTTTACTGCTCAAAATAGATGGAAAATAGTAGATTAAATGTGTCTGCTAATTAGATGGGAGGCTCTAAGCTACAGTAGTTAATGTTTGAAGATGTTTGAAAATGCTTTCAGGCTAAATTTAAAATATGCATGTTTGCGGGATACATTTAAAGGCATATCTCAATAATTTAATATTTTACTATGATTAGAGCAATCTGGAACTGTGGCCATGGATATCAAAGCCTACTAATTTCTTTATGAGAAACAAATGTTGCATAGAAGTGTGCTCTTCTAAATGACAAAATGTCATTGCAATCTATGCATAATCTATCCTGTTGCCGGCCCTTGGGACACGCTACGTGTTCTAGGTGAGTTAAGGTGGCTGATTTCCATTTTTCCGCTTAGCACATATCTTGTAATCTGACATTCGGCCATCTGCTTATTGGTTTGGGGCAATTCATTAATATGTAGCAGATACCTAGAATACCTTCCATTTTTATCTCCGAATGAGAAGTTACTCTATACCAGATAACATGCGAGCCTGGAGGAATATATTAATCTATGAAAAGGTTCACTCTCTCAGGTAACATCTGATATTTATGGACGCCTGGATAGGTGGATAGCCTGAAAACCGAGGAAAGCAACATTTAAAAATAAATTATTCCATCTATATTTATTTTGCTATAAATGTACAACTAAGTCTGAAGGTAACGTGAGGCTTTCTGAGAACCTTGCTTTAGGCAACACCTTTGGTGGGATTACTCTATACAGTATATAGCCTTATCACAATAGGTACACAGCGGATGATAAACTGACTGATAGACTACAAAGAAAGAACTTAGGGGGTTATTCAGAGTTGTTAGCAAACCAAAAAAGTGAGCAATTGGGCAAAACCATGTTGCACTGCAGGTGGGCTAGATGTAACGTGTGCACAGAGAGTTGGAGTTGGGTGCGGTATGTTCATACTGAAATCTAAATTGCAGTGTAATAGTAAAGCAGCCAGTATTTACCCTGCACAGAAACAATATAACTCACGTAAATCTAAATCTCTGCACATGTTACATCTGCCCCACCTGCAGAGCAACATGGTTTTGCCCAATTGCTAACTTTTTTGGTTTGCCAACAACTCTGAATAACTCCTTTAACCAGTGTACTGGGTATATTGGTATCAGCAGTACATGGAAATGTAGGGGTTAAACAAGTAGCACATCTGGTAGTATAGCATGGTAGTCTGGAGAAAGCAGGGTGTTGCTGGGTGTTGTTGTGCACCTGGTGCAAAATACACCATCCGGTTGTCCACTTATACCCCTTCCAGACCACCAACTTGTAACTCGGGTTATTGCACATGAGGCGCATTTACCTGGGTTACTGTGTGGTCTGAAGGGGCCCAAGGGAATTATTCCAGTATGTCAACCCTTGTGACGACCGTTTCCCATTCAAACTGTATAGAGATCATCTGATCTCCAAACGCTGCCTCCGCACGCCTCACCGCTGATGTCACCAACCCGGCAATATGCCGGGCTGGAGACACCAGTGTGAAAGATGCCTCAGCGGGTTACATCCATGTTCGGCTCCTGGGTGCGACCCGTGATATGCGGTCCGAAAGGGGTATGACTGTGCAGTCAGTGTGGTGCTTGGGCACCTAAGTGGCGGTGGCACAGTACACCATAAATAGGCAGCCTTGTGGCTGTAACAGGGTCCATACATGTGGGACGATGGAGGACAGAGTCAGGCTATCTAAACTCGCATACATCCAGAGTTAGCCACAGTGGGTCCTAGCGCCTGCCGTCTCCTGGCAATGTGATGGAAGCAGTGCAGAGGGCTGCTCTCCCATCAGATACAGCCACATCTATGAATTGTGGCAGCAGTGCCAGGGCTGTGATTAGTTGTGTTCCCGAACAGTAAGCATTCACACTGGGGGAAATGGATGGTATTAAACTATTTAAAGACTGGAGAAGAGGACAAGTGAAGAAGTTGCCTACAGCAACCAATTAACTTGTAGCTAGCAGTTACCAAGTACATTCTATAAAATGATAGGTAGAAGTTGCTATGGGCAACGTCTCCACCAGCCCTCTTCTCCACTCTTTAGAAAGTTTGATACATCTGGCTGCTAGAAGACCAGGAGAGGGTGTAGTTGTGTAGTTTGCTGTGGGTGCCATGTCAGTTAGGAATGTGCGTGGGCATACAGTCAGGGGTGTAGCAAGGGAGGCTCCAGTGGAGCGCGAGCTCTGGGTGCTGGAAAGGTTAGAGGGCACGTAGCCGCCTGCACCACTCCCTCCGTCCACTATACCGTGAGTCGCTGTACAGGCAGCTGCAGACCAGGAGAAGCAGAAGGGCTTCGAGACTATGTAGGGAACAGGGCAGGCCGGAAGCGACAGCAGGAGACACTGACAGCCAGCACATGCCAGAGCTCTGCTGCCCTCTTTATATGTCTCAATGTCTGCATGTAGCTGTGCAGCAGGGTTACTTCTGTCCTGCTACACCACTCTCTGCCCCAGCTGCTAAAGCACCTCTTTCTGCCCCGGCTGCTGCAGCATCTCTCTCTGTCCCAGCTGCTGCTGCAGCACCTTTCTCTGCATTGAAAGCTGCAGATTAACATGTATAAGCGGCTCTACTGTGGTGCAACGTGTATAAATGGCCCTACCGTGGCATAACATGTATAAGGGGCTTTACTGTGGCGTAACGTGTATAAGCGGCTTTACTGTGTTGTGTAATGTGTATAAGGAGCTCTACTGTGTGGCGTAATGTGACTAACGGACACTATTTTAGTGTAATGTGAATAACAGACAATACTGTAAGGTGCAATCTGAATTGGAACTATTCTGTGGCTACAACCATTCCCATGAAGCCAGGTCCCTATATTTTTGTTGTGCGCCTTAGGTGCATACTGTCCCTATTTTAAACATGGGGGAAACGTCTGCCCTGAGATCCACAAGGTCTAGAACCGACCCTGTCACCAATTTAGGATTTTTAAATATTTTTTCTTTTCAAATGTAACATGCCCACAATTCAATACAGGATAGGGGGTGCCGAAACAATACCCTTGCTCCGGGCACCATGGCACCTAGCTACACCTCTGCATACAGTAAGTTGTGCAGCAATTCATTTTAGTGGTGGTTGCTCTGTTATGTTCTCTAAAATCTTCTACAGAGCGATGTACATACACTAGTAGGACAGCGCCATCCACTGGTTGTTTTCATTTACCGTGCATCCGTAAAGTATTCACAGCGCTTCACTTTTTTCACATTTTGTTATG
The DNA here is from genome assembly GCF_028390025.1 of Pseudophryne corroboree. Lineage (NCBI taxonomy): Eukaryota > Metazoa > Chordata > Amphibia > Anura > Myobatrachidae > Pseudophryne > Pseudophryne corroboree. The sequence continues at coordinate 789,545,986 of NC_086447.1, read as the reverse complement.
CTACAGCCTTATTCCAAAATGGAATAAATTCATTTTTTCTCTCAAAATTCTACTCACATAGGCCCTCGTTCCGAGTTGATCGCTCGCTAGCTGCTTTTAGCAGCAGTGCTGCAAACGCTAAGCCGTCACCCTCTGGGAGTGTATCTTAGCTTACCAGAAGTGCGAATGAAAGGATTGCAGAACGGCGTCTAAATTTTTTCAAGCAGTTTCTTAGTAGCTGCAGACCTACTCCTACCTTGCAATCACTTCAGGCTATTTAGTTCCTGTTTTGACGTCACAAACACACCCTGCGTTCGGCCAGCCACTCCCCCGTTTCCCCAGGCACGCCTGCATTTGTATCTGACACGCCTGCGTTTTTCAGCACACTCCCAGAAAACGGTCAGTTACCTCCCAGAAACGCCCTATTCCTGTCAATCACTCAGCGGTCAACAGTGCGACTGAAAAGCGTCGCTAGACCTTGTGTGAAACTGCATCGGCTTTTGTGAAAGTATGCACCATACGCATGCGCAGAAGTGCGCAGAAGTGACGATTTTTTGACTGATGGCTGCGCTGCGAACAATGGCAGCTGGCTATTAACTCGGAATGAGGGCCAATACCCCATAATGACAATGTATAAAAAGTTTTTTTGATATTTTTACTAATTTATTAAAAATAAAAAACTAAGAAATCATATGTACAGAAGTATTCACAGCCTTTGGTCAATACTTTGTTGATGCACTTTGGCAGCAATTACAGCCTCAAGTCTTTTTTAATATGATGCCACAAGCTTAGAACACCTATCTTTGGGCAGTTTCGCCTATTCCGCTTTGCAGCACCTCTCAAGCTCCATCAGGTTGGATGGGAAGTGTCGGTGCACAGCCATTTTCAGATCTCTCCTGAGATGTTCAATCGGATTCAAGTCTAGGCTCTGGCTGGGCCACTCAAGTACATTCACAGAGTTGTCCTGAAGCCACTCCTTTGATATCTTGGCTGTGTGCTTACGGTCGTCCTGCTGAAAGATGAACCAACGCCCCAGTCTGAGGTCAAGAGCGCTCTGGAGCAGGTCTTCATCCAGGATGTCTCTGTACATTGCTGCATTTATCTTTCCTTCTATCCTGACTAGTCTCCCAGATCCTGCCGCTGAAAAACATCCCCACAGTATGATGTTGTCACCAACATGCTTCACTGTAGGGATGGTATTGGCCTGGTGATGAGCGGTGCCTGGTTTCCTCCAAACATGATGCCTGGCATTCATGCCAAAGAGCTCAATCTTTGTCTCACCACACCAGAGAATTTTGTTTCTCATGGTCTGAGAGTCCTTCAGGCACATTTTGGCAAACTCCAGGCGGGCTGTCATGTGCTTTTTTACTAAGGAGTGGCTTCTGTCTGGCCACTCTACCATACAGGTCTGATTGGTGGATTGCTGCAGAGATGGTTGCCCTTCTGGAAGGTTCTCCTCTCTCCACAGAGGAATGCTGTAGCTCTGACAGAGTGACCATCGGGTTCTTGGTCACCTCCCTGACTAAAGCCCTTCTCCCCCATCGCTCAGTTTAGACGGCCGGCCAGCTCTAGGAAGAATCCTGGTGGTTACAAACTTCTTCCATTTACGGATGATGGAGGCCACTGTGCTCATTGGGACCTTCAAAGGAGCAGATCATTTTCTGTACCCTTCCTCAGATTTGTGCCTCAAGACAATCCTGTCTCAGAGGCCTCCCACTCAGAACAAGACTCCCATCTGACCTTTTATGGGTAAGTATGAAGGAGTATTGGAACAGAGTCATTGAAGGGACCCCCCCCCCTTACCTCTGGGACCCCTGCACCTACTGTAGTTCACTAGCTCAGAAATTTAGATCCTTCATTCAAGCACCATATTTAGCTTTAGAAATCCAAGACGGGTACACGGAAATGAATACTTTGCTATCGAGATGTAAAAAATATATATCTGTCTATACTGTACAAATGTATACTTTTCACAAGAGGAGAGGGGAGAACTATTATAAATTGCGGATTAAAGGCTTGATTCAAGTTGAATTTTTTGTATAGTCTGTATAACCCCGCCCCCATTTTGCCAGCTCCACCCCTGCAACACTCTGTCTCCACCTAGGAAACTGAACGTTGCCACTGCGCAAACGCCTCTTCCTGATTGACAGGCAGAGGCGTTCGCAGTTTTCTGCGGCCCCTCCCTACAGAAAATGCTGGCGCGTGTGCAGGATGGGTGCTGCGCATGCACCCGCATCCTTTTCTAAATATTTGCAATCCAACCTGAACCAGCCCCCGCATCTGCCAGATTTGCAACTAGCATGCGTAAGGGTGTCGCCTGCTTAGGGTGATCCACTGCATCATAGCAGTGGGCCCCTTTTTTATTCCGCATCGTAGGAGGGATGGGGGTCATGGGGCAGAAATTTGCTGTGCGGGAAGTTGGTGTGAAGTTGGCACTACCATCTTTCTCATTGCTGTCTGGACCCTGGAAGCATCTGATGCACACTGGCTAGCACTTTCATGAAGGGGGTAAAGCCTGATCCAGCAGTGAAGCCATCATGAAGTTGTGACAGGCAGAGACAGTACAGCCTGTCATAATGGCACCAACACCACACACCACTTTAGAGTATAGAAAAAAGTTTTCAGTAGAAACAAATAAGAAAAATATTTTCTAAGACTTAAGGGCCCCATACACTAGGCCGATTATGTCCGATTTCAGACCAATTCGGGCATTCGTCCCGATATATTGGGTGAAATCGGGCTTTTTTGGGGTGCTTTTCCCCCAATCCGTTCCGATGCGCGTTCCCGTGGGCATCGGATCGGATCCCCCTAGATCCGCCATATCACGAGTGCTGCACTTGTGATATGTCGGATCCCGCAGTAAATAGATAGGACAGTAAAAGATACATCGTATTAAAAAAAAACTGCATACGATATATCTAATACTATCTTACCAGCGGGGAGGCTGCCGGGGGTTGGAGGAAATCTTATACGACATGACGGACCGTCATGTCGTATAAGTGTATGGGGCCCTTTACAAAACTGGTAGTAAAATGTGCCTTGGAAAATAAAGAGAGCGAATGTTTGCATTCCTTGTCTTTCTCTGAGAACATCTATCTACATATGGGTCAAGGATAAATATTTATGCACGGAGAGAGGCTCAATAATTGATATTCATAGTATATGCCAAATGTATGCTTTTCATGCCAGGACTCTCCCTCTGTTTCTTCAGAGTTATCCTTTCCTAAGGTCCCAGTGAGCATAAAGAAGAGGAAATACATTTAATAGGAAATGATCTCAACCTCTACATTTCGTGCAGTATCATCAAAGATGTAACTGTATAAATGTCTGTGTGCGACTTAAGATGAGGGAAGAAGGAGCCCTGGCTTTAGACCCAGGATAGCCAGCTGTGTCCTCTACATCATTAGTGTAGTTCTCTGAGCACTGAGAAAAAATAGTTATTGGATCTACATCGCATGCAGCTGTCACACACAGATCTGGACTTCCTGAAAGAGCTGAGATAAACTCTTATTTTTCTGGTCGATTTCAAGGAAGAAAATGTAAAAACAAAACAAAAAAAACCCCATTGCCATGAGGCTGCACATCGAGAATATTAAATTGTAATTACGCATCAAAAAGAGGCGATCGCTTCCAAAAACGAAAGATGGAAAATTACTTAATTTCCAAGGTGAGAGACTGGAGGCAAATATTGTGATGAGTATGTGTAGGAAGAATACCCATGGAAATACACAAACCAGGGCACTCTGCCCTAGCTGCTAATGCAAGGCCCGTTGCATTTAACACATAAGGTACATGATCTGCTTACAAATGAATAAAAAGGTGGCATGTCAGTGTACACATCCTTTCCTTTCTCCTCTTGACATTCTGCAATGGAAAAACAGAGAATATCTATCCACTTCTGGTCTATTCCAGTTCTGCATCTGTAGTAGGGAGCTCATAATGTCATTAAAACATTTGTTTTTAACATTAAAAAAAACTGTTAAAGAAATACAGTAAAGTACAGTAAAAAAAAAACGTAAAAGAGGCATTGTTATATAAACATATACAATGAGCCTTCAGACGGAATTGGATTTGTACGCAACCAGGGCTGCTACCTAAGACCCCATGGGAAATGAGGTCCTGGATTAAGGTAACCCGTTTTATTTTTTGTTTGGTAACTGTTAACATATTGAGTGCCCAAAGGCATGGGGCTCATGCCAGTAACTTCAGTATGGCCCTATAAAGTCTTTATCAGGCGTATGCACAACCTAATATACTGAATGCCTCATATAGATATCTGATATCAATATCTATCATTTTATCTATATTATATATTTACAGTATCTATTGGTGGGATTTACCATGCATTGCCTCGAGGAAGGGATGCATACCGTCACTTGTTGGGTACATACCGGCATTTATAATGCCAGTATGTACCTAGAAATGCGCAAAGGACAGCTCTCCTGATGAGAGCTGCCCTTTTTGATAGCAGGACTTCTGGGTTACCCACTGGGTCCAAGCTCCAGAATGTATCGCTTTTTGAAACTTGATACATCCCACCATATGTGTATTACAATATTTTTTATATCTATCTTATTTATTATCATTTTTATCTATTACCAGTTATTTATATAGCGCACACATATTCCGCAGTGCAGAATATTTGCCCACTCACACCAGTCGCTGCCCTAGTGGAGCTTACAATCTATGTTCCATACGTACACGCACACACATACACACTAGGGTTAATTTTTGTTTGGAGCCAATTAACCTACCAGTATTTTTTTGGATTGTGTGAGGAAACAGGAGCACCCGAAGGAAACCCACGCAAGTACAGGGAGAATATACAAACTCCACACTGTTGGAGCAGTGCTGTGCTGTGAGGCAGTAATGCTAACTATTACACCATCCATACTGCCCCATATCTATAGGTAGTTTAGGTACAGTATCTAATAACTTATTTTCTATCTAATATCTATGTAACAGTAATGCATAGCCATACCCCTGATAATATTGCCATGAGACAGATAAAATGCGCGTTTGGACTTGTTATTTAGCCCAGTGGTCTGCAAACTTTTCATGAATCACGGAGCCCTAGATTATCAGCTTTTCATGGCATCCCTAAGTCAAAAGTTTCTTATTGAGAAATCTAGAAATAAGATATTAAATTAAATAACTTGTGCTTTCCTGTCATCCTTTGGCTCAGCTATGTGGTAGTGAACATTCTTGCACTTCTATTTGTCCACATATTTACGATTGGCAGCCAATAGCACTGGTCTTGCCTATCACATTTACCATACATGATTCAAATTAGTAGAGGATCGCCAACCTGTGGCACCCCTGCAAGTGCTCTGTGGTACCCCAGGGTGACATAGCATCCAGTTTGGGAACCACTGATTCAGCCCTTTTTAAAGTAGTGCAGTTCGGTTCTTCAGAAATCTGAATCCACCTGAATTTTGTGGATCTGAATTGAACCAAGACCCAGCCCGGATCTCCCGAGGAGATCTGATCCAAACCAAGTCCCAGTTCGGATCTTCCCACAGAATTTAGATTTTAAATTAGAATTTTGGTTTTGGATTGCAAATATTACATGATTTTAGCTCTTTTTATATATTTTATTGATTTTTTTTCCAATGATTATCAATTTGTTTTTATTGTTTTTTAACCAAACTAAAAACCGAATCCAAACCAAAACATAATGATGAATTAAAACCAAAACACGGAGGTCTGCAGTCACATCTCTAGCCCTTTTTAGTGAACATACTTTGGACTTGATACTGTACATGCATCTTAAGATTAGTATTATTATTACCAGTTATTTATATAGCGCACACACATATTCCGCAGCGCTTTACAGAGAATATTTGGCCATTCACATCTTACAATCTAACTTCCCTACCACATGTACATGCACACACATTCACGCTAGTGTTAATTTTTGTTGGGAGCCAATTAACCTAAGAGTATATTTTTGGGATTGTGGGAGGAAACCGGAGTACCCGGAGAAAACCCACGCAAGTACGGGGAGAATATTCAGTATGCACAGTTAGGGCCATGGAGGGGGTCGAACCCATGACCTCAGTACTGTGGGGCAGTAATGCTAACCATTACACCATCCGTACCTCCTTTATCCATTCAACCTTAAATCTGGCATATACAGTAGACGCTATTGAAGCAAATATGTCACAATCATTCAAAGCTGGGTTAGCACTACAGAATGGGTTATGAGCCTGATTCAGACCTGATTGCTGCTGTGCGTTTTCGAAACATCAGGCGATTATCGGTTGACTGTGTATGCACATGCACCACAATACGCACGCGCTTCGCCAAACAGCAACAGTCTGGTGAGAAAATTTTGACCGCACAGTGAGTGCGATCAGATTTGCAGCTGTCCGCTGACTGAGAGACATTTTCGCACGCGCACGGTTACACATGCGATCGCACACTTGCATGGGGAAAATTTACACTCCCCTTGGGCGGCGACTATCTGATCGCAGGTCAACAAAATTAGCAGCACAGCGATCAGGTCTGAATTAGGCCCATATTGTAATCCATGGCTTGCTTTGGGCAGGAGACGAGTGACTCCGGGAAAATGGAGTTTCCGTGCCTCCTGCCTTATAGCTAGTCATGGTAACACAAGATTAATAAAACCTCTTAAAAAGTCAGGCTGTTTTCATTACTCTTTTTTTGTTGAATTTCATGAAATCTGTGGGATACTTATGAGCACCAGAAATATAACTACTCGGCACATATGTTTTCAGACTGGAGCAGAGATCCAGACATATGTTTCCCATCACACATGGCTCTTTGGTGTTGCATAAAGTTATATAACATCATCTCCATAATATCCATTAACCAGGTTATTTTTTCTCCCTTATACTTTGGTATCATTCAAATACACAGGCAGAAAATCACTCTGAAGTTTAAGCGATGCCTGCAATCTATTAAAGATGAATGAGCTGATTGAGTAGTGAAGATGTCTGGACAGATATAGCCTGACTAATTGTCTCTGGCTGTGGAAGAAAAAAAAACACATTTTGTAACTATAGTTTTGCTTCACTATAATACGAACCTACTGTGATGTTACTCTGTGGGAGAAAGAACCAGAAATCTCCAAACCCTCAAGATGGGCACAAACTACTTGCCTACCTGACCCTCTCCATGGGGGAGAAAATGCTCTGTTCCTGGACTTTCCTGGTAATGTATGATTGCCATCACCTGTGGTGAGCTAGGTAATGGATAAGAAAGGTGTTTCACCACAGGTGATGGCAATCATACATTACCAGGAAAGTCCAGGAACAGAGCATTTTCTCCCTCATGGAGAGGGTCAGGTAGGCAAGTATGGCACAAAGTATCTACATCTATTGCAGTATCCCACCATAACACGTCACATGTGTAGTACAGTAAGATCCTGATGAAGAACATCCTGATATAATATAAACTATGATTCTAGAGTAAATGTGAGGCTAGCGCCATTTGATTCCACTGTTCAAAGATTGTTAGTCACTAAGCATCATCCTAATTAAGTACTCTCAAATTAGATTTAAGCTTCTGTAAATTTATTATTATTATTATTATTATCCTTTATTAATATGGCGCCACAAGGGTTCCGCAGCACCCAAATACAGAGTACATAAACAGATCATCAAAACAGGAAAACAGTGACTTACAGTTGAAGACAATATACAGTAGGACAAGTAAGATCAGCAGATGACACTGAAATAAGTATCAGGGTGGCAGAAGACCGTGGGAATTGGTGCAGATGAAAATTATTAAAGTAAGAAAAGGATAAGCACACGATGGGAAGAGGGCCCTGCTTGTGATAGCTTACATTCTAAAGGGCAGGGGCAGACAGACAGGGGTGACACAGATGGGGTAGACAGAGGGTTAGGATGAGATTTGGCTGGGTTTGGTGAAGAAGTGGTTCTTGAGAGCCCGTTTGAAGTTTTGTGGAGAGGTGGAGAGCCTGAAGGGGAGAGGTAGAGAATTCCAGAGAAAGGCGTTTACATTCTTGCGCTGAGATCCCAGGACCCGTTGGGCACATGCACAGAACAGGTCCGACGAGTGCACAGGACCAGACCATCGGGATAAATACAAAAAGGATCACCTTACTGAACTACTCCCATTAGATATCTATTAAATAAGAAGGTTAATGTCAGTTTAGCATCATGGCCAACCGAAAGATGACGCATGCGGCCCGCAAGAGTGCGCAATCATGGGTACACATTATATGATCTATCATGGCAAATGACACTGATATTGTCTACATGTGTGGCTGACCTAAGGGGTCTATTTACTAAGCATACCCTCCAACTGTACCTTTTTAGCAGGTACAGTACCTTTTTGCCTCTCCAAACTTCCATTGAAAGTATAGGAAAAGGGACGTGGCCACGCCCCCTTTACCCATTGCCACGCCCCCTTTTTGATTTTTTTTTTTCAATTTTTATGTGTAAAATGTTGGAGGGTATGGGATGGAGAAAAAGCGGTCGGAGATAAAGTACCAGCCAATCAGCTCCTAACTACCATGTCACAGGATGTGTTTGAAAAATTACAGGAGCTGGTTGGTTGGGACTATATCTCCGTCTGCTTTATCTCCATTCAAGGCTTAGTAAATAGACTTTTAGTGTTTCTCCTGCATCTTTCCGACTTATTACTAAAATGAAGAGGGCGGGTGTGGGATAAGTGTATCTACAGTACAAGTTTTAATAGGACCAATGAAAAGTAGGTATGACATACTGTATATAAGGATGCAAAATGGTTAATAAACTGAGAGACTGTCAATAAATAATGCATACAGTATAAATAATGAAACACTTATGTTAAAGGCAGCATAGTACAGGTTGAGTATCCCATATCCAAATATCCGAAATACGGAATATTCCGAAATACGGACTTTTTTGAGCGAGAGTGAGATAGTGAAACTTTTGTTTTCTGATGGCTCAATGTACACAAACTTTGTTTAATACACACAGTTATTAAAAATATTGTATTAAATGACCTTCAGGCTGTGTGTATAAGGTGTATATGAAACATAAATGAATTGTGTGAATGTAGACACACTTTGTTTAATGCACAAAGTTACTAAAAATATTGGCTAAAATTCCCTTCAGGCTGTGTGTATAAGGTGTATATGTAACATAAATGCATTCTGTGCTTAGATTTAGGTCCCATCATCATGATATCTCATTATGGTATGCATTTATTCCAAAATACGGAAAAATCCCATATCCAAAATACCTCTGGTCCCAAGCATTTTGGATAAGGGATACTCAACCTGTATATTATTAACAATTAACCATAATTAACTACTTCGTGATTGGATAATTTTCCAACCTTTAGTCAGACTGATGTTAACATTTTGGTAAATTGTCTGTTCCACATTTTGCTTCTTAAACCACATACAGTAAACAAGAGTTATAATGGATTATTTTTTGTGATATTATTCTGTATTAAATATAAATCTATTCTATTTACAATATTGTAATAATAGAAAGTGGCCACTTGTGGCGCTACAGTTTAAAACCTTTATAAGATAAATAGCTTACACATTTACAGATAAATAGGTGAGAAATGTCACTCTTAAATTCATAAATAATCAATTTTTTCGTACTGGAGATTTTACTTCCTAAAACTTGGAGAAAAACAACACAATAGTGCAAATAAGAGATGGCACCATAAAGGAAAGGATTATTTTATTGGTCCCACTCACATAAATACAGATGAGTCAGCGTGTATCACCCTCATAGGGTCAACAGAAGCAGGACATGGAATTGGAGTCCCTTCAGGAGCCAGATGACACACTACAGTCCCCACTGCTGGTAAAAACAAATAGGAGTACTCCTGGTGCGGCGTGGATGCGAGGTCCAAATAGTCCAGAGTCCTTTTTACTGCTTAAACGCATTTTCGGATCTAGTATCCTTCCTCAGAAGCATGGGACACTAAGGCACCTGTACGCCCTTATATACTTACCACAGCATCACATGCTGACCAGAAATACCTGTAGAACGGCGCGGTTCCGGCTGCCGAAAATGGAACTTTGTCACCGGAAGTGACGCGCAATGCGTTCCACAGCAAACTTCCGGACTTCCTGTTTGCGTTCCATTGTCCGGAATTAGCATTATACGACAATTTCAGATGTAATATAAATTTTTCAATTAGGGGATGTGTTTCCTTAGTATATAGGGCAGTCAGACAGCCAATCATGATATATCCAACATAAAACACAAACACAAATATATAGTATAAGATTACATACATTAAACTTTCATATAAATACATTTTATCACCAGTAAGCAATAATTTATGATAAAAGGCAATAAAGCAATAATTTATGATGACGAAAGTAAGGAAAATGGAAAAGGCTCCTTCCGTAATCTCAAAAGATTAAAACTGTAAGAACCATTTGAGTTCAAATTCGCTGTTCAGACCTGAAGGTGCTAACGTACCCAATAAATATATCCAGCACATCTCTGATTTAGCCAAAAGAATGTCTACATCCTTATTGCGCCATGTGGGATTTACAAATTTTTATACCCCAGAATGACTTAATACCGCTTGGACTACAACCATGTGCCCTTTTAAAATGAGCCGAGAGCAAATAGTCTCCATATACTGTATAAGGAAAACAGCGTAGCAAAGAAATAAACCTTTCCCTTTTCTGAACTTTTCCCCAAATGAATTGTCCGTGCTATGCCAAATGTCCCTAGATGTATTTTCCTACAGTAAGGAAAACATTATACAGGTTTTACATTAGCATAAGGTCTAGGAACAAATATTACTATACTTTATTATTTATTAGCAGTTTCTTACATAGGTGGTCATTCCAAGTTGTTCGCTCGTTGCTAATTTTAGCAGAATTGCTAATAGGCTAAAATCCGGCAGTTCTGCGCATGCTTATGCACAGCAGGGCACACGCGCTAAGCAATTTTACACAAAACTATGCTTTTTTACTCAGGGGCGAACCAAGCTTTTCAGTCGCTCTGTTGATCGGAGAATGATTGACAGGAAGTGGTGTTCCCTGCTTATCCCTTACACATCATACACCCACACAGATCATATGGTGGCCCCTGAAGTGTTCCCTGCTTATTATCCCTTACCTGTCATACACCCACACAGATCATATGGTGGCCCCTGAAGTGTTCCCTGCTCATCCCTTACCCATCATTCACCCACACAGATCATATGGTGGCCCCTGAAGTGTTCCCTGCTTATCCCTTACCCGTCATACACCCACACAGATCATATGGTGGCCCCTGAAGTGTTCCCTGCTCATCCCTTATCCATCATTCACCCACACAGATCATATGGTGGCCCCTGAAGTGTTCCCTGCTCATCCCTTACCCATCATTCACCCACACAGATAATATGGTGGCCCCTGAAGTGTTCCCTACTCATATCTACACACACTGCAGTAAAATATCAATTTTATGCTAAACCATGTTTCGAAAAAGAAAAACATTGTGTTGGATGAGTTTTAACTAGATATTCTTGACCTAAATCTGTCATAAAAAAATGACAATTTTGGAGTGTTTTTTGGGGAAAAAATTAGCCAGTTAAGTGGTTAAAGTAGACCTGTCACCTACAAACAATTAGGCTGGGTACACACTAGGATTACATCGGTACAATATATAATTTGCAGGCAAATCGGAACATCATATCGTCCGGATCGTGCAATGTGTACCTGCGATCGTGCACTCTATGAGTCGTTAACGATATCTTCTGGTTGGCCGCACTGTGTGGTCAATCAGAAGATATTGCTAATGATAACATGCTGCTAAATGCAGCATGGCATAGTACATTGCGCCGTCGTACCACTGCATCGTGCAGTATCTACGGACGGCACGATATGTCGCCCCATCGCCCATTGGATCGGCCGGAAACACATCAATCTGATGTGTACCTGGCCTTACACGTTACACAGAGATCTAAACGACAAGATACAAACGTTACATTTACAGCTGTGTACTTTCTTCTGTGCTTACCTGCTTGCAGTGCAGAACATTATCCATCGTCAGGAGTCAGGACAGTTGCTGTATTCCTGAGAGTGTGAGCACCCGAGTTACTGTACATACAGTAATAGCTGGAGCGCAAATATTGCATTGCCAGAATGTTCTGTTCTACTGCAGAACATAACTGGTACAACATGTAGCTAATCCCAATCATCTGCCCACAGGGCAGTCCATACCAACATTTAATTAAAATATTGCCTAAGAATTATAGAAGCAGTGTGTTAATGAAGTTACATTGTAATTACGTTCTAGTTTATTAGAGTTTGAATCTTTCAACCTACAAAACCCATCCATTTTACGAAAATAAGCGCCAAATTCCTCTCGTACTTTTTCTCACAACTAGCTTGCAGATTATTTTTATATAGAAAACATAGAATCACATGGAAAAAAATAATTAACAAACCTTTAGTTATGTAATAAGCCTTTGGAAATAAAGACTATCATTAACTATTATTATTCTTGATGGAAGTCTGCAGGGTTTTTCAGTTTAATGTTCCAAATATCTTGGCATTTTAAAGTCTTCACCATTATATTAACCAACACATTTTGTTTTCAGAGTTCTGCAGATCGTTGGCATCCAAGAGGTCAAACAGCTTTAAAAATACTGACGAATGAGGAAGCTCCTCTCTCGTATGCACCGAAAGCTGGCCCTTTTATAAGTAATAATTCTGGTTTTGCTCAAATGGAAAAACATTTGGCTTGACGCCTGTTGCTATAAAGTATTGGGATGTACTTTTGGGAAGTGCAATTTATGACTACACATAGAATGACCTCAGTAACTGAAGCAATGTGTTGTTTTTTTATTTTAATAGCGGCTTTGAGAATATAAACATCCCTTAAAGTATTTTTTTCCCATTATGGAGTTGTCACAGCTGGAAATTTTCTGCTTAAAAAATGCTGAATTATGTAGTATGTTAACAATATTCTGTTACTTGTGGAGATGGAAAATGCTGCAGCTTCTCAGCTCACAGATGTTTTAATAATCCAATACATGGTATATCTGAACACTTGTGCATTATACTAAGACGGTGAAATCTACTTTCCGTGGACTAGGACTTAATGCCTACACTTACTTAGGGGGCACATATGGTACTCAGGGTATCTACATGCTAAGCATTCAGTACTTAAATAATAAACAAGCTGTTTTTAGCGATCATGAGGATTATACATAGTTTGAAATATAATCTCCCTAAAATATACTACAATTACAAAGTGAAATTCGATTTAGATCATTTAATAATGTATAGCGAAAAATATAGAGACAGGCATGAGCAATGTGTTACGTGATGTGTTACATAAAAAGCAAAAGAATGTATAACAAATTAAATTGAAATAATCCACATGTCAGTTCTAATATATGGCAAATGCTCCAACATAGCAAATGGTCAGGATAGATTCTTAGACTCGTCCAGCGTCAGCAAAGTATAGTGCATTACTCTGACAAGAAAACATATTGTACATTATTTATTACCAGTTATTTATATAGCGCACACATATTCCGCAGCGCTTTACAAAGATTATTTGTCCCATTCACATCAGTCCCTGCCCCAATAGAGCTTACAATATATTCAGTAAGGATTGCAAATTCAGCTTTTTAGCAGCACGCTAATCGCCACCTCCCACTGCGATCACGTACTAATTGTGATCGCGCTGCAATGAGTGCGCTATTACAGAAATTAGGGAAGCCTCTTGGAGGAGGCCCGCCGCCATCTTTTTGATATCACGCAGCTGCCCCGATAATGCCCCCATTTGGAAGCCGCAATGATCCGTCTCCACATTGGAAACAAAGCATTGCCACCCCGCGAACGCCTCTGCCTGTCAATCAGGCAGAGGCGTTCGCATTTACTGCAGGTCACCCGGCAGTAAATGTGGAGTGAATGCAGAAATTCCGGTTGGATCGTGATTTGCAATCCAACCTGAATTAGGCCCAATATTCCCTACCACATGTACATGCACATACATTCACAATAGGGTTAATTATGTTGGGAGCCAATTAACCTACCAGTATATTTTTGGATTGTGGGAGGAAAACGGAGTACACAGTGGTAACCCACACAAGCAAGGGGAAAATTGGTGGAGAGAGATACTGAGACGTGCTGACAATACCAGAAATCAAAGACCGGATGTGCCGGGAGACCGGAGCAGACCGGGCAGGGTGAGGGCGGAACACAGAGGAGCATGCGGGGGACAGGAGGTGCTGTAAGCCTGAGCCGCAAAACTCCCTCTCTCCGCACCAACTGTAGGGGACGGGGGTGCCAGGAGCCAGGGGCGCAACAACTCCAGGGGACGGAGGTGCCGGGACGGGGGTGCTGGAAGTCGGAGCCTGAGCTGCTGCAGGGAGCCTGAACCTCAGGGACTGCAAGACAGCTGACCCATCGAGGTGAAGGGAGGAGGTACAGCGGTACTGCAGACAGGAGAGGGCACCCACAGATAAGGACAGATAAGTATTAGCATATCAATTTTATTATACTACTGTTTTGCATTATTGAATTGTTATGGGATAATAGTTATGAGACGTTATGGGTTGAATTTGCATGCGGGGAAAGGGGGAAAAAAAGATAGTATTGGGGCTTTGCTACAAGCGCCCTGGTATTAATGTGTCTGATGAGGAAGTGTTGCTGAAGCAAATTGATAAAGCGACAGGAGTAGGTGACGTAATAGTGATGGGAGATTTCAACTATCTGGAGATAAAATGGACAAACAATTCATGTGCTACTGTTAGGGGTAATATGTTTCTAAATACACTAAATGATAACTACTTACTTCAACTAATCGAGTAACGAACTAGGGACAATGCAATCCTAAACCTGGTATTAACAAAGAATGGGGATTTGATATCAAATATTATAGTAGGGGAACCCATAGGAAACAGCAACCACAATATGGTCACATTCAATGTCAGTTTTCTTAAACAGTCCTATATAGGTTCAACTTGGACTCTTAACTTTAGCAAAACCAACTTTGACATGATGAGGGAAGCTTTAAGGGACACTGAATGGGAAATTTTGTTTCAAGGAAAAAGCACTACGGAGAAATGGGAGTGTTAAAATCGCTGCTCGATGAGAATACTCGTAAATTTATTCCCATGGGCAGCAAACAAAGGACTAAAAATTCCAAACCAATGTGGCTTAACAAAATTTTAAGGAACTAATGGGCAAAAAAGGCCAGCATTCAAAAAATATAAATCTGTCAAGAAGGTGGAGTCATTCCAGCACTATAAGGATTGCAACAAAATATGCAAAAAATAAATAAGAGCGGCTAAAGTAGAAACTGAAAAGCTAGTGGCAAAGGAAAGTAAATCAAACCCCCCAATTTTTTTTAAATATATCAACAGCAAAAGATTAAAGAAGGAGAGTATAGGCCCTTTAAAGGACAAACTGGGAGTCTAAATCAAAAACGATAATGACATAGTGGATAAATTAAACAAGTTTTTCTCATCGGTATTTACAATAGAGGACCAGATGCAGGAATTAACACCCAAGCTCAATAATGATAATATCCCACTGCTAAGTGCTTATTTAAGTGAGGAGGAAGTCTGTGACCGATTAAAGAAAACTAAGAATAATAAGCCACCTGGTCCCGAGGGGATTCACCCAAGGGTTCTCATGGAGCTACACTCCGAACTCGCAAGACCTCTATTTTTGATCTTCAAGGTTTCACTTACATCAGGCATGGTTCCCAAAAACTGGCATATAGTGGAAGTAGTGCCGATTTTCTAAAAGGGAAGTAAAGCAGAACCAGGTAATTATAGACCAGTTAGTCTTACATCTATAGTGGGGAAAGTACTGGAAAGCATTCTAAGGGATAGTACACAGAAGTTCCTTGAAGCCAAAAAGGTTATTAATAGGAACATGGATTTGTGAAGGATAGATCATGTCAAACAAACTTACTAGGCTTTTATGAAACAGTGCGAACCTTGATCAGGGTAAGGTGGTGAATGTATTCTTTTTAGACTTTCCTAAAGCTTTCGACACAGTACCGCACATGAGACTTATCTATAAGTTACAAGAACTGGGGCTATGGAGCACAATATGCACTTGGGTTAGTAATTGGTTAGATAATAGGGAGCAGCGCGTTTGGTATATGGAACTTTTTCAAATCGGACTGAAGTCCTAAGTGGTGCGCCACAAGTGTCTGTGCTTGTTCAACTTTTAAATTAACGATCTAGTAGTAGGTTTTGAGGTCATGGTGTCAATTTTTGCAGACGATACCAAACTATGTAAGGTTATAAATTCGGAAGGGGATGCTGAGTCTCCCCAGAATGACTTAGTTAAACTGGAATCATGGGCAGCAAAATGGAGAATGAGTTTCAATACAGACAAGTGCACCTTGGTAGCAAGAACAAAAATAAAACCTACATACTTAATGGGTTGATTTTAGTGGAAAAAGACTTAGGTGTTCACATAGATAACAAACTTAGCAGCAGTACACAAAGTAGGATTGCAGCCAAAAAGGCAAACAAGGTACTAGAATGTATAAAGAGGGGAAATGATGCAAGGGATGAGAGTGTCATACTCCTACTATATAAATCCCTAGTAAGGCCACATCTGGAATACTGTGCACAATTTTGGGCACCATACTACAAAAAGGATATCCTGGAATTAGAAAAGGTTCAGAGGTGGGCGACCAAACTAATTAAGGGGGTGGATACGCTGGAATACCAGGAAAGACTTGCAAGGCTCGACATGTTTACACTGGAAAAGAGGAGACTAAGAGGGGACATGATCAACATTTATAAATATATAAATATATAAACAATAATACAAATATCCATGCATTACAAATATGTTATGCTTGTATATTGCTGATAATTGGTTGCTATGGGCAACATCACTAGTTCTAAAAAAAACTCCCACCTTAGTAAATTTCCGCTCTTGTATTCATTCTATTTCTAATAGATCATGCAGTTTTCAAGAAAGTAAATTATACAGGGTGATATCATAGTGTAGCATATTAAAAACTTTATGTTAAACAGACAAAATTCTTGCACGTATATCAAAGTATAAACATAAGACTATTCTGTAAATCTAGGCAAAAAATAGACTACTAATGCCTCTAGATAGAAACTGAAAGATAGACAATGAGGTTTCTCGTGGACCAAACCCAACATGTTTTGCTCTTTCTGTTTTAGTTTAAGAGGATCTTTAAAGGATGTGTATTGTTAAAATATTACACTATAAGAGTTATAAAACTAAGGATAAATTAGCATATTAAAGGTACAGATGAGATAAGCTACAGATAAATAAATTAGAGCAGAGTACTGTCATCCCTTCGCTAGCTACACCCTCTTTGGACAGAACTGTCACCATCACAACCCAGGATTCCCTATACATCTGTGTGCCAATTTCCCCTGTTGACACATTGTGACACTACAGAATTTTACCAGCGCTACAAAAGTTTATTACTGGTGAAGATCATTGTACCTTGGCTAGGGAAAACTAGAAAATTAATCTTTGTTATTGCTGTGGTTTTCATCACTCTCCTCATGAACATATTATAGAATGTAATTCCAATTATCATATGCTAATAACTGTGATTCCAATAATAACATGTTCATCTGTGATTTAAATTATAGACTGCCATTATTCTGTGATTCAAATCGATTGTCTTTTGCATATTGAATGATCATTTGTGGTGTGAACTGTAGTCAATTGTCATCTTTTTATTCTTCATTGATGCCCAATTCTTTTGTGAGTCTTCAAATTTAAAGCCAATTAACCAATCATCATCTTCAATCCAGAGTTCATTGTGGCTCAATTTAAAGACATCCTGTTGGAAATGCTGACTCACTCCTGTTTCGTATTAATCTATCCTACCTCTCTGAACACGGCACTACAGGAAAAGGTACAGGAAGAAACATTTCAGGGGAAAGGTCCATCACATAGTCACCTTTCTCAACCACTTAGACATACCTCCCAACCCCGGGGTGTTACACTTAAGCTAAGATAATGTAGTTACTGAAATAACTACTTATAGATGAGGATTTGTACTGTACTTTACATTTCCTGCTGATTATTCAAAAACACTGTTGTCGCCATTTGACAGTAAGGTTGAAACATTGTTTTGGGTTTATCAACCGGACAATTTTGGCAAAAGTTCCTTTTCATGTATAAGGAGTTATAGCAGTACTTTGTACTATCCAACATAATTATTGTAATCAGTAAATATTATTTTCAGATGGAAATAACCTATGACACAGAGATTAGTATGAACACAAGAGGTGTGCAGTTCAGATATCAAGAATCCACCCGAATCTTGTGGATCCGGACCGAACCAAAACCCAGTCTGGAGCTCCTGAGGAGATCCAATCCAGTATGATATTATAGGCATTACTGAAACTTGGTGGGATGAATCTCATGACTGGACAGTCAATCTAGAGGGCTATACACTGTTTAGGAGAGACAGACTAAATAAAAAGGGTGGAGGGGTGTGTCTGTACGTAAAGCCGTTTTTAAAACCTAATATATGGGAAGATACTCAGGAGGGTAC
The DNA here is from genome assembly GCF_028390025.1 of Pseudophryne corroboree. Taxonomy (NCBI): domain Eukaryota; kingdom Metazoa; phylum Chordata; class Amphibia; order Anura; family Myobatrachidae; genus Pseudophryne; species Pseudophryne corroboree. Next base: position 789,527,531 of record NC_086447.1, on the reverse strand, counting down.
TGTAGACACTGTTGAGACACTATGGGTAGAAATTGCATGCGGGGAAAAAGGAACAAAAAAGTTAGTATTGGGTGTATGCTATAGGCCGCCTGGTATCAACGCATCTGATGATGAATTGTTACTAAAGCAAATTGAAAAAGCAGCAGGAGTAGGAGACATAGTAGTGATGGGAGATTTTAACTATCCAGAGATAAACTGGAAAAACGATTCATGTGATACTGCTAGGGGCAGTATGTTTTTAAACACACTAAATGATAACTACCTAGTCCAACTAATTGAGGAACCAACTAGGTACAATGCAATCTTAGACCTGGTATTAACAAACAATCAGGATTTGGTATCGGGTATTATAGTAGGGGAACCCATAGGAAACAGCGACCATAATATGGTCACATTCAATATCAGTTTCTACAAACAGCCCTATACTGGCTCAACTAGGACTTTAAATTTTAGCAAAGCAAATTTTGAAATGATGAGGGTATTTTTCAGGGATATTGAATGGGAAGGTTTGTTTTTAGGAAAAAATACTACGGAGAAATGGGAGGTACTAAAATTCCTGCTAGCTAAAAATACACTCAAATATATTCCTATGAGTAGCAAAAAAGGGAATAAAAATCATAAACCGATGTGGCTTAACAAAAAGATTAAGGAACTTATGGGCAAGAAAAGGCGAGCATTTAAAAAATACAAATCTGACGGGGAAGCAGAGTCATTTCAGCACTATAAGGAATGTAACAAAAATTGCAAAAAGGAAATAAGAGCGGCTAAAGTAGAAACTGAAAAACTAGTAGCAAAGGAAAGCAAAGCAAATCCCAAAAAATTCTTTAAATACATCAATAGCAAGAGATTAAAAAAGGAGAGTATAGGCCCTTTGAAGGACACGTTGGGAGTCTTAAGCAAAAATGATAATGACATAGCGAACACACTAAATGAGTTTTTTTCAACAGTATTCACTAGAGAGGACCCAATTCAGGGACTGACACACAATCTCAATAAGGACAATATCACACTGATAGGTACTTATTTAAGCGTAGAAGTAGTCTGTCACCGATTAAAACATTTAAAGATTAATAAATCACCAGGGCCCGATGGTATTCATCCAAGGGTTCTAATGGAGCTTCACTCTGAACTGGCAAAACCGCTATCTCTGATCTTTGAGGATTCAGTTATATCAGGTATGGTTCCCAAAGACTGGCGTATAGCGGAAGTAGTGCCTATATTCAAAAAGGGAAGTAAAGCTGAACCAGGTAATTATAGACCAGTTAGTCTTACATCTATAGTGGGGAAAGTATTGGAAGGTATTCTAAGAGATAGTATTCAGAAGTTCCTTGAAACCAATAAGGTCATTAAAAGGAATCAACATGGGTTTATGAAGGACAGATCCTGTCAAACCAACTTACTTGGCTTTTATGAAACAGTAAGCGCAAACCTAGATCAGGGTAAAGACGTGGATGTAATCTTTTTAGACTTTGCCAAAGCGTTTGATACTGTACCACACATGAGACTTATATACAAGCTACAAGAATCAGGGCTAGGAAGCACAATATGCACTTGGGTCAAAAACTGGTTAGATAATAGGAAGCAGCGCGTTGTGGTTAATGGATATTTTTCAACTTGGACTGAAGTGCTAAGTGGTGTGCCGCAAGGCTCAGTATTAGGACCGCTATTGTTCAATATTTTCATTAACGACCTAACAGAAGGTCTAGAGAGCATGGTGTCAATTTTTGCAGATGATACCAAATTGTGTAAGGCTATAAATACAGAGGAGGATGCCGAGTCTCTTCAGAACGACTTAGTTAAATTAGAAGCATGGGCAGCCAAATGGAGAATGCGCTTCAACACAGACAAGTGTAAGGTAATGCACTGTGGTAACAAGAACAAAAATTACACCTACCTACTAAATGGGGTAAAACTAGGGGATTCTGTACTGGAAAAGGACTTAGGTGTCCTCATAGATAGCAAGCTAAGCAGTAGTACCCAAAGTAGGACTGCAGCAAAGAAGGCTAATAAGATATTAGCATGCATTAAACGGGGTATTGATGCTAGGGACGAGAGTATTATACCCCCATTATATAAATCACTAGTGAGGCCACACCTTGAATACTGTGTACAGTTCTGGGCACCGTACTACAAAAAGGATATCCTGGAGCTTGAAAAGGTACAAAGGAGGGCGACCAAACTAATTAAGGGCATGGAGACGATGAAATACAAGGAAAGGCTTGAAAGACTAGGCATGTTTACATTGGAAAAGCGGAGACTAAGAGGGGATATGATCAACATCTACAAATATATAAGGGGACAATACTCAGAGCTTGCGCGGGACCTGTTTTTGGTTAGATCAACACATAGGACTCGTGGACACTCGCTCAGGTTAGAGGAGAGGAGATTCCGCACAATACGGCGTAAAGGCTTTTTCACGGTAAGGACAATACGTGTTTGGAATTCCCTGCCCGAGGGAGTTGTAATGGCGGAATCTGTCAACACCTTTAAGAATGGGTTAGATAAATTCCTATTGGATAAGGATATCCAGGGGTATGGTGCATAGTCATGCATTATAGTTACTATTTAGTCAAATCATCATGCAGAGGACACCACAAATAGGTTGAACTCGATGGACAATTGTCTTTTTTCAACCTCAGATACTATGTTACTATGTTACAAGAGGTGTGCAGTTCAGATATCAAGAATCCACCCGAATCTTGTGGATCCGGACCGAACCAAAACCCAGTCTGGAGCTCCTGAGGAGATCCAATCCAGATCGAGTTCTGGTGCGGTTCTTCGCACCGTTCGGAATTCAGATTTTAAATTTGAATTTTGAGTTTTCGATTGCAAAAATTTGCTTGATTTTATCTTTTTTTTATCAATTTTTGTCAGTGATTATCAATTTTTTGTTTAGCAATTTTTAACAGAACCAAGAACAGAATCTGAACCAAAACACTTGAGGGAGGTTTTACCAAAACCAAAACAGGGGGGTCCGCGCACATCTCTAATGAACAGTACTTAATTAGAGCAGCTTATCCTATAATACTTTGGGGCTAACACAACGTTGACTGGAAAATCAACATGTTTCTGCCCACATGCAGAGTTTGAGATACGTTCTGGTCGGAAACCATAGAATGTGCTATGGATTAGCAAACATTATTATTTGTTGTCTCTGATTCAATTTCAACACACATGTCATCATTGCAAACTTCAGAATTATTTTCCGTTGGGAACTCTCAATACATATTTTCTCACCAATGGAAACTCTACAATGTAAACATGTTGTACATTCTTTTTGTCAATTCTACTTTAAAGGATAAGTCTATCTTTGTGGATTAATTTTTAGTTTGGTTAGATACAGTCTAATCTAACATGTCCTGCTGCTGAAGACTCTTCTCTTCAGGGTAAAATGCATAATATGCAGATCGCTGCATATGATTAGCCCCCAATTATGTAATATCTTCCTAATGTCATTTGGTAACCAGTGACCACTGTGAATGGCTTTTCTTAACAGTGATGCCAAAATAACTGGCACTGGTATTTTTCTAATTGGTCTCCGTTGTGGATTTCAGAAAGCTGGCAGGTGTCAATTTTGTTGACCAAACTTGAAATTTGAGTGCACAGGTGATGGTTCTGTAACACATCGTTCCACCCCAGGATCGTGCCCCTGGCTCCTCAGGGGCTCCTATGTGTAGCATCTGCTGCACCGCTTTTAGTTCCGCCACTTCATCATGCAGTTTTCAGCAATCTACAATCAACTAGCTACAACTGAGCTATCTATTATCAATTAACACAGAAAAGCAGAAATGTATAATTATAAAAGCAAGCTAGATGGTATAGCATTAACATAGTAAGCTACCCATGCGCACAATTCAGATGGGATGCTTAGTAATTTTATATGAAATTAGCACCGAACAGCTGCATATGCAATCAAAATTATCAGCAAATCCAAATTAACCAGATAATAAACAGGACTGGAAGAGAAATCTGACTGGTGACCATGATCTGCTGATGTGTGCAGTCATTGGCCACAGAACTACTATGATCAAAGTCTTTGTGTTTTATGGTCCAAGAACTAAGCCTCCGGTCCTGTCCAATATGTAACACGTATCACGGTGTGTGTGGCCACATTGGATGAAGATCCATTTGCTTAGTGTTCTTGGCTAGCAGTTGGGTCTTTCTGTGTAGGGGTGGACCTATAGTACTTGTTTTGCAAGTATCCTGTTGTAAAGGCTCTAAAAGGGAACCCAAGAGATACAATAGAGACCATAACATTCCAGCTCAGTCCTTTTAGCAGCTGTCTGACACTTTTCAATAAATGTTCCCAATAATATTTCTACTATTTTCACAAAAAATAATGCTATTGATGCAGAGATCTCAACTAGTGCTTAGAGGGTAGAGAGTGCCCTTCAGTGCCCGACCAGATGGACACACGGCAAATGCCTCACCTTTATAAAGATAACCTTCTGAATTATTAAATTAACCTTATCAACCATGGCTAATCAAAACATTCTCAGCTGCACTGGAAAAGATTAGTCAAGAGACTTTGCTTTCTAATAATTAGCTTCCTGTGAGTTTTACTATAGGAATCTAGTTTAAAGTCTCACTCTTTCTGAGAGGTTTTAAGTTACCAGCCAGTCTATGAGAAGCTTTTAAATGTGGAAACCTTGAAAATTAGACTATACAAAACACTGTCCAGTTTCTAAGTGTGTTGTGGGTATACCTTTGATATCAATTCCTGGTAATCTGATTGCTATAAACAGTACTGGTTCAGGTATTTTCTTTCATTCCAGACCACTACAATTTCAGGCTATTTATTACTAAGTCAAAGCTACTTTACAACTTTTAAAAAAAGACCAAACTCGTAAATAACAATTTTACAGACAACAACTTGTTGGAATAATTCTTCTAGAAGAGCTTTAAACTGTCTCCAACTTCAAGAAATAAACATTACAATTGTAATTTATGTGTTTTGTTTGTGAGAATTGCACAACATGTTGGTAATTCCTTTTGGTAAATATGCGTACAGGGTATTTCACTCGCTATTGGCGAGGTCATGCCCACTTCACCCAAGGCCATGCCCCTTTTCCGGGTCGCACGCCGAACCCCTAGCTTTAAAAGTTGGCAGGTATGCCTTAGTGTAATTGTTTCTGTCACACTGTGGTGGTGCACTGACTCCGCAGGCCATACCCTACTGCGTTCACACATAAGCAGTATGACTTCCCGCAATGTAATTTGCGAAAAAAAGCATAAAAAATGTTAAAAAAATTAAAAGATTGTTTTTTTAAAATTTGTACAACCTGTGTGCACTGTACCGCAACACATATATAGAGAAGCCCTTTGAATCTCTGCAGTGTGAGCTGAGCTGCGAATTGAAATTATAAAAAAAAATATTGTTCTATTGTTTGCACTGTTCTGTACCCCAGTGCATTTGTTCACCTATATATACTGTAAAAGCCCTTTAAATCGCCGCATTGTGACCTGAGCTGGCATCTTCGCACTGTAGAAATGTTAGCTTAGCTGACTTTTAGCTCATTGTTGTTTTGTGGGGGCCCAAACAAACCAAGTACTGTACTTCAGCACAAAAGTGGCAGTCCCTGTTGCTGAAGTGCTTAGTTTGTTAAACTGTGCATGACCTTTTAAATATCCAACATATGCCACCACTAGTGCTAACCACCACTCCCGTGCACTGTGTGGTCAGCACTGCAGCCCAGGGGCAGCAGCCACCAATGATTATTAGCATCTACACCAATGGCAATGGTTCACAAACTCGGTCCTTAAGGAACATTAACAGTCCAGGTTTTAAGTATATGTATGGCTCAGCCCAGATGCTTAAATCATATTGCCTAAATTAGTAATTAAGGGGCATATTCGTCATGAAAAAATAGTGCAATGAGAATTTTTAGTTTTCAATTCTCATTGAATTCTCTCACAAATGTCCCCATGAGAAAATGATTACTTCTGAAATAATGTGCTATTTGAGAAGACAGTTTTTTTGGAAAAGTGATAAGTTTCCCCATTAACTGAGCTATCCCCTTACAGGGAGGGAGAGCAGCTCCACTACTCGTCTGCTATCCCTCCTTGAATTCTCACCTACGTGTCTGTATTCTCTCCCTCTACTGTCCAGCGCTCCCCACAGCCCTCCTCAATGTTCCTGCTTACCCCGCAGCTCCCACAACAGCCTCTGCCCTCCCCCCCCCCCGCCGTGCCCGCACAAAGAAGGGTACACAGCTGACACGCTGGGTTCTGCATACCCAGATTCTCCGTAGCCCCATACCCCTCCCACTGCATCCTCGACCACTATGTCTCCCCTTGCGTCGAGCAGGGAGTAGGGGTCACGGCAGGGGGGAAGCGGGGGTCACGGCAGCGGGAGTCACGGCAGCGGGGTTCATAGCAGCAGGACAACAGGGGTCACGGGAGCGGGACAGTGAGGGCCACAGCAGCGGGATAGCGGGGGTCACTGCAGCGGGACAGCGAGGTCACTGCAACGGATATTCTGCAGCCCCCTGTGCCTACTCTGGATCATCTCCACTGACAGTGTGAACACAGCCTGCAGCCTGGAGGGGAGAATACATCAGCTGCAGCCTGCAGGTACAGAGGAAACCACAGGAAGGGATCTGAACAGATCCCTCTGCTGCACAAGCTGCCGTGTAAATGGCATCCTTGTGAAGAGATTCAGGGGCTGTTCGTCATCTTAGGATGGCAAATAGTTTCTCTAACAAACTCCGAAAATAAAGCATTTTCGGAGTTTGATGAATGTCACAATTTCTTCATCCCCCGAGGAATGTAAAAATTGTGACAGTTAAAGGATAATGAACCTGCCCCAATGTCACCTATGGCAAGCATGGATATACTTACAACCTGGACCATTAGTGCTGCTTGAGGACCGAGTTTGGAAACCACTGCTCTACACCATTGCACTTCATTACTCAGACATTAGCTACTGTAACTCACAGGGATCCATTAAAAGTGCTACTCCTGGTTCACTAACAGACACACATTTAAAGTGTAAATTAACATCTACATTGTGCTTGTTTTAGGCATGTAATTCACCAGTCACCATGGTAAGTGTTAGACAGTGGATCACTTTGTGGTCTGTCTCCGTTCCCAGCACTAGAGGCAGCTTCCCTGCTCTAGTGTTTTCCCTTCTAGTGTCAGCTCAGTGCAGGAGGAGGTGCTTAGTGCACAGTCTGAGAGAGTTCTTCCTGGAGAGACAACTGCACTGACGTGCAGCTTGTGCTCTCCCCAGTGTGTGACCTTGTCTACCCCACAGCCGCATCCTGTGTGTATACAGCCGGATCCTGTGTGTACTGAGATGCTGTGTTACCGCTGTACTGCTTCACATGTATACTGTGAGTTCCTGCTGCTGCAGAACATCTTCTATATACTACAAGCTGTTATCACTGTTATATGAGTAAACCAATCATCCTGGTTAAGTGCCGTTGTGTGGACTAACATCCCTATCCAACACCGCAACACTCTGCCAACAGTAAGTTGGACACCTGAATGAATGCACATGAACCTGATGAAATTGATTATGAGAGCACAACCCTCGCTCATGGCTGAGAAAGGTATTTCTAAGGCTCTGTGGCACAAGTCCAACATTTTATCACATTGCTCAGAGAGTTTCATTTGACATGGGAAAGTAATGTAAGGAATTTGTGTTTATGTCTCATAAGGGTTGTCAAGCAAGTCCTAACCTTTCTACATTAAATGGATGGGACTATTATTATTATGGCCCTCATTCCGAGTTGTTTGCTCGCTAGCCGCTTTTCGCAGCAGTACACACGCTAAGCCGCCGCCCTCTGGGAGTGTATCTTAGCTTAGCAGAATTGCGAACGAAGTATTCGCAATATTGCGAAAAGATTTTTCTGTGCAGTTTCTGAGTAGCTCGAGACTTACTCTTCCAGTGCAATCAGTTCAGTGTTTGTCGTTCCTGGTTTGACGTCACAAACACACCCAGCGTTCGCCCAGACACTCCCCCGTTTCTTCAGCCACTCCCGCGTTTTTCCCAGAAACGGCAGCGTTTTTTCATACACTCCCATAAAACGGCCAGTTTCCGCCCAGAAACACCCACTTCCTGTCAATCACACTCCGATCACCAGAACGAAGAAAAAACCTTGTAAAGCCGTGAGTAAAATACCAAACTTCTTAGCAAATTTACTTGCCGCAGTCGCAGTGCGAACATTGCACATGCGCAATTAGCGGAAAATCGCTGCGATGCGAAGAAAATTACCGAGCGAACAACTCGGAATGAGGGCCTATGTCTTTTACAGTAATTATACAAAAAACTTGAAATCCTGAAATCCAATAGCTGTTTCTAGTTATTTAAATGAGTGAAATATGAAAGTCTCAACGTCTATGAATTTAACGCTTCAGACCTTAGTCAGTAATTTGTAGAGATGAGCGCCTGAAATTTTTCGGGTTTTGTGTTTTGGTTTTGGGTTCGGTTCCGCGGCCGTGTTTTGGGTTCGAACGCGTTTTGGCAAAACCTCACCGAATTATTTTTGTCGGATTCGGGTGTGTTTTGGATTCGGGTGTTTTTTTCAAAAAACCCTAAAAAACAGCTTAAATCATAGAATTTGGGGGTAATTTTGATCCCAAAGTATTATTAACCTCAAAAAACATAATTTACACTCATTTTCAGCCTATTCTGAACACATCACACCTCACAATATTATTTTTAGTCCTAAAATTTGCACCGAGGTCGCTGTGTGAGTAAGATAAGCGACCCTAGTGGCCGACACAAACACCGGGCCCATCTAGGAGTGGCACTGCAGTGTCACGCAGGATGTCCCTTCCAAAAAACCCTCCCCAAACAGCACATGACGCAAAGAAAAAAAGAGGCGCAATGAGGTAGCTGTGTGAGTAAGATTAGCGACCCTAGTGGCCGACACAAACACCGGGCCCATCTAGGAGTGGCACTGCAGTGTCACGCAGGATGGCCCTTCCAAAAAACCCTCCCCAAACAGCACGTGACGCAAAGAAAAAAAGAGGCGCAATGAGGTAGCTGTGTGAGTAAGATTAGCGACCCTAGTGGCCGACACAAACACCGGGCCCATCTAGGAGTGGCACTGCAGTGTCACGCAGGATGGCCCTTCCAAAAAACCCTCCCCAAACAGCACACGACGCAAAGAAAAAAAGAGGCGCAATGAGGTAGCTGACTGTGTGAGTAAGATTAGCGACCCTAGTGGCCGACACAAACACCGGGCACATCTAGGAGTGGCACTGCAGTGTCACGCAGGATGTCCCTTCCAAAAAACCCTCCCCAAACAGCACATGACGCAAAGAAAAAAAGAGGCGCAATGAGGTAGCTGTGTGAGTAAGATTAGCGACCCTAGTGGCCGACACAAACACCGGGCCCATCTAGGAGTGGCACTGCAGTGTCACGCAGGATGTCCCTTCCAAAAAACCCTCCCCAATCAGCACATGACGCAAAGAAAAAGAAAAGAAAAAAGAGGTGCAAGATGGAATTATCCTTGGGCCCTCCCACCCACCCTTATGTTGTATAAACAAAACAGGACATGCACACTTTAACCAACCCATCATTTCAGTGACAGGGTCTGCCACACGACTGTGACTGATATGACGGGTTGGTTTGGACCCCCCCCAAAAAAGAAGCAATTAATCTCTCCTTGCACAAACTGGCTCTACAGAGGCAAGATGTCCACCTCATCTTCACCCTCCGATATATCACCGTGTACATCCCCCTCCTCACAGATTATCAATTCGTCCCCACTGGAATCCACCATCTCAGCTCCCTGTGTACTTTGTGGAGGCAATTGCTGCTGGTCAATGTCTCCGCGGAGGAATTGATTATAATTCATTTTAATGAACATCATCTTCTCCACATTTTCTGGATGTAACCTCGTACGCCGATTGCTGACAAGGTGAGCGGCGGCACTAAACACTCTTTCGGAGTACACACTTGTGGGAGGGCAACTTAGGTAGAATAAAGCCAGTTTGTGCAAGGGCCTCCAAATTGCCTCTTTTTCCTGCCAGTATAAGTACGGACTGTGTGACGTGCCTACTTGGATGCGGTCACTCATATAATCCTCCACCATTCTATCAATGTTGAGAGAATCATATGCAGTGACAGTAGACGACATGTCCGTAATCGTTGTCAGGTCCTTCAGTCCGGACCAGATGTCAGCATCAGCAGTCGCTCCAGACTGCCCTGCATCACCGCCAGCGGGTGGGCTCGGAATTCTGAGCCTTTTCCTCGCACCCCCAGTTGCGGGAGAATGTGAAGGAGGAGATGTTGACAGGTCGCGTTCCGCTTGACTTGACAATTTTGTCACCAGCAGGTCTTTCAACCCCAGCAGACCTGTGTCTGCCGGAAAGAGAGATCCAAGGTAGGCTTTAAATCTAGGATCGAGCACGGTGGCCAAAATGTAGTGCTCTGATTTCAACAGATTGACCACCCGTGAATCCTTGTTAAGCGAATTAAGGGCTGCATCCACAAGTCCCACATGCCTAGCGGAATCGCTCCGTGTTAGCTCCTTCTTCAATGCCTCCAGCTTCTTCTGCAAAAGCCTGATGAGGGGAATGACCTGACTCAGGCTGGCAGTGTCTGAACTGACTTCACGTGTGGCAAGTTCAAAGGGCATCAGAACCTTGCACAACGTTGAAATCATTCTCCACTGCACTTGAGACAGGTGCATTCCATCTCCTATATCGTGCTCAATTGTATAGGCTTGAATGGCCTTTTGCTGCTCCTCCAACCTCTGAAGCATATAGAGGGTTGAATTCCACCTCGTTACCACTTCTTGCTTCAGATGATGGCAGGGCAGGTTCAGTAGTTTTTGGTGGTGCTCCAGTCTTCTGTACGTGGTGCCTGTACGCCGAAAGTGTCCCGCAATTTTTCTGGCCACCGACAGCATCTCTTGCACGCCCCTGTCGTTTTTTAAAAAATTCTGCACCACCAAATTCAAGGTATGTGCAAAACATGGGACGTGCTGGAATTTGCCCATATTTAATGCACACACAATATTGCTGGCGTTGTCCGATGCCACAAATCCACAGGAGAGTCCAATTGGGGTAAGCCATTCCGCGATGATCTTCCTCAGTTGCCGTAAGAGGTTTTCAGCTGTGTGCGTATTCTGGAAAGCGGTGATACAAAGCGTAGCCTGCCTAGGAAAGAGTTGGCGTTTGCGAGATGCTGCTACTGGTGCCGCCGCTGCTGTTCTTGCGGCGGGAGTCCATACATCTACCCAGTGGGCTGTCACAGTCATATAGTCCTGACCCTGCCCTGCTCCACTTGTCCACATGTCCGTGGTTAAGTGGACATTGGGTACAACTGCATTTTTTAGGACACTGGTGAGTCTTTTTCTGACGTCCGTGTACATTCTCGGTATCGCCTGCCTAGAGAAGTGGAACCTAGATGGTATTTGGTAACGGGGGCACACTGCCTCAATAAATTGTCTAGTTCCCTGTGAACTAACGGCGGATACCGGACGCACGTCTAACACCAACATAGTTGTCAAGGCCTCAGTTATCCGCTTTGCAGTAGGATGACTGCTGTGATATTTCATCTTCCTCGCAAAGGACTGTTGAACAGTCAATTGCTTACTGGAAGTAGTACAAGTGGGCTTACGACTTCCCCTCTGGGATGACCATCGACTCCCAGCGGCAACAACAGCAGCGCCAGCAGCAGTAGGCGTTACACGCAAGGATGCATCGGAGGAATCCCAGGCAGGAAAGGACTCGTCAGACTTGCCAGTGACATGGCCTGCAGGACTATTGGCATTCCTGGGGAAGGAGGAAATTGACACTGAGGGAGTTGGTGGGGTGGTTTGCGTGAGCTTGGTTACAAGAGGAAGGGATTTACTGGTCAGTGGACTGCTTCCGCTGTCACCCAAAGTTTTTGAACTTGTCACTGACTTATTATGAATGCGCTGCAGGTGACGTATAAGGGAGGATGTTCGGAGGTGGTTAACGTCCTTACCCCTACTTATTACAGCTTGACAAAGGGAACACACGGCTTGACACCTGTTGTCCGCATTTCTGGTGAAATACCTCCACACCGAAGAGCTGATTTTTTTGGTATTTTCACCTGGCATGTCAACGGCCATATTCCTCCCACGGACAACAGGTGTCTCCCCGGGTGCCTGACTTAAACAAACCACCTCACCATCAGAATCCTCCTGGTCAATTTCCTCCCCAGCGCCAGCAACACCCATATCCTCCTCATCCTGGTGTACTTCAACACTGACATCTTCAATCTGACTATCAGGAACTGGACTGCGGGTGCTCCTTCCAGCACTTGCAGGGGGCATGCAAATAGTGGAAGGCGCATGCTCTTCACGTCCAGTGTTGGGAAGGTCAGGCATCGCAAACGACACAATTGGACTCTCCTTGTGGATTTGGGATTTCAAAGAACGCACAGTTCTTTGCGGTGCTTTTGCCAGCTTGAGTCTTTTCAGTTTTCTAGCGAGAGGCTGAGTGCTTCCATCCTCATGTGAAGCTGAACCACTAGCCATGAACATAGGCCAGGGCCTCAGCCGTTCCTTGCCACTCCGTGTGGTAAATGGCATATTGGCAAGTTTACGCTTCTCCTCCGACAATTTTATTTTAGGTTTTGGAGTCCTTTTTTTTCTGATATTTGGTGTTTTGGATTTGACATGCTCTGTACTATGACATTGGGCATCGGCCTTGGCAGACGACGTTGCTGGCATTTCATCGTCTCGGCCATGACTAGTGGCAGCAGCTTCAGCACGAGGTGGAAGTGGATCTTGATCTTTCCCTAATTTTGGAACCTCAACTTTTTTGTTCTCCATATTTTATAGGCAGAACTAAAAGGCACCTCAGGTAAACAATGGAGATGGATGGATTGGATAGTTTACTAGTATACAATTATGGACGGACTGCCACGGTTAGGTGGTATAAAAAAACCACGGTTAGGTGGTATATATTATAATAATAATACAATTATGGATGGACGGACTGCCTGCCGACTGCCGACACAGAGGTAGCCACAGCCGTGAACTACCGCACTGTACACTGGTTGATAAAGAGATAGTAGTATACTCGTAACAACTAGTATGACACTATGACGACGGTATAAAGAATGGAAAAAAAACCACGGTTAGGTGGTATATATTATAATAATAATACAATTATGGATGGACGGACTGCCTGCCGACTGCCGACACAGAGGTAGCCACAGCCGTGAACTACCGCACTGTACACTGGTTGATAAAGAGATAGTAGTATACTCGTAACAACTAGTATGACACTATGACGACGGTATAAAGAATGGAAAAAAAACCACGGTTAGGTGGTATATATTATAATAATAATACAATTATGGATGGACGGACTGCCTGCCGACTGCCGACACAGAGGTAGCCACAGCCGTGAACTACCGCACTGTACACTGGTTGATAAAGAGATAGTAGTATACTCGTAACAACTAGTATGACACTATGACGACGGTATAAAGAATGGAAAAAAAACCACGGTTAGGTGGTATATATTATAATAATAATACAATTATGGATGGACGGACTGCCTGCCGACTGCCGACACAGAGGTAGCCACAGCCGTGAACTACCGCACTGTACACTGGTTGATAAAGAGATAGTAGTATACTCGTAACAACTAGTATGACACTATGACGGTATAAAGAAAGAAAAAAAAATACCACGGTTAGGTGGTATATATTGTAATACAATTATGGATGGACGGACTGCCTGCCGAGTTCCGACTGCCGACACAGAGGTAGCCACAGCCGTGAACTACCGCACTGTACTGTGTCTGCTGCTAATATAGACTGGTTGATAAAGAGATAGTATACAATACATACAACAATGAATATACTACTATACTGGTGGTCAGGCACTGGTCACCACTAGTCACACTGGCAGTGGCACTCCTGCAGCAAAAGTGTGCACTGTTTAATTTTAAATTAATATAATATTATGTACTCCTGGGGGCTCCTGCTAAAACAACCTGCAGTGCTCCCCAGTCTCCCCCACAATTATTATAAGCTTTGCCTTTTATACATTGATGTGCAGCACACTGGGCTGAGCTGAGTGCACACAGACTGAGTCACACTGTGTGACTGGCTGCTGCTGTGTATCGTTTTTTTTCAGGCAGAGAACGGATATAGCAGAGAACGGATATATATTAAAATAAATAAAAGTTAACTAACAACAACTGCACTGGTCACTGTGGTAAACTCTGTCTGACTCTGCACAATCTCTCTCTCTCTTCTAATCTAATTTCTAATGGAGAGGACGCCAGCCACGTCCTCTCCCTATCAATCTCAATGCACGTGTGAAAATGGCGGCGACGCGCGGCTCCTTATATAGAATCCGAGTCTCGCGAGAATCCGACAGCGTCATGATGACGTTCGGGCGCGCTCGGGTTAACCGAGCAAGGCGGGAGGATCCGAGTCTGCTCGGACCCGTGAAAAAAACATGAAGTTCGTGCGGGTTCGGTTTCAGAGAAACCGAACCCGCTCATCTCTAGTAATTTGAAGACCTCTTTTGCTGATGAGAGGGGGATCATACAGGCCTGTCCAGCTCCACCAGTTTTGTTTATTTTGACTATAGAACCTTGTTTCAGAGAACCTTTTCTATGACAATACAGTTTACTACCACCACTGTTGGGGGTGCGGCCGTTATGGATCCTGCTTATTTGAGTCTATCCTCCCGTGGTCAACACTGAGCAGGTGTTGTGTTTGGTGCATTCGCAGTAAAGTCTTGTAGGACTGTGTTTGCTACACATGTAATCCATGGGACCAATGCGACCAATTCACTTTGTTTCATCATGTTCCTAGTTTGTTCAGTATGGGGACATGCAAGATTCAAATCATTTAGCGGGGTGAGAAATGCTCTACTGTCCTTCGTTAAACCAGACACAATCTCCCAACTGTGCCTTATCCACATTCTGATTCTGAGTTAAACATTCAAAATCTTGTTCTTGAACAATGCTGCCACAAGATGTATGGATGTGGGTAGCCAGTACGCAGTAAAGCCATGCCACTCCACCAGCTCATCTTATCTAAGGTTCCATGTAGCTCTCTCACTGTCATTGATTTCAGTGCAATTTACTGATGACTACTGTACTTCTTATATTTTAAGATTTTATATATATATATATATATATATATATATATAAATGTGAAGGCCTTCAATCACTCACTCACTCACTCACTCACTCATTCACTCACTGACTCACTGACTCATCACTAGTTCTCTAACTTCCCGATACGTTAGGAAGCTGAAATTGAACATAGGTATTCTTCAGCTGTGAAATAGGAAAACTACGTAATTAGAATTTTAATAAACCTCCCCTAAGGGGATGAAAAGTGGGTTGACATACTGTAATGACACACATTGGTGATGTCACATCTCCAGGGTAAATATTATTCAGAATGAGTTTTAAACCTACTGATGTCATCAAAACCAGGCAGTGGCGGGGTTCCACTTTAGTGGACTTATGGGGCCATGGGTTTGAATCTTAACAGGAAGGTTAATTGGCTTATGACAAGATTAACCTTAGTGTGTATGTGTGTGGGAGCGTGGAGGGCAAGGTGCAGGGCTTGTAAGACTATGGTTGGTGGTGAATGAGTTGCTGAATGAAGGGTATGAAAGTGTTCTATGTGCTTCTGCTGTGTGTCATGAGGGGATCTGAGTCTATATAGATTTGGGTTTTCTGTGTCTAGCGATACTGCTGTCTTGTAGGGGGAGATTCCGTGCTCTTGTAATTTCCGAGTTTAGTAAACAGGAACGTGTCAACTCCCATGAAAGACCCTAATATTTATAGAGTGTGCACCTCACAATGTAAGGTGGGGGAATCCCTAACATTTGAAAAATATGGAGACACCATATGATTACTCCAGGAAGGGCTAAGAACTTCATAACAACAGTACCATAATACAAGGGGACTCTTACATCTGGCCTTCCCTCCTGAGCAGTCCCCTGTCTGAGTAAAAAAACATCTTCTCAGTGTATGGGGGTTATGGGATCTTTTGTTCTTCTTCTGACTCTCCTCATTAAGTCATGCCTCCAGATTGCAGCAACCTCAAACTCACAGTAGGAGGCACTTTTCCATGGGCACTCTTAATTTCACGGAAACCACGCTGTTTCTGACAGTAATCCTTCCCCATGGTTCTCTACAGTGGCAGACAGCATGGCGACTAGAGATGAGCGGGTTCGGTTTCTCTGAATCCGAACCCGCCAGAACTTCATGTTTTTTTTCACGGGTCCGAGCGACTCGGATCTTCCCGCCTTGCTCGGTTAACCCGAGCGCGCCCGAACGTCATCATGACGCTGTCGGATTCTCGCGAGGCTCGGATTCTATCGCGAGACTCGGATTCTATATAAGGAGCCGCGCGTCGCCGCCATTTTTCACACGTGCATTGAGATTGATAGGGAGAGGACGTGGCTGGCGTCCTCTCCGTTTAGAATAGATTAGAGAGACACTTGATTTACTAATTTTGGGGAGCATTAGGAGTACTCAGTACAGTGCAGAGTTTTGCTGATAGTGACCACCAGTTTTATTTATAATCCGTTCTCTGCCTGAAAAAAGCGATACACAGCACACAGTGACTCAGTCACATACCATATCTGTGTGCACTGCTCAGGCTCAGGCCAGTGTGCTGCATCATCTATTATCATAATATCTATATATAATATTATATATATCTGTCTGACTGCTCAGCTCACACAGCTTATAATTGTGGGGGAGACTGGGGAGCACTACTGCAGTGCCAGTTATAGGTTATAGCAGGAGCCAGGAGTACATAATATATTATATAGTGAGTGACCACCAGACACACAGTGCAGTTTATTTAATATATCCGTTCTCTGCCTGAAAAAAGCGATACACACAGTGACTCAGTCAGTCACATACCATATCTGTGTGCACTGCTCAGGCTCAGGCCAGTGTGCTGCATCATCTATATATATTATATATCTGTCTGACTGCTCAGCTCACACAGCTTATAATTGTGGGGGAGACTGGGGAGCACTACTGCAGTGCCAGTTATAGGTTATAGCAGGAGCCAGGAGTACATAATATTATATTAAAATTAAACAGTGCACACTTTTGCTGCAGGAGTGCCACTGCCAGTGTGACTAGTGACCAGTGACCTGACCACCAGTATATATAATATTAGTAGTATACTATCTCTTTATCAACCAGTCTATATATTAGCAGCAGACACAGTACAGTGCGGTAGTTCACGGCTGTGGCTACCTCTGTGTCGGCACTCGGCAGCCCGTCCATAATTGTATATACCACCTAACCGTGGTTTTTTTTTCTTTCTTTATACATACATACTAGTTACGAGTATACTATCTCTTTATCAACCAGTCTATATATTAGCAGCAGACACAGTACAGTGCGGTAGTTCACGGCTGTGGCTACCTCTGTGTCGGCACTCGGCAGCCCGTCCATAATTGTATATACCACCTAACAGTGGTTTTTTTTTCTTTCTTTATACATACATACTAGTTACGAGTATACTATCTCTTTATCAACCAGTCTATATTAGCAGCAGACACAGTACAGTGCGGTAGTTCACGGCTGTGGCTACCTCTGTGTCGGCACTCGGCAGCCCGTCCATAATTGTATATACCACCTAACCGTGGTTTTTTTTTCTTTCTTTATACATACATACTAGTTACGAGTATACTATCTCTTTATCAACCAGTCTATATATTAGCAGCAGACACAGTACAGTGCGGTAGTTCACGGCTGTGGCTACCTCTGTGTCGGCACTCGGCAGCCCGTCCATAATTGTATATACCACCTAACCGTGGTTTTTTTTTCTTTCTTTATACATACATACTAGTTACGAGTATACTATCTCTTTATCAACCAGTCTATATATTAGCAGCAGACACAGTACAGTGCGGTAGTTCACGGCTGTGGCTACCTCTGTGTCGGCACTCGGCAGCCCGTCCATAATTGTATATACCACCTAACCGTGGTTTTTTTTTCTTTCTTTATACATACATACTAGTTACGAGTATACTATCTCTTTATCAACCAGTCTATATTAGCAGCAGACACAGTACAGTGCGGTAGTTCACGGCTGTGGCTACCTCTGTGTCGGCACTCGGCAGCCCGTCCATAATTGTATATACCACCTAACCGTGGTTTTTTTTTCTTTCTTTATACATACATACTAGTTACGAGTATACTATCTCTTTATCAACCAGTCTATATATTAGCAGCAGACACAGTACAGTGCGGTAGTTCACGGCTGTGGCTACCTCTGTGTCGGCACTCGGCAGCCCGTCCATAATTGTATATACCACCTAACCGTGGTTTTTTTTTCTTTCTTTATACATACATACTAGTTACGAGTATACTATCTCTTTATCAACCAGTCTATATATTAGCAGCAGACACAGTACAGTGCGGTAGTTCACGGCTGTGGCTACCTCTGTGTCGGCACTCGGCAGCCCGTCCATAATTGTATATACCACCTAACCGTGGTTTTTTTTTCTTTCTTTATACATACATACTAGTTACGAGTATACTATCTCTTTATCAACCAGTCTATATATTAGCAGCAGACACAGTACAGTGCGGTAGTTCACGGCTGTGGCTACCTCTGTGTCGGCACTCGGCAGCCCGTCCATAATTGTATATAGCACCTAACCGTGGTTTTTTTTTCTTTCTTTATACATACATACTAGTTACGAGTATACTATCTCTTTATCAACCAGTCTATATATTAGCAGCAGACACAGTACAGTGCGGTAGTTCACGGCTGTGGCTACCTCTGTGTCGGCACTCGGCAGCCCGTCCATAATTGTATACTAGTATCCAATCCATCCATCTCCATTGTTTACCTGAGGTGCCTTTTAGTTGTGCCTATTAAAATATGGAGAACAAAAATGTTGAGGTTCCAAAATTAGGGAAAGATCAAGATCCACTTCCACCTCGTGCTGAAGCTGCTGCCACTAGTCATGGCCGAGACGATGAAATGCCAGCAACGTCGTCTGCCAAGGCCGATGCCCAATGTCATAGTACAGAGCATGTCAAATCCAAAACACCAAATATCAGTAAAAAAAGGACTCCAAAACCTAAAATAAAATTGTCGGAGGAGAAGCGTAAACTTGCCAATATGCCATTTACCACACGGAGTGGCAAGGAACGGCTGAGGCCCTGGCCTATGTTCATGGCTAGTGGTTCAGCTTCACATGAGGATGGAAGCACTCAGCCTCTCGCTAGAAAAATGAAAAGACTCAAGCTGGCAAAAGCAGCACAGCAAAGAACTGTGCATTCTTCGAAATCCCAAATCCACAAGGAGAGTCCAATTGTGTCGGTTGCGATGCCTGACCTTCCCAACACTGGACGTGAAGAGCATGCGCCTTCCACCATTTGCACGCCCCCTGCAAGTGCTGGAAGGAGCACCCGCAGTCCAGTTCCTGATAGTCAGATTGAAGATGTCAGTGTTGAAGTACACCAGGATGAGGAGGATATGGGTGTTGCTGGCGCTGGGGAGGAAATTGACCAGGAGGATTCTGATGGTGAGGTGGTTTGTTTAAGTCAGGCACCCGGGGAGACACCTGTTGTCCGTGGGAGGAATATGGCCGTTGACATGCCAGGTGAAAATACCAAAAAAATCAGCTCTTCGGTGTGGAGGTATTTCACCAGAAATGCGGACAACAGGTGTCAAGCCGTGTGTTCCCTTTGTCAAGCTGTAATAAGTAGGGGTAAGGACGTTAACCACCTCGGAACATCCTCCCTTATACGTCACCTGCAGCGCATTCATAATAAGTCAGTGACAAGTTCAAAAACTTTGGGTGACAGCGGAAGCAGTCCACTGACCAGTAAATCCCTTCCTCTTGTAACCAAGCTCACGCAAACCACCCCACCAACTCCCTCAGTGTCAATTTCCTCCTTCCCCAGGAATGCCAATAGTCCTGCAGGCCATGTCACTGGCAATTCTGACGAGTCCTCTCCTGCCTGGGATTCCTCCGATGCATCCTTGCGTGTAACGCCTACTGCTGCTGGCGCTGCTGTTGTTGCCGCTGGGAGTCGATGGTCATCCCAGAGGGGAAGTCGTAAGCCCACTTGTACTACTTCCAGTAAGCAATTGACTGTTCAACAGTCCTTTGCGAGGAAGATGAAATATCACAGCAGTCATCCTACTGCAAAGCGGATAACTGAGTCCTTGACAACTATGTTGGTGTTAGACGTGCGTCCGGTATCCGCCGTTAGTTCACAGGGAACTAGACAATTTATTGAGGCAGTGTGCCCCCGTTACCAAATACCATCTAGGTTCCACTTCTCTAGGCAGGCGATACCGAGAATGTACACGGACGTCAGAAAAAGACTCACCAGTGTCCTAAAAAATGCAGTTGTACCCAATGTCCACTTAACCACGGACATGTGGACAAGTGGAGCAGGGCAGGGTCAGGACTATATGACTGTGACAGCCCACTGGGTAGATGTATGGACTCCCGCCGCAAGAACAGCAGCGGCGGCACCAGTAGCAGCATCTCGCAAACGCCAACTCTTTCCTAGGCAGGCTACGCTTTGTATCACCGCTTTCCAGAATACGCACACAGCTGAAAACCTCTTACGGCAACTGAGGAAGATCATCGCGGAATGGCTTACCCCAATTGGACTCTCCTGTGGATTTGTGGCATCGGACAACGCCAGCAATATTGTGTGTGCATTAAATATGGGCAAATTCCAGCACGTCCCATGTTTTGCACATACCTTGAATTTGGTGGTGCAGAATTTTTTAAAAAACGACAGGGGCGTGCAAGAGATGCTGTCGGTGGCCAGAAAAATTGCGGGACACTTTCGGCGTACAGGCACCACGTACAGAAGACTGGAGCACCACCAAAAACTACTGAACCTGCCCTGCCATCATCTGAAGCAAGAAGTGGTAACGAGGTGGAATTCAACCCTCTATATGCTTCAGAGGTTGGAGGAGCAGCAAAAGGCCATTCAAGCCTATACAATTGAGCACGATATAGGAGGTGGAATGCACCTGTCTCAAGTGCAGTGGAGAATGATTTCAACGTTGTGCAAGGTTCTGATGCCCTTTGAACTTGCCACACGTGAAGTCAGTTCAGACACTGCCAGCCTGAGTCAGGTCATTCCCCTCATCAGGCTTTTGCAGAAGAAGCTGGAGGCATTGAAGAAGGAGCTAAAAGGGAGCGATTCCGCTAGGCATGTGGGACTTGTGGATGCAGCCCTTAATTCGCTTAACAAGGATTCACGGGTGGTCAATCTGTTGAAATCAGAGCACTACATTTTGGCCACCGTGCTCGATCCTAGATTTAAAGCCTACCTTGGATCTCTCTTTCCGGCAGACACAGGTCTGCTGGGGTTGAAAGACCTGCTGGTGACAAAATTGTCAAGTCAAGCGGAACGCGACCTGTCAACATCTCCTCCTTCACATTCTCCCGCAACTGGGGGTGCGAGGAAAAGGCTCAGAATTCCGAGCCCACCCGCTGGCGGTGATGCAGGGCAGTCTGGAGCGACTGCTGATGCTGACATCTGGTCCGGACTGAAGGACCTGACAACGATTACGGACATGTCGTCTACTGTCACTGCATATGATTCTCTCAACATTGATAGAATGGTGGAGGATTATATGAGTGACCGCATCCAAGTAGGCACGTCACACAGTCCGTACTTATACTGGCAGGAAAAAGAGGCAATTTGGAGGCCCTTGCACAAACTGGCTTTATTCTACCTAAGTTGCCCTCCCACAAGTGTGTACTCCGAAAGAGTGTTTAGTGCCGCCGCTCACCTTGTCAGCAATCGGCGTACGAGGTTACATCCAGAAAATGTGGAGAAGATGATGTTCATTAAAATGAATTATAATCAATTCCTCCGCGGAGACATTGACCAGCAGCAATTGCCTCCACAAAGTACACAGGGAGCTGAGATGGTGGATTCCAGTGGGGACGAATTGATAATCTGTGAGGAGGGGGATGTACACGGTGATATATCGGAGGGTGAAGATGAGGTGGACATCTTGCCTCTGTAGAGCCAGTTTGTGCAAGGAGAGATTAATTGCTTCTTTTTTGGGGGGGGTCCAAACCAACCCGTCATATCAGTCACAGTCGTGTGGCAGACCCTGTCACTGAAATGATGGGTTGGTTAAAGTGTGCATGTCCTGTTTTGTTTATACAACATAAGGGTGGGTGGGAGGGCCCAAGGACAATTCCATCTTGCACCTCTTTTTTCTTTTCTTTTTCTTTGCATCATGTGCTGATTGGGGAGGGTTTTTTGGAAGGGACATCCTGCGTGACACTGCAGTGCCACTCCTAGATGGGCCCGGTGTTTGTGTCGGCCACTAGGGTCGCTAATCTTACTCACACAGTCAGCTACCTCATTGCGCCTCTTTTTTTCTTTGCGTCATGTGCTGTTTGGGGAGGGTTTTTTGGAAGGGACATCCTGCGTGACACTGCAGTGCCACTCCTAGATGGGCCCGGTGTTTGTGTCGGCCACTAGGGTCGCTAATCTTACTCACACAGCTACCTCATTGCGCCTCTTTTTTTCTTTGCGTCATGTGCTGTTTGGGGAGGGTTTTTTGGAAGGGACATCCTGCGTGACACTGCAGTGCCACTCCTAGATGGGCCCGGTGTTTGTGTCGGCCACTAGGGTCGCTTATCTTACTCACACAGCGACCTCGGTGCAAATTTTAGGACTAAAAATAATATTGTGAGGTGTGAGGTATTCAGAATAGACTGAAAATGAGTGGAAATTATGTTTTTTGAGGTTAATAATACTTTGGGATCAAAATGACCCCCAAATTCTATGATTTAAGCTGTTTTTTAGTGTTTTTTGAAAAAAACACCCGAATCCAAAACACACCCGAATCCGACAAAAAAAATTCGGTGAGGTTTTGCCAAAACGCGTTCGAACCCAAAACACGGCCGCGGAACCGAACCCAAAACCAAAACACAAAACCCGAAAAATTTCAGGCGCTCATCTCTAATGGCGACCCTCTACTTTCCTTTATTTTCTTCCCTTGTTGGCATTGATGGGATTTCTTCAGGGGGACCTTAATGGTGGGGAACCTCCCACCCCCTCCTCATTCACAATAATTATGACATGCATAACAGTGACCCCTTGCTCATAGGGGCTTCCCCCTCTCCTTAAAATTATTTTGATTTATACCTACAGTACATATGCTTTCCAAATGCTGGAGAGCCACAGGACCTCCTCCACCCATCCTTCTGTACACATCCTTGAACCACAGGAAACCAGAATGGCATTGCAAAAGAAGCTGTGTACAGTATACTGTATATTATTCTCTACTATTTGAAACGTATTAATGAGCTTGGTGATCACAGTAAGATTCTATCATAGAATAAGAGAAATAGTTTTGTGCTCATGTTCATACTGTACTTCAGAGAGACTCTTACATGATCAAGGAGCTTTTTTGCTCACACCAGGGGCGGCCTATAGGTGTTTCTTATAGGGGAGAGGTTTCAAATTAAATCATAACTCCTCCCCTCTATTTATTTCTCCTCCCCCTTCCACTCCTGATTCCTCTCATGATATAAAATGGATAGTTCGCCACTTGATACAACTAGCAGGCTCCTGCTTATTACCTACGGCAGGCCCCAGCCCATCTCCCCACCCCAACCTGCCAGCCGGGCTCTGGTGGCTGCTGGGGCGTGGGGAGAGATGCCTGCAACTAAGGGACACATGATGCGTCAGGTGGCAGAGCTGGTGGGGAACGGCATAAGGCCCAGGGCTGCAGGCTGCCACGTGGGGAGGGGCTCTGGCTGCCATGGGTAGGAAAGCTCAACTGGTGCTGGCCAACTGATGAGGTGGCTGGTGCGTTGGGGGGAAGCGAGTGCCACCGAAGTGAAGGGGGGATGGAGTGAGTGTAGGCTTGGAGGAAGGGGCCTGTATTTACCCGGTGCTTCTGTCCCCTGCTGCCAGCTTCCGTGATCTGCTCCTCCTTGCTGGTCACGTGGTTTCTCCAGTGCTGTCTCTCCTCACAGCTGTGTCACAGAAGGTGGAGATCACACCAGTAGCTGAGGCATTGCACTGATAGGCAGTCACAGCACCAGCAGGAGGATCGTATCAAAAGAGGTGGAGATCACACCAGTGGGTGAGGTATTGCACTGATAGGCAGTCACAGCACCAACAGGAGGATCGTGTCAAAGGAGGTGGAGATCACACCAGTAGGTGAGGCATTACACTGGTAGGCAGTCACAGCACCAGCAGGAGGATCGTATCAAAAGAGGTGGAGATCACACCAGTAGGTGAGGCATTACACTGGTAGGCAGTCACAGCACCAGCAGGAGGTTTGTGTCATAGGAGGTGGAGATCACAACAGTAGGTGAGGCATTGTACTGGTAGGCAGTCACAGCACCAACAGGAGGATTGTGTCAAAGGAGGTGGAGATCACACCAGTAGGTGAGGCATTACACTGGTAGGCAGTCAAAAGCACCAGCAAGAGGATGGTGTCACAGGAGGTGGAGATCACACCAGTAGGTGAGGCATTACACTGGTAAGCAGTCACAGTACCTACGGTAGCTACACCTCTATATATAACACATGTAACTGTGACAGGGAAGGTGGCCTCTCCCAGCTCTGGGCCCCATAGTAGCTGCCAGGGGCGGATTGGGATCGAACACCAGCCCGGGAAATTTATGGAAGCAACCATAATGAGGGTGGAGTCTGTTGAGGGGGAGGGGCCTGTCAAGAGGGCGGGGTCACTCCTCAGAGGCCCTGATTCCGAGATAGACACAGTTGGGGCATCCTTTGCTTTACGTTATGCTAATGTTTACCTGTGACTGTGGCCGTCATTCTGAGTTGATCGCTCACTAGCTACTTTTAGCAGCCATGCAAACGCATTGTCGCCACCCATGGGGGAGTGTATTTTCGCTTTGCAAGTGTGCGATCGCATGTGCAGCCGAGCGACACAAACACATTTTGTGCAAAACAAGGCCAGCCCTGTAGTTACTTATCCTGTGCGATGATTCTAGCGATGGAGGTCCCGGAATTGACGTCAGATACCCGCCGTGCAAATGCCTGGACATGCCTGTGTTTTCCCAAACACTCCCAGAAAATGGTCAGTTGACACCCACAAACGCCCTCTTCCTGTCAATCGGGTGTGCAAATGGATTCGTCTCTAAAAGCATTGCACAACAACGATGCTCTTTATACCCGTACGACGCGCGTGCACATTGCGGCGCATATGCATGCACAGTTTTGCCATTTTTTTACCTGATCGCAGCGCCGCTAAAATTGTCAGCGAGCGATCAACTCGGAATGACCCTCTATGCATATGCTGCTACAATACCCTTCTATGATGCATCATCTGTACGTCTGAATATACAAGGACTAATATGCCCACTTTCAGTGTCTACTGACACTGCAGTCATGCCTTTAATCTACTTCTGATTTTATTGATTTTTCATTCTACAAACCCCTTTTTTTAACCTTATATGTTTCAAAGTACAGGGAGGAGGAGCACACACTACATACAGCACAGTACATGGAGGAAGCACACACTACACACAGCACAGTACAGGGAGGGAGCACACACTACATACAGCACAGTACAGGAAGGGAGCACACACAAGTAGTGAAACACAGACACAGGGGACCAGCGCAGCAGAATCTGTCCCAGTGGCTACCCGCCCCTGATTACATACATAGCCACCACATTATTACATGAATAGCACCACATTATACAAATAGCACCGCATCACACGCAGGGCCGGTTCAAGGCCGCTCTCCGCCCCGGGCAGGAAACGGGGCGTGGCCTAATAAGGGGGCGTGGTCAGTTACGCCCCCTGTACATTACTAGCGCCGCTTGAATGCTGAGCGGTGCGCAATGACGTCATCGCGCACCGCACAGCAAAAGGTCCTCTCCACGAAGGGAAACTAGACACGCAGCGTCTAGTTCCCTTCGTGGAGAGGACCTTTGCTGTACGGCGCGCGATGACGTCATCGCGCACCGCTCAGCAAAGGTACTCTCCACGAAGGGAAACTAGACGCGTAGCGTCTAGTTCCCTTCACAGGAGGCGGGGATACAGCGGGCCGGGCAGCGGGCAGCGGAGGCGGACGGGGGCCACAGCAGGCAGCAGTGGCGGATCTTGCCACGGTGCGGCACCCTCCGGATGGCGCCAGCGCCCTCCGGAAGGCGGCGCCCCGGGCAAAAGTCCTACTTGCCCGTGGCAAGATCCGCTACTGATCACACGTATAGCACTGCATTACACGTACAGCACCGCATTACATGTATAGCACTACACGTATAGCACTGCATTACACAAATAGCACCACATAAAATGAATAGCACAACATTACAGGTATAGCACCGCATTAAACGACTAGCACCAAATTACATACATAACCACCACATTACATACGTAGCCACCGCATTACGGTGGTCATTCCGAGTTGATCGCTCGCTAGCAGTTTTTAGCAGCCGTGCAAATGCTAAGCCGCCGCCCTCTGGGAGTGTATTTTAGCTTAGCAGAAGTGTGAATGAAAGGATCGCAGAGCGGCTACAAATAAAAATTGTGCAGCTTCAGAGAAGCTTCAGACCAACTCAGCACTTGCGATCCCTTCGGACTGTTCAGTTCCTGTTTTGACGTCACAAACACGCCCTGCGTTCTCCCAGCCACACCTGCGTTTTTCCAGGCACGCCTGCGTTTTTACGAACACTCCCTGAAAACGGTCAGTTGACACCCAGAAATGCCCACTTCATGTCAATCACTCTGTAGCCAGCTGTGCGACTGAAAAGCGTTGCTAGACCTCGTGTGAAACTACATCGGCCGTTGTGAAAGTACGTTGCGCATGCGCATTGCGCCGCATACGCATGCGCATTTGGCCGCATACGCATGCACATTGCGCCGCATGCGCAGAAGTGCCTTTTTTTGCTTCATTGCTGTGCAGCGAACATTTTCTGCTAGCGATCAACTCGGGATGACCACCTACATACGTAGACACCGCATAAATAGGTCCGTTATCATGAATAGACATTGGGCAGCTATAAGGCTGAAGGACTCTGCATTAGAGATTGTCTCAGGGCTGGCTGTGAGTGCTGCCTAGTCAGCTGGCATTCTGAGAACAAGGTACATCGCCGCTCTGGCCAGTTCAGTGAGAGTGTGGGAGCTGGGTGGCAGCGGGTGTAGTGAACCCGGCTCCGACCATCGCTTTGCTGCTGCTCCTGGGCCGGGTCGTTGAAGAGACCTTTGGCCGGGGCGAGGGAGAGGATGCTGCAGGGCTGGTTAACTTTCTCAAGGTCCCCCATTGGTAGAACAGCATCACCACTTTTCATGTCTTGCGGCATCTGGAAGTGCCCGCTAGCCTAACTTTCGGATTGCATTCCAATGAACCACAAGTACTGGAAGCAGTGTGAGCTAGCCCAGCCTGAGTGTGAATCGGCCTGGCTGAGGGGGATATGGGACCAGCCCATTGAAAGCCGTCATGGTGTCCTGTGGTCCAAAAGCAGCTGCACCTATGGTAGCTACACCCTTGTATATAACACATGTAATTGTGACAGGGAAGGTTGCCCCTCTCAGCTCTGCATAGCAGCTGCACTCCCTGCACTTATGGTAGCTACGTCCTTGTATATAACACATGTAACTGTGACAGGGAAGGTGGCCCCTCTCAGCACTGGGTCCCATAGCAGCTGCACTGCTCGTACCTATGGTAGCTACACCCTTGTATATAACACATGTAACTGTGACAGGGAAGGTGGCCCTCTCAGCACTGGGTCCCATAGCAGCTGCACTCCCTGCACCTATGGTAGCTACACCCTGTATATAACACATGTAACTGTGACAGGGAAGGTGACGTCTCTCAGCTATAGGTCCCATAGCATCTGCACTCCCTGCACCTATGGTAGCTACACCCAGTATATAACACATGTAACTGGGACAGGGAAGGTGGCCCCTCTCAGCTCTGGGCCCCATAGCAGCTGCACTCGTGCTTCGCGAGCCCGCATGGGGCTCTGTTGCACTCGTACCCCCACCGGCAATCTGGCGGCCCGGATCCCGGCATCAGGATGCTGACCGCTAGGATCCCAACCGCCGGTTACACGATCCCAACGCATGATAGAGCATATGGTACTTGCTATTCTCCCGCAATGTCTTGGACACTCCAGGATAGCAGGCACCAAGGTGTAGACATATCTTTAGTAATGCCTCAGTTCCACACGCTGATGCCCACTTCCCGTGTGAAGTGACCAGTTCAGGCGAGCTGATGACGCTATTCCTGCTGAATCCCATCATCATGGCCCCTTTCCCTGCTTTACAATGAAGTAATCGTGGAGTTATATACTGTGCCTTGATGATGCGATTTTGCTGTCATGCCCCTGCACTGCCCATATGGTTGCGTTATACCCCTCCCAACTGGCAGCCAAGAACTTGGTAAGTGTGTGATATCTGGGCCCTGTAGCTCACCAGAAAAAAATAATCTATTCCTCTTACGTCCTAGAGAATGCTGGGGTCCACATTAGTACCATGGGGTATAGACAGGTCCACTAGGAGCCACTGGCACTTTAAGAGTTTGAGAGTGTGGGCTGGCTCCTCCCTCTATGCCCCTCCTACCAGACTCAGTTTAGAAAATGTGCCCGGAGGAGCCGGTCACAGCTAGGGGAGCTCTCCAGAGTTTCTCTAGTAAAAGTTTTCTTACAGTTTATTATTTTACAGGGAGGCTGCTGGCAACAGTCTCCCTGCTTCGTGGGACTAAGGGGGAGAGCAATGTCTGCCCTGCGGGGTCTGAGCCACTATCTCCGCTGACAGGACACTGAGCTCCTGAGGGTGCTGATCGTTAGCTGCTCCAGGCGACCGCTCACTCCCGCAGCATGCCGCCACCCCCCTAGAGAGCCAGAAGACTTTGATTGTGAGTGAGTTACCGCCCCCCCTGGCAAGCGGGGAGCCGGTGTGAAGATTGCGGCAACAGGGTAGGGAGCACAGTACTAACTGCGCTACGGGGCTCAGCGGTACATAGTGCGGCACCTCCGAGGTCGCGCACACGCGCACTGTAGACTTTGCAGGGGGGGGGGGGAGTAGGGGGAGGCTCCTGGCTGCTGCTGCTGCCTGTACAGTGTGACAGGAACAGCAGCCGGTGAGACAGGGAGAGCGCCGCGGGTAGCGCCGGCGGAATCCCTGTCGCATGGGGCGAGTGGGCAGTGCAGGTGCCGGTGGCGCCTCCCTGCTGCTCGCCCCGTGTTAGATACGCCTCTGACCAGGGGGTTGTAGAAGTGTGGGGGGGGGGGGCTGTGTAAAGTCTGTGTAGTCTATTAAGGTACACAGACAGCGCTGGTAGTTTCCTTAGTTCTACCTCAAAAAGCGCTGCGTGTGGGTTGTCTCCAATCTCTGTGTCTCTCTGTGGTATACTTGGTGGGAAACTGTGTCTGACATTTCCGTGTGTGTGTGTGTGTGTGTGTGTGTGTGTGTGTGTGTGTGGGTGTGTGTTTAATATCTCACATAGCCATGTCTAGAGACTCTGGGGGTCATTCTGCGTTGATTGTAGCTGTGCTAAATTTAGCACAGCTATGATCATTCACACTGACATGCGGAGGGACCCCCAGCACAAGGCTAGACCGCCCTACATGTCAGTGCCGCCCCCGGCCCGCAGCGGCTGCGTGTGATGTCACGCAGTTGCCGCGGCCCGCCCCCCACCAACAGTCCAGCCACGCCTGTGTTGGCCGGCCCGTGCCCCGTAAACGGCGGCTTAATGCTGCCGTCCAGCCCCCTTCGGCCCAGCGACCGCCTCTGCCTCAGAAGCGATCGCTAGGCAACGACGGCTGGCATGTGCCGGCGCACTGCAGTGCGGGCGCATGCGCAGTTCCGACCCGACCGCTGCGATGCGATGCGAGAAACTGCAGCGAGCGATCGGGTCGGAATGACCCCCTCTGTGTCATGTGCTGCAGAATATGGAGGAGGGATCCATTCCATGTACACAGGATTGTAATGCTTTGTCTCAGATCCCTATTGTTGAACCTGAGTGGTTGGCTTCTATCAAAGGAATGATCTCTCAGATCTCTACTAGGGTAGCTAATACTGAGACTGAAACTCAGGTGTTGAAGAAGTCTATGACAGTTTGGTCAGGCTCTGTCCCTATTCTTGCAAAATCCCTTAAAATGTTCCCACAGAAACGTGCACTTGCCCAAATTATGCAAGATGACACAGATACCGATTCTGATACTGCAGACGGTGATGGGGAGGTGCTGAGGGGGGCGGCATCCCTTGCTAAAGGGGTGCAGCTCATGAATGAGGCCATTAGAGATGTGTTAAACATTAATGACACCACACCTGAGCAGGTTGAGGAGGTTTACTTCACTGACAATAAGAAAGCCTCGCTAACCTTCCCTGCGTCTAAAGAATTAAACGCTATATTTGAAAAATCCTGGGAAAACCTGGAGAAAAAATTCCAGATCCCAAAAAGGGTTCTGGTTGCTTTTCCCTTCCCTGAGGAAGACAGGAAAAAATGGGAAAACCCACCCATTGTGGACGCATCTGTCTCCAGACTGTCTAAAAAGGTGGTTTTACCTGTCCCTGGATCTACCGCGTTAAAAGAACCGGCTGATCGTAAAATTGACACTACGCTCAAATCCATTAACACTGCTTCAGGAGTGGCGTTAGGGCCCACTATTGCCTGTGCATGGATTTCTAAAGCCATAGTAAAGTGGTCAGGCACATTACTAGAGGATTTGAATACAATGGATAGAAGTGACATTGAATTGTTTTTACGTAACATACAGGATTCTGCGGGGTTCAGGGTGGAATCCATGAAGGACCTGGGTACGCTGACTGCATGGATATCTTCCATGTCAGTCTCAGCCCCCAGGGGACTCTGGCTATGCCAATGGCCTGCAGACGTGGAATCCAGGAGAAGTGTGGAGAACCTACCCTACACAGGTCAGGCTCTATTTGGGGAAGCGTTGGATGCGTGGATTTCAACGGCAACCGCGGGTAAGTCACCTTTCCTTCCCTCTGCTAAACCTTCTAAGAAAAAGAAATAAATAAATATATCATAGTGTAGTATATTCTAGATAGACAATTCCACCTTTTATGGCAGAAAAAGGAATTTTATATCGTGGTTTAAATAAAACTTTTCCTCAAGCTAATTGACATCAGGGCACCTTCCAACCTCCAATAAATCCCTAAAACGGGGTTCGTGTAATATTGCCCAAAGTGATAAATAGATGGTAACAAATCCGTCACACCCGCGTTGGTCACCTCACCTTATGGTAATGTGATTACCTCTATATACCCGTCAAACAAATGAGGTCTATACGTGTGGATATTTCACCCAGCAAAAACAGAACATGGGAATTGTCCGAAATAATGGATAGATAGTAACAAATCCGTCACACCCGTGTGGATCACCTTATGGTAATGTAATTACCTCTATATACCCCTCAAACCAATGAGGTCTATGCGTGTGGATATTTCACCCGGCAGAAACGGAACACGGGAATTCCTTAAAAGCAGATTCTTTTATTTCACTCCTCCAAATAAACTTGTAAAAAAGAGGATACTCACATAGCATAATACTGTTTTTTTGGGAGTGTCCACATACAAGACAGACAATTAAAATTACATTTAAAAGGGGGATCTCTAATGAGTCAAAACGCCTACCAGATGGCAAACACGCAGTGCAGGGAAGCAAAAACTGAAAGTCCTCTTAGAGTCCCGGTTACTCCTTGTGGCAATCCAGTCCTGCTCACTGGATGGTAGGTCCGCCTGAGTCTCAAAAGATGATCCCCGCCGTCAGCAACGCGTTTCGGTCTCCCTTCTTCAGGCTTCCGGTGTCTATCCCATTTCAAGAGTGTCCTTTTATAGGGCTCAATGATTGAAAGAAATCCAGCTGATCCGATGCAGACGGCCGTGGAACGCACACTGCGCCCCACGGATTTCCGGAAAGATCTCGCTTACGTCATATCCGCAATGGTCCGTGGAACGCACCGCGCGCTCCACGCGCTCGCCAGCGCAGGCTATTTCCTGTACATCCTTCTTAGCTCGAAATACAGTGAATAATCTAAACCTGCAAAGAGATCAAGATATGTCAAATACATACACATATAAGGAAACTATATAGGGTACTTAACTTACAGCTATAGAACATTATTATATCCGTCATTTCACTCAGAAACAAGAATTATGCTAATCTTCCAAAAAGCATTTTAATTCGAAGTCCGCATTCAATCCTTTTGGGAGTAGAGTTCCCAGATTGAATACCCACTTCATTTCTGTTTTTGATAGAACATTTTCTAAATCCCTGGACCTCCAATTAGGGGTGATTTGTTCTGTTGCCCAGAATGATAGAATATTTTGTTCATCACATCCATGTTTCTCCTTGAAATGACTTGATAGAGAATGGGTTGCAAGACCCTTTCTTATATTGTAAATATGTTCTGATATACGTTTTTTCAAAGGTCTTGAGGTCTTTCCTACGTATAAGAGACCACAGATACATTTGATAACATAGATGACGTTTTTTGAGTCACACGTCAGAAATTGTTTTATTTTATATCTCTTTTCGTTGTGCTCAAAATCTGTCAATTTTCTATTGTTTTTGTTTTTATAGGTCACTCTACAGGGCAAACAGTTTCCACATCTATGGAAACCCATATTTCTGGAACTGCCCCTTTTGTCTTCATATATGGCACTTTTAACTACTTTGTCCCTCATTGAGGGTGCCTTTCTATAGATAAAGGATGGACGATCAGGGAGATGTTTCCCTAAGATTTTATCTTCTTTTAGAAGTTGCCAATTTTTCTTAAATGCCTTTTCTATTTTACCATGGAAATGTCCATACCGAGTTATAAAGGCCCATTTATTAGAGATGAGCGGGTTCGGTTTCTTTGAATCCGAACCCGCACGAACTTCACTTTTTTTTCCACGGGTCCGAGCGACTCGGATCTTCCCGCCTTGCTCGGTTAACCCGAGCGCGCCCGAACGTCATCATGACGCTGTCGGATTCTCGCGAGGCTCGGATTCTATCGCGAGACTCGGATTCTATATAAGGAGCCGCGCGTCGCCGCCATTTTCACTCGTGCATTGAGATTGATAGGGAGAGGACGTGTCTGGCGTCCTCTCCATTAGAATAGAGATAGATAGATTAGATAGAGAGAGATTGTGCAGAGTCGCAGACAGAGTTAGTTTACCACAGTCAGTGACCAGTGCAGTTGCTAGTTAACTTTTATTTAATATAATATATCCGTTCACTTCTCTCTGCTATATCCGTTCTCTGCCTGAAAAAAAAAACGATACACAGCACAGTCAGTCACACAGTGTGACTCAGTCTGTGTGCACTCAGCTCAGCCCAGTGTGCTGCACAGTCATCAATGTATAAATTAAAAGCTTATAATTAATTGTGGGGGAGACTGGGGAGCACTGCAGGTTGTTAGCAGGAGCCAGGAGTACAATTATATTAATTAACAGTGCACACTTTTGCTGCAGGAGTGGTGACCAGTGCCTGACCACCAGTATAGTATTGTTGTATACTACTAATATCTCTTTAAATATCAACCAGTCTATATTAGCAGCAGACACAGTACAGTGCGGTAGTTCACGGCTGTGGCTACCTCTGTGTCGGCACACGGCAGGCAGTCCGTCCGACCAGAATTGTATTATTTATTATTATATACCTACCACCTAACCGTGGTTTTTTTTTCATTCTTTATACCGTCATAGTGTCATCCTAATTGTTACGAGTATACTACTATCTCTTTATCAACCAGTGTACAGTGCGGTAGTTCACGGCTGTGGCTACCTCTGTGTCGGCACACGGCAGGCAGTCCGTCCGACCAGAATTGTATTATTTATTATTATATACCTACCACCTAACCGTGGTTTTTTTTTCATTCTTTATACCGTCATAGTGTCATCCTAATTGTTACGAGTATACTACTATCTCTTTATCAACCAGTGTACAGTGCGGTAGTTCACGGCTGTGGCTACCTCTGTGTCGGCACACGGCAGGCAGTCCGTCCGACCAGAATTGTATTATTTATTATTATATACCTACCACCTAACCGTGGTTTTTTTTTCATTCTTTATACCGTCATAGTGTCATCCTAATTGTTACGAGTATACTACTATCTCTTTATCAACCAGTGTACAGTGCGGTAGTTCACGGCTGTGGCTACCTCTGTGTCGGCACACGGCAGGCAGTCCGTCCGACCAGAATTGTATTATTTATTATTATATACCTACCACCTAACCGTGGTTTTTTTTTCATTCTTTATACCGTCATAGTGTCATCCTAATTGTTACGAGTATACTACTATCTCTTTATCAACCAGTGTACAGTGCGGTAGTTCACGGCTGTGGCTACCTCTGTGTCGGCACACGGCAGGCAGTCCGTCCGACCAGAATTGTATTATTTATTATTATATACCTACCACCTAACCGTGGTTTTTTTTTCATTCTTTATACCGTCATAGTGTCATCCTAATTGTTACGAGTATACTACTATCTCTTTATCAACCAGTGTACAGTGCGGTAGTTCACGGCTGTGGCTACCTCTGTGTCGGCAGTCGGCAGGCAGTCCGTCCATCCATAATTGTATTATTATTATAATATATACCACCTAACCGTGGTTTTTTTTTCATTCTTTATACCGTCATAGTGTCATACTAGTTGTTACGAGTATACTACTATCTCTTTATCAACCAGTGTACAGTGCGGTAGTTCACGGCTGTGGCTACCTCTGTGTCGGCAGTCGGCAGGCAGTCCGTCCATCCATAATTGTATTATTATTATAATATATACCACCTAACTGTGGTTTTTTTTGCATTCTTTATACCGTCGTCATAGTGTCATACTAGTTGTTAAGAGTATACTACTATCTCTTTATCAACCAGTGTACAGTGCGGTAGTTCACGGCTGTGGCTACCTCTGTGTCGGCAGTCGGCAGGCAGTCCGTCCATCCATAATTGTATTATTATTATAATATATACCACCTAACCGTGGTTTTTTTTTCATTCTTTATACCGTCGTCATAGTGTCATACTAGTTGTTACGAGTATACTACTATCTCTTTATCAACCAGTGTACAGTGCGGTAGTTCACGGCTGTGGCTACCTCTGTGTCGGCAGTCGGCAGGCAGTCCGTCCATCCATAATTGTATTATTATTATAATATATACCACCTAACCGTGGTTTTTTTTTCATTCTTTATACCGTCGTCATAGTGTCATACTAGTTGTTACGAGTATACTACTATCTCTTTATCAACCAGTGTACAGTGCGGTAGTTCACGGCTGTGGCTACCTCTGTGTCGGCAGTCGGCAGGCAGTCCGTCCATCCATAATTGTATTATTATTATAATATATACCACCTAACCGTGGTTTTTTTTTCATTCTTTATACCGTCGTCATAGTGTCATACTAGTTGTTACGAGTATACTACTATCTCTTTATCAACCAGTGTACAGTGCGGTAGTTCACGGCTGTGGCTACCTCTGTGTCGGCAGTCGGCAGGCAGTCCGTCCATCCATAATTGTATTATTATTATAATATATACCACCTAACCGTGGTTTTTTTATACCACCTAACCGTGGCAGTCCGTCCATAATTGTATACTAGTATCCAATCCATCCATCTCCATTGTTTACCTGAGGTGCCTTTTAGTTCTGCCTATAAAATATGGAGAACAAAAAAGTTGAGGTTCCAAAATTAGGGAAAGATCAAGATCCACTTCCACCTCGTGCTGAAGCTGCTGCCACTAGTCATGGCCGAGACGATGAAATGCCAGCAACGTCGTCTGCCAAGGCCGATGCCCAATGTCATAGTACAGAGCATGTCAAATCCAAAACACCAAATATCAGAAAAAAAAGGACTCCAAAACCTAAAATAAAATTGTCGGAGGAGAAGCGTAAACTTGCCAATATGCCATTTACCACACGGAGTGGCAAGGAACGGCTGAGGCCCTGGCCTATGTTCATGGCTAGTGGTTCAGCTTCACATGAGGATGGAAGCACTCAGCCTCTCGCTAGAAAACTGAAAAGACTCAAGCTGGCAAAAGCACCGCAAAGAACTGTGCGTTCTTTGAAATCCCAAATCCACAAGGAGAGTCCAATTGTGTCGTTTGCGATGCCTGACCTTCCCAACACTGGACGTGAAGAGCATGCGCCTTCCACTATTTGCATGCCCCCTGCAAGTGCTGGAAGGAGCACCCGCAGTCCAGTTCCTGATAGTCAGATTGAAGATGTCAGTGTTGAAGTACACCAGGATGAGGAGGATATGGGTGTTGCTGGCGCTGGGGAGGAAATTGACCAGGAGGATTCTGATGGTGAGGTGGTTTGTTTAAGTCAGGCACCCGGGGAGACACCTGTTGTCCGTGGGAGGAATATGGCCGTTGACATGCCAGGTGAAAATACCAAAAAAATCAGCTCTTCGGTGTGGAGGTATTTCACCAGAAATGCGGACAACAGGTGTCAAGCCGTGTGTTCCCTTTGTCAAGCTGTAATAAGTAGGGGTAAGGACGTTAACCACCTCGGAACATCCTCCCTTATACGTCACCTGCAGCGCATTCATAATAAGTCAGTGACAAGTTCAAAAACTTTGGGTGACAGCGGAAGCAGTCCACTGACCAGTAAATCCCTTCCTCTTGTAACCAAGCTCACGCAAACCACCCCACCAACTCCCTCAGTGTCAATTTCCTCCTTCCCCAGGAATGCCAATAGTCCTGCAGGCCATGTCACTGGCAAGTCTGACGAGTCCTCTCCTGCCTGGGATTCCTCCGATGCATCCTTGCGTGTAACGCCTACTGCTGCTGGCGCTGCTGTTGTTGCCGCTGGGAGTCGATGGTCATCCCAGAGGGGAAGTCGTAAGCCCACTTGTACTACTTCCAGTAAGCAATTGACTGTTCAACAGTCCTTTGCGAGGAAGATGAAATATCACAGCAGTCATCCTACTGCAAAGCGGATAACTGAGTCCTTGACAACTATGTTGGTGTTAGACGTGCGTCCGGTATCCGCCGTTAGTTCACAGGGAACTAGACAATTTATTGAGGCAGTGTGCCCCCGTTACCAAATACCATCTAGGTTCCACTTCTCTAGGCAGGCGATACCGAGAATGTACACGGACGTCAGAAAAAGACTCACCAGTCTCCTAAAAAATGCAGTTGTACCCAATGTCCACTTAACCACGGACATGTGGACAAGTGGAGCAGGGCAGGGTCAGGACTATATGACTGTGACAGCCCACTGGGTAGATGTATGGACTCCCGCCGCAAGAACAGCAGCGGCGGCACCAGTAGCAGCATCTCGCAAACGCCAACTCTTTCCTAGGCAGGCTACGCTTTGTATCACCGCTTTCCAGAATACGCACACAGCTGAAAACCTCTTACGGCAACTGAGGAAGATCATCGCGGAATGGCTTACCCCAATTGGACTCTCCTGTGGATTTGTGGCATCGGACAACGCCAGCAATATTGTGTGTGCATTAAATATGGGCAAATTCCAGCACGTCCCATGTTTTGCACATACCTTGAATTTGGTGGTGCAGAATTTTTTAAAAAACGACAGGGGCGTGCAAGAGATGCTGTCGGTGGCCAGAAAAATTGCGGGACACTTTCGGCGTACAGGCACCACGTACAGAAGACTGGAGCACCACCAAAAACTACTGAACCTGCCCTGCCATCATCTGAAGCAAGAAGTGGTAACGAGGTGGAATTCAACCCTCTATATGCTTCAGAGGTTGGAGGAGCAGCAAAAGGCCATTCAAGCCTATACAATTGAGCACGATATAGGAGATGGAATGCACCTGTCTCAAGTGCAGTGGAGAATGATTTCAACGTTGTGCAAGGTTCTGATGCCCTTTGAACTTGCCACACGTGAAGTCAGTTCAGACACTGCCAGCCTGAGTCAGGTCATTCCCCTCATCAGGCTTTTGCAGAAGAAGCTGGAGGCATTGAAGAAGGAGCTAACACGGAGCGATTCCGCTAGGCATGTGGGACTTGTGGATGCAGCCCTTAATTCGCTTAACAAGGATTCACGGGTGGTCAATCTGTTGAAATCAGAGCACTACATTTTGGCCACCGTGCTCGATCCTAGATTTAAAGCCTACCTTGGATCTCTCTTTCCGGCAGACACAGGTCTGCTGGGGTTGAAAGACCTGCTGGTGACAAAATTGTCAAGTCAAGCGGAACGCGACCTGTCAACATCTCCTCCTTCACATTCTCCCGCAACTGGGGGTGCGAGGAAAAGGCTCAGAATTCCGAGCCCACCCGCTGGCGGTGATGCAGGGCAGTCTGGAGCGACTGCTGATGCTGACATCTGGTCCGGACTGAAGGACCTGACAACGATTACGGACATGTCGTCTACTGTCACTGCATATGATTCTCTCAACATTGATAGAATGGTGGAGGATTATATGAGTGACCGCATCCAAGTAGGCACGTCACACAGTCCGTACTTATACTGGCAGGAAAAAGAGGCAATTTGGAGGCCCTTGCACAAACTGGCTTTATTCTACCTAAGTTGCCCTCCCACAAGTGTGTACTCCGAAAGAGTGTTTAGTGCCGCCGCTCACCTTGTCAGCAATCGGCGTACGAGGTTACATCCAGAAAATGTGGAGAAGATGATGTTCATTAAAATGAATTATAATCAATTCCTCCGCGGAGACATTGACCAGCAGCAATTGCCTCCACAAAGTACACAGGGAGCTGAGATGGTGGATTCCAGTGGGGACGAATTGATAATCTGTGAGGAGGGGGATGTACACGGTGATATATCGGAGGGTGAAGATGAGGTGGACATCTTGCCTCTGTAGAGCCAAACTGTGCAAGGAGAGATTAATTG
Organism: Pseudophryne corroboree; assembly: GCF_028390025.1. Lineage (NCBI taxonomy): Eukaryota > Metazoa > Chordata > Amphibia > Anura > Myobatrachidae > Pseudophryne > Pseudophryne corroboree. Next base: position 789,488,823 of record NC_086447.1, on the reverse strand, counting down.
CTTCTTTTTTGGGGGGGGTCCAAACCAACCCGTCATATCAGTCACAGTCGTGTGGCAGACCCTGTCACTGAAATGATGGGTTGGTTAAAGTGTGCATGTCCTGTTTTGTTTATACAACATAAGGGTGGGTGGGAGGGCCCAAGGATAATTCCATCTTGCACCTCTTTTTTCTTTTCTTTTTCTTTGCATCATGTGCTGATTGGGGAGGGTTTTTTGGAAGGGACATCCTGCGTGACACTGCAGTGCCACTCCTAGATGGGCCCGGTGTTTGTGTCGGCCACTAGGGTCGCTAATCTTACTCACACAGCTACCTCATTGCGCCTCTTTTTTTCTTTGCGTCATGTGCTGTTTGGGGAGGGTTTTTTGGAAGGGACATCCTGCGTGACACTGCAGTGCCACTCCTAGATGTGCCCGGTGTTTGTGTCGGCCACTAGGGTCGCTAATCTTACTCACACAGTCAGCTACCTCATTGCGCCTCTTTTTTTCTTTGCATCATGTGCTGTTTGGGGAGGGTTTTTTGGAAGGGCCATCCTGCGTGACACTGCAGTGCCACTCCTAGATGGGCCCGGTGTTTGTGTCGGCCACTAGGGTCGCTTATCTTACTCACACAGCGACCTCGGTGCAAATTTTAGGACTAAAAATAATATTGTGAGGTGTGATGTGTTCAGAATAGGCTGAAAATGAGTGTAAATTATGTTTTTTGAGGTTAATAATACTTTGGGATCAAAATTACCCCCAAATTCTATGATTTAAGCTGTTTTTTAGGGTTTTTTTAAAAAAACACCCGAATCCAAAACACACCCGAATCCGACAAAAAAAATTCGGTGAGGTTTTGCCAAAACGCGGTCGAACCCAAAACACGGCCGCGGAACCGAACCCAAAACCAAAACACAAAACCCGAAAAATTTCCGGCGCTCATCTCTACCATTTATATGTGTCGTCCAGATTTGACCTCCTCCCTTTCTCTTTTAAAAGACCCTCCCTATCTGTGTTCTTAATCTTATCTATAGCTGTATCAATAGGAATTTCCTTATACCCCTTTCTTTTAAACCTCTTTTTCATTTCGCATATTTGAGTTTCTAAAACTTCTGGTTGTGAGCAATTTCGCTTTAATCGCTTAAATTGTCCTAAAGGCACGTTGTTAAGCCAATTTTTGTGATGCTCACTTTGTATCTCTATATACGAATTTGAATCAGTGTTTTTCGCGATAGGTTTTTGTTTCTAGTTTCCCATTTTCCTTATATATACATAGATCTAGGAAATTGATTTCTTCCTGACTGATGGAAAAAACTAACTTGATGTTTAGATCATTTGCGTTTAACCTCTTACAAAAAGAGTCCAGACTATCCTGATTTCCCTTCCAAAGAAATATAATGTCGTCGATAAAGCGATACCAGCAGACCAGGTCCGCCCCCAGCTCACCATTCTCCAGAGCTATTTTTGTAAGCTCTTTAAGTTCTTCCTGAATCCTTATTGTTGGATCACTTTTAATTCTTTTGTATGTATTTTCTTGTGTTAACTGTTTATATATCTCTCCCATGTAGTCACTTTTATTAAGTAATACTACCCCACCCCCCTTATCTGCTGGCTTTATTATAAGGGAGGAGTCTTTTTGCAGGGAGCTCAATGCTTTACGTTCATTCCTTGTTAAATTAAATTTCTTTTTACTTTTACATTCTAATTTGCCAATATTGTCCAATTCACTAGTTAGCACTTGATTAAAGCAATCTATACAACTACCCTTTACAGGTGTTGGGTAGAAGGTAGACTTCTGTTTGAAAAGTCCTTTGCTCTGTTCGTTACTCTCTAGTTCACCTTCATTCTTATCAATAAAAAACTTTTTTGATGGTTGTTATTATTTGCAGTCAGTCGGTACGGCGATGGGGACCAGGTTCACCCCTAGTTATGCCAACCTCTTCATGGCCTATTGGGAGGGTATGGAGTTGCAGCAAAATGGTGAGCTGGGGGCGGACCTGGTCTGCTGGTATCGCTTTATCGACGACATTATATTTCTTTGGAAGGGAAATCAGGATAGTCTGGACTCTTTTTGTAAGAGGTTAAACGCAAATGATCCAAACATCAAGTTAGTTTTTTCCATCAGTCAGGAAGAAATCAATTTCCTAGATCTATGTATATATAAGGAAAATGGGAAACTAGAAACAAAAACCTATCGAAAAAACACTGATTCAAATTCGTATATAGAGATACAAAGTGAGCATCACAAAAATTGGCTTAACAACGTGCCTTTAGGACAATTTAAGCGATTAAAGCGAAATTGCTCACAACCAGAAGTTTTAGAAACTCAAATATGCGAAATGAAAAAGAGGTTTAAAAGAAAGGGGTATAAGGAAATTCCTATTGATACAGCTATAGATAAGATTAAGAACACAGATAGGGAGGATCTTTTAAAAGAGAAAGGGAGGAGGTCAAATCTGGACGACACATATAAATGGGCCTTTATAACCCGGTATGGACATTTCCATGGTAAAATAGAAAAGGCATTTAAGAAAAATTGGCATCTTCTAAAAGAGGATAAAATCTTAGGGAAACATCTCCCCGATCGTCCATCCTTTATCTATAGAAAGGCACCCTCAATGAGGGACAAAGTAGTTAAAAGTGCCATATATGAAGACAAAAGGGGCAGTTCCAGAAATATGGGTTTCCATAGATGTGGAAACTGTTTGCCCTGTAGAGTGACCTATAAAAATAAAAACAATAGAAAATTGACTGATTTTGAGCACAATGAAAAGAAATATAAAATAAAACAATTTCTGACGTGTGACTCAAAAAACATCATCTATGTTATCAAATGTATCTGTGGTCTCTTATATGTAGGAAAGACCTCAAGACCTTTGAAAAAACGTATATCAGAACATATTTACAATATAAGAAAGGGTCTTGCAACCCATTCTCTATCAAGTCATTTCAAGGAGAAACATGGATGTGATGAACAAAATATTCTATCATTCTGGGCAACAGAACAAATCACCCCTAATTGGAGGTCCAGGGATTTAGAAAATGTTCTATCAAAAACAGAAATGAAGTGGGTATTCAATCTGGGAACTCTACTCCCAAAAGGATTGAATGCGGACTTCGAATTAAAATGCTTTTTGGAAGATTAGCATAATTCTTGTTTCTGAGTGAAATGACGGATATAATAATGTTCTATAGCTGTAAGTTAAGTACCCTATATAGTTTCCTTATATGTATATGTATTTGACATATCTTGTTCTCTTTGCGGGTTTAGATTATTCACTGTATTTCGAGCTAAGAAGGATGTACAGGGAATAGCCGGCGCTGGCGAGCGCGTGGAGCGCGCGGTGCGTTCCACGGACCATTGCGGATATGACGTAAGCGAGATCTTTCCGGAAATCCGTGGGGCGCAGTGTGCGTTCCACGGCCGTCTGCATTGGATCAGCTGGATTTCTTTTAAACATTGAGCCCTATAAAAGGACACTCTTGAAATGGGATAGACACCGGAAGCCTGAAGAAGGGAGACCGAAACGCGTTGCTGACGGCGGGGATCATCTTTTGAGACTCAGGCGGACCTACCATCCGGTGAGCAGGGCTGGATTGCCACAAGGAGTAACTGGGACTCTAAGAGGACTTTCAGTTTTTGCTTCCCTGCACTGTGTGTTTGCCATCTGGTAGGCGTTTTGACTCATTAGAGATCCCACTTTTAAATGTAATTTTAATTGTCTGTCTTGTATGTAGATACTCCCAAAAAAACAGTATTATGCTATGTGAGTATCCTCTTTTTTTACAAGTTTATTTGGAGGAGTGAAATAAAAGAATCTGCTTTTAAGGAATTCCCATGTTCCGTTTCTGCCGGGTGAAATATCCACACGCATAGACCTCATTGGTTTGAGGGGTATATAGAGGTAATTACATTACCATAAGGTGATCCACACGGGTGTGACGGATTTGTTACTATCTATCCATTATTTCGGACAATTCCCATGTTCTGTTTTTGCTGGGTGAAATATCCACACGTATAGACCTCATTTGTTTTAGGGGTATATAGAGGTAATCACATTACCATAAGCTGACCAACACGGGTGTGACGGATTTGTTACCATCTATTTATCACTTTGGGCAATATTACACGAACCCCGTTTTAGGGATTTATTGGAGGTTGGAAGGTGCTTTGATGTCAATTAGCTTGAGGAAAAGTTTTATATAAACCACGATATAAAATTCCTTTTTCTGCCATAAAAGGTGGAATTGTCTATCTAGAATATACTACACTAAGATGTATTTATTTCTTTCTTTTTGAGGAACAAAACGAACAGAAAGGAGCGCCATTTTAAAATTGACATATTGGGGTAAATTTACTAAGATTCGTATTTTCCCGTTTCAGGTCAAAGTTCAATCACGAATGACATCGAAAGTGTAAAACTGCAACTTTTTGAATTTATTACGACTAATTTACTAAGCTGTCGTATTCGGGTTTTTCTTTTGTTCCGATGTCGATGTCATTCGTGTTTTTTTTTTTTTTTTTTACGGCAGTGATTAGCAAAACACTGCCGACTTTTTAAAAATGAATCTCGGCCGGATCTGTGTGATCCGTGCTGGGGTTCATTTTTTTTTTTTTTTTAAATTAAACAGTGTAAAATAAAAAAAAAAATTGCGTGGGGTCCCCCCTCCTAAGCATAACCAGCCTCGGGCTCTTTGAGCCGATCCTGGTTGCAGAAATATTGGGAAAAAAATGACAGGGGTTCCCCCATATTTAAGCAACCAGCATCGGGCTCTGCGCTTGGTCCTGGTTCTAAAAATACGGGGGACAAAAAGAGTAGGGGTCCCCCGTATTTTTAAAACCAGCACCGGGCTCCACTAGCTGGACAGATAATGCCACAGCCGGGGGTCACTTTTATATAGTGCCCTGCGGCCGTGGCATCAAAAATCCAACTAGTCACCCCTGGCCGGGGTACCCAGGGGGAGTGGGGACCCCTTCAATCAAGGGGTCCCCCCCCCCAGCCACCCAAGGGCCAGGGGTGAAGCCCGAGGCTGTCCCCCCCCCCATCCAATGGGCTGCGGATGGGGGGGCTGATAGCCTTTTGTGATAATGAAAAGATATTGTTTTTAGTAGCAGTACTACAAGGCCCAGCAAGCCTCCCCCGCATGCTGGTACGTGGAGAACCACAAGTACCAGCATGCGGCGGAAAAACGGGCCCGCTGGTACCTGTAGTACTACTACTAAAAAAATACCCAAAAAAAGACAAGACACACACACCGTGAAAGTAAAGATTTATTACATACATGCACACAAACATACATACATACTTACCTTATGTTCACACGCAGGTCGGTCCTCTTCTCCAGTAGAATCCAAGGGGTACCTGTTGAATAAATTCTACTCACCAGATCCAGGGTCCCAGGGTCCTCGGGGCAACCATTTGTAATCCAGGTACTTGAATAAAATAACAAAACGGATACCCGAGCCACGAACTGAAAGGGGCCCCATGTTTTCACATGGGACTCCTTTCCCCGAATGCCAGAAACCCACTCTGACTTCTGTCTAAGTGGGTTTCTTCAGCCAATCAGGGAGCGCCACGTTGTAGCACTCTCCTGATCGGCTGTGTGCTCCTGTACTGACTGACAGGCAGCACGCGGCAGTGTTACAATGTAGCGCCTATGCGCTCCATTGTAACCAATGGTGGGAACTTTCTGCTCAGCGGTGACGTCACTTTAGGTCAATCGCAGGGCAGAAAGTTCTGCGGGTTTAGATTATTCACTGTATTTCGAGCTAAGAAGGATGTACAGGGAATAGCCGGCGCTGGCGAGCGCGTGGAGCGCGCGGTGCGTTCCACGGACCATTGCGGATATGACGTAAGCGAGATCTTTCCGGAAATCCGTGGGGCGCAGTGTGCGTTCCACGGCCGTCTGCATTGGATCAGCTGGATTTCTTTTAAACATTGAGCCCTATAAAAGGACACTCTTGAAATGGGATAGACACCGGAAGCCTGAAGAAGGGAGACCGAAACGCGTTGCTGACGGCGGGGATCATCTTTTGAGACTCAGGCGGACCTACCATCCGGTGAGCAGGGCTGGATTGCCACAAGGAGTAACTGGGACTCTAAGAGGACTTTCAGTTTTTGCTTCCCTGCACTGTGTGTTTGCCATCTGGTAGGCGTTTTGACTCATTAGAGATCCCACTTTTAAATGTAATTTTAATTGTCTGTCTTGTATGTAGATACTCCCAAAAAAACAGTATTATGCTATGTGAGTATCCTCTTTTTTTACAAGTTTATTTGGAGGAGTGAAATAAAAGAATCTGCTTTTAAGGAATTCCCATGTTCCGTTTCTGCCGGGTGAAATATCCACACGCATAGACCTCATTGGTTTGAGGGGTATATAGAGGTAATTACATTACCATAAGGTGATCCACACGGGTGTGACGGATTTGTTACTATCTATCCATTATTTCGGACAATTCCCATGTTCTGTTTTTGCTGGGTGAAATATCCACACGTATAGACCTCATTTGTTTTAGGGGTATATAGAGGTAATCACATTACCATAAGCTGACCAACACGGGTGTGACGGATTTGTTACCATCTATTTATCACTTTGGGCAATATTACACGAACCCCGTTTTAGGGATTTATTGGAGGTTGGAAGGTGCTTTGATGTCAATTAGCTTGAGGAAAAGTTTTATATAAACCACGATATAAAATTCCTTTTTCTGCCATAAAAGGTGGAATTGTCTATCTAGAATATACTACACTAAGATGTATTTATTTCTTTCTTTTTGAGGAACAAAACGAACAGAAAGGAGCGCCCTTTTAAAATTGACATATTGGGGTAAATTTACTAAGATTCGTATTTTCCCGTTTCAGGTCAAAGTTCAATCACGAATGACATCGAAAGTGTAAAACTGCAACTTTTTGAATTTATTACGACTAATTTACTAAGCTGTCGTATTCGGGTTTTTCTTTTGTTCCGATGTCGATGTCATTCGTGTTTTTTTTTTTTTTTTTACGGCAGTGATTAGCAAAACACTGCCGACTTTTTAAAAATGAATCTCGGCCGGATCTGTGTGATCCGTGCTGGGGTTCATTTTTTTTTTTTTTTTAAATTAAACAGTGTAAAATAAAAAAAAAAATTGCGTGGGGTCCCCCCTCCTAAGCATAACCAGCCTCGGGCTCTTTGAGCCGATCCTGGTTGCAGAAATATTGGGAAAAAAATGACAGGGGTTCCCCCATATTTAAGCAACCAGCATCGGGCTCTGCGCTTGGTCCTGGTTCTAAAAATACGGGGGACAAAAAGAGTAGGGGTCCCCCGTATTTTTAAAACCAGCACCGGGCTCCACTAGCTGGACAGATAATGCCACAGCCGGGGGTCACTTTTATATAGTGCCCTGCGGCCGTGGCATCAAAAATCCAACTAGTCACCCCTGGCCGGGGTACCCAGGGGGAGTGGGGACCCCTTCAATCAAGGGGTCCCCCCCCCCAGCCACCCAAGGGCCAGGGGTGAAGCCCGAGGCTGTCCCCCCCCCCCATCCAATGGGCTGCGGATGGGGGGGCTGATAGCCTTTTGTGATAATGAAAAGATATTGTTTTTAGTAGCAGTACTACAAGGCCCAGCAAGCCTCCCCCGCATGCTGGTACGTGGAGAACCACAAGTACCAGCATGCGGCGGAAAAACGGGCCCGCTGGTACCTGTAGTACTACTACTAAAAAAATACCCAAAAAAAGACAAGACACACACACCGTGAAAGTAAAGATTTATTACATACATGCACACAAACATACATACATACTTACCTTATGTTCACACGCAGGTCGGTCCTCTTCTCCAGTAGAATCCAAGGGGTACCTGTTGAATAAATTCTACTCACCAGATCCAGGGTCCCAGGGTCCTCGGGGCAACCATTTGTAATCCAGGTACTTGAATAAAATAACAAAACGGATACCCGAGCCACGAACTGAAAGGGGCCCCATGTTTTCACATGGGACTCCTTTCCCCGAATGCCAGAAACCCACTCTGACTTCTGTCTAAGTGGGTTTCTTCAGCCAATCAGGGAGCGCCACGTTGTAGCACTCTCCTGATCGGCTGTGTGCTCCTGTACTGACTGACAGGCAGCACGCGGCAGTGTTACAATGTAGCGCCTATGCGCTCCATTGTAACCAATGGTGGGAACTTTCTGCTCAGCGGTGACGTCACTTTAGGTCAATCGCAGGGCAGAAAGTTCCCACCATTGGTTACAATGGAGCGCATAGGCGCTACATTGTAACACTGCCGCGTGCTGCCTGTCAGTCAGTACAGGAGCACACAGCCGATCAGGAGAGTGCTACAATGTGGCGCTCCCTGATTGGCTGAAGAAACCCACTTAGACAGAAGTCAGAGTGGGTTTCTGGCATTCGGGGAAAGGAGTCCCATCTGAAAACATGGGGCCCCTTTCAGTTCGTGGCTCGGGTATCCGTTTTGTTATTTTATTCAAGTACCTGGATTACAAATGGTTGCCCCGAGGACCCTGGGACCCTGGATCTGGTGAGTAGAATTTATTCAACAGGTACCCCTTGGATTCTACTGGAGAAGAGGACCGACCTGTGTGTGAACATAAGGTAAGTATGTATGTATGTTTGTGTGCATGTATGTAATAAATCTTTACTTTCACGGTGTGTGTGTCTTGTCTTTTTTTGGGTATTTTTTTAGTAGTAGTACTACAGGTACCAGCGGGCCCGTTTTTCCGCCGCATGCTGGTACTTGTGGTTCTCCAAGTACCAGCATGCGGGGGAGGCTTGCTGGGCCTTGTAGTACTGCTACTAAAAACAATATATTTTCATTATCACAAAAGGCTATCAGCCCCCTCATCCGCAGCCCATTGGATGGGGGGGACAGCCTCGGGCTTCACCCCTGGCCCTTGGGTGGCTGGGGTGGGGACCCCTTGATTGAAGGGGTCCCCACTCCCCCAGGGTACCCTGGCCAGGGGTGACTAGTTGGATTTTTGATGCCACGGCCGCAGGGCACTATATAAAAGTGACCCCCGGCTGTGGCATTATCTGTCCAGCTAGTGGAGCCCGGTGCTGGTTTGAAAAATACGGGGGACCCCTACTCTTTTTGTCCCCCGTATTTTTGGAACCAGGACCAGGCGCAGAGCCCGATGCTGGTTGCTTAAATATGGGGGAACCCCCGTCATTTTTCCCCCCATATTTTTGCAACCAGGATCGGCTCAAAGAGCCCGAGGCTGGTTATGCTTAGGAGGGGGGACCCCACGCAATTTTTTTGGGGGAAAAAAACCACTTTCCCACCCCTTCCCACTGATAGACATGCACGGATCTCATGGATCCCTGCATGCCTATGCAATCACGAATATAAAAAGCAGTTCTGCTTTTTTTTAGCACTTTTTTGCGATTTGTAATTTTTCACGGCAGTGTTTTCCTCTTTGGAGATTTGCACTTTTTAGTAAATTACCGAGTTCTACTAATTTGCTGGCGTATTTTGACCGATGGTGTATTCATTCGTATTTTTTTACAACTACTTCCAAAAAAATACGAATGCCCTCATCTCTGCCGTGATTTGAGTTTAGTAAATTACCGAGATGACACTTTGAAGAAAAAACGGCATCTCGGTCAAAATCGGGAACTTAGTAAATTTACCCCATTGTGTCTTTGGAAGTTTGTATTTGAAAGAACGGTGGTATTCTTTTTATTGTCATTTGAAGGCTGTCACCATAGTTTTGTTTGTAAAGAGCGCTAGGAATTGTCACTCCATTTTCTTCTAAACCTTCTATGAAGAAACCATTTTCTTCAGCTGTGCCGCAGTCCTTTCGGACCGCTAAGGCAAAAAAGTCCAAGCCTCCTACCACTTTCTTTAGAGGTGGTCGGGCAAAATCCAAAAAGCCTGCACCCGCAGGCTCCCAGGACCAGAGACCTGCTTCTGGTTCCTCAAAATCCTCAGCATGACAGTGGACCTCAAAGCCTGGAGGACTGGCTGGTGGGTGCGAGACTCAGACGTTTCAGACACATCTGGGTGTTGTTCGGCCTGGATCCCTGGGTACAGGATATTGTGTCCCAGACTGGAGTTTCAAAATCTCCCGCCTCACCGATTCTTCAAATCAGGCTTGCCAGCTTTGCTGACAGACAGGGCTATCCTACAGGAAGCCATCCTAAAATTGGAAAAGTCACAGGTCATTGTCCCAGTTCCACCTCATATGCAAAACAAGGGTTATTATTCAAACCTTTTCGTGGTACCGAAACCGGATGGTTCAGTCAGACCAATTTTGAACTTGAAACCGTTGAACCCTTACCTGAGGGTGTTCAAATTCAAAATGGAGTCTCTCAGAGCAGTGATTTCAGGTCTGGAGGAGGGAGAATTTCTGGTATCCCTGGATATCAAGGATGCGTACCTCCACATTCTGATTTGGCTGCTGCACTATTCTTATCTCAGATCTGCACTGTTGAACAGTCACTATCAATTTCAGGAACTGCCATTCGACCTCTCCACAGCACCAAGGGTGTTCACAAAGGTGATGGCAGAGATGATGGTTCTCCTCCGCAGGCAGGGGGTGAACATAATCCCATATCTGGATGATCTGCTGATAAAGGTATCATCCAGGGAGAAGTTGTTGCAGTCCATTGTTTTCACGACTCATCTGCTCAGGGAATATGGTTGGATCCTGAACCTTCGAAAATCACATTTGGAGCCGACCAGGAGGTTGTCTTTTCTTAAAAAAATGATCCTCGACAGAGAAGTGCAGAGGGTGTTCCTCCCAGAGGAGAAAGCATTGGTGATACAAACAATGGTCCGGGATGTCCTGAAGGCAGCCCGGGTTTTGGTTCATCAGTTCATTCGCCTTCTGGGAAAGATGGTGGCCTCTTACGATGCTCTACAGTATGGAAGGTGTCATGCTCGGCCCTTCCAACTGGATCCCCTGGACAAGTGGTCGGGATCTCATCTACACATGCACCAGAGAATACGTCTGTCGCCGAAAGTCAGGATTTCACTCCTCTGGTGGCTGCAACTACCTCACCTTCTGTAGGGGCCACAGGTTCAGGATTCAGGACTGGATCCTTCTAACCACATATGCGAGTCTCCGGGGCTGGGGCACAGTCACTCAGGGGGAAACCTTCTAAGGACGGTGGCCAAGCCTGGAATCCAGCCTTCCAATAAACATTCTGGAACTAAGAGTCGTCTACAACGGTCTTCTCCAAGCGGCCCATCTTCTCTGCAAGATCGAGCCATTCAGGTGCAGTCGGACAATGTAACGATGGTGGCTTACATAAACCAACAGGGCAGAACGAAGAGCAGAGCTGCAATGTCAGAGGTAACAAAATCATCCTCTGGGCAGAAAAACATGCGTTGGCACTGTCAGCAATCTTCATTCCGGGAGTAGACAACTGGGAAGTGGACTTCCTCAGCAGACACGATATCCATCCGGAGGTGTTCACAGAGGTAACAGATCTTTGGGGTGTACCTCAAATAGACATGATGGCCCCTCGTCTCAACAAGAAGCTTCAGCGGTATTGTTCCAGGTCGACAGATCTGCAAGGCGTGGCAGTGAACGCCCTAGTGACTCCGTGGGTGTTCCAGTCGGTGTACGTGTTTCCTCCACTTCCACTCTTTCCAAGAGTTCTAAAACTCTTAAGGAGAACAAGAGTTCAGGCAATCCTCATTGCTCCGGACTGGCCAAGAAGGGCTTGGTATGCGGATCTTCTGGATCTTCTGCTAGAGGAGTCGAAGCCTCTTCCTCTTCGGGAGGACCTGCTGCAGCAGGGGCCGTTCGCTTATCAAGACTTACCATGGCTACGTTTGACGACATGGAGGTTGAACGCCAGATATTAGCTCGGAAGGGCATTCCGAACAAGGTAATTCCTACCCTGATACAGGCTAGGAAAGGAGTAAAGTCTAAACATTACCATCGTATTTGGAATAAATATGTATCTTGGTGTGAGTCCAAGAAGCTTCCTACGGTGGAGTTTCAACTGGGATGGTTTCTCCTCTTCCGGCAAGCAGGTGTGGATATGGGTCTGAGGTTGGAATCCGTAAAGGTCCAGATTTTGTCCCTATCCATTTTCTTCCAGAAACAATTGGCTTCCCTCCCTGAGGTTTAGACTTTCTCGAAAGGGGTTCTGCGCATTCAGCCTCCCTTTGTGCCGCCTACGGCGCCCTGGGATCTTAACGTGGTGTTACAGTTCCTCCAATCAGATTGGTTCGAACCTCTACAGGAGGTTGAGGTCAAGTTTCTCACGTGGAAGGCTGTCACTTTGTTGGCCTTAGCTTCTGCTAGACGTGTGTCGGAGTTGAGGGCTTTGTTTTGTAAGAACCCCTACTTGATCTTCCATGAAGATAGAGCTGAGCTCCGGACACGTCAGCAGTTCCTTCCGAAGGTCGTGTCGGCATTTCATATCAACCAACCTATTGTGGTGCCAGTTGCTACTGACTCCTCAGTTTCATCAAAGTCTTGGATGTTGTAAGGGCTCTGAAAATCTATGTGAAGAGGACTGCTCGTCACAGAAAATCAGACTCTTTATCCTGTTTGATCCCAAGATCTCTCGCTGGATCAGGTTCCCTATCCAGCATGCGTATTCTACGGCAGGATTGCCATGTCCTACGTCTGTTAAGGCCCACTCTACTCGTAAGGTGGGGTCTTCCTGGGCGGCTGCCCGGGGTGTCTCGGCTTTACAATTTTGCTGAGCGGCTACTTGGTCTGGGTCGAACACGTTTGCAAAGTTCTTCAAGTTCAATACTTTGGCCTCTGAGGACCTGAAGTTTGGTCAATCAGTTCTGCAGGAGCCTCCGCGCTCTCCCTCCCGTTCTGGGAGCTTTGATATATCCCCATGGTACTAATGTGGACACCAGCTACCTCTAGGACGTAAGAGAAAATAGGATTTTAATTACCTACCGGTAAATTATTTTCTCGTAGTCCGTAGAGGATGCTGGGCGCCCGCCCAGCGCTTCGTGATCCTGCAGTGGTTACTTAGTTCAGTATTGCTTCTTTCTTGGTTAAGTACTGTTTTGTTACTTGGTTAAGTAATATTGTTCAGCCGTTGCTGATTTTTCAAGCTGGCTAGCTTGGTATGCCTTGTATGTGTGAGCTGGTGTGAATCTTGCGACTATCTGTGCAATATACTTCTCACGAAGTTGTCCGTCTCCTCGGGCACAGTTTCTAGACTGAGTCTGGTAGGAGGGGCATAGAGGGAGGAGCCAGCCCACACTCTCAAACTCTTAAAGTGCCAGTGGCTCCTAGTGGAGCCGTCTATACCCTATGATACTAATGTGGACCCCAGCATCCTCTACGGACTACGAGAAAAGGATTTACCGGTAGGTAATTAAAATCCTATTTTTTTAACCTTTTCATCACCCCCACATCCACTGCATACTATGGGGTCTATGTACTAAACATTGGAGAGAGATAAAGTGGATGGAGATAAAGTACCATCCTATCAGCTCCTGTCTGTTTTCAAGCCCAGCCTATAACATGACAGTTAGCAGCTGATTGGCTGGTACTTATCTCCATCCACTTTATCTCTCTTCAAGAATAGTAAATAGACTCCAGTATTTGTAACGAGCCCCAGTGCTGTAGCCTACCAAACACCCACCACCACCACCAATTTTGCAGCAAAACACTGTAAAGCATGAGAGGACATGGGCTGTTATCCGATGTCTCCACTGTACAGCTGGCCACAGGCAGGCCCATCCCGCCTCTGGAGCTGCGGCCCAGGATTATTCATCAATTTGACCTCACACTTGGATGGCCAAACCTGACATGGACCAGTAAAACAGCCCCACGGGGTTTCTGGAGGATCTATGGGGCCAATTCAGACCTGATCGCTTGCTAGCTGTTTTTTGCAGTCCTGCGTTCACATAGTTGCCGCCCACCGGGGAGTGTATTTTAGCGGTGCAAGTGTGCAAGTGCAAGCGGTGCATGTGCAGCCAAGCAGTACAAAAAGATTTTGTGCACTTTCTGAGTAGCCCAGGACTTACTCAGCCGCTGCGATCACTTCAGCCTATCTGGGACCGGAATTCACGTCAGACATCCACCCTGCAATCGCTTGGGAATGCATGCATTTTTCCAATCACTCCCAGAAAACGGTCAGTTGACACCCACAAATGCCTTCTTCCTGTCAATCTCCTTGCGATCGCCCATGCGAATGGATTCTTTGCACAATCCCATCGCAGAGCAACGAACCGCTTTTTACCTGTGCAACGTGCCTGCACATTGCGGTGCATACACATGCGCAGTTCTGACCTGATGGCAGCGCTGCAAAAAACACTAGCGACCGATCAGGTCTGAATTAACCCCTATAAACAATGTGTTATGTGCACATTAAGTGGTATAAATGAAAATGTATGGAACATGAGCAATTAACATGAATTAAAAACAAATCATCACATTATAATGCGTCCAGTAAACACGAAGGGAGTTGTAGTGCACCAAGGTCCTCCTAGACAGATCCGCACATGACATTCCACCATGCACTGGGCTCAGCCACCAAGCATCCCTGGAACTTGTTATAAAATGTTGGCAAGTATGACAGTCACATATCAAAGTAAACTCTAAGTGTATCTACTATATAAAAGCGAAAATCCGTCCTTCTGTCTTTCTATACAAATCCAGTTTACAAGCGACGATCATTAAATTTTACATACAAGCGTATTAAAACACGGCGGAGGCAACTAAAACAATTAGAAATCCCTAGCACCCCTAGGGGGGCAGACAGCAGCACAGAGTATATCAGGAGACAGCATAACTCCGGAATGCTGGAGCAATGGTGGTCATTCCGAGTTGTTCGCTCTGTAATTTTCTTTGCATCGCAGCGATTTTCCGCTAATTGCGCATGCGCAATGTTCGCACTGCGACTGCGCCAAGTAAATTTGCTAGGCAGTTAGGAATTTTACTCACGGCATTACGAGGTTTTTTCTTCGTTCTGGTGATCGTAATGTGATTGACAGGAAGTGGGTGTTTCTGGGCGGAAACTGGACGTTTTATGGGTGTGTGTGAAAAAAACGCTGCCGTTTCTGGGAAAAACGCGGGAGTGCCTGAAGAAACGGGGGAGTGTCTGGGCGAACGCTGGGTGTGTTTGTGACGTCAAACAAGGAACGAAACTGACTGAACTGATCGCAGTTGCCGAGTAAGTGTGGAGCTACT
This sequence comes from Pseudophryne corroboree, assembly GCF_028390025.1. Classification (NCBI taxonomy): domain Eukaryota; kingdom Metazoa; phylum Chordata; class Amphibia; order Anura; family Myobatrachidae; genus Pseudophryne; species Pseudophryne corroboree. The sequence continues at coordinate 789,473,729 of NC_086447.1, read as the reverse complement.
CAGAAACTGCTAAGAAGTGTCTATTCGCAATTCTGCTAATCTTTCGTTCGCAATTTTACTATGCTAAGATTCACTCCCAGTAGGCGGCGGCTTAGCGTGTGCAAAGCTGCTAAAAGCAGCTTGCGAGCGAACAACTCGGAATGAGGGCCAATGTACTCAAAACTTGGTACACATATGCCTTACAATCTGGGAACACACACTGTGGGAGGAAGACACCCCTAGCACCCCTAGGGGTGAGGTAGCAGCACTGAGTATTTCAGCAGACAGCATAACTCTGGAATGCCTGCAGCAATTTACAACAAACTCGGTACACATATGACTTTCACTGTGGAAACAAACACTGTGGGGGGGAGACACTCCTAGCACCCCTAGGGGTGGGACAGCAGCACAGAGTATGTCAGCAGACAGCATAACTGTGGAAGGCATGGAGCAATTGACACCAAACTTGGTACACATCTGACTTACAATCTGCAAACAAACTCTGTGGGGGGGAATGCAGGCGTAGGGGCCCATGTTTTGGGGTGGCCAGCTGCCACAGAGGCTTGGCTAACTATTAGAGAGTGTGTAGTCTGGGCCCCTTGATAAATATATACTTACCCTGTGCGGTATTCCCAACCCAACCCTTTTCATGTTAAATATATACTTTACAGTTTAATAATAAGTAGAGATGTGCACCGGAAATTTTTCGGGTTTTGTGTTTTGGCTTTGGATTCGGTTCCGCCGTGTTTTGGATTCGGTCGCGTTTTGGCAAAACCTCCCTGAAATTTTTTTGCCGGATTCGGGTGTGTTTTGGATTTGGGTGGGGTTTTTTTTAAAAAAAACCTCAAAAACAGCTTAAATCATAGAATTTGGGGGTAATTTTGATCCCATAGTATTATTAACCTCAATAACCATAACTTACACTCATTTCCAGTCTATTCTGAACACCTCACAATATTATTTTTAGTCCTAAAATTTGCACCAAGGTCGCTGGATGACTAAGCTAAGCGACCCAAGTGGGCAGCACCAACACCTGGCCCATCTAGGAGTGGCACTGCAGTGTCAGACAGGATGGCACTTAAATTAGCCCCAAACATCACATGATGCAGAGATAAATAAATAAAAAAAGAGGTGCAAGATGGAATTATCCTTGGGCCCTCCCACCCACCCTTATGTTGTATAAACAGGACATGCACACTTTAACAAACCCATCATTTCAGCCACAGGGTCTGCCACACGACTGTGGCTGAAATGACTGGTTGGTTTGGGCCCCCACCAAAAACGAAGCAATCAATCTTTCCTTGCACAAACTGGCTCTACAGAGGCAAGATGTCCACCTCCTCCTCATCGTCTGATTCATCACCCCTTTCACTGTGTACATCCCCCTCCTCACAGAGTATTAATTCGTCCCCACTGGAATCCACCATCTCAGGTCCCTGTGTACTTTCTGGAGGCAACTGCTGGTGAATGTCAGGTGCATTCCCCCTCCTTTGCCTATATCATAGGCAGATGTATAGGCTTGAATGGCCTTTTGCTGCTCCTACATCCTCTGAAGCATATAGAGGGTTGAATTCCACCTTGTTACCACCTCTTGCTTCAGATGATGGCAGGGCAGGTTCAGGAGTGTTTGCTGGTGCTCCAGTCTTTGGCACGGGGTGGCTGAATGCCGAAAGTGGCCCGCAATTCTTCAAGCCACCGACAGCATCTCTTGCACGCCCCTATCATTTTAAAAAAAATTCTGCACCACCAAATTCAATGTATGTGCAAAACACGGGACATGCTGGAATTTGCCCACATGTAATGCATGCACAATATTGGTGGCATTGTCCGATGTCACAAAATACCCAGGAGAGTCCAATTGGGGTAAGCCATTCTGCGATGATGTTCCTCAGTTTCCGTAAGAGGTTGTCAGCTGTGTGCCTCTTATGGAAAGCAGTGATACAAAGCGTAGCCTGCCTAGGAACGAGTTGGCGTTTGCGAGATGCTGCTACTGGTGTCACCGCTGCTGTTCTTGCTGCGGGAGGCAATACATCTACCCAGTGGGCTGTCACAGTCATATAGTCCTGAGTCTGCCCTGCTCCACTTGTCCACATGTCCGTGGTTAAGTGGACATTGGGTACAACTGCATTTTTTAGGACACTGGTGACTCTTTTTCTGACGTCTGTGTACATTCTCAGTATCGCCTGCCTAGAGAAGTGGAACCTAGATGGTATTTGGTACCGCGGACACAGTACCTCAATCAATTCTCTAATTCCCTGTGAATTAACGGTGGATACTGGACACACGTTTAACACCAACACAGCTGCCAAGACCTGAGTAATCCGCTTTGCAGCAGGATGACTGCTGTGATATTTCATCTTCCTCGCAAAGGACTGTTGGACAGTCAATTGCTTACTGGAAGTAGTACAAGTGGTCTTCCGACTTCCCCTCTGGGATGACGATCGACTCCCAACAACAACAACAGCAGCGCCAGCAGCAGTAGGCGTTACACTCAAGGATCCATCGGAGAAATCCCAGTTAGGAGAGGACTCATCAGACTTGCCAGTGACATGGCATGCAGGACTATTGGCGTTCCTGTCTAAGGAGGAAATTGACACTGAGGGAGTTGGTGGTGTGGTTTGCAGGAGCTTGGGTACAAGAGGAAGGGATTTAGTTGGCAGTAGACTGCTTCCGCTGTCACCCAAAGTTTTTGAACTTGTCAATGGCTTCTGATGAATGCGCTCCAGGTGACGTATAAGGGAGGATGTTCCTAGGTGGTTAACGTCCTTACCCCTACTTATTACAGCTTGACAAAGGCAACACACGGCTTGACACCTGTTGTCCGCATTTCTGTTAAAATAATTCCACACCGAAGAGGTGATTTTTTTTGTAATTTGACCAGGCATGTCAATGGCCATATTCATCCCACGGACAACAGGTGTCTCCCCGGGTGCCTGACTTAAACAAACCACCTCATCATCAGAATCCTCCTTGTCAATTTCCTCCTCAGCGCCAGCAACACCCATATCTTCATCCTGGTGTACTTCAACAGTGACATCTTCAATTTGACTATCAGGAACTGTACTGTGGGTGCTCCTTCCAGCACTTGCAGGGGGCGTGCAAATGGTGAAAGGCGCAACCTCTTCCCGTCCAGTGTTGGGAAGGTCAGGCATTGCAACTGACACAATTGGACTCTCCTTGGGGATTTGTGATTTAGAAAAATGCACAGTTCTTTGCTGTGCTTTTGCCATCTTAACTCTTTTCAGTTTTCTAGCGGGAGGATGAGTGCTTCCATCCTCATGAGAAGCTGAGCCACTAGCCATGAACATAGGCCAGGGCCTCAGCCGTTCCTTGCCTCTCCGTGTCGTAACTGGCATATTGGCAAGTTTATGCTTCTCCTCAGACGCTTTTAATTTAGATTTTTGGGTAATTTTACTGAACTTTAGGTTTTTGGATTTTACATGCTCTCTACTATGACATTGGGCATCGGCCTTGGCAGACGACGTTGATGGCATTTCATCGTCTCAACCATGATTAGTGGCAGCAGCTTCAGCACGAGGTGGAAGTGGATCTTGATCTTTCCCTATTTTACCCTCCACATTTTTGTTCTCCATTTTTTAATTTGTGGAATTATATGCCAGTAATATATCAATAGCAATGGCCTACTGTACTGTACTATATATGTATACTGTTGGGTCACCAAAATGCTGCACTGTAATACTATATATACTGCTCACAAAAATGCAGCACAGATATGGAATGGATACTTGCAGTGACACAGAGCTGCAAGATACAGCAATTGCCGACTGTACTGTACTACTATAAGTATAATTATATACTGGTGGTCCCCAGTCCCCACAATGCAGCACACTGATCAGATATTTGCAGCACACTGAGCACAGATATGGAGTGTTTTCAGGCAGAGAACGTAGATATTTTCAGCACACTGAGCACAGATATTTGCAGCACACTGAGCACAGATATTTGCAGCACACTGAGCACAGATTACGGAGCTTTTCAGGGAGAGAACGCAGCCACATCCTCTCCGTTCAATCTCCAATGCACGAGTGAAAATGGCGGCGACTCGCGGCTCTTTATATAGAATACGAATTTTGCGAGAATCCGACAGCGGGATGATGACGTTCGGGTGCGTTCGGGTTAACCGAGCAAGGCGGGAAGATCCGGGGCTGCCTCGGAACCGTGTAAAATGGGTGAAGTTCGGGGGGTTCGGATCTCGGAGAACCGAACCCGCTCATCTCTAATTATAAGTATATAGTATAAGTATTATACATATGTATAATGTATAATTCAAGTGCACAGTCTGGAACTTGATCCCTAGAGGAGGAGGTGGGCCCCAAGGCGGTGGGGCCCACCGATGGTTTCCCCTGTGCCCCTATGAGCCAGTCCAACCCTGGGAGACAGCATAACTCCCTAATGCCTGGACCAATTTACAACAAACTTGGTTCACAATATGACTTGCAAGCTGGGAACAAACACTGTGGGGGTAAGACACCCATAGAACCCCTAGGGGTGAGGCCGCAGCACAGAGTTTTTCAGCAGTCAGCATAACTCTGGAATGCCTGGACCAATTTACACCAAACTTGCTACACATATGACTTACACTCTGGGAACAAACACTGTGAGGGTAACACACCACTAGCACCCCTAGGGGTGTGCAAGCAGCACACACTTTATCAGGACATGCATGATATCTCAGTGATGACAGGGCTGCATGTGACAGGGCAAGTGACATGATGTGAGGAGGGGAATGGAGGCAGCAGGAAGCCACAGACTGAGAGTTGTATAGTGGGAAGAGCAGGGTCCCTTTGGGGACCAAAAGGGGATGCGGCCACTACACAAAGTGCATCAGGGAAGCAAGATATGCCTATATACTAGATCTGCAGTCACCAAAAATTAACAAACTATCATTCTAATTTACCATCCTCATCCCGTACCAAAGCACGGGTATTCAGCTATCTACAATGTTATTTATACTGTGTGTTTAATATTTACATTTATTTATGTAAACAGACATTCTTAAAATCCAGGGCAACGCCGGGTACTCCAGCTAGTATATATACTAAATCATCTGTCACAGTAGCAATATTCTGAGCATATTGGAAGTCTCGCAACAGTACATTTATAGATGGAGTTTAAGATCATACATGTTAACATTCAACAATATGCTATGTCGGCATGCCCTCTTATGGAGTCTATGTAAGTCATTAGCAAAACCAAATGCTCCATCTACATACAGTACAGCGCAGGCACAAGGTCGTCATGCAATAAGTGATATGCCGGCCAGACTCTTATATCTAAGTTTCCTTTTGATGCTTGATCCAAATAATGTATCACTAACAATAACATTACTGTGAAGTGAAGGAGAGATGATTAGGATGGTCACCTGTAACACACATGCAATGTTTCTGTGACATGGAAAAACAAGGATAGAAATGTTATGGGGTCACCTTCATTGTTGTCCTAGTTGATAGGATAACCAGAGGAGTAGCTTTGGGTGGAGTGTCATGAGATGAAATGAAAGCCAAAAAGTTATGTACCCTCCAGGTTCCGTTCTCAGCAGTCTGGCTATCGGTACAATGGTGCCACGTGGTGCCACAGGGCACAACCACGCTCATTGTCCTCTCAACCTCTTTCCAAGACGTCCAGCGGGTGTGAACAAGTCGAGTGGATGTCATTACAGTTTTATATACACTGGTATTGAATAATACATTTCTAGTGCGCCACAAAAAAGACAACTCTTATTTCTTCTCCTCTTTATACGCTCATGGGTTACACAGGTTCTGTGGCTGATTAAACCAGGTGACATGCTGACTTGAGGTCAGCCAGCCACAGGAACTGTATAATTCGTGAGTTTCCTGGTTTAATGGGATAGTATAGTAGTTAGTATAGCTATCTCTCTCTCTCTCTCTGTATATATATATATATATATATATATATATACACACATACACACACACACACACACACACACACACACACACACACACACACACAACGGAAAAGTATTAATTCAGCCTCTTAGATAAAGAGACTTATTTCCTTATATAATATATATGGTGATTTAGTCTAGAAATTCCTGTCACTTATGTTTTCCCTTTACCTATATATTGAGGCACTCTGTACAAAATTGCCTTATACTTCATTTTCTACACTAGTCTCATTTTTTTTAACTAGAAACTCTTGTATATCCAGTTGTAATTGATGTAGAAAATGTATATGTAAGATAGCTGTAACTCTGTAGCTTTGCTGCTGGTTACTGTGACTTCACACCTAGCATGTGACATCACTAGCCCATGACATCGCAATGCTTCTTCCTGTAACATTCTATCTACAGCTGCTGACGTTTCCAGGTTCCATGCAGGAAGACAGGTAGGAGGAGGTGAGTCCTACATAGCAGGGTATGATGGAGGGGGGTAAGGAAGACAGAGTGCAGTATAGTCAGCTGAAAGGCAAGACAAGATAGACAGAACAGGGAATACAGGTACAAGGACACATAAATAGGAGAAGCGCAGGAAGGAACGACATATTTAGGAATAAAAATGTAGCATTACAGGAATAAAGAGGGCAGTATGGAGGATAAGCACACATACCAGATAACCTGGGACTCTATGAGGCAGGATCGTGGCTTTGGGATGAAAAAGTTAATAAAATAGATAAATGGGATATTGATAACTTTGAAAGTATCTTGTTTGGTTTAAGGAAAATTGGGAAACTGGTTGACTCATGGACATTTTATTGTACTTAAACTAGTACTATGCTTAATGATAGTCTTTTGTGTTTTCTAGATCATCTGGCAAAGAGATTTGCAGAGTGTCGGGTGACCGGCAAAGAGATCTGCAAAGTGTCAGTTGAAGACGATGGGAGGTGTCGCAGAGGAATTAGTGATTGGAGAATAGCATGGAGGTAAGTTACCATACTTGTGTAAGTGTGTGTGTGTGTGTGTGTGTGTGTGTGTGTGTGTGTGTGTGTGTGTGTGTGGAAGGGGGGGGGTTATTGAGAGCACAGTACAAAACATAGGGGGTCATTCCGAGTTGTTCGCTCTGTATTTTTTTCTCGCAACGGAGCGATTAGTCGCTAATGCGCATGCGCAATGTCCGCAGTAAGTAAATTTGCTATGCAGTTTGGTATTTTACTCACGGCATTACGAGGTTTTTTCTTCGTTCTGGAGATCGTAATGTGATTGACAGAAAGGGGTGTTTCTGGGCGGAAACTGGCCGTTTTATGGGTGTGTGCGGAAAAACGCTACCGTTTCTGTGAAAAACGCGGGAGTGGCTGGAGAAACGGAGGAGTGTCTAGGCGAACGCTGGGTGTGTTTGTGATATCAAACCAGGAACGACAAGCACTGAACTGATCGCAGATGCCGAGTAAGTGTGGAGCTACTCAGAAACTGCTAAGAGGTGTCTATTCGCTATTTTGCTAATCTTTCGTTCGCAATTTTGATAAGCTAAGATTCACTCCCAGTAGGCGGCAGCTTAGCGTGTGCAAAGCTGCTAAAAGCAGCTTGCGAGCGAACAACTCGGAATGACCCCCATAGGGTCTATGGTGGGGAGAGCGGACAATACAAAACATGCAGAAGGGAGCAACTTGGTATAGCACATAAAGATGGTGGGACACAATACAAAAACATAGAAATTGTGGTGTACTCTATAGGACATGTAGAGGAAGGACATACACTTTTGGGGGTGCGAGATGTAGAACATACTGTAATACAGAGAAACAGGAAGAGTGGGGAGAGCATGATACAGAACATACAGATCGTGGGGAAGAACAATACAGATCGGGGGAGATAGTGAAATGGCTGACATTTACAGTATATCAATGAATTGGGGGCAGGTGTACAAAGCCTGGGAGAGTGAGAGATAAACTAACAACCAATCAGCTCCTGGTTGTCATTTTTCAAACACAGCCTGTAACATGGCAGTTGGGAGCTGATTGGCTGGCACTTTACCTCTCTCCACTGTATCACTCTACAGGGCTTAATACATCTCCCCCATAGAATAACCAAATGATGAAATGGTACAGAATGGTATAAATGATGGGAATTGGAGCTGTAACAAGTGACTGTTTCCCTATCTTTACATATAATAAAGGTGACATAGGCCCTCATTCCGAGTTGTTCGCTCGCAAGCCGCTTTTCGCAGCAGTGCACACGCTAAGCCGCCGCCCTCTGGGAGTGAATCTTAGCTTAGCAGAATTGCGAACGAAGTATTCGCAATATTGCGAAAAGATTTTTCTTTGCAGTTTCTGAGTAGCTCGAGACTTACTCTTCCATTGCGATCAGTTCAGTGCTTGTCGTTCCTGGTTTGACATCACAAACACACCCAGCGTTCGCCCAGACACTCACCCATTTCTCCAGCCTCTCCCGCGTTTTTCCCTGAAACGGCAGCGTTTTTTCACACACACCCATAAAACTGCCAGTTTCCGCCCAGAAACACCCACTTCCTGTCAATCACACTACGATCAGCAGAACGAAGAAAAAACCTCGTAATGCCTGTTAGTAAAATACCAAACTTCTTAGCAAATTTACTTGACGCAGCCGCAGTGCGAACATTGTGCATGCGCAGTTAGCGGAAAATCGCACCGATGCGTAGGAAAAGAACGAGCGAACAACTCGGAATGAGGGCCATAGTCCTTTCCCTAGAGTCCTTCCCCTTACCGTTCAGGGGGCCTGATTCAGATGTGGACGCAGAGCTGCTGTTGCACCAAGTGGCTGAATGCTTTTCACTATGCATGCGTGTAAGCTGCACTGCGCATGAAATTAAATCAAGCTCACATAGAGGATCCTTTCGCAAAGTGATTGACAGGAAGTCAGCGTTTGAGGTGGTAACAGGGGTGGCTAACTGTATACAGGCGTGTCAGGTCCGTTTAACCGCCGTTCCATGTGCGTGCATAAATTACCCATTGCGACCTGTGTTGCTGCTGAAGAGCCCCCCGTGTCTAGGAGACTTGCTCAGTCTACGACTTTTCAGACTCACGATGCAATTGTGAACGGCAAGATTGCAGCAGTGATCGCTTCAATAACCACAACTGAATCAGGCCCACAATTACACCATTATATTTTACTATTTTATCACATTTAACAACTAAGGGGTCAGTTTAATTAGGTGCGAGTTTGTCTTACAACAGCCGCACTTTCCGGTAGCCCCATAGGCTGAATCTGTCCACGAAGGGTGTGAGTTTGGATGCTGTTGAAATGTTGCAGCAATGGTAACTCATACCTAATTGGATTGACCCCTAAATGTTAGCAATTTATAGCTTTTATTATTTACTGGTCAAATTTATTTTCTGAAGGTACCCACTAATTACTATAAGAGAGAACTTATCCCCCAATGTGTGTATTGTATAAAAACAATGGGCCCTTTGGGATAATTGTCCTTATTTTAGATATATTCCATGTCCTCAGTAGTTAGAGTAACATATTTACATAGAGAGATTTTTCTCTCTACGCAACCACACCACTGTTTGCTGTTTGTCTCTCTGCTTGTTCATCCACTAACAATGATTTTTCATCTCTTCCTCTTCGTCTACACGCAGTGGGTGATCCTTGAATAGCTGCCCTGGAAGGAGAGCTGCGGACACATGCTCCAAATGTTGGGACATATGCATTACCTATTAGGAGATGCGGTAAAGATGCCGGCTGTCAGGTTTACGGCAGTCAGAATACTGACACTGGGATCCCGACTTTCTTCAGAATCCCGACGTTGGAACTCCGAATGGGCAAGGATACCGACCCCCGTATCCCCACGATCATAGGTTTAGTGCTGGGCAAGGGGGGTTATGTTTAGGCATCAGGCATGGGGGGGTTAGGCTGCGGGGGAGGGAGGGTTAGGTTTACGCGTCAGGCGGGGGGGTTAGGATTAGGCGTCAGGTGGGGGGTTAGGGTTAGGCTGCAGGTGGGGGAGGTTAGGGTTAGGCTGCGGATAGGGTGGGTTAAAACCCCCCGAGGGAGGTTAGGCTGCGTGGTAGTGATGGTTAGGTTTAGGCATCAGGCGGCAGGGTTTGGTTTAGGCATTAGGCGGGGGGTTAAGTTTAGGCTGCGGGTGTGGGGAGCTTAGGGTTAGGCACCCCCGGAGGTGGTTAGGCTGCGGGGGAGGGAGGGTTAGGTTTAGGAAGGGGGATTAGGTTTGGGCGTCAGGCGGGGCGTTAAGTTTAGGCTGTGGGTGGGGGGAGGTTAGGGATAGGTTGTGGGTAGGATGGGTTAGGGTTAGGCACCCCTGGGGTGGTTAGGCTGCGGGGGAGGGAAGGTTAGGTTTAGGCATCAAGCGGGGGGTTAGGTTTAGGCGTCAGGTGCTGGGATAAGTTTAGGCTGCATGTGGGGGGAGGTTAACGTTAGGCTGTGGGTAAGGTGAGTTAGGGTTAGGCACTCCAGGGAGTGGTTAGGCTGTGAGGGAGGGAGGGTTAGGTTTAGGCAGTAGGGACAGAGGGGGTGTGGTTAGGCTGCAGGAGAGGGAGGGTTAGGTTTAGGCAGCAGGGATGGAGGTTAGGATTAGGCACCTCCGCGGAATGGTTAGGCACAAAGTGGGAGGAGAGGGTTAGACTGCGGACAGGCAGGGTTAGGGGGGTGGGAAGAGGGAGAGGGTTAGGCATCAGGCAGAAGGGTTAGGGTTAGGCAGCGGGTGAGGGAGGGTTAGGTTTAGGCATCAGGCGGGGGGTTAGGTTTAGGCTGTGGGTGTGGGGAGGTTAGGGTTGGGCTGCGGGTAGGGTTGGTTAGGGTTAGGCACCCCCGGGGTTGGTTAGGCTGCGGGGAAGGGAGGGTTAGGTTCCCAGGTGGGGGGGTTAGGTTAAGGCATCAGGTGGGGGGTTAGGATTAGGCTGCGGGTGGGGGGAGGATAGGGTTAGGCTGCGGGTGGGGGGAAGTTAGGGTTAGTCTGTGGGTAGGGTGGGTTAGGCACCCCCAGGAGTGGTTAGGCTGCGGGGAAGGGAGGGTTAGGTATAGGCAGCAGGGACGGAGGTTAGGATTAGGCACCTCCGCGGGAGGGTTAGACACAAAGGGGGAGGTTAGAGTTAGACTGCGGACAGGCAGGGTTATGGGGGTGGGGAGAGAAGAGAACACCCCTTACTCACCCCTGTCGGTCTTTTCTGTACTGGGATCCCGTCATCGGTATGACAACCACTGGGATCCCATGCGCTGCGATAGCATACTGACCCCTCTATTAGTACACCTCTTAATGTCCAGAGGGAAGGGCGATCCTGAGGCCATGGTTCCCCAGAGGTTTCCCCCCAAGGGGGTTTTCCTCTCCTGAGTGCTGAAGGATGACTCTTTGTGAGTCCAGAGGTGTAGCTTTTATGCCATAATTAGTACCAATCTCATGCCGTCCCTGCAATGTATACCAAGTAAAATAATTGCTAATGCGATCACTTTACTTCTGGGTTTAGACCCCGGCTGCACTAGTTCCAGTGGTGCAAGTAGAAAAAATGTCTTACGGGTACTGTGTGCGCGCGCCGAAGGCGCGCGCGCAAAAAAATGGGTGTGGCCAAATGCCACATGGGGCGTGGCCAATGAAAATGGGGGCGTGATGCACATATGGGGGAGGGGCAGATACACGTATGACCCCAATAGTGTCAGATACACGTTGCACCACAGTGCTAGATATACATTGCCCCACAGTGCCAGATACATATAACCCCACAGTGCCAGATACACATTGCCCCACAGTGCCAGATACACAAATGTCCCCAGAGTGCCAGATACACAAATGTCCCCAGAGTGTCAGATACACATTGCCTCACAGTGCCAGATACACATTGCCCCACAGTGCCAGATGCACATTGCCCCACAGTGCCAGATGCACATTGCCCCACAGTGCCAGATACACATTGCCCCACAGTGCCAGATGCACATTGCCCCACAGTGCCAGATGCACATTGCCCCACAGTGCCAGATACACATTGCCCCACAGTGCCAGATACACATTGCCCCACAGTGCCAGATACAGAAATGCCCCCAGAGTGCCATACATTGCCTCACAGTGTCAGATACACATTGCCCCACAGTGCTAGATACACAAATGCCCCCACTGTGTTAGATATACATTGCCCCCCGTGCCAGATACAGAAATGCCCCTACAGTGCCAGATATGCCCCCAGTGCCAGATATCCTCCAGTGCCAGGTATACATGCCCCCCTGTGCCAGATATCCCCCAGTGCCAGGTATATATGCCCCCCTGTGCTAGATATGCCCCCAGTGCCAGATATCCCCCAGTGCCAGGTATACATGCCCCCCCAGTGCCAGATATCCCCCAGTGCCAGGTATACATGCCCCCCCAGTGCCAGGTATACATGCCCCCCTGTGCCAGATATCCCCCAGTGCCAGGTATATATGCCCCCCTGTGCTAGATATGCCCCCAGTGCCAGATATCCCCCAGTGCAGGTATACATGCCCCCCCAGTGCCAGATATCCCCCAGTGCCAGGTATACATGCCCCCCCAGTGCCAGATATCCCCCAGTGCCAGGTATACATGCCCCCCCAGTGCCAGATATCCCCCAGTGCCAGGTATAACATGCCCCCCCAGTGCCAGATATCCCCCAGTGCCAGGTATAACATGCCCCCCCAGTGCCAGATATCCCCCAGTGCCAGGTATACATGCCCCCCTGTGCCAGATATCCCCCAGTGCCAGGTATATATGCCTCCCTGTGCCAGATATGCCCCCAGTGCCAGGTATACATGCCCCCCTGTGCCAGATATCCCCCAGTGCCAGGTATATATGCCCCCCTGTGCCAGATATGCCCCCAGTGCCAGGTATATATGCCCCCATGTGCCAGATATGCCCCCAGTGCCAGGTATACATGCCCCCCTGTGCCAGATATCCCCCAGTGCCAGGTATATATGCCCCCCTGTGCCAGATATGCCCCCAGTGCCAGGTATATATGCCCCCCTGTGCCAGATATGCCCCCAGTGCCAGGTATACATGCCCCCCCAGTGCCAGGTATAACATGCCCCCCTCCCCTACTCACCGCTGCCGTCGCTGTCCTCCTGTCTGTCATGTGAGGGAAGGAGAGTGCAGCCTGCGCCTCTCGTTCCCCTCAGTCTTCGGCGGGTGTCTCAGTTTAATTCAGCGCCGATCCGTGAGCCAATCAGAGCTCGCGGGTGCGAGCTCTGATTGGCTCACGGATCGGCGCTGAAGTAAACTGAAACACCCACCGGAGACTGAGGGGAACGAGAGGCGCAGGCTGCACTCTCCTGCCCTCACATCAGAGGCGTGTGCGGCGGTGCGGCGTGGGGGAGGGAGGGAAGGAAGAGGAGCGGCGGCCCGTCGGTGTGGGTACGGCGTACCCACGGCTAAATTCTTACGGGTACGCCGTACCCACCCGTACCCGCCCACTTGCACCACTGACTAGTTCACATGGACAATAGTCAGACTGTGTATGTGAGAGCAGACAGTAATGCAGAGGAATTCCAAGGATCCTTCTCCTGGGAATTATTGCATAATGTAGCCCACAGGCTACAAAAGTCATTTGGAAATGGCATTAGCTGCCGAGCCAAGCTCAGAAATGCTTTGCATTCTGGAGCTTGGTGAGTTTCACAGTTTACCATCTGCCGTAGAAACTTTTGGTGGCTGCTTTTGTGTTCAATATAGGAGGAACGCAATAGATATCTCAAATATCCATTGCAGTCCCCAATACATGCATTCAGGGGCTGGTTAATATTTGTTGGCAGCCCCCAAAACTGACTGTTTTTGGAGATGTCTCGCAAATATTATTTATTAAATATTCCACTTAATACATTTTTTATATTTTAACATAAACTAAAAAATGTTTTATGTATTCATTGACTGAGTCTCCCGTCTTTACTGAATGCTAATTTCACAGGGTCCGCAAAATATTACTGATATGACTGTTACTCTACTGTCCTGCTGGTGCTCCTGGCCTGCTGTATAGCAGCCAGACATATATTTTATATACAGCACTCTTGGGGAGATGTATCAAGCCTTGGAGAGAGATAAAGTGCAGATACCCAAACCACCCAATCATCTTCTGTCACTTATCTAGCACAGTACATGAAATAATACCTGTAGTTAGAAGCTTCATTTGATTTGGGCAAATACTCAACTTTATCTCTCTCCACGGCTTGATAAATCTCCTGGAAAATATAATGTCTCCCTTTCACTTAATTAACAAGTTAATTTAATTAACTGTCTTGTAAACAAGTATGAAATTCACAGTATAAGATAATGTTATAAAGGCTTGTCAATACCTCCTGGTACATTTACATTGATTTATCATTCACATTTCTTCCATGCCAGACAGGGGTGGATTGGGAACGTAAAGTGGTCCCGTAAATATATGAAAAGTAGCCTCATGTAGGTTGGAGTAAGTCAGCCATAAGCGGGGCCCAACACAAATTGGGCTTAAGCAAACTGTTAGCATTGCCCATGGTGGTAGTTAGCAAGACTGATGCAGCATGGTAGGCAGTCACAGCACCAGCAGTAGGATCGTGTCACAGGAGGTGGAGATCACACTGGTGGGTGAGGCATTGCACTGGTCGGCAGTCACATCACCTGCAGGAGATGGAGATCACCCCAGTAGCTGAGGCATTGTACTGGTAGGCAGTCACAGCACCAACAGGAGGATCCTGTCGCAGGAGGTGAAGACCACACCAGTGGGTGAGGCATTGCACTGATAGGCAGTCACAGCACCAACAGGAGGATTGTGTCAAAGGAGGTGGAGATCACACCAGTAGCTGGGGCATTGCATTGGTAGGCAGTCACAGCACCAGCAGGAGGATTTTGTCACAGGAGGTGGAGATCACACCAGTAGGTGAGGCATTGAACTGGAAGTGGAGATCACACCAGTAGGCGAGGCATTGCACTGGTAGGCAGTCACAGCACCAGCAGGAGGATCTTGTCACAGGAGGTAGAGATCACACCAGTAGGTGAGGCATTGCACTGGTAGGCAGTCACAGCACCAGCAGGAGGATCTTGTCACAGGAGGTGGAGATCACACCAGTAGGTGAGGCATTGCACTGGTAGGCAGTCACAGCACCAGCAGGAGGATCTTGTCACAGGAGGTGGAGATCACACCAGTAGGCGAAACATTGCACTGGTAGGCAGTCACAGCACCAGCAGGAGGATCTTGTCACAGGAGGTGGAGATCACACCAGTAGGTGGGGCATTGCACTGGTAGGCAGTCACAGCACCAGCAGGAGGATCTTGTCACAGGAGGTGGAGATCACACCAGTAGGCGAAACATTGCACTGGTAGGCAGTCACAGCACCAGCAAGAGGATCTTGTCACAGGAGGTGGAGATCACACCAGTAGGTGAGGCATTGCACTGGCAGGCAGTAAGAACAGCACCAGCAGGAGGATTGTGTCTAGTCACGGGCAAAGTGATTCACTGAACTGAGTTGAGACACATGACTCAGTTCGGTGTAGTGTCTCGAGTTAGTGTCTTGGCACATGAGTCATGACTCATTTGGATTGGAATGTATTGCAGAGACAGTGCACATGGGCCCTCATTCCGAGTTGATCGATCGCTGCCGTTTTTCGCAGCACAACGATTAAGTGGGAAAATGGCAATTCTGCGCATGCGCATGGTACGCAGCGCGCATGTGCTAAGTACTTTCACACAAAACTTTGTAGTTTTAACCAAGCTCAAGCAACGTTTTTCAGTCGCTCGAGTGTTCGTAGTATGATTGACAGGAAGTGGGTGTATCTGGGTGGCAACTAGGCGTTTTCAGGGAGTGTGCTAAAAAACGCAGGCGTGCCAGGCAAAAACGCAGGAGTGGCTGGAGAAACGGGGGAGTGGCTGGCCGAACGCAGGGCGTGTTTGTGACGTCAAACCAGGAACTAAACTGACTGCAGTGATTGCAAGATAGGAGTAGGTCTGGAGCTACTCAGAAACGGCATGACATTTTTTAGTAGCAATTCTGCTACTCTTTCATTCGCACTTCTGCTAAGCTAAGATACACTCCCAGAGGGTGGCGGCTTAGCGTGTGCACTGCTGCTAAAAGCAGCTAGCAAGCGATCAACTCGGAATGAGGGCCATGATTCAGTGAGTTGCAGAGACTCA
Organism: Pseudophryne corroboree; assembly: GCF_028390025.1. Lineage (NCBI taxonomy): Eukaryota > Metazoa > Chordata > Amphibia > Anura > Myobatrachidae > Pseudophryne > Pseudophryne corroboree. The sequence goes on along the minus strand of NC_086447.1, from coordinate 789,457,742 downwards.
GTGCTGGCAGACCAGTGCTGGTGACTCATGGAGGGAGTGACTCAGTCCTCTGGGAGTTGGCTCAGCTAGTTATTCAGCTGCACTGATTGTACAGTGCATCTGGGGGAGTCAGCTGCTTATGCACTGATTGTTAATATATTAACATAGAATCATACTTGCCTACCTGACCCTCTCCACGAGGGAGAAAATGCTCTGTTCCTGGACTTTCCTGGTAATGTATGATTGCCATCACCTGTGGTGAAACACCTTTCTTATCAATTAACTAACTCACCACAGGTGATGGCAATCATACAATACCAGGAAAGTCCAGGAATAGAGCATTTTCTCCCTCGTGGAGAGGGTCAGGTAGGCAAGTATGACATAGATTCAGTGTTATGTTGATATATTATTAATAACCAATTATTGCATACTAGTTACTGAATATGCACATTACTTCTGGCTGAGGAGAGAAAGCTTAACAGCCATGAAACACATATCATTCAGTCACAATCACATTGAGCAGGAACAGTGAGCACTGAGCTGAGAGCACTGTACCACAGGGGCTCCACCTCCTGCAGGCTAATGCTGCATGAATCAGGTCTGTCCACTGAGTCACTGAGTCTACTGCACAGTGTACAACTGTCTTGATTCACAGGCAGACTCAGGAATCAGGATGAATGAGACAGGCACAGCAGCGCAGCACTCACTGACTGGTGAGTCGTGACTGCTCCCTCGTCCCTCCCGCTGGGCGTCACCTGGTATTGCCGCTGGCCAATCACAATGAAACACTGAGTCTCCTCCCTCTGGCTGAGAGAGGCTACTGCTGCAGCTGTCTCGACTCATTAAACTGTGAGTGACTCGAATCATTCATACTTTCTGATGATTCAAGTCACTATGTTGAGTCAGTAGCCATCTCTACCTCACACTCCATCCAGCTGCAAGCGGCACTGTGGGAATGGCGTCATCCATGGAGTCAAGGGTTCTGATGACTCAATCACCGCCTGCTTCCGTTCTCTTCGTCCCCGGAGGCATCCCTGCAGTATCGCAATGGGCCTCCTTGAAGTGCTACCAGGGGCGGATTGGGATCGAACACCAGCCCTGGAAATTTATTGAAGCAGCCCTAATGAGGGCAGAGTCTGTTGAGGGGGAGGGGCCTGTAAAGAGGGCGGGGTCACTCCTCAGAGGTCCTGATTCTGAGATAGACACAGTTGGGGCCTCCTTTGCTTTACGTTATGCTATTGTTTACCTGTGACTGTGGCCCTCATTCTGAGTTGATCGCGCGCTACTTTTAGCAGCTGTGCAAATGCATTGTCGCCACCCATGGGGGAGTGTAGTTTCGCTTTGCAAGTGTGCGATCGCATGTGCAGCCGAGCGACACAAACACATTTTGTGCAAAACAAGACCAGCCCTGTAGTTACTTATCCTGTGCGATGATACCCGCTGTCACAACTGAGTGCTGGTGTTGGTAGCAGGAAGCCTCAGTTGTAGGGGCTGATGGGTACTGAAACTTAGGAGGTATGATGGGACTCCTAGACATGTGCGAGAGCTGCAGCACCAATGCCCAAAGGCGTGACCACGACAACTGGAAATTACTTTAAGGTTTTTTATTAAATAATAAAAGTCATAAAAGGTGAAACAGAACAATAAACGTGAAGAAAGTCTCTGGACTTCAACTGGTTTGAGACCAGAACTTGAAAGAGTAGTTGTAGGTGTTTAGTGATGCTTGAGAACGTTGAAGAGATACAGGAATGATGCTAGAGATCGCAGGAATAGCACTTAGCTATAATGTGGGAGACTGAGAACCATGTGAACAAAGTTCCGCTGGAGAATAGCTACTGTTAGCCAAAGTATATACTCTGCCGACACCGGGTGCAAATAGCAGGAAAGTCAGACTGCACCGCAGAGAGTATCACGGGGGAGGCAGGCTGCACTGCAGAGAGTTATCACAGGAGAAGCAGACTGCACTGTAGAGAGTTATCACAGGAGAAGCAGACTGCACTGTAGAGAGTTATCACGGGAGAAGCAGACTGCACTGTAGAGAGTTGTCACAGGAGAAGCAGACTGCACTGCAGAGTATGGACACAGGGGAGTCAGGCTGTACTGCAGAGTATAACACTGGAGAGTCTCTGGTGAAACTGCAGACTGGAAGACAATTGAAGCACTGACAATTTCCTGGGTGCTGGGACAGGATACTTATGACAGGCATTGGATGACAACTTAACACAGGCACCAGCAGCACTGCAGATTGGTGAGAGACTTGACATGTGACCCCATCTAACATGGCTGCGCCCATGAACAGAGCTTGAAGGGGAAAAGAACCATGTGCCAAACAATAATGGCGGCGGAGGCCACGGCAACAGAAGACTCCACGCTGCAGATAGAGCGGCTACAGGGATGACAGCAGTGGCCGCGGTTCACACAGGACGCCACACTCAGTTCTCCATGCGGCAGGACCATGGGCAGAGATTGCCACACCAAGCCAGGTGAATACACTAAGAAGGCAGCTGAGCCGGCACTGTAGATACATAACAATGAAATGTACCCAAAACACAGTTATAACCCAAGCCTGGCACGCTGAGCCAATCTCAGGAGACACCTAACTGGTAGAAAATGGCGGATCATGACACCCGCCCTGCAAACGCCTGGACACGCCTGCGTTTTACCAAACACTCCCAGAAAACAGTCAGTTGCTACCCACAAACGCCCTCTTCCTGTCAATCTCCTTGCAATCGGCTGTGCGAATGGATTCGTCGCCAAAAGCATTGCACAACAACGATGCTCTTTGTACCTGTACGACATGCATGCACATTGCGGAGCATGCGCAGTTTTGCCGTTTTTTACCTGATCGCAGCGCTGCAAAAATCGGCAGCGAGCGATCAACTCGGAATGACCCCCTTTACGCATATGCTGCTACAATACCCTTCCCTGATGCACATCTGTACATCTGAATATACAAGGACTGATACGCCCACTTTCAGTGTCTACTGACACAGCAGTCATGCCTTTAATCTACTTCTGATTTTATTGATTTTTCATTCTGCAAACACCTTTAGTTAACCTTATATGTTTCAAAGTACAGGGAGGAGGAGCACATACTATATACAGCACAGTACAGGGAGGGAGCACACACAAGTAGTGAAACACATACACAGGGGACCAGCGCAGCAGAATCTGTCCCAGTGGCCAATCCGCCCCTGATTACATATATAGCCACCATATTACATACATAGCCACCACATTATTACATGAATAGCACCACATTATACAAATAGCACTGCATTACACGTATAGCACTGCATTACACAAATAGCGCCACATAACACGAATCAGTGGCAGAACTTGTGAGTGGTGGGCCCAGGTGCAAAAATATGCTGTGGGCCCCCCTCTCCACCCCACCCCAACGTCACAATATGCCACACGGTAGTGGGTGCCAGAGACAGAGAGGGTAACAAGCAGTGAGTGACAGGGAGAGGCAGAGAGTGAAGGACTGCTCCCAGCAGACACTGTTGCATTGGGCTTAGTTAATATAACAGCATTCTTAGGTAATTGTAATATTTGTAAAAAAAAGTAGTTTGATCTGTTATTGTTTTGTACTTATGTGATGGTATCTGTCCCCCTCAGCATTTGTTTGTTTTAATTGTATTGCTCTCCTCACTGACCCTCTGTGGGTGATGGGTAGTGAGGTGTGGCCTTAATCAGGGGAAATGCAAACACTTGGTATTTGGTCTACATATTAAGGGATACATGGCTGACAAGCCAGGCTGACATAGATAGAGTGTAGAAATCAAAGTGGAGAAATATAAGTGGTTTTTCAGCCTTTACTGTACTTAGCCTGTACTTAAACTGTATGAAAACTGAAAGAAAACAACAAGCACCAACAACTACAAATTTACTTCTTTGCAACTTCTAATGTATGTATATGTGTAATGATTGCCTTGTAATTGGCATTGCATGTGTGGGGAAGTTGCACAGTGAAACAGTTTATTATTGCATGCTCTCTGGTGTTTACCTCCTTTGATCATTTGGCCATTGTGGTCAGGGTACTATATCTTTACATTTACTGAGGTGTAGTCGTGGTGTACAGGACAGAGTGTGATTCCTGATTAGTAAAAAAAACAAACAAATACTGAGCAACATCCCCAAACAGGTAATTTCAACTTTAAACTTGTCATTTATTTTGTACTGTCTGGACATGGCTACTAATAACAAATGCACAGACAAAATTCTTAAAGCTATGTGTGCAAATGCTAGGAGCTTAGGAGACAAAATTCCAGAGCTATTTGCAATAATGACAAGGGATAACCTGGATTTTGTGGCAATTACAGAGTCATGGTGCAATGAGAATCATGACTGGAACATAGTTATACCAGGATACAATTTATTTAGGAAGGATAGAATAGGAAGAATGGGATGAGGGGTAGCAATGTATGTGAAAAAAAACATAAATGCTACTTTAATACAAAATATTGAAGACAAAACTGAGGCCCTTTGGGTCACCATAGAAACCGCAGAGAAGGACATTATTCGCATTGGGGTGATCTATAGACCACCAGGCCAAGGGCAGGATTTGGACAGGAACCTATTGTTGGACATCACTAAAATGGCTTTAAAGGGAGAAGTCATAATCATGGGAGACTTTAATTTACCTGATGTAAATTGGGAGGGGTCTTTTGCTAGTTCTGCTACAAGTGGCAAATTTCTACATTCCTTACAGGGAGCATCTCTCAAGCAATTGGTGAGGGAGCCCCTCGCAAAGACTCAATATTAGATTTAATTCTTACAAATGGTGATAGGATATTCGACACATATTTGGGTGAGCACCTGGGATCCAGTGATCATCAAGCAGTATGGTTTAGTATAAAGACAGGATCCAACTCCTGTCACACAAAAAACAAAAGGTGTTGGATTTTAGAAATGCTGACTTTGCAAAAAATGGGGAGATGTTTAAGTGATTCATTGGCAGACTGGAGGAACTTGGAAGGAGTGCAGGAGAGGTGGGAAAAACTGAAAAGTGCTATACTAAGTGCAACAGACCTTTGTATCAAAAGGGTTAGGAAAAGCACCAGGAAAAGGAAACCAGTGTGGTTCACAAAAGAAGTATCAACTAGTGTGAAGGCAAAAAAGATGGCTTTTAGGAAATACAAACAGACTCAAAATAATAACAACAAAGAGGTGTATCTGGACAGACGGAAGGATGCTAAGAAAGTGATAAGACGTGCAAAGGCAGAAGCTGAGGAGAAAATGGCCCAGTCAGTAGATAAAGGGGGCAAAACTTTTTTTAAGTATATAAGTGAAAGGAGAAAAACAAATGGAGGAATAATAAGACTTAAGGCAGAGAGTGAACATTTGGTGGAGGGAGACAAGGCAATAGCAGATCACCTAAATAATTATTTTTGCTCAGTATTTACTACAGAAAAAGGTATGGGACCACAGTTAAGTTGCAAGGACATTCATAAAAATCTGGTAGATGAAAGTACATTTACAGAGGAGAAGGTCCTAGCAGAACTTTCAAAACTAAAAGTGGATAAATCAATGGGGCCAGATGGGATACACCCAAGGATACTCAAAGAGCTAAAAGATGTGCTGGTTACACCTTTAACAGAATAATTTAACCAGTCTCTAAGTACAGGTGCCATTCCAGAGGACTGGAAAGAGCAAATGTAGTTCCACTGCACAAGAGTGGAAGCAGGGAAGAAGCAGGCAACTACAGACCAGTAAGCCTTACATCAGTAGTGGGGAAAGTAATGGAAAAACTATTAAAAGAAAGAGTTGTGGAATATCTTAAATCAAACAACTTACAGGATCCAGAACAGCATGGATTTACTGGTGGGAGATCATGCCAAACAAATCTTATTGACTTTTTTGACTCTGTGACGAAAATAATAGATCAAGGGGGAGCTGTAGATGTAGCATACCTAGACTTTAGTAAGGCATTTGACACTGTCCCACATCGTAGACTGCTAAATAAACTTGAAAGCGTGGGGGTGGATTATAAATCAGTTAAATGGATAAGAAACTGGTTGCAGGATAGGAAACAGACAGTTGTAGTTAATGGAGCGCAATCTATGGAGGGAAATGTTACCAGTGGAGTACCCCAGGGATCTGTACTTGGTACAGTTCTCTTTAATATCTTTGTTGGTGACATTGCAAATGGTATTGAAGGAAAGGTATGCCTTTTTGCAGATGATACAAAGATATGCAACAGAGTAGACACACCGGGAGGGGTAAAACAAATGATTGATGACCAAGGTAGGCTTGAGAAATGGTCAAGAACGTGGCAACTACAGTTTAATGCTAAAAAATGCAAAATCATGCACTTGGGTCTCAAAAACCAAAAGGCTAAATATAGTATCAAGGGTACTATTATGGAAACTACTGAGGAGGAAAGGGATTTGGGAGTCACTATTTCAAGTGACTTGAAGGCAGGAAAGCAATGCAACAAAGCAATGAGAAAGGCAAGTTAGATGCTTGGTTGCATAGGGAGAGGAATCAGTAGCAGGAAAAAAGAAGTGATAATGCCACTGTATAGGTCATTGGTGCGGCCCCATCTGGAATACTGTGTCCAGTTCTGGAGACCATATCTCCAGAAGGATATAAATACATTAGAGAGTGTACAAAGAAGGGCAACTAAAATGGTGCATGGCCTACATCACAAAACTTACCCGGAAAGGCTAAAAGATCTTAACATGTATAGTTTGAGGAGAGAAGGGAAAGGGGGGACATGATAGAAACTTTCAAATATATCAAGGGTCTTAACAAAGTTCAGGAGGGAAACATTCTTCAAAGGAAGAGAAGTATTAGAACTCGAGGACATACACTGAGACTGGAGGGGTGGAGGTTCAGGAGAAATTTAAGGAAAAATGATTTCACAGAAAGGGTAGTGGATAAGTGGAATAGCCTCCCATCAGAGGTGGTAGAGGCTAAGACTGTAGAGCAATTTAAACATGCTTGGGATAGGCATATGAATATCCTTACAAAAAATTAAGGTTCAAAAAGGGTTGAGATTGCCTAAAGGATAAAAAAAAAAAGGTGCAGACTAGATGGGCCAAGTGGTTCTTATCTGCCGTCAAATTCTATGTTTCTATGTTTCTATGAGAGAATGACGGGGAGAGAGAGAGGGTAAGGGTGATGGGTAGACGGTGACAAGCAGAGGATGGCAGGGAGAAGCAGTGGGTGACAAGAAGAGGGTGATGGAGAGGCAGAGGGTGACAGTGTGAGGATGATGAGGAGGGGCTGACAAGCAGAGGGTGACAGGGATAAGCAGTGGTAACAGGGAGATGGTAACGGAGAGTTGGAGAAAAGGAGAGGCAGTGAGTAATGGGGAGAGGCAATGGGTTATGGGGACAAGCAGAGAATGGCAGGGAGTGACAGGGAGGCGGGTAACAGGAAGAGGCAGAGGGTGACGGAAAGTGGGAGAAAGGGAGAGGTAGTGGGTGACGGTGAGAGGGAGATGGGGAGAGGGGAAGAAGCAGTGGGTGACAGGGAGAGTCAGAGGTGATGGAGAGTGGGTGATAGGGAGAGGCAGTGGGTGACGGGGAGAGGATTAAGTGTAGAAGCAGAGGGCATGTGAGGTCTCTGTAGGAGGAAGTAAAATGGGTAAAATGGTTTGAAAGGGTTCACTAGGATATGAAGGGAAAGTATCAGTAGGGGAAACACACAGAAAAAATCAAGGTGGTTTATCATGAGAGCTGAGGAAAGAATGTTAGGAGAGAGTGTGAGAGAGAAAGAGGGGTAGGGAGATAGAGGGAGAGAGCCTGCTGCTCTCCTGAAAACTGGCTAAGGACATCTTGAACAAGGGGGTTGATCTTATTACCCACGAAGGGTGCACTGTGCCGTTGCCATGGCATTTGAAAGCCAGCAACTGCACCTAATCTCGTACCATTCGCGGGCTTGTTTTGGGCTGAATTCGCACCAAATTGCTTGGAGCCCTCTGGGGCAGCAAGCACTTTTGTGTGGTTTCGGGCCACTGTAAAGTGCGGCTGCGATATCATTGCGCTTAATAGGATGGACCCCAAGGTGTGTGTAGTATGAGAAAAGAGGATTGGGATAAATATTAGATACAGTAGGATCCTGAAAGCATTCCAGCCAAGCAGCAGCTAGAGGCATAGTATGGAGTCTGGCTGCCCAAAGCAAATGCATTTTACAGTGTCTCCCTTTTCTGATGAGAAGGAGAGGGAGTGAAAGAGGGGAGGTAGGGAGATAGAGAGCTGGGTGGGGAGAAAATGGGAGTATGCTGTGAGTGAAAGACTAACCTTTCACCCACTTGATTCCACTATCCTTGTGTACGCAGACATGATGGTACAGCAGTTGCAATGCTAGAAATGAACAGCATGCCCGCCTTTAGCGTCATTTGGGGCAATTGAGGCAGGCCAGGCTCCTCTCCGTTGGTTTGTCGCGCCAGGGACGGTCACTAAAAGTGACGTTGGGCCCCGGCATCAGCAGCCTGTCAGACAGCATTACAGACAGAGTCTGGAGGGATTAGAAGAGAGAGAGTGGCCCCTCCTCCATCTCTTGCCGGGCATGGAGGCTGTCATTAACATTTGCTCAGTGTCACTGAGAAAGGGAGGAGCAGAGAGGAGAGGGGAGAGAGTGGCCCCTCCTCCCCCTCCAGCCAGACGCAATGTCTGTATTCAGACCAGGGCAGGCAGCGGCTACATTGAGGTCTGGTGGTGGGCGCAGTGGCAAACAACGAGTCACTGTGACTCATTGTATTGCCGGCGGCTGTGGGCCCCTTTACAGCGGCGAGCCTCGGTGCAATGCACCGCCTGTACTCCCGCTAGTTCCGCCACTGACATGACTAGCACAACATTACAAGTATAGCACTGCACTACACGTATAGCACCGCATTATATGACTAGCACCACATTACATACATAGCCACCGCATTACATATGAAGCCACCGCATTACATACATAGACACTGCAGAAATAGGCCCATCATCATGGACAGACATTGGGCAGCTATAGGGCTGAAGGACGTTGCAGTAGAGATTGTCCCAGGGCTGGCTGTAAGTGCATCCTGATCAGCTGGCATACTGAGAACAAGGTACATCCTGCTCCTGTCCAGTCTCCAAACCATACACTGTGACCGGGGACACCCTATCCTTTACACCATCATGATAATGCAAATAATGTAATTAAAAATAACCTCTCTGCCGGGTCCCCTTCAGTGCTCAGTCGCCGCTCTGTCCAGTACAGTGAGAGTGCGGGAGCTGGGGTGGCAGCGGGTGTAGTGAACCCAGCTCCGTCCATCGCTTTGCTGCTGCTCCCAGTACGGGCTCGTTGAAGAGACCTTTGGCCGGGGCGAGGGAGAAGATGCTGCTGGGGTGGTTAACTTTCTCAAGGTCCCCATTGGTAGAACAGCATCACCACTTTTCATGGCTAGTGGCACCTGGAAGTGCCCGCTAGCCTAACTTCTGGGTTACATTCCAATGAACCACAAGTACTGGAAGCATTGTGAGCCAGCACAGCCTGAGTGTGAATCGGCCTGGCTGAGGGGGACATGGAACCAGCCCATCGGAATCTGTCATGGTGTCCTGGTGGGCCAATCCACCCCTGAGTGCTACGGTCGCTCCATCTCGCTGCAGTAGCTGAGCTCAGGAACTGGCTTGGCAGGGCAAAGAAAAGTGTTTGCGTGAGATTTATTAACCTTTTTTTTTTACTAAGAAAATGTGTATCACTCAAGTATATTAAAGAGCTTTTGGAACTGTTTTCATGAAGAACTGCTCCAAACCCTTGAATTCGCATTTTAATAGTAATCAGGGCAAATTTACTAAAAAAAAAAAAATATGTGAAAAAAACCCCGCAATGAGTCCTGTCATAATTACGCCAGCTTTACCTGCAATAATCACAGGGATCATTGTGATATCCCTACTTCTGCACAACTTTCTTTTCAGAGAAAGCTGAGCAGTGACCCATCTCCGGGAGACACACACAAGCTGATCACAGTAAAAAAAGCCGGTGATCGGTGGTTCCGGAGGGCTGCCGGTCATTGTCTCATCTTGTGCACTGCTGTGACCCCCAAGGCAGTAAAGTGATGCTGCAAAATGGCAGCTCACTTAACAGCAGCGGGAGCTACTGCAACGCACAGGATCCATTGCCTGGAAGGCCTCCAGGACCACCATTCAGCGGCTCTTGAGACTGGTAAGTATAATAACCGGTCGTGGGGTTTTGGCGCGTGCGGGGGGGGTAGGTTGTACCTGGTGGCAGTGACAGTGCCACCGATTGCACAGCAGCAACTCAACTTTTTTGCGAAAAATACCCCGATAATGCTGCGGAGGGCGTTCGCAGGGACAGAGCTTTCTTGCAAGTTCTGTTCCTGCATGCGATTATTGATACATCCATGCGATGTATACAATAATTGCATTGCGAGTGTTTTCGATTTTATCACAGGATGTGGATGGTGATACATCGGCCCCTTATAGAGGAAGTGCACTACCTTTCCAGGGGATCAGTATGATTTCTGACTGACGGGAACCCGGTGGTCGAAATACAGACGCTGTAATCCCTACAGCCAGAATCCCAACATCAAGCACAGCGTGTCCCCTCACGGGCTTGTTGTACTTGCCACGCTTCGGGCCCAGTGGCGACTTATCCCTCGGGTGGTGGCGTGGACCACCATCCAAGTGGGGGTTCTGCCCGTCGGTGGGGTTTCCGACTGTCGCCATTTCAATGGCTGTCGGGATTTTGGCGCTGGGTTTTCAGCCGCCGGGATCTCGACAATCGGGAATATAACTGCATACACTTTCAAGGCATCCCATGCTATAAGTACAGTGCATACTTAACTACTCTCTGGAATCCTCTATTAGATTCTCAAATTTTTGGGGAGTCCCAGGGACCGCTGGTCCTCCCTCAGGATGGGGAGAATAATGCTACGAATCACAGCTCCATAGGAAAAGGGTGGAGCCAGTATTACATGATTCTGTTGTTGATTAAATATTTCCTTTAATGTGCCTATTAATTATAATATAGGTCCTATATCAATATTTGTTGATTAAATAAACTGACTCATTATGTTCTTGAAGTCGTGCAGGCTTGAGATGCCTGCTTTTCTTATCTTTTCCACAGTTCTCTCTCATCTCAAACTGACCAGTGCATTAGGCTGTGTCTTATACTTACTGGCCCTGTACATGCTGCCACATACCTCAGCTGCTTCCACACAGTGCACTTTGACCTTTTGCTTTCGCCACAGTTGATAGATGATGTGCAACACACAGTCCATCCAAAATAGCTACACCCAGACACACAATTTACAGTTTCTCGTAAAGCCTGCAGTTCCCCATATTTAGGTCCCATTAGGTTTTCATTACCCACACAATAAATCTCATACATGTTAAAGTCTACAGTTCAGTTGCTTGACATGTGTGGGATTAAGGAGATTTATAAGGGATGAAACCTCAAAAATAGATAAAGCAAAGGATATCTTAAACAGAACAAATGTGCAGTATCAACCAGCAGTTACCATCTCTTTCTCCTTCTCATTCAAACAGGAAACAAGATCAGTTGTTGGTAGTGATAAAGTAACAGGTTTTGTGCATCTAGGACACATACTCTACTTTGGAGTAACAAAGCATTTGCTGATGGCTATGCTGCTTATGTGCCTTAATTGTGATATTATTAGTTGCATGCTCAGATTAGGCATACCTCCCAACATTTCTGACAGGAGGAAGAGTGACTTTGCGGCAGTGCTGGGTCGTGAGCCACGCCCCCTTTTTCATCACTGATGCATGCCCAGCGCACAGCTTCTATTCACCGCTGAGTGACAAGACTCAGAGCCTCCTAACTGCTCGTGGGACAGTGGACAGTCCCCAAAAAACAGGACTGTCCCGCGAAAATAGGGACAGTTGGGAGGTATGGATTAGGACAGACATTGCAGAACTGACATCTGCTTAGCATCAGATATTGGGCGGATGTACTAAGCATTGCATCTCTGTACACCCTGCCACTTACCACGCACATACTAATCGCATATGTACTTTCAAATGCAATTAGTATCACAATGGACAGTTCTTTTGATAAGAGCTGTCCTTTGTGGTGTGTGGACTTAAAGGTTTAGGACCCGGGAGTCCCTCTGCGCATCAGCATAGTGGTGCAGCGGGTATCGGGAGGGGGTGGGGGGTTGCGGACTTGGAGGGATCTGATTGGATCCCTTTGAGGAGGAGTTGCGAAAAGAAGCCCATAGGAAAATCAGGATATTGAACTTACTACTGTGCTTGATAAAGTGAATTCTGAAGATGAATGCTATGCTGTACTCTCCTGTTACTACTGTATTGGCTGAGCTGTGTTATATAGTCAGTATTACTGTATACAGGGGCACGCTGCTATGTGCTACACTGTACTCTGCTATTACTACGGTACTGGCTGAGCTGTGTTATAGTCAGTATTACTGTATACAGGGGCACACTGCTATGTGCTACACTATACTCTGCTATTACTACGGTACTGGCTGAGCTGTGTTATATAGTCAGTATTACTGTATACAGGGGCACGCTGCTATGTGCTGTACTCTGCTGTAAACAAGTTGAGCTGTGTGTATAGTCAGTGTGTACAATTTATCCTTGAACAACTACACAAAGCAGAATAAACAGATGCTGTCATCCCTGTTCTATATATAGGGTGAGATGTATCAAGCCATGCAAAGAGATAAAGTGGGGAAGTTCCCCAAAGCAACCAAACAGCTCCTAACAGTCAGGGTGCTTGGTCTCCCTGAATAGGTGTGGCCTCATGACAGTAGGTGACTGGGGAGGCAGTGGGTATCAGTGTCTCCAACCGTCAAATTTCTCCGACTTGTGTGTCTCCAGCCATCAAGTTTTTCCCCACCTTGTGTCTCCAGCCATCAAGTCTCTCCCCCTTCTGCATCTATAGCCATCAAGTCTCTCCCCCTTCTGCATCTATAGCCATCAAGTCTCTCCCCCTTGCGTGTCTCCAACAATCAAGTATCTCCCCCTTGTTTGTCTCCAACAATCAAGTCTCTCCCCCTTGTGTGTCTCCAGCAATCAAATCTCTCTCTCTTGTTTGTCTCCAGCAATCCAATTCCCAACCTATCTTTTTAACGAGCTCTCATAATTTAATTACCTTTCTTGTCTTCCCTCTGCATCTCTCCTCCTCGACGCGCTCTCTGCTGTGAATGATGCTGAAATGCTTTTAGGTCACATAAGCGTCACACTGATTGAAGATGCAGGAGCTATATGATTGGCACTGGGCTGTACAGGCTTTACAAGCAACAGTGCAGCAGTGCCATAAAGCCTGTACATCCTATCGTAAGGCAGGCACTGTCACTCAGGTCGTCTGAAATCTGCAGCTGCCGCAGCAGAGCTGAGATGTCCAGCCTACTCAAATGCCCCTAGGCTTTTCCAGAGGTATCTAGGCTTTATGTTAGTTGCCCCTAGGCTTTTCTATAGGCCCCTAGGCATTTCTATAGGCCCTTTTGCCTATACTGTCTATGCCTAGGGCCAGCTCTGCCAACACTCCCGACCATAATCTGGCTAGCCACCTCCCTGTTAGCTCGGAGAGAGATCATAAGTGAATAAAATGTTTTTAGAACCAAGCGGTGCAGAGTTGTACCCATTTCAGTTGTATTTCCACTTAGGACTAAAGGTGCAAATGGCCTGTAATGGGATGTTCCCAAGTAGGAAATGTCCAGTGAGGGCAAGTTGATGGAATCATTGGCTATGCAAGCTGATTGAAAGCATAAATGGGAGATCCTAGGGGTGGCTCCTGGGTAAGTTAGCTCTCTGTCTGGATGCATTTTAGTATGAGCCTTTATCATGAGGCCTTACTGTAGACAAATCACATGGCCCTATGTGGGCACTGCCATTATGCAGTGTTAGGACTGCTGATATCGGAGAAAAGCCTTGACGCGACTCAACAGCTAAACATGTCTTTGCAAACGCATGCGACCAATTTCTCTGAAATTCTATTTCCAGATAGGTTCAGGTATGGTTACAGGTAATTTGTTAGTGTGCTGGGGGGATACCAGGGGGGGAAAAGCACCCTCCCTCTCTGTCTGCTGTTTGTTTGTGAGCCCTCCCCCTTTCTAGCACCTGATATATAATTATCTCCAGGAATGATTGAGCAACTGCCACTGTTTGTCTGCATGAAAGCTTAAATACACTTTTTTCCAGATGATGTGTATCAAACCACGGGGGCAATTCACTCGCAAAGAGGCACATTGCTCTGTATCAGACCCTCAAAGTTTTATAAGGAAAATATAATGTGTTACTGTATATGTACATTATTTAAATTGTAATTTAGTAGTCAATGATTCAGAACCGAATGAAATACGGATACAATTGCAATGTTCATGTAGGTGAGCAATCATTTTGCAAATGCCTGAAAAACTCTGAAACCTTCTATGATGCATGTGTTACCCGGTATCCGGACTCCAGGTCGACAACAAAAAGGTCGACACACCTTAGGTCGACACCAATTGGTCGACACACCTTAGGTCGACATGGACAAAAGGTTGCCATGGATAAAAGGTCGACAGGAACAAGGTCGACATGGAAAAAGGTTGACATGAGTTTTTCACAATTTTTTTCTTTTTTGGAACCTTTTCATACTTAACGATCCACGTGGACTACGATTGGAACGGTAATCTGTGCCGAGCGAAGCGAAGGCACCATGCCCGAAGCATGGCGAGCGAAGCGATCCATGCGAGGGGACGCGGTGCACTAATTGGGTTTTCCGTTCACTCTACGAAGAAAACGACACCAAAAAAACATAAAAAACTCATGTCGACCTTTTCCATGTCGACCTTGTTCCTGTCGACCTTTTGTCCATGTCGACTTTTTGTCCATGTCGACCTAATGTGTGTCGACCAATTGGCGGCGACCTAAGGTGTGTCGACCTTTTTGTTGTCGACCTGGAGTCCCAGGCCTAATTCATGTTTGTACGCAACTGCATTCACAATTGAAACTGCAAATCGGAACTGCAAATCTTAGCAAGTGAAGCTGCCGTCCAGAAAAGAAGATAGATGCCCACTGGAGCCATCACAACCTCATTCACAGCCGCGAAGCCCTAGGCAGACCATACGCAAGAACGAGGAACATCGACTATTAGAGTAGCAATGAGTGCGCAGACTGGCCACGGAAGGAAAGACGCTGGTGGCATATTTCTCTAAGTACATGATCGCAGCTGACTGCAGGTCTACGGCCCAAAAATGTCCATTTCACGCCCTGCATTTTTGCTGCCTCTCCCCCTTAACTCCCACAAACAATCCCTTCCTGTCAATTACAACAATAAAAATCTTAGTGCACGCGTGATTGCAAAAGCACCTTGACACATGCGCAGTGCGATCGTACAGACTGCAGATACTCACTTGTGTGAACATCGGCGATTGTGTACAAACATGAATTAGGCCAGAGTGCAGACACAAAGGTACAGTGACGGACTGGGGCATGTAGGGTCCACTGGGGAAAAGCAGTGGTAGAGGCCCATGCTTAGGGATGTGACCAGCCTCCAGAGGTAGTGTGGCCAGCCTCCACAGATGCTAGTTACTTGACTAACCATTATAGAGTGCATGTCTGGGTCCCTTGATATATATATATATATATATATATATATATATATATATATATATATATACACTATATACAGTAAATACTGCTAGTGCATGCATGATAATGTACCAGACTAATAACAGCAATGCACTGTAGAAAATACACTATTGTCCTGTGCAGCATAATGTAAAAGAAGTATAATGTATAATTCAAATGCACAGTCTGAAACCTGATGCCTAGAGGAGGGGGTGGGTCCTTAGGGAGTGAGGCCCACTGGGGGTTGATCCTGTGGGCCAGTTCAACCCTGCAAAGGTATCAGTGTGGAGGAAAAGTGATGGGTGTTCCTGGGCAGTGACTGAGAGATGGCCACTAGTGCATGCAAAAATGGTCTGTTCAGTGGGCATATTATAGGAGCATCATGGTCATGTCAATGCAAGCTGCCGCATTCATAGATGCACAGGCACAAGCATAGGAGCCCGTGGTCAATTGGAGACACTGCACATGGTGAAAGTTTTGTTGGTGCGACTTATGGTGGCTTATTAGGATGCGGTGACCGCCATTAGAGGCTGCTGCGTGCACACAGAATCATGCCCTTTCGGTATAATTGCCTTCTCCAGTGCTGTAGTCAACCAATAATTGTCCTCTGCATTTGTAGGTACTAGTATGAAGAGTCCTCAGACCTAAAATAACTAATTTTTAAGAAAATTTCCAATAGTTGTTGTCACCACTGGAATATCTATAATGGATGCGCACTAGACTCTGGGACATCGCTAGGGTCTTCTCGTGACCCTAGTGCCCAGAGTCTATTGCTCTGCCAGCTAGAGAGGAGGGGACCCGGACGGAGACTGGTCACGGGCCTCGCCTCTCTTGATGTGCCCCTGGTTGTCACCCACTGGTAATTTATTTTTATATATCTTTGTAGCAAATTTAAATCAAACAAGTGCCCCCATTACAGGGAGGTGGTAACAGAGATCAGTTGCTGTTAAAGAAGGAATATTTTTGCAGGAAGCAGGATACCGGATGTCGGTAGCCCGGCAGTCAGAATACTGACCTTGGAATACGGACCCTATTCGGAATGTCGACACCAGCATCTAGAATGGGTATAACATCCAGAATGGGTATAACATCCCGGCGCCAGAATACCAACAGCCGGATTCATGAACGAGGAGAGACCGAGCTGCAAGGCAGGTAAGCCGCTGGGGGGTGTTTAGGTTTAGGCTGCAGGGGGAGGGTTATGGTCATTCTGCGTCCTGGGGAGTTAGGGTTAGGCTGCGGAGAGGGGGAGGTTAGGCACCCCCCTCGGAGGGATAGGGTTAGGATGGGTGGGGGTGTAGTTTTAGGCAGCAGGAACAGAGGGTTAGGTTTAGGCATCTACGGGGGGAGGTTAGGGTTAGGCTGCGGGTAGGGAGGGTTAGGGGTTGGGGAGAGGGGAGAACACCCCTTACTCACCCCTGTTAGCTTCGTACACATCGGGATCCCGGCATCTGTATTTTGAGTACCGAGATCCCATGCGCCAGTAAATCATACTGCTCCCGTTTTTTGCATATTTATAACATGAAATAGTCTAATAATGCATCATACTTGCCTACATTACAAGAATGGCCAGGAGGCTTCCGAAAATTGTGTAGCACTCCCTGCCACCTGGAAAAGTGGGCAAGTCTCCCAGTGGCAGCCGCTACATGTCACCCAGCTACCCATTACTGAGTGAAGTGGGTGGCCTGGGAGACTGATGACGGGATTCACGTTCACCTAGCCCCCTGTATCGCATCCTATGATGTGTCCTGCCCCCGCCCCCTATGCTACGTCCACCACCCACTGAGCCAACCTGGCTGCCCCCTCCCACAGGGAGTAGCCAGAATGTTGGCAACTACTGTTTGTAATGTAAGCTATAAATGAACAAATAGTGGGTGTAAAATACTTTCCAAATATTTAGACAATGGTTGAAAAATGCAATTTATGCCAGTAGTGATAGGTGTTCCACGTGGATTTATTGTCTAGAGTAGGCAAATACCGCAAGTCTAATTAATCATTAATTATTAGCTAAAAATGTAACCATAAGATCCTTTAAATGTTTCATGAAATAAGATGTCTACTCTCACGTGCATTGTAAGACCATCTGATAATGTATATAATGTACAGAGGTGATCTATCCTTGAGAGCCAGGTTGTGTACTACTCCAATGAAGCAAGGACTGCCCATGCGTATGTGCAAAACCGAGTCCTGTGTCATCGCTCTCAGTGCCACCAAGCCACAGCATGAATAACCTGCTGTAGGTGTTTGGTGGGTGGCGTGTGGGGGGGAGGACGCTGTCACCAGTGCCAGATTAAGGTCCACATGGGCCTGGAGCTGAGATTTATGAAGGGCCTATTGTTTGTGCCGCAGGAGGTGTGATCAGCATGGTGGGGATGTGAGTACTGATGGGGCGGTATGACCAGTGGTGTGGGGAAGTGGTCTTAACCGGAGGTGTGGTCTACCATCTGCATTCAACTATCTCAAACTCCCTCCCCTCTGGCTTATATGAAGCATATATCCTCTTGTTATATTATTGATCATTGCATCCTGTTATATTGATCATTGCATACAATTTATAATGGTTTATTAATAATATTTTTATCTAAAGTGCATTGACATAGACATATACTTCAAATTTGCTAATTTCCCAATATATATCTGTAAACAAAGTGCACAACATGAAAACATAAGAAATAATACTAAATAAATATTAAATAAAACTAATATGTGACCTGCACTTTATGCAAATACCGCTACAAAGCCCTTCCCTTGTGTTCTAGTATGCATCTGAATGTGCAAGGACTGAGACGCCCACTGTCAGTGTCTGTAGATGCTGTAACACCGCTTGGTGCTTCTTGAGACACTATTATCAGTTGCACCCCTCAAAACTTGCACCAGCCCTTGGGTAATAGCAGATTTTTCAAGTTGAGTGTGGCCTCCAATGTTAATGATGAAGCGTCTGTGTACGCAAACAGTTTAGCATCATGGGGGTCATTCCAATCCGTTCGCACGCATCGGTTCTTCGTGCGGTTTGATCGGGTCAGAAATGCGCATGTGCTGCGGACGCATTGCGCACGCACATCGTTGCCTGGCAACGATCGGTGCCGGGCAACGAGGCTGCCAGCGAGAAATGTGATTGGGGCACTCACCGTTTTACAGGCGTGGTGAGTCCAACGCAGGCGTGTTGAGGCGTTTGGAGGGTGGATGTCTGACGTCAGGACCGGGACGTTTATTGCTGGATCCTACGCACTGGGTGAGTAACTGCAGCCCTGGTCTTGTTTTACTTGAAACTTTTTTTAGCATAGCAGGGCTGTGCAAGAGTTCGCAGCCCTGCTATGCTAAATTACACTCCCCCATAGGTGGCGTCAGGTTGATCGCACGACCAGAAAAAAGTTGCTACATGCGATCATCCCAGAATGACCCCCCATGTACGCAACACGTCCATGAGATGGACCATTTTTTTGTGCATTAATAATCACCTCCCAGTCAATGCCCAGCAATTGGATACACGTTGGAGAGAATTCAATTAGTTTTGCATGCATGTAGCTCCCACTTTAAGTGCCTGGAGCTATACTATCTAATACTGGTGCCCCTTGCACATTATGACACACAGTATGAGCCAAAAATCACATTATGCCCCATGGAATGAGCCAAAATTCAGGAACAAGGAGAGTGACAACAGGGACATAGGGACAGGGAGAATGAGAGCAGGGACAGAGAGAATGACAGCAGGGACATAGGGACAGGGAGAGTGACAGCAGGGACATAGGGACAGGGAGAGTGACAGCAGTGACAGAGAGAATGACAGCAGGGATATAGGGACAGGGAGAGTGACAGCAGGGAAAGGGAGAGTGACAGCAGGGACATAGGGACAGGAAGAGTGACAGCAGGACAGAGAGAGTGACAGCAGGGACATAGGTACAGGGGGAGTGAAAGCAGGGACAGAGAGAGTTACAGCAGGGACATAGGGACAGGGAGAGTGGCAGCAGAGACAGGGAGAGTGACAGCAGGGACATAGGGACAGGGAGAGTGACAGCAGGGACAGAGAGAGTGACAGCAGGGACATAGGAACAGAGAGAGTGATAAGGGGACAGGGAGAGTGACAGAGGGACAGGGAGAGTGACAGCAGGCACATAGGGACAGGGAGAGTGAAAGCAGGGACATAGGGACAGGGAGAGTGACAGCAGGCATGGAGAGAGTAACAGCAGGGACATAGGGACAGGGAGAGTGATAGCAGGACAGAGAAAGTGACAGCAGGGACATAAGGACAGAGAGAGTGACAAGGGGACATGGAGAGTGACATAGGGACAAGGAGAGTGACAGCAGGGACATAGGGACAGAGAGAGTGATAAGGGGACAGGGAGAGTGACAGAGGGACAGGGAGAGTGACAGCAGGCACATAGGGACAGGGAGAGTGAAAGCAGGGACATAGGGACAGGGAGAGTGACAGCAGGCATGGAGAGAGTAACAGCAGGGACATAGGGACAGGGAGAGTGATAGCAGGACAGAGAAAGTGACAGCAGGGACATAAGGACAGAGAGAGTGACAAGGGGACATGGAGAGTGACATAGGGACAAGGAGAGTGAAAGCAGGGACATAGGGACAGGGAGAGTGACAGCAGGGAAAGGGAGAGTGACAGCAGGGACATAGGGACAGGAAGAGTGACAGCAGGACAGAGAGAGTGACAGCAGGGACATAGGGACAGGGGGAGTGAAAGCAGGGACAGAGAGAGTTACAGCAGGGACATAGGGACAGGGAGAGTGGCAGCAGAGACAGGGAGAGTGACAGCAGTGACATAGGGACAGGGAGAGTGACAGCAGGGACAGAGAGAGTGACAGCAGGGAGATTGGGACAGAGAGAGTGACAGCAGGGACATAGGGACAGAGAGAGTGATAAGGGGAAAGGGAGAGTGACAGCAGGGACAGGGAGAGTGACAGCAGGGACAGGGAGAGTGACAGCAGTAGAGAGAGAGAGAGGGTGACAGCAGGGACATAAGGACAGAGAGAGTGTCAAGGGGACAGAGAGAGTGAAAGCAGGAATAGAGAGAGTGACAGCAGGGACATAGAGACAGAGAGAGTGACAGCAGGAACATAGGTACAGGGAGAGTGACAGCAGGAGAGAGAGTGACAGCAGGGACATAGGGACAGAGAGAGTGATAAGGGGACAGGGAGAGTGACAGATGGACAGGGAGTGACAGCAGGGACATAGGGACAAGGAGAGTGAAAACAGGGACATAGGGACAGGGAGAGTAACAGCAGGCATGGAGAAAGTAACAGCAGGGACATAGGGACAGGGAGAGTGACAGCAGGACAGAGAAAGTGATAGCAGGGACATAAGGACAGAGAGAGTGACAAGGGGACATGGAGAGTGACAAAGGGACAGGGAGAGTGACAGCAGGGACATAGGGACAGGGAGAGTGACAGCAGGGACAGGGAGAGTGAAAGCAGGGACATAGGAAAATGGAGAATGACAGTAGGGACAGAGAGAGTAACAGCAGTGACATAGGGACAAGGAGAGTGACAGCAGTGACTTAGGGACAGGGAGAGTGAAAGCAGGAACAGAAAGAGTGACAGCAGGGACATAGAGACAGGGAGAGTGACAGCAGGAGAGAGAGAGAGAGAGGGGGACAGCAGGGACACAAGGACAGAGAGTGACAAGGGGACAGAGAGAGTGAAAGCAGGAACAGAGAGAGTGACCACAGGAACATAGGGACAGGGAGAGTGACAGCAGGAGAGAGAGTGACAGCAGGGACAGAAAGAGTGACTAGGGGACAGAGAGTGACAGAGGGACAGGGAGCGTGACAGAGGGACAGGGAGAGTGATAGCAAGGACATAGAGACTTACAGAGGGACAGGGAGAGTGACAGAGGGACATAGGGAGAGGGAGAGTGACAGAGGGAAATAGAGACAGAGAGGGACAGCAAGGACATACAGTAGGAATAGAGAAAGGCAACAGGGTTAAGATTATCTAATTGGCAGCAGTGAGGAGGAGAAGGCTGTGGGCTGTGGTTAGTGGCAGAGAGGAGGAGGCTGTGGTCGGAGGCGGTATGGAGGAGGAGGAGGAGGAGGCTGTGGTCGGCGGCAGTGGTGGTACGGAGGAGACTGTGGTCATCGTCAGTGGTGCGGAGGAGGAGGCGGCGGCTGCTGTGGCCTTCAGTGCGGCTCTGGTTGTGTAGCCCCCCGCCCACGCGTCCAGTCCGCCTATCATTTCAAATCTGCCAAATCCAGCATTGTGCTGGAGTCTACTGCGCATGCGCAGGTCTCCAGAAACTTGCCGCCCGCCATGATCCGGAGACCAATTTGGCTATGTGGCGGCCATTGTGGCAGCGATTTCTGTCGCGATCACAGCGCCCGAGGCTGGACTCCGGAAAGGTAAGTAATAAAATGGGTGCAACGTGCACCACACACATTGCACCCATTATAGAAACACCAATGGCTCGGTAACCATAGCGGTGTATACCGGCCCACTTTGAGCACTGTATCTATCTATCTATCTATCTATCTATCTATCTATCTATCTATCTATCTATCTATCTATCTATCTATCTATCTATCTATCTATCTATCTATCCCCTCCTGTGTATACACATAAATGCAATGTACTGAGACCTGTGACCACTGCACCAGCACACACAGGGTTACACTGTACTGCTCCAGCACACACAGTTTTACACCGCACTGTACCAGCACACATGGAGTTACACCATATAGGCAGCACACACAGAGTTACACTGCACTGCACACACCATACAGTGGCAGTACAAAGGGTTACATCGCACTGCTCCAGCACATACTGGTTTACACTACACTGCTCCAGCACACAAAGGGTTACAACATACAGTGACAGCACACACAGGGCAAATTCATTGAGTGGAAGAAGCACACACTGGGTTACACCGCACTGCACCAGCACACACAGAGTCAATCTGTACAGTGACAACACACACAGCATGTGTGCAGACCCACGTACATCTCTGAATCAGGCCCTGATGTTCTTAAATCACCATACAGATTTGTCCCGCCACAGCCTTGCTGAATTTAGCAGTGTGCTGTAGTGGGACCACAATGCGAATGCAGTGAATGTGAGGTGGGTGCATGCACACGCCCCCAATCATGTCTATGGCATAGCGGGAGTGTGCAATTGCACGCGCCCCGCTATACCACACTGTGCTAACTGCGATGCATACAAATTACAGCAAGGACAAAAAGGGATACATCTGTATGCTGCTTTACAGACATCTTCAGGGAAAACAACCAAATAGGGAAAAATCAGCTGTCCCACTCACCAATCCTGGGTTACAATGCTGTAGTTGTCCAGGCTTCAGGGTATCTATATACTGAGATGTTCTGGTATAGTCACACCAAACCATAGGTTCTTCGGATGGCTGGGTGGCAGAGCTTAGAGCAACCAGGGGGCACCCACACCTGGTGACACATTTTCAGGTGATCAGGAGGAGTGGGGTTTATCATGACTGGGGAAGGAGTTGAGTGAAACCAGGGAAGTCTACACTGGTGACACAGAAAGTTCTGATGGCTGTGGGTGGAGCTAAGTGCGACCAGTGGACTCCCACACAAATGACACTGCTTCAAATGACAGCTTCAACGGAGCGGAGCTTAGTGCAGGCAGGTGGCTCCCACACTGGTGACAAAGCATCACATGGCCAGGGGCAGAGGTTAGTGCTGCCAAGCGGCGGGTTTTATCGCGGCCAGGGGGCAGGGCCTAGCGTGACCAGGAGGGTTTCACACTGATTGCAAAGTATTAGATGACCAGGGGCGGGGCCTAGCGCGGACAGGGGGTAGGGCCTAGTGCAGCCAGGAGTCTCACACACTGGAGGCAAAACATCTGATTGCTGGGGGTGGAGGTTAGTGCTGCCAGGGGGTTGGGCTTAATGTGGCCAGGGGACAGGGCCTTGTGTGGCCAGGAGTGTCACACCCTGGATGCAAATACTCGGTTGGCCAGGGGCGGAGCTTAGCATGACCAGGGGCAGAGCTTCGGACAGCTCCGGTGATCGTCGGCCAAGAACTGGGGGTATGTGTGTACAATGCTTAGGGCACCCAGGAGGATCATGTGCTGTGCTGGTAGTCACAGTGGCCCAGACAGAATGAACACACCTGCC
This sequence comes from Pseudophryne corroboree, assembly GCF_028390025.1. Lineage (NCBI taxonomy): Eukaryota > Metazoa > Chordata > Amphibia > Anura > Myobatrachidae > Pseudophryne > Pseudophryne corroboree. The sequence goes on along the minus strand of NC_086447.1, from coordinate 789,434,136 downwards.
ATACTGCATAACACGAGGGTTACTCAGATGGGCGATGTTGACGCAGTGTGATCCGATATGTCCTCGGACATAGTAGCGGATCACGGAAGATTGTGTGTGGGCATCTATTAACACTAGAGATGTGCGCCCGCCCATTTTTGCTGGTATTGGTTCTAATTCGACGTTCGGTTTTGGTTTGGATTTTGTCAAAAGCACCTCACTGGTTTTGGTTTTGCATTTTTTCTTTCAAAAATGCAATAAAAAAATAAAAAAAATCACAGAATTTTACACTTTTTTTGTTCCCACTGTATTTTTAACCTCAATAACACTGATTTCCAGTAATTTCCAGATAACGTTGACCACCTCACAGCTCACAATATTGTTTCCAGTTTTCATCAATATTAGCCAAAGGCTGCAGTGAGTTTGCTGGTTAAACATAAGCCCCCATTTATCAAGCCTTGAAGAGTGATAAATAGCAGGGTAATAAAGTACCAGTACCACAATGCCACTGGCGTAACTAGGGTTTTCGGAGCCCAGGGCAAGATGAAGAGTGGCGCCCCCCCCCCCTCAAAAAAACCCCAAACCCCCCACAAAATAAAGTATGTGTGCGCGCGCCGAAGAATGGGCATGGCCACGCACCAGAAGGGGTGTGTCCACATACCAGAAGGGGCATGGCCACTGAAAACGGGGCGTCACAACATGACTATCACCTACCCCTTGTGTCGCCTCTCAGCACACTATCACCTACCCCTTGTGTCGTCTCTCAGCACACCTTCGTTCAATTTTTGCACAGTACACACGCAGAGTCCCCTTTTTACACAGTATGCATGCAGTGTCCCCTTTTTACACAGTATGCACACTGAGTCCCATTTTTACACAGTACACAGTGCCAGATACACAATTGCCCCACAGTGCCAGATACACAATTGCCCCACAGTGCCAGATACATATTGCTCCACAGTGCCAGATACACAGTGGCCCACAGTGCCAGATACACAGTGCCCCACAGTGCCAGATACATATTGCCCCACAGTGCCAGATACACAGTGCCCAAAAGTGCCAGATACACAGTGCCCCACAGTGCCAGATACATATTGCCCCACAGTACCAGATACATATTGCCCCACAGTGCCAGATACATATTGCCCCACAGTGCCAGATACACAGTGCCCCACAGTGCCAGATACACAGTGCCAGATACATAGTACCCCACAGTGCCAGATACATATTGCCCCACAGTGCCAGTTACACAGTGCCCCACAGTGCCAGATACACAGTGCCCCACAGTGCCAGATACACAGTGCCCCACAGTGCCAGATACATATTGCCCCACAGTGCCATATATATCCCCCCCCCCCCTCCCCGTGCTGGCTGCTGCTTACTTCAACCAGGATCCCCGCTCACTGTCACTGCTGGCTGCCGATGCCCACTGGCCTCTGCTATGTGAGGGGAGGAGAGTGCAGTGCAGCGCCTCTCCTGCCCCTCAACACTCCATGAAGTCCGGTCTCCGGCGGCGGCTATGTTAAATGTGGCACCGGTTCGTTAGCCAATTAGAGCTCGCGGACCGACAGCCAATCAGGAACCGTTCCGCAATCTCTGAGTGGCTAACGCCGCCGGAGACCAGACAGACATGCAGTGAGCACATTGAGGGGCAGGAGAGACGCTGCGCTCTCCTCCCCTCACATTGCAGCGGGACGGGGGCAGAGCAATAGCGGGGGCGGGTGGGCATGATGCCCTGGCTGCCGGCGGCGCCCCCCTCTGCTGGGCCTGCCAAAGCGCCCAGGGCACGTGCCCTGCTCGACCCCCCTTAGTTACGCCTTTGCACCGTGCTATTTATCACTCTCAAAGGTTTGATAAATCTGGGCCTAAGTGACAGAGCAGCGGCACAAACACGCGGCACATTAAACATTACATGGCACAATAGTGTCCTTTATTCACATAATGGACTGTTAGCATGGTAGCAGCCAGCTCTCAGGACCAAAACAGAGATTTGACGTCAGGATCTCTGTTTTTCGCCTGTTTTGGGACACAGATCCACTCGGATCCCCTAAGTTCAGGTGGGTTCGGTTTCCACTACACATCTCTAATTGACACAAGATGCCTCCTGCAGCCTTAGCACATACAGTATACAAAGATGCAGCTGCTGTGTATACTGCGTCCATCTGTGAATCAGTCCCATAATCCATTAGCATCAGCACACAACTCTTACCAGCTCATTTGCTTGTCATCTAATAGATAATGTTGTGAGTCTTGTGTCTGACCAGACCTGCAGCAGGCTCTCTTTATACAATTCTTCCAAAAAGCAATACAATAGATACTGTAATCTCTTTGTCCATTGGACACAGGGATGCACATTTACAGTACAGGAGAGGTCATAGGTTGGTTTGAATAGGTAGGCGATGTCTTTCCCAACTGCTCTTGTGGGTGGTCTCCTCTGGATTCCCGCCGCATACATAATATACAGTAAATACAGTTTATATCTATATTCTGCTCCTGCACATAACTATCCGCAGGAACATGCGATTTTCCTCAAACCAACACCGGAATGTTACCCTTAAAATACCCTTCAGCTGGATACCAAACACCACCTTATAACCTTGTTCTGTCCCCTCCTATTCTGTAAAGGTGAATCCCTTTGTTCTGAAACCATTTAAACTGTTACTTTCTGATGTGGTGCAGGGAGGCTATGTGTACATTGTGCACTATTTGGATTAAATATGTAATGTGTTTTGATAGCTTTCCATGCGTTCACAAACTCTACCGTAAATACCCATACCACGCGCTAATGCGCAGGACCGCGGGAGCGACCATATGCAAATTACGAATATGTGCACGCACGGCAGAACAAGTACACGCACAGAGGCCATCTGTGTGTAGTTTGTACGTGATGTGTGTACTGCAATATTTTTCGACTTTGACACTATGGGCAACATCCCATCTTAAATAGAACTCCCATCTTAGTAAATTTACCCCCTGGTCGCACGCAGGCGTTTTTTTTGCACTGCTGCAACCAGGTAATCGCCGCCCACAGGGGAGGGGGGATTTGCTGTGCAGGGCTGCAAATGCTTGTGCAGAGAGCTGCACAAAAAGTTTGTGCGGTCTCTGCACAGCTCAAGACTTAAGGCCAGTACTCACCGGCAGATCAGGGGAGAGATGTGTGCTGAGCGAACCGCTCAGCACACATCTCTCCCCCCGCTCAGCACAGCGCGATGTGTGCTGAGCGTGCGGGGAGGGACAGCGGGGCCGCTCATTTTCCCTAGCGGGTGTAATGAGCGACCTGCTAGATTGAGCCTGCATGCAGGCCAATCTAGCAGCAGCGATAGCGCCGCGCGGGGCCGCGCATCGCTATTGCTGTGGGGGTACACACGGAGAGATCTTGCTGAAAATCTAAGCACTCTAGTCAGATTGCTTAGATTATCGCTCCGTGAGTACCCCCCTTTACTCACCCGCTGCGATGATCCGGCCAGGAGCTGACGTCAGGATCCCTCCTTGGAAACGGCCGGGCACGCCTGCGTTTTCCTCAACACTCCCAGAAAACGTGAGTTGACACCCCCAAATGGCCTCTTCCTGTCAATCTTCTTGCGTTCGTCGCTGCAAACACTTTCTTCAGTGTTTTTGTCGCTGCCCGGCGATGGCCAGCAACGCGCCTGCACATTGCGGCCCACACGCATGCGCAATTCCGACCCGATCGCACAGCTGCAAAACACTGCAGTGCGCGATCGGGTCTGAATGACCCCCATGGTCAGCTGGTCTACACGATTTGTGTGCAGTGTATAGTTAGCTCAAGTCTAGCAGAAGTAAAAGCAGTGGAGCATGAGGAAGCAGTCAGGAGGCATTGGAACAGGGAAGGACAGACAGTGGTGTAGAGAAAGAAGTAAGGGGACGGAAAATACATTGAGGCAAATGAAACATACTGTACATTATGAGTCATGGAGGTATATTTACTAAAGAGCGTCTGGCAGTGAGATTTTAAAACGCTAATAATATTAAATGCAAAAAAATCCTGGCTATGGGGGTAATTCAGACCTGATCGCTGCTGTGTATTTTATTTTTAACACAGCGCGCAATCAGATCTGAACTGCGCATGCGTATGCACCACAAAGCGCAGGTACGACAGACCGCTGCTACGAGGATCGGCGGCCTGTTATGGAATGGTGCGAAAAATCCGAATGCACGGGCATTCACAAGGTGATTGACAGATAGAGGCCATTTGTGGGTGGCAACTGACCGTTTTACAAAAGTGTCAGGAAAAACGCATGCGTGATCAGGCGTTTTCAGGGAGGGTGTCTGACGTCAGCTTCGGCACCGATCAGGAGGATACAATCACAGCGGCAGAGTAAGTCCTGGGATGAGCAGAGACTGCACAAAATCAGTTTGTACAGCATTGCTATGCATCCCAAAGCACACTTGCGCTGCGAATTCTCCCTCCCCCTGTAGGCGGCGACTATCTGATCGCAGGGCATCAAAAATCGCTGCCTTGCAATCAGAGGCGTATCTAGCACGGGGCGAGCAGGGCACGTGCCCTGGGCGCCATGGCAGCCCCAACAGAGGGGGGCGCCACCGGCACCTGCACGGCCCACTCGCCCCATGCTTCAGGGATTCCGCCGGCGCTACCCGCGGCGCTTTCCCTGTCTCCCCGGCTGCTGTGCCTGTCACAATAGACAGGCAGCGGCAGCCAGGAGCCTCCCCCTACTCCCCCCTGCAAAAGTGTCTGTGTGTACGTGATCGCGATCGCGACCGCGGAGGTGCGCGCATGCGCGTGCGCGACCTCGGGGGGGCGTGCGGCCCCTGCCCTGAACAGCAGTAAGTGCAGGTGAGCGGGAAGGGGGTGCGGGACATTTTGTGTGTGTGTGTGTGTGTTAAGTGTGTGTGTGTCGGACAGTGTGCGTGTGACATTGTGTGTGGGACAGTGTGAGTGTGTTAATTGTGTGTGTGGGACAGTTTGAGTGTGTGTAAATTGTGTGTGTGTGTGACTGTGTGTGTGGGACAGTGTGTGTGTGTTAATTGTGTGTGTGTGTGTGTGTGTGTGAGTGTGTTAATTGTGTGTGTGGGACAGTGCGTGTTTGTTAATTGTGTGTGTGTGTGTGTGTGTGTGTGTGTGTGTGTGTGTGACAGTGTGAGTGTGTTAATTGTGTGTGTGGGACAGTTTTGAGTGCGTGTTAATTGTGTGTGTGTGGGACAGTGTGCGTGTGTTAATTGTGTATGTGTGGGACAGTGTGCGTGTGTTAATTGTGTATGTGTGGGACAGTGTGAGTGTGTTAATTGTGTGTGTGTGTGTGTGTGTGTGTGTGGGACAGTGTGAGTGTGTTAATTGTGTGTGTGTGGGACAGTTTGAGTGTGTGTTAATTGTGTGTGTGTGGGACAGTGTGCGTGTGTGTTAATTGTGTGTGTGTGGGACAGTGTGCGTGTGTATCAATTGTGTGTGTGTGTGTGGGACAGTGTGCGTGTGTGTTAATTGTGTGTGTGTGGGACAGTGTGCGTGTGTTAAGTGTGTGTGTGTGTGTGTGTGTGGGACAGTGTGAGTGTGTTAATTGTGTGTGTGTGGGACAGTGCGTGTTTGTTAATTGTGTGTGGGACAGTGTGCGTGTGTGATATTTGTGTGTGTGGGACAGTGTGCGTGCGTGTGTGTTAATTGTGTGTGGGATAGTGTGCGTGGGTTAATTGTGTGTGTGTGTGTTAATTGTCCCGGCGGTTATTGGCGTCTGCAGTGTGCGCCCCATCCTCCTCCGCTGCCGCTGACAGGAGCGGCGGTGTGCGGCTCTCCCCCTCCTCCGCCGGCTCCGTCCTCCCGTCGTGGCCCTGCAGTGTGTGCCGGTCTCCCCGGCAGCAGCAGCAGGTTAGTCTCTTCCCCCCCCCCCCCCTCTCTCTCTCTCTCTCCTCCTGTGGATTGCAGTTTGTAAGTATCATTTTAATTTTTACAGGTACCCCTATTGAATTCTACTGGACAAGTGGACGTGACCGGCGTGGGATGTAGGTAAGTAATCTGTCTCTCATTTTTACAGGTACCCCTATTGGATTCTACTGGACAAGTGGACGTGACCGGCGTGGGATGTAGGTAAGTAATCTGTCTCTCATTTTTACAGGTACCCCTATTGGATTCTACTGGACAAGTGGACGTGATCGGCGTGGGATGTAGGTAAGTAATCTCTCTCTCATTTTCACAGGTACCCCTATTGGATTCTACTGGACAAGTGGACGTGACCGGCGTGGGATGTAGGTAAGTAATCTGTCTCTCATTTTACAGATTCCCCTATTGCACAGGTTCTCAAACTCGGTCCTCAGGACCCCACACAGTGCATGTTTTGCAGGTCTCCTCACAGAATCACAAGTTAAATAATTAGCTCCACCTGTGGACCTTTTAAAATGTGTCAGTGAGTAATTAATACACCTGTGCACCTGCTGGGTTACCTGCAAAACATGCACTGTGTGGGGTCCTGAGGACCGAGTTTGAGAACCCCTGCCCTATTGGATTCTACTGGACAAGTGGACGTGATCGGCGTGGGATGTAGGTAAGTAATCTGTCTCTCATTTTTACAGGTAACGCTATTGGATTCTACTGGACAAGTGGACGTGATCGGCGTGGGATGTAGGTAAGTAATCTCTCTCTCATTTTTACAGATTCCCCTACTGGGTTCTACTGGACAAGTGGACGTGACCAGCGTGGGATGTAGGTAAGTAATCTGTCTCTCATTTTTACAGGTACCCCTATTGAATTCTACTGGACAAGTGGACGTGACCAGCGTGGGATGTAGGTAAGTAATCTGTCTCTCATTTTTACAGGTACCCCTATTGGATTCTACTGGACAAGTGGACGTGATCGGCGTGGGATGTAGGTAAGTAATCTCTCTCTCATTTTCACAGGTACCCCTATTGGATTCTACTGGACAAGTGGACGTGACCGGCGTGGGATGTAGGTAAGTAATCTGTCTCTCATTTTTACAGATTCCCCTACTGGATTCTACTGGACAAGTGGACGTGACCAGCGTGGGATGTAGGTAAGTAATCTGTCTCTCATTTTTACAGATTCCCCTACTGGATTCTACTGGACAAGTGGACGTGACCAGCGTGGGATGTAGGTAAGTAATCTGTCTCTCATTTTTACAGGTACCCCTATTGAATTCTACTGGACAAGTGGACGTGACCAGCGTGGGATGTAGGTAAGTAATCTGTCTCTCATTTTTACAGGTACCCCTATTGAATTCTACTGGACAAGTGGACGTGACCAGCGTGGGATGTAGGTAAGTAATCTGTCTCTCATTTTTACAGGTCCCCCTGTTGGATTCTACTGGACAAGTGGACGTGATCGGCGTGGGATGTAGGTAAGTAATCTGTCTCTCATTTTTACAGGTACCCCTATTGGATTCTACTGGACAAGTGGACGTGACCGGCGTGGGATGTAGGTAAGTAATCTGTCTCTCATTTTTACAGATTCCCCTACTGGATTCTACTGGACAAGTGGACGTGACCAGCGTGGGATGTAGGTAAGTAATCTGTCTCTCATTTTTACAGATTCCCCTACTGGATTCTACTGGACAAGTGGACGTGACCAGCGTGGGATGTAGGTAAGTAATCTGTCTCTCATTTTCACAGGTACCCCTATTGAATTCTACTGGACAAGTGGACGTGACCGGCGTGGGATGTAGGTAAGTAATCTGTCTCTCATTTTTACAGGTACCCCTATTGGATTCTACTGGACAAGTGGACGTGACTGGCGTGGGATGTAGGTAAGTAATCTGTCTCTCATTTTTACAGATTCCCCTACTGGATTCTACTGGACAAGTGGACGTGACCGGCGTGGGATGTAGGTAAGTAATGTGTCTCTCATTTTTACAGCTACCCCTATTGGATTCTACTGGACAAGTGGACGTGACCGGCGTGGGATATAGGTAAGTATGTGTGAGTGTGTCAGTGTGCTTTAATACATTTTTACTGTCACGGTGTGTGAGTTGTGTTTTTATTTGGGTATTTTTTCTGTTGTAGAACTACAGGTACCGGCGGGCCCGTTATTTCCCTGCATGTTGGTACTTGAGGTTCTCCAAGTACCAGCAAGCGGGGGAGGCTTTCTGGACCTTGTAGTTCCACAACAAAAAACAATATTCTTTTTTTACTTACATGGCTATCAGCCTCCCATCCACAGCCCACGGATGGGGGGGGACAGCCTCGGGCTTCACCCCTGGCCCTTGGGTGCCTGGAGGGGGGGTGACCCCTTGATTTAAGGGGTCCCCACTCCTCCAGGGAACCCCGGCCAGTGGTGACTAGTTGGGGGGGTAATGCCACGGCCGCAGGGACCTACATAAATGAGTCCCCCGGCTGTGGCATTATGTCCCTGGCTAATGGAGCCCGGTGCTGGTTTTAAAAATACGGGGGGACCCCTACATCTTTTGTCCCCCGTATTTTTGGAACCAGGACCGGACTAAGAGCCCGATGCTGGTTGTCTAAATACGGGGAACCCCTGTCCAATTTTTTCCCAGTATTTAAACAACCAGGACCGGCTCAAAGAGCCCGAGGCTGGTTATACTTAGGAGGGGGACCTCATGCAGTTTTTTTTTACATTTTTAACCCATTCAGACCCTTCTCCATTAAGTTAATGGAAACCCTGGACAACAAAATTGCATTCATGTCCTCCTCCCACTCCCTTCCCAGTCCCAAACACTGATTATTATTTTTTTCTATAAAAATGTACAATACAACATCACAAGTATGATGAGCAGGCATGCAGCGGGCATTGGCAACTTTGGACTGAGTTGCAAATTAGTGGCGGAGGGCTGGGTCAGTTGATGGTGGGCGAGTTTGTAAGCCATTGGTGGTGGCATCGGCTCAGAGGCAGTGGCGGGCATTGGCTCGGTGGCGGTAGGGTTCATCGACAGGATTCGGCGGACATTATGGCTGTAGTGCCTCATCGCACGCCACTGACCTCACCGCACGCCACTGGTGTGTGGGACAGTGTGCGTGTGTGTTAATTGTGTGTGTGGGACAGTGTGAGTGTGTGTTAATTGTGTGTGTGTGGAACAGTGTCAGTGTGTGTAAATTTTTGCAGTCCAGTGTGTGTGTGGGGGAGAGGAAAGTATGAGAATGTGTGTGTGTGTAGTCTGAGTGGGTGTGTGTAGGATTTGGGGGTGGCCAGTCTGTGTGTGTGTAATCAGTGTGTGTGGGATGTACTAATGGCCATTTACCGAAGAGAGATATGTATTAAACCACGGGCACTGAGATGCCCTTCTTACTCACCATCCAGCTGGGTGGGCGAGCCGGGCGGGTGGAAAGCCAGCAGCGGGGGCAGCATGCCAGATATCAGCAGCCGAGGGTGGGGGCTGTAATGCACATGCGGAGCCCAAAGCCGGAGATCAGCAGCATGCTGACCGGCAATAAGCAGCTTCTGCTTCCGCGTTCAACATGCTGCTGATCTCCGGCTTTGGGCTACGCAGGGTTCGGGGGATGGGTGTCCTCTGCCGGTGTACTGCAGCTCCGGGGGTGCGGGCTCTGGAGGCTTTCAGCACTGTTGAATATCCAGCTGCCCCAAGTATGTACAGCCCGCACCCTCTGCAGCTGATATCCGGCATGCTGCTGCTGGCTGTCCCCCCGCCCGGCTCGGCCACACAGCTGTATGGTGAGAAGGGCATCTCAGTTCCTGAGGTTTAACACATATGCCTCAGAAAATGGCCTCTGCGGTAAACGATACTAATGCTTACCGTGACAGTAACAGCGGGGAGGAAGGCGCACATCGGGATCCTGCAGCATGAAACAAGAACCCCTTCGGAGCGCAGCAGGCCACACTGAAAAGGGTGCATACCCGGTGCGGTGCTCTGCATCCCGGGTGGTGCCGAAGATGTGGAGTGTCGGAGGTGGCAGAAGCGCCGCAGCTTGGGGTGAGAAACCGCTGCAGCCCTTCCGCTGCTAAACTCTGCAATTAGTCTATTAAGGGGGTGGGCTCCCCTCATCATAGTGCCCCACAGGCCATGTTAATTCTGGGGGTAGGATCCCCTAACTCTATAATGGGAATTTTGGCTCATATCATGTGCTGTAACGTGAATTTTGGCTAATACCGTGTGCTATAATGTGAATTTCGGCTCATACTATGTGGGGTAATGTGAATTTTGGCTCATTCCGTGTGCTGTAATGTGAATTTCGGCTCATACCGTGTGCTGTAATGTGAATTTCTGCTCATACCATGTGGGGAAATGTGAATTTCTGCTCATACCATGTGGGGAAATGTGAATTTTGGCTCATACCATGTGGAGTAATGTGAATTTTGGCTCATACTGTGTGCTATAATGTGAATTTCGGCTCATACCGTGTGCTATAATGTGAATTTTGGCTCATACCATGTGGGGTAATGTGAATTTCGGCTCATACTGTGTGCTATAATGTGAATTTCGGCTCATGCCGTGTGGGGCAATGTGAATTTCGGCTCATACTGTGTGCTATAATGTGAATTTCGGCTCATACCGTGTGCTATAATGTGAAAGGGGCACCAGTACTAGATAGTATAAGGGGTACTACTATACTGAAGGACACGCCCCTTTTGAGTGACCACGCCCCTTTTCCGGAGCGCGCGCGCCTTCGGCGCGCGCATAATTGCTATCTGCACTCTTTCATTCCACCTTCAAAAATTCAACTTCGACCACTGCACCTACATACACATACATACACACCCTGACATCTTTATATGCAGTGACACCGGTGGCGTCTGCACATACTTTCCTTTTGTATTTTTTTTTTTTCATTATCATTTTATTAATTTATTTTATTAAGAAAAAATTATTATTATTACTTTTTTTTTTTTTTTGGGGGGGGGGGGCGCCATTATTGATCTTGCCCTGGGCTCCAAAAACCCTAGTTACGCCTCTGCTTGCAATCAGGTCTGAATTACCCCCCGTGAATTCAATATTAGGGGCAGTTTATATCTTGCAGTCAGAATGGCTGACAAGCAGTTAAATCTTAGTAAATTTGGCGGGATAGAGAAAGGGAAGTGAGAGCGTGACGCATGAGGCACAGCATGGTTCCTTGTTTTTCGTTAAACATTTACTTTTTGCAGTCAAGTAAAAGAGCATTTTCATGTTTACTGCTTTGATTTTATGTTTTGATCCCAATACCAATTAATTTACTATATGAAAAATGATATAAACGTATTTGTGCAATAAAAATTCATTCTGTTTTACAGCATTTTCATCTAGTTTTTAGGAGTCAAAAATGCCTGGATATGAGATAACAATGGAGGTTTAAAGTTATACATGTGAATGGGCTAAAGTCAGTTGTGCTCTTCTTCTGGGCAAAATGTTGCCAGCCTCTACATCATGTAGACGTAAATAGCTTAGGTTGCAGTCACGTAAACTACTTAGACATCACTAGCTCTCCCCCTATGCATGAAACCACCAATCTGTATTTTGCATTTTTGTAAACCAAGTCTCCCCCTCACCTAAAATAGCATCCTGCCTGCTACAGAGATGTGAAAGAAAGCATGGTGGACTTACATAGTTAAATCTAAACAGCAAATCACAGCATGCACAGTGTATTAATGCAGGGAGTTTCATATATGTCACTGTCATGCCTTTACTTAACATTTCTGTAGAATGAGCTACAAGAAGATAGATTTATTTTCACATATTTATGTTAAAGAGCTCCACAGAATCAAAAGCCACAACGGAGGCTTGACACATTGAATAGTAAAGAAAGAATCGTGAAGTGTTTTAAAGCTGCACTTTCATAATAAATGTTTAACATGGTTTGTTTCTTCAGGCTGCTATTAAGGTTTTATAATGGGCTACCATGGCAACCACTGTCACGTGGCACATGATGTAGTGAACAGAGAGGTTTTGGAAGAACACTCTGAGCTCTGACTTATCTGTATACTTTACAATCGTCCCTATTTGCATATTCTCTGATATTGCTGCTTTAAAGACAAGAATCTTATAGATCTATTACCTACAGTTTGTTTCCAGGATCTACTGCATCTCCTAGAAAGCAAATTCTCTGGCAGTATATCTTACCTGTGAGAACGTACCCACTGATTTTCCTTTAGCACAAGCAATACTTTATTTGCGAATGTCCTAGGCTGGTGACAAGAGAATACAACTTAATCCAGATGTACCCTGAGGCTGTTAAAACCCACATCTTATTTTATAAACGCTGCCAATACTTTCTGGTTGAAGATCAAAATCTCATTCTGAAAAACTATACCAACTCCATACATAATTTTCTAAACCAAAGACAAATTGCTACATGGCATTCCATCCTGGAACTCATTCAGCTGTTATACAACCAATGAGTCACATTTACCAGGAAAGCAATATACAATGTAAGTTGAATCATCATGTCGCAAACCTTCAAGCCCAAAAAAAAAGAATAAAAAAAAGTATAGATCTGCCAAGAATATAGTCAGGAGTGACTTAAGTTTCTTTGCTTCCTTTCCAATTTGTTGGAGAAAACCAAATTGCTACATTTGCAATTACTTAGAGCAAAGGTTCTAATATGAGCCCTGATTAGCATCAGTCATCATTTTAATGGCATTATATGATTTATAGAGCAGAGATTGTCATGACTTGTGTGATGCCCCATGGTTATGGACCCAGATTTCCTAAATTTTGTGCCATGGTATAAATCACTTTTCATTTACTGTATGAAGATTGGACGTTTTCCTGTTGACTGCTCAGTATGAAGCTGTGTTTTGGGCTGAACCAATATTAATGAGAATGCAGTATATACAGTCACTGAAATACCGATACAATCCGGAGGTACAGTAGGGGTTGGGGTCAGGGTTAGGCACTAAGAAGAGGGTTAGAGTACAGGGGTAGGGGAGGTTAGGGTAGGGCTGCAGGAGGGGATGATTAGGTTTATGCTGCAGGAGGGGGAGGTTAGGGTTATGCTGCGGGGGCAGTGGAGGTTAGGGATAGGCTACGGGGGGTGGAGGGGGGAAGACGATTAGGGTTATGCTGTCCGAGGGGGAGGTTAGGGTTGGGCTGCAGGAGGGTGAGATTAGGGTTAGGCTATACATATGTATATACATGTCCTGGAAGTGATGATATGGCCTCCACAGAGCCCTGATCTCAACATCGTCAAGTTCATCTGGGATTACATGAAGAGACAGAAGGATTTGAGCAAGCCTAGATCCACAGAAGATCTCTGGTTAGTTCTTCAAGATGTTTGAAACAACCTCCTTGTTGAGTTCCCTCAAAAACTGTGTGCAAGTGCAGTGTCGGACTAGGGCATCAAGGCCCCCCCAGATGAATGCAACGGTAGGGCCCATGCTTACCGATGTGGCCAGTCTCCAAAAGGGGTGTGGTCAGCCACCACATTGGTTTGCCTAACCATTAGGGAGTGCATTGTCTGGGCCCCTTAATAAATATATATAGTAAATATTCCTAATGCATGGATGATAATGTACCAGATTAATAACAGCAACGCCCAGTAGAGAATACACCATAGTCCTGTGCAGTATAAGGTAACATACTGTATGTATAACTAGGTGATTCATCGTGCCCTACGGGCGCTCTTCACACCGTCGTAAAGGGCTAAGCCCCCTTAACCCCTGCACGCCCTTGTGGCGTGCAATATTTATATTATATGGAGTATTACCTCCAATCATAATTGTGTGAGTGGTTAAATATTGCACGGACAAAGGGCGTGCAATGGTTAAAGGGTCGTAGCCCCTTGCAACGGCGTGAACAGCGCACGCAGGGCCTGATGAATCACCTAGTAGGTGCTGTGGTTGGGGGAGTGGTGTGTGCAGGGGAGACACGGATGGGTGAGGGGGTCCGGGGGTGCCGCGTGTGGGGAGGGGTGGTTGTGGGTGCGGGTGGTTGTGGGGGCGGTGCGGTGGTGCCGCAGGTGAGGTTGAGGTGGGTGCGGCAGGTGGGGGTCCGGAGCCACCGCTGGTGCAGGAGTGCCACGGATGGGGGAGGGGTGGATGCAGTGGTGCGGCGGGTAGGGGAAGGGCGGGGGTGCTGTCGGTGAGGGAGGGGGTCCGGAGCCACTACGTGTGGTGAAGGGGGGTTGTGCGGGTGCCGCGGATGAGGCCCGGAGGTACTGCGAGTGGGGGATGGGTGGGTAATGCTTCTCCTGCTTATCCTCCTGGAAGCAGCTAAGCTGCTGTCCTCCCTTTGGCAGTGGCTCTCCTGGAGACTCGCACAGTAGCCAAGCAGCCAGATTTCCCGTTGTACAAGGAGGTGATATTAGAGCAAGTCTAACTGGCCATACCGACAACTGATTCACTAGCCAGGTCTTTGGTTTTAAAGGATATGCCAAAGAGAGAACAAGATCTACATTTAATTATCTACATAATGAAGTTGCCTTTGCAAGAACATATTCTGGCTTTTGTGATTGAATACATATGCTCTGTACAGCACTAATATGGTGGAAGTACTTTATACTTCATATGGATCTTTCCATGAAGGGAACAGCATACTACTACACACGTGTCAGTTTTCCCATATATGCATTTGGCCCTTGTATGGCTCATCTCCTACAGTGTAATCTTCGTAGTGCACCCAACATGGCTGCCTCATCTGGTACGCTTGTGGATGGGATGTAAATTACATGGACCTGACGGTTTTGTTGGGACCCTACTTTAAACGTTAGGACGCTGCAATAAACGTATTTTGTGTCATCTCTTCTAGGGGTAGACTATCCCACCCAGGCTAATCCTACGCAATGTGTCCTAGATGGCTGCATCACCTGGTACCATGTGATGGTGGAATACACAACCTGTGGAAGTTATTACTCAAAATTACAACATATATCCTGTATTATGCTTACTGTGCACTCTAGGTTTTCTTTTTTTATGTCTTTGCAGCTTGTCTATCCCTGTATTACTTAAATCTTATGTATTATGTGTATTGTTTTTGATGTGTGTAAAGCACTTTGAGTCCTGTTGGAGAAAGAGCACTATATAAATAAAATTATTATTATTATTATTATTATTATCTAAAAAATATAAATCTATAATTGAGAGTTCCCTCACTTGGATATAAGCTTAGCAGACATCTCTTTCCCTCCTCCTTCTCTCTTTCACTCCTTTTTTTCCCTCACCCCCTCCCCTCTTTCCCTCCATCTCCCCTTTTTCTGTACCTCTCTCCACTTCCTTCTCTCTCCCTCCCTCCATCTCCCTCTCTGTTTCACTCCCTCTTCCCCTCTCTCCCTACCCTCTTTCCTTTCCTCATCTCCCATCTGTCTCTCGCTCCACTTTCTTCTCCCCTCCCCCTCTATCTCTTTCTCTCTTTCCCTCCCTCTCTCCCTTCCCTTTCACCTTCCCTTCAACTCACCTCTTTCTCTACTTCCTTCTCTCTCACCCCCCTCTCCCTCCCTCTCTGCTTTCTTCCTCTCCCCCTTTCTCCCTCTATCCCCTCTCCCTCTCTCCATTTCTCCTCACTCTCCACCTTGTCTCTGTCCCTCTCCACCCTCTTCCCACTCTCTCTCCCCATCTCTTTTTTCCTTCCTTACCCCCTTCTCTCCATTTTTTCTCTCTCCCCTCTTTATCTCTCCCTCCCTCTCCCCTTCCCCTTTTTCTCCCTCCTTCCCCCTTCTCTCACTTTGTCTCCCCATCTCTCTCTCACCCTTTGTCCCTCTTTCTCCCTCTATCCCTCTCTCCACCTCTATCTACCTCTCTATCTGTTATGATTCCAGCACTCTGGTCTGAGGAGATCTTATTGCAAGGACCGGAGCACTGGAACGTAATGCTGGGAAAGGGGAATGGAAAGGGAATAGCCCCTGGCGCCCTATCTCCGTTGTCTCGCCCGTGCTGTCAGTACACTCTTGCGAGACTATGGTTGCTTGAGCCCATGGCAGCCGCGTTTGAAGGGCGGATTACATCTGCCCAACTTCGATGCCCCCTCAGGTCTTAATGAGAGACAAAGAGTGTACTGAGACAGGGTGATACTTGTTATCACCCTGTCTCGGTACAACCAAAAGCCAGGGGCTACTAACTAGCCTAAAACTAAATGTATGTGCGGTTTGCCGCCAAAGGAAAAGAACAACAAAGGAAATGCTGACCACACGCCCACACAATACTTTTGTGTACCGGCGGTGACAGCATAAGTAGAACCCTCTGCAAAACACCAGTGACAGAAATAATAATGGAATACAGCGGCCTAGGCCGACGGACGCGGCAGAGCCGTTACTCACGGAACCGGTACGAATACTGGCAAACGGACAGGGACTCCCAATGCTGCTGACACAGACTCTAAGAACTGGAGGACAGGCAGAATCCCAAACGAAAGACCGGTGGACACCAAGAAGCCAGAAACTTGACCAGGCACAGGCAAAGGCACTGGACCTCAGGACAGGAACGCCTCACGGCAGGACACGGGATCAGACATAGGAATCGACACAGGGACTGACACAGGAATCGACACAGGAAGCTCAGGAACTAGCAGGAACCAAGCTCAGAACTCAAGCAGACTAGATACCCAGAAATATCACCAGCGTCTGTGAATTGCAGTCAGCCAGCATATAACAGAGAGGCCTAATTAATAATCTCATGCAGCTGCCCTGTTGCATGACTCCAAACTGACAAGATGCAATTAGCAGCCAGGTGAGGCTGAACACATGGGAACAAGCTGCAATTACACAGACTCACCAGCGGCAGCAGACAAGAGTATTATAAAACAGAGCAACAGGAAATCCTGGCATGCAAGACAACTTTATAAACATAAAATAGGAATGAACCACTACCTGTGGTTCATAACAGTATCCCCTCCTTAAGGGTGAGCTCCGAGCACCCCATGACACCCACGGGGAACATGAACAGAAGTATAACATAAAATACATAACCAAAATGCAAAAATGGAAATGAGCCACAGCCGTGGCTCATAACATTACCCCCCCCCCTTGAGGAGGGGTCAAAGGACCCCAAAATACAGACTATCCAAAACAAGGGATACACAAAAAAAAACCTGACACACTGGTCTAACAGACACGAAAACAGAAACAAGCTGCAACCACAGCTTGTAACAGTGCCCTCCCCCTGACGGTGGCCACTGGACACAAGATAAGGAAAAAAAAATCTTTTTTTTTTTTTAATATCAAGGCAAGAGTCAAAAATTATTTCTTTTTCTTCTTCTTCTTTTTACAAAGCTCTTTAGGTCTGACCAAGGTAATTCCCCAAACATTGTCTGAACTGATGGTACCACCCAGCAAGGCTGCGTTCAAATCAGAGACAGGTTTCTTACCCTTGGGAACTGAACTTTCTGGCAAAGTACTATTATTAGAAGAAGAAGTCAGAAAAGCACATCCTGCAGTCAAAACAACGGGCTGGGACTCTTGTGCCGAGTTTACAGTATTTGGTGGACTCTCAGCAGACAAGACGGGTGACTTAGAGGAACCTGAACCAATTTCTTTGGAACCATATCTTTTAATAATTGCATCACTGAATGCTGGGGGATCCTGAAAAATGGGATCTTCAGCTTTCATTAGGCTGGTCGCCCACTCAAAAGGCTCTCCTCTAAAAGAATAAATCAGATAAAGCACAAGGATCTCTGAAGTGATGCCCAGAAATGGTCTAGACAACATAATAATGTAATAGTGTTTGTAAAGCGCCAGAAAATGGGCTAAGTCCCCATCAAAGATTATGGATGTTGAGATATCAGAGTCAGGATCTGTTTCCTTCCCATCTGACTGACTGGAGTGCTTTGCTAGGACCTGGTCACTATTGACCTTACTCGAGGCTGAGACTCTCTGAACCCCACCCGGGGCAGTGACTTTCTGAACCCCACCCGGGGCAGTGACTTTCTGAACCCCACCCGGGGCAGTGGCCTCTGGGAACCCCGCTGGGGCAGTGGCCTCCGGGAACCCCGCTGAGGCAGTGGCCTCCGGGAACCCCGCTGAGGCAGTGGCCTCCGGGAACCCCGCTGAGGCAGTGGCCTCCGATTCTTTTACTGGGACCGAGCCTTCGGCCTCCCCCACTGGGACCGAGCCATCGGCCTCCCTCTCTGAGTCGATAATTATCGAAACTTCTCCCGGGACTATGACTTCCGGAACTTTTGCTGAAGCTATAACCTTCAGCACCTCCACTAATGCTACACCTCTTAAGTTCTTTCCTGGGGAAGCGACCTCTAGACCCTTCTAAGAGGTTGCTTCTCTCGAGACCCCACTTGGGGATATTACTTCAAAGATCCCTTCTGGGGTTTTGCTTCTCGAGTTCCCTTCTAGAACTATGGTTTCAGATACCCTTTCTGGGGTTGCGCTCTTCAAGTCCCTACCTGGAGTAACAGCTTCTGAGACCCCTTCTGGTATGGAAACCTGAGCTAAAATATTTGATGTCCCTCTATAAGCTAGAGCATCGGGTACCGCACCAGCACTCTGGGCATCGGGTACCGCTCCAGCACTCTGGGCATCAGGTACCGCTCCAGCACTCTGGGCATCGGGTACCTCTCCAGGAACCTGGGCAACGGGCACCACTCCAGGAACCTGGGCAACGGGCACCACTCCAGGACCCTGGGCAACGGACACCACTCCAGGACCCTGGGCAACGGGCACCACTCCAGGACCCTGGGCAACGGGCACCACTCCAGGACCCTGGGCAACGGGCACCACTCCAGGACCCTGGGCAACGGGCACCACTCCAGGACCCTGGGCATCGGGCACCACTCCAGGGGCTTGCAACTCTGCTTCAACAAGAACCTCAAGAGAGGAGAGAAACATTCTCTTTTGATTCCTAAATCTATAATGGGGCTCCCTTGCCCAAGGACCCCAATTATAGGACAGAGAGCTTTTTAGTGTGGGTTGTGTGACAAGTACCTCTGCCACAGTAGAGACAGGAGTAGGTCTTGTATCCTCACTCAACTTGGCCAGAGGGCAATACTCGTCACCACACTTTGGCTTGCGCAACTCACAGGTCTGCAGATAGTGGCCTAAACCCCCACAATATAGGCATAAGTTTAAGCGACGCAGACGCTCCTCTTCTGAGAGCCTGGGCCGCAGAAAACTTTTAAACCTTTTCTCTTCAATTTAACCAGAGGATTCTCTTGTCACCATACTGTGAACAAGAGTCTCTTTAGAGCTAGATGTACTCTCAACGACTTCTGGCAAGATGAGCAAGATTTTAGTCAGAAGGTTTTGCAGTTGCTTTAGGGATTTCTGCAAAACTTCTAGTCGCTCTGGTCTCAAAGCACTGAAAACAGAGTTCAGGGCTGCGAGAGATGCCTGCAGGGCTTGCATAGTAGACATAGGAGGATTTAAAACTAGACAAGACTAGACAAGGCAGGACTAGACAAGGCAGGACTAGACAAGGCAGGACTAAATTTGCTAAACAAAACAAGACTTTTTTTTTTTTTTTAAACACCGGACTGGATTATTTTTTTTAAAACACCGGACTGGATTCTAAACACCGGACTGGATTCTAAACACCGGACTGGATTCTAAACACCAGAATGGATTCTAGACTAGACACTGGACTGGGCCAAAAAAGAAAAAAAGTTTTATTTCTTTTTTGTGGTATGGCTGGTGATAATGTTATGATTCCAGCACTCTGGTCTGAGGAGATCTTATTGCAAGGACCGGAGCACTGGAACGTAATGCTGGGAAAGGGGAATGGAAAGGGAATAGCCCCTGGCACCCTATCTCCGTTGTCTCGCCCGTGCTGTCAGTACACTCTTGCGAGACTATGGTTGCTTGAGCCCATGGCAGCCGCGTTTGAAGGGCGGATTACGTCTGCCCAACTTCGATGCCCCCTCAGGTCTTAATGAGAGACAAAGAGTGTACCGAGACAGGGTGATAACAAGGGGCCCTCTTCCGGGGCGGATCCAGAAGAAAATGATAGGGGGGGCACCATGGAAGGGGCAAGTACATTTGCGTGCGGCTTCGGTGCATGTGAGGTGGCGCTTCTTATACAATGCCCACAGTTGTAGCGCTCATTATGCAATGTCCATTGTACTGGTAATGCCCCTTATATAGACCCCATAGTAGTGGTGTCCCTTATGCAATGCCCGTATTGCCCCCAGTAGTGATGTTGCCTGTAGTAATGCCCCCAGTCATTATGCCCCCAGTGGTAATGCCCCTGCAGTTATGACCCCCAGTAGTTTAGCCACCAGTAGTAATGCCCCCCTATAGTTTGCCCCATTGTAGTTTAGCCCCTGTAGTTATGCCCCCCTTATAGTTTAGTCACCAGTAGTAATGCCCCCCTGTAGTTTGCCCCATTGTAGTTTAGCCCCTGTAGTTATGCCCACCTTATAGTTTAGCCTCCAATAGTAATGCCCCCAATAGTTTGGCCCCTGTAGTTATGCCCCCAGTAGTTTGGCTCCCCCTGTAGTTTAGCCCCCAAGTAGTAATGCCCCTGTAGTTTAGCCCCCAAGTAGTAATGCCCCCAATAGTTTGGCCCCTGTAGTTATGCCCCCAGTAGTTTGGCTCCCCCTGTAGTTTAGCCCCCAAGTAGTAATGCCCCTGTAGTTTAGCCCCCAAGTAGTAATGCCCCCAATAGTTTGGCCCCTGTAGTTATGCCCCCAGTAGTTTGGCTCCCCCTGTAGTTTAGCCCCCAAGTAGTAATGCCCCTGTAGTTTAGCCCCCAATTAGTAATGCCCCCTGTAGGTGCCCCCCAGTAATAATGCCCCCAATAGCTGCCCCCCCAGTAATAATGCCCCCAGTATCTGCCCCCCCAGTAGTGATGCCCCCAGTTATAATGCCCCCAGTAGTAATGCCCCCCATCAGTAGTAATGCCCCTTGTCGATGCCCCCCCCAGTAGTAATGCCCCTTGTTGGTGCCCCCCCCAGTAGTAATGTCCCCCCGTAGTTTCCCCCAGGAGATGCCCCCGCTGCATTAAGGAAGAAAAAAACATAATACTTACCGAGCCCCGTTCCCGCGCCGCTGCAGTACTCCTTCTGGCTGGCGTCCTCTCCTCAGTACTATGAGAGAGACGTCATGACTGACGTCTCTCCCATAGCGCACGGCGCAGTGACAGCGCCGGAAGCCGGAGCTCAGTACTGAGCTCCTGCCTCCGGCTTCCGCTGTGCAGGGAGACGGGCGCCCGCTGGTAACACAATCTCAGCGGGCGCCCGTCATCTCCCTGTGCGGCGCCGGCGCTGACGCCGCGGGGGGGGGGGGGACGGGGGGGGAAGCCACAAATGACAGGGGGGGCTTGGGCCCGAGTGCCCCCCCCTGGATCCGCCACTGGCCCTCTTACTGAAACAACCAAAAGCCAGGGGCTACTAACTAGCCTAAAACTAAATGTATGTGCGGTTTGCCGCCAAAGGAAAAGAACAACAAAGGAAATGCTGACCACACGCCCACACAATACTTTTGTGTACCGGCGGTGACAGCATAAGCAGAACCCTCTGCAAAACACCAGTGACAGAAATAATAATGGAATACAGCGGCCTAGGCCGACGGACGCGGCAGAGCCGCTACTCACGGAACCGGTACGAATACTGGCAAACGGACAGGAACTCCCAATGCTGCTGACACAGACTCTAAGAACAGGAGGACAGGCAGTATCCCAAACGAAAGACCGGTGGACACCAAGAAGCCAGAAACTTGACCAGGCAAAGGCACTGGACCTCAGGACAGGAACGCCTCACGGCAGGACACGGGATCAGACATAGGAATCGACACAGGGACTGACACAGGAATCGACACAGGAAGCTCAGGAACTAGCAGGAACCAAGCTCAGAACTCAAGCAGACTGGATACCCAGAAATATCACCAGCGTCTGTGAATTGCAGTCAGCCAGCATATAACAGAGAGGCCTAATTAATAATCTCATGCAGCTGCCCTGTTGCATGACTCCAAACTGACAAGATGCAATTAGCAGCTAGGTGAGGCTGAACACATGGGAACAAGCTGCAATTACACAGACTCACCAGCGGCAGCAGACAAGAGTATTCTAAAACAGAGCAACAGGAAATCCTGGCATGCAAGACAACTTTATAAACATAAAATAGGAATGAACCACTACCTGTGGTTCATAACAGTATCCCCTCCTTAACGGTGAGCTCCGAGCACCCCATGACACCCACGGGGAACATGAACAGAAGTATACATAAAATACATAACCAAAATGCAAAAATGGAAATGAGCCACAGCCGTGGCTCATAACACTATCTCCCCCATTCCTCTCCCTTACCTTCCCTGACATAATTCCTATTCTATCCCTTTACTAAATTCTTCCACTAGCATTGTCTTTCTTCAGTTCTCATGTTAAAGATGCTTGCTTTTTACTGCATGTCTCCCCAGCTGTAACTATACTTTTGATGTCCCAGTGAACCCTTTCAACCCAATTTTACCCCCTTTACTCTCTCCTACAAAGATCTCACATACCCTTTTGCCTCTCCATCACCCTCTGCCTCTCCCCTTCACTTTCTCCCAGTCACCCTCTCTCCATCACCCACTGCCTCACCTTCTCACCCTCTCCCCATCACCCTTTTCCTGTCACTCATTGGCTCTACCTTTCACCAACTCTCAGTCATTCTCTGTCTCGGGTCTGGGACTCCAGGTCGACAACAAAAAGGTTGACATGCCTTAGGTCGACGCCAATTGGTCAACACACCTTAGGTCGACATGGACAAAAGGTCGACGTGGACAAAAGGTCGACAGGAGCAAGGTCGACATGGAAAAGGGTTGACATGAGTTTTTTTATGTTTTTTTGGTGTCGTTTTCTTCGTAGAGTGACCGGGAACCCCAATTAGTGCACCGCTTCGCTCGCCATGCTTCGGGCATGGTGCCTTTGCTTCGCTCGCCACAGATTACCGTTCCAATCGTAGTCCACGTGGATCGTTAAGTATGAAAAGGTTCCAAAACAGAAAAAAATCGCGAAAAACTCATGTTGACCTTTTTCCATGTCGACCTTGTTCCTGTCGATCTTTTGTCCATGTCGACATTGTGTCCACGTCGACCTAAGTTGTGTCGACCAATTGGCATCAACCTAAGGTGTGTCGACCTTTTTGTTGTCGACCTGGAGTCCGGATACCCTCTGTCTCTCCCTGTCAATCTTTGCTTGTCACCTTTGCTCTCTGCCCCTCACCCACTGCCTCTCCCCATCACACACTGTTTTTCCCTATCACCTTTTTCTGTCACCCTCTCCATCCCCCAATACCTCTCACCCTCTCCCCAACACCCTTTTCATGTCACCCATTGGCCTTTCACCAATTAGCTTAGTAGAGGGGTGTATTGGTGCAGTGTCTAGGTGATTAGTCAGAGTCCAAACATAGCTTTTCCAGGTAAATAAATGAAATATTGCCTTACTTGCAGCATAATAACTGAAACAAAACAACAAACAGCCTAACCCCCATTCAGGGCTTGGAACCTATCTGACAGAGCAGCTATTCAGCAACATAAAATGTCTCTCCCAAAAGTCTCAGTACGGTTTCTCACAGGTTCAAGCCTGCAATCTGCAGGGATATCACAGGCTCCGGCCTGGCTTGACTCACTGCAACAGTTCCACAGATGCAATGTCAGAATTTTGTGGTCTTCCCTGTGTTCTACAGGTGTAGACACTGGCCTCCTGGCCCCCAATGGCTTCCAAGCACACATTGGTTTCGGACTGCAGTCCCACTGCTAGAACCCCAACTGCGCTTTGTCCCCACAGGACAACAGCCTCCTCTGTCCGTAACCATTAGGTGGGCCCCCACCTGGCTTTTTTCCCTGTGTGGGAACGGATCCTTCCAACTGTATCAGTAGTGCAATTTATCATCATACTGCCACTATACATTATATATATATATTTACACACACACACACACACACACACACACACACACACACACACACACACACACGTATGGAGGCAGCACTCTCTTGATTTAAATTATGTAGAGAAGCTTTGGTGCTAGAGCAATAAAATATATACACACATATATACGTGTATATATATATATATATATATATATACACGTATATATATATATATATATATACTACAGTGGCGTGCGGTGAAGTCAGTGGCTGGGGAGGCACAAGCAGCTAACATCCCCCCCCCCCCCAATAGAGGGGGGGGGGAAGCGTAGTCCCCCCCCCCTTTATTTGTAAAACCAGCACCAGGCAGAACCAGCCAGGGAGGGTAATGCCATAGCAGGGGAGACACTCGGTATGGGGTCCCCCTGCCATAGCATTAATCTACCCCCCCTAACTAGTCAGCCCAGGGCTGGAATTCCTCGGAAGCGGGGACCCCAAAAAATAAACATGGGGTCCCCCTCCCGAGCAATAACCAGCACTGGGCTGATAGCCCAGTGCTATGCCCCGCACCCCTGGTGGTGGTGGGTGCGGGGTTCATTGTTAAAATTGTTCTTTACAGGTGGCCTACAGGTACCAGCAAGCCTGCCCCAGCATGCTGGCACTTGGAGAACCACAAGTGCCAGCATGCCCGGACATAATGGGCCCGCTGGCACCTGTTGTCCACCTGTAAAGAATAGTAATATTGTTCTTTACAGGTGGCCTACAGGTCCCAGCAAGCCTGCCCCAGCATGCTGGCACTTGGAGAACCACAAGTGCCAGCGTGCCCGGACATAAATGGCCTGCTGGCACCTGTTGCCCACCTGTAAAGAAAATATTAAAATAAAAACACCACACAGTCTTAAAAAATAAGTTTTATTGCACAGGGTCTTCACCTGGGGGACGGCGGCCTTTAAGCTCTTTTGCATGGCCGCCGCTTCCCCAGGGCTTCAGGCATCTTCACCTTGGGGGGCGCCACCTCCCCAGGGCTTCCAGCGTCTTCCTCTGACGTCTTCACCTGGGAGGCGGCGGCCTTAAAGCTCTTTTGCATGGCCGCCGCCTTCCCCAGGGCTTCCAGCGTCTTCACCTGGTGGGCGGCTCTTTTTTTTTCCTAAGCTCTTTTGCATAGCCGCCGCCCATCCAGGACTTCCGGCGTCTTCAACCTTCAGGAGCTCTTCTCCGCTCCTCCTCCGCCGTCGGACTGACAGCCGCTCCCTCGCCCTGACTTATATAAAAGTCAGCCAGAGGGGGCGGAGCGATGACGCGGCGAGCCGTGATTGGCTCGTGGCGGCCATCTTAAATTTCAAAAATGACGCTGAGGCGCCATTTTTGAAATGGGTTACCGCTCCGCTGCTCAAACTCTGCACCGCCGCCCGCACTCACGCCGCCCGCACCGCCGCACCCACGCCGCACGCACCCACGCCACCCCGCACCCACGCCACCCGCACCCCCGCCGCCCGCACCCCCGCCGCCCGCACCTCTGCCGACGCCCATCACCTCCGCCGCGCCCATAACAGTGATTGACATCGGATCCAGTGACGGATCCGCTGGCCAATCACTGTGGCCTCACTGACAGGGGCGTGCTTTCATGGGTTGAAAGCACGTCCCTGTGTGAAAGCGGCACGTCTAATGGTGCCGCTTTCCCATGATTTTTCAATGGGCTTTTAATGCCCATTGCTAGGCCCCGCCCGCCCCCCATACCTTCCCTATCTGACAGGGGACACCACGATCGGTGCCTCCCAAACACTTTTACACAGGACGCGGATGATTAGGATAATATAAAGCAAATACTTATGACACAGAATATGTGTCATAAGTATCTACTTTATATTATTTTAATCAGTAATGACAGGAGAGGCACTGCCTCCCCTGCCTCCCCTGACTGCACGTCCCTGATATACTATGCACACACACACACACACACACACACACACACACACAAAATGTATGACTAGTTCTGTAGATCTTTATATTTATTTAGAACTTCATGTGCTTTGTGGTTTATTCCACAGTTACATGACGTAACCTTTGTAGCTTAAGCTGTGAAGATGGAGGTACATGTGTGGATGATCTGTGGTTTGACATTTGCATCTGCTGTGTTCTGGCAGGTAGCTTGCAGAAGAATGATAAGCAATGTAGTACATCGTGTTTCCGTGCAAGCAAGTGCCTGTGTACTCACTTTCAGCTTATGCAATGTCAGACATGGCTTTCCTGCATTTGTAAAACAGTGCAAACAAATCTGCGAGTTCTAAAGATACAAGTTAAATATAACACTATGTTGTCCATGTTAAAATATAAAGCTAAAAGCCAAATGTCTCCTACTATATGTAACTAAATAAGATTAAGATAAACAAAAGTTTATATATTGTTAAAATGTACCAGATGCTCCAGAAGCTCTTGCCCAACGCTGCACTAGTGATGTCAC
This sequence comes from Pseudophryne corroboree, assembly GCF_028390025.1. Lineage (NCBI taxonomy): Eukaryota > Metazoa > Chordata > Amphibia > Anura > Myobatrachidae > Pseudophryne > Pseudophryne corroboree. The sequence continues at coordinate 789,408,107 of NC_086447.1, read as the reverse complement.
TTGTTTCACATGACTCATTCTGAAACTGTCACGTGACTCCTTGGTTCATGCTTTCATATTGTCATAGGTTGCTTCTCATATCCTGAGATTTTTAGAGAGAGAAAATTGGGCTTATAGAACGCTAAGTGACCTCACCCAACTGCATACAGTATGTTCCAAATTACAGAGACATGCATTTTTATATGAAAATAAACATATAATAAAAACTTAATAAAGCCCTGTGTGTGTTCTTTCTTTACTTGAACCGCCAACCTCTTAGGTATATGTTGATGTAAAAAATACAATGGATCTGAAAGTATACCCACTCACCAAAAGTCACCCCAAAAATTGCAGATTGGCCACTCATTAATCAAATGTCATTTTATTTGATTACAGACAATTTAATAAAAATTACTAATAAATAAAACTCTATGAAAACGCCACTATAATTCCAATCCGTCTTTACCCCTACTGGGTATGAGCTCAAAGATGAAAAGCTTCAAATTTGACTATTACAAAAGGCACCTGCACCCTACGCAGGACTTCTCCACCAAGATCACAGTCTGCTGATATATATATATATATATATATATATATACACACACACTTCTCTTTCCACTATCACATCTGGGGTTCAAGAGGGAAATTCTGCACTCGCCAAATGTACCATGAGCCATCTAACGTGATGGTCCCAAAATCTCAAGGTGGTTGGGTGGTTCTCAAGGTACCTTTACAGTCCAGGTTTTAAGAATATCCACAGATGAGCATATGTGGTTAAAACAAATTTACCAAAGTACTCATAAAGTAACCTGTGCTGCTCAAGCATAGATATCCTTAATCACTTGCCTGACATGGTCGCATAGTCGGACCAGGCAGTGCATTATCTGTTCTGGTTGCAAACAATGCGACTAGTCAGATACATAGTGTGGGCAGCTGCAGGAAGAGTATCTTCTCGCAGCTGCCACTCTCAGAGGGACCCTCTGGCCTCTCTGCTTCCCTGCACACTCCCCCAGTGTCTTATATGTTGCTGATCACTTCTGATCGGTCAGAATAGCAGGACCCCTCGCCCGACTGCTGCTCACGTTATCAATCGCTGGGGAAAATTAAACACCCCCCCCCATTATGTACCTGATGGCTGCTCAAATGGGAAAATCAAAGTCGCAATGTTCCCGATCTTCTGATGGTGATGATCTGATGTTACGAAAATCCAATGTATTTAAACCTGTTCTGTTAGAGTGCATTAAGGACAGAGTTTGGGATTGTTTGCTCTAAACTGTATTCTTTGCAATAGCAGGGATTGTTGTTAAGATTGAGATTAATCTGCACACAGGTCTTTAAAAATAAGACCTCTCCCAAGTGTATCTATTAGAGATCTCAGCAATGACCACTGTATGCAAATTGGACTAAGGGACCAATATATCATTAAATATTTGCGTATTATTCTCCGAAAACACACATTTTTGGGGGCAACCATAAGTATTTAGCATCATTTCCATGTATTAAAGAGCCTTCTATGGGGGATGCAATGCTGTCAGAAGTATTCCGTAGCTATCACCATCTGAAGATGCTGTTAGCCCATGCGCTGGAGTCCTGGCGCTTAAGACACATAGCAGGGCGGGCTCCATTCAGAGGAACAGGGGCTCCCAGCTTGAGCACACTGACATCACTGGGTCTCCCTCTTGTGCAGCAGCCAGAATGCAAGCAGGAGAGTGTGCATTGTTGAGCAGGAGAGTGTGCAGTGTAGAGAAGGAAAGTATGCAGTGCAGAGCTTGAGAGTGTGCAGTGCAGAGACACAGAAGTCTCAGGTTTCATGAGCTACTGACAGAGCTTCCTGACCAGAGGAGAGATATTAGATGAAGGGCATTGACCGAAAAGCTTTAGGCGTGGTGACTGACTCATTGGGGACCGTCCTGGCTGCTTGAATACCCGGTGGTGGCATATGAGTTTCGGAGCTCTGGACCTCCATTCCCGTTATACATCTGGGAGGGTAACTTGGCTTGTGATGATGTCCCATCCACTCTAGTGGTTTACATGCTTTTTAACCTGTTTTTCTTGTGAGTGTAATGTAATACATTTTTGTTGTCACCTTTTTTACATTGTGGCTGTGCTGCACTATGTTCCCTTCTTTCTGTTTGAGATACTGAAAGGTGAAGTGGGGGATCATTTGATATCTGCAATCACTGAACTCCATTCAAGCGTAAAAGGTTGCATATCTCATATTGGATATCTACAATTACCTTCAATATACTGAAAGGTGTGGGATCATTCTATATTTGCAATTTCTGGACTGCATCCAAGCCTAAAAAGGGTTGGATATCTACAATTACCTTCAATGCAAGGAGGATTTTGCTCTTGTTTCTGTTTGCGCCGTTTTGTGATATTTTTATTTGTATGTTCTGATATAGATCGGTGAAGGGTCCTTTATCACAAGGGTGGTACAATCATTAATCCATTTATATTGTATTATTAAACCATTAGTTTAAATCTAATATACATAACTGATTTCAATTTAATATACACAATCTAATATACATTCCCCCAGAGCTCGCCCTGTTGGAGAGGGGCTAATAAGATGTGGAGGGCCGGAGGACTGGGTGCGGTCTCCCATGTCTTCAGTGTCCTGGGCCACCCCAAGGCTTAATCCTGCCCTGCATTTATATAATGTACATAACCTGTACATAATGATCAATGTGTTGGAGAGTAGCGGCCATTTTCTAGTAGTGCAGATGTTTTTCCTACAAGATAAACACATCACAGGTTTTTACTGTACAGTAGCTGCCAACTGGAGAGACAGTCTAACTTTTATCTGTTTAATACATAAAGATAGAGCCCTTTGGGGCCTATCCATTATCACTAATGGGCCCTCTACACATGTGGAAGTTCGGTTCTCCAGAAATACGAATCCACATGAATTTTGTGGATCTGGACAGATCCAAATCAAGTACCAGTTCAAATCTTACCACGGTTCCAAATTTGGATTTTAAATCTGAATTTTGGGTTTTGGATTGCAAAAATTACACTATTTTAGCTGTTTTTATCGATTTTTATCAGTGTTGTAAATTTTGATCAATTTTTAACCAAACCGAAATCAGAATCTGAACCAAAACATTTAAGGGTGGTTTTGCAAAACCATAACTATAACACAAGGATGAATCTGGCTCCAAAACAAAACACAGGGGTCAGCGCGCATCTCTAGTTTTTAGTAGAGATGGGCAGGCTTGATTCTCAAAGAACCGAGCCCGCCGAACTTCCAGGATCTGAGTGGACCCGGGTCGAGATCTGAAAACAAGACAAAATCTCATCTTCCCACTGTCGGATCTCACAGGTTTTGCATTTTTGGGAAATTTCAAGGGGCTGACCGTTGTCTGAGAGAGCCATTCTCACAGCTCTCAGCAAATAGGCTCTCTGCATTCTCATCATGCTGCAGCTGCAGTCACAGTCCACATTCCACACATAAGCCAGCATAGCAGGCACTGACAGAGCGCTATGTACACTGCAGCGCTCTGACCATCATCACCCTGACAGACTCACTGGGGGGTATTTACCATTGGGGACCACCTGCTGTTACAGTAAGTGCATCATTGGTGTATCCAACCCACACTGTATCTGACCTGTACTGTATCCAACCCACACTAGATCTGACTCACACTATATCCAACCTGCACTGTATCGAACGCACACTGTATCTGATCTGCACTGTAACTCACACTGTATCCGACCTGCACTGTATCCAACCCACACTGGATCCGACTCACACTATATCCAACCTGCACTGTATCGAACCCACACTGTATCTGACCTGTACTGTATCCAACCCACACTGGATCCGACTCACACTATATCCAACCTGCACTGTATCAAACGCACACTGTATCCGATCTGCACTGTAACTCACACTGTATCTGACCTGTACTGTATCCAACCCATACTGGATCCGACTCACACTATATCCAACCTGCACTGTATCGAACGCACACTGTATCTGATCTGCACTGTAACTCACACTGTATCCGACCTGCACTGTATTTGACCTGCACTGTAACCTGCCCTGTATCTGATCCACACTGTAACCCACACTGTTTCCGACCTGCACTGTATCCAACCCGCACTGTAACCTACACTGTATCCTGCAAGTACGGAATGCTGTTTTTATGGTTGGGGCAGCAATGCTAACCATTACACCATCAGTGCTGCCATCAGGCCCGGCGCTACCCGCTCAGCGAAGGGATGCAGTGCAGGGAGGCGCTGGGACGGATAGGCGCTTCCCCTACTCTGCATCCCTTCCCTGCTGCGCCGTCCTGTCCCCCCTGCTGCTGCTGCTGCCACTGCTGTGTCTGTCACTGTGTGACAGGCACTGGCAGCGGGCACCTGCAGCATGATACGCCTCCTCCCTCCCTTCACCTCATCTCATCTGTGTGAGAGCGCCGAGTACGGGACAGAAGGGGACGGAGCTACACGGGACGGTAGTGGGCGTGGCTAAACGGGCCTTAAGGGGGCGGAGCTACACGGACCTGGCTGCTGTACAGAGGGAGACTGGATTAGGTAAGTAGAGGGTGAGAGAGAAGTGTGTGTGGGTGTGTATGTGTGTGTATATATGTGTGAATTGTGTGTGTGTGTGTGTGTGTATGTGTGAATTGTGTGTGTGTGTGTATGTATGTGTGAGGTATGTCTGTGCGCGCGCTCTATGGACGCCACTACTGGGGGGGCATTACGTATAAGGACGCTATTACTACAGGGGGGCATTACGTGTAACAACGCTACTACTGGGGGGGCCATTACGTGTAAGGACGCTACTACTACTGGGGCTGGGGGCATTACGTATAAGGACGATACTACTACTGGGGTACACTACATATAAGAACGCTACTACTACTGGGGGGGCATTATGTACAAGGACGCTACTATTACCGGGAGGGCATTACGTATAAGGACGCTACTACTATTGGGGGGTATTACGTATAAGGACACGTCTACTACTGGGGGTGCACTACGTATAAGGACGCCACTACTACTGTGGGTGCATTATGTATAAGAATGCTACTACTACTCGGAGGGCATTATGTATAAGGATGATACTACTATTGGGGGTGCATTATGTAAAAGGATGCTACTACTACTGGGGTGCATTACATATAAGGACGCTACTACTACGGGTGGGGCATTACGTATAAGGACGCTACTACTACGGGTGGGGCATTACGTATAAGATTAATAAGATTGTGCTACATTGTGGCGTAATTTTACTACTGTGTGGCCATGCCCCTTACTTGTGAGACCACACCCCTTTTCCCGGCACGCGCCAAATGAATATGGGAGGGCGCAAATTTAGAGTTTGCAGGGGGGCGCCGAACACCCTAGCACCGGCCCTGACTGCCATGACCCTATATTGTTTTTGCAAGCCTTCATAATGCACTGACCCTATTTTAAACATGGAGACACCCAAAGAAAACTGTCGCTTTGAGCTCCTTAAGGTCTAGAAACAGCCCTGTCACCAATTTAGGATATTTAAATATTGTTTCTTTTCAAATGTAACATGCTACCACATGTTGGCCAGGCCCCCAATTCAGTACAGGGCAGGGGGGCGCCAAAACATACCCTTGCTCCGGGCACCATGGCGCCTAGCTACACCTCTGGTTAAGTATTCACAAGCAGTTTGGATACTTAATTATCAGGAACTCCTCTATGATGCACTGTTTCTAATTCAATCTGCGTATTCTTTTGCATTATTGCAGCAGTTATATTTTCTTGTGCACATTTCTTCAAGTGTAAAAGCAAAATTCACCTTAGCTCAGAGGTTCCCAAATTGTGTGCCGTGGCTCCCTGGGGTGCCTCGGGACACTTGCAGGGGTGCCCTGGGTTGGTGGTCCAGGACCAATTCAAATTATCATGGTCAATATAATATGCAAAACCAGTGCTGGTGGCTGCCAGTCATAAAATATGTGGCCAAAAAGAAGCAAATCTTGTCCCTCACCACACAACTGACCCTAAGGATGACATATAAGCGCGATCTACTTAATGTAATATTTCTTTCTAAATTTCTCAATAAGAAATTTTTGGCCTACGGGTGCCGTGAACAAAAATCTGATATTCTGGGGCGCCGTGATTCAAAAAAGTTTGGAAACTACTGCCTTAGCCTTTAAGGAAGGTCAGGCCATAAAATGCTACTTTGTTTTGTTTTTCTTTGCATTAAGGAGAAATAATAAGGGCACACTTACGATGATTTTCTCCCCAGGTGAACTGACAAGGGAAAATGTGGGACCTTATGAGCGTAACCTTATTTAGCCTTGTATTCTTATAGGTTTTTGTAAAACCAGAGAAGTCTAAAAAAACATGATTCAGAAAATGAATCACTGAATGTTTTCAAAACACATCCCCCTCCTACCTGACGCCTAGAACCCGACACTCACACCTGTTGCTGATAGAGGTATTCTGAAATTGTCCTGAAATTTCTTTCATTTAATTGTTTACAAACCAAAATAAAACAGTGTTCATTCATAGGAATTATTTTACCTATCAACCTGTGTTTATGAGGAGCAACATAGTGAGTGACTTGAAGTACATGGCGATCCCTCCCTGTGTGTTACATATCTTATAATACAAGTACAGTATAGTATTCCTTAACTAACAATAAAGGTCTGCTTTACAGACTGCTGTCTTCTATCATAATACAGGTTGAGTATCCCATATCCAAATATTCCGAAATACGGAATATTCCGAAATACGGACTTTTTTGAGTGAGAGTGAGATAGTGAAACCTTTGTTTTCTGATGGCTCAATGTACACAAACTTTGTTTAATACACAAAGTTATTAAAAATATTGTATTAAATGACCTTCAGGCTGTGTGTATAAGGTGTTTATGAAACATAAATGAATTGTGTGAATGTACACACACTTTGTTTAATGCACAAAGTTATAAAAAATATTGGCTAAAATGACCTTCAGGCTGTGTGTATAAGGTGTATATGAAACGTAAATGCATTCTGTGCTTAGATTTAGGCCCCATCACCATGATATCTCATTATGGTATGCAATTATTCCAAAATACGGAAAAATCCCATATCCAAAATACCCCTGGTCCCGAGCATTTTGGATAAGGGATACTCAACCTGTATCATGTATGCAGACAAGTAGTGAATTTGCCACAAGGCAACCATTGGGCGTAGGGCTCTGTGGGTCCCAGGGGGCCTGTCAACGAGGCTGTAAAAATTGAATTTTTGGCGGACTGCAAACTTTGCCAAAATTGTCCACTAGCTGAATACTCCCGGCAGGCTGTCAGTTATTAGAGTGCACACCTATGTCTCCAGTCAAGCAGTATTGTGCGTGTGACCCCTCTCGACACAAGTGTGTATGACGTCACAGAGAAAAACATGAGGTTTTCCAGTGTACAATATTGCAATATTTTTTCATTTTGTATAACATCCACAGCATAATGCCGATTACACATTATGTCACACACCGCAATACGCCACACACTGTAATGTCCGTGACATGTTATATGAGACATACTGTAATGCCCATTACACAATATGCCACACACTGCAATGCCCGTGACACATTATGCCACACACCACAATGCCCATTACACATTATGCCACAGTAAGGCTTCTAATTACTTTTCAATTACCTGCTAGTTGCAGGGGTTTTATGCTCATTGCCAGGGGTTTCATGTACTAAGTTCCATGCTTGTTGCCAGGGGTGTCATCCTCGTCACATGGTGTATGACCAAGCTTTAGGTGATAAGTGCTATGTGGTGTGGGGGCAAGGAATCTGGGCATATAATTGTACATAGACTTGTCCAAAAATTGCGTGAAGGCCAGCTGACGCAATAATAAATATAATAGTAAGTTAATATTGATTATCTTCACAGCTAGGTCATAGTCAATATCGGTATCCGTTCACATGGTCGACCATGTTATGGTCGACAGTCATTAGGTCGACCACTATTGGTCGACATTGACATGGTCGACGTGGACACATGGTCGACACATGAAAATGGTCGACACATGAAAAGGTCGACATGAGTTTTTTTTTCTTTTTTTTCTTTTGGGGAACGTTTCCATACTTTACGATCCACATGGACTACGATTGGAACGGTAATCTGTGCCGAGCGAAGCGGTAGCGGAGCGAAGGCACCATGCCCGAAGCATGGCGAGCGAAGCGAGCCATGCAAGGGGACGCGGTGTACTAATTGGGGTTCCCAGTCACTTTACACAAAAAACGACACCAAAAAAAGTTTAAAAACTCATGTCGACCTTTTCATGTGTCGACCTTTCATGTGTCGACCATTTTCATGTGTCGACCATGTGTCCATGTCGACCATGTCAATGTCGACCAATAGTGGTCGACCTAATGACTGTCGACCATAACATGGTCGACCATTCATACCGGAACCGTCAATATCATATTGCATAGTTTTGTATTGTTTTGCATTGTTCTTCTGAAGGTAATAGGGAGTTGAGTTTTCAAACAATGGAAGGGGCCGTGATTGAGAATCTCACTCAGTGCATGTCGTGCAAGACGAGATGTGTGCGAGCGGTTGCCCTGGAAGCCCAGGTAACTGATCTAGAGCAGACCGTTACACTACTGATATTCATAATCTCGAGCAAGGTTTATATAGAATGGTGGAGGAGTTGCGGAGCCGGTGGAGACTGTTCCCTCTAGCAACCGGAGGAGTGGTTCCTCTGGCTCAGATGGGACGAAAGTTAGAGAGGCACCCAGGCAGATGGTGGTGGTAGGGGACTCTATCATCAGGAAGGCAGATAGGGCAATCTGCTATCGGGATTGCCATATGGTCTGTTGTCTCCCGGGTGCTCGGGTATGGCTCATCGCGGACCGAGTAGATAGATTGTTGGGAGGGGCTGGGAAAGACCCCACGGTCTTGGTGCATGTTGGCACCAATGACAAAGTTAGCGGTAGGTGGGATGTCCTTAAGAAAGATTATAGGGACTTAAGCCAGAAACTAAAAGAAAGGACATCTAAGGTAATATTCTCCGAAATATTGCCAGTGCCACGTGCTAGCCCAGGGAGGCAGTGGGAGATTAGGGAGGTAAACGTGTGGCTTGGAGATTGGTGTAGGAAGGAGGGTTTGTCTTCCTGGAACACTGGCCGGACTTCTCAGTCAGGCACCATCTTTTTTGTCGTGATGGATTGCACCTGAATGAGGAGGGGGATGCGGTGCTGGGATGAAGGATGGTTAGTAGGTTGGAGGAGCTTTTAAACTAGGAGCCTGGGGGGAGGGTTTAGCTAGAAACTATGGGTCATGCAGCGAGAATAGTAAAGATGGTGGTAGTGAGCTAAATGGGGGCGGAGAAGGGGGGAGGGAAAGAGCAGCTGGCAAGGGCAAGGGTATTTGCATGGGTTCTAAAAAGGGTATTTGTAGACAGTACGCTCAAGGACTTTGGAGGCAAAAGGGAGGAGAGCTATGTGCCGCTGTAATACATCTCCCCCATTGTCACACAGCTTTGCTCTTCCCTTACTGCTCTGTGTCGCACTGACTGAATCCATTGTTTTCCTCCTTCATTTAAGGGTGCGCTCTTCACCACCAAATGTAGAATCCTTTTCCCTCTGTCCTCCTCTCACCACTGGCACCTATCTTCCGGGCACTCTCTCTGGCCTGGTGGGTTTCCGGTAGCAGATGCTACTGGGAAATACGGACTCTACTACTCCTGCAGTGTCACTGAATCACCATCAGGCATCAACTGATTGGGAGGCGGATTGTGCCAGAGCTGCTCAGGAGTTTGAGCCAGCATAGGGTTGCTTAGAGGTCTGATGGTGCGACCAGTATTTTCTGCTTATGCACATTAGCTGTGGTTACAAGATGGCGGCAGAGTCATTAGCTTATTTTTGCAAGTACCCTGCAAATTGAATCTCGGCTGCGAATGCAACTGCGTGCACCTCAGAGTCAGGCCCAGATTTTGTGCTACACAAAAAAACTAATCACCAGTGCCTCATGCCTCAGGTGCCTCAGTGATTTAAATATTTCCTAGTGAATTGATCGGCTACATTCTAATGAATATTAGCTCAATCTACTAACTGCTGCTGCCCTCTAGGTCTTTCAAATTTTGATGATCTCTCCCGGACTACAGAGAAAGTAGCCCAGCCAGCCCACTTCCACAGTGAAGAAGGTTGTCCAGAGGCTTCAGGACACAATGCAGTGAATCGCATCATTGTGGTCCTGCCCCCACTGCACAATGGGCCTCATTAACATGTGGTTGTCGAGGTGATTGTTGTTGCAATCTTTTGCCGTCTGTAAATTGCGATTATATGCTAATATGGACTGAAGTGTACCTGAGCATAGGGTCACCCACTGCTGTTTCTTCGTTTCAGTCCGACGACGTACAACTGCAGAAACATCGGTACTATTGTTGCATATCAGGTCATCACGCAGATTCTGATTGCCTCTGAAGATGTGCAGGCTAAGCTGCTCTCCTGGGATGCAGAGGGCTCACTAGTAGATCTCCAGAAAATGTAATCTGAATGCCCATGATACACATTTACCTTATCACTCTCCATTACCACCCATAAACACTGTCTTCCTTTCACTCACTTTGCCACTAATCCCTCGGTGCAACCACCATAGCAATTTACTTGCTGCGCATGTGCAGTGTGGCACAGATGCACTTGCAGTAAGAAAACATCGACCAACTTTTGTACCCAAGCCGCTTTGCAACTGCATCGGAATGAGGCCCAATGTGTTTTATTTCTCCTAAATTCAACGAACCTTATTTTTACAGAACAATTGATGGTAAAATATTCTCATTATGGATCTGTTGGGCTACTTTCCCCACTCTGGGGCTTCATCTCACTATAGTAGTGCTGTAAGGTTGGACAATCTGAAGCGATGCACTTTGCAAACGTTGCACAAAAGTCCAACTTCTTACCCATGCTTGCCAACTGCTAGAATTTCAGGGGGCACTACTGGACTCCCGAAAGAGTGGCCAGTCTCCCACGTGTATGAGGTTGATGAACTGATTCGCATTGAATTGCATGATCACGGCCCGATTATGCTGTAAAATACCATGAATTGCAACATCGAACAGCAGGGGAGGAAGAGCTATGATGCTGCAATCACAGAGCCACACCCCCTGCATCTCAGGTATGGCTGCCCCTCCTGGACTTTCTAGTGGGCTTTTTCAAAGTTGGTAAGCATGCTTTCACCACTGTTTAATCACCCCCTCTACTAAATTCAACTTCTCAGTTGTTTGTTAAAATACTGTGGAAGAGATGAATCAAGACTTCTAAAGAGTGGAGAAGTAGACACGTGGAGAATTGCCCATAGCAACTAATCAGCCTCTACCGATCATTTTATAGACTGTACGTGATAAGTGCTACTTAGAGGGTAGTTAGTCGGCAATTTCTCCACTTGTCCACTTCTCCACTCTTTAGGAGTCTTGCTACATCTTCCCCTGTGTGCAGGGCCGGTTCCGGGGCTTCGGGCGCCCCGGGCGGCATTGGGGGCGTGGCTTCATACAGGGGGCGTGGTAATTTACGCCCCCTGTACTGCTGTAGGATGTGCGGTGCGCGATGACGTCATCGCGCACCGAACAGCAAAGGTCCTTTCCACGAAGGTAAACTAGACGCTAAGCGTCTAGTTCCCTTTGTGGAGAGGACCTTTGCTGTGCGGTGCGCGATGACGTCAACGCGCACCGCACTTCATTACAGTGAAGGTCCTCTCCAGGAAGGGAAATTAGACGCGTAGCATAGCATCTAGTTTCCCTTCACTGCGGGCAGCCCACGAAGGGAAACTAGACGCGTAGCGTCTAGTTTCCCTTCACAACGGAACGGACAACGGGACAGCGGGCCACGGCAGCGGGGGGGCACCACAGCAGCAGCGGATCTTGCCATGGTGCAGCGCCCTCCGGATGGCGCCGGCGCCCTCCGGAAGGCGGCGCCCCGGGCAAAAGTCCTGCTTGCCCGTGGCAAGATCCGCTACTGCCTGTGTGGTATAGCTTTAGCTGTGGTTTCAGTTGATAATGGAAGTTATGCTTTGTTATACATTACGCATAGTGTTCCTAGATAAGCACTTCTCCACCAAAGTGCAAATGGGAGGTGCACTGTTGCACTGACCAAAGAACACTAGTCAGACATGTGCAGCTACTCCATACTCTGTAACGTATGCCCTCGTCCTGCACATCTCATCACTCGTTGAACACTTCTGCCCTCTTGCTGCATATACTATGTACAGTATCTGCAGCCAGAGATCTGCTGTAGATGAATCTAGAGATTTTTTCTTGTTTTCAGTAATCTTAGTGAATGACACCCATAAAAAGTGGTTAAAATAGGGTGGAAAAGCATTGAGGTTTGCTGTGGTTTTGCTGCTACTAGAGACAAAAGGTTACTGTGACTTAGTGGTTAAATAAAAAAATGACATTTTGCATACTATTCTTATTTTTACCTCCAAATTAACAGGTCAATACATGAACAAAATCGAGTACTGTTAATATTGGGCCTGATTCGGATTTGGACATAAGGCAGAAACAGCATGTAAGTTTGTATCTGGACTAATCCATGGTGAAATGCAAGGGGAGAAAGTACATTTATATTTTTTCTGTGCAGGGTAAATACTGGCTGCTTTTCCATGTAGCCCACATATGTTTGACAGCTTTATTTTTACACTGCAATTTAGATTTCAGTTTGGACACATCTCACCCAAATCTAACTCTCTGCACATATTACATCTACACCACCTGCAGTGCTGCATGGTTTTGCCCAGTTGCTTGCTTGTTTGGTTTGCTTCCACATCCCCCATTGTTCACATTTACCTGTGAATGTGGACCTAATAAATCACGCAAAATAAAAAATAAAAATCTCCTGCAAATAAAACAGGGCTGAAATATGGCAGAACAGATCTAATAAACTCCATTAGGGCTTAAAACGGAATTATTCACTTTGATGTTTCTGGTACAGTTAATTCCCTGAGACTGCGTTACATTTACACATGGATCCCTATAATTACTACGTTAGCCTACACATTTCCATCACCACGACGGAAATCATTTAAAATTGAGGAACATTTCTGCTATTCAGTTTTTTTCACCTCAGCATGTGTGTATGTGTGTCAATGACTCCCTCTGCTGAAAGCTAGGCATTCCTTCACTTGTGATTTTGGCTGGGTAGCAGAATTGTTACCTTAGTCACTAGTTACCATGGGTTCCTCAGTCACTTCTTTTGTAACAAGTACAGAATCTCGTTTATTGTTGCTAAAATGACAATATTGACATAAACAATATACTCCACATCTTAAGCATAAATCAATACATGTAGAAAAGTAGGGATTACTTAGAAACTTAAATAAGTAACTTGAATTACCCAATGTCTTCAAATTGCTGTAAGCATGGTAACCAGATTTTGGCCCCCATTTATCAATGAGTTTCCTTGCTGGAAATTTGTTTTAGGTGGTAAATGGTTCCAATTTCTATTTAACAAGGCTAATAGCGCTGCTAACTAGCAGCACTATTAGCCTTTCATTTTCCCTATACTGCTGCACAGTAAAGTCTATTTAACAACGAGCGCTATTTCTGAAATAGCGCTCGCTTACCTAAAATGCCTTTGTCTGCTCCAAGCATACGTTATGGACACCCCTGCAGCTGTGTCCGTCCTGCGCTCCGGCTCCCCCCTCCCGTAGCAATCCTGGCATGCATCACGCCTGCCGGGTTGCTATAGAGACCGGATAACCAAAATGGCCGCCGCATCCGGAAATCACTACCACGCTTGTGCCGGGAATTAGCATAAACCGGCGCATGCGTGGTAGGAGGCCAGTCCGTGGACACAGTTCATTCGTCAGCGCTGATGTTAGGTAAACATCAGCGCTGACGCGGCAAATACCGCATTCACTCGCCATGGCATAGGCTCTTCTTAAATAGAAGAGCGCGATGCCACTATAGTACGGTGAGTGAAAACGGTATTTACCACTTCACAAACTGTTGCTTGATAAATGGGGGCCTTTGTCTTTTGTTATCATTGGTTATTATTATGTGAATTATAGAATAAAATGCGGATGATCACTTAACACAAGCTAGGGACACTGTTGCTCCTCATTTTAAGCTCACATGCGAAAACTTATTTTACGCCACAATATATTTAAAGGAGATTTAAGAGGCGGTAAGGTCACCTCCCGGTTTTGCGGCAGTCAAAAATACATAATTACCGACTTGATTTTGACAGGATCCAGTGAGAATGTCATCATCCAAAATGTCCCCAGTCTCTATGTCGACACCAGAATGTGGACAGGTTTTGAATGTTGACAGTCAGAATGTCAACATGGACATAAAGTCGGCAAGGAAAATGTCAACATTCGCAAATGTTGACACTATTAAAATATTGACATGTTCATAATATCATCACTTAACACGTTGGATCATGACAGTACATTTTTGTGTTATTTTTAGACTTAAGGTTAGGCTAAAACATGCCAAAAACCTGTATGTCGACATTCTGGTGTCGACATTCTAAATGCATAACATTTGTGAATGTTGACATATCACTTGTTGAACTGATAATGTCCATGCCAACATTCTGACTGTTGACATTCAGAACCAGACGACTATCTGGTGTCGACATTCGGAATGTCAACTTTTTATATCACAACTGATTTTGATATCTACTAATAGATAATTAAGACCCAAGGCCGGATTAAGGACAAGATGGGCCTGTGGCTAAATATGATAAAAGACTCATTGCAAGAGGCAAGAGAGCCATGGGCAACTTCTCCACTGGCTCACTTCACCACTTTTATCACTGCTTAGTGCATGTCCCCCTAAGTGAGGAAAACAAAAATACAATTTTAATAGTTATGATTTGTGGGTCTTATCTATGTGGGTCTTGTGGACGATACGGCTGAGACAGAAGGATGCAATTGCAATTTGATTGACATGCGGCGGGTGTTTGGGGGCGGCAGGGGGTCTAGAGCAGGAAACGCAGTCGTGTCATGGCCATTTTTGAGGCAGCCCAATGACGTCACCTGTGTTTCATGTGATCGGAAACATGGCGGCGGTGCACTTGCATACCCCTGGTGATAAGAGTTGGGAGCTGCCGCTGAACCTTTCTAAGCCTAATCACAACTAGCTGGTGAGAATTTGCACAATTGAAAAAAAATACTGTATATTTCCATTATTCACATTGATTCATTAGATACAAAATATATATATATATATATCAAGTAATGTTTTCAAAATTATTTTCCGATACAACACAATTTCTAAATCCCCATTTTCACAATCTTAATGAAGCATACTGTATATTATATTTCTCTACCTGCCAGGGTATTTAATGAAGAATGAATTGTTGCATTTTTAAAATAAGCAGGGTGGGGAGGAAAGGCATGTGTAAGGGTTAGATTGCATCTTATCACCCCCCCCGCCCCCCCACCCCCAATGGGTTATGTCAGTCTCCATTAAACTAGTCCCCTGATGCTTTCAAGATCTAATGTGCTGGAACTTGTAGTTCCTCAGCAACTGCGAGCTACAAAATGTGAACTTCTGACATATAAAGTGCCCCCTATCTGATTGCAGCAGATATTAATGCAGATGTTTTTACTGGACAGCCACTGTAGACATGAAACCTCTGTAACAGTGATACCCAGCTGGACACCTGCTCCTCTGAGCTACTGAGCCCTGTCTGCCTCTGAGAAAAGTCTTCATCACTCCATCGGCACGTGGTTTGACGTAAGAAGATTTCGGGAAACTGCCAGACTATGCTGAGTGATCCATGGCTCCTTTTTTTTTAAACAGGCAATACAGACAACAATATGCCTTTAGTTTTAGAAACCTGGAAGAATTGCAATTCTGGCATAGTGAAGAATGTGTATTGGAAAACTGCAAGAATGGTTCATTGCAGCTAGTAAAATGAAATATGTGGGTATCTGTCCAAATAATATTTCTAAAATTACAGAGAGATCTATTTACTGTAATAATAACGTTCATATTTGATCTGTTGCAATTGTTATGTTTTTTTTATTTTTATTTAGAAAAAAAAAGCTGATCTATTTATAGCAAACACATTTAGATTATTGTTGAGATCAGGGGCATAGCCAGAACTTTGGGGGCCCCATAGCAACATTTTGAAGGGGCCCCTGTCCTTACGGTTCCAGAGACGCACCTCTTCGCTCCACTCATTTATTTTATGAACCATAGTAGTGCCCTAGTTCAAGTTATGTCACATTGTAGACCTGCTAGTACACATTGGGGTTCATTCCGACCCGATCGCTCGCTGCAGTTTCTCGCAGCGCAGCGATCGGGTCAGAACTGCGCCGGTGCCGTAGTGCGCCGGCGCATGGCAGCAGTCGTTGCCTAGTGATCGCCTCTGAGACAGAGGTGGTCACTGGGCGGGAGGGGGCTGGTGTTAAGCCGCTGTTTAGGGGGCGCAGTCCGGCCAATGCAGGCGTGACCGGACCGTTGGGGGGGGTGCGGTCCGCGTGACGTCACATGTAGCCGCTGCGGGCCGGGGAATGACGAGTAGCTCCCGGCCAGCACGCTTAAGCTGCGCTGGTCGGGAGCTACTCCTGAAGTGCAAAGGCATCACCGCTGTGCGATGCCTTTGCACTTCTGCGGGGGGGGGCGCACTGACATGCGAGGCAACAGCTCGGAATGACCCCCATTATGCAACACTGCACCCCTGATTACAATTATGACATACAGTGCCCCCAGTTCATATCATGCAGCGTTTTAATGCCCCCAGTTAATTTTATGCCACATTATACTGCCTACAGTTCATATTGTGCCACGTTACAGTGCCCCAGTTCATATTATGTAACATTACAACGCTCTCCAGATCATTTTATACCACATTACAAAGAGCAGGTCCAGGGGCATAACTAGATATACTGTAGGCACCAAGGACAACGTTTGTAAAGGCCCCTATGTACCTACAAATTAAAACGTATATATCACACGTAACTTTAACGGGGAAGGAGGGCCCCTCTCAGCTCTGGGCCCCATAGCAGCTGCATACCCTGCACCTATGATAGCTATTCCTTTGGTTGAGATCAATTATATACAGTACGCAACTGAGTTTTTCCAGCCTGAACAAGGGTCTCTTTTACCCTGTTGTACCTGTATACACTCCAATTTTCTGCTTCTAGCATTGTGGGATTGTGTCCCTGAATGAGAATTTTGAAAAAAGCAAAAATGTCTCTTTAAATTCATGACTGCTATCATTTTTGGTCTACCCTCCTCATTATTTATATTTTAATATTTAAAGTATAGGTTGGCATCATAAAAATGCACACGACCAGGACAAGTAAAAAATCTAAGTCATTTTATTGGGGGAAAATACTCTAAAAATTTGATGTGACAAATGATAGAGAAATTAGAAAAAGTGTTTTTTCAGTTTCAGAATAAAGGTACAGTAGTAGTTCCCGCACTAGAGAAAAAAAATATCCGGATTATCCATTAAGGGGATCATCAGTTTTTTTTCTTTATCTATTATTGTATTATTGTATTTGCTACTGGGTGCTACCCAGTGTGTCAAAAAAATATGAATAACAGATAAAAAAAAGCAATCAGGGTGCACTTATTCCCTTGTAAACATTTATTAAAATCACTGTTTATTCAATATATTTTTAAACGGTATTTGATATATTAAAGGCTACTTATTGTCATTATTTCAAAAATAGGATTTTAATTACCTACCGGTAAATCTTTTTCTCGTATTCCTAGAGGATACTGTGGTCCACATTAGTACCATGGGGTATAGACGGGTCCACTAGGAGCCTAGGGCACTTTAAGAAATCAATAGTGTGCACTGGCTCCTCCCTCTATGCACCTCCTACCAGACTCAGTCTAGAAACTGTGCCCGAGGAGACGGACATACCGTGATAGAAGGATAGATAAGGATAGTGGTGAGATGCCGAGCCAGCGCACACAACAAGAGGAAAGCCATGCTAACCAAACAAGAAACAGCAACGGCTGAACCAACATTACTTAACCAAGTAACAGTGCAGAAACGAAGCACCGGGCGGGTGCCCAGTATCCTCTACGAGCTACGAGAAAAGGATTTACTGGTAGGTAATTAAAATCCTATTTTCTTTTATGTCCTAGATGATACTGGGGTCCACATTAGTTCCATGTGGATGTATTAAAACTCCCAAAAAAGGTGGGAGAGTGCTGAGGTCCTGCAGAACTGATTGACCAAACTGAAGGTCCTCAGAGGCCAAAGTTTCAAACTTGTAGAACCTAGCAAACATGTTCGAACCAGACCAAGCAGCTGCTCGGCAGAGCTGTAAGGCCGAGACACCCCGGGCAGCCGCCCAGGAAGAACCCACTGACCTAGTAGAGTGGGCATGTACAGATCTAGGAACCGGAAACCTGCCGTAGAGTAAGCATGCTGGATAGTAAGCTTGATCCAGCGAGCAATAGACTGCTTGGAAGCAGGACACCCAATTTTATTGGGATCATAGAGTACAAACAGCGAGTCTGATTTTCTGTGACGAACTGTCCGTTTGACATAGATTTTCAAAGCCCCCACAACATCCAGGGACTTTGAAGTGGAAGAGGTGTCAGTAAGCACCGGAACCACAACAGGCTGGTTGATATGAAACGCAGACACCACCTTTGGAAGAAATTGCTGACGAGTTCTGAGTTCAGCTCTATCTTCATGAAAAATCAAATAAGGGCTCTTGTGAGACAATGCCCCCAATTCCGACACACGTCTTGCTGAAGCCAAGGCCAGCAATGTAACGGTCTTCCACGTAAGAAACTTTAGATCAACCTCAAAGGCTCAAACCATTCAGATTGTAGAAACTGCAACACCACGTTGAGGTCCCAAGGTGCCGTGGGAGGCACAAAGGGCGGCTGGATGTGCAGAACCCCTTTCAAGAACGTGTGAACCTGAGAGAGGGACGCAAACTATCTATGGAAGAAAATGGACAAGGCCGAGATCTGGACCTTTAAGGAACTCAGGGGTAGGCCCACATCCACTCCTGACTGCAGAAAAAGCAGAAAACGACCCAGCAGAAATTCCACCGTAGGAAATTTCCTGTTTTTACACCAAGACACATATACGTCCTCCAAATCCGGTGGTAATGTTTAGACGTTACCCCTTTTTTGGCTTGGATCAGGGTAGGAATTACTCTGTCCGGAATGCCTTTCCAGGCTAAAATTTGACACTCAACCGCCATGCTGTCAAACATAGCCCCCGGTAAGTCTTGATAGACGAATGGCCCCTGTTGCAGAAGATCCTCTCGAAGAGGTAGAGGCCACGGATCTTCCAGCAGCATGTCCAGGAGATCTGCATACCAAGCCCTTCTTAGCCAATCCAAGAGCAATGAGAATTGCTTGAACCTTTTCTCTTTTTATTCTTTTGAGAATTCTTGGGATCAGTGGAAGTGGTGGAAACACATACACCATCTGGTAAACCCATGGAGTCACCAGAGTGTCCACCGCCACTGCCTGTGGGTCTCTCGACCTGGAACAATACCGCCTGAGTTTGTTGTTGAGACGAGAGGCCATCATGTCAATTTGTGGAATTCCCCACCGACGTCACGCACCCGAACACCTTCGGGTGAAGGCCCCACTCTCCTGGGTGGAGGTCGTGTCTGCTGAGGAAGTCTGCTTCTCAGTTGTCTACTCCCAGAATGAAGACCGCCAACAACGCCACAGCATGTCTTTCTGCCCAGAGGAGAATCCGTGTTACCTCTGACATTGCTGCTCTGCTCTTCGTTCCGCCCTGTCGGTTTATGTACGTTACTGCCGTCACATTGTCCAACTGAACCTGGATTGCCTAATCTTGAAGAAGATGGGCTGCCTGCAGAAGGGCATTTTATATGGACCTTAGTTCCAGAATGTTGATTGGCAGAATGGTTTCCTGATTTGACCATTTTCCTTGGAAGCGTGCCCCCTGGGTGACTGCTCCCCAACCTCTGAGGCTTGCGTCTGTGGTTAGCAGAATACAATTTTGAATCCCGAACCTTCGGCCCTCGGTCAGGTGAGAAGTCTAGAGCCACCACAGAAGAGAAATCCTGGCTTTTGGCGACAGACGAATCCTCTGGTGCATGTGTAAATGCGATCCGGACCATTTGTCCAACAGTTCCAGCTGGAAGGGTCTTGCGTGAAATCTTCCAAACTGCAGTGCCTCATAAGCGGCTACCATCTTTCCCAGAAGGCGAATGCAGAGATGCACCAATATCCGGGTTTGTTTTAGAACTTCCCGCACCACTGACTGGATCACCACTGCCTTTTCCAATGGAAGGAACACCTTCTGTGTCTCTGTATCCAGTATCATCCCCAGGAACGGAAGTCTCCGAGTTGGTTCCAGGTGAGATTTTGGTAGGTTCAGAATCCACCTGTGATCCTGGAGTAGTCGAGTTGAGAGGGCAATGTTGTCCAATAACTGCTCCCTGGAGGGTGCTTTTATCAGCAGATCATCCAGGTACGGAATAATGTTCACTCCGCGTTTGCGGAGTAGAAACTTAGTCTCCACCATTACCTTGGTGAACACCCTCGGAGCCGTGGAGAGGCCAAAGGGCAGAGCCTGGAACTGGTAGTGACAGTCCTGTAAGGCAAATCTGAAATAAGCCTGATGAGGCGGCCAGATCGGGATATGAAGGTATGCCTCCTTGATATCCAGAGACACCAAGAATTCCCCTTCCTGCAGACTGGAGATCACCGCTCTCAGAGACTCCATCTTGAATCCATCTTGAATTTGAACACCCGTAAGTATGGGTTCAACGACTTGAGGTTTAAAATGGGTCTCACCGAACCGTCCGGTTTCAGTACCACAAACAGGTTGGAATAATAAGCCCTGGACCGTAGCTGAGGTGGAACTGGATCAATGACCTGAGTCTGTACCAGTTTTTGAATTGCATCCTGTAAATGTATACTTGCTTCCTGAGAAGCTGGTAAGCCTGACTTGAAGAATCTGTGAGGTGGGAGTTCCTGAAACTCCAGTCTGTACCCCTTTCTGGAATCCGCATCCGCCGTCCACTGATGTAGCCATATGACCCTGCGTGCTGACACTGCCATGGCCGTGGAGCGTGCATTGAGCAATCCAATTTCTTTTATGGATTCCACCATAAAATTTGCAGAGTCGTGTATATATTGCAGGAGTAAAATCATCTTACCTCTTGGTAAGGAATATAACCCCTCAATTAGGTTACCTGACCATTTTGCATCTCCTTCTCATTTTGGGATAATTTATGTGAAATATTTGAGATCATCCCTTTTAATGAATCCAACCATACTGGTTCGGACCCACTAGCCTGAGAATGTGTACTATCCTGAGTACACTGCAGGGATCCCCCTGAGTGAGAAAAACACTGCTGTGCATGAAACACACTCCTTTGACATAGTAAAATGTAAAAGAACACACACGCATACAGGATGAATAGGTTAAAAGCACAGTTAACCCATACAGAGCCCCCTAGGGAGACACAGAGTATGATGAAGCCAGACACAAAGCGCCCCTATAGCTATACGCCCCCTCCCCTTTGCTATGACCCCCTGGTACCGCTGAGACAAGCTGGAGTCCTTGTGGAGGGGCTGTGCTTCCCTGCCAGTCTGTCTGTGTAGAGCTGCAGAGGTAAAATGGCGCTGGTGAGCTGCTGGGTCCGCTCATAGCGAAGCCCCGCCCCCGTAATGGTACGCCTTCTTCTCGTTTTTTTTTTATACTGGCTGAGGTATGCATGGTGCTTAACAGTGGGTTACAACCCCTGTAAGCTAGTTTGCCAGTGTGGGTAATGTAAGTAGTGGCTCAGCGCGCCCATCACAGCGGAACACACGCACACAGCATGTCATCCTGAGCCCTGGAGCACAGCCTACCTGTCAGCGCAGGGACACCGGCCACCTACTCACCACTCTTCTTACTTCTGGCTCTGTGAGGGGTGGCAGCGTGCTGCGGGACCGTGCGCTCGCCATGGTGGGGCTTGCGAATAGGACCCTCAGGAGCTCAGTGTCCTGACAGCGGGGAATAGGACCTTTAACCCTGGAGGAGGTTGGTCAGTTTCCCCCCTAAGTCCCACGAAGCAGGCAGGCTGTTGCCAAACAACACTGTCTGAAAATAACAAACTGAAAAAATAAATGTAGCAAACTCTTCAGGAGCTTCCCTAAGCGTGACCGGCTCCTCTGGGCACATTTTCTAAGCTGAGTCTGGTAGGAGGGGCATAGAGGGAGAAGCCAGTGCACACTATTGATTTCTTAAAGTGCCCTAGGCTCCTAGTGGATCCGTCTATATCCCATGGTACTAATGTGGACCCCAGAATCCTCTAGGACGTAAGAGAAATTTATTCTTGGCCCTATAGTAGGGCAATTGGAGCAAAGTGTTAAAAACTAATTGACAGAAGAATAGTGAAACGTAAAGAAAAAAGAAAATTTTATGGATAAAAAGATTATTTAAACAAGGCTGTGTGTCGTCTGAGTTGTTAGGGTTTTTTTTATAATTTCTTTTTGTCTGAGCTTTCAATGGTACAATTCAATTATGTCTGAGCTTCCAATTATTCACCTCTTTTGTGAATAATATTTTTAAAAATACCCAATGCTCTGATACTGTAAGTTCTTATGAGTTTCTTGGAATTATCTAGATGCATAGGCCGGTCATTGATCGCCAGGGGCTATTCAATTGCCCCGATAAGCCAGTGCGAGACACAGTTTATCGGGGATTGTGTTTCACCTGCCTCAGGCAGACGAAGAAAAATTCCCAAAAACAGCCCCGTTTTTGTCCCAAAACACACAAGTTTCACAAAAATGTTTATCACCTACAGAACCATCTTTCCCATACAATCAATACTCAACATTATGGAAAGTACCCAATGCTTTTACTTTAACCTGAAAATTAGATGATGTCATGCTAAATGTTTGATTCAAAGAGTAAAAACAGATCCAGTGAATTATTAGAGATGTGCGGATCAGTTTTATTGAAAAACGAACACAACTGAACTTTAGGGATCTTAATAGAACCTAGTCCCGGCTTGGACGACTTTTGGACTGAGTCGGGTCTTCCCTTGAGTTCAGACCTCGGATTTAAAAACTGAATCTTGGATTTTCGATTGCATGTAAATCCCTCCCCTCCCTTATGAGTTCAGGAGCAATTTCACGGTGAGGTGTACGTACAAAACTGCAATTTTATTGATGGTAACAGCACCAGTGTCATCGATATCTTCTGAGCGTGCACCATATTTTGGATGATTTCTTTGGTAATATGACATCTGTGCAATGTTTCTGGAAAAAAGTCAGACCTTGTACTAGCATACAGGATGGGAGTTGTGTGTCCTCCTTGACCAAGGGGTCCATGGACACCACTCACCCTGCACCCATTATCAATACAGCACTGTCTAGACAAGGGGTCTTCAACCTGTGACCCTCCAGCTGCTGTGGAACTTTACATCCCAGCATGCCCTGCCACAGTTTTGCTATTAAGGCATTCTAAACTGAGGCAGGGGATGCTGGGATGTTTAGTTCCACAGCAGCTGGAGGGCCACAGGTTGAAGACCCATGGTCTACTCTAGACCATATCCAAAACAACCATGAGAATGACCTTCAGAGCAAATATGATGGCTCTAGCAAATTATGTTTATTAACAGGAAGATGAATTCATTGAATATCTTGATCCGGAAAGCCATCTATTATTGTCACACAGGTGTCCTGGAGGAAAGTGAAAATCATGAAACCAGTACAAAGGTCAGGATAGGAAATTAAATTAAACAAGTGATATAGTAACATCTCAATAGAAGATAGAGAAGGTTGATCAAGGAGAATATGTATATAAAAATCTAAATGCATAAGTTTATTTAGCCTTTGAATGTGCACATTTGTAATTATTCCATTTTGTAGATTGAGTTTCATGCTATGCATAACTTACAACTTTTTTTCATTTCCTTTCATGCAAAATGTTAAAAGCCTAAAAGAGGAACTGTCAGCAATTTATAGTTTTTGGTTACCTAGATTGAAATGTGTGATAGAGTCATATGCTTTTGTATTTATTTTCCATAACCACTCAGGAGATCATTTATGAATAGACATTTCTATTTCATTCTCCACAAATGTATTAGGTATACTTACAAATATAATTTGTAGACATAAAATGTGTGTGAATGTGTTGTATCTCAGAGTTAATTGGGAAATGTACAGTATCAAACCTTCTACAGAGTGGAGAAGTGGACAAGTTAAGTAGTTGTCCCTACACCTAATCAGCCTCTACTTACCATTTTATAGAATGTCCAAGAGAAATGATAGCTAGAAGTTGATTAGTTGCTATAAGCAACTTCTTCACTTGTCTACTTCTCCACTTTTTAGAATGTTTGATACATTCCCCCTAAGCATCTTGAAATGTCATTTAACTTTTTTGCTTTCAACTACATCTGTAGAAGCTCTGCAGACCATGGTTTCTATTTTGTAATATTGTATATAACTCGGTAAGAATAATTTATTATGGAAGTCGGTGGTGAATTTACCATTAGGCACATGAGGCACATGCTAGGGGCGTCACTTGTTTGGGGGTGGCCCTTGGATCCTTGTGTTGGAACTCTTAGCCCAAAAAGTACCAGTAACTGCAAAATATTTCCACTGTACAGTACCATATGCCATCTTGAATGGAATGTAAACAAGTAGGACATGCATATACTACCAATATAGCTTTCCTACTTATATGTATACATAAATAAAAATAAAAATTGTCATATTGTGTGACTTTTTTATTATTATATTTGGCTATCCTAAAATGAGGACTTATAACCAATCAATAAAAATTATAAAACTAGGCAGGGGAGGCGGCCATTACTGTTGTGCCTAGGGACGCCCTCATCCCTAAATCCGCCCTTGATGGTAGTTGATGGTTTTTGTGAAGTCATGTACCAAGCTTTGGGCCTAATTTTGAGTCGGACACTGCAGCATCCATAAGTGTGTCTTTTGCTGGTTTTGCTTCTGCCACTTTATGAAAATACCACTACAAGTCCTTCCATGGTGTATATCTGTTTGTCTGCATGTGTAAGGACTGAGATGTCCACTTTGAACATCTTCGGAAGCTGAAAGCTGGCTTGGTGCATCTCTAGACTTCTTTAGATGCACAATCGGTTGTACAATCAAAACATGTATCTGCCCTACTCGCTTAACTCGCCCCATAAGACGGAACATCTAAGAGCGTCCTCTTAGCCACCTCCCTCTCACTGCCCATGAACGCCCATTGCGCCCAATGCATTTTATCAAAATTTCTCAGACCATGTCTCCCGTGCACCTCAATCACAAGTCCGACTCTGTGCATACGGAATCTGGATGAATGTGCAGTGTGACTTACATGCATGCACAGAAGAAAATAATTGCTCCACTCTGTCCGACATCTCCACTATGTCCAACTCACGTACTTTGTTCATTTTTAGAGGGGCTCTGCAAGCCAAGATGAAACTGATTTTTTTTTTTTAGATGTTCTCCAAATGTACAAAGATCTTTAGGTAACACCGCAGCAGACTGTACCAAAAAAAGATTTGTCTGTGCTTTAAATATATACAGTGGTGCAAGTAGAAATATTTTCTCATGGGTACTGAGTGCCGAAAAATAGGCGTGGTCATGTGTTGTGATGGGGCGTAGCCACATGCTGCTAGTGGGAGTGGCTACATGCAGAGCCGGCCCTAGGTATAGGCAAACTAGGCAAATGCCTAGGGCATTTGGTATGCCTAGGGCCACAAGCAGCTTTTGCTGATTAAAATGATATGCGGCATGCCTATATTCTGTGTGACTGCGGCTGTATCTGCATACGAAATGCTACATTACACATATAGGCATGCGGCATATAATTTTAATCAGTAGAAGCTGCTTGTGCATCATAGCCACATAGTAATGCAAATAAGATGCATTTTCATCAAAACAAGGCGCTCAACGTTAGCAGAGCTGGCCTTGAGTAGCCAGCTAACTCACGCCAGGCATCTCCTGCTGCATGGCATATTGAGGCAAGATATATGACAACACACCTGTATCCAAGCAGAGGCAGAGGTCACAGTGTTAGCGACCATGTGAGTGCTGTGTGCGGGTGGATTGGTTATGCAGTAGTGTTCAGCATATGTGTAAGGGGCATTATGTGTGTCATGTGTATAAATGCATTAATAATGTGCGGCATATGTGTAAGGGAAGTTGTGTGTAATTATATGTGTATAAAGGCATTAATAATGAGCAGGATATGTGTAAGGGACATTATGTGTGTCATTATGTGTATAAGGAAGGACACTAATAATGTGCTGCATATATGTAAGGGACATTATGTGTGTACTTATGTGTATAAGGGCATTAATAATGTGCGGCATATGTGTAGGGGGTGTGGTCTTCAGGTTGCCGGTGGCAAGGCTCCCGGCAACCACCATACCGGCGCCGGAATCCCGACTGCCAGCTTACCGACATCTTTTCTCCCACAAGGGGCTCATTTGCGCTCACCCAGCTGTCGGTATGCCGGCGGTCGGGATTCCGGTGCCGGTATGCTGGTTGCAGGGAGCCCGACCGCCGGCAAACCATACTACACCTGTGTAAGGGACATTATGTGTGTAAGGGCATTAATAAAGGTTGGCATAATATGTTAGGTTCATTATGTGTAAGGGACATTACTGTGTGGTATGTGTATAATGGCATTACTAATGTGTGGCATTATGTGTATAAGGTGCTCTATTGTGTGGCATAACGTATAGAAAGGGCACTACTGTGTGGTCTAATCTGAATAAAGAGCAATATGGTGTGGTGTAATGTGAATAAGGAGCAAGTCAGTGTTATGTAATGTGAATAAGGGGCACTACTGTGAGGAGTAATGAATATAAGGTAATGTGGTACTACTCTGTGTCATGTATCATGAATTAGAGACAATATTGCATGATAAAATGTGAATAAAGTTGCACTACTGTGTGGCATAATTTGAATTGGGGGTACTATTGTGTGGCCATGCCCCTTACCAGCAAGAACACACCCTTTTTGGGGCTGTGCGCCGAATGTGCACAGTGTTCCTATTTAAAATATAGTGGGTAGGAGCACCAAAATGAGGACTGCTATGGGTAAGGGCCGGTGATGGTGCTGGGAAAGGGGTGCAGGGTCAGAGGTGGAACTAGCGGTGGTGCTAGGGGGCACCAGCCAAAATCCTGCCTATTGCATCATATTGGTTAGGGCCGGCTCTGGCTACATGACACTAGCGCCGTGGCCACATGACATAGACCCTTTTTTTTTGTTTTCTGGAGGCAAGGCTAAAAATATATATAGTGATGCCTCCAGTACAATAGAAATATATAGTGATACCTCTAGTATAATAGAAATATATTGTAATGCCCCCAATTTAATAACAATATATAGTAATGCCTCCAATATAACAGGAAAATACAGCCACTGACGCACTCTCAGTAACCCTGACAAAGTGGGAGGAGCTGTCACGCTGCCAAATTCTTAAGGGTACTCCGTACCCGAGCGTACCCGCATACTTGCATCGCTGATATATATAAATGAGCTACAAATGTAGAGGACAGAGCATGTTTCAAAGTTTTCCTTAGTATGCACGCTTAGTACGCACACTGCGGAACGTCTAAAGGGGGTCATTCCGAGTTGATCGCTCGCTAGCTAGTTTTAGCAGCCGTGCAAACGCTATGCCGCCACCCACTGGGGAGTGTATTTTAGCTTAGCAGAAGTGCGAACGCTTGTGCAGCCGAGCTCTGCAAAAACAGTTTGTGCAGTTTCAGAGTAGCTCTGAACCTACTCAGCGCTTGCGATCACTTCAGCATATTCGTGTCCGGATTTGACGTCATACACCCGCCCAGCGAACGCCCAGCCACACCTGCGTTTTTTCAGACAAGCCTGCATTTTTGCAAACACTCCCTGAAAACGGTCAGTTGACACCCAGTAACGCCCCCTTCCTGTCAATCTTCTTGTAGCCGCCAGTGCAAAGGAAAACTTTGCTAGAACCTGAGTACAAACACAAAGGGCTTTGTACCCGTACGTCACGCGTGCGCATTGCGGAGCATGCGCATGCGCAGAAATGCAATTTTTTCACCTGATCGCTGCGCTGCGAAAATTGGCAGCGAGCGAACAACTCGGAATGACCCCCATAGTTGTAACACCAGCTATGTTTGCCGGCCCATCCCTTAAATTACTGGCACATGTTAATTATACAGATTCTGTATCCAATTAAAATCATGTTCTAGAACACAGGTTCTCAAACTCGGTCCTCAGGACCCCACACGGTTCATGTTTTGCAGATCACCTGTAGGTTTGTAAAATGTGACAGTTGGTGATACATAGTGCAGCTGCTGGGTGACATGGAAAACGTGAACCGTGTGGGGTCCTGAGGACAAGTTTGAGAGCCACTGTTCTAGTCTGACTCCAATAAGACACAAACTATGGATGTTTAAATGAAATGTGCCAGTTATTACAATGATGAGTTGCCAACCCCAGTACCAGCTTGGGGGCAGGGGTTAAAGTTAGCTGGAACGGGGCGGAACTGCGTTCCGTTATTTCCACTTGGAGACGGAACACAGTTCCGCCTCCTCTGGCTCACCTCACCCGATGTGTGCCGGCGCTGCAGGGAGAGGCCAGGCGCCCGCTGAGATTGTGTTACCAGCGGCGCCCAGCTCTCCCTGCACAGCGGAAGCCGGCGGCAGGAGCTCACTACTGAGCTCCAGCTTCCAGCTCCCGGCTCTGTCAGTGCGCGCTATGAGAGAGACGTCATGATGTCTCTCTCATAGTGCTGGGGAGCCAGATGGCGGGAGGATCACAGCGGTAGGACGTGGGAGCGGGGCTACACTACTGGGGGCATTACTACTTGGGGCAAACTACTGGGGGCAAACTACATGGGGCTAAACTACAGGGGCTAACTACAAGGGGGGAAAGCTACTGCGGGCATTACTACTTGGGGCAAACTACAGGTGGCAAACTACATGGGGCTAAACTACAGGGGTGCATTACTACTGGGGGCATAACTACTACAGGGGCGCATTACTACTGGGAACATAACTACAGGGGTGCATTACTACTGGGGGCATAACTACAGGGGCGCATTACTACTGGGAACATAACTACAGGGGTGCATTACTACTGGGGGCATAACTACAGGGGCGCATTACTACTCGCGGCATAACTACAGGGGCGCATTACTATTGGGGGCATAACTACAGGGGCATTACTACTGGGGGCATTACTACTGGGGGCAAACTACAAGGGGCTAAACTACAGGGGCTAAATGACTGGGGGCATTACTACAGGCCACATTACTACTGGGGGCAATACTACACAGGGGCATTACCATTAAGGGCATTACTAATGGGGGCACTACTAATGAGGGCATTGAAAAGGGGGCACTTCATAAGGGGCATCACTCCTGGGGACATAAGGGGCACTACTACTGGGGGCATTGCATAAGGGGCAACACTGTTATGGGCTCTGTAAAAGGGGCACTACCACTGTGGGCACTATTTATTTATTTATTAACAGTTTCTTATACAGCGCAGCATATTCCGTTGCGCTTTACAATTAGAACAACAGTAATAGAACAAAACTGGGCACTACCAGTACAGTGGACATTGCATAAGGAGCACTACTACTGTGGGAATTGTAAAAGGGACGCTACTGCTGTGGGCATTGTGTATTACGGGGTGCTACTACTGTCGGCATTATGTGTATTAGGGGTGCTACTACTGTGGGCATTATTACTATTGTGTGACCACGCCCCTTTCTTTTTGAGACCATGCCCCTTTTTTGGGGTGCGCGCACAATACCTTTATTTCATGGCCGCCGGGAGGGTTGGGGGGGGGGGGGGGGCAGTGAGTTCCACCTCCTCTCAAGGACCACTTTAAGCACTGCTTGGGGGCTGTATTAAAAACTTTTTCATCAGGATATTTACTATTTGCTAGTACAAATAATACAAATAGGACATTTTAAATAAACACATCCTCATTGCCTCCTTTTGTTTCCCAGTTATTTAGCTAACCAATGAAGGTCATTAACTGGATTTCTATGGAAAAAAAAATAGGAAACTTAATAGGGGTGGTTGGATATTATTATTATTATTATTATTATTATTATTAGTAGTGCTGCCTAATGTCCAATGCTTTTGGATACAGAAAAAAGATGCTGCTACTGACCAACACTCGCCTCTGACTTGCTGAAGGTCCCCTGGCCAGGTAGTGTACATACAAGCAGGGGTACTGCACAGCTGTCCCTGGCCTGGCCTCTCTGACAGAGAGGGGAGGGCCCATGCTGCTCATGCCGCCATCCGCCCGCCTCCTTACCCTCGCCGTCACTCGTCCCCGTCCATCCGCAGCAATCTATTGAGAACATCTCTCCCAAAATGGCAACCGGCTCAGAGGAAACCGTTATTAGTATTTAATCTTTAATAACTGTCTCCTCTGAGGCGGCAGCCATTTTGAAAGGGATGTTTTCAATAGTTTAAAGCAGGCAGGTTGGAACAGCAGCCCCTGCCAGGACGGCAGACCCACAGCAGTGGCGGTAGCAGCAGCAGCAGCCTGGGCAGGTGGATTTCCCTGACAACGAGCAGAACTCCTGACGAGCAGGTACTGGGCATATATATATATTTCTTTATGAATTACCTATCAGACTGACTTTTATATCTATAGTATGTACCAGTATATTTTTATGTATGGTTATTTTTATTTTTAAGTGAGAGGCAATAAAGTTACCGACATCAGAATCCCAGCACCCATGAAATACCGGCGGTCAGAATCCCGCCCGGAATCCCCACTCAGGTGGTGGTCCACGCCACCACCCGATGGGGAATATAACCCTGTAACGACCAAAGGTCACCACTGGGCCTGAAGTGTGGTGATCGCAGTGAGCCCATGATGGGATGCGCTGCACTGGCCGCCGCTATTCTAGCTGGCGGGATCCCTGCATCGGTCTCCTGACCGCCGGAATCCTGTCAGCCTGGATATCATACTGAAGCCGTTTAAGCATATGTTTCTTCTTATGAATACAGCTCTGCTATTGGGTATATATGAATAAATGCGCATGTTATACATATCTGCATGTTATTAACAACTATTCTTTTAGTAGATTCTAATGCTGTTTATCCTTCTAAAAGGTGCTGGTAATGGGAACCATTGAGTAACAGCACTGCTTATGTCCTTCATGGCTAAATAACAAGAACATATATTCTGCATTATAAAGTATTATTATAAATATGACAACTAGTTCATAAACAATAAAAATGTGTGTATAGTACTTTAAAAAAAAAGAATACATTAAGAGTCTACGTCTTTTATTGTCTACAATTATTAAAATATTAAACCAATGAGATGTTAACATTTATTAAATATTTAGAAACAGACATTCTTATTGGAAACTATTCTTAATATTGTTCTAATAACTTATTTGCGTTCAGAAAGTAATCCATGTGAGGTATTCTGAAACTTGAGAAAATCATTGTGTTCCTTAACAATGGCTTGCTTCCTTAGTAACTATACTTAGTATGCTCTCTGTGAGGGGGTTGCTCACAATAGAACACATAATAAACATAATGAATTTGTACTGTACATCTCTATATATAGGTATCCTTATTATTATCATCATGTATGTATAAGCACTTGATATAAACCACAGTGTAGAATAATTTACAGATGGTAAAGAAGACATGGTCCAAAAGATCTAGTAGTGTTGCTGAACAGGTAATACTTGAAACTCAATTCCGTGTAAAATCTATATGTGGTTGAGCAAAACATTTGATCCCGCAGAGCAAGGCAGGGTTGCTGCAAGTAGAACAGGAAAGTAAATAAGGCGAATAGGCCCAATATTGCACCATGCGTGGCCCTTAAACAACCATGATGCCTTCTAATCAACCTATGTAAATCTATGGGATCATCAGACGGGTGGTCTTCAGTTTGCCGGCCGTTAGGATCCCGGTGCACAGTATACCGGTACTGGAATCCCGACACCCGGCATACCGACACCCGGCATACCGACACCCGACACCCGGCATACCGACACCTACCGACACCCCTGGAGGGAGAATGGATAGCGTGGCACACGTAGCGTGCCACCATGCACGCAGCGTGGCGAGCACAGCGATCCCGCAAGGGGCTCATTTGCGCTCGCCCAACTGTCGGTATGCCGGCGGTTGAGATTCCGGCACCGGTATGCTGGCCGCTGGGAGCCCGGCCGCCGGCATACCATACTACACCCCATCAGACATGTAGGACAATGTAGTAATGTTCAGAAATTACTATCAGCCTGCCATGAAGCATAGAGACAAGGTTGCCACCTGTGAGACCAACTTGAGGCCCACATACATTACAAGGTGGAACTTTCTTTGGTCAGTGTATGTGTGTATGCATCAATGAACAGATCAATGAACAGACACATTTAAACACATATGTAGAGATTCCGAATATCTATTTTTAATTATTGATCTGTGAGCTGGATAGTGGCTGCAGGAGAGGGATCTGAGGATCTCTCTCCTCTAAATATGCCTCCATAGGCATAAAGCAGTTTACGCCTTCTGAGGATGGTGTAAACCAACAGGGCCAAACTCCAAGAGGCTTCTCTTTTCAGAGTTTGGTATGTAGGGGTCACACCACAGTCTCCCTTAATAAAAATGGGGACTGTGGTCTGCAGAGCTAATTAGTATTTTCCCAGAGATTTCACAGAACTTTCCTGCATTAGGCTGTTAGCACATAACAAAAAATAATAAAATTATGTAGAAACTGCAGTTTCTACAGAATTTTATGAAGAAAATCCCTTTAGGATGTCACGGTGATAATCCAATCAAATAGTTGTTTCATTGCATTTAGCATTGGGGTTACTGTAGATGTTTAGAAAGAATATTGTCCTGTCTGTCTGTTATACTATGTCTTATAATACTGTCTCTATAGTAAATAGTTCAAAATAATCAGTGAGGGACTGAGGTGCAGACGCACACAGCCTACCTGTCAGTTGCATGCAGGGAGCGATCAGTGTTGTCATCTGTCCTGTGGGTTGTCACAATGCAGGGAAGGGTATGTGCTGTTCTCGACTCCGCATACCCACGGGTCACCAAAGATCTTGCCGGCAAGAAGGCTGCATGAAAATCCAATTTTACAGAGGTGTTAGAAGTCAGGGACACTGGAGGGGGTGACTACAACTGCGTCCCTAGGTCACAGTGCCCCGGGCAGTAGCCCTGCTAACCCGCCCCTTGAGCCTGTGGGCAACACCACCTTTTGCACTCTTTAGACAATCTGAATAATCTCTCCCATAATCCGCACACAGAAATTTGCCAAATGTAGAAGGTACAGTACATCCCCACCATAACTGACTTCATATAATACAGCACAAGACAACAGGTGTACACTTTACACACTAACGACATAGGATCCAGGATCTGTTGTACACATGCTGATGGCTCTTGTGTGTTTTTGCACCAGACATGGGTGGTCATTCCGAGTTGTTCGCTCGCTAGCAGTTTTTAGCAGCCATGCAAACGCTATGCCGCCTCCCACTGGGAGTGTATTTTAGCTTAGCAGAAGTGCGAACGAAAGGATCGCAGAGCGGCTACAAAATAATTTTGTGCAGTTTCAGAGTAGCTTCAGACCTACTCAGCGCTTGCGATCACTTCAGACTGTTCAGTTCCTGTTTTGACGTCACGAACACGCCCTGTGTTTGCCCAGCCACGCCTGCGCTTTTCCTGGCACGCCTGCATTTTTTGAACACTCCCTGAAAACGGTCAGTTTACACCCAGAAGCACCCACTTCACGTCAATCACTCTGCGGCCAGCAGTGCGACTGAAATGCTTCGCTAGACCTTGTGTGAAACTACATTGTTCGTTGTAATAGTACAACGCGCGTGCGCATTGCGCCACATACGCATGCGCAGAAGTGCCGATTTTTTGCCTGATTGCTGCGCAGTGACAGAAATCTGCTAGCTATCAACTCGGAATGACCCTCATGGGGCAATCACTTACAAGGCAAAACCATGCCTTGTAAGTTATTGCCCCTTTAAAAAAAAGTCAGAGATCGCTCGGCATCTCACACCTCTGGCGATCTCAGGCGTCATTACATCTGGCCCAAAGTAACTATTACTCTCATGACCCTTGTTTAATAGGTGTTCTGTATAAAAGAAATATGTATAGCATATGAGGTGTACTACTATTTGTACACTCAAAATTGAAGGAGAAAAAGATGGGGGGATATCAGAAGAAACGGGGAGTCATTCACATTGAGACTTGGGCCAAGCTGGAAAATGAGCACAGATTTTTTTATTTTTTTTTATAAGTAGCTCATTAGGAAATGTTAAGATTCCTGGATAATGACCCCAGAGAATGAGATTAGGGCCATTTAGGGCAGAGTTCTCACCTTCCTTCCATGTCATCCCACACAATGTTCTTTTCTACATGCCCACATACTTGTATTTTTTATTGCATGGAAATGGTAAATAATAATAGTAGTATAACGTGTAATCCCCGGCAATATACCGCATGGCTTAGAGAGGTGTGTTCTGTGTCTCTTCCTGTAGCACTGTGCACTGCATACCTTACAGACCACAGTACTGCTTTGCCCAAGGTCTGGGTTTGACACTTCTGAGCAGTAGTTTCCTGTGTTCTATTTGTCATAGAAAAATAAACAAGTTATTTTTAAAATATACAAACATTTGATGTTTATTAATGAGGTTCTTATTGTATCAACTAATATATTTTACATGATTCAAGATACAGTACACCACTATATGAATGGACACTACCATAGCTCCTAATGAGATCATTGATTTCAACAGACCCTGATAAAAGTCCTGTTGCATATACAGCAACCAAGACTGATAATGTAATCCAGACCCTCCTTCTAGTCTAACACTTTCTTCTGTTACCTTTTCTTCACTCATTTTAAGGGTAATAGTTAGGAGATCGAAAGTCACTATGCCGACATGGGAATGCAGGCGTTGGAATGTCGGTGAGGTCAATTATGAAGTATCAACTAGTGTGAAAGCAAAAAAGATGGCTTTTAGGAAATACAAACAGACTCAAAATAATAATGACAAAGAGGTGTATCTTGACAGACGGAAGGATGCTAAGAAAGTGATCAGACGTGCAAAGGCAGAAGCTGAGGAGAAAATGGCCCAGTCAGTAGATAAAGGGGGCAAAACTTTTTTTAAGTATATAAGTGAAAGGAGAAAATCAAATGGAGGAATAATAAGACTTAAGACAGAGAGTGAGCATATGGTGGAGGGAAACAAGGCAATAGCAGATCACCTAAATAATTATTTTTGCTCAGTATTTACAACAGAAGAAGGGATGGGGCCACAGTTAAGTTGCAAGGACATTCATAAAAATAAGGTAAATGAAAATAAATTTACAGAGGAGAAGGTCCTAACAGAACTTTCAAAACTAAAAGTGGATAAATCAATGGGACCAGATGGGATACACCCAAGGATACTCAAAGAGCTAAAAGATGTGCTGGTTACACCTTTAACAGAATTATTTAACCAGTCACTAAATACAGGTGCTATTCCAGAGGACTGGAAAAGAGCAAATGTAGTTCCACTGCACAAAAGTGGAAGCAAGGAAGAAGCAAGTAACTACAGACCAGTAAGCCTTACATCAGTAGTAGGGAAAGTAATGGAAAAACTATTAAAAGAAAGAGTAGTGGAATAACTTAAATCAAACAACTTACAGGATCCAAAACAGCATGGATTTACTGGTGGGAGATCATGCCAAACAAATCTTATTGACTTTTTTGACTCTGTGATGAAAATAATAGATCAAGGGGGAGCTGTAGATGTAGCATATCTAGACTTTAGTAAGGCATTTGACACTGTCCCACATCGCAGACTGCTAAATAAACTTGAAAGCCTGGGGGTGGATTATAAATCAGTTAAATGGATAAGAACCTGGTTGCAGGATAGGAAACAGTCGTAGTTAATGGAGTGCAATCTATGGAGGGAAATGTTACCAGTGGAGTACCCCAGGGATCTGTACTTGGTCCAGTTCTCTTTAATATCTTTGTTGGTGACATTGCAGATGGTATTGAAGGGAAGATATGCCTTAATGCAGATGATACAAAGATATGCAAAAGGGTAGACACACCGGGAGGGGTCAAACAAATGATTAATGACCTAGGTAGGCTTGAGAAATGGTCAAGAACGTGGCAACTACAGTTTAATGCTAAAAAATGCAAAATCATGCACTTGGGTCTCAAAAACCCAAAGGCTAAATATAGTATCAAGGGTACTATAATGGAAACTACTGAGGAGGAAAGGGATTTAGGAGACACTATTTCAAGTGACTTGAAGGCAGGAAAGCAATGCAACAAAGCAATGAGAAAGGCAAGTCAGATGCTTGGTTGCATAGGGAAAGGAATCAGTAGCAGGAAAAAAGAAGTGATAATGCCACTGTATAGGTCATTGGTACTGCCCCATGTGGAATACTGTGTCCAGTTCTGGAGACCATATCTCCAGAAGGATATAAATACATTAGAGAGTGTACAAAGAAGGGCAACTAAAATGGTGCATGGCCTACATCACAAAACTTACCCGGAAAGGCTAAAATATCTTAACATGTATAGTTTGGAGGAGAGAAGGGAAAGGGGGGACATGATAGAAACTTTCAAATATATCAAGGGTCTTAACAAAGTTCAGGAGGGAAACATTCTTCAAAGGAAAAGAAGTATTAGAACTCGAGGGCATACATTGAGACTGGAGGGGGGGAGGTTCAGGGGAAATGTAAGGAAAAATTACTTCACAGAAAGGGTAGTGGATAAGTGGAATAGCCTCCCATCAGAGGTGGTAGAGGCTAAGACTGTAGGACAATTTAAACATGCTTGGGACAGGCATATGAATATCCTTACAAAGAATTAAGGTTAAAAAAGGGTTGAGATTGCCTAAAGGATAAAATAAAAAAGGGGCAGACTAGATGGGCCAAGTGGTTCTTATCTGCCGTCAAATTCTATGTTTCTATGTTTCTATGCTACTTACAGCATGTTAATTGGATCGCTAGTACATCTTTAAAGTTTAAACAGTGGGGCAGGTGTATTAAGCCTGGAGAAGTGATAAAGCAGTGATAAAGAAGTGATAATCAGCTCCTAACTGTAATCTTTCAAACCCGTAATGATTGGCTGGTGCATTATCACCTTCCACTTATCACTGCTTTATCACTTCTCCAGGCTTAATACATCTGCCCCAAATGTATTCTTTACCAGAATATTTACAGTTGTAATACCGACTTGGTTAACATGCTCTAAGTAGCAGCATGTCATCCTTTTGGAGCCTGCATTCCGGGGTTCAACATAGTCACTGTAAATCCTAAGTACACATCCCCTTTTTGAATCCATGGTTCACCCCACCCCCTCCCACTATACATGCCTGTATATTGGGGCTAATTCAAGGTTGATTGTAAAACAAAATTTTCCTCTAATGGGCAAAACCATGTGCACTGCAGGTGGGGCAGATATAACATGTGCAGAGAGAGAGAGATTTGGGTGGGGTGTGTTCAAACTGGAATCTAAATTGCAGTGTAAAAATAAAGCAGCCAGTATTTACCCTGCACAGAAACAATATAACCCACCCAAATCTAACTCTCTGTACATGTTATATCTGCCCCACCTGCAGTGCACATAATTTTGCCCATTAGAGGAAAATGTTGTTTTGCAATCAACCTGTCACGGGCTGGTCTGATTGTGTCCCCAGTAATGACCTGGATAAGCCAGTGGAGAGCGCAGGGAAGCAGAAGTTAGGTGGCTTGAGATGTGGGTGGTCATTCCGAGTGATCACTAGCAGCATTCGTTTGCTGTGCAGCGATGAGGCAAAAAACTGCACTTTTGCGCATGCGGCGCAATGCGCACGCGCGATGTACTGTTACTATGAATTATGTAGTTTCACACAGGGTCTAGCGAAGTTTTTCAGTCGCACTGCTGGCCGCAGAGTGAGTGACAGGAAGTGGGCATTTCTGGGTGACAACTGACCGTTTTCAGGGAGTGTTCGAAAAAACGCAGATGTGCCAGGAAAAACGCAGGCGTGTCTGGGCGAACGCAGGGCGTGTTTGTGACGTCAAAACAGGAACTGAACAGTCTGAAGTGATCGCAATCGCTGAGTAGGTATTGAGCTACTCTAAAACTGCACAAAAAAACTTTGTAGCCTCTCTGCGATCTTTTCGTTCGCACTTCTGCTAAGCTAAAATACACTCCCAGTGGGAGGCGGCATAGCGTTTGCACGGCTGCTAAAAACTGCTAGCGAGCGAACAACTCGGAATGAACACCATGGATAAGTCATATGCTGAAGCACTCTTGAAGATTACACAGTGAGCACAGAGAATTTGCAAAACCTGAAGGAGAGGCGCGGAGTCTAACTCGCCCGGGGTTTTCGCCAGTGATATGGTCTTCGCTGCGCCTGACGAGCAGGTCGCGACCCCCGGCTCAGGTTTCTCTGTGGAGGCTGTGAGACACTCTGGCATACTGGGATGCTTAATACTGGATTATACTGAAGTGCTTAACCATCGATGGTGAGTCCGATGGTGATGTGGGAAAATAAGAATTTACTTACCGATAATTCTATTTCTCGTAGTCCGTAGTGGATGCTGGGGACTCCGTAAGGACCATGGGGAATAGCGGCTCCGCAGGAGTCTGGGCACAAAAGTAAAGCTTTAGAACTACCTGGTGTGCACTGGCTCCTCCCCCTATGACCCTCCTCCAAGCCTCAGTTAGGATACTGTGCCCGGACGAGCGTACACAATAAGGAAGGATTTTGAATCCCGGGTAAGACTCATACCAGCCACACCAATCACACCGTACAACTCGTGATCTAAACCCAGTTAACAGCATGATAACAGAGGAGCCTCTAGAAAAGATGGCTCACTACAGCAATAACCCGATTTTTTGGTAACAATAACTATGTACCAGTATTGCAGACAATCCGCACTTGGGATGGGCGCCCAGCATCCACTACGGACTACGAGAAATAGAATTATCGGTAAGTAAATTCTTATTTTCTCTAACGTCCTAAGTGGATGCTGGGGACTCCGTAAGGACCATGGGGATTATACCAAAGCTCCCAAACGGGCGGGAGAGTGCGGATGACTCTGCAGCACCAAATGAGAGAACTCCAGGTCCTCCTCAGCCAGGGTATCAATTTTGTAGAATTTTACAAACGTATTTGCTCCTGACCAAGTAGCTGCTCGGCAAAGTTGTAAAGCCGAGACCCCTCGGGCAGCCGCCCAAGATGAGCCCATCTTCCTTGTGGAGTGGGCATTTACAGATTTTTGGCTGTGGCAGGCCTGCCACAGAATGTGCAAGCTGAATTTTACTACAAATCCAATGAGCAATAGTCTGCTTAGAAGCAGGAGCACCCAGCTTGTTGGGTGCATACAGGATAAACAGCGAGTCAGATTTTCTGACTCCAGCCGTCCTGGAAACATTTATTTTCAGGGCCCTGATAACGTCTAGCAACTTGGAGTCCTCCAAGTCCCTAGTAGCCGCAGGCACCACAATAGGTTGGTTCAGGTGAAATGCTGAAACCACCTTAGGGAGAAACTGAGGACGAGTCCTCAATTCCGCCCTGTCCGAATGGAAAATCAGATAAGGGCTTTTACAGGATAAAGCCGCCAATTCTGACACGCGCCTGGCCCAGGCCAGGGCCAACAGCATGACCACTTTCCATGTGAGATATTTTAACTCCACAGATTTAAGTGGTTCAAACCAATGTGACTTTTGGAACCCAAAACTACATTGAGATCTCAAGGTGCCACTGGAGGCACAAAAGGAGGCTGTATATGCAGTACCCCTTTTACAACGTCTGAACTTCATGGACTGAAGCTAGTTCTTTTTGGAAGAAAATTGACAGGGCCGAAATTTGAACCTTAATGGACCCCAATTTCAGGCCCATAGACACTCCTGTTTGCAGGAAATGTAGGAATCGACCAAGTTGAATTTCCTCCGTCGGGCCTTACTGGCCTCGCACCACGCAACATATTTTCGCCAAATGCGGTGATAATGTTTTGCGGTTACATCCTTCCTGGCTTTGATCAGGATAGGGATGACTTCATCCGGAATGCCTTTTTTCCTTCAGGATCCGGCGTTCAACCGCCATGCCGTCAAACGCAGCCGCGGTAAGTCTTGGAACAGACAGGGTCCTTGCTGGAGCAGGTCCCTTCTTAGAGGCAGAGGCCACGGATCCTCCGTGAGCATCTCTTGAAGTTCCGGTTACCAAGACCTTCTTGGCCAATCCGGAGCCACGAATATAGTGCTTACTCCTCTCCATCTTATCAATCTCAGTACCTTGGGTATGAGAGGCAGATGAGGGAACACATACACTGACTGGTACACCCACGGTGTTACCAGAGCGTCTACAGCTATTGCCTGAGGGTCCCTTGACCTGGCGCAATACCTGTCGAGTTTTTCCCAACGGTTTATAATCATGTGGAAGACTTCTGGGTGAAGTCCCCACTCTCCCGGGTGGAGGTCGTGTCTGCTGAGGAAGTCTGCTTCCCAGTTGTCCACTCCCGGAATGGCTGACAGTGCTATCACATGATTTTCCGCCCAGCGAAGAATCCTTGCAGCTTCTGCCATTGCCCTCCTGCTTCTTGTGCCACCCTGTCTGTTTACGTGGGTGACTGCCGTGATGTTGTCCGACTGGATCAACACCGGCTGACCTTGAAGCAGAGGTCTTGCTAAGCTTAGAGCATTGTAAATGGCCCTTAGCTTCAGGATATTTATGTGAAGTGATGTCTCCAGGCTTGACCATAAGCCCTGGAAATTCCTTCCCTGTGTGACTGCTCCCCAGCCTCGCAGGCTGGCATCCGTGGTCACCAGGACCCAGTCCTGAATGCCGAATCTGCGGCCCTCTAGAAGATGAGCACTCTGCAACCAACACAGGAGGGACACCCTTGTTCTTGGTGACAGGGTTATCCGCTGATGCATCTGAAGATGCGACCCGGACCATTTGTCCAGCAGGTCCCACTGGAAAGTTCTTGCGTGGAATCTGCCGAATGGGATTGCTTCGTAGGAAGCCACCATTTTACCCAGAACCCTTGTGCATTGATGTACTGAGACTTGGCTCGGTTTTAGGAGGTTCCTGACTAGCTCGGATAACTCCCTGGCTTTCTCCTCCGGGAGAAACACCTTTTTCTGGACTGTGTCCAGGATCATCCCTAGGAACAGAAGACGAGTCGTCGGAACCAGCTGCGATTTTGGAATATTGAGAATCCAATCGTGCTACCGCAACACTACCTGAGATAGTGCAACACCGACCTCCAACTGTTCCCTGGATCTTACCCTTATCAGGGAATCGTCCAAGTAAGGGATAACTAAAATTCCCTTCCTTCGAAGGAATATCATCATTTCGGCCATTACCTTGGTAAAGACCCGGGGTGCCGTGGACCATCCATACGGCAGCGTCTGAACTGATAGTGACAGTTCTGTACCATAAACCTGAGGTACCCTTGGTGAGAAGGGTAAATTTGGACATGAAGGTAAGCATCCTTGATGTCCCGAGACATCATGTAGTCCCCTTCTTCCAGGTTCGCAATCACTGCTCTGAGTGACTCAATCTTGAATTTGAACCTCTGTATGTAAGTGTTCAAAGATTTTAGATTTAGAATCGGTCTCACCGAGCCGTCCGGCTTCGGTACCACAACAGTGTGGAATAATACCCCGTTCCCTGTTGCAGGAGGGGTACCTTGATTATCACCTGCTGGGAATACAGCTTGTGAATGGCTTCCAAAACTGTCT
Source organism: Pseudophryne corroboree (assembly GCF_028390025.1). NCBI lineage: Eukaryota > Metazoa > Chordata > Amphibia > Anura > Myobatrachidae > Pseudophryne > Pseudophryne corroboree. Next base: position 789,366,555 of record NC_086447.1, on the reverse strand, counting down.
CCCTGTCAGAAGGAGACATCGGTAAAGCCGACTTTAGGAAACGGCGAGGGGGAGACGTCTCGAATTCCAATTTGTACCCCTGAGATATCACCTGAAGGATCCAGGGGTCTACTTGCGAGTGAGCCCACTGCGCGCTGAAATTGATTGAGACGGGCCCCCCACCGTGCCTGATTCTGCTTGTAAAGCCCCAGCGTCATACTGAGGGCTTGGCAGAGGCGGGAAAGGGTTTCTGTTCCTGGGAACTGGCTGATTTCTGCAGCCTTTTTCCTCTCCCTCTGTCACGGGGCAGAAATGAGGAACCTTTTGCCCGCTTGTCCACGAAAAGACTGCGCCTGATAATACGGCGTCTTCTCATGTTGCTTCCAAATGCCGTTTGAAATCCGCATCACCTGACCACTGTCGTGTCCATAACCCTCTACTGGTAGAAATGGACAACGCACTTAGACTTGATGCCAGTCGGCAAATATTCCGCTGTGCATCACGCATATATAGAAATGCATCTTTTAAATGCTCTATAGGCAAAAATATACTGTCCCTATCTAGGGTATCAATATTTTCAGTCAGGGAATCCGACCACGCCAACCCAGCACTGCACATCCAGGCTGAGGCGATTGCTGGTCGCAGTATAACACCAGTATGTGTGTAAATACATTTTAGGATACCCTCCTGCTTTCTATCAGCAGGATCCTTAAGGGCGGCCATCTCAGGAGAGGGTAGAGCCCTTACAAGCGTGTGAGCGCTTTATCCACCCTAGGGGGTGTTTCCCAACGCACCCTAACCTCTGGCGGGAAAGGATATAATGCCGATAACATTTTAGAAATTATCAGTTGTTATCGGGGGAAACCCACGCATCATCACACACCTCATTTAATTTCTCAGATTCAGGAAAACTACAGGTAGTTTTTCCTCACCGAACATAATGCCCCTTTTTGGTGGTACTCGTATTATCAGAAATGTGTAAAACATTTTTCATTGCCTCTATCATGTAACGTGTGGCCCTACTGGAAGTCACATTTGTCTCTTCACCGTCGACACTGGAGTCAGTATCCGTGTCGGCGTCTATATCTGCCATCTGAGGTAACGGGCGCTTTAGAGCCCCTGACGGCCTATGAGACGTCTGGACAGGCACAAGCTGAGTAGCCGGCTGTCTCATGTCAACCACTGTCTTTTATACAGAGCTGACACTGTCACGTAATTCCTTCCAACAGTTCATCCACTCAGGTGTCGACCCCCTAGGGGGTGACATCACTATTACAGGCAATCTGCTCCGTATCCACAACATTTTTCTCCTCATACATGTCGACACAAACGTACCGACACACAGCACACACACAGGGAATGCTCTGATAGAGGAGAGGACCCCACTAGCCCTTTGGGGAGACAGAGGGAGAGTTTGCCAGCACACACCAGAGCGCTATATATATACAGGGATAACCTTATATAAGTGTTTTTCCCCTTATAGCTGCTGTATTGTTTATACTGCGCCTAATTAGTGCCCCCCTCTCTTTTTTAACCCTTTCTGTAGTGTAGTGACTGCAGGGGAGAGCCAGGGAGCTTCCCTCCAACGGAGCTGTGAGGGAAAATGGCGCCAGTGTGCTGAGGAGATAGGCTCCGCCCCCTTATCGGCGGCCTTATCTCCCGTTTTTCTATGTATTCTGGCAGGGGTTAAATGCATCCATATAGCCCAGGAGCTATATGTGATGCATTTTTTTTGCCATCCAAGGTGTTTTTATTGCGTCTCAGGGCGCCCCCTTCCCCAGCGCCCTGCACCCTCAGTGACCGGAGTGTGAAGTGTGCTGAGAGCAATGGCGCACAGCTGCAGTGCTGTGCGCTACCTTGTTGAAGACAGGACGTCTTCTGCCGCCGATTTTCCGGACCTCTTCTGTCTTCTGGCTCTGTAAGGGGGCCGGCGGCGCGGCTCTGGGACCCATCCATGGCTGGGCCTGTGATCGTCCCTCTGGAGCTAATGTCCAGTAGCCTAAGAAGCCCAATCCACTCTGCACGCAGGTGAGTTCGCTTCTTCTCCCCTTAGTCCCTCGATGCAGTGAGCCTGTTGCCAGCAGGTCTCACTGAAAATAAAAAACCTAAAACTAAACTTTTCACTAAGCAGCTCAGGAGAGCCACCTAGTGTGCACCCTTCTCGTTTGGGCACAAAATCTTAACTGAGGCTTGGAGGAGGGTCATAGGGGGAGGAGCCAGTGCACACCAGGTAGTTCTAAAGCTTTACTTTTGTGCCCAGACTCCTGCGGAGCCGCTATTCCCCATGGTCCTTACGGAGTCCCCAGCATCCACTTAGGACGTTAGAGAAAGTAAGTATGTTGGATATGGTGAATTCAGGAGTACTTGGGTAGCTGAGGATGACTAAATCGGTATGGCAGCTGATTGCGTGAGGACAGTCTGTGTATCGATGGTGCAGCCAAATGGCCGATAACAGAGCTGGTTAGGAATCTGATGATACGGCCTGAGAGCCGTGAGTGGGGTCGGACTAGGAACCGATGGTACAGCCTGGGAGCTGAGAATATCCTGAGCCTGTGAGGGTAATCCTGGACTGAGCACAGCAGACTGATAACACACTGAGATGAAGATAATGGAAGTCTGTGGCGGCAGGTAAGTAACCAGGAAAGGCAGGTACAACAGGACACAGGTAACCGGATCTCTGGAGCAAGCCTGGAGCCTTAGGAACTAATGCTGGAGAACTTGCAGGAGAACTGACAAGTTGTTCAAGGCAATGAGGTCTCTGGGAAGCCTGCTTATATCCCCCCCAGAAGGATGCGGATTGGTTGCTGCTGGCAGCAGCAGCAGCATGCACAGAACCAGGAAGTAATTATCTAGATACCTGAATCATGTGACTCTGGATCATGTGACTCTGCCAGAGTCAGTGGACATTATGCCAGTAACCACAGAGCGAGACAGCGGACGATCTGTGGCACAGAATACACCAGCGTGTCGGTAAGTGGCATGCGCGAGCAGCGCGTGAACCGTGGTTCCTGACACAACCTTGAATTAGGCCCTTTGTCCGCTACACTCAGTCCTGCTCACCCATACACCTATTAGCAATGGGAGCAGTTGAAATGGCCAAACATACAAATTAGATGGTATATCAACATAGTGACAATATTTTCTGCAAACATACAAAAGTATACTGTATACAAATACATAATTGGGGTGAATTTGGATAAATGAAATTTATCCATATACACCGTTGGTTTCTATAATAAGGTAAGGAGCAGGAAAAGGGAGAAGTGATGCTCATTTGGGCCTAGACTTGTCCTCTCTTGTGACAATGTTAGGGTATACTGTAGCTGTATGTGACAAAGGATTTGAGGAGTTGAATGGAGGCAAAGAGGGTAACACAGACTGAGATTTGTATAGTGAAAATAGCAGGTTCCCTTAACAGCACAGAGCAGTGATGTGAAGCTCCTGCTGAATTGGTGCAGAAGAATTGATGTCAACTGCGCTTCTATAAAAAATGTAGGGGGTCATTCCGAGTTGTTCGCTCGCAAGCTGCTTTTAGCAGCTTTGCACACGCTAAGCCGCCGCCTACTGGGAGTGAATCTTAGCTTATCAAAACTGCGAACGAAAGATTAGCAGAATTGCGAATAGACACTTCTTAGCAGTTTCTGAGTAGCTCCACACTTACTCAGCATCTGCGATCAGTTCAGTGCTTGTCGTTCCTGGTTTGACGTCACAAACACACCCAGCGTTCGCCCAGACACTCCTCCGTTTCTCCAGCCACTCCCGCGTTTTTCCCAGAAACGGTTGCGTTTTTTCGCACATACCCATAAAACGTCCAGTTTCCGCCCAGAAACACCCACTTCCTGTCAATCACATTACGATCACCAGAACGAAGAAAAAACCTCGTAATGCCGTGAGTAAAATTCCTAACTGCATAGAAAATTTACTTGGCGCAGTCGCACTGCGGACATTGCGCATGCGCATTAGCGACTAATCGCTCCGTTGCGAAAAAAAAAATAACGAGCGAACAACTCGGAATGACCCCCGTAGTCCATTCCTTCAGCTTTATGCTGTATAAGTATAATGTAATATAACCTGCTACTTCTTAGTGCAGCCACTTGACTCAGACTCTCTTAAGCAGCTCAGGGCTTCATGCACACATCAGCTGAGAATAGCCGCTAGCGATTGTATCAGCATGTCCATCACGTCACCTCTCTGAGGAGATGAAACATGGTGCTGATTTCAGAAGAACCTTTTACCTCCTTGCTCGACATGTACTGTGTTTTTCACAGTATGTTGAAAACAATAGTCTTGTCTACTTGTGGTTTCATCCTGAAATTATTTTCTCAGAAACAAAAACAACACAGCCCCGAGAGAAGGGAACCGGACTTTCAGCTTATATGTTATCTCCCCCTTGACTTACTTGGCAGTCTATCCTCAACAGCTGGTGATCTGAGTGAGTCTCTTAGGCTAAGCTTTCGTCTGGAAGCACTCTCCTCATTACATAGCCGAGATCCATCCAAATATCTGTAACTAATTTCACATTCTGTGTACAACTGTATCCTGTGTACAACAACAGTGCTGGCAGAGGAGCAGTGTGCTAAACAGCAAATAATGTAGTATTTCTCTTTTATTTTTCTGCTCCACATGTTACTGATGTCATCTAATGTAACCACAGTCATTCACTGTGACCAGTTACTAAAGAGTCTATTTACTAAGCCTTGGATGGAGATAAAGTGAACGGAGATAAAGTACCAGCCAATCGGCTGCTAACTGCCATGTCACACGCTGCGTTTGACTGTTGGGAGCGGATTGGCTGGTACTTTATCTCCGTCCAAGGCTTAGTAAATAGACCCTTAAATGAAGGCATCCTTCTAGCCATTTCAGGTAGTACAAAGATGGATCTATGCGGTCACCTTGATCACACACCTCAGCAAAGATTAAAATGATAACTGTAAGCAAAACCCATTATTTTCTTGACTAATATTGTCAGGACTGCTGCTTATTGGAAAAGATTGGCCTTGAAATTGGGGGGTAGGCTGTGGCTGTTTGGGGGCTGGGAAGGAACAGCGATGGCCAGCGTTCCAGAAAAAAAGAGGCCTTTTCTGGGCATGTTGATGCCAGTGGTTGTGTTCTTGATGGTTACTCAGATGCCTGATGGTCCCGCATAGTGATCCGATGCTGTCTTCAGATGCAGCAACAGATAATAGAAGCTGGCAGGAGCTGTCTATTTACATAAGACACCTCCTGCGGCAATAGCATATTTTAGCACAACCATTGCGTACAAAGAAGCAGTGGCTGAACTAATGCATCTATCTCTGAATCAGACCCTTAGTAACGTGTATTACATAGTTTTTTTCACAGGCACTAAACCCTTCCTCAACTTTCACATTTCTTGTTCAGGTTCAAAAAACAGAATTTAACAAGTGTGACAAAGAAGCTGTGTAGTGGAAGCACACACTGACTCAGGACTTGTCTACTATGGTTTATTTCATCATGATGACCGCAGACCAGTAACCATCATACAATAAATGTTCATCGCCCTGCCACTATCTAACAGAGACCTACTCCCTAGGCACCAGCCAGCTATCCTGACGGTCATAAAGATAAATGACCCAGTTTATTATACATTAGGCTCCTCTTTTCCCTCCCAGACTGACAGACAAGCAACACAGCCATCCTAACTTCATAAGGGAGTACTTCACTGGTGCAGGGGAGAGTTGTGCTGCAGCTACATGCAGGGACGTAGGGAGGGCGGTTCCTGTGGAGCTCGAGCTGCAGGCGCCCAAGACAGTACAGGGCACCTCAGCTCGACTCCGCCAACCTCCGCCTGGCCACAAGCAGCTCGCAGCCTCAGCTGTCAGTCACTGACAGCTGGAAGCCCGAGCTGCATCAAGTCTCTCCCTCCCCTCCACTCCCCTCCCTTCCGCTCACCGCATGGATGGCGTCACATGCACGGATGGGTGGAGACGCAGCCAGCAGCAGTCGGGAAGCAGGAGCGGGCAGGTGAGTATTTGTTTTTGTTTTCTTTTTTTTTCTTTTGTGTTTGCGGCGCTACCAGGGGGCACAGCTACAGGGGCATAATTACTCTGGGCACACCTACTGGGGGCACAACTACTCCGGGCACAGCTACAGGGGGCACATCTACTGGGGGCACATCTACAGGGGGCACAACTACTCCGGGCACAGCAACAGGGGGCACAACTACTCCGGGCACAGCTAAAGGGGGCACATCTACTGGGGGCAAATCTACAGGGGGCACAACTACTCCGGGCACAGCTACAGGGGGATCATCTACTGGGGGCAAATCTACAGGGGGCACAACTACTGGGGGCAAATCTACAGGGGGCACAACTACTGGGGGAAAATCTACAGGGGGCACAACTACGCCGGGCACATCTACTGGGGGCAAATCTACAGGGGGCACAACTACTGGGGGTAAATCTGCAGGTGGCACAAACCAGGGTGCACAATTACTCTGGGCACAGCTACAGGAGGCACACCTACTGGGGACACACCTACTAGGGGCACAGCTACTCCGGGCACAGCTACAGGGGGCACATCTACAGAGGGCAAATCTACAGGGGGCACAACTACTGGGTCCTTAACTACAGGGGGCATAACTGTGGCCACGCCCCTTCCCTATGAAGCCACACTCCTATTTTTTACCGCGCGCCTTCGGCACGCACTATGTTTAGCCTGTAGGTGTGCGTGTGCGTGGGGCAGGGCCAAAGGAAACTTTCACCCTGGATGCCACAAGGTCTAGAACCGGCCCTGGTGGCCACGCCCCCAATTCAGTACAGGGGAGGGGAGCGCCTAAACATACCTTGCTCCAGGCACCATGACACCTTGCTACACCTCTGACTACAGCTAGTTTCTGATCTAGCTTTGCTGTGTACTAGTCTCCATAAATGTCCCCAGTTGCACTTTCTGCAGTGTAAATACGAAGCCAGATCACTCCCACAGCTACTTCATTGTTCTCTAGTCTTTTCTGATAAAAGGCTATTTTTCAAAATAGTCCATAATAGCAAAGCAATTACGTCTTTATTCAGAATAGTCTCCATTCAGACATCCTGTTTAACAATTGTTAGGACTCTTCAGTGTAAAAAAGAATTTTCTGGTCACCAAATGCTTCAGTCTCACTGAAACAATGAGAAAAGTAAGAGGGATCCGAAAGCTTTTTTTTCTAAGGACAATATGTAAAAAAGACATTCCTATTTAAGAGGATGGAGGATAGCCAGGAATCCAACCAAAACATCACAAAGGCGGCTGCAATGATGGGATTTGTGTTTCCGAGCCCCCACCCATCTGGTCCATCCTCTCCTAGGAACTCCTGAATAATATCTTCATAAAGTACAGTATGATGTTACGTTATATGCAAAATTAAGAACACTGATATTCATTAAAGCCAAAACTCAGAAGATGACATATGTACGGCATATACTAAAGTTTGTCTACATGGATCTTGAGGTGGCTTTAGCCAGTTATCCACAAGGAAAAAGTCCGGATGGAGAGGGAACTTCTGATCCCTCCTCAGTTGACTAAACAACGCTTCTTCCCTCCTTCTTCTCAATGATTTATCTATACGCATGTTTGGCCTGATGGTCGTGAAAGTGCAGTGGCTCAGCTGTGTCTGGACATGGAAGCATATTTAGAGTAAAAGCTAGGACTATACTGTTATTTCTTCATTGAGACATCATCCCAAATCTTCTCTTCTTGTCCCGGCGAATACTGTAGCAATGATAAGAGATGATGTGTAAAGAGTAAAAAAAAAATATTATATAATAAATATGACCTCAAACTATATTTTGTCATGTGCAATGTAATTAAAGATGTTATCTGATGACAGAAGTTCAGGGTCTTCATATAATGAATTAGCGTATGATCACATTATATACTGTATGATACCATTTCAGGTTGATTCAACATTATTTCCATGGTAAGTTTTAATAGCACTGAAAATGTCATGAGGTGAATATAGTAAAAAAAAAACGCAAAAAACAAAACAAAACACTAAATTACTTATTGTGGCTGCAATTCAATGCACAAGACATGGTCAATGAGTTCCATTGTTGTTCAGACTAAACACCAGGATGGGTAGAAATGTGATCTAAGTGACTTCAAGTTCTTCTAACCAATCTCTGTTGGTGGACGATGGGGGATGTGAGTATTTCAGGAACTGCTGATCTCCTGAGATTGTCAGGCAGAGTAATCGGCTGATTTTACAGAGAATCCAGGGTCTGATTAAGAGTTTTATGCAAATTGCAAATACCATCACAACTGCAATCCTACACACAGTGGGGTATATTTACTAAGCTCCCGATTTTGACCGAGATGCCGTTTTTTCTTCAAAGTGTCATCTCGGTTAATCTCGGTCATTTACTAAACACTAATCACGGCAGTGATGAGGGCATTCGTAATTTTTTGCAAGTTCAGGTAAAAAATTACGAATGAATACACCATCGGTCAAAACGCGGCTGTTTAAGTATGAATCTCGGTCATTTACTAAGAAGTGCAAAGCCAAAAAAGAACAAACACTGCCGTGAAAAATTACAACTCGTAAAAAAGTGCTAAAAAAAAACAGAACTTTTTTTTTTATTCGTGATTGGATAGGCATGCACGGATCCATGAGATCCGTGCATGTATATCAGTGGGAAGGGGTGGGAAAGTGCTTATTTTTTTAAAAAAAATTGCGTGGGGTCCCCCCTCCTAAGCATAACCAGCCTCGGGCTCTTTGAGCCGATCCTGGTTGCAGAAATATTGTGAAAAAAATGACAGGGGTTCCCCCATATTTAAGCAACCAGCATCGAGCTCTGCGCCTGGTCCTGGTCCCAAAAATACGGGGGACAAAAAGAGTAGGGGTCCCCCGTATTTTTAAAACCAGCACCGGGCTCCACTAGCTGGACAGATAATGCCACAGCCGGGGGTCACTTTTATACAGCGCCCTGCGGCCGTGGCATCAAAAATCCAACTAGTCACCCCTGGCCGGGGTACCCTGGGGGAGTGGGAACCCCTTCAATCAAGGGGTCCCCCCCCCCCAGCCACCCAAGGGCCAGGGGTGAAGCCCGAGGCTGTCCCCCCCCATCCAATGGGCTGCGGATGGGAGGGCTGATAGCCTTTGTTGTAAAATAAAAGATATTGTTTTTAGTAGCAGTACTACAAGTCCCAGCAAGCCTCCCCCGCATGCTGGTACTTGGAGAACCACAAGTACCAGCATGCGGCGGAAAAACGGGCCCGCTGGTACCTGTAGTACTACCACTAAAAAAATACCCAAAAAAACACAAGACACACACACCGTGAAAGTATAATTTTATTACATACATACACACATACATACATACTTACCTTATGTTCCCACGCAGGTCGGTCCTCTTCTCCAGTAGAATCCAAGGGGTACCTGTTGAATAAATTCTACTCACGAGATCCAGGGGTCCAGGCTCCTCGGCAAATCCAGGGATAATCCACGTACTTGAATAAAACAAAAAAACGGTTGCCCGACCACGAACTGAAAGGTGACCCATGTTTGCACATGGGTCACCTTTCCACGAATGCCAGAAACCCACTTTGCCTTCTGGCTAAGTGGGTTTCTTCAGCCAATCAGGGAGTGCCACGTTGTAGCACTCTCCTGATCAGCTGTGTGCTCCTGTCCTCACTGACAGGCGGCACACGGCAGTGTTACAATGTAGCGCCTATGCGCTACATTGTAACCAATGATGGGAACTTTCTGCCCTGCGGTTGACCTAAAGTGACGTCACCGCTGAGCAGAAAGTTCCCATCATTGGTTACAATGTAGCGCATAGGCGCTACATTGTAACACTGCCGTGTGCCGCCTGTCAGTGAGGACAGGAGCACACAGCTGATCAGGAGAGTGCTACAACGTGGCACTCCCTGATTGGCTGAAGAAACCCACTTAGCCAGAAGGCAAAGTGGGTTTCTGGCATTCGTGGAAAGGTGACCCATGTGCAAACATGGGTCACCTTTCAGTTCGTGGTCGGGCAACCGTTTTTTTGTTTTATTCAAGTACGTGGATTATCCCTGGATTTGCCGAGGAGCCTGGACCCCTGGATCTCGTGAGTATAATTTCTTCAACAGGTACCCCTTGGATTCTACTGGAGAAGAGGACCGACCTGCGTGGGAACATAAGGTAAGTATGTATGTATGTGTGTATGTATGTAATAAAATTATACTTTCACGGTGTGTGTGTCTTGTGTTTTTTTGGGTATTTTTTTAGTGGTAGTACTACAGGTACCAGCGGGCCCGTTTTTCCGCCGCATGCTGGTACTTGTGGTTCTCCAAGTACCAGCATGCGGGGGAGGCTTGCTGGGACTTGTAGTACTGCTACTAAAAACAATATCTTTTATTTTACAACAAAGGCTATCAGCCCTCCCATCCGCAGCCCATTGGATGGGGGGGGGCAGCCTCGGGCTTCACCCCTGGCCCTTGGGTGGCTGGGGGGGGGGACCCCTTGATTGAAGGGGTCCCCACTCCCCCAGGGTACCCCGGCCAGGGGTGACTAGTTGGATTTTTGATGCCACGGCCGCAGGGCACTGTATAAAAGTGACCCCCGGCTGTGGCATTATCTGTCCAGCTAGTGGAGCCCGGTGCTGGTTTTAAAAATACGGGGGACCCCTACTCTTTTTGTCCCCCGTATTTTTGGAACCAGGACCAGGCGCAGAGCCCGATGCTGGTTGCTTAAATATGGGGGAACCCCTGTCAATTTTTTCCCCATATTTCTGCAACCAGGATCGGCTCAAAGAGCCCGAGGCTGGTTATGCTTAGGAGGGGGGACCCCACACATTTTTTTTTGGGATTTTACATTGTTTAATTAAAAAAAAAAAAAATAAGAACCCCAGCACGGATCACACAGATCCGGCCGAGATTGATTGTAAAAAAAAACGGCAGTGTTTTGCTAATCACTGCCGTAAAAATAGGTAAAAAAAAACGAATGACATCGACATCGGAAGCAAAGAAAAATACGAATACGACAGCTTAGTAAATCCATCGTAATCAATTCAAAAAGTTGCAGTTTTACACTGTCGATGTCATTCGTGATTGAACTTTGACCTATTTTCGGAAATTACGAATCTTAGTAAATATACCCCAGTGTCTGCGGAAGTATGCAAATGCTGCAGCTGCCAAGATTTGTACTAAAACACCCACCGCAGGTTTCTCAAGTCTGCCACTTGGGTACAAAGACTACCCATTGGATGGACACTCATCGCACCTCCAATCATCTGAGCAACCCTATGGAGTCACAGGCTAGAAATGCCCCCAAAATGGTTACGGCACACCTGTGATTCACTCTCCACCGGTGGTGGCTCCAGAGGTGGGGTTGCAGTGCAGTCCAAAATTCAAATAGGGGAACCACACCAACTGCCACCTCAAACACTGCTAAACATCTCCCTCGGGACTCGCTGGCAGTTGGTGTAGCTCCCCTATTTGAATTTTGGACTGTGCTGCAGCCCACCACTGCTTGCTACCCACCGTTACCTCCCACAAATGCTCCTGCTTCTGTTAATCACATTGCTTATGAATCTTCACTAACCACAGTCAGTAATCTACATTGGTGCTTGCACAGTCCGAAAAAAAACAACACTCAGCTCCGCAAACATCATGTCCACTGCTAAATCAGACCGCAATAACAGTTCTAAGGTAAAATGGTCAGACTGGTTCAAGCTGACAGGAATGTGACAGTAATTTGATGGGCTACACCAGCAGACGACCACACAAGATTTCACTTCTGTCAGCTAAGAACAGGATCTGAAGTTACAATGGGAAAGGGCTCAGCAAAAGTGGATACTTCAATATTGAAAAAACATCAAATATTAATTTTGTTGAACCTTCAACCTCCCCAGTAACAAAAAGAAGACAGGATATATGGTTAATCCACCACAGGCTCTTTCATATAATTGGAGATAACTCTGTATCCTAACTCACCCAAACGCAATGAGATGCATGCACGTAAAGGTTTCTTTACAACTTCAAATCATCACAGTTGTCAGTCATCTATCTGCCCTGAATCAATGCAGATCCCACTTGGGTACAGATTCACCTGAACAATGGTGTAGACGTTTCTCAAAAGGTTCCTTTTACCATCAGGTCAGAGTTCATTTTCACCATCAAGCCTCATGTAGATTAATTAATTAGTATCAACCACAGATAAGATTATGGCTCCAAAAAGGTAATTTTATTCCACAGTCCACAAAAAGAGAAAATGTTCCAAAACGGATATTTATTCCAAATATAAAAAAAATCATAAAAACAATTAAAAACGTTAAGGGCGAATAAGCAAATAGTTATTAAACCCACTGATAAATGGGGCAAATATAATGGGGAGATTATACAACAGTTTGTGGATAAATCAACATATAAGAAATTAAGGGGTAATCCTACAGATGCCATTACTAAGAAATTACTAACTTTCCTCAATATGTATACTACTAAGGAAGTAAAAACTGAGCTTATACAGGAATATATAAAAAAAAAGTTCAACCATCTATGCCGGTAATTTATATATCACCGAAAATCCACAAAAATATTCATAATCCACCTGGGCGCCCCATAGTTGCGGGTACTATCTCAATATTATCAAACATTTCTCATTATATCGGCTATCAGCCACTAGTACAAGAAACACCTTCTTATCTTAAAGACACCATTGCGATCATTAGAGAACTCTCAGACATCGAATGGAAATCCTGACAATGAGCTCAGTCTCCACCAGTAGCCTCCACAGTCACCAGAAATCTCTATAAAGTGCTGGATCGGGTGTTCAGCTGCCTCATACTTAATCCTGGGACCAGTGCACTCTCTTCATCCCTGCTCCGAGTCCCATTGCTGGCTTCTGTCTGCAATTGCCCATGTTGTATGTGCACAACTCTGTGTCTTTCATAAAGGGCCAGTTATCTGACCACTGAAAGCTGTCTAACCAATCCAAGTCTGCCTCCAACTATTTAACCACTTACTTTGCACATTGGCATAGGAAGCAACCGTGGCCAGAAGGGCTTTCTCTAACAAGAACTGTCCCCTGTGACCCAATCTGATACGCCCTGCAGAAGGTGGAAGGGTATTTGGCCTGGGGGGTACATCAATAGCCTCTCCTGCTTGCTGATTTTTTAATTTAACATTCCACACACTGGACGCACACATTTCCACTTGACCCTATCCCCTCCCGCCTCCTCCGCCACCTCTCTCCTTCTGCCTGTTCCCATCTTGCCCACCTTCTCAATCTCTCCCTCTCATCAGGGACTGACCCCTCTGCCTTCAAGCATGCACTCGTCTTTCCTATTCTTAAACCTACCCCTGATCCAAACACCCATTTCTCTCCTCCCCTTTGCCTCCAAACTTCTTGAGCATTTTGTCTACAATCACCCACTGCCTTTCTTTCCTCTCACTCACTGCTTGACCCTTTCCATTCTCACCACTCCACTAAAACTGCCCACAAAAAAATCTGCAATGACACCCATGTTGCTAAAACTAAGGGCCACTACTCTCTGCTTATTCTTCTTGGCCTCTTTGCTGCCTTTGACACTGTGGACCAACCACTCCTTCTGCAAAAAATGTACTGCCTTGGTCAGTGTGATACTGTCCTCTCCTGGCTATCCTTCTACCTATCTGACAGTTCCTTCTCTGTCTCCTCTCATGACTCCACCTCCCTCCCACTTCCACTAACTGTAGATGTCCCCCAAGGTTCTTTACTTGGTTCTCTCCTTTTCTCTCTATTCATCCTCTTTAGGTGAACTTATTAGCTCTTTTGACTTCCAATATCATCTCTATGCTGATGATACTCAAATCTACCTTTCCTCCCCCGACCTCTCCACTGGTCTCCTCACTCGTATCTCTCTCTGCTATCTCTTCTTGGATGTCCCAGCACTTTCTTATACTTAACATGTCTATGACTGAGCTGATCATCTTCCCACCCAGCCATACAACCTCACCTCCCACAATTTCACCATCTATTGATGGCACTACTATCTCCTCTAGCCCCCAAGTGCACTGTCTTGGAGTAATTCTTGACTTTTCTCCTTCAAACCACACATTCAGCACCTCTCACAAACCTGCCATTTTTCATCTCAAAAATATTTCCAGGATCAGACCCTTTCTCACCCAGGATGCTTCTAAGACCATTATCCACTCACTGGTTATTTCCAGACTGGACTACTGTAATCTCCTTGTCTTGTGTGCATTCTCATTGTTGACGCCTAGCTACCACCTAGAAGCGCCCATTTAGCTGCTTCAAAGAAACAGCTCAGATATACAGTGTGAAGCAAAAAATAAAAAAATCTCCCAGATTTTAAAGGTAAACCAGAAAGGCATGGTAAATGCTATTTAAAATTTTAGTACATATTTTAAGAGCAGTACAGATGATGTAATGGTTAGCATTACTGCCTCACAGCACTGAGGTCATGCTTTCGATTCCCACAATGGTCCTGTGTGGAGTTTGTATATTCTCCCCGTCCTGACGAGAGTTTCCTCCAGGTATTACGGTTTCCTCCCAAAATCCAAAATTATACTGGTAGGTTAAATGGGTCATGACTAAAAATTAACCCTAGCGTGAATGTGTGTGCATGTACATGTCATAGGAAATATAGATTGTAAGCTCCACTGGGGTAGGGACTGATGTGAACGGCCAAATAGTCTCTGTAATGCGCTGCAGAATATGTGTGCGCTATATAAATAACTGGTAATAAATAAAATAAATAATAATAATAAGAGTACATGGGATACAGTTTATTTTCAATTGGTTTTGAATATGATATCGTCATTTCTTGGCTTATAGCAGCCTTCAGTTCATTAATGGCTCTTGGTTGATGTTTGTAGACCTCAGCTTTCAGATGGCCTATTGGCTGTGTAGTTGCCTCTGATGAAGCGGATGAGGATTGTTTTCCACCAAGAAAATTTTGCTTGTTAACGTAGCCAGACAAATGAAGGTGAGGTACGCCAAGAAATTGCAGCGATTACGTTGGAAATGACCCGCCGAATGATGCAACACTTCAGAAATCAACTACAAATGTGTATCACAAATGAAGGCCACCATCAGGACGATGGCCCTCATTCCGAGTTGTTCGCTCGGTAATTTTCTTCGCATTGCAGCGATTTTCCGCTAATTGCGCATGCGCAATGTTCGCACTGCGACTGCGCCAAGTAAATTTGCTATGCAAGAGAAAATTCCTGGCGCTATGATTAAACATGTGTGTGAGCAGCTCTCTCCGGGGCAATTTGGTATTTCGCCCCTGAAATTGAAACAGGAAGACCAAAAAAATGAGAAAGCGCTATTCACATCTGATGTGGATTTTATTTTTCATTAGTTATCAATTTTTACTAAAAGCACATTATATGTATTCAATGCCGGCCGGCAATACACAAAAAAAACCCATAAAATATTACAATAAAATCAATAATAATATTCTAGACATAACCTTTCATCTGCATATTATGAGTACGATGACTCTAATTTATGGTATGTCTGTATTATGACAAGTATTTACATGCACATAGTGTATCAACCTGAGAATCTTCTTATCTTCAGATATTTTGTTACTATTATACTCAGGCAGATGATAGACGTGTGCCTTTGTAACAATATTAAACCATGCTTATGTCCATATATCCCAGGTTAATGGAGTACGTATATTAGCAATGAATTTGGCAATCCTGTTGTTGGTTTGTTAAAGATGTTAGTTGCAGTTCATGAAAGAAAGCTGGTGCATATATGGTCACTGTGCCACAATGTATATATAGAAAATAAAAGTACCGTAAAGATGCCTCTGTTCAAGCGCAATGATTAGAATGCTCCTCCTGGCTGATATTCCGCAAGTGCCTTTGGTTGGAGTTGAACAGGTGTCCGCTTGTATCCACGGTATGCTCTCTTATTCCTCCCGGCCGGTATACACCACCCTCGGCCTTATCCGGAGTCCGTGAGCGGGTGATTGTGAGAGTTTCTCACCTCCACAGGAACTGTGCTCAGCTGGCCGGCTGATGAACTCGGTCTGCAGTGTACTGTGACCGGAGATGCTGACAGACGCGTTTCTCCACCTATTCGCAGATATCGGCGGCTTCCTCAGTGTCATGAACTTTCTCCTCTAACTCCTCCTTATTAAATAACCATTCCATTAGTTGGTCCATGTGCATTCAATTAATTAATCATTCCCTTTCTCCACAGGCATATGTCCCTATCTTAATATCATTCATTATTACTTTCTATATTGCCTAGGAAACACTTTATATATACATATATAGAAGTATAATGTGCAATCCAAATACTTAAAAAAACACATATAAAAACGAAATTTATAATCCCCTATTTTGTATTGCCAATACGACGTGCATTACTGTACGCCAATAATGATTGCATTCTTTTACATTTTTATTTATTCATTTATTTCCTTTTATGTTTGTATGAATAAATGTCTCCAATTATTACAGTTTAATTATCATGAAAAACATAATACGCAATCCTTTGTTTACCGAACTCCACTACATTTTATTAATATTTATAGAAAATTCCCATCAATTATCTTACCACCTAGTATAGTGAACAGTATATATCAACCATAATTTATCTATTTTGGGTATGTACTTATTGAATAATTGTTGTACTTAGTCTTAAAGTTCTAATGTACCCTGAGAGGCCCACATATACCTATTCCCTCAGTCTATATATACATGCATGCACACATGCATATGTGCATACATGTATACACATGTGTGTACAGTTACTCATTAGACAATTTCCTTGTCCTCTCTATACTCCATTTAATTCTACAGTATCATTAAGACCTAAGGGAACCATGGTGTCCAACAGAAAGATCCAATAGGCTTCACGCCTACGGAGCCTGTTAAAACGATCCCCCCCTCTACTTGTTGTTTTAATGTGTTCAATGCCTATCATGGTCATGTTCTCCCATCTTGCCTTTTGACACTGTATCACATGATCTGACAGGGGATGTTTTGCTCCTCTGATTACATTCCTCCTATGCTCCATGAATCTAACATGCAGGGTTCTCGTAGTCCGCCCCACATATTGTTTTCCACATTGACAGGAAATTAAGTATATAATAAATGTAGAGGTACAATTAATGAAGTCTTTAATAGGATAAATTTCCCCTGTTGTATGGGATTTGTAATTCACACTTTTTTTTAGGTATATTGATACAGGACTGACAATTACCTTTGCCACACCTATGATATCCTATTGGTCGTACAGGGAGCCATGTGTTCTGTATTTTAGAAGTAGATTTCTTTTCCTTAACAAAATGACTGGGTACTAATTTTTTACGCAGATTGTCAGCCTTCCTGAAAATCATAGAACCTTTCGGATTTATAAGTGGCTTCAATACATCATCCAAGAGTAACAACGAAGTGTTTTTCCTTATTACTTGACTGATTTTATGTGCACAGCTGTTATATTGTGTAATGAATGCCATGCTTCTATCATTCTTGTTATTACCTAAAGCATATCCTTTTTCTTTCTTGTTCTTAGGTATAAGTAATTGTTCTCTTTGCATTTTCTCAACTTCTAAGTATGCTTTAAGTAAATCTTGAGGGTAACCTTGTTCAGAAAATGATTCCATAAGTGTAGTAGCTTGCATTTTATAGGTAGTAATAGAAGTGCAATTACGTCTTAGACGTACAAATTGGCCCCTGGGGATATTATCCTTCCAGCACTGTTTGTGGGAACTTTTATAGTTCAGATATTTATTCTGATCTACTTCTTTATTAAATGTTTTTGTGACCAATTTCTCCTGCTCAATTGTCAGCTCTATATCAAGAAAACTAATATTACTTTTACTGTAATTAAACGTGAACTTTAATCCGTACTCATTATTATTTAAACTATTCGTAAACAATTGTAGTGAATCTAATGTGCCTCCCCAAACAATAAACAAATCATCTATATACCGGCCATAGTAGATCAGATCCGCCCCGAGCCCACTCCCCCACACATGCTCCTCCTCAAACATACCCATGTATAGGTTCGCGAGACTCGGAGCGAATCTGGCCCCCATGGCCGCACCCCGTGTCTGTAAATAATATTGAGTGTCAAACATAAAGTAATTATGTGATAAAATAAATTTAATTGCTCTTAAAACAAAGACACGTAGAGAGTCCGCAAGATCACTTTGTTTTAAGTAGTGATCAACCGCAGATATTCCTTTGTCGTGTGGTATGTTCGAGTATAATGCCTCGACATCACAAGTTAGTAAATAATAATTATTTTTCCACACAATCGTGTTAATAACATTTAAAAAATGTTGTGTATCTTTTATGTATGATTTCAGACCCTCTACGTGTCCCTGTCCCTGTAAACAAAGGATTGCGTATTATGTTTTTCATGATAATTAAACTGTAATAATTGGAGACATTTATTCATACAAACATAAAAGGAAATAAATGAATAAATAAAAATGTAAAAGAATGCAATCATTATTGGCGTACAGTAATGCACGTCGTATTGGCAATACAAAATAGGGGATTATAAATTTCGTTTTTATATGTGTTTTTTTAAGTATTTGGATTGCACATTATACTTCTATATATGTATATATAAAGTGTTTCCTAGGCAATATAGAAAGTAATAATGAATGATATTAAGATAGGGACATATGCCTGTGGAGAAAGGGAATGATTAATTAATTGAATGCACATGGACCAACTAATGGAATGGTTATTTAATAAGGAGGAGTTAGAGGAGAAAGTTCATGACACTGAGGAAGCCGCCGATATCTGCGAATAGGCGGAGAAACGCGTCTGTCAGCATCTCCGGTCACAGTACACTGCAGACCGAGTTCATCAGCCGGCCAGCTGAGCACAGTTCCTGTGGAGGTGAGAAACTCTCACAATCACCCGCTCACGGACTCCGGATAAGGCCGAGGGTGGTGTATACCGGCCGGGAGGAATAAGAGAGCATACCGTGGATACAAGCGGACACCTGTTCAACTCCAACCAAAGGCACTTGCGGAATATCAGCCAGGAGGAGCATTCTAATCATTGCGCTTGAACAGAGGCATCTTTACGGTACTTTTATTTTCTATATATACATTGTGGCACAGTGACCATATATGCACCAGCTTTCTTTCATGAACTGCAATTAACATCTTTAACAAACCAACAACAGGATTGCCAAATTCATTGCTAATATACGTACTCCATTAACCTGGGATATATGGACATAAGCATGGTTTAATATTGTTACAAAGGCACACGTCTATCATCTGCCTGAGTATAATAGTAACAAAATATCTGAAGATAAGAAGATTCTCAGGTTGATACACTATGTGCATGTAAATACTTGTCATAATACAGACATACCATAAATTAGAGTCATCGTACTCATAATATGCAGATGAAAGGTTATGTCTAGAATATTATTATTGATTTTATTGTAATATTTTATGGTTTTATTTTGTGTATTGCCGGCCGGCATTGAATACATATAATGTGCTTTTAGTAAAAATTGATAACTAATGAAAAATAAAATCCACATCAGATGTGAATAGCGCTTTCTCATTTTTTTGGTCTTCCTGTTTAAATTTGCTATGCAGTTAGGTGTTTTACTCACGGCATTACAAGGTTTTTTCTTCGTTCTGGTGATCGTAATGTGATTGACAGGAAGTGGGTGTTTCTGGGCGGAAACTGGCCGTTTTATGGGTGTGTGAGAAAAAACGCTGCCGTTTCTGGGAAAAACGCGGGATTGTCTGAAGAAACGGGGGAGTGTCTGGGCGAATGCTGGGAGTGTTTGTGATGACAAACCAGGAACGAAACTGACTGAAGGGATCGCAGTTGCCGAGTAAGTCTGGAGCTACTCAGAAACTGCTAAGAAGTGTCTATTCGCAATTCTGCTAATCTTTCGTTCGCAATTTTACTATGCTAAGATTCACTCCCAGTAGGCGGCGGCTTAGCGTGTGCAAAGCTGCTAAAAGCAGCTTGCGAGCGAACAACTCGGAATGACTACCGATATCATTGAAAATAAACTGTATTTCATGCACATTTGCATTATGTATTAATATTTAAATAGCATTTTCTGTTAACTTTTAAAATCTGGGAGGTTTTTTTTGTTTCACACTGTATAACACTCAGGATCACTATATTCTATATGTGTATTATGCGAAAAATAGTTAAATGTGACCAGAGGCGGATTGGCCATAGGGTCTACAGGGAAGATTCCAGGTGGGCCGACGCACCAGCGGGGCCTGTTTTGTTTGAGGACATGTGGTCCTATTTATAGACATAATGAATAAGATGCCAAACAATTTGCATATATATGAAAATGACTTTGCCACTTAGCCTGTGAATGCAGATGATCTAGTGTATGCTCTGTCTGCCTGCTTGGCTGACATATAAGATTGAGTGAATAGTGATTGGGATACGGTTGGTGTAATAAACAAGAAAATATATCTTTCTAAAGAGTTATATAGTTTCCTAAATTCTGAAGGTGTATCATATAATGTGCTCATAATATTTAGTTTTATTTCCTTTTAACTTCCCCTTGATGCTGGACATCCCCACTACCTGGAAAGTCTTGGGGGGAGGGTGCTGCTGCCATGGCCCATGGCTAGACCTTACACCTCTGGTGCTGCCCAAGTGGGGCCACTAGTACAAATTTTTCCAGGGCCGCTTTTGTTCCCAATCCGCCCCTGAATGTGACTGTATAGAAAGTTATGTGTGAGAGTCAGTCCCTTAGTGGCTACATTGACATACTTAAAACAATTAGACCTGAAGATTTAATTGGTCACAAAAAACAGGGTTCTTTGCAAAAAAATTTTTTAGGGCTATTCAATTAGCCCCTGTTTTTTCCATCAGAAAACGTTACATTTTCATGTGAAAACACATACAGTAGGACATAATGGGGGAGATTCAAATGTTTGAAAAGTTGGTTGGGTGTCTGTTTTTTCCTGTCTATTAGTTAGGAAAAAACAGTTACCTAACTGACTTTTCAACCATTGGGGGAGATTCAAATGTTTGAAAAGTAAGTTGGGAGTCTGTTTTTCCCTATCTAATAGACAGGAAAAAACAGAGACCCAACCGACTTTTCAAACATTTGAATCTATCCCAAAGATTCCACTATGTGGAGACAAAGGGGGTAATTCAGACCTGATTGCTTTGGTGCGTTTTTTGCATCCCTGCGATCAGGTAGTCGCCGCCTACAGGGGGAGGGTATTAGCTGTGTGCAGGTGTGCAATCGCATTTGTAGCAGAACTGCACAAACATCAGTTTGTGCAGTTTCTGCTCAGCCCAGGACTTACTCAGCCGCTGCGGTGATCGGGGCCAGAGCTGATATCAGAAACTCTCCCTCCAAACGCCTGGTCCCTCCTGCGTTTTCCCGGACACTCCTCTAAAATGGTCAGTTTCCACCCACAAACGGCCTCTTCCTGTCAGTCACATTGCGATCGCCCGTGTGATCGTTTTTTTTTCCACACCATTCCATTGCTATGCACTGATGCCTGGTGCAGTCGTCCGATGTGCCGGCGTATTGCGGTGCATACGCATGCGCAGCACAGACCTGATTGCCCGCTATGCGAAAACGCACAGCAGCGATCAGGTCTGAATTACCCCCAAAGAGCGCTGGTATTTAAACAATTTTAATATAATTCATCTGAAATGACACATATATAAAACAATAATGCAATATATTAGAAGCACACATAAACTAGATAAAGTTATCTAATTACCGGCCGGTATATATTGTCCCCAAAAACTTTTTTAAAAAGCAGTTGCCAAATATGGACTGCCAGAGGCTTGTTTGTTGTAAGCAAAAGGTGCTGCTTGTTTGTTTATCAGCAGGGTTAAAAGTCACTTTATCGGCAGGGTTAAAAGTCACTTTATAAACTTAGACAGATGCACAAGCACTTTACCCATCCACAGAGTCTGAGAATTTGATAAGGTCCTCCTGACCGCTGGTGCACAATCCTTTTATCGCGCTCCTATCCGGAGGAAACAAACATATTACCACCACGGTGTGGGACTCTGTCTCACCAATTGGATGCTTCTCTGTAATACGTGTCACGATTGCAGTGACCTGTTTACCGCTCCCGTCAGTGCACCGCTCTATCATGTGGTGCGGAAATCCTGATGGTTATTCGGTAAGGAGGACTGTGGCAATAGCCGGCTCGTGTGCTCCTGGTCATATTAACGCATTTCCCCACCTTTGACCAGTCTTGGCGGCTTCCTCAGAAACAAGAATTAAGGTTCAAAAAGGGTTGAGATTGCCTAAAGGATAAAAAAAAAGGGGCAGACTAGATGGGCCAAGTGGCTCTTATCTGCCATCAAATTCTATGTTTCTATGTTTCTAATCAAGTCCCCCATACCGAGTAACCATCGGGATTTGCGCACCACATGATAGAGCGGTGCGCTGACGGGAGCGGTAAACAGGTCACTGCAATCGTGACACGCATTACAGAGAAGCATCCGATCGGGGAGACAGAGTCCCACACCGCGGTGGTCATATGTTTGTTTCCTCCGGATAGGACTGGGATAAAATTGTGCACCAGCGGTCAGGAGGACCTTATCAAATTCTCGGACTCTGTGGATGGGTAAACTGCTTGTGCACCTGTCTAAGTTTATAAAGTGACTTTTAACCCTGCCGATAAAGTGACTTTTAACCCTGCTGATAAACAAACAAGCAGCACCTTTTGCTAAAAACAAACAAGCCTCTGGCAGTCCATATTTGGCAATTGCTTTTTAAAAAAGTTTTTCGGGACAATATATACCAGCCGGTAATTATATAAACTTTAACTAGTTTTATGTGTGCTTCTAATATATTTCATTATTGTTTTATATATGTGTAATTTCAGATGAATTATATTAAAATTGTTTGAATACCAGCACTCTTTGTCTCCACGTAGTGGAATCTTTATGTACACTTTAGTTTAGGTGGGGTGAGTATACCCACTTAAAGAGCAGCCAGTATTTAAATTATTGACTGTAGCTGGGTCAAACATACTTTGTTTTCTTACTCCATACAGTAGGATCTGCGAAAAGTCACCTGCCTATATGAGCCTATATGATTTTGCAGTCACGATTGGGAAAAAAATATGTTTGCTTATCACGGATTTGTTTTTGCCTGCCTCAAAATCTCAGATTAGTGCCAGATTTGGGGCCAAATATATAATTAATTACCGCTGCTAATTGGATAATGCTCTTAAACTGCAAACTTCAGTCTTTTTCACTGTTTTATCTTCAGAATTTCTCAATAGTAGAGCCCTCCTCCCTCATGTGCATATTCATTTCTTACTTAAACCATCTTTGATGGCACCAAATCAAACGGTTTTCTGCCACCCTGATTCTTATTTCAGTGCCATCTGCTGATGTAGCTATGTTTATTTACCCTGTGCTTGTCCTATATTGTCTTCAAATGTAAGTCGCTGTTTTCCTGTTTTGATTATTCATTTATGTACTCTGTAATTGGGTGCTGCGGTTCCCGTGTGGCGCCATATAAATATAGGATAGTAATAATAATAATGGGATAAAAGCAATGCAGTACTTGTGTTGCACAATGGCATTTAGCTGCAGAAGTAGGAACATGTTGTCGATTTGAACGCATGCAGAGATGTGAAGGCTCTAGCCAAACACATGAAATGGAATATGCATATCCATACATAAAACGTAAGGTAGGATGTTACACTTCAATCTAAGCCTTTCTCATGGGTATCATGTTCAACTTAGGTTTTATCAGCATTGCGTTATTTGTTCTATCTTAATTAATTCTTGGCACAAGCTTAGTTTGGCCAGTTCATATAAATCAATTAGGTGCCAAAAGCAATTATTGATGAAAGAGTTCATCAATGAAATCTATACAACTGTGATGTACTGACTGTTTTTCCCACCAGCTATAGAGCACATTCACGTTTTCTCAATATAAATGGTCAGCCTGTGGCATCTACTTTTTTGTTATCCACTAAATTTATTATTTATTTATTAAGTTTCTTATATAGCGCAGCATATTCCGTTGCGCTTTACAATTAGAACAACATTAATAGAACAAAACTGGGTAAAAACAGACAGCCATAGAGGTAGGAATAAATGAATTACGAGTATAAAAGAGGTTGTAGGGATACAAAGCAAATTACTGGGCACAGGCTGTATTTAACCAATTACCTCATGAAGTTATTTAACCCATGTTGGATTAGTGTTGCAAGGCACACAATGGTAAGAAAAACACAGGAGGTGTAATGTCCCATGCCTGTATAAAGTGTAATAGAATTATATTATTATTATGGCCAGGTTCTGCAGTCAGGTCGTGTTGGAAGCTGAAGGAGGAAATATAATAGACTCTAGATTTGCGGCTACTTAGAAGTCACTGAAAAGTTTCCAGCAATTTCCGCTTCCAAATTGCTGGATGTAATAGTTAGTGAGCAACCAAGCTGTTTCCTAGTGACCAGGGTCTATGTACTAAGCCTTGGATGAAGGTAAAGTGAGCGGAAATAAAGTACCAGCCAACCAGCTCCTGTCATTTTTAAAACACAGCCTGTAACATGGCAGTTAGGAGCTGATTTGCTGGTCATTTATCTCCATCCACTTTACCTCCATCCAAGGCTTATAGACCACCTGGGTTGCTGGCTCCTGGGTGTATTATACCTTTTTCTACTGACTCAAAAATTCAAGGTTATTGTACTTGAGTGCGCATGAACCCGGGATTTTTATCAGTGGAAACAGCTCCACCTTGGTCCAGTCATCTGGTAAACCTTCCCAGATACCTACAGAATCAAGGTTTTACCCAGGAAGGTCCTGGGTCAGCTGCAGTGGAAAAGGGTTACCAGGGTTGTCCAACACGGGGAGAGTTGCAAGCACTGGCACTGCACCCGTATACATTGTGAACAGCACCGATCCGGGAATAACCCAGATCGGCGCTGTGGTGGAAAAGAGGTATGTTTCGGGTCTGACCCAGTTTTGAACTTTGTACCAAATCTCGGGTAGGACCCACAACTTCAATGGAAAACCGGTACTACTGACATAGTCACTTTAATCACAGAATAAAATATGTGGCATCTATTATTAGGCCTTTCTAATTACAAAAGAATATAAATGAATTCTCATGTTAACAAAACAAACAGCCAATCACTTAAACTTTAGACTGCTGTTTTTAGATCACTATCGTTTAAGTATATAACAATTAATGGCAATACATGGAACAGTTTACACCACAGATTAGTGTTTAAAGCCTGAAAGGTGAATGTTTCTCCAGTGGACAATGGATGTATCAGTGCCTTTTGTGCAGCATTTGCTAATGGTAACAGGTCATTTCCAATTTGTTTTTGGAAATCCCTAAACAAATGGTGATGCCTGGTATTCTGTGCTCTGAAGTAGATAAACAGTGACAGTCGATGATTGATTTCAATCTTAACAAAACAGCAGACAAGTGAATAGAATTTTAGTTTACTGGAGCCTGTAAAGGAGACAATGGTTAAGTCAATCCAGTGAAAGACAATTACATTCTGTTTACCTCTTTGTGATGCAGTTAAAATCTCAGTAAGTCACAATAGCCTCCCTAGACACTGGAATTGACATATACACTGCACAATTTAAGCAATAATCAATTATGTTTCAGAATGATGAAGTTATTTTTTAGTAAATATTACAAATTATTTTATTGTAACTAATATTAAAAGGGAAACTGATCAAAGACAGTTCCGTTAAGTTTTATTGTTATTAATTGGAGAAAAGGGTGTACGGTATACTCGATGGGTGGGGGGATTACTGGTATACAGGCTACTGTGCAAAAGGCTCTAACTCAAAGGTGCAAATCCGATGCAAGATTTAAATTTTTTACCTAAACTATAAAGTCTGTAATTAGTTATGATATCTTTAGTACATGCTTCCATCAATCCGTGCTTCAGTTTTCACAAGTAATAATAATAATTTTATTTATATAGCGCTCTTTCTCCGACAGGACTCAAGGTGCTTTACAGCCATCAAAAAGGTACCAGGTTCGGCAGCCATCTTGGGCGCACTGCATAGGATTACCCTGGGCGGAATAGTCTACCCCTAGAAGAGATGACACAAAATGGGGAGATTGCAGAGTCCTAAAGTTCAGAAGTTCACGAGTGTCTACATTTACTATATATTTAGTGCTGTCTGGTGGATTATCATAAGACTCGGTTACCCTCTGAAACCATACAGCTCATGGGCCCTCATTCCGAGTTGTTCGCTCGCTAGCTGATTTTAGCAGCATTGCACATGCTAAGCCGCCGCCCTCTGGGAGTGTATTTTAGCTTAGCAGAATTACGAACGAAAGATTAGCAGAATTGCGAATAGAAATTTATTAGCAGTTTCTGAGTAGCTCGAGACTTACTCAGCCATTGCGATTAGTTCAGTCAGTTTCGTTCCTGGTTTGACGTCACAAACACACCCAGCGTTCGCCCAGACACTCCCCCATTTCTTCAGACACTCCCGCGTTTTTCCCAGAAACGCCAGCGTTTTTTCGCACACTCCCATAAAACGTCCAGTTTCCGCCCAGAAACACCCACTTCCTGTCAATCACACTCCGATCACCAGAACGATGAAAAATCCTCGTTATGCCGTGAGTAAAATACCTAACTTTTGTGTAAAATAACTAAGTGTATGCGCTCTGCGAACCTTGCGCATGCGCAGTAAGCGACTAATCGCAATATAGCGAAAATCAGCAACGAGCGAACAACTCGGAATGACCCCCATGGAACGCATATTGACAGCTATGAAACTCCAGTGAAGTGGCCCACAACCAATAATGGCCCCACTACATTAGCAATGGTTTGCCACTATTTCTCAATCTCCCGACAGCCGGGTCAGGGAATCGGGAATATTAAACGAATGTTGATTCCCCGATCCCTAGCAAAAATGGTTGGTATCGGCAAATCTTGGAATTTGAAGATGAAGAATTTCCCTGATTCCCCAACAGATCACCAATCATCGATGGCCACCGATCTGTGGACCAGCGTTTCTGCTCGGGTCAGGGAATCAAGGAAACAGAGGTCAGTTGTTTGGAGGGCTTTAACATGCTGATACATACCTGGCTGCCATTGTGCCCTAAATAGTGAAATTTACTGTAATTGAAAAAAACTAGAAAAGTAATTATATGCAGATCAGCAAGTATCTTAGGATGCGTGTCCATGGGCAACAGTATGTGCCTGGTTTATGACACCTATACATATGACTCACTTGTGCCCATGTTTTCAACCATTTATTTTATGTGCAGCTAACACATTTCTTATTAAGCATCAATAAAACAGCTGAATTCTCTAATAACTCTCCATCCTATCTGAAAGAAAATAAAAGTATTTTTCTTAAAATGCACATAAAAGCATAATAAAGATATATGGCTGATTGAAGAAAGATCAATATCAGTGGAGCCAATCACAAGTGGTTTTCTGGTGCTGGGGACCATCATCAGCCACTGACCACCCGCAAATAATACAGCTTTCTCAGGTATGAGTTTTTGTCCCACGCAGCATCTGTTCATCAGTGTTCTAATATACCCTACACTACTTGGCCTGCTAGAATTCCAACTGTCAACACTGCCCTGTCTATTTGGGCCTAAGCATTAGTGATGAGCGGGTTCGGTTTCTCGGAAACCGAACCCCCCCGAACTTCACGCTTTTTACACGGGTCCGAGGCAGACTCGGATCTTCCCGCCTTGCTCGGTTAACCCGAGCGCGCCCGAACGTCATCATCCCGCTGTCGGATTCTCGCGAGGCTCGGATTCTATCGCGAGACTCGGATTCTATATAAAGAGCCGCGCGTCGCAGCCATTTTCACACGTGCATTGAGATTGATAGGGAGAGGACGTGGCTGGCGTCCTCTCCGTTTAGAGTAGACTAGAGAGTAGTAGAGACACTTGATTTACTAATTTTGGGGAGCATATTAGGAGTACTACTTGCTGATAGTGTGACCAGTGACCACCAGTTTAATTAATCCGTTCTCTGCCTGAAAAAAAACGATACACAGTGTGACACAGTCACATACCATATCTGTGCTCAGCCTCAGTGTGCTGCATCATCTATGTAATACTGTATATCTGACTGTGCTGAGTGCTCACTGCTCACACAGCTTAATTGTGGGGGAGACTGGGGAGCAGTTATAGCAGGAGTACATATTTTAACAGTGCACACTTTTGCTGCCAGAGTGCCACTGCCAGTGTGACTGACCAGTGACCACTGACCACCAGTATATTGTGATTGTCTGCCTGAAAAAGTTAAACACTCGTCGTGTGGTGTTTTTATTCTATAAACGCATTCTGCTGACAGTGTCCAGCAGGTCCGTCATTATATAATATATACCTGTCCGGCTGCAGTAGTGATATATATATATTTTTTATATCATTATCATCCAGTCTATATTAGCACTGCAGCAGACGCAGTACGGTAGTCCACGGCTGTAGCTACCTCTGTGTCGGCAGTCGCTCGTCCATCCATACTTGTATACCACCTACCCGTGGTGTTTTTTTTTTTTTCTATCTTCTTGATACTAGTAGCTTACTTTAGGAGTCTGCAGTGCTGAGCTGACAGTGTCCAGCAGGTCCGTCATTATATAATATATACCTGTCCGGCTGCAGTAGTGATATATATATATTTTTTATATCATTATCATCCAGTCTATATTAGCAGCAGACGCAGTACGGTAGTCCACGGCTGTAGCTACCTCTGTGTCGGCAGTCGCTCGTCCATCCATAATTGTATACCACCTACCCGTGGTGTTTTTTTTTTCTATCTTCTTGATACTAGTAGCTTACTTTAGGAGTCTGCAGTGCTGAGCTGACAGTGTCCAGCAGGTCTGTCATTATATAATATATACCTGTCCGGCTGCAGTAGTGATATATATATATATATATATATTATATCTCATTATCATCCAGTCTATATTAGCAGCAGACGCAGTACGGTAGTCCACGGCTGTAGCTACCTCTGTGTCGGCAGTCGCTCGTCCATCCATAATTGTATACCACCTACCCGTGGTGTTTTTTTTTTTCTATCTTCTTGATACTAGTAGCTTACTTTAGGAGTCTGCAGTGCTGAGCTGACAGTGTCCAGCAGGTCCGTCATTATATAATATATACCTGTCCGGCTGCAGTAGTGATATATATATATTTTTTATATCATTATCATCCAGTCTATATTAGCAGCAGACGCAGTACGGTAGTCCACGGCTGTAGCTACCTCTGTGTCAGCAGTCGCTCGTCCATCCATAATTGTATACCACCTACCTGTGGTGTTTTTTTTTTCTTTCTATCTTCTTGATACTACTAGTACCTTACTTTAGGAGTCTGCAGTGCTGAGCTGACAGTGTCCAGCAGGTCCGTCATTATATAATATATACCTGTCCGGCTGCAGTAGTGATATATATATATATTTTATATCTCATTATCATCCAGTCTATATTAGCAGCAGACGCAGTACGGTAGTCCACGGCTGTAGCTACCTCTGTGTCGGCAGTCGCTCGTCCATCCATAATTGTATACCACCTACCCGTGGTGTTTTTTTTCTTTCTATCTTCTTGATACTAGTAGCTTACTTTAGGAGTCTGCAGTGTTGAGCTGACAGTGTCCAGCAGGTCCGTCATTATATAATATATACCTGTCCGGCGGCAGTAGTGATATATATATATATATATATTTTTTATATCATTATCATCCAGTCTATATTAGCAGCAGACGCAGTACGGTAGTCCACGGCTGTAGCTACCTCTGTGTCGGCAGTCGCTCGTCCATCCATAATTGTATACCACCTACCTGTGGTGTTTTTTTCTCTCTATCTTCTTGATACTAGTAGCTTAATTTAGGAGTCTGCAGTGCTGACAGTGTCCAGCAGGTCCGTCATTATATAATATATACCTGTCCGGCTGCAGTAGTGATATATATATATTTTTTATATCATTATCATCCAGTCTATATTAGCAGCAGATGCAGTACGGTAGTCCACGGCTGTAGCTACCTCTGTGTCGGCAGTCGCTCGTCCATCCATAATTGTATACCACCTACCTGTGGTGTTTTTTTTCCCTCTATCTTCTTGATACTAGTAGCTTACTTTAGGAGTCTGCAGTGCTGACAGTGTCCAGCAGGTCCGTCATTATATAATATATACCTGTCCGGCTGCAGTAGTGATATGTATATATATTTTTTATATCATTATCATCCAGTCTATATTAGCAGCAGACGCAGTACGGTAGTCCACGGCTGTAGCTACCTCTGTGTCGGCAGTCGCTCGTCCATCCATAAGTATACTAGTATCCATCCATCTCCATTGTTTACCTGAGGTGCCTTTTAGTTGTGCCTATTAAAATATGGAGAACAAAAATGTTGAGGTTCCAAAAATAGGGAAAGATCAAGATCGACTTCCACCTCGTGCTGAAGCTGCTGCCACTAGTCATGGCCGAGACGATGAAATGCCAGCAACGTCGTCTGCCAAGGCCGATGCCCAATGTCATAGTACAGAGCATGTAAAATCCAAAACACCAAATATCAGTAAAAAAAGGACTCAAAAATCTAAAATAAAATTGTCAGAGGAGAAGCGTAAACTTGCCAATATGCCATTTACCACACGGAGTGGCAAGGAACGGCTGAGGCCCTGGCCTATGTTCATGGCTAGTGGTTCAGCTTCACATGAGGATGGAAGCACTCAGCCTCTCGCTAGAAAAATGAAAAGACTCAAGCTGGCAAAAGCACAGCAAAGAACTGTGCGTTCTTCGAAATCACAAATCCACAAGGAGAGTCCAATTGTGTCGTTTGCGATGCCTGACCTTCCCAACACTGGACGTGAAGAACATGCGTCTTCCACCATTTGCACGCCCCCTGCAAGTGCTGGAAGGAGCACCCGCAGTCCAGTTCCTGATAGTCAGATTGAAGATGTCAGTGTTGAAGTACACCAGGATGAGGAGGATATGGGTGTTGCTGGCGCTGGGGAGGAAATTGACCAGGAGGATTCTGATGGTGAGGTGGTTTGTTTAAATCAGGCACCCGGGGAGACACCTGTTGTCCGTGGGAGGAATAGGGCCATTGACATGCCTGGTGAAAATACCAAAAAAATCAGCTCTTCGGTGTGGAAGTATTTCAACAGAAATGCGGACAACATTTGTCAAGCCGTGTGTTGCCTTTGTAAGCTGTAATAAGTAGGGGTAAGGACGTTAACCACCTCGGAACATCCTCCCTTATACGTCACCTGCAGCGCATTCATCATAAGTCAGTGACAAGTTCAAAAACTTTGGGCGACAGCGGAAGCAGTCAACTGACCAGTAAATCCCTTCCTCTTGTAACCAAGCTCACGCAAACCACCCTACCAACTCCCTCAGTGTCAATTTCCTCCTTCCCCAGGAATGCCAATAGTCCTGCAGGCCATGTCACTGGCAATTCTGACGAGTCCTCTCCTGCCTGGGATTCCTCCGATGCATCCTTGCGTGTAACGCCTACTGCTGCTGGCGCTGCTGTGGTTGCTGCTGGGAGTCGATGGTCATCCCAGAGGGGAAGTCGTACTCGTAAGACCACTTTTACTACTTCCACCAAGCAATTGACTGTCCAACAGTCCTTTGCGAGGAAGATGAAATATCACAGCAGTCATCCTGCTGCAAAGCGGATAACTGAGGCCTTGGCATCCTGGGCGGTGAGAAACGTGGTTCCGGTATCCATCATTACTGCAGAGCCAACTAGAGACTTGTTGGAGGTACTGTGTCCCCGGTACCAAATACCATCTAGGTTCCATTTCTCTAGGCAGGCGATACCGAAAATGTACACAGACCTCAGAAAAAGACTCACCAGTGTCCTAAAAAATGCAGTTGTACCCAATGTCCACTTAACCACGGACATGTGGACAAGTGGAGCAGGGCAGGGTCAGGACTATATGACTGTGACAGCCCACTGGGTTGATGTATGGACTCCCGCCGCAAGAACAGCAGCGGCGGCACCAGTAGCAGCATCTCGCAAACGCCAACTCTTTCCTAGGCAGGCTACGCTTTGTATCACCGCTTTCCAGAATACGGACACAGCTAAAAACCTCTTACGGCAACTGAGGAAGATCATCGCAGAATGGCTTACCCCAATTGGACTCTCCTGTGGATTTGTGGCATCGGACAACGCCAGCAATATTGTGTGTGCATTAAATCTGGGCAAATTCCAGCACGTCCCATGTTTTGCACATACCTTGAATTTGGTGGTGCAGAATTATTTAAAAAACGAGAGGGGCGTGCAAGAGATGCCGTCGGTGGCCAGAAGAATTGCGGGACACTTTCGGCGTACAGGCACCACGTACAGAAGACTGGAGCACCACCAAAAACGCCTGAACCTGCCCTGCCATCATCTGAAGCAAGAAGTGGTAACGAGGTGGAATTCAACCCTCTATATGCTTCAGAGGTTGGAGGAGCATCAAAAGGCCATTCAAGCCTATACAACTGAGCACGATATAGGAGGTGGAATGCACCTGTCTCAAGCGCAGTGGAGAATGATTTCAACGTTGTGCAAGGTTCTGCAATCTTTTGAACTTGCCACACGTGAAGTCAGTTCAGACACTGCCAGCCTGAGTCAGGTCATTCCCCTCATCAGGCTTTTGCAGAAGAAGCTGGAAACATTGAAGGAGGTGCTAACACAGAGCGATTCCGCTAGGCATGTGGGACTTGTGGATGGAGCCCTTAATTCGCTTAACAAGGATTCACGGGTGGTCAATCTGTTGAAATCAGAGCACTACATTTTGGCCACCGTGCTCGATCCTAGATTTAAAACCTACCTTGGATCTCTCTTTCCGGCAGACACAAGTCTGCTGGGGTTCAAAGAACTGCTGGTGACAAAATTGTCAAGTCAAGCGGAACGCGACCTGTCAACATCTCCTCCTTCACATTCTCCCGCAACTGGGGTTGCGAGGAAAAGGCTCAGAATTCCGAGCCCACCCGCTGGCGGTGATGCAGGGCAGTCTGGAGCGACTGCTGATGCTGACATCTGGTCCGGACTAAAGGACCTGACAACGATTACGGACATGTCGTCTACTGTCACTGCATATGATTCTCTCCCCATTGAAAGAATGGTGGAGGATTATATGAGTGACCGCATCCAAGTAGGCACGTCAGACAGTCCGTACTTATACTGGCAGGAAAAAGAGGCAATTTGGAGGCCCTTGCACAAACTGGCTTTATTCTACCTAAGTTGCCCTCCCACAAAAGTGTACTCCGAAAGAGTGTTTAGTGCCGCCGCTCACCTTGTCAGCAATCGGCGTACGAGGTTACATCCAGAAAATGTGGAGAAGATGATGTTCATTAAAATGAATTATAATCAATTCCTCCGTGGAGACATTGACCAGCAGCAATTGCCTCCACAAAGTACACAGGGAGCTGAGATGGTGGATTCCAGTGGGGACGAATTGATAATCTGTGAGGAGGGGGATGTACACGGTGATATATCGGAGGATGATGATGAGGTGGACATCTTGCCTCTGTAGAGCCAGTTTGTGCAAGGAGAGATTAATTGCTTCTTTTTTGGAGGGGGTCCAAACCAACCCGTCATTTCAGTCACAGTCGTGTGGCAGACCCTGTCACTGAAATGATGGGTTGGTTAAATGTGCATGTCCTGTTTATACAACATAAGGGTGGGTGGGAGGGCCCAAGGACAATTCCATCTTGCACCTCTTTTTTCTTTCATTTTTCTTTGCGTCATGTGCTGTTTGGGGGGTGTTTTTTGGAAGGGCCATCCTGCGTGACACTGCAGTGCCACTCCTAGATGGGCCAGGTGTTTGTGTCGGCCACTAGGGTCGCTTAGCTTACTCACACAGCTACCTCATTGCACCTCTTTTTTTCTTTGCGTCATGTGCTGTTTGGGGAGTGTTTTTTGGAAGGGCCATCCTGCGTGACACTGCAGTGCCACTCCTAGATGGGCCAGGTGTTTGTGTCGGCCACTAGGGTCGCTTAGCTTACTCACACAGCTACCTCATTGCGCCTCTTTTTTTCTTTGCGTCATGTGCTGTTTGGGGAGTGTTTTTTGGAAGGGCCATCCTGCGTGACACTGCAGTGCCACTCCTAGATGGGCCAGGTGTTTGTGTCGGCCACTAGGGTCGCTTAGCTTACTCACACAGCTACCTCATTGCGCCTCTTTTTTTCTTTGCGTCATGTGCTGTTTGGGGAGTGTTTTTTGGAAGGGCCATCCTGCGTGACACTGCAGTGCCACTCCTAGATGGGCCAGGTGTTTGTGTCGGCCACTAGGGTCGCTTAGCTTACTCACACAGCTACCTCATTGCACCTCTTTTTTTCTTTGCGTCATGTGCTGTTTGGGGAGTGTTTTTTGGAAGGGCCATCCTGCGTGACACTGCAGTGCCACTCCTAGATGGGCCAGGTGTTTGTGTCGGCCACTAGGGTCGCTTAGCTTAGTCACACAGCTACCTCATTGCGCCTCTTTTTTTCTTTGCGTCATGTGCTGTTTGGGGAGTGTTTTTTGGAAGGGCCATCCTGCGTGACACTGCAGTGCCACTCCTAGATGGGCCAGGTGTTTGTGTCGGCCACTTGGGTCGCTTAGCTTAGCCATCCAGCGACCTCGGTGCAAATTTTAGGACTAAAAATAATATTGTGAGGTGTGAGGTGTTCAGAATAGACTGAAAATGAGTGGAAATTATGGTTATTGAGGTTAATAATACTTTGGGATCAAAATGACCCCCAAATTCTATGATTTAAGCTGTTTTTTAGGGTTTTTTGAAAAAAACACCCGAATCCAAAACACACCCGAATCCGACAAAAAAAATTCGGTGAGGTTTTGCCAAAACGCGTTCGAACCCAAAACACGGCCGCGGAACCGAACACAAAACCAAAACACAAAACCCGAAAAATTTCCGGTGCTCATCACTACTAAGCATACGTACATACAATAAGTAGCAGAAACACACAAATCTGTATGTGCTTTTCTGGGCAAAGAGTTGGACTAATAGAACTTGAATTGATATCACAAGGGGGCATGGGGGTTGGGGTGGTATTGATGGTACTGTTAACCTTGTACCGGGCCTGTTGGTGGGGACAAGACCAGTTGTTGAGAGGGACAAATGGCCATATTTGCAGCGTGCTGCATCAGGCGCATAGTATTTTTTATTTGTATTGTTTTTTCCAGAGCGGTTTAGCCATGCCACATGGATTTTTCCACCACAAGTACTCGGGCCCCAGTGATCTCTCAATGGCCCTGGATATCACAAGTTACTTGAGAATAGATAGTCTGCTTAAAATGTCTGCTCTATACAGTACTTTCAATGGAATGGAAGATCATCTTTTAGCTGCCTGGTTAATAGCCATGTGATGTGGTGTGGGCTCTTGAACAGTATACTGTACCTACAATATATGTGTCTAATAAATGAGTGGTGTATCCAAGTGTACAACACTTATGGAATATATACTTATCTTAATCACTCTCTGTCATGACAGTTATGATTGATAATAATAGATAATATAATATATAAGATACCTAGACTATTTGTTGCTGGTTCGGCCTACCATCTCAACTTTCCTCTATCAAGCAGTCCATCCACACTTAGTTAGCCTGAAATAATCTGTGGAATGCCAGAACGCCAGCCTCTCAATCTACTGTAGTATGCATCTGACTTATGCAGCCCTTTGCCCTGAACCTATGGATTTGCTTCATCACTTAACCAGCTGAACCCTGATCTCTCCAATGGCAACTGTACTGATAGGCCCAACAGCAGTTTATCATGACCTCATTCTGTGCCACACATTCTGGACTTCTGTATCACTGAAGGCACAAAATTGAAAGCAAGGGTTTAGCCTAGCTTGGTTGGTACCCTACTGATACCTTACAATCTGGCCCCAAGCACCTTGTGATGCCTAGATTGACCAACTACAACCTCCCCTACCACAACTTGAATTGCCCAGCCACTACTTTTGTTTCACCCAGTTGTGTACCCAATTATATATCAATGTTGATCTGATGCACCATGTCTCCATGTATCTCTTATGCTGCCTACTGTAACCTTTATAGAGCAACAAGGTAGCTTGTCTGGTATAGTCATGATTAGAATGATTAATTGGTGGAACTGATGATACTCTATGTAACTTGTTGTTTGTATTTTGCACTTTGTATCTTCCCGAAGTGTAATAAATTTCCATGTATTGCTTATCCCACAAACATTAACTTACTGTATGTAGCAGGCCCAAAATGGCTGCCTCTTGTATCTTGGTTTTGGAAAAAAATGCTATATAAACAAACACCATTACTTTACAAATTACATCTTGCTGGGCTTTATTCATTGACAAGTTAAATTTTTTAAATAATGTTTTTATTTTTATTGAGAGCAAAAAAGAATAAAAAAATACAAAGCGAGCAAGACAGACAAGTTACATTTTGTAGGAATTGTTAATTGAATTGTCATGTTCCATCTTATAGGGTTTATAACTTGTCATCTTCTTGGGCCAATTTTTTCCATTGTTGCATTTTGATCTTTTTACCTGGCCTGTCATACTATCCCGGGATGCAGTCAATATACCAGCTGTCGGATCCCGGCGTTCAGGAGACTGACGCCAAAACCCAACAGCTGGCATTTTACCGACAAACGGAATCCTGAACCCCGAACAGTATTCCCACTCGGTTGGTGGGTCCACGCCAGCAGCCAAGTGGGAATATAACCTGTAGAGAACGCAGCGAGCCACCTGTGCCCCATGCATGCCGGACTCGCTGCCTTGCTGCCAGGATTCCGGCAGGTGGGATGCCACTGTCGGTATAGTGACAGCTGGCATCCCGTCTGCCGGGATATCTTATGTATCCCACTATCCCATGTTGAGTTACTACTGTTGGGCTGGATGTGGGATGGGATAGTGTATTATGAACAATGTTATGCGTGACGTACTTAATATAATATTAAGCACTAGGCATTTCTAGTACACAAATTCGCTGCGACCTCTAATAACCTTATAAGTCACGGTAGGGGGTTTAGTGTACCATATATTTGCACTTTCTAAAAACAGGAGGCATTAACATTAGAGACAATGATTATTCTTTGGCAGCAGAACACATTTTAGCACTAGCATTGAACAAAAAGATTTAAAACTTTTAAGTAAAGATTCATTATGACTTACCCACATTTGTTCTCTGTATTTATTATTATATAAACAGGGTAGGTGACATTCTTCCTTGTTCTTACCACGAGTCTCTTAGCAGGGAAGGAAGCTCTGTGTTCGAGGAAACAGATGACATAATACAAGTTGACCAATATGTTTGCTAGACTTCCTTGAAAGATAGACAGGTTTTATATCTTTAGGTTTACAATAAATCATTTGTCTCCATAACTGTTACAAAATGAAAGAGACCAGTTACAAATATGCAGTCACAGGCACAGTTCCCTCTAAGCCGTGTGATCTGGAAATGATAGTGATGTTAAAAAAATATGTAACTTGATGGGAAAAATCCTGCAGATTTCCATTTTCTTTAATTGCCCATTTTTTGTTTCCTGTAACCAGTTATTGTCCACCAGTCATAGACTCTCAGTTCTTGTCTACAAGTTGTAGACCCCCCCTTATTGTTTGTTGTTGATATGCACAGTCGCAAATACAGGACATCTTCAAGAGTGACAGGTCAAGGAATTACCAGATCCTTATTCACCTCTTATCTGTTATGGACACAAATTATCTGAATCAGACATATCTCTTCCCACTCAAAGATGCACGGAAGCTGAACGAAATCAGTAAATCTGGCTACTGTGGCTTCACGCAAAACTAGGCCCATTATGAGGAAATGAGCCAGTGTGGTAACTTTACTCGGTACTCCAATTTCTGACAGGGCCACGCCATGGGTTGTACAGCATATAAACCAGACATACCAACAGGCAAAGTGGATGGCATACAGGAAGCACAATACTCTGCAGATGCAGGAGAAGGTGGGCAGTAGTCCAGTGACCCTTGCTCCTTTGGTGAATTCTGACTCTAAGGGCCTAATAATACATTAGGGTCTAATGTATTTTTTTAAAGTCGGATTGAGATGGTCGGACAGGAAGCACGCGGATTGGCAGCTATTCCGCGAATTCCTCGACTTGTTGGATAATTTTGGGGTATATTGAATAGGTCGGAACCTCTGCCGACCTAAAAAAGTTGAAAACTGCCGTCTTTCCGACAGACGGCAGCTTTCGGCTTCAATTGAATATACCCCATAGTGATCATTGTGCCTACTAACCAATGCAGGGAAATGGCTCTGATGATCCCATTTGAATGTATATATCTCTGATTCCTTTTCCCCCCCCAAGAATGTAACATCTATATATTGGGGGTAAGGCGCAATCATGGAGATTGCTGGTCTATTCAGGGAGTCAGGGAGATTGCTACTATTTTTAGGGAGTCTCCTGCAGAATTAGGGAGGGTACGCAACTATG
Source organism: Pseudophryne corroboree (assembly GCF_028390025.1). Taxonomy (NCBI): domain Eukaryota; kingdom Metazoa; phylum Chordata; class Amphibia; order Anura; family Myobatrachidae; genus Pseudophryne; species Pseudophryne corroboree. The sequence continues at coordinate 789,328,306 of NC_086447.1, read as the reverse complement.
CTGCTGAGGGTAGGCAACTGCTTTACTGTATTTTGGGGCATTAACATTGAATACACCTTGATCATTATTATATGCCAGCTTAGCCGTATTTGTCCTGAACATCAGATATTGGAGAGGATTTGGTTACTATTTTGTAACCTATATTTAGATATAGAAAGTGCTTAATTATTCACATCAGTTCCTTCCACATCTAGCCCACAATCTAAATGATCCTACCTTACAAACACTAAACTCTCTAGTTTTGGACTGTGTGAAGAAACTGAAGCACCTGGAGAAAGTCCACCCAAACACTGGAGAACATACAAATTCTACACAGAGCATGGCATTGTCATAAAATAGCTAATTTCCCCAGTGCTTTGAGGTAGCAATGCTAACCACTGTGGCACTGTGATGTAGAGAGGTGTGTAACTATACAGTGTGCATACGGCAGGGTATTTATTTACAGGGGGCCTCTTTCTGGATATAATACTTGGCACATTGATTTTACTAGTACAATATCCTGGTCATCATACGCGGATTCAGGGGGTGGGAGTGGGGGGGGGGCACCAAGGCACGTGACCCCCTGTCATTTTGTTCTGGATCCGCCCCTGCTGGTCATATTACTGTGCATATGCCATCCGGGATAGAATATTACATTGTAGCTTGTACACAACAGCGCTGTCTAATTCTTTGTACTGTTTTTGTAAGCTTCACATTTTCTCCATTTAAGCCATTGGTAGCATAAGCTTGCAAGATGATCAATTTCTAATTATTTTTGTATGCCGGCAATGTGTTGAACGACACTAAGGGAAGGAGAATGGACAATGACTAATCTAAACAATTCAGTCTAGAATGAGACTTTTTATTACTTACATGCTGGATATCTCCTACTGGATAATAAACATCGGTATCTAATTTGTGCAGCTGATTATCACAGCTGTAAGTCATCTGCTTGTGCTGTGCAAGCCTAATGAAGATCCAGGTAATGGAAATGGAAATGACACATCGGCATTACAATTATTGATGTAACAATATTGTTTTGGGACTCTTGAATGAGTTGAAAAACTATTTCGCACATTTGCAATTAAGTCATAACCAACAGATGTTCATTTCATAATGCTTTAGATTTGTGATGACTTTATTAAGTAACTAAAATTAAATTGATAGTCAGGCTGGGCTGATGCGCAAATAAATACTTACTATCGGTTGCCTGTTAAGCAAACTGCCAGCGCTCACCTGCTCACCTGCTCAAGGTGCTCTCAATGATAAAGGAAGAGGTCACAGCTTAAAAGAACGCATCCATTGGATGTTTCAGAGGGAGAGTGAGAAGTCCAGTACAATAGTCTTGATCAGGGGTGTATCTTCCTATTGGCCAGGATGGCACTTGTCAGGGGCGCTGGCCAAGGGGGGGCGCCGCCCGGCAGTGCCACCCGCGCCAGGGGGCAGAATGACATAGTAGTTCTCACTGAGTACATCCCTTAGCAGTGCTCATCCACTGCCGGACTCTCAGAAGCGTATTGCACTCTGACACTCTCTTTGACTAGAGTCACAATGATGGTGAATATAGCCGGGGAGTGGGGCACTTCCAGGTATGGGAAAGGGCGAGGCATCACCTCTTCCTCATCCACTCCACTTCTCATTGGTCCCACACGGTCTGTCACCAACCACCAGTCACTATAATCAGCACCCGTCAGCAGTGCAGCAACCTATACATTTTCTGCGGTACCGTAGCTGCACTGCATGGTCTATACTGGCAATCTGAATCACAGTTTACAAAGAGCTCTGTATGGAGAGGTAGCTAGACCAGTGACTGCCTGTCCACATGTAGTGCCATCACACCTAGAGAGGGGTTTTTAACTGTATGTATGTGTGCATATATCCCCTCGGTGTCCCTGCCTGCACCCTCCTTGTAATTCCCCCTCAGTGTCCCTATCCGCACCATCCCTGTATCTGACCCTGCCCATACACTCCTGTAATTCCCTCGGTGTCCCTGCCCACACCCTTCACATAATTCCCCCTCAGTATCCCTGCCCACACCCTCCCCGTAATTCCCTCTCAGTGTCCCTACCCGCACCCTCCCCGTAATTCCCTCTCAGTGTCCCTGCCTGCACCCTAACCGTAATTCCCCCTCAGTGTCCCTGCCTGCACACTCCTCGTAATTCCCCTTCAGTCTCCCTGCCAGCACTATCCCCGTAATTCCATCTCAGTGTCCCTGCGTGCACCCTCCTCATAATTCCTCCTCAGTATCCCCGCCTGCACCCTCCCTGCAATTCTCCCTCAGTGTTCCTGACCTCAGCCTCCCTGTGACTCCCTCCTCAGTGCCCCTGCCTACACACCCCTGTAATTCCCTCTCAGTGTCCCATCCCGTACCCTCCCTGTAATTGCCCCTCAGTGTCCTTGACCTCAGCCTCCCTGTAGCCCCTCCCGCTCATTTTCCCTACCCGAACCCTCCCTGTAATTCCCCCTTAGTGTCCATGACCTCTGCCTCCCGGTGACTCCCCCTCAGAGTCCCTGCCCACACCTACCTGTAATTCCACCTCAGTGTCCCTGCCCGTACCCTCCACGTAATTCCCCCTCAGTGTCCCTGCCCGCACCATCCCTGTAACTGCCCCCTCAGTCACCCTGCCCATACACTCCTGTAATTCCCTCTCAGTGTCCCTGCCCGCACCCTTCCCATAATTCCCCCTAAGTATCCCTGCCCGCACCCTCCTGTAATTCCCTCTCAGTGTCCCTACCCGCACCCTAACCGTAAATCCCCCTTAGTGTCCCTGCCTGCAAACTCCTCGTAATTCCCCCTCAGTCTCCCAGCCTGCACCCTCCCCATAATTCCATCTCAGTGTCCCTGCCTGCACCCTCCTCGTAATTCCTCCACAGTGTCCCCGCCTGCAACCTCCTTGTAATTCTCCCTCAGTGTTCCTGACCTTAGCCTCCCTGTGACTCCTCCCTCAGCCCTCAGTGTCCCTGCCCACACCCTCCTGTAATTCCACCTCAGTGTCCCTGCCTGTACCCTCCCCGTAATTCCCCCTCAGTGTCCCTGCCCACACCCTCTTGTAATTCCCCCTCAGTGTCCCTGCCCACACCCTCCCTGTAATTGCCCCTCAGTGTCCCTGACCTCAGCCTTCCTGTAAGCTCTACACCCTGTAATTCTACCTCAGTGACCCTGACCTCAGCTTATCTGTAACTCCTCCCTCTGTGTCCCTGGATGGGAGAGGTGGAGGGCGCCAGTTCCTTACTTTGCCAGGGGCGCTCAGACCCCTAGATACACCCCTGGTCTTGATTACCCAAAAGGCTAAGTGGTTGTCTACAAAAAGTGGCCCCAGAAGTAATACTGTATACTGGACAAGCACCAGCATATTTGAGCAAAGGGCTATGGCACACCTCCCAACTGTCCTGATTGCAGCGGGACAGTCCTGCTATTCGGACACTGTCCCGCTGTTCCACCCGCGGGTCGCAGTGTCCTGCAGGTGGGAAGGAGGAGGAGAGCAGCCGGTGATCACTGAATTAGAAGCCGTGCACATGCCCACGGCATCTACATGTGCAGGGAGTGAGGCAGGGGGCTGCTAAGCTGCTCAGGGATCGCTGGGCATGCTCCAAAAATGACCAAAACGGGGGTCGTGCGACAAGGCTCTGCCTCCTTTTGGCGAGGCCCACCCCTCTTCGGGATACCGCATGGAGCAATTCAAAATTTGGGAGGTTTGGTTATGGGCCTAATTTATCTTAGTATGCAATGGCCGATGTTCATGCGATTATCGGCAGACTGCAATAATGTGCTGCGATTGCAATGCTCGCTATGATGATTTCACAGAAAAATTATTCACAGGAAGGGATTGGTGGCAGGTGTTAATGGGGAGTTTACAGGGAGTGGTTACAAAAATGCAGGCGAGTCATGGCCAATTTCAGGGCATATACCTGCCGTCAGGTGCAAGCTTGTACTTGCAAAAATATGGCACCTTCATCACTACCGCTATGACCTTCCGGGATCTGAGGCAATCGAGCTGGGGCTTGGATCGGCCCAGCTGCCTTGGATCCCTATTCAAGCCGAAACCTCGAGATCCTGCTGTCTGATATTGTGGTTTTGGCTCAGGCGCAAATTTCAAAAACCCCATTGAAATCAATCGGCTGACTGCTGATTGGCTGAGAGAGCTCTCTGTCACAGCTCTCATCCAATGAACACATTCCTATAGACTTCAATGGGGCAAAATGGCAGCCCCCACCACACTAATGATACCGCCGCCCGCACTGCCGACACCCCCACACTGCTGGCACTACCGCACTACCGACACAGCAGGCACTCCAACACGGAGTACATTGATGACACCCCCACACTGCCGAAAAAAAGCCAGCAGTACCGACTCCACCAGCAACTCCGCACTGAGGACACTGCCGGCACTCCGGCACTGAGGACACCATTGTCACCGCCGACACTGTCAGCACACCAGTAGTATCAACACACACACACACTGAGGACCTTGACAGCACCCCTACACTGCCGACACTCCCGCACTGAGGACACCATTGGCACCCCCTTTCTCAGTAAGTGCACTATTGGAGTATCCACCGTGCACTGTATCCTGCACTATTTCCATCCCACACTATATCCAACCCACACTGTATTCAACCCACACTGTATCCAACCCACACTGTATCCAACCCGCTCTGTATCCTGCACTGTATCCGACCCACACTATATCCTGCAGTGTATCCAACCCGGACTGTATCCAACCAACAATGTATCCAGCACTGTATCCAACCTGAACTGTATCCCGCACTGTATTCAGCCAGCAATGTATCCAGCACTGTATCAGACCCGAACTGTATCCGACCCACACAGTATCCAACCCACACAGTATCCAACCCACACTGTATCCAACCCACATTGTATTCCGCACTGTATCCAATCTGCAGTGTATCCCACACTGTATTTAACCCACACTGTATCCAACCTGCACTGTTTACGACCCTCACTGTATCCCACACTGTATCCAACACTGTATCCAACCGGTAATATATCCCGCACTGTATCGGACCTGCACTTTATCCAACCTGCACTGTATCCAACCAACACTGTATCCTGAATTGTATCTAGCACTGTATTCAACCCACACAGTATCCAACCAGCACTGTATCCAACCCACACTGTATCCCGCACTGTATCCAGCACTGTATCCAACCCACACTGTATCCCGCAATGTATCTTACCCACACAGTATCCAACCAGCACTGTATCCAACCCACACTGTATCCTGCACTGTATCCAACCTGTATTGTATCCTGACATGTATCCAACCTGTACTGTATCTGACCCGCACTGTATCCAACCCACACTGTATACCGCAATTTAGCCAGCCTTTGACCAATATTGTCAAAAACAATATTGTGAGCTGTGAGGTGGTCAAAATTGAGTGGAAATAACTGGAAATTAATGTAATTGAGGTTAATAATCCAGCAAAAATAGTCAGGCGCACATGTCTAGTTTTACATATGTGAATGCAATTTCAAAAGAGTTTGCAATGGCTCCAGTGGGCGTCTCTTTTCATTTCTTGGTGGCAGCCCAAACATTAAACTACGCATAGCTTTATGGGTATACATCACTTCAAAATCCAATTTAAAAACTCTCCCTATATCCTAAACTTTTTTGTTTTTTTCCTACCAAACTTCTCACTTCAGATTCATTTAGGTATGTTTTACATAGCTGTCCTCACAGAAGATCCAATGTCACTAAAGGGTTTATAGGTTATAGGTTTTGAAATATTGGTACTATTTGTATATGTTTTAGGTAGATCCGCTGTATAGTTTATATGTTGTCATGGTGACGGTATCTGTCTGTAGACGTGATTACGTCACATCCTCACTGTTTCCAGGTCGGGACTCCTGGCGGGATCTCTGACCCGGCATACATCACTTAGGTGTTTTGTTTTAAAAGGCATGTGATTGTTCATTTGTATTTTATATCCTGATGATAGTGCAACAAAGCGCACTGAAGTGTTGCTAAAGCTATTTGGGTCTGCTGACTACTTTCTTGGCTAAATGCCGCACCAGAGAATGTATATATCATACTTGCCTATTCTCCCGGGAATGGCCGGGAGGCTCCCGAAAAACAGGTGAAGCTCACGGTTTCCCGGGGAAGTAGGCAAGTGTCCCGGATATCACCCTCCATTCCACCACCCAGCCGCCCACTTACTGAGTTAAGTGGGCAGACTCGGTGGTCAATGACGCGATTCGCACTGAATCGCGACATCGTAGCCACACCCCCCACTGTAAAATTCTGGTAATATTGCCATTGAATAGAGGGTGGCATGGCTACGATGACGCTGTATGGTAGCCATGCCCCCAGACATAGCCTTTCCGTTGTGTCACACCCCTTCTTTGCCGCTATTTGAAACCACACACCCCGGCACCGCACGTTGCGGTGCTGACCTGACTGCCCCCTCCCGCAGGGGGCAGCCAGGAAGTCGGCAACCATGATATATATATATATATGTATATCTAGCATGTCGCTCACTTCAGCGCTGTGTGAAGTGACCGGTCCCCCCCCCCCCCAACCCCCTCACTCAGCTCACATCGCGCTGTGCTGAGAGGGGGGAGAGATATGTGCTGAGCGGTTCGCTCAGCACACATTTCCCCCGTGTATACGGCCCTTTACAGCCACACACTACATAGATCTGCCCAGCTGCAATCCTGGTATTTTTTTTCACAAAGTACAAGGTAAGCTTCAAATAGTTAGAGTTCTTTATCTTAGAATTATCTATTGTTCTATGCAAAGGCAGATAGCTCAATGAATAGATTGTCTGACTGCAATGTCACAGGCAATTTGTTCGAATACCAGGTATGGCAGCATCTCCAAATAACAGGTGTCTAGAGGTTATATTAGTGTCAGGACCAATCACAAGCCTCAGTCAGGAGATTAGAACTCCTTGCTGCCATCGTTTAAAGATGAAGAGCTTTATTAAATTGCTAGTTCTTACCAGGAATGGGGGGGGGGGGGGGGGGCGCGCATGCAGCTTTAGTAATGTAGATAAATAGCTTCTGATTTGATCAACCTCTTTTTTTCTTTCATTTGTAATTATAAAGGGATGATCCTGTATCACACTCTGCAAGTGTAAGCTCGTTACAGCCCGACTTCTGTTGATAAACAAGGAAATTGTGCAAGTATTACTTGTTTTTCAGCAGTATTTCTGTTGGGATCGTTTGTGGTTTTACTAACAAGATGATTTATGCCTATAAATAAAAAATATCTGAAAGAACATGCATTTCAAGTGCACATTATTCAGCAAGGCTCATTTGTTATGCTAGCTATACACAAATGCACACACATGTACAGGGGGTTATTTGCTCAAGGGCACAGCAGTCATTGCATTAAGACAGAAATTATATTTATGTTTGATGCATTCAAATGTGTATTATATTATTTCTCCTTCACTTCATTTTCCTGTGAGAAAACATACCATCGACTTACTATACCAGCAGGGCTCCATAGTGTTATTTAAATAATCTACAGTTTGCAAGAACTTTCTGCATTTTCACGTCCATTCAGCAGTTACTTTCCCCAGGAGAGTTCGTTTGTGACAACTTTCTCCTCAGTATACAGGGGCGAATCCAGAAGAAAATGAAAGGGGGGGGGGGGGGGTTGGGCACCATGATGGGGTAATAGTTATATTTACATGCACCTAAGGTACGCGTGCTCCCAGATAAGAGGAGTGGTATCACAGGGGGCGTGGCCTCACAGAATACGCCATCAGGTAATGATTGGCTATAGGAGCGCATCCTGGTTTCACCCTGATGATAAGGCTGATTGGGCCTTGAAATGTTGGTCACCTGTTCCATTAGGTATGGGAGCCTGGAAGGCACCCCAGCACAATATAATTATTATAGTTTTTAGTTGGTGGTGTCAGGTGCAGCATACCTTGTTTTGGGCACTGCACTGAGACTCAGACTGCAGGACACGAACTGCCCATCTTTGATTAGCAGAAGCAGCCAGCTGGATCTCTAACAAGCAGCATAAGACATCTGCAGGACAGCCCTGTCACAATCACACGGGCTGCCTTCTCAAAGCTGAGGCTGAGTTTGACTGCACCTAGCATGGTGGTAAAGGAAGTGGAGGAGTAAGCGCTGGGAAACTGTGTTGTGCAGTGAGGGCTGATGAAGCCTTCTGCGCTGTCATAAGTAACAGTCTTACTCGATGATGGCATTTGAACCCCGCACCTGGGCTGGACTCTGGCCGGCTGGCAGTGGGGAAGGCAGGTTGCAGTGTGAGTAGGGGGAGGCTGGAGCTGCAGCTCCAGCATCCCCATTGGTTACCACTTACCACACAGACTTGCTGTTAGAGCAGCGGAGGGTCCTAGTGCCTGCCGGCTCTTTTATCAAATCTGACTGACGGAAATAGCAGTAGTGCTGCTACTGTTCTACTTTTGAAAAAAAAGAAGAAGTCAGAAACGACAGGGTGGGGGGGCGGGCCCGGGCCCGAGTGCCCCCCCCATGGATCCGCCTATTTCAGTATATGTATATATAAGAGCTAGCAAAGTATGGGGCCTATTTGCAAAGCTTAAACCATGAGCTAATATCTGTTTCTGATGGTTCAGGCATATTAAAGTATCAGTGATATGTAACCAAAAGCATAAAACAGAACGTATCAGAGAACGATCCTGCAGTAGGCAAACTAAGACACCTTTTAGATGTGCCTTAAAATCCTGGGTTTATGCACATGAACGCACGTCAACCCAGTATTTTGGTATGTCTGAATGCAAATGACCTGGCACTAAGTTCCAGGTTTGCAACCCTTCTCCTGACCAGGGTCATGGAGCTCAGAACCATGAATTTGCTGGCGTGGTAGACCTGGCAATTTCCCTGGTCTGATGTCTGAAAGGGGTATGACTCAGATAACCACATTCCCATAATTCTTGATGGGGACTGCCGTCTGGAGCAAGCATAACTTTTCAGAGCTTGACCCTGATAGCTAACACCTGGGCATTGACAAATGGTGTGAAAGGCCAGGGCGCAAGGCCAAGAGGATGGCTCTGTCGCAACCTCTATGACACCCGATCTTCATGTTCAACCTTGTGAGCAGTGCCATTTCTAGGAGAGGGAAAGCTGTGCAATCGCACGGGGAGCTAGGGTGAACGGGGGCACAGCTCAGGCAATGCTGATCAAGACAAGGCCAGTCCTTGCTTTGGGTCCAGTCGGTGCTGGGCTCAGATACGGCCCAGTTGTGACCTATGACAATGCGGAGGTGTGACATCATAGGTCACATGGCCGTACACCATCCCACCCATACAGTGCTCTGCATCACTGAGACTGAACTGCTGTAACAGCTGCTGGTGTTGCCCGCTGGTTAGGACAAGGGAGGAACTGTGAGTTCTTCTCCTCTGCAGTGCTACTGACAGGTCAGGTAGTCTTCTGTGAGAGGCTGGGGCAACTGTGTGGTTATTTGTTTTTTTGTGTTGGCCAATGTATTTTTTTCCTGTAGGGGCCATTGTGTTTTGTTTTTTTCCTATCAGGGTCAACGTATTTTTAGGGTTCAGGGTGCAAAACTGGGGGGGTAAGGTAATACTTGCCCACATAGCCATGCCCCTTGCTGTAAAAATATCAAGGGCGGGGTGGGGTGGAATCACATTTTTGACTGTTTGGAATGGGAGCCATATTGTCTGCAAAATACCGTGCTTATGTTGTGGGGGCAGTCAGAGGAGCAAGAAGAGGGCTGCTGGACCCATATCTGCAGCTTTCCTTGTAGTTGGGAGCCTCTCCTCTCTGGAAGTAAACAGCAGAGGATGGCAGCAATAACCAGGGGTGCCGACAGCTCATCTGGGCACAAGTACAGGGAGGGGGTGTGGCCAAGGGGGAGATGTGAACAGACCCACTCCTTAAAAAATGTAAAACATTTATATTTTAGGTGCATATGCGTGCAACGCACAGGGGGGCAGCGGTGTCAAAAATGGTGAGCGGCGTGGTGGGCGAGTGTGATCGCTCCCCCATGTAGGGAGAGAGAAGACTGACTGCAGCTGAGCAGAGTGTGCTGGGCTATGGTGAAAGGCTGCTGCAGTGGCAGTCAGTTCTCTCTCTCTCCCTGCCCAAAGTGCAGCTCTCTGCAATAAGGGAAGGAGTGCAGCAGGACCCAGGCCCATGCTGCACCCCTCCAACAGGTCCGGGACCAGGTTACGCGTATATACTTCCCCCCTCTCAGCACCACTGGCTGTAACCAATAAGCTACAGAATAGTAAAAAAGGATCTTAGAAACGTAGAAACAGAGAATTCTGATGGCAGATAAGAACCACTTGCTCCTGAGGAAGCTGGATCTAATACACCAGTGAAATGCGTTGAGCCTTTTCTTTTGCCTGAGTTTGGAATCCACGATCACTGCTGGCGTTATTGGTCACTCTGATGTAACTCCGGGACTTTTCCACTGCAATATCCACATCACCTGGTCCTACTTCATTATTATCCAGGACAAGCTTTTCAGCCCTTAACAAGGTGGACATTATTTGCAACTGGATAACTGGTAAAAGCCTCATATTGCAAAACAATCGGACTTATGCTAAAAAGCCGATAAATGTTGGCCTATGTCAGTGTTAATAGTCCCCCATGAGTGAATCCTAGCCAGCACTGTGGAACTTTTCCTATCTTTCAAACAGGCATATTGTGGCATATTTTATATGAATATATTGTGATTTTATTATACATATATATTAAATGTGTTGTTAGATTTTTTACAAGCCTATCGGATTTTAATTTATCTTCTTATAATTCATGATTAGCCAGCGATGCCAAAATTAACTTATTTGTGTCCAATACCCATAGGGGAATTTACCACCCCCTTGCCGGCGGCTATTGACTGCGCACCTTAATATTTCTCTTTGCATGGATAGGCGTATACACTGACCAGTGGGGCGGGTTCTCAATAAAAGCACAGGATCAGATCCAGGAAGGAACTTCCATCTTCTATATAGTTCAGTCATCGTCTGAACTGCCTCTTGGATGTCATTAGTTCAAAGTGAATTGAAAGGTTATATTAGCATAAATATTCAGCTCACAATATGGCGGCCTCCATTGCATGTAATGGGCACTCTTTAAAAGGTGAACATATACATAGTTACTGAGGGTGTGATACATTATATTGGCGGTCAGGATGACGGTGGTCACATGACTTACACCAGCATCCCAACAATTAGAATGCCGGCAGGGAAAGGGGAAATAATTTTAACCCTCCTTTGCCCCTACCCTAACTCTAACTTTCCTGGGGTGGTGGCTAGGGCTAAGATTGGGTGGGGGGAAGGGGTGGCAGATAGGGCTAAGAGACTGGTGGTGGCGGCTAGGATTAATACTTGGATGGTGGTGGCTGGGGCTACCCCCCCTTCTAGTGCCTAACCCTAACCCACCCCCGCCCGTGGGGCCTAACCTTAACCGTCACCCAGATACTTACCTTCGAAATGTCTGCGATCGGTGCCCTGGCACTGGGAGTCCAAGTGGTGTCGGGACTCAGGAGTCAGTCACATAACTGTCACATAACTGTCGGCTTCCCGACCACTGGGGTGCTAACTGCATCCAGTTACTGAACCCACACAGGTCCAATTAACTGGCAACAAACTGCAAATATGCAATGTTCCATGCCCATCAACAGTGCACAACAATTACAGATACACAACAATCATGGGGAATTTAGTACATAGCAAGGCCAAGACGATTGATGAGTATGTTCTGTGTCTTGATGCATTTTGGTTCACTTAAACAACTACATTTTTTTTAAAGAAAGGTGAATAGTTCAGACCATACATAAGCATCTGCCTTTAGTGGTTTCCAAGGGATTGAGCAATTTATTATGTTTAAATTGGTTGTGCAAACAATAAAATCTTATCAGTAAAGTAATGACAGAGTACTTAAGCCTTCCACTCTTTTCTATTATATCTCTCTAGCAGTACAGGCTACAGAACACTTTAATGGCATATGTATGAATTTATTATTACTCGTATTCCTTATCACTGGATGGTTAAACGTGAAAGATTTGTAAGTCTCTAATGCTGAAATACAAGCCTTTCTAAATGGGCTGAATATGCAAAAGCAAATCTTCATTTTGCTTTTATGTCCCTTGGAAATTGCATTAATGAAGATGCCTCTCGTTTCTTCATCAGAGGAAACTATTTTAAGCTGCAAGAGACTACCTCTAGATACATCAATTCAGGTGCAAAACGCAATTGAACTGAAGTGGTTTGATAATCATGAACATGTTGGCAGGACCGTAGCCGAGCCTAAATTCACCATTCATAATTTGTAGCTCGGCATCTGCAGTTCATGTTCATGGATGAAATCAGTTCACTCATCTGCCCTCTTTATTAATGTTATGCATTGGTTTTTCAAATAACTAAAAGGTCCAGTATTTCATGTTTTAAGGCAGTGGTTCTCAAACGCGGTCCTCATGGACTCCCAACAGGCCAAGTTATAGGGCTATTCCTGCTTGCGTACAGATGGTATAATCAAACAATCTGAAGTACTAATTAGGTCACCTGTTCCTAAACATGGATATCTTTAAAACCTGGACTGTTGGGGTGCCTTGAGGACTGTGTTTGGGAACCACTGTTCTAAGGGTTTGCAAGACTGTGGAGGCGGTGTTAAGATGTCCTCAGGGAGGGGGTGGGTATTTTAAGAAGAGATGTATGCCGACCCATTTTTGCTGGTTTTGGTTGTACTTTGTCGGAGGGTTTTGGTTTTGCCTAAACCGCCTCACTGGTTTTGGTTTTGGATCCAGACTGAAATAATAATAAAAAACCCCAGCTAAAATCATGTTATTTTTACAATCCAAACAGAGTCCAAAATCCGACAATCAGATTTAAAATCCTTATTCCGAACCGCGGGAAGATCCGAAAAAGAATTCAGTTCGGATCTTCTCCAGAGATCTGGATCAGCTTTTGGTTTGGTTCGGATCCACAAAATTCGGGTGGGTTCAGATTTCTGGAGAACCAAACCACACATCTCTAAATTAAGTACACCAAATTACTTGCAAATCATTGAGTGATGCAAAATAAATCAGGCACTGTAGTGGACATTTACATATATGCACAAAGCAGGCTTTTTATGCCTGTATATTTTGAAGTCTTGATCGTACTGTAATGTAGGTTTACATTAACAACATCAAATGTATCCAGTATGTAAGTCATACTTGCCTACATTAGATTTCTCCTCTCCGGGAGAAGCCCGGAGAGGAGACGCTGCAGGAGTCTTCGGGGGGCTGGGGCGGACTGTGACATCACCAAGCCCCGCCCCCACATTGGAAAACTCTGTGATTCGTGGGTCCTTGGGAAGGGGCTAAAATGACGCGATTTGCGTCATTTTAACCGCTTCCCCACTTGACGGACCCTCAAATACAGAAGATTATATCTCCATCCTACCCGCATCACTAGGGTGCGAGCAGGATGTGGGAGACCTGCCTCCTCTTCCGGGGGTGCGGGGGGGCTACCCCAAAAAACGGGAGCCTCCCGCAGCTTCCTGGGAGACTAGGCAAGTATGATGTAAGTTGTTTACAAAGAGCAGCACAGTCACATAGAGACTGATGGAGGGGGGCTCTACCTCCCTTAGCCAGCTATCCGGAGACCGGAGGCACAACCTCTGACCTGCGCCGTCTGAGCATTTTTCTCCTCCATATAATACGGCGTGACAGGGCTGCTTGGGGGACATGGCAGGGTTTCTCCGGGTGCCCTGTTGGAAATTCTACCAATGTGCAGGAGTGAATGGTGCTGCATCTGTGGTAGCAGTGGATCTGAGAAGTAATGTTAATGTAGCAGGAGGTGTCTTTTGTAATAAGACGCCAACTGACGGCTTCTCAGGTCCAAAGACGCAGCATCAGATCACAATTGTGTAGGTCATGGTGAGACTTGTAGTTCCATAAAGAAAAAAGAAACCCTAAGTGAAGCTGTGTCTGAAGTTTCAGTCACTGGCTGTGATACACCTCCATTTTCTGAAACGTGCCTGCTTCCGTGTCCACTGACCGTAGCCTGTCAGTCAGGCTGCGGCTTTCCCCATACCATGAGCAGAGTCGCAGCACCATCATGGCACATGCACACCATGGCCTCGGCTCATGCCCTGGTAAAGAAATCAATGGATATCAGCAATCAGATCGGTCCAGTGCCCAAGGATGAATCAGGCCAAATGACTGTGCATATGGGCGCATACTGTACATGTATTTTCCATGCACACATTTTTGGAGCAACCTATGTCCTAGCATTAGGCCATGATTGAGGCCTAATATGTTCACTTATATGCACTATTCAGATTGGTTTACAGTGCATAACACCTGAGATAACATTGCGGTAGCAAACTGTGGCACTCCAGCTGCTGTGGAACTACACGTCCCATCATACCCTGCCACAGTTTTGCTCTTAGGTCACTCTAAAACTGTGACGGGGCATGCTGGGATATGTTGTTCCGCAGCAGCTGGAGTGCCACAGGTTGCCTAGCCCTGGAATAAGGTGTCTTTGGCTAGGGTGGGATCGGCTGCTGTTCACTTGTTATATCCTCAGTTTTCAACTTGGAAGGGACAGAACAATCTGCAGCCAGTTAGAACATTATACACCCTGTGCAACTGTTGTTTACAAAATGGCACAGGTCCGAGGACGGGTTCAGTATGATTTGCCGATAGACGGGATGCCAGCTGTCAGTATACCGACAGCGGCATCCGGTATATCAGAATCCCTCTAACCCTCATCTTTGTGCCTAACCCTAAACCTCCCCAGTGGTGCCTAACCCTAACCCTCCCTTCCCGCTGCCTAAACCTAACCCTCCCCGCTTGACGCCCAACCCTAACGTCCCCTTCTAAGTGCCTAAACCTAACCCTCCCTCCATGCTCCCTAACCCTCCAATCCCTGCTCCCTAGCCCTAACCCCCCTTCTCCTGCCTAAATCTAACCCCCCCCTTCAGGGCAAAACGGCATTGCGACATGCTGTGAGGACGATCGGGATGCTGGTTGTCTGTAATGTGGCGCCGACATCCCGAGCGGCGTAGGTATGTAAACGTCGGCATTGCGTCTTCCCTCGGAATCCCGGCGTTGGTATATTGACCACCGAGATCCCGTCCGTTGGGAGGTTAACTGCTTCGCCTAAGGCGATTATTTGCAATTGCACATGGGCAAAAGATTCAGATGTGTTACACAGAATGTACATACAAGAGTGCAGTTGCGATTGGGTTAGACGGTATCAGAAATGGGGCGGCAAAGTGATGGGCATTACTGGGTGGTGACTGGAAGGTGACTTGAGGTAAACGCAAATGAAGTCTGTCTCATGGGTGTGCTATGGGAATGCAGTGGGTGTGTTAGTGAAAGCAGCTGCGTTCTCAGATCAGACCATGGGGGTAATTCTGAGTTGATTGCAGCAGGAATTTTGTTAGCAGTTGGGCAAAACCATATGCACTGCAGGGGGGGGCAGATTTAACATGTGCAGAGAGAGTTAGATTTGGGTGGGGTGTATTCAATCTGCAATCTAAATTGCAGTGTAAAATAAAGCAGCCAGTATTTACCCTGCACAGAACACAATATAACCCACCCAAATCTAACTCTCTCTGCACATGTTATATCTGCCTCCCCTGCAGTGTACATGGTTTTGCCCAACTGCTAAAAAAAATCCTGCTGCGATCAACTCAGAATTACCCCCCATACTCGGATGGAGAAACTACATCTTGCAAGTGTCAATGGTGCATGTGGTGATCTGCCAATGGTGTCGCGTCAAAATCCAGCGTGCAGAGATGCTGGAAGTGGGCGTTTCAGTGTTTGCACATTCGGGCGCACACTGGGGTAGGGGGGGCTGAAACTAGCATTTGCTTATTGCCACAGCCATGACTCTTACAACAGAAGCACAAGCGGACGCTGCAGCGCCCACCTCTGAATCAGGCCCCCACTGTGAAAATACCCAAAGATATTCCTTTCCTGAAAAGTAATCACAAGAGCCTTTTACTGAAAATCTCTGCATCACCTTTAGATTGTAAACTCCTCAGGACTTTCACACCGTATTTTTACTGCTTTTTACTTGCCATTGGAAGTGCTAGTTGTGAGATGTTTGGCTTGCTCGAAGCAGTGAAAAGAGTGGAGAAGTGAGCCAGTGGAGAAGTTGCCGATGACAACCAATCAGTGTTGAGGTAACATTTATAAAGTGCATTCTATAAAATTATATGTAGAGGCTGATTGGTTGCCATGGACATCTTCTCCACTGGCTCACGTCTCCACATTTTTCTCTGCTTCATGATTAGACCCCTCACTTGGGACTTCATTAATGTCATGATCTAAAATAAGTTTTGTTTTTATTGTTGCTGACTCTAGAACATGAATCTACCACGTCAAGTAAAAAGGAGCTAACTAGGCTCATTAAGCAGCTAAAGTTACAAACATACAGTATGTAGTGTACATGAATTAAGCAATAATACAGACATGGTAGCAATACATCACCTCAGCATTATCGTAAATAAGTAACCTTATGTTAAGCAGATGTTATCTAGGGAATGGGACTTATTGTGAAACCTACAATAGAACCCATAAAGTACCTATGCACTGCAGCTTGAAAATCAATACTCTATTGCCGCTGAATGCTCTGGGACACAGCGCCCTGTACATGTTAATATATTTCTTTCAGCATGACAATGTAGATAAACATGTGAAGAGAGAGATTCCAAATACTGAGAGCATTTACTAAAGGAGGGCGGGGGATAGGGGGGAGATTGACAGATATTACCCAGAATTCCAGATGTTTTCATGGTGGGGACAGCTGCTGCAGTCGTGGCATGGAAACAAATCCAGGTCGTGGGAAAACGTGCAAATGTTACAAAAAGCTGAATCGTTTGGCAAATTGGTGTCACTCAGCACCCTGCACACTTGTTCTGAAACGGGAAGACCGAGCTAATCAACTCTTTGATGATATTCAGATTAATACATGGCAAAAGGGACATGTGAATCTTATACTATGCAGCTGTATAATTGATAATATAAACACAAAGTTACCCTTGCAATTCCAGATAATCCTTTTTAATGAACTAAATAAATTAAGCTCTAATATTAAGATGGTAATGCTCGCACTACACACCAGGCAAGTTAAAGCTTGTCACACCAAGCGAAGATTATCACCCTGAAATAGGAGATTAGTCAACTGTCAGTTTTAAGGGCTGGAGTCATAGCAAGGCGCTTGTCAGTCTCATCACTTATTACAGCGCCTCACACAGTATGGAAAGCATTTATTGCTCACACTGCTTGGGCAACTTTTACCTCTCCAAATGTTGTGGAGCCACTGATCCCAGCAACACTGATAATGTAAGGCCTGCTGAGACTTATGTTTCCACAGTAAGCTGGAGCTCTGTCCCTCGCGACACCATATGTTTTGCATACAGAATGCAGTGCCACCTACTTGGACTTGGCAGAACCTGCTGGGAAAACCTCCCGGGAAGATTGGACTTGTTGACAACACTTATTACCATACTTGCATACTAAGTTGGAATATCTTGGGGACCCCCACATTTTGGGATGTTCTCATATACTCCTGACAGATTAGAGTAACCTTCTAGATATCATCCATTTGTCTAGTGAAGGCCGGGACTTGGTGACGCAACTCATGCGGAATCATAGCCTCAACCCCAATTCTGCAAATCACTGCATTTTATAGTGGAGAAGTGGCCATGATGTAATAATTCTCTGCACCACGCCCCCGTACCTCCCCCTTTTTCCTTTAAACCATAAACTCCCATAGAGACCAAGTTAAAAGTAAGTAAGTATGTTTATTTTAAATATTTAACAGTTATTTATATAATGTATATATATTCCACAACTCTTTATAGAGAATGTTTGGTCATTCACATCAGTCCCAGCTCCTGCAAAGTTTAACCTCTATATTCCCTACCATATGGATACACATATATACCCTAGGGTTAACTTCTGTCGAAAAGCCAATTAACCTATCAGTATAATAATTCTGGATTGAGGGAGGAAACCGGAGAACCTGGAGGAAACCAGCACAGACATGGGGGAATATACAAACTCCACACAGTTAAGGCAGTGGTGGAACTCAAACCTGAGACCTCAGTGCAGGGAGACAGTAATGATTGCTAACCAAACCAACAACCATATGTCACCATATATGTCACCAGATTAATATATACAGCAATATGTAAAGCTGCCCATTTTGGAAATAACTACACTTGCTGGATCTCATATAAGGTGCACCCAATGCCCTCACAGTGTAGGCAGCAATTCTATGGGCTGAACTGATGTTCATGAGATTGCAATTTACCATTTCATTAGCACCACTTTGTGCCTCGTGCCTCGTAGATGTATCTAGTTCTAGTGAATGGATAGGCTGAATATTTGCCCAGCCCTCAAAATGCCTGTCTGCACGGCCCCTACTTCAAGACCTTAATATCCAGCTAGTCTAGCCAAACAAGTCACCTCTTATCTAACTTTAACTCGCTTCTCTAATGACCACTCTCACCTCCATGCACTTGCTTGTACTGGGTACCACTTACAGTTACACAAATAATACAGTCCAGGCTACGTATATAAGGGGCCTATTCATGAAGCAGTGAAAAGTGTGGAGAAGTGAGCCAGTGGAGAAGTTGCTCATGGCAACCAATCAGCATTGAAGTAACATTTATGATTTACATACTATACAGTTGTACAGAGCAGCTGATTGGTTGCCATGGGCAACTTCTCCACAGGCACACTTCTACACACTTTTCACTGCTTCATGAATAGACCCCCTAATCAGACTGAGGAAGCTGCCGATGCCCGTAGGCAGTGAAACGCGTCTCTTCACTTCACCTGCCAGTGACAACTTCACTTACCACCGCCGAGCATCAGGAGGTATTTGGATGTATCTCCGGATAGGGCTCACTACGAACAGTTAATCAGCACCAGAGCCGGGAGAACTACAGAATCAGTAACCTGAGGCGGAGTGGTAATTGAAACCCAACATGGCCATGTTTATATAAATTGTGACTTTATTCATTAATCTACTGCTCCAAAAAGCTATGCATTACCAAATTATTGCTAACTGGATCAGCGTCACTTTAAAGTGAGGAGGGGGAGAAAAGAAAAAGAAAAAAAGCCATTTGGATATTACACGGATTGTGTGTGGTAAATGCAAACCCTTTCCACCCATGATATATCTCACTTAGTGTCATAATATCCAGCTCAAGATTACCACTATTTCAAGACATGCTATAGCAGAGAATCGAGTGGAAATAAGTAATCAAACCACGGACTCAGCTGCTGTAACTTTTGTAGCAATTAAATGCAACACTAGGATTCATTGTAACCATTGTATCTTCTTTGCACTAAAAGGGCTAGCGAAATTGTTATAAGGAGCAGAGCATTGAATGTTTTATTATATGCAATATGAAATATTAATGTGGTTTTAGTAATTTTATTTGTAAATTTGTTGTCAAAGCAAGTGAAAGATTTTTATTAGTTTCGGCACTATAATAATACTAGTGGAAATTTTATTACTGAGTTAAAAATTTATCAATAAATTCATTATAATAAGAAATCTGCAAGCACTGTCTGTAGTTTTTTTTGTTTTTAGTTTCATGAAAAGACCCCCTAATCTTTGTCTGACTCTGTACTCATATTTTAACATATTACAACAGCAAGACAATGTAAAGACCACATAAGAGTAAAACTAAAATCTAAATTCGACAAATGTGAACGTTAAAGCATTTGTGGCTATTAATGTAGCTATTAAAACCGTTTTGGAAGCATGTAGGATAAACGTTGTGTAGATCAGAAGTGCTGGTTATGATTCAGACGTGGACGCTAGTCATGCACAGATGCTATTTCTAACTGATTAACAAGTGCAAATATATACTAATGCCAATCTAAGCAGTCCACTTGATCCATACCATGCAATGGACTGGGCAAGCTCAACTCCGCTGCAATGCCCACTCTGCAATGCTCAACTCCGCTGTTGGATAAGACCACTCCAACATCGATGCATTATCGGCTGCAACATAGACTGCTTAAACATAACACGCCCAAGAGACTTCCCCTCACTCACTGTAGGTGACCACCCAGTCTCCACTCTGTAACACCCATGTAATGCAGACGCCATCTCTAAACATAGTGATGTTGTATGCAAATGCATACGCCATCGCACACCAAGGCTCGTGCGTGCACAGTTGGGGTGTCCAAGACACATATGCCAAAACAAGACATCACTCAACTGCGCAAACATCGGCACTGCAACCACCTCTGAATCAGGCCCTTTGTGAGCACTTATTTATATTGCAGTAAATAGTATAGTTTTATTTCTGACAATTGGAAGAGGACATATTTCCCATAACAATGCCTCTATATAGCATGTTTGAAAAAACCGTAACACACTGCGAGCCTCCTCTAAAACATTGGGCCTAATTCAGACCTGATTGCTGCTGTGCGTTTTTACGCACAGCAGCTGAACGGGTCTGAACTGCACATGCGCCGGCGCTGATTGACAGGCAGAGGTGGTCGCTGGGCGGGAGGGGGTGGGCCCGCTGAGTTTGGCCGCCGCTTTAGGGGCGCGGTCCGGGCAACTCAAGCATGGCCGGAACGTCGGGGGGCGCGACCCGGACAGTGACGAGTAGCTCCCTGCCAGCGCGCAGGAGCTGCTCTGGTAGGGAACTACTCTTCAAGTACAAAAGCATCGCCGCTGTGCGGGAATGGGGGGGGGGCCTTCACATGTGGGGCAGACTATCCCTGTGCTGGGCGTCCCCCCGCATGTCAGGGAAGCTGATCGTAGATGTGCTAAATTTAGCACATCTACGATCAGGTCTGAATTAGGCCCATTGACTAATCAGCTACCTGCCTCTTGTGAATTTATATAAAGGTCTCCTTTGAGTGCCGCCCATTCTCTCTACATTTTATGCTACTTTTTGGTTCAGGAGCAGTTGTTGAAGACTGACTGTGAAGGTCGGGCTGCTATGGACTATATATATATATATTCATTATACAATATATATGTTTTATATATATCACACAGACACACACACACACACACACACACACACACACACACACACACACACACACATATTAACAATCTATTCTTAGCACATGTATTGACATATGGCCACTACATTTGAATAGGAATATTTCTCTTTGCATTCCATTGTATTTTATGAATGACTTAATGACTTAACAAGCCATGGAAGAAATAATAAACAAATGGGTAGGGCTGAACGTTTCCTTCCAGTTATCCAGAAAATAATTCAATAAGTAGACATAACAATTGGTGGATTATCATTTTTTCTTATCCTCTGAATTGCAGAATATTAATGTGTGGTTTGGACCTGATCTCACTGGGATTCATGAATGCAAATGAAAGGTTATCAGTTTACAAGGGTAAGTCCTATGGCTGAACCTATCCATGTAACTTGTATAACCATGTATTCAATGCTTTCCTGTTATTTCTGCTCTGTTTGTTGCTTCCAGGCTCTGACATGTTTTCTTCCAGCTCTTGCAGGTTTCAGTGAAAGATAAGATTTGTGAAAATCTATTAACAAACAGATCCCTGTCTCCCACCACGTCTTACGAAAAAACGAAATATGCCCAGATTTCTGCAATAGGACATATAGTAGGGTGCTTTTATATTCTTTAATGATCTACAGCTATCTTTGAGTAGTACAAAACAGTACGTGGAAGACTAGACCTTGCTTATTCTGATCAGTGCCAACTGATACGATTATACAGAAACGTACACGTCTGCCAAAGGCCTTTCAGGAATGATTAAACAAACAAGAACTTCTGCAATGCCCTAACATGCATTGATGACTGTGCTGTGAAATATGTAAAATCTAGATATAAAAAAAAGGGAGAGCCCTCAACCCTCTCTCACTTGATGTCAACTTAATGTAAAGGACTTGCCGTGACCTCTGCCATTGCCTGCATATAGCTTGTGGCCTGCCATGCCTAACAGCAGGGGTGGAGAGTGCTGTCTGTACTTGTACCTGAACTTGTCATAGCTATTGAAGCAACTAGAAAAGGAATTTGACATTTTATGGAACACTTGATTCAATAGGCTGCAGTTCCCATCCAATCAGATGCTGTGTACACAGCCACTTACAGTGTGGGGATTTTGAAATATTTCCCCAAGAGTGCTGCTGCTGCTTTTTTCTGGCAGCTATCAGGCATTCATTACGATGGAACCAAATTGATGGCTTACATTGAACCATGTTGTTGCCCAGGCCTTGGCCTACCTCCGACTATGTTTGTATCTTGTCTTTGTTTTAAGGTCCTTCTTGTTTGGGAGGCTGATTGATGGTGGCGAATTCCAGGCTACCAGTGAGGAGAGCACTTTATGCTGTCTCTTCATAGGTACGTGTCCTCATAGCAATGGAGATGCGCTACTGTGCATGCCAACCTCCAAACCAATTCACCATCACAGCGTGTCTTCTTCCTCCATCCTCTGGACAGTAAGGAGCTGCATTAACCAGGCTCCTGGCTAGATCTGTCAAATAATGTATGTTTCTGCATTAACCCTGTATTGCCTCACATCCTGGTATTCTACCTGGTTAATAAACCAATCTCTAGTTGAGCTATTCAGCGTGTGGACTGACCTCCATCACACACCTATAAACATAGTTTCTGCCTGGGTGTTGCTTTCTCCAGGCCATCCCTCTGGATAATCACGTAGACTCTGCAGTTCATGAAAGCCAGTATCAACCACTAGCAGTAAGATGGGTCCACTCCTCTAGTCTCTGACATTTCCTAAACTCACTGAAACCTGCCAACAGATAGTGACAGATGATTTTCATACTAGTCATCAGACTGAAGTCTGGTTTAGGTGCAACAGAGATATCTGCTTTATGTATCAGCATGGACCAATTACTACTAGTGAGGTTATTGAGGTCTTCAAGAATTCTGATGACAGTCCTCTTTGCTAATGTTAAAATAAAATGATCAACTAAGCATCCCTTAAAACCATTTTTATAAATCAGTTTTGAAGGTTACTGAATACAATGAACACCCTATAGCTGTAAAGCTGAATTTCTTTTCTCACATCTTAGAATATTATGCAAATTGAAACTATTTTTACACCTTAGTTATGGAAATGTTTGCGTCTTATATAACAACGTTTAAAATGTGATAAAGCAGGGCAATGGTTTTAAGAATGTTGCAATTTCTGCTTTTTACTTCTTTACTCCCACTGAATTATGATACAGGTTTGACCTTATTCTCCTCCATTATCTTTCACCACTGTCTGACAAAGAAAAAAGAAATCTTTCTGTAAAGTGTTGACTGTTCAAAGGGACGTTCAAGTGCTCTAGATATTTGTGTTCAGGGGATTTTTCTTAAGAACGGAAACATCACTTTCACCCACAAACTTTTATTGAGCTAGAAGGAGTGGAAGTGACTAGAATATTTAATGTTATTTGTTTATAGAATCTTTATTAATTGCAGTATACTTATTTTGATTCTATATAGTGCTGTTTTTATTTATCTTATATATTGCATTATATTATGATGATGATGATGATGATTATTATATCTTTATGTATACAGCTGCTCCTACCTCTTTAACCCTATATTTTTATCACTCCTGCGATGCCCTGGGGTTGTCTGGCTGGGTGGCTCTGGGGTGTCCTGCCCCCCGGACCTGAACCCCTATAGTTAGTGTTAGGGACTTACCCAATGAGAGGCTACCTTGATGCGGTGGGTAAGCTCATAGCCCTGGCCAGGAATATGCTAAGTGCCTCTGGTTACTACAGGTTGAGCTAGTGTGAGATAGTGCACCTGCTACCTTTTCCCTCTGTATACATTACTAAGTCTCAAGCAGAGTAGCACCTCACTACCTAATTAAGGTGAGCAAATTAGGGCCCTTTTCCCTATATCTTTATGTAGCAATGAACAAGGCATTTTACCAGTTAGATCACTTTAACATTAAAACCACACTTGTCTACCCTTCCGGATTGGCCGGGAGGCTCCTGATAAACACGTAGAGCTCCCGGCCCCCTGAAGAGTGGATCTCCCGATTCCGGCCCTACCCGCTACCCAGCCATCAGTGAAGTGCTCAGCATGGGATCCCGATGATGCAATTTGCACTGAACCGCATTATAGCCATGCCCCCCACTGTACAATGCAGGCATTTTCGGTATTATATAACGGGGGTCATATCATGGCCATGATGACGCAATTGTGCAGCCACTTACCCCGCTCAGCCTGTATGACGCATGCCGCGTCACACCCCTGCACCACCCCTATACTAAGCGACACACCCCACACCACTGCCCGCTATGCTGACCTGAGGGGACTTCCAGAAAGTCGGCGGCTATAATTAAAACATATGCATTTTTAAACCGTTTCAATGAATGTTTAGGTCACTAAAGCTATACTGTATATAGATCTATTCACAGATTCTAAATTCTACTGTTTATATATTGCTTTCATTGTAGAGTAAAATGATTTTTCTAAAATGATAAATTACCTCTGGTGATATTAAAAGCTTTTGCATTTTAAGTTTCAATGTAAACTGTATGCATACATGTCTCTAGAAAATGATAACGGACTTCTGAGTAATCCGTTTATGTAGCAGTCCTTAGGCTCAATTAATTATTGCATACCTTCCAACTGTCTCGATTTTTCTGGGACTGTCCCGCTGTCCCACCCGCAGGTCGCAGTGTCCAGCGGTGGGGGGGCAGTTGGGAGACCCTCTGTCACCTGCTGCTCTAATTAGCATGCCAGTATGCTAGGGCATGCCAGCTGCTCAAAGAGTGTTGGGCATACCCCCACAGCTGCAGGCATTGGGCACGATCAAAGCACCCTCCATGAGGCCACGCCCCCTGTCCATGAGGCCATGCCCCCTAATTTTGGGCTGTCTCCCTCCCAGCTTTCTAAAGTTGGGAGGTATGTTACTGATTTGTCCTGGTCTTCCTTCTTAGCAGTTAGCACAGGTAGGTTGGTCTGCTAATCATATGCAGAGCTGCAGAAGCTGAACAATAAGAGGGAGGTCTCCAGACTGCAATATCCCTATATGTAAATAATGTACTGTATAGATCTATTAGTCATCGTGGGACATAATATAAGTACTGAAACCTCAGCTAAAGTTAAAGTAGGTTGATGTTAGCAAAATTAGTTGTGAATTTCTTTCATTATTTTTAACTATCAAAGGGACCCAGTGACCCAGGTCCTCGTCTTCCTATTAGGCTAAGGTCTGTCCCATCTCCTTAGTGGTAGGAGCCATTGGAAAGCGTTCCATTGTTCCTATTGCAGACAGGAAAGACCTAAGAGAATTATTATATAGATTGTGTTATACCGTACACATACAATGTATGATGTCACTGCCAGTATATTTTTAGAATGATTCATTTGGGATCTTTCATTTTGACTTAAGAGGCAGCCATTTTAAAACCTCTCACACAGGGATTCTGGGGGAGGGGGCTGGGATTATATTTTAGTTTGTTAGTCAGTACTCTGACTGACAACTTTGACTGACAGACATATTGGTGCAGAGCCAGGAACAGCGCTATACTATCTGACAATAGATTAGTAGTGATTGTAGCATCACATGCTGGAAAAATCTGCATTACAGAATGAGGAGAGAAACAGGCCTATGATCAGTGAGTGCACAATTTACTGGGCCCCAGATGTCTGCATAATAGGGGCATTACCAGATATGGCTCTACATAATAGGCTGGGCACCAAATTTGGCACCAAATATAATCTTGGTAATCCGTGCTGTGCACTGGATTTGACCCTGATCAGCATGTGACAATCCACAGTAGAAGAGGAGTTATACAGATTTTGGCTGTCCAACTCTAATATAAATATGTAAATTAGCCCCAGCAAACAATGTGGAAGTTGTGGGTCTGTGTATAATGGGTGTTGCATAATTTACCAGTCAATCAGGCTGCACATCTAAAATTCTGGTCCAGCTTTTCAACATTTAGGGGGTCACATCATGCTGCCTAAAATAACTGCGATATTCAGTAAGAACTAGTGAAGGGATGTGGTCAGGATCCAGGCAGAATACTGACAGCGTAATACTGAAGGTCAGAATCCTGACTGTAAGCCTTTGGGTTAGTCTTATGGTTATGTACTAGGGGGAGGGTTAGAGTTAGGCTGGGGGTATGAGAAGTTTAAGTTAGGCTGCGGGGAGAGGTGGGTGTGAGTTAGGTTTAATCTGCGGGAGCGGAGGGTTAGGCGAAGGCTGTGGGAGAGGTGGGTTAGGGGTAGGATTTTGACTTTTGGGATGCTGCTATCAGCATCCTGACTGTCGGTATTGTGACTGACGGTATTTTTTACCAAACCCTAGAGACATAACTGAGTCATTTAGTTTGAACTCTGTAGGAGTTAATATGTCCCGTCAAAACAATTAGCAATAATCAACACTAACGTTCTAGCTTTCCCTAGCCAAGGTATTTCAATCT
Source organism: Pseudophryne corroboree (assembly GCF_028390025.1). Lineage (NCBI taxonomy): Eukaryota > Metazoa > Chordata > Amphibia > Anura > Myobatrachidae > Pseudophryne > Pseudophryne corroboree. The sequence goes on along the minus strand of NC_086447.1, from coordinate 789,301,978 downwards.
TTACTGGCAATTAACGTTGGAGCTCAGGTAGAAGTCTCCTGTGCCACAATATGTCAATGGGGGATTGGCACACAAATGAAAGAAGAAATCCTAGATTATAGCAGAGTCAATTATTCACAGTTCTATGCAAAGAGGTTGTAACTAGCGATGGGATGGTAGTGTCTGTCAACAGATACAATTCACTTAGCAATGAGGGTTTTTCCAATGCAGCAAACTCTGTCTCTTTCCTGTTTACAGGGCTGTATACAAACTTGTCACAAACTCAGTCTTTTAGATTAAATGTCGATCTTCATGCTGGTACCACAACTCAGTTTCACTGAATCTCATAGGGGTATATGCAATTAGCGGCGAATCGTGGCAATTTTTCGCCCGTTTTTTAATTCGACACAATTCGACCGTCTAATTTCGGCAGGTGGGTGCCGAAATTGACCATATTCAATAAAAAACGGATTCGTCAGTCCCGCTGACGAAAAATGGACGATTTGACAGATTTTGATCCGATTTTTTAAAAACGGGAAAAAGCATAACCAGCCTCGGGCTCTTCGAGCCGGTCCTGGTTTTAAAAATCCGGGGGGGGGGAAATGACAGGGGATCCCCCGTATTTTTAAAGCCAGAACCGGGCTCTGCGCCTGGTGCTGGTGCAAAAAATACGGGGGACAAAAAGAGTAGGGGTCCCCCGTATTTTTTACACCAGCATCGGGCTCCACTAGCTGGACAGATAATGCCACAGCCGGGGGTCACTTTTTTACAGCGCCCTGCGGCCGTGGCATTAAATATCCAACTAGTCACCCCTGGCTGGGGTACCCTGGGGGAGTGGGGACCCCTTCAATCAAGGGGTCCCCCCCCAGCCACCCAAGGGCCAGGGGTGAAGCCCGAGGCTGTCCCCCCCATCCAAGGGCTGCGGATGGGGGGCTAATAGCCTTGAGAAATTTGAAAGAATATTGTTTTTTCCCAGTAGTACTACAAGTCCCAGCAAGCCTCCCCCGCAAGCTGGTACTTGGAGAACCACAAGTACCAGCATGCGGGAGAAAAACGGGCCCGCTGGTACCTGTAGTTCTACTGGGAAAAAATACCCAAATAAAAACAGGAGACACACACCGTGAAAGTAAAACTTTATTTCAAACCTGCCGACACACACATACTTACCTATGTTGACCCGCCGACTGCCACGCCCCCCTCGTCCTGAAGAATCCGGGGTACCTCTGAAAAAAATTATACTCACCTCAATCCAGTGTCCGGATCTTTTAAAATAATCCTCGTACTTGGCAAAAAAAAAAAAAACGAACACCCGAACCAAACGGACTGAAAGGGTCCCATGTTTACACATGGGACCCCTTTTCCCGAATGCAGAGACCCCCCCGTGACTGCTGTCACAGAAAGGTCTCTTCAGCCAATCAGTGAGCGCAACGTCCTGGCACTCTGCTGATTGGCTGTATGCGCGTCTGAGCTGTCAGACAGCGCATCTCAAAGCCTCTCCATTATATTCAAAGGTGGGAACTTTGCGTCAGCGGTGAGGTCACCCGCTGACCGCGGGTAACCCCACCGCTACCCGCAAAGTTCCCACCATTGAAACTAATGGAGGGAGCTGTGCAATGCGCTGTCTGAGAGCAGACGCGCATACAGCCAAACAGGTGAGTGCCACGAAGTAGCGCTTCCTGATTGGCTGAAGGGACCTTCTGTGACAGCAGTCACGTGGGGTCCCGGCATTCGTGGAAAGGGGTCCCATGTGTAAACATGGGACCCTTTTCAGTCCGTTTGGTCCGGGTGTTCGTTTTGTTGTTTTGACAAGTACGAGGATTATAATCTGGACACTGGATTGAGGTGAGTATAATTTTATTTACAGGTACACGTGGATTCTACATGGACAAGTGGACAGAGGTCGGCGTGTGAACATAGGTAAGTATGTGTGTGTCGACGTGTGTAATAAAGTTTTACTCTCACGGTGTGTGTCTCCTGTTTTTATTTGGGTATTTTTTTCCAGTAGAACTACAGGTACCAGCGGGCGCGTTTTTCTCCCGCATGCTGGTACTTGTGGTTCTCCAAGTACCAGCTTGCGGGGGAGGCTTGCTGGGACTTGTAGTACTAGAAAAAACAATATTCTTTCAAATTTCTCAAGGCTATCAGCCCCCCATCCGCAACCCTTGGATGGGGGGACAGCCTCGGGCTTCACCCCTGGCCCTTGGGTGGCTGGGGGGGGGGTCCCCACTCCCCCAGGGTACCCTGGCCAGGGGTGACTAGTTGGATATTTAATGCCACGGCCGCAGGGCGCTGTATAAAAGTTACCCCCGGATGTGGCATTATCTGTCCAGCTAGTGGAGCCCGATGCTGGTGTAAAAAATACGGGGGACCCTACTCTTTTTGTCCCCCGTATTTTTTGCACCAGCACCAGGCGCAGAGCCCGGTGCTGGTTTTAAAAATACGGGGGATCCCCTGTCATTCCCCCCCCCCCCCCGGATTTTTAGAACCAGGACCGGCTCGAAGAGCCCGAGGCTGGTTATGCTTTGGAGGGGGGACCCCACGCCATTTTTTTTCGGGATTTTACCATTCCATTTAAAAAAAATAATAATATTTTTCAAAATATATAAATAATACTTGTGCCTCCTGTCAAAGTCAGAAAAATATCACGCTACACACTGCCATATATGCACCTCATGCGAGTGCCTGCTGCATGTGCATGAGCCCTCCCGTGCGTGCGCATACTCTCAGTTGCGTGCACCTGCAGGCGCGCGGTATGCGCATTTACGGTAGAGTTTATGTTCGTCTAGCGGGCGACTCAATCGTAACATATTTTATTCATATAATGTATTTTGTAGATTATGGTCCCTTTGATAGAATCTGAAAGTTTAGTTAATGTAGTATGTTCGGGGACAAAGAGATCCCTCTTTGTTTGATACGAAGGGTCAGACAGGGGTTACACAGTGGTGTTTAGTATCCATCGGAAGAGAATATAATTAGCAATATTCCGGTGTTGGTTTGAAGCGGATTAATCGCTCGTGCGTATAGTTATGGACATAAGAAGTTTATGGACATTTACTATATTTGCACTTTATTACCCATGCGGCGGGAAACCCAGTTTCCCTCCCACCTGAGCAGTTTGAAATAGTCACAGCCCACCTGTATGAACCAACCTATGACCTTTTGTTATAATGCGAAGACGAATTCCTGTGTCCAATGAACAATAAGAATGTAGGGACCATTGTACTGTACTGTGTGTAAGTGTATATAAAGACAAGCCGATCTGGGCCAGCTCTCTACTCTCTTCAACGGTTCTCATTGCTGATAATCGGGAGCTGGATATCCAGAAAGGCGCTTGCGATTGTTTTCCCTGGTGCGTAAGTTCTCTGCAACCATATTGTCTCTTATGTAATGTTATAAGCCATTCTCTCTCTCTCCTTCCCCCCTTTAAATGTAATTGTATCTGTATTGTATTTTATGTGTAGTTATCCGGTTAGGTATTTTATGTTATCTTGGTAGTGTATAACTTGTATTGTATTATTCTTTTGCGATTGAATGTTCATTAATTTCCTTAAAAGGCGTTAGACCCTTAGACCGGTATTTGAGTGTTTATTATATTGCTAAGGGGTTCTCTGAGCGTCACATACGCTCATACAGCTTTTAAACTAACAAGGTTACACTGTGTTGCATTTACACCTTATTACTGCACAAGGTTTACAGTATAAGTACATTGTATATGGTATAGTTATAAAGGTTTAACACTGTGAGCGTCAGCGCCGCTTGTGATCTCCTCGTGGTCCCGAGCGTCCGCTACGCTGATAGCGTATCATTACGTTAGTCGGCAGCCTATAGCGTGCTTGCCTGTACGCTCTAAGCCGTGAGCGAACGTGCCGCTCGTGCGTCTCATCCACGTCTAAGCGTTCGTTACGCTACGTGCGTACTCTTACGGTATTCCATACGCCAATTGCGTACTGTGTTCTTTAACCTTTTAGCGTGTTTTATACAAGGTATAGAATAGGCATTGTCAATTGGGGACTCGCCCGCTCTTCACATATCTGCACTAGGTAATTTCAGCAGACATTATCGATCAGCAAAAGGCGGGAGGTAATATTTCTCGTAGTGCTGACCAGATAAGCGTCTGCTTCGCTTAGTAAGGAGTGCTGAAGGAATCCAGAACCGAAAGGTAGGAACAGTACGTTATTGTCTTTTAAAACCTGTTTAGTTTCTGTTTTGCGAACGCACGCATAAATACACACACCTGTATTCCTGGGTTAGTAGTATTTGTCCGTATTTAATTCTCCTGATTGCCACACATTAGTGATAACGTGTTGAGACATTTGTTGTTATTAATAGTTAAAAGTAATATTTAAGGGAATAATTGTAAAAGGCACACACACAATCTCGCCTAGAATACAAGGGAGATTTGAGTGGTGGTCAGTGAAGGATTACTGTTAAAGATCATTCACATTGATAAACGTGTAGTGTGTAACTGTGGACGTACTTGGTCTGTGTACACGTGTCCTTACAAGGGCAGGGCGTACGCAGCAAGGGTCGACGCACGGAGCGTGTATTACGCAACGGAGCGTACGGATACGCCCACATGATACAAACTGCACGATAGTTTAGTAAGCGATAAGGAAATAACGTGAAAATGACACAAATCTATCTCAAATCCAAAAGTTTAAAAGTTAAAAGAAAAAGACTTTCTCTGTTGCAATTCTTCTGGGTTAAGCTAATACCGAATGAAAGGATTTCTGCGCAGAAATAAAAATTAAAGTGTACATGTGGTAAGAGTGTGTGTATATATATAAGATTTCTCTTTTATTACGGACGTGGGAACCATAGGCCAGTAGAAAGAGATACACCAGCGAGAGTGATATCGTGGGGTGGCTTGGGAGGCGTCCCTTGTTAGACTCGACACATTAATGAGCAGTAGAGTCTGCTGTACATAAAAGACCAGGAGGTCACGGACCAGGAGGTCACAGAACAAGAGGTTCAGGTACAGCAGACTAGAAGTAGAGAGCACAACCGAAGAGGGGTTGGTGCGAGACCCATATAGGCCAAAGAAGCTCATCGCTGAAGGAATTTGCAGCAGAAATTTTCAATTCCACTGATCGTTCCGCACATAAGATTAGTTGCTTGTGTGCAGATACGATTGTACCGCATGTGATTGTGTGCATTAGCGTGTCTTGAATTCAGAAGAACGCTACTTGCACATTGTTAACGTGATTTGTGTAATTTTTTTTATTTTAAGGGAAGTAGCCTGATCACTCAGGGACATTCCAACAACCGATACTTGCTGGGGACTGGAAGGTCCAACACGCCCCAGTAAATAAAGGTTCATAGGGGCCCTAGGTTGGGTACAGCAGCTCTGGGAACAGTGATTGCAGTACCGGCCAACGTGGGCGGAGTTAAGTGGGCGGACCTCGAGGCAAAACCCCCACCGCAGCCTTACCCCGGACATTTTGGTTTTCTGTGAGGGTTGCCGGAGACCCTGATTGGAAGTCAGAGGTAGTGAAAGCAATGCCTGCAGAGATGGGGGCCACTTGTTCAGGTAAGGGGCGATCAACCCAGGTTCAGGTTGATTTGGTAAACCGACCAATCGGGTCGGCAAGGTATATCATGTGTGAAAAATATAGTCATCACACAGAGACATTGTGCAATGAATGGGAAAGGATGACTGTGCATGACGGGGAAAAGTTTCCCCGGGTAGGTAGTTTTAACCCAGAAGTGTTACAGAATTTAAGGAGAAGAGTTTGCCTGATTAAGTCTTCAAAAAGGCGTATTAGACATTATGATTATTTAACATTGTGGCAACAGGAAGGTTAAATACAAAGGGGGTTGGCGCAAGCCACTGGATCTAACCCTATCAGGAAACTGATAGTCACTGCTCCCCCACCACCATACATACCTGGAGAGAAATTGGTTGCAGAGAATGGCACTCAGGGTCATGTTAAATGTGTAGAAGTTAAGGATAATGTAACCAAAGTAATTAATGCTAACACTAATCCGTGCAAGTTGTACCCTGTTTTGAACTTTCCCCAGGATTGTGACCAAGAGGATGAGCCCACAACAATATCAGCACTCTCCCTAGCAGCCACCATATCAGAAACAGCAGTAGGCACGACTCAACCCGTAGATTAGCATCAAAGGCCCCTAGCGGAGGGACAGGTGAGGTCGTATCGACTGGTAAGTACGGCACCATGCACTACGCTGAAACCATTTCACCAAGTATTGTAGAATCTATACAGACAGATGTTATTAGACTTAATCCCGTTAGGGTAATAGCAGTGCCAAATGGGAAGACTGATACTTCAGGGGCAACCCCTATCAGAAATATCGCCATGCACTGTCCCTTTTCCCGAACGGAATTAAGGTCAATGATGTCTGAATTCCCTGATCCTAGAAAAGACTTAGCTGCATGTCAAAAGTATATTAGAGAGCTAGGAAATTCTGCAGAGCCAAATAACAAAGATTGGAGGACAGTTTTGAGGGCATGTTTACCCCCCAGTGTTGATCCGTTAAAGTTTATCGCTGATTGCAAGTTAGATGAGGAAGTACCACTAACAGATGAGTATAATCAGGATAATGTAAAGAGAATCAACTTACAGTTAGGAGTATATTTTCCGGCAGTTGTAAAGTGGAATAAAATCTTTACAATAAAACAAAAAGAAGGTGAATCCACACCAGAGTATTTTCACCGGGCTCTGCAGGATATGGCTAGGTACACTGGTATAGATGACATTAAAACAAATGTACACCACAGGGAAGTAGCTGTTTCAGTGTTAATGGACGGGCTAAAAGAGGTTTTAAGGAATAGAATACAAACCATTAGGCCTGATTGGAGAGGTATGTCGGTGGATGCATTGGGAGAGGCTGCTGCTGGGCATGATCGGAATATCATCAGACACAGGGAGTCACAGAGTGATAAGTTAATGGCTGTAAGCATACAGGCCCTCACTACCCGGCCACCTCAGCCCAGAACTGTGACCCCTGTGGGTAAGTCAACAGGTATAAAATGTTATTATTGCCACAGAGAGGGACACATAGCACGTGATTGTAAAACAAAACAAAGGCAAAATTCATATCAATCCCCTAGACAACGACCTGACACGAGACATTGGGATCAAGGACCGAAAGGGCGGAGCTATGAGCCACATACAGGGGAAACAAAAAGGTATCCCCCAAGAAGAGACTGGCAAATCTCTGATAGCTCCCATCTACCCCCACCACAAGTAATTGCTGCCAGCGCGATTCAGGGAGGTCACCATACCCAATAGGGGTGTGGCCACACCTGTAATCTGCAGCCAGTAAAATTGATTGCAAGTCTTGGAAGTGAACCCGAGATCACAATTGATGTAGCTGGTAAATCATTAAATTTCCTTGTAGATACGGGGGCGGCCAAATCAGTGATAAATTCGACAGTGGGCATGAGAACCACTGGTAAAACAATTCCAGCCATGGGAGTAACGGGAGTAGTACAACACTACCCTGTTAGCAAACCAGCAGAGATTACAATAGGGCCCTTGCATACCAAGCATTCCTTTTTGCTGGCTGCATCGGCACCGACTAATCTCCTGGGAAGAGATTTATTGTGTAAAATGGGGTGCGTCATTTATTGTACTCCTGAAGGTGTATTCTTAGACATACCTGAGAATCACGCTCAGGAAGTACGAGACATGCTAGACTCCCCATCAAAATTAATGTCACAAACCGTTATGATAAATAGGAGTTCATCCCAGGTAGAAGAAATGACATCCCAAATACCAGAGTCACTTTGGACTAAAGATGGACAAGACACTGGATTAATGGCAAACGTAGCTCCAGTAGTTGTGCAAGTAAAAGATGGTAGGATAGCTCCAAAAATCCCACAATACCCTCTGAAGCCAGAGGTGGAGTTAGGAGTATACCCCGTAATAGAGCGCTTGCTACAACAGGGCATTCTGGTAAGAACATCCAGCACTGCCAATAGTCCCATCTTCCCTGTGAAAAAGAGTGGGGGGAGGGGTTACAGGCTAGTACAGGATCTAAGGGGGATTAACAAAATAGTTGAGAGTCAGTTCCCCGTAGTGCCAAATCCAGCTGTCATCCTTATGCAAATCCCTCCCACTGCGAAATTTTTCACTGTTATTGACCTCTGCTCCGCCTTCTTCTCGGTACCTCTGCACCCCGACAGCCAATATTTGTTTGCATTCACATACAGATGAGTCCAATACACATGGACTCGATTACCACAAGGTTTCATAGACAGCCCAAGTATATTTTCACAGGCTTTGCATGATTGTTTACAGTCTTTCCTACCAGAGAGTGGATCAGTATTGATCCAATATGTGGATGATTTACTACTATGTTCAGATTCACTGGAAGCGTCCCTGAAAGATACGAAACAGCTCCTGTTTCATCTTTCAGACACAGGACACAAGGTTTCCAAAGACAAGTTGCAATTATGCCAGACCAAAGTAAAATATCTGGGACACTGTCTGACACAAGGACTGAGACACCTGACCGCTGATAGAATTCAAGCAATTCGAGACATGACTCTGCCACAAACCCAGCAACAGGTCAGAACGTTTCTAGGAATGTGTGGGTATTGCCGTAACTGGATCCCAGGTTTTTCCATTCTGGCATTACCTTTGCAGGAGATGGTCTCATCAAACAAACCTGATCGGATTTCGCATACAGACGAATACGAGATGGCATTTGAGAGACTTAAACAGTGCCTAACGCAGGCACCAGCATTAGGTATGCCAGACTATGGGAAACCCTTTGAGCTGTACGGAACAGAAAGTGCTGGTTGCGCGGCAGGCATCCTAACCCAAAAGCACGGTGATGCCAGCAGGCCGGTAGCATACTACAGCGCTCAGCTAGATACGGTAGCGCGATCCCTCCCCACATGCTTGCGAAGCGTTGCAGCGATAGCATTGCTAGTTACAAAAAGCGAAGATGTAGTGCTAGGACACAACCTCACAATCCATACACCGCATGCAGTATCAGCTTTGCTGAATTCTGCCCAAACCAGGCACGTCTCATCAGCGCGGTTTACAAGATGGGAATTGGCATTAATGGCCCCCGTAAACATCACCATAAAGAGATGCAGTGCATTAAATCCTGCAACGTATCTCCCAGGTGTGCCTGCACAGGCACAAAGGGTGGAGGATGAGAGTGATGGGGAAGGAGGATTTAATACAGGAAATGACATGCATGATTGTATGGAGTATTTGACCCAAAATTTCACGGCAAGGCCTGACATCAGTGACAACCCACTGGAAGATGTAGATCTTACTTTCTACACTGATGGTAGTTGTCACAGACAGACGGACTCGGGAGACTTGTGTACTGGATACGCAGTCGTAGATGACCAAGGCACCATAGAAGCAGAACCGCTAGGCCCACCTCACTCAGCCCAGGTTGCTGAACTGGTTGCCCTGACCAGAGCATGTGAATTGGCTAAGGGCAAGTCAGCCAATATCTACACCGATTCTAGATACGCCTTCGGGGTAGTCCATGATTTCGGAACCCTATGGCGCCTCAGAAATTTCATGACGGCAGCTGGTACACCGGTAGCGCATGCAGCTCACATCAAAAGGCTTCTAACAGCGATACAGGAACCCGACAGAGTGGCTGTTATCAAGTGTAAAGCACATACATATAGCCAAGACCCAGTATCACTTGGTAACAGCCGAGCAGACGAAGCTGCTAAGTTAGCAGCTGGTACCCCCAGACAGACAGACACCACACAACTGATGGTATTTAATACCGTCAACACACAGAAATTGTGTGACATGCAAAATTTGTGTTCGACACAGGAAAAGGCAGTTTGGAGGGCAAAGGGATATGGCCAGGAGTCCTCAGGACTCTGGACAGATGGACAGGGTAAACCAGTGGCACCCAGAGCATACCTTCCAAGTTTGGCTGAAGCAGCACATGGGCTGACTCATCTAGGCAAGGAAGGGATGTGCAAGTTGGTAAGAGCATATTGGTGCGCCCCAGGATTTTCTTCCCATGCGGGAAAGAGAGCAATGTCATGCCTCACCTGCTTGAGGAAGAATATCGGAAAGGCAATACCAACAGAACCATCTCATATCCCACCTACAGGCGGCCCTTTTCAGGTAATACAAATTGATTTTATACAATTACCCCCTTGTCGAAATTTGAAGTATGTACTAGTTTGTATAGATGTGTTTTCAAATTGGGTCGAAGCATTTCCTGCGGCCACAAATACCGCAATATTTACTGCTAAGAAAATTGTACAGGAATTTGTGTGTAGATATGGTATCCCTAGAATAATTGAAAGTGATAGGGGTACCCATTTTACAGGTGATGTCTTTCAAGGAATGTGTAAGTTGATGGGAATTGATAGTAAGCTGCACACTCCGTACCGCCCCCAGGTGAGTGCAAAGGTAGAAAGAGTGAACAGCACTATTAAAAATAAATTGAGCAAAGTTATGGCGGAAACAGGATTGACATGGCCAGAAGCTTTGCCCCTTGTATTATACAGCATCAGAACCACTCCCAGGTCCCCTCTTAATCTGTCCCCTTTTGAAATTCTGTTTGGTCGACAACCGCATGTCATGATTAACCCTCAGGATGATTTGAAGTGTAACAATGAAGTAACTGTAAAGTATTTGGTTAAGATGAGTAAACAGCTAAGGAATCAGAATGATAATTTGAAGTTAGTGATTCCTGATCTGCCAGATAGTAATTGTCATGACATTGAACCTGGGGATTATGTAATGATACAGAATTTTCTACACTCAGGTTGCCTTATTGACAGATGGGAAGGACCATACCAAGTCTTATTGATTAGCACGACAGCATTGAAGGTTGCCGAGAGAGAGACTTGGGTTCATTCGTCCCATTGTAAGAAGGTTGCTGATCCAGAGAGGTCCCGTGATAAGGAACAGACGGTAGAGGAAGTTGTATCACTGGAGTGTCTGTTTCAGGAAGACTGAGACGGCACCTGAGCATTGAGAATAATAAGATCGGAGGCAGTTGTCGATTCCCTGTTCCCTTTTATTGTTTTTCTCCACTTCCCATCCCATCTCCCTCAATTGTTTCTTTCCCTCTTCTCATTCTTCTCCATTTCCTCCTATAAGATGGACTTGCCCCAAGAGACTGTGATCCGGATTTTCCTGTTGACCATGATGTTGACCAGAGCAGTCTGTTCCGGTGAGAGTACCATGGAGGTCGAGAGAGGTTCTGGAATGGGTTCTGATGACAGAGATGGAGGCGTAGATTTCCAAGAACAACATAATCACAGAGTAAAGGCGAGTATCAGAAAACGATCTGGTAGCATTGACAATAGAAGAAATTGTGAAGGATTGTTAGCTAAAGAGAACTGTATCTGTAGACTCTGTGACAGTGTAGTTGAGGATGGGTGCATCAAGAAATGCCAATCCTGTTTTAATATCCACATGGACCGGCATCCATTGAGTGACTATCACTCCTTAGTGGGTAAAGTGTTAAATCAGACAGATTGTTGGGTATGCTCTCAAGTACCTCAAGGCCATAGCAAATCAGGATTAGTGCCCTTCCCTTTAACTATAGGGGAGGTACTTGAGCTAAGTGGTGGGAGGCCGGTGGACAGGAGGTTTAATATCTCCAGTCCTCCTAGTTTGAAGCTCCACCAATATCATGTGGACAGATCCCTAGTATGTTTTAACATTTCCAATCCCCGAAAGCCGGGAAATTGGGAAGTGTCATGGAATAACCAAACCATGACCTTTTCATACAGAGCCGATAGAATGCCTACAGATACAGAACTTATACGCCACATAGCCGGTAGTGGAAAATATTTCCGATATAGGTATACCCTAGGAAGTAGGACCATGAGAGTTGGAGAGGTATCACCAGGATACTGTGCACGTATCGTACAAACTGATACGTGTACTAAACAGATGGGAGAATTAGGGTTAGGAGATTTCATATGGAAAATGTGTAATATGGTAATGTCCTACTCCGTCCCATATGTTCTCCCCGATGATGCATATTTCATATGCGAGAGGAAGGCATATAAGTGGCTTGCCCCAAACTCCGAAGGGTTATGTTATATTGGAAAAGTACTGCCTGAGGTAATGACCGTATCCCACACTAAAATGAAGGATATTCACCGCAGTGCCCAAGCTCCTTATACTCACACTCATTACGAACACATCGTTAAACGGCACCCAATAGAAAGAACAGAGCATCCGGCCTCTGACCTGATCAATGAATCCACCGGGATTCAATTCCTAATCGCGTTAGATATCACTCGTACCGCCAGAGGAGTGATAAATTATAAATACATATCTGCGCTTGCAAATTTATTAGACAATATCACTGAAATGTATGATGACACATTCAGGTATACCGGAAGGGAGCTCCAAGCTTATAAAACAGAACTGGTTCAGCATAGGATGATTCTCAATTATCTCACAGCTGTGACGGGCGGGTATTGTGTTACCCTAGCGACTCAGTATGGAATAAAGTGCTGCACATATATTACAAACAGCACAGAGGACCCGGTCGAGGTCATAGACAAAAAGATGGATGACATTTTGCAATTAAAATGGGAGTTCCGAAGGAAACACAATCTCACCCTTGCCGCTGTGGGTAATGAGCTGACCAGTTGGGTGTCATGGTTGAACCCACAAAATTGGTTCTCTGGTTTAGGAGAATGGACTCAAGGAATTATCATGGATGTAGGGAAATTTCTTTTGTGTACTCTGGGTGTCATCATATTGGTCGGTCTGATATTTAGATGCGTTCGGGTTTTAACAAAGTGTAAACGTAGCGCCCGAGTGATGAGTTTAAGGAGTGAAGATACTGTAATAACAACGACTGATTTGGTTTATGACCCAACGATAGAGACAATGTTGTGATGAAAATGTGATTCCACGGTCCGTTTCTTTCACCCGTTTCTCCTTTATTTTCCTCCAAGGTAAAAAGACATCCGCTTGGAAGAAGAATTTGACAACCTTTTACACAGACAACTGATGGACTATGCCATAGACCCCCATATCCCTAGTACCTTTAATTTTACGCTAGCCCAACACTTTTTGTAAGTCTATGGACATTGATAAAGCTTTTTGCACACCGTTATAGCAAAAGCATCGGGAGACTACAGTCAACATGTACATCGAGACAAGACACAAGACAAGACCTCAATCGGCAAATGTATATTAAACTCACATAGTTTATCACTGCATTTACCATAATTGTTCTTTATCTTCATCTCTACAACCTTCAGGTAATAACACACATAGTCGATAGGGAATATAGGCACAGATATCAGCACTCACATATTCCCCCATTCATGTATCATCAACTAAAATGTGCTCCCCCATTTTGTTGCAACCAAAAGCCGAAGAGAGCTCGGTAAAGTTTGACAGCCCATCCACAGACCCGTACCACGGGATAAGAAGGAATTCAAATGTATACTTCGCAATACCTCGAAGCTTGATTTAAAACACGTACGGCACGATGATACATGACCCACCAAACATGGATTCATACACACATGCTTCTGCTATCTCACTAGGTCATACCCTTTTCCTACCTTCTCCTCTCCTCCCCTACCCAATCATAGAAATGTATTATACATGACATATATTTTTCTCTTTTTGAAATGTTTTAGAAAGTGGCAGTTATTGGTGACTGCCAAAGGGTGGACTGTCAAAGTCAGAAAAATATCACGCTACACACTGCCATATATGCACCTCATACGAGTGCCTGCTGCGTGTGCATGAGCCCTCCCGTGCGTGCGCATACTCTCAGTTGCGTGCACCCGCAGGCGCGCGGTATGCGCATTTACGGTAGAGTTTATGTTCGTCTAGCGGGCGACTCAAACGTAACATATTTTATTCATATAATGTATTTTGTAGATTATGGTCCCTTTGATAGAATCTGAAAGTTTAGTTAATGTACTATGTTCGGGGACAAAGAGATCCCTCTTTGTTTGATACGAAGGGTCAGACAGGGGTTACACAGTGGTGTTTAGTATCCATCGGAAGAGAATATAATTAGCAATATTCCGGTGTTGGTTTGAAGCGGATTAATCGCTCGTGCGTATAGTTATGGACATAAGGAGTTTATGGACATTTACTATATTTGCACTTTATTACCCATGCGGCGGGAAACCCAGTTTCCCTCCCACCTGAGCAGTTTGAAATAGTCACAGCCCACCTGTATGAACCAACCTATGACCTTTTGTTATAATGCGAAGACGAATTCCTGTGTCCAATGAACAATAAGAATGTAGGGACCATTGTACTGTACTGTGTGTAAGTGTATATAAAGACAAGCCGATCTGGGCCAGCTCTCTACTCTCTTCAACGGTTCTCATTGCTGATAATCGGGAGCTGGATATCCAGAAAGGCGCTTGCGATTGTTTCCCCTGGTGCGTAAGTTCTCTGCAACCATATTGTCTCTTATGTAATGTTATAAGCCATTCTCTCTCTCTCCTTCCCCCCTTTAAATGTAATTGTATCTGTATTGTATTTTATGTGTAGTTATCCGGTTAGGTATTTTATGTTATCTTGGTAGTGTATAACTTGTATTGTATTATTCTTTTGCGATTTAACGTTCATTCATTTCCTTAAAAGGCGTTAGACCCTTAGACCGGTATTTGAGTGTTTATTATATTGCTAAGGGGTTCTCTGAGCGTCACATACGCTCATACAGCTTTTAAACTAACAAGGTTACACTGTGTTGCCTTTACACCTTATCACTGCACAAGGTTTACAGTATAAGTACATTGTATATGGTATAGTTATAAAGGTTTAACACTGTGAGCATCAGCGCCGCTTGTGATCTCCTCGTGGTCCCGAGCGTCCGCTACGCTGATAGCGTATCATTACGTTAGTCGGCAGCCTATAGCGTGCTTGCCTGTACGCTCTAAGCCGTGAGCGAACGTGCCGCTCGTGCGTCTCATCCACGTCTAAGCGTTCGTTACGCTACGTGCGTACTCTTACGGTATTCCATACGCCAATTGCGTACTGTGTTCTTGAACCTTTTAGCGTGTTTTATACAAGGTATAGAATAGGCATTGTCACTCCAAAATAGACAAACCAAGTACCTAATCCCTTCTAATATAAATAGATATGCTATTACCAATAAAAAACACACCAAAAAAAACATGTTTTAAATTTTTTTTTATTAGATTCCCCCAGCAAAGTGTGGCGGATTGAAAATGACGAATTTACTGTCTAAAAGCACTGTTGTCGAATTTCCAAACTTCAATTGAATATACTTTTGGCGAATTGCTGCATTTGTACCATTGCAGAAATGTTGAATTTGACAAATGTCGAATTTCAAAAAGTCGAATTTTGAAAGTCCGTTTTTTTGACGGAAAGTACTGAATTGCATTGATGATTTTTTTTTTTTGGGCGAAAAAGTCCAGTTTTTCGACAATTTCAGGAATTTGACCGCAATTGCATATACCCGTTAGTCTCAATGTGGTAGAAGAAAGGGTTGCCACAATAAACTCCTTGCAGTGCTTAACTGGCGGAATGTTGTCACACGCCAGGGGCAGCGGCCGCCGCGCTTACCCCTGTGTGGCTGCTGGTCCGTTTGGCGGTCCTCGTCTACGGTGGTCCTCGGGTCCCGGCGTCTGGCTGGCGCGGCTCCCGCCGGTTCCCCGGAGCGTGGGCGCCGCCATGACAGCCGGGGTCACGTGGGCGGGGAGCAGGTGATGTCACGAACCCGCTTCACCAATCCAATAGAGGCGGGAGATTCAAAACCGGACGCCGGGCAGAGCCTCGGCGCCTGAGTATCGTCTCTTTTCTGAAGTGGATGCCAGAGCTCCCGTACGCAGTGTGTTTCCCAGCAGCTATACTCCAGTGCATCTAGCATTCAGGGTGCCTTCCTGCAGCACAGTCTCCAGTGATCCGAGCAACTAGTGTGTTCCTCTGCAGTGCAGTTGCCAGCGCTCCCTGGATTCAGCAAGGCCTGCGGGCCGAACCAACTTTAGTGTTTCCAGCGTTCAGTGTCATTCACCATCGCTCAGAAGTTCCTCATTCATCAGTGTCCTTATACATCGCTCACCAATTCTTCAGTGTCATTCACCATCGCTCACAAGTTCCTCATTCATCAGTGTCTTTAAACATTGCTCACAAATTCTTCAGTGTCTTTCACCATCGCTCACAAGTTCTTCATTCATCTGTGTCTTTAAAACATTGCTCACAAATTCTTCAGTGTCTTTCATCATCGCTCACAAGTTCTTCATTCATCGGTGTCTTTAAACATTGCTCACAGGTTCTTCAGTGTCTTTCACCATCGCTCACAAGTTCTTCATTCATCTGTGTCTTTTAAACATCGCTCACAAATTCTTCAGTGTCTTTCATCATCGCTCACAAGTTCTTCATTCATCAGTGTCTTTAAAACATCGCTCACAAATTCTTCAGTGTCATTTACCATCGCTCACAAGTTCTTCATTCATCAGTGTCTTTAAACATCACTCACAAATTCTTCATTCATCAGTTGAACATTGCTCACGAATTCTCCAGTAACTTTTTGACATTGCCCACAAGTTCACTTTCTTTCATGTGCCGCTGTATTGCTCCCTTCCCTTAATAAAGTTCCTCAGCATTCTATCACCAAACCTAACTATCAGAGTCTTGTATGAGGAAATCCTATATCCGACCATCCCTGCTCCGACCCACCTGTGGTTCCTTTTCCCGACCATCGGAAGAACCCCCGAGTCCACAACATCCCCAACCCAGGTCAGTGACAGTATACTCAGGCCACATGGACCCGAGGGATCGGAACCCAGAGGCAAGCGCCATCCAGGATCTGGTTTCCCGAGTTCAAAGTCAGGAGACGGCACAAAGCCAAGTGATGCAGTATCTCCAGGAGTTATCTGGTCGGCTGGATCAAATTCAGGCTTCTCTTGCTTCAGTAGTTCCGGCTCCAGCTCCAGTACCCGCTCCTGTGGTTGTCCCTAGTAATGTTCAATCCCTGTCTGGAACCAGGTCACGCCTTCAGCTTCCCACTCCTTCTCGCTATAATGGGAATCCAAAGAATTGCCGTGGTTTTCTCAACCAATGCGAGGTACATTTTACATTCTCTCACACAACTTCCCCACAGATCGGTCCAAGGTGGCGTACATTATTTCCTTACTTGAAGGTTCAGCGTTGGATTGGGTGTCTCCGTTATGGGAGCGTTCTGACCCATTGGTTTCCAGTTACACCAATTTCATCACGTCATTCCGTAGGATCTTCGATGAGCCCGGCAGAACGACCGCTGCTTCTTCGGATTTGCTCCGAGTCCGTCAAGGCTCCCGTTCAGTGGGACAGTATGTGATTCATTTCCAAACCATAGCCTCGGAACTGCGCTGGAATAATGATGCTCTTCGGGCCGCATTCTGGAATGGGCTCTCTGACCGTCTAAAGGACGAACTGATCACTAGGGACTTGCCAGATTCCTTAGAAGAGTTGATCTCACTCTGTGTAAAGGTGGATCTTCGTATGCAGGAACGAGGTGGTGAACGTAGTCGGACAGAACGATCCAGATTCCGGTCTTTCCCGACTAAGCAAACGATCACCCCAAGTCCAGACGAACCTATGCAAATTAATCGATCTCGGCTGTCCCCGGAAGAACGGCAGCGCCATCGTGAGGATAGACTCTGCCTCTACTGTGGAGCTGCGGATCACTTTCTCAAGTTTTGTAAGTCCCGTCCGGGAAACGGGCAGTCCTAGCTTGTTCCGGAGGAGTCGAGTTAGGGGTTACATCTAAACCTTCTCCGACAGTGGACTGTTTACTCTCGTGTCTCTGTTTTCTGAGTCTATAGCCAAACCTGTTAAGGCCCTGCTGGACTCCGGGGCTGCAGGGAATTTTGTTTCTCTTTCTTGCGTCCAAAAACTGGGTTTACAGTTACAATCCGTCGAACGACCTATTACGCTGACTGCCATCAATGGTACCCAAATTTCTAATGGTCTTATTTCAAGTCGCACAGTGCCAATCAAACTCTACATCAAGAACATCTGGAGTTCCTAGTGATTCTGGAGATGCCTCACGATCTGGTTCTTGGTCTTCCTTGGCTTAAAGTACACAACCCTCACGTCGACTGGAAGTTGTTACAAATAGTATCTTGGAGTTCATTCTGTCATTCTAATTGTCTCACTCCTGTCTACCAGCTCCATGTATCTTCCAAGTCGGATGAGGAGCTCATTCCGGAGGCCTATCGGGAGTTTGCAGACGTGTTTTCGGAACAGGCGGCCGATCAGTTACCACCCAATAGACCCTGGGACTGTCCCATTGAGCTCATCCCAGGGGAGATGCCACCCCCCGGGGGCGCATTTATCCTTTGTCATTGCCCGAGACCCAAGCCATGTCGGACTATATCAAGTCTAATCTGCAGAAAGGATTCATTCGCCCCTCTACTTCCCCGGCAGGAGCAGGCTTCTTTTTTGTGAAGAAGAAGGACGGAGGGTTGAGACCATGCATTGACTACCGCGGCTTAAATGAGATCACCATTAAGAACAAATATTCTTTGCCGCTCATCACGGAACTATTTGATAGGGTTCGCGGAGCCCATGTCTTCACGAAGCTCGACTTAAGGGGAGCTTATAATTTGATTCGTATTCGACAGGGGGACGAATGGAAGAGGGCCTTCAATACCAGGGACGGGCATTACGAATATCTGGTAATGCCGTTTGGGCTCAGTAATGCCCCTGCCGTCTTCCAAGGTTTTGTGAATTAAATCTTCCGAGATATGTTATACCTAAGTGTAGTGGTATACTTGGATGACATTCTGATATTTTCTAAGGATCTCACGGAGCATAGAATTCAGGTCAAGGAGGTACTTCTTCGTCTACGAAGGAATCATCTCTACGGTAAGATTTCCAAATGTACCTTTGAGGTTCCTTCAATTCCATTTCTTGGTTACGTCATCTCAGGTACAGAGCTTCGCATGGATCCGGAAAAACTCACTGCTATTCGGGACTGGACTCTTTCTTTGAAAGCGGTACAAAGATTTCTGGGTTTTGCGAATTACTACCAGAAATTCATAAAGGGATTTTCTACCATTGTGGCACCTATTACTGCTCTAACCAAAAAGGGGTCTGACCCAAGTCACTGGTCTTCTGAAGCTGTAGCAGCGTTCGCCCAGTTGAAAGCAGCCTTTATGTCCGCTCCGGTACTCCAGCAACCAAATTTTTCAAAACCATTCTTCTTGGAGGTCGATGCTTCCTCGGTCGGCATCAGTGCAGTGCTTTCACAGTACTCCTCTAGCGGGAAGTTACATCCATGTAGTTTCCATTCTCGCAAGTTCTCTCCTGCTGAACGAAACTACATCATCGGAGACCAGGAACTCTTGGCAATAAAATCTGCCCTGGAAGAATGGAGATATCTATTGGAAGGTGCTAAACACCTAATTCCGATTTATACCGATCACAAGAACTTGCGGTATCTCAAGACAGCCCAGTGCTTGAATCCCCGTCAAGCTAGATGGGCGCTCTTCTTCACTTGATTCTCGTTTGTCATTAAGTACCGGTCCGAGACGCTTAACACCAAAGCTGATGCTTTATCTCGTTCCTTGACGGCTTCAGATGAGGAGAACTGCGTTGGAAAGGCTTTGATTCTCAGTCCAGTTTCTATTTCGGCAGCTCCCACCGCTTTGGGACCTCCTCCTGGGAGAATGTCTGTACCAGCTGAATTTCGACCGAAGTTGTTGCAGTGGGCTCATACCTGCAAGTTTTCCGGTCATCCTGGAGTTCAAAAAATGTGGGAGTTTCTACGAAGGTCATACTGGTGGGACACTATGAAGAAGGACATACAAGATTATGTCAACTCATGTCCTCAATGTGCTCAGCACAAAATTCTTCGTTTGCCCCCTGCAGGGTTGCTTCATCCACTGTCCATTCCTAAGAGGCCTTGGACCCATATCTCTATGGACTTTGTCACCGAACTGCCCCTCTCCAAGGGTCACAATACCGTGTGGGTGATTATTGACCGCTTTTCTAAAATGGCACATTTTGTTCCTTTGACCGGGTTACCATCAGCTCCCAAATTGGCTTTATTATTTATCCGTGAACACTTCCGCCTGCATGGGTTACCTCAGGAAATAGTCTCTGATCGGGGGGTGCAGTTCACTGCAAGATTCTGGAGGGCTCTCTGTTCAGCCTTACAAATAAAACTTAAGTTTTCATCTGCCTACCATCCTCAGACCAATGGGCAAACTGAACGCGTTAATCAAGATTTAGAGACTTTTCTCCGCGTTTATCTCTCTCCTTCGCAAGATGATTGGGTGGAACTGTTGCCCTGGGCCGAGTTTGCCCATAATCATTTGTACCACTCTTCCACTGGTGAGTCCCCATTCTTCATTAATTATGGATTCCATCCTCAAGTTCCAAAATTACCCGTCTGTCCTCCAGAAGATGTTCATGCTGCAGCTTCTACTCTTCGGCACTTCAGTCAAATCTGTAGTAGGGTTCACGTTAACCTCAAGAAAATCTCCAGCCGCTACAAATTCTTTGCGGATAGGAAGCGACAGGCAGCTCCCCAATACAAAGTTGGTGATAGAGTATGGCTCTCTACCCGCAATCTCTGTTTAAGAGTGCCCGCTATGAAGTTTGCCCCGAGGTTCACGGGTCCTTATCCCGTGTTGCAAGTTCTGAACCCAGTTGTCTGCAAATTGGGTTTGCCTTCCCACTTTCGGGTACCAAATTCCTTCCATGTTTCTCTTCTTCGTCCCCTTATTTTAAATCAGTTACATTCAGAGTCACCTAGGCCAACCTCTGTAGAGACTGAAGCCGGAACGGAATTTGAAAATAAAGCTATTCTTGACTCTCGTTATTTTCACAAGAATCTGCAGTACTTGGTGGAATGGAAGGGTTATGGCCCTGAGGAGAGGAGCTGGGTCAAAGCTACTGATGTTACGGCCCCCCGACTGGTGCGGATCTTCCATTCCAGACATCCAACAAAGCCCTGGAAGTGTCCAGGGGCCACTCCTGGAGGAGGGGGTACTGTCACACGCCAGGGGCAGCGGCCGCCGCGCTTACCCCTGCATGGCTGCTGGTTCGTTTGGCGGTCCTCATCTCCGGCGGTCCTCGTGTCCCGGCGTCTGGCTGGCGCGGCTCCCGGCGGTTCCCCGGAGCGTGGGCGCCGCCATGACGGCCGGCGTCACGGGGGCGGGGAGCAGGTGATGTCATGAACCCGCTTCACCAATCCAATAGAGGCGGGAGATTCAAAACCGGACGCCGGGCAGAGCCTCGGCGCCTGAGTATCGTCTCTTTTCTGAAGTGGATGCCAGAGCTCCCGTACGCAGTGTGTTTCCCAGAAGCTATACTCCAGTGCATCTAGCATTCAGGGTGCCTTCCTGCAGCACAGTCTCCAGTGATCCGAGCAACTAGTGTGTTCCTCTGCAGTGCAGTTGCCAGCGCTCCCTGGATTCAGCAAGGCCTGCGGGCCGAACCAACTTTAGTGTTTCCAGCGTTCAGTGTCATTCACCATCGCTCACAAGTTCCTCATTCATCAGTGTCCTTATACATCGCTCACCAATTCTTCAGTGTCATTCACCATCGCTCACAAGTTCCTCATTCATCAGTGTCTTTAAACATCGCTCACAAATTCTTCAGTGTCTTTCACCATCGCTCACAAGTTCTTCATTCATCTATGTCTTTAAAACATCGCTCACAAATTCTTCAGTGTCTTTCATCATCGCTCACAAGTTCTTCATTCATCAGTGTCTTTAAACATTGCTCACAAATTCTTCAGTGTCTTTCACCATCGCTCACAAGTTCTTCATTCATCTGTGTCTTTAAAACATCGCTCACAAATTCTTCAGTGTCTTTCATCATCGCTCACAAGTTCTTCATTCATCGGTGTCTTTAAACATCGCTCACAGGTTCTTCAGTGTCTTTCACCATCGCTCACAAGTTCTTCATTCATCTGTGTCTTTTAAACATCGCTCACAAATTCTTCAGTGTCTTTCATCATCGCTCACAAGTTCTTCATTCATCAGTGTCTTTAAAACATCGCTCACAAATTCTTCAGTGTCATTTACCATCGCTGACAAGTTCTTCATTCATCAGTGTCTTTAAACATCGCTCACAAATTCTTTATTCATCAGTTGAACATTGCTCACGAATTCTCCAGTAACTTTTTGACATTGCCCACAAGTTCACTTTCTTTCATGTGCCGCTGTATTGCTCCCTTCCCTTAATAAAGTTCCTCAGCATTCTTTCAACAAACCTAACTATCAGAGTCTTGTATGAGGAAATCCTATATCCGACCATCCCTGCTCCGACCCACCTGTGGTTCCTTTTCCCGACCATCGGAAGAACCCCCGAGTCCACAACATTCTCAACCCAGGTCAGTTACAGTAGTGTTACAGTGTTTAACTTAAGCAATGTGGCATTATACTGTCTGCACACTTTACTTTCACAGATTTGGATAGGGGTCCGTTAACCTGGGTACCAAACTTGCCCGTGACTCTTGTTGTTAGTATACTTTTGTATTCATTCAGACCCTCTTAAGCGGAGGTGTTCACTTGCCAGGCCAGTCCTTAATGGCTCCTTTCAGTTCCAAAATGGCCATGGCATCTGCACCTCTCCTCAGGGCTGGTGGTGTCCAGTGTCTGGATGCGGCTTCTCTGCACATGCTCACATGGCATTTGTCTCTCCGGCAGCACCCCGCTGCTTGCACTTGCAGTGCTGCTCTCACCGCCCAGCGTCCCCTGGCTGTCAATTGGGGGTCTATCCATGAAGCAGTGAAAAGTGTGGAGAAGTGAGCCAGTGGAGAAGTTGCCCATTGCAACCAATCAGCATTGAAGTAACATTTATAATTTGCATACTATACAGCTGTATGGAGCAGCTGATTGGTTGCCATGGGTAAGTTCTCCACAGGCTCACTTCTCCACTCTTTTCACTGCTTCATGAATAGACCCCCACTTTTAGCTCCCGCTCAGCTCAGCGTGCAGCAAACGTTCCATACCTCCTATCACACTCTGCACTGCTCCGCCTCCTTCTTTCCACAAGGCTGCCTTCTCCTAGGCTGCCCCTGTCCAATAAGTCCGATCTGCATCTCGACCATGTGATTGGACCAGGGTCCCGGCTTCAACTCTTGCTGTGCCACGCTCTCCCCCTGTGCTGCTGCGGACCTGTTACTCAGGTCTTAAAGGGGCCTGCACACCACTTTTCGGAGTACCACAAGTGTAAAAAATACAATAGAAGTAGTGCAGCATATTTTGTAATTTATTTTTGTATTGTTATGCAAAGTATTGTGACAACAAAATCCAATGTTCTATTTATCGCCAGATTATAAATAAACATTTATGCTTGAGGGAATTTTCTGAACTGCCAGTACTATACTGTTGGAAATAGAAAAATCATAACATGAATAAAAGAATAAAAAATAAATTACATTATCCAAGTTTAACCTACAAAATCCAGAGTTTATGTAAATTGTTGTATCATGCAGAGAGAGAACAGCCAGAGAAAGAACTGCCAGTTCCTGGTTCAATTGGTCATTCTGTGCTGCAAAACAGATCTCATTTTAAACATACAAAAATGTTTTCTGAACACAATTTTACACATTACAGATCACTGATTTTAAGATCTACGTCTGGACCAGCAATCTGGGAACAAACACCCTTCATGCATACATAAAAGGCTCATAGTGTTTGGGTATGTACGGTCAAAATAGGAGTGGTATTTAAGGGGTATAGTCTGTGTGGCTGGCATTCTTTCTACACTTATCTTGGATTTAGTGGGATCTGTTTTATTTGATGTTTGAACCATTAAATACTTTTTAGCCAAAGCACCTTCCATCACTCTCTCTTATCTTTATTAAGGCATGGGTAAGGAGGGGGTAGAGATAAGGATAAAAGAAGGCATGATTGATAATTATGTATACAAAAGTCAATAATATATTAAAAGTAAAACAATGAAGAACAAACATAAACATGAGTAACACTGTATTCGGAAACCAGACATAGGAAAACCATCTACACTATGGGGGTAATTCAGAGTTGATCGCAGCAGCAAATTTGTTAGCAGTTGGGCAAAACCATCGAGTTGTTCGCTCGCTAGCAGATTTTAGCAGCCGTACAAACGCTATGCCGCCTCCCACTGGGAGTGTATTTTAGCTCAGCAGAAGTGCGAACGAAAGGATCGCAGAACGGCTACAAAGTTTTTTGTGCATTTTCAGAGTAGCTCAAAACCTAATCAGCACTTGCGATCACTTCAGACTGTTCAGTTCCTGTTTTGACGTCACAAACCTGCCCTGCGTTCGCCCAGCCACACCTGCATTTTTCCTGGCACGCCTGCGTTTTTCCGAACACTCCCTGAAAATGGTCAGTTGCCACCCAGAAATGCCCACTTCATGTCAATCACTCTGGGGCAACCAGTGCGACTGAAAAGCTTCGCTAGACCCTGTGTGAAATGACATTGTTCGTTGTAATAGTACGTCGCGCGTGGGCATTGCGCCGCATACGCATGCGCAGAAGTGCCAATTTTTTGCCTCATCGCTGCACAGCGAACGAATGCAGCTAGCGAACAACTCGAATGTGCACTGAAGGAGGGGCAGATATAACATGTGCATAAAGAGTTAGATTTGGGTGGGTTATTTTGTTTCTGTGTAAGGTAAATACTGCCTGCTTTATTTTTACACTGCAATTTAGATTTCAGTTTGAACTCAAAAAACCCACCCTTAACCCCAATTCTCTTTCTAACTACTGCTCTATCTCTCTCCCTTCCTTTTCCATTAAGCTTCTGGAGTGGTTTCTCCAACTGTCACACCATCTTCTACTGCTCCAAGTTTCTCCGGAATCTGATTCAGTCTCGCTGTAACTCCCCCAAGTGCAGAGACCCTGCCCTTACCAAGATCACAAATGATCTACTCACTGCCAAATCTATGGGTCATTTCGCCTTACTTCTAGACTTCTGCTTTGTCACAGTGGACCACTGTCGCCTCATACAAACCCTCTACTCCATTTGTATCTGTGACATTGGGGGTAATTAAGACTTGATCGTAGCAGCAAATTTGTTAGCAGTTGGGCAAAACCATGTGCACTGCAGGTGTGGCAGATAAAACATGTGCAGAGAGAGTTAGATTTGGGTGGGTTATTTTGTTTCTGTGTAAGGTAAATACTGGCTGCTTTATTTTTACACTGCAATTTAGATTTCAGTTTGAACACACCCCACCCAAATCTAACTCTCTCTGCACATGTTATATCTGCCGCCCCTGCAGTGCACATGGTTTGCCCAACTGCTAACATATTTGCTGCTGCGATCAACTCTGAATTAGGCTCTATGTCCTCAACAGCAGTTGACGTTTCTTTACTGACATATGATTTATGTCATTATAAAATGTCAATGGTGAGAACAGTAGAATTTGGAGGAAAGGGTACCCCAGGGACTTAACAAAAGATGTCTTCTAAGCACACTCCTTGCAATACCATTGGTGTCGTGCTGCCCATGTAAAATTTATTGCTGTCATTTATTACTGATCTCTATTTTGTGTTACTGAATGTCAGTAAGCTTACTGTTCACAACTGCGCACAGCAGACTTTTGTTTACTTAATACAGTTATTGCTTTACTGGGTAGCAATTGTAAGACATTTTAAGATCTGTATTACAGATTTCTTCTTGCATTTAATTAGTACAACTAATATCATTGGAAGCAGCAATTTTTTATATACAATCTAATCAGTTGTTCAAATTAGCCCATATGAACAGACTAAAAGTATGCTCCTTGCTTGGATCATTGTGGGATAGTGATGTACTGACAGGAGTAAAATGCCATGTATAGTCAGGGCTGCTGTGGGTAATCTCAAAACTTGGTCCAGTTTCTTCTTGGAGCTACTCCCTAAGTATTTTCAGTTGTGTGTCTGCCCATAACCTCCTAGCGGAGCACATAGCATATTCAGTTTGTTTGTCCATCTAGAACCTCCTAGTTGAGCACATAGCATATTCAGGTTGTGTGTCCACCCTTTGATAAAGCTGTCATAGGACAGCAAAATGCATCAGTGACCCCTCTTTGGTCAGTGGGCTTTGAAACCATCATTCCTGGGACTTCATTTAACCACCTTGGACCTTCTGAATTTCCGGGCGGTATATTGTGGACAAAGGGACTCCATACATATTGTGTTTGACTCCATTGCTGCCTACTTAGACCATCGCTAACTGGGTGAAACCCTAGCAATATCACAGGACCAGTAAATATTTAAATAAATATGGATAAAACATTATCTGAACCAGACTTTATACCATTTGAATCAATGCTTTCCCAACCCTGGGATTTCTTCTATACAGGATAAATAATTGAGCCCACATGAATAGACCATAGGGGAGGACAAGGCCAGTTCAGTCATCATTTTTTTTAAACTAGTTTTTAAATGCCTAATCATTGTCACTACTTATCTCTTTAATGATTATTAGAATTGTATTATGCAACTCTTTATCAGCACCATGTGGCTAATTCACAATTGTGTTCATTGTTATATAAACACTATATATTCTTTTTCTACTTGTTATTCACACGGAATCTGACTATCTCCACTTTACAGCAGCTTAGATTAACCGCCATAGTTGTGCCTGTAATTGATATATTTCTTATTAGTGTTACATTGTCCCACATATTAGGGTTGTGTGTCCACCCAGAATCTTCAAGTTGAGCACATAGCATATTCAGATTGTGTGTTCACCCAGAACCTCCTAGCTGAGCACATAGCATATTCAGGTTGTGTTCATTTTCAGGTTGTGCACATAGCATTTTCAGGTTGTGTGTCCTCCAAGCTGAGCACACTGCACACTGCATATTCATGTTGTATGTCCACCCAGAACCTCCTAGCTGAGCACGTAGCATATTCAGGTTGTGTGTCCACCCAGAACCTCCTAGCTGAGCACATAGCTTATTCAGGTTGTGTGTCCACCCAGAACCTCCTAGCTGAGCACATAGCTTATTCAGGTTGTGTGTGCACCCAGAACCTCCTAGCTGAGCACATAGCAGATTCAGGTTGTGTGTGCACCCAGAACCTCCTAGCTGAGCACATAGCTTATTCAGGTTGTGTGTGCACCCAGAACCTCCTAGCTGAGCACGTAGCATATTCAGGTTGTGTGTCCACCCAGAACCTCCTAGCTGAGCACATAGCTTATTCAGGTTGTGTGTGCACCCAGAACCTCTTAGCTGAGCACATAGCTTATTCAGGTTGTGTGTGCACCCAGAACCTCCTAGCTGAGGACATAGCATTTTCAGGTTAGGTGTGCACCCAGAACCTCCTAGCTGAGCACATAGCTTATTCAGGTTGTGTGTGCACCCAGAACCTCCTAGCTGAGCACATAACATTTTCAGGTTAGGTGTGCACCCAGAACCTCCTAGCTGAGCACACTGCATATTCAGGTTGTATGTTCATCCAGAAGCTACTAGCTGAGCACACTGCATATTCAGGTTGGGTGTGCACCCAGAACCTCCTAGCTGAGCACACTGCATATTCTGGTTGTGTGTGCACCCAGAACCTCCTAGCTGAGCACATTGTATATTCAGGTTGTGTGTGCACCTAGAACCTCCTAGATGAGCACATAGCATATTCAGGTCGTGTGTCCACCCAGGACCTCCTAACTGAGCACACTGCATATTCAGGTCGTATGTCCACCCAGAACCTCCTAACTGAGCACATTGCATTGCCAAAAGGGGATGCTGTGCATGCAACATAGCCAGGGTGTAACCGAACAAATCAAGGAAGCTATTGGTTGGTGCTATCACTTTATCCAGCCTTTAGTGTGACTTACAGTAGCTAGGATTCTAAGCACCAATGCCATCATCAATGGAGACCATCAATGGTTAACTCTTTAATGGCCATGTCTAATTTAAAGAGCATATCTGGGCTCTCAAAAGAACCTGGGCTGAGGTTCACACCACGTTCATAGTTACTCCCGAGTCCCACTATGCATAAACAATAAACACATGGTATAACGTTACAGAAGGCACTTGACGAAAATATCTATTTATTTTAGCTAAAGTGGTAATATAGTTCCACAACAATGTAATCACATAAAGTAAGCAGGCATAAATTAATTAGAAAGTAAACAAATAAAATAAATGAAACACAATGAAAATAATTGGTGCCAGGTGCTAGGAATGGCTATTCCTTTTAATGAGGCACCGTAAGTAATTTTTTATCACAAAGTGTAGAATGCAAATGTACATATACTTTAATATATATTGGGAGCTATTCAGAGTTGTTAGCAAACCAAAAAAGTAAGCAATTGGCCAAAACTATGTTGCACTGCAGGTGGGGAAGATGTAACATGCGCAGAGAGAGTTATATTTGGGTGTGTTATATTGTTTCTGTGCATGGTAAATAATGACTGCTTTATTTTTACACTGCAATTTGGATTTCAGTTTGAACACACCCCACCCAAATCTAAATATCTCTGCACATGTTACATCTGCCTCACTTGCAGTGCAACATGGTTTTGCCCAGGGGCTGGCTGGGCAGGGGGGCAGGGGACCATCTGCCCCCCGGGCCAGTGCAATTTAAGTGTTCCAAGGCCACCTGATTGCAGATTCCCTGTTAAAAGCTAGGCCACTTGCTAGAGTCTGCCCCTCAGGCTGAAAGTTGCCAGCCAGCCCCTGGTTTTGCCCAATCGCTAACTTTTTGGTTTGCTAACAACTCTGATTAACCCCCATTAAAAGCAGAAACAGAATCATTTGACAATATCAATGGTACAAGCTGGCATTGCTTTTTAGCATTACATTTTATGACAAGAATGTTTAGTCATTTAAATAATCACAGCTGACACATTTCCCAATATGCATTGCTCTTGTGCCGCCAGTTATTTCCAATAACCTCCATTGCGAAACTATTACTACATCTGACATTTAAAATAGCATTTGTGCAGTTGACATAATTCCTGAAACTGCTGAAGAACAAAAAATAAAGAAAGAAAATTGTGAAATTAATATATTCACTTATAGTTAGAAGTTTCCAACCGTACAGCCATCAAGAGAATGAAATGTTGACATTGAGTCAATTATCCTTCATTCTCTGTGTATAAAATACAGCACTGATTCATTAGTAATTGCTATCAGTGAAGTCACTGACAAAGACAATTAGTTTGGATGTATTATTTGGCAGCAAAGTTATGTGTGACATTACATCATGTTATTTTTATGTTGCTATATACTACTGAGGAACAGGCTATAGCCCCAGTTACTGTATGTTAGTAACTCAAGAAACAGACAGGCAATTAAGTGTGGATTCATTTTTTATGCTGTCTGTAATAAAAAATACAATCTGTCTTAGAGGTTTAGATAGAGCAGAGCAGCTCCGTCTTTATTGATAGAATTATACTTTGCTGCATAATACACCCTTAGTTTGTGTTAAAGGCATCACAATGATTATTGAGCAAAGGCCAATTTCTAACACATGAGGACTAGAGATGAGCGGGTTCGGTTTCTCTGAATCCGAACCCGCACGAACTTCATGTTTTTTTTCACGGGTCCGAGCGACTCGGATCTTCCCGCCTTGCTCGGTTAACCCGAGCGCGCCCGAACGTCATCATGACGCTGTCGGATTCTCGCGAGGCTCGGATTCTATCGCGAGACTCGGATTCTATATAAGGAGCCGCGCGTCGCCGCCATTTTCACACGTGCATTGAGATTGATAGGGAGAGGACGTGGCTGGCGTCCTCTCCATTTAGATTAGGGTTGAGAGAGAGAGAGAGAGATTGACCTGAGGCTGTGATACTGTAGAAGAGAGTGCAGAGTTTAGTGACTGACGACCACAGTGACCACCAGACAGTGCAGTTGTTTGTTTTATTTAATATATCTGTTCTCTGCCTGAAAAAAACGATACACACAGTGACTCAGTCACATACCATATCTGTGTGCACTGCTCAGCCCAGTGTGCTGCATCAATGTATATATATATCTGACTGTGCTCAGCTCACACAGCTTATAATTGTGGGGGAGACTGGGGAGCACTGCAGTGCCAGTTATAGGTTATAGCAGGACCCAGGAGTACATAATATTATATTAAAATTAAACAGTGCACACTTTTGCTGCAGGAGTGCCACTGCCAGTGTGACTAGTGACCAGTGACCTGACCACCAGTATATATAATATTAGTAGTATACTATCTCTTTATCAACCAGTCTATATTAGCAGCAGACACAGTACAGTGCGGTAGTTCACGGCTGTGGCTACCTCTGTGTCGGCACTCGGCAGCCCGTCCATAATTGTATATACCACCTAACCGTGGTTTTTTTTTCTTTCTTTATAGTCATACTAGTTACGAGTATACTATCTCTTTATCAACCAGTCTATATTAGCAGCAGACACAGTACAGTGCGGTAGTTCACGGCTGTGGCTACCTCTGTGTCGGCACTCGGCAGCCCGTCCATAATTGTATATACCACCTAACCGTGGTTTTTTTTTCTTTCTTTATACATACATACTAGTTACGAGTATACTATCTCTTTATCAACCAGTCTATATTAGCAGCAGACACAGTACAGTGCGGTAGTTCACAGCTGTGGCTACCTCTGTGTCGGCACTCGGCAGCCCGTCCATAATTGTATATACCACCTAACCATGGTTTTTTTTTCTTTCTTTATACATACATACTAGTTACGAGTATACTATCTCTTTATCAACCAGTCTATATATTAGCAGCAGACACAGTATAGTGCGGTAGTTCACGGCTGTGGCTACCTCTGTGTCGGCACTCGGCAGCCCGTCCATAATTGTATATACCACCTAACCGTGGTTTTTTTTTCTTTCTTTATAGTCATACTAGTTACGAGTATACTATCTCTTTATCAACCAGTCTATATTAGCAGCAGACACAGTACAGTGCGGTAGTTCACGGCTGTGGCTACCTCTGTGTCGGCACTCGGCAGCCCGTCCATAATTGTATATACCACCTAACCGTGTTTTTTTTTCTTTCTTTATACATACATACTAGTTACGAGTATACTATCTCTTTATCAACCAGTCTATATTAGCAGCAGACACAGTACAGTGCGGTAGTTCACGGCTGTGGCTACCTCTGTGTCGGCACTCGGCAGCCCGTCCATAATTGTATATACCACCTAACCGTGTTTTTTTTTTTCTTTCTTTATACATACATACTAGTTACGAGTATACTATCTCTTTATCAACCAGTCTATATTAGCAGCAGACACAGTACAGTGCGGTAGTTCACGGCTGTGGCTACCTCTGTGTCGGCACTCGGCAGCCCGTCCATAATTGTATATACCACCTAACCGTGGTTTTTTTTTCTTTCTTTATACATACATACTAGTTACGAGTATACTATCTCTTTATCAACCAGTCTATATATTAGCAGCAGACACAGTACAGTGCGGTAGTTCACGGCTGTGGCTACCTCTGTGTCGGCACTCGGCAGCCCGTCCATAATTGTATATACCACCTAACCGTGTTTTTTTTTTCTTTCTTTATACATACATACTAGTTACGAGTATACTATCTCTTTATCAACCAGTCTATATATTAGCAGCAGACACAGTACAGTGCGGTAGTTCACGGCTGTGGCTACCTCTGTGTCGGCACTCGGCAGCCCGTCCATAATTGTATATACCACCTAACCGTGGTTTTTTTTTCTTTCTTTATACATACATACTAGTTACGAGTATACTATCTCTTTATCAACCAGTCTATATATTAGCAGCAGACACAGTACAGTGCGGTAGTTCACGGCTGTGGCTACCTCTGTGTCGGCACTCGGCAGCCCGTCCATAATTGTATATACCACCTAACCGTGGTTTTTTTTTCTTTCTTTATAGTCATACTAGTTACGAGTATACTATCTCTTTATCAACCAGTCTATATTAGCAGCAGACACAGTACAGTGCGGTAGTTCACGGCTGTGGCTACCTCTGTGTCGGCACTCGGCAGCCCGTCCATAATTGTATATACCACCTAACCGTGGTTTTTTTTTCTTTCTTTATACATACATACTAGTTACGAGTATACTATCTCTTTATCAACCAGTCTATATTAGCAGCAGACACAGTACAGTGCGGTAGTTCACGGCTGTGGCTACCTCTGTGTCGGCACTCGGCAGCCCGTCCATAATTGTATATACCACCTAACCGTGGTTTTTTTTTCTTTCTTTATACATACATACTAGTTACGAGTATACTATCTCTTTATCAACCAGTCTATATTAGCAGCAGACACAGTACAGTGCGGTAGTTCACGGCTGTGGCTACCTCTGTGTCGGCACTCGGCAGCCCGTCCATAATTGTATATACCACCTAACCGTGGTTTTTTTTTCTTTCTTTATACATACATACTAGTTACGAGTATACTATCTCTTTATCAACCAGTCTATATATTAGCAGCAGACACAGTACAGTGCGGTAGTTCACGGCTGTGGCTACCTCTGTGTCGGCACTCGGCAGCCCGTCCATAATTGTATATACCACCTAACCGTGGTTTTTTTTTCTTTCTTTATACATACATACTAGTTACGAGTATACTATCTCTTTATCAACCAGTCTATATATTAGCAGCAGACACAGTACAGTGCGGTAGTTCACGGCTGTGGCTACCTCTGTGTCGGCACTCGGCAGCCCGTCCATAATTGTATATACCACCTAACCGTGGTTTTTTTTTCTTTCTTTATACATACATACTAGTTATGAGTATACTATCTCTTTATCAACCAGTCTATATTAGCAGCAGACACAGTACAGTGCGGTAGTTCACGGCTGTGGCTACCTCTGTGTCGGCACTCGGCAGCCCGTCCATAATTGTATATACCACCTAACCGTGGTTTTTTTTTCTTTCTTTATACATACATACTAGTTACGAGTATACTATCTCTTTATCAACCAGTCTATATATTAGCAGCAGACACAGTACAGTGCGGTAGTTCACGGCTGTGGCTACCTCTGTGTCGGCACTCGGCAGCCCGTCCATAATTGTATATACCACCTAACCGTGGTTTTTTTTTCTTTCTTTATAGTCATACTAGTTACGAGTATGCTATCTCTTTATCAACCAGTCTATATTAGCAGCAGACACAGTACAGTGCGGTAGTTCACGGCTGTGGCTACCTCTGTGTCGGCACTCGGCAGCCCGTCCATAATTGTATATACCACCTAACCGTGGTTTTTTTTTTCTTTCTTTATACATACATACTAGTTACGAGTATACTATCTCTTTATCAACCAGTCTATATTAGCAGCAGACACAGTACAGTGCGGTAGTTCACGGCTGTGGCTACCTCTGTGTCGGCACTCGGCAGCCCGTCCATAATTGTATATACCACCTAACCGTGGTTTTTTTTTCTTTCTTTATACATACATACTAGTTACGAGTATACTATCTCTTTATCAACCAGTCTATATATTAGCAGCAGACACAGTACAGTGCGGTAGTTCACGGCTGTGGCTACCTCTGTGTCGGCACTCGGCAGCCCGTCCATAATTGTATATACCACCTAACCGTGGTTTTTTTTTCTTTCTTTATACATACATACTAGTTACGAGTATACTATCTCTTTATCAACCAGTCTATATATTAGCAGCAGACACAGTACAGTGCGGTAGTTCACGGCTGTGGCTACCTCTGTGTCGGCACTCGGCAGCCCGTCCATAATTGTATATACCACCTAACCGTGGTTTTTTTTTCTTTCTTTATACATACATACTAGTTACGAGTATACTATCTCTTTATCAACCAGTCTATATATTAGCAGCAGACACAGTACAGTGCGGTAGTTCACGGCTGTGGCTACCTCTGTGTCGGCACTCGGCAGCCCGTCCATAATTGTATACTAGTATCCAATCCATCCATCTCCATTGTTTACCTGAGGTGCCTTTTAGTTGTGCCTATTAAAATATGGAGAACAAAAATGTTGAGGTTCCAAAATTAGGGAAAGATCAAGATCCACTTCCACCTCGTGCTGAAGCTGCTGCCACTAGTCATGGCCGAGACGATGAAATGCCAGCAACGTCGTCTGCCAAGGCCGATGCCCAATGTCATAGTACAGAGCATGTCAAATCCAAAACACCAAATATCAGTAAAAAAAGGACTCCAAAACCTAAAATAAAATTGTCGGAGGAGAAGCGTAAACTTGCCAATATGCCATTTACCACACGGAGTGGCAAGGAACGGCTGAGGCCCTGGCCTATGTTCATGGCTAGTGGTTCAGCTTCACATGAGGATGGAAGCACTCAGCCTCTCGCTAGAAAAATGAAAAGACTAAAGCTGGCAAAAGCAGTAGCACCGCAAAGAACTGTGCGTTCTTCGAAATCCTAAATCCACAAGGAGAGTCCGACTCCAATTGTGTCGGTTGCGATGCCTGACCTTCCCAACACTGGACGTGAAGAGCATGCGCCTTCCACCATTTGCACGCCCCCTGTACACCAGGATGAGGAGGATATGGGTGTTGCTGGCGCTGGGGAGGAAATTGACCAGGAGGATTCTGATGGTGAGGTGGTTTGTTTAAGTCAGGCACCCGGGGAGACACCTGTTGTCCGTGGTAGGAATATGGCCGTTGACATGCCTGGTGAAAATACCCAAAAAATCAGCTCTTCGGTGTGGAAGTATTTCACCAGAAATGCGGACAACAGGTGTCAAGCCGTGTGTTCCCTTTGTCAAGCTGTAATAAGTAGGGGTAAGGACGTTAACCACCTCGGAACATCCTCCCTTATACGTCACCTGCAGCACATTCATAATAAGTCAGTGACAAGTTCAAAAACTTTGGGTGACAGCGGAAGCAGTCCACTGACCAGTAAATCCCTTCCTCTTGTAACCAAGCTCACGCAAACCACCCCACCAACTCCCTCAGTGTCAATTTCCTCCTTCCCCAGGAATGCCAATAGTCCTGCAGGCAATGTCACTGGCAATTCTGACGAGTCCTCTCCTGCCTGGGATTTCTCCGATGCATCCTTGCGTGTAACGCCTACTGCTGCTGGCGCTGCTGTTGTTGCTGCTGGGAGTCGATGGTCATCCCAGAGGGGAAGTCTTAAGCCCACTTGTACTACTTCCAGTAAGCAATTGACTGTTCAACAGTCCTTTGCGAGGAAGATGAAATATCACAGCAGTCATCCTGCTGCAAAGCGGATAACTGAGGCCTTGACAACTATGTTGGTGTTAGACGTGCGTCCGGTATCCGCCGTTAGTTCACAGGGAACTAGACAATTTATTGAGGCAGTGTGCCCCCGTTACCAAATACCATCTAGGTTCCACTTCTCTAGGCAGGCGATACCGAGAATGTACACGGACGTCAGAAAAAGACTCACCAGTGTCCTAAAAAATGCAGTTGTACCCAATGTCCACTTAACCACGGACATGTGGACAAGTGGAGCAGGGCAGACTGAGGACTATATGACTGTGACAGCCCACTGGGTAGATGTATGGACTCCCGCCGCAAGAACAGCAGCGGCGGCACCAGTAGCAGCATCTCGCAAACGCCAACTCTTTCCTAGGCAGGCTACGCTTTGTATCACCGGTTTCCAGAATACGCACACAGCTGAAAACCTCTTACGGCAACTGAGGAAGATCATCGCGGAATGGCTTACCCCAATTGGACTCTCCTGTGGATTTGTGGCATCGGACAACGCCAGCAATATTGTGTGTGCATTAAATATGGGCAAATTCCAGCACGTCCCATGTTTTGCACATACCTTGAATTTGGTGGTGCAGAATTTTTTAAAAAACGACAGGGGCGTGCAAGAGATGCTGTCGGTGGCCAGAAGAATTGCGGGACACTTTCGGCGTACAGGCACCACGTACAGAAGACTGGAGCACCACCAAAAACTAC
Source organism: Pseudophryne corroboree (assembly GCF_028390025.1). Lineage (NCBI taxonomy): Eukaryota > Metazoa > Chordata > Amphibia > Anura > Myobatrachidae > Pseudophryne > Pseudophryne corroboree. The sequence goes on along the minus strand of NC_086447.1, from coordinate 789,266,304 downwards.
TGAACCTGCCCTACCATCATCTGAAGCAAGAAGTGGTAACGAGGTGGAATTCAACCCTCTATATGCTTCAGAGGTTGGAGGAGCAGCAAAAGGCCATTCAAGCCTATACAATTGAGCACGATATAGTAGGTGGAATGCACCTGTCTCAAGCGCAGTGGAGAATGATTTCAACGTTGTGCAAGGTTCTGATGCCCTTTGAACTTGCCACACGTGAAGTCAGTTCAGACACTGCCAGCCTGAGTCAGGTCATTCCCCTCATCAGGCTTTTGCAGAAGAAGCTGGAGACATTGAAGGAGGAGCTAACACGGAGCGATTCCGCTAGGCATGTGGGACTTGTGGATGGAGCCCTTAATTCGCTTAACAAGGATTCACGGGTGGTCAATCTGTTGAAATCAGAGCACTACATTTTGGCCACCGTGCTCGATCCTAGATTTAAAACCTACCTTGGATCTCTCTTTCCGGCAGACACAAGTCTGCTGGGGTTGAAAGACCTGCTGGTGACAAAATTGTCAAGTCAAGCGGAACGCGACCTGTCAACATCTGCTCCTTCACATTCTCCCGCAACTGGGGGTGCGAGGAAAAGGCTCAGAATTCCGAGCCCACCCGCTGGCGGTGATGCAGGGCAGTCTGGAGCGACTGCTGATGCTGACATCTGGTCCGGACTGAAGGACCTGACAACGATTACGGACATGTCGTCTACTGTCACTGCATATGATTCTCTCAATGGAATGGTGGAGGATTATATGAGTGACCGCATCCAAGTAGGCACGTCACACAGTCCGTACTTATACTGGCAGGAAAAAGAGGCAATTTGGAGGCCCTTGCACAAACTGGCTTTATTCTACCTAAGTTGCCCTCCCACAAGTGTGTACTCCGAAAGAGTGTTTAGTGCCGCCGCTCACCTTGTCAGCAATCGGCGTACGAGGTTACATCTAGAAAATGTGGAGAAGATGATGTTCATTAAAATGAATTATAATCAATTCCTCCGCGGAGACATTGACCAGCAGCAATTGCCTCCACAAAGTACACAGGGAGCTGAGATGGTGGATTCCAGTGGGGACGAATTGATAATCTGTGAGGAGGGGGATGTACACGGTGATATATCGGAGAGTGATGATGAGGTGGACATCTTGCCTCTGTAGAGCCAGTTTGTGCAAGGAGAGATTAATTGCTTCTTTTTTGGGGGGGGTCCAAACCAACCCGTCATATCAGTCACAGTCGTGTGGCAGACCCTGTCACTGAAATGATGGGTTGGTTAAAGTGTGCATGTCCTGTTTTGTTTATACAACATAAGGGTGGGTGGGAGGGCCCAAGGACAATTCCATCTTGCACCTCTTTTTTCTTTTCTTTTTCTTTGCGTCATGTGCTGTTTGGGGAGGGTTTTTTGGAAGGGACATCCTGCGTGACACTGCAGTGCCACTCCTAGATGGGCCCGGTGTTTGTGTCGGCCACTAGGGTCGCTTATCTTACTCACACAGCTACCTCATTGCGCCTCTTTTTTTCTTTGCGTCATGTGCTGTTTGGGGAGGGTTTTTTGGAAGGGACATCCTGCGTGACACTGCAGTGACACTCCTAGATGGGCCCGGTGTTTGTGTCGGCCACTAGGGTCGCTTATCTTACTCACACAGCTACCTCATTGCGCCTCTTTTTTTCTTTGCGTCATGTGCTGTTTGGGGAGGGTTTTTTGGAAGGGACATCCTGCGTGACACTGCAGTGCCACTCCTAGATGGGCCCGGTGTTTGTGTCGGCCACTAGGGTCGCTAATCTTACTCACACAGCTACCTCATTGCGCCTCTTTTTTTCTTTGCGTCATGTGCTGTTTGGGGAGGGTTTTTTGGAAGGGCCATCCTGCGTGACACTGCAGTGCCACTCCTAGATGGGCCCGGTGTTTGTGTCGGCCACTAGGGTCGCTTATCTTACTCACACAGCGACCTCGGTGCAAATTTTAGGACTAAAAATAATATTGTGAGGTGTGAGGTATTCAGAATAGACTGAAAATGAGTGGAAATTATGGTTTTTGAGGTTAATAATACTTTGGGATCAAAATGACCGCCAAATTCTATGATTTAAGCTGTTTTTTAGGTTTTTTGGAAAAAAACACCCGAATCCAAAACACACCCGAATCCGACAAAAAAAATTCGGTGAGGTTTTGCCAAAACGCGGTCGAACCCAAAACACGGCTGCGGAACCGAACCCAAAACCAAAACACAAAACCCGAAAAATTTCCGGCGCTCATCTCTAATGAGGACATGTAATTTTGTGGCGTGGGAACCCCATTTGCAGGCTTTGCACGGGCCCCCTCCTCTCTAGCATGTCAGTAGGCACTGACTTTTGTGCTAGTCTACTGCATCAGGTCACCGGGAACATGGCGCCTGGCGAATTCTCTACTGTGCAAATCTCTGGGACTCTGGAGAGGTCATTACAATTATATGGGTGCAGGGTGTGCAGTGTGTGCCCCAATGGACCCTGCACTGCACACCCAGTGTAGATACGCCAATAGCTAATCCATTAACACTCAAAATAAGTCTCCATCTCCTAAACATCATAGCACTGTGCTGTCCTGCAATGTGAAATCATTGTTGCAGGTGGATGTTGCACACCTCCTAACCGTCCCGTTTTTAGCGAATGTCCTGCTATTCAAGGACTGTCCCGCTGTCCCACATGTTGGCCGCAGTCTCCCGCAGGTGGTCGGGAGGTTGTGGGACTTGCTGTTACCGCTGCTGCTTTACTGTGCCTTGCTATGCAGCGGTTCTGGAAAATGTGAATGGATGCTGCTTGCAGTGCACAGAGAAAGCTGGGGCAGCACAGCTGCTGCTGCAGTACTGGACTCGCCGCTAGCGTGATGTGAAAATGGGGTTGTGGCATGTGGTCACAGCCCCCAAAAATGTCATCATTCGGAGGGCGTGGTCTAATGGTACATAAGCTATGCTGCCTTTTAGGCCATGCACGCAGAGGGGGTCCCAATCGCCAAGTATAAAATGTTGGCAGGTATGATGTTTCCAAGCATTGTCTGTCTTTCACCAGAACTCCCTAATCTGCCCAGCGCCTATGATAAAAAGAAGCAAACTCTGCATCTGTGGTACCTGCAGGGTCCCTGAACAGCCCAGTAGTAAGGCCTGCACGCTGTAGATAAAAGTACAGGACTTCCTTGGGATAATGTGTCCCGGGGCCTTTAAGGATTAGAGGAGGGGTAGGACCTACCCGGGGCTTGATTGACAGCCTGGTGAGAGGAGACTGGATTGGCTGGTGGAAGAGCAGGAAGAGGTGGATTTTGAAGACTCAGGGTGAGGAGAGCAGCAGCATGGAAGGAGGCAGGAGAGTGAGATGGTGAGGTGACCAGGCTGACAGGATTAGTGGCCACCACTGACTGCACTAGTGATCGGTGGCTAGCTGGGAGAGTGCTGCGGGTGGAGGTTCCAATGACACAGCCAGCCATACAACGCCGGGTGTGGGCGACACCCCAACGGGAGAAACGGAGCAGAGTTCGGGACTTGAGTGACCACACAACCCGTGGAGTGCCTCGTAGACAAGGAACAGCCGCGTGCGCAGCGGTGAAGACTGTACATACCGGTGAGACACCACATTTTGGAAAGAGTCGGGGTAAGACACTCATAGTCACCACGCCATGTGCGTCTGGGACATCCTTGCAACCCCTATTGTCAGCACCTGTGAATTAGGACCATCCCCGCCCATTTATTATGTTCCTAAAGTACTCTGTAGGGTTAAAAAGGGGTTCACAGAGCCCTTACTCCACTGTCCTACCTAACGAGATAGACTGACCAAACCAGATTACGTACCCCTCCCTAGACTGGGACTGTATACTAATTGGAGGGCTACAAAATACTGACTCTTGTAATAATAGGGGAGAGGGGCTATCTAGGAGAACTATTGGCGTAGTTGGGAGTTCGCATATCATTACTTACACTGATTTGTGGAGAGACAGCACCACCTAGTGACTGTAATTGGGATGAACGCAGGTTGTGTGCAGATATTTACCTGACCCAGCATCAGGTCTCCTGCATAACGGATGCACCAGAGAGAGCGTTAATAACTGGAAAAGGATATACGTTGCCCGAGAGATATTTAATCTAGGCAAGAGGACGCCTCAGTAAACTCCTGTGCACAGGTCAAATGACAACCCGGGTTGATCTGAACTACTTCGCACCATTGGGTACCCAATAGAGACATCATTTGGTGCATCAAGGTCATTAAGAAACACATGAAGTTAATATTAAGGTTAGAGAAGTATTGTATTGAAATTGTGGTATTGCATGCCAGTGCCGTAACTAGACATTTTAGCGCTGTGTGCAAGAAACGGCATGGGCACCCCCCCCACGTAAACCCGGCGGGCATGGCTTCACAGGAAAGGGGTGTGGCCACAAAATAATACCAATTCATATAATGGTGCACAGTAGTCTCCATTATTCAAATTACTCTGCACAGTAGCGCCACTACACCAGGTAGAGCCCCTTTTACACCTTACGGCAGACAGCATCCCCTTTTTACCCATTACGGCAGACAGCGTCCTCTTTTTACACATTACGGCAGGCAGCGTCCCCTTTTTTACACATTACGGCAGACAGAGTCCCATTTTTTACACATTACGGCAGACAACGTCCCCCTTTTTTACATATTACGGCAGACAGCGTCCCCTTCTTTACACATTACGGCAGACAGCGTCCCTTTTTTACACATTACGGCAGACAGAGTCGCCTTTTTTTACACATTACGGCAGACAGCGTCCCCCTTTTTTACACATACGGCAGACAGCGTCCCCTTTTTACACATTACGGGAGACAGCGTCCCCTTTTTTACACATTACGGCAGACAGCGTCCTCTTTTTACACATTACGGCAGACAGCGTCCCCTTTTTAACACATTACGGCAGACAGCGTCCCCTTTATTACACATTACAGCAGACAGAGTCCCCTTTTTTTACACATTACGACAGACAGCGTCCCCCTTTTTTACACATTATGGCAGACAGCGTCCCATTTTTTACACATTACGGCAGACAGCGTCCTCTTTTTACACATTACGGCAGAGAGCGTCCCCCTTTTTACACATTACGGCAGACCGCATCCCCCTTTTTACACATTACGGCAGACAGCGTCCCTTTTTACACAGTACGGCAGACAGAGTTCCCTTTTTACACATTGTGGCAGATAGAATTGATAGATAGAGAGAGAGAGATACTTACCATTCAGGGCAGCACTCCGAGTCCTCTTGGTAGTGTCCTGCTCCTCCATGTACAAACAGCCACCCCATCTTCCTGCTGACTGATACACCGCCGGCTACAGCAGCATCTTCACAGTCCCCTGCAGCCAGACCTTTATAGGAACAATCAGCAGCAGCAGCGGCGGTGGGTGAGGGGACACTGGCACCGCCGCCAGCGGGAGTATGAACACAGGCAGCGCCGGTGGGACACAAGTGGCGGCGCCGCCGGCGGGACACAGGCGGCCCCGCCGCCGGCGGGACACTGGCAGCGCCGCCGCCAGCGGGACACAAGCGGCGCTGCCAGCGGGAGTAGGGACACAGGCAGCGCCGCACACTGTAGTGGATACAGGCCACAGGCGGCGCCGCCAGCAGCAGCAGTGAGTGTGGCTGTTTGCTGTGCAGCACGATGGAGATAGCAGCCGTGTGGGTGTGTTGCAAGATGGTGCGCCTGCAGTGCATTTGCGCTGTGGGCAAGGCACCATCGGCACACACCTAGTTACGGCCCTGTTGCATGCAAAGTGAGTGTTTATTGGCGAATAGTGTCGCCATCCAGTATTAGGGGGATATCCAATTAGCCCTGGTAATTTACCAGGGCTAATTGTCCCACTGGGGGCTATCTAATTAGCCCCAGTAAGTCGGCATGTGCCGTGGCTTATCAGGATTTTGATTCACCTGCCTCCGGAGGGAGAAGCAGAATCCCTGGAAGCAGCCCTGTTTTCGTCCGAAAGCGGGGCTGTTTCATACAAAAACACACAGGTTTCACTGAACCTGTGTGTTTTTGGGAGAAAGGTTTTTTTTTTTTTGAGGCGATCAATCTGGATAGCCTGTAAAAAGAAATTGGCGAAACATCGGAAAAAAGTCAGAAAAACTGCCGAAAACGTCCATTTTTCGGACTTGATGTTTTACCGGGGATAATTGGATATCCCCCTTAGTGGTATTGCTGCGGTTTGTCCTAGTGAATTGTTATTTACAGAACCTAATGGGCTGGTTGGTCCCGGGTGAAGCAGCGTATCACCCATACTTGGAAAAGCTGTGGACGGCCTAAGTCTCTCGTAAGTGTTGATGCAATTCTATGTCATTTTGGTGATTACTATGTTGTACGTGTTCTACTGCTAGAGTAATCATTGTTTACACAAAAGTTAATTGTCTGCAATTGACATTCAGGTACACAAAAGTATATTAATGGCATTTGATATTTGAGATTCATCCACAATTGAATAGTTAATAAAACAGACGCAGTTGGAAAACTGTTATCCCTTTCAGTGAAGTCTAGTTGCCTCATTCACCGGAAACAAAGTACCAAGATTCTCCAGAGTTGCATCCAGCGGTCGGAGGTAAGGAAGGACTCATTGATTGACCACCCGGTCACCACACATCTCCACATTTGATGCCACCTTATTGCACTCTTTATGCCATTTATCTTGTGGACTTCTTGCACTTTTTTAAATGCCATTTGTTGTATAGTCAAAGTAGAAACTCCATTTTATATATACAATCCTACAATTTATTTTATTTATGCATTGTACTAGTGTTTTCCACTTTCATTTAATTAGTTTACTTGATTATCTTGATCATTAGTTGTACTTTGGTGGGGGCCCTTCCTTGGTACCCATGCAATACACTATGGGGGGAATTCAATTAGCTGTCGTAATTCACCATGGGCTAATTGATCCCCTGGAGCTATTCAGTTAACCTCGAAGCGAGCCCGCCGGCAGCACTTAACCGGTATTTTTTTTTTACGCATCTAATTTAAAAAAAATTCCCATTAACTACGGGTGCCTCGATCCTGTTAACACACAAATTCATGAACAGTTAACATGTGCTAATATGTTACGCTAACGGGTTTAACAAAGGTCTCAGATGAAAAAGGGTCTGGAAATCAATAGCCCCGCATTAAAGCCTGAGACTACCACCCGTTATCACTCATGGTAATTTACTGCACTCCGTGGTAATTTACCATGTACTCACGGTAATTTACCGTGGGTGAATAAATTCCCGCTTATACTGTATTTAGCATGGTCCTGGCACCAGCGACAGCTTCTACCTTAGTGGAGGAGGAGGGCTGCCGCTGGCAATGCTGTCGTGTCCCCACCGCCTTGTTGTTCCCGCCGCCTGGGTCCCTCCTGTACCATGTACAGTTTACAGATGCCGGGATGTGGCAACGGTACTGTGTATGCATAAAACCACGGCATCTATGGCAGAGCCGGATTAAGGGAGGGGCCCAGGGGGTAAGTACCCCGGGCCCCCCTCTTTACAAGGGCCCCCCACCACCCGCCACAGATCGGACCTCCGATCTGCGGCGCTGCGCTCCCAGCGGCTCACTGTTGGTTGCCCTGGCAACCTAACAGCAGTGGCAGTGGCGCCGGCGCCTCACAGAAGTACAGGACAGCTGAGCGACGGCTCAGCTGTCCAATGGTGTGTGAAGGCACTGTGCTTCCAGCGGCTCCCTATAGGTTGCCCTGGCAACGTAATAGCAGCAGCAGCAGCGTGGAGGAGTGTGGAGGATCGC